>NC_141691.1:1178236499-1179486582 GCF_964263255.1 Lissotriton vulgaris
CAACATGGTTTGCCCAGCAGACTGTGCCACCTTTTTGCGTGCCCCTCCCCAGTTGACCTAGTGGCCTAGTGGCAGTTATTGCTTTTAGATCAGTTTATAGATCACTCTTGGCATTGGGTCAATTTATCTTGCAAAACGACTTGGATTTTTTTAACCAAAATTTCACCCTCCCTAGATATCATGTGTATTTTAGGCGACAGACCTCCAGCGGTTTGCAGACTTTTTTGGGAAGCGTTCCAGTATTGTCTCACTCCCTTAAAGACGATCCACTCCCACCTACTCTTCTACTCTTTTGGTGATTTCAATATATGAGTGGATACCCATAGTGATGCAATGGTGAAAACTCTTATCTCCTCTTTTAAAGACATGAGTCTAAAAACTAATATCAAGTTCCACAAACTGATCAGGGCCAACTTTTGATCTGATATTTGCCTCATAATTTCTAATAACATGTATATCCATCCCCCATAGCATGCACAGATTACTTCTTGTCCCTTTCACAATCCCTTCCCCCTTTTTCTCACCAGAAAGTCTATACCACAGTTCCTCCCTTAAATCACAACTCCTTGGACACAAGCTATGCCCACAAAGCTGTGCGCAATCCCCATTTGGTTCTCCGGTTACCATCTGTTCCCTCTTCATCCTCAATGGATTCCCATGCCAGTGATTTTGCTCACAGGATCGTGGCTGTGTTGGACTCAACTTTGCCAGAGTATTCTTTTTACCCACACTATCACTTGCCTTTCTCCCCTTAGTGCAACAACCCTCTAAGAGATTTAAAATTACATTGAAAAAACTGGAATGCAGGAGGAGAAGCAATTACTCTGAAGTCTCTAGCCAAACACTAAGGGAAGTGCTCCACGCCTATAAAACTATGATTTTGTAAGCCAAGGCGTACTATTTTTCCACCAGGATTCTTAAGGCCTGCAACTGTTCTAGAAAATTGTTTAAATTTTATCAGTGTAAATAGGCATATGATGGTCTTTCTTTCCACCTTGAACCCTCTCAGCATTTGGCTAATCATCTGTTAATCTTTTTTTTTTTTTAAACTAATTAATCACCATTTGTCAAGCCTTTCTTGCAGTGCCCCGGAATACAGACCACAGTATTATCACATGTTCCTCTGTCCTTCATCTGCACCTTAACACGATGTAACTCAGTCTTGCTAGAGGATATAGCCAATCTACTATCCTACATGAAGTCAGGCTCTCCCACGGGTCTTTCCCTCAACCCTGGAATGCTTTTGACGGCTTCCTTGATTTCTGCAACACATTTTTAGATCTGTCACTGGTTTCCCAAGCTTGGAAATCGACTCTTGTAATTCCTTTAGTTAAAAAAACAAAATGCTGACCCAGCTATCGTAAGCAATTTCTGCTGCAATTCACATTTATCTTCCCTCATTGAGGTCCAGGAAAAGGAAACCAACAGGAAGATCTCAATTATCTTGAGCTACACAAACTATTGGACAAATCCCAATCATGCTTTTTCTAGCCCACAGCACTGAAACCACACACATTTCTGTTTTGGACAATATCCGACTGCAGCTAGATAAAGACAAATCCTACGTGCTAGTACTTTTAGACCTTTCTGCTTCATTTGACACAAGCTCACTTCCATACTTCTGAACTGGCTCTTTGAAACAGCGATACACGGTCAAGCTCTAGCCTGGATAAAATTGTATTTTCAACCAGATCTCTAGGAGTCTCTGTCCCATTACTTAAATCAGAATTAGACGGCTAGCACAGGGAGTTCCTTAGTGTTCAAACATTAGCTCTACACTTTTCAGTGCTTACGATCACTCCTTTACACAGAATATTTGCTTTTTTTTTTACTACTACCCTTTATCCCTGCTGATTATACTCAGATACAAAACTCTCTCTAAGACAGTGTCCATCAAAGCTTTTCAAAATTTAGGGATTGTACAATACAAGGAGGATGCACAATTCATTCAAACTCAAAACTGACAAAGCAAAGGTAATTTTCATTAGAGCTCATATTCTCCAGATCTTCTTCCATTTAATCTCTGAGTTCCTCTTTTGGGCCCTACTCTAATTCTGATCTTGTTTTTTCATCAATCAAGACCTCTCTTTGACCACACAGGCCACTAAATTGGCCTCAAACTGCTTTCTTTCATTTCGGTTATTATGTAAAATCCTTTTTTATCGAGTAGGTGAAGAGTCCACCATTCTCAGCAGGTTGGATCACTGCTGGATTTCTGGGTGTACAAGTCTACATTCTGCAGTATCTGCAGCAGCTACAGCACACAGCTGCATGAATTGCCTTAGCTTTTCTCACTTGCCCTTTAGTCACTATGGTCTCCAACACCCTCTATTGGCTCTCTATAGCCAAGAGAATTGCGTTCAAATAGCTTTGCATAGTGCTCAAATTAATCCACTTCCGAGGGTCTACGTACCTTTGTAATATGTTCCAACTTTACATCTCACCGCAGCCATTTCAGATCTTCTACAGTCTGGCTCATGACGAAAACCGAAGGGGACATGGCCTTTACAGCGCAGCCCTAAATACTCGTGCCATTTCCAGACAAGCTGAAAAACGATTGCCTTATCCACACATATGCCTTAACCCTGCATATAAGGCAGTCGTTGTTCTAGCTGTGTGAGTGGATGGACCGTAGAGGACTCGGAATGATTGCGGTAGGAAAAAGGACCACGATGCTGCTTGGTAAATTGGGCTGGGGCCTGGGGTGGTGGGGGTATGTTTAGGGGCGGTTTTAGGGTTCAGGGTGGGGGATGGGGTCCGGGTAAATTTTAGGGCAGTGGGCTGAATTTCAGGGCTCAGATGAAAGGTTGGGGTAGTTAATGGGGCGTGAGGTTTACAATGCAGGGGGGCCGAATGTTACGGTCAGGGCAAGAGAGTCTGGGGTGGGAACTTACCACACATACATAATTGCCAATTATGCCTTTAAAACGAAATTCGTTGTAAAGTCATGCGTGGTAAAGGCATGAGTTGTAAAGATGCAGTTTTCCTACAGACCGCGTGGTTTAGGAATGCGTAGTTCTGTCATGCAACCGACCCAAAGTTCAATGCTCTACACTGGGAAGAGGAGCATGTTCGGTGTCTGCAGCTAATCCTTGAAACTCTTCCTCTTCATTTAAGCACACAGACTTGACTTCTCCCATTTCGTAGACTTTTAAAACATGGCTATTTCACAAAAAATAAAACCCAGAATGACTTCTCAGCTTCTTCTCTTGTTCAGTCTCAACGCAAGGACCCCGTTTGGGAATAGAGCGCCCTACAAAAAACTCACCAGTAAACATTAACATGAACAGTATTCCTGCAGACCTCTTAATTTCCAATCAGGCTGGTAACAGTGTTGGAAATACTAGGGCACTCATAATGAGACCCTTAATAGTAAAATTTGTCCTAGCAAGTGCTAGAAAACAAAACAAATTATTGTTGTTCTTTATTTATGAGGCATAATGTTAATATGCACATCATCCATGCAAATCATTAAATAAAGCCCATACTATCTACTTTTAGTATGCAAAAAAGTACATAGATACTTAGATAACATGGGAGCTTCCTTCAAGGAAAAGGTGTCCTTCCAGAACGCATTTATATAAGTAGTTCTATAATACCTGTCCTGGGCTCTCGTTTTCACTCAAGTATTTGCAAATCTTTACGCACAATCCTACAAACAAGATTATGTATGAATTTAAATTCACAAATTGCTGTCAAACACAGACGCTTAATGGCTCTTCTGCTTGAATGAAGGCACTTAGAAATCAATTAAATCTGCATAAGTTAATAAAAACACGTGAAAAAAATGAAGCGAGGAAATAAAACTGTACATCAGACGTGTCTTCCGGATAGCTTCTGTCCCAGCCGGGTAATGCCTTTGAGCTGTAGGCAAACAGAGGAAAAGGAGGCCAGTGATAATCAAAAAGCTCTCATCAAAAAGCTGCGAGTAGCACTTATGAGAAAAAAGGGGCGCAAATCTGCTTAACTGGAATCACCTTGAGCTTCAAATGTTTTTCAAATTTTACATACATTGTTTAATGAATAATTATCCAATAAAATGCTTAATGTCAAATGCCAGCCACTTCCAGTGCCCGAAATTAAATGCTCAGCATTGTTCACATTCTGTTTCATACACGGATAGATCTTTTTTTCTGGAATGAAATGAAGTGCTATAAAATGTTTGGGCGCAGCACTGCAGTACTTTTGTTGCAGCTTTGTCTTTCTTGGGCATCGCCACACCCTCGATATTCAGATTCATGCCTTTTATATATATATATGAGGTGCAGCATTATCTGGGGCCACTCACCACATTTTGCAGGAGGACCTAGTTATTAGGTCTAGCTTTGGACATCTTTAAACATCTTTAACTGTGTGCCAGGGCTCATGCCATTAACAACCACAAATACACAGAGTGGACTGTGGGTCATCCCCAACAGACTTCAACTTCCTTGGCACAGCCCTCTTTGGCCATTGCTTATCTGGGGATGTCTTTCACATTTTGGATCAGCCCACCGGCTTACCCGTCAGTTTTACATTTTGATGTTGTCATTGGCCAAGTAGTTAATGTCTGGGTAGCCTACAGCACTAACGAGTGCCCCAGACTCACTGGCGGGCAAGGTGGGACGGGGGGTTAAGAGTCATCAGGTCTAGCTGCAGACATCTTTGAATCTCTTGTCTATGCTTATTGCTGGGATTATCCTCTGCCCATCCATTGCTGGAGGATCCTCTGCCGGCTCACCATATATGCAGCATCCTATAGCATACACCAGCATAACGGAGCACTGAACTTTGCCATTCGCATTTTATCCACCTGGCAACAGTGAGGGAAATCTTGTTATGCAAGATGGCCACTAGGTTGTGACGATGACAAGTGGGTATCTTATCTGAACATAATCCTTTCACAGTGCAATGAGGTTCCAGTGGATTCTGTGACGAAACCCCAAATCTAAGATGAGAAACTCATCATGACATAGATGCATGGTCAGAGGTCAGTGATAGCCATGGCATCCTCTACTGTTCACTCTGGCAACGTGTGCAGTAGAACCTTGCACCAATGCTCGCAGGGACTAGTTTGGCTGGCATGATGCTGCTGCCTATTTGGTATGTGGAGGAGGGGTCCAGCGAACCACTATTTACCAGACCACCTCAAGAAAAATGAGGGAAAGACTGATCTAGATTCATGGGCAGTGGCAGAATGGTGAAAGATCACCTGTGCAATCACTAGGCAGAAAGGAGTGAGGATGGACCACCTCTTGACTGCTATGGGCCTCTGTTTTGTTTAGTATCAGATACTAGAAGATTTTCCGTTGTCTCTTCCAACTCTGCAAGCCTTACAAGATCTACATTTTCCAAAGCCTTTATGGTCAGACTTGGATACCCAACATTTTCAGGAGGGAGATAGCTCCTTACCAAGGTATCTTCTTAATGTGGATTGGTAAGGGGCCCAGTAACCTCGGACAATTTGGTATCTGAACGGAGTAGCCCCCAGTGTCTCAATAAAATATTTTTCATATTAATAAATGTTCAAAATTGCAATGCATCTGAAGTAAAAAAAAAGTGTGATGAATGATCTTAGAGGAGGAAATCGTGAGCTCAGTTACAGACAACTGGAGTCCGGTAGCTATAGATCTAGGTACCTGTGAGCTTAGATTGAAACAACTGGACTGCCACCCCCCAGGGCCAGCTCCTGCAGTGTCCCGGGGTGGCCTTCCCCGGGACACTGCAGTTTTCTATGGCAAGGCGGGAGCCTCGCGGCTCCCACCCTGCCATAGCAAACTGTGGTTTAGATTTTGGATTAGAGAGCAGGAAACCTGCTCTTTCTTCCAAAATCCAAACCAGATTGCTTTTCCACACAGGGAGCTGCATGTTAGCAGCTTCCCATGTGGAAAAGCAATGCTGACTCCTGCTGGAGCCGGGGAAATGGCAAGGACCGTGGGGGCATTGGGGCTCCCCACACGGTCCCCAGCAAAGTGGCAAGGCCCCGGGGATTTGGGTCCCTGGGGCCAGAAGTGGCCTAAGGAGGGGGGCCACGCAGCCCCCCTCTAAAGAAATAATAATTTGGAAAAAACTGTCCATGCCCCGGGGATGGGGTCCCCTGGTGCCGAATATGGCCTTGGGAGGGGGGCCACATGGCCCCCTTCCAATAAAAAAAATTATATACGGGTCAGGCCCTGGGGGATGGGGTCCCCAGGGCCCATAAAATATGTAAGGAAGGGGGGCCACACAGCCCTCCTTCTTTAAAATAAAAAATAGACTCAATCGAGCCAGAGACTGGGGGTCCCTGGGAGCCAGCTAGCCCACCAGGTACCTCCAGTAAGCGCCATATGAAATATAACAACATAGGCAATAAATTATTGACAATTGTGAAGTAAGAGACACAGAGAAAGAAAAAAGAATTTATAATACCAGAAAATTCCAGGACAAGAAATGTATTAATATATTTTAAAAAAGAGGGAAAAAAACCTGTTGCAATCAAATAAAAAAGTACATTTAAATCAGCACTGTAAAATACAATAAACAGAAACAAATACAATTTAAAAAAAGTGGCATAGATAAGTTCTCGACGCGCGTTTCGGCGACCAGCGCCTTCTTCTGGAGTAGCCACGTAATACCTATAGGAAATAATGATATAAAATATACACTATTTTTATAAAATTGATAACATTCTAGGTAGTCTACAAAACATAGAACACATAGAAGCAGAGAAGTGGTCCAAGCCATGCCCTTTTTTACACCTCTCTGCAACGCAGCTCTGTGGCGCTTACTAGAGGTATCTGGTGGGCAAGTTGGACCCCGGAATTCTCAGGATTCAACGGGACTTGATCCCCCAACTTAGAACGCGCCACAGGGTGCGTTTGCACAGTGGTAAAGTGAGGGGGCGGGCCTGAGGTGACATGCTTTCAAACACGCCCTGTGGTGCGTTTTAAGTTGGAGAATTAATTCCCTTTCAATCCTGAGGGCCCCTGGGGGCAAACTAGCCCACCAGGTACCTCCAGTAAGTGCCACAGTCCTGTGTTGCAGAGAGGTGGTCCAGGCCACGTACTTTTTACACCTCTCTGCAACGCAGCTCTGTGGTGCTTACTGGAGGGACCTAGTGGGCTAGTTGGACCCCAGGGACCCTCAGGATTCAACGGGACTTAATTTGCCAACTTAAAACGCGCCACGGGGCATGTTTGCACAGTGGTGAAGGGAGAGAGCAGGGCCTGAGGTGACATGTGTGCATACACGCCCTGTGGCGCGTTTAGAGTTGGGGAATTAATTCCCTTTCAATCCTGAGAGCCCCTGGGGGCCAACTAACCCACCAGATGCTTCCAGTAAGCGCCACTTCGCTATGTTGCAGAGAGGTGGTCCATGCCATGGCCCTTTTTACACCTCTCCGCAAAGTAGCTCTGTGGGCTAGTTGGACCCTAGGGACCCTCAGGATTCAAGGGGATTTATTCCCCCAACGTAAAATGCGCCAGGGGCGTGTTTGCACAGTGGTGAAGGAAGGGGCGGGGCCTGAGGTGACATTTGTGCAAACATGCCCTGTGGCGCATTTTAACTTGTGGAATTATTTCCTCTTCAATCCTGAGGGTCCCTGGGGGGCAACTAGCCCACCAGATACCTCAAGTAAGTGCCACTATGCTGCGTTGCAGAGAGGTGGGTCAGACCTCGCCCCTTTTTACATCTCTCTCCAAAGCAGCTACGTGGCACTTACTGGAGGTACCTGGTGGGCTAGTTGGACGCTGGGGACCCTCAGGTTCAACAGACTTAATCCCCCAACTTACAACGCTTCAGTGGGTGTATTTGCAGAGTGGTGGAGAAAGTGGGCATGGCCTTTGTCTACCTCTCACGAATCCAACTGTGTGGGGCTTACTGGAGGTAATAGGTAGGCTAGTTGGCCCTTTAAAGGACCCTCAGCAGTAAAGGGGACTTCAATCCCCATCCAAGAGCATGCCAGGGAGCACGTTTGTAGAGTGGTGGGCAAAGTGGGCGTGGCCTGGTACAAGTGCTTACCAGTGCTGCTGTGTGGGACTGACGAGGTAATAGTTTGGGAAGTTGGCCCCCAAGGATGTCCTTGGGGGCCAACCACCTCTCTTATTTCATCCAGTAAGTCCCACACAGTGGGATTGCTAAGAATTCTTCGGAATCCATGGCCCCGTTTCTCTACCACTCTGCATACGTGCCTTGTGGCAGACTATGGGATGGGGAATGAAGTCCAATTTAGTCCTGAGGGAGTTCGTGGCCAAGAATCCCTCCTGGTACCTCCTGTAAGTCCTATGCAGCAGAATTCCTGCTCGTTGGTTGGACGCCCAGCACCCTTTCTCCACTACTCTGCAAACAGGACTACTAGTAAAAGTAGCATATTTCTGCACCTCTGACTTAGAAGTAGTTTCATTCCCCCTGCCCTATTATGTACTACGGTCGTACAGAGATGGTTGTTCTAATCACAGGGGTACCCCAACGCATAGTGTTCCCTAGTGTATGTAGGTGTTATCACTGTATTCTAGGTGTCTTTTAGCATTACACTGGCTCTAGGCCTGGTTAGTTAGAGTCAGTTACCACCAGTACCCATCTGAAAAAGTTGTGGGCACATGATGATTTTGCAACAAGGCCTCTTTCTGCTCCTCTGTTGGTTCTTTCTGCACGTCTTGCTTCTTCCTGCAATTTTCTTCGACTTTTTGGACTCCTGTTGCTACTTTCTGCATTTCATTTGCTTCTTTCTGTGTGTTTTTTCTTCTTTCTTCACATGTCCTACCTCTGTAGGCATAGTTAGAAACTAGCATTTAAAAAAAACATTGAAAGTCACTTAAAAAAAACATAGATTTCAGGCACATTATAGTTAAAAATTAGCATTTAAAAAACCTTTGAAATTTACTTAAAAAAACATAGGTTTCAGGCACGTTATAGTAAGAAATTAGCATTTAAAAAACCTTAGAAATTCACTGAAAAAACCATAGGTTTTAGGGAAAGTTATAAATAGTTGGAGATTTCACTCGTACAAAACCATAGAAATTTCCCCGTTATAGTTATTTCAGCTAACTATAACTCGCGCCCCCACAATGCACTGCTGATGATGTCACATATTACATCACTCATGACATGGTCAGTGACATCACTCATGACATCTTAAATTACATCACTGATTACATCACTGAAGACATCATCCAGTATATATAGGGAAAGGTGTATTGAAGAATGAGTGGGTGTATAAGTGTCTGAATGGATGATTTAGTAGGTGCTTGACTGAAATAAGTTCAGTAGTTCCTGAAATATTCCTATATAAAAAATATAGATATCTGGTGAATGCGGAGAATCCGTAAACCCTCCTGAGCATGAGCTTGACTCTGATTGGCTGCTGACACTTGAAACCTGTGTTGGCAGCCATCTTGTAATTTGGTTGAACATAGTCACAAGAAAAAAGGTTAAAAAAAAGCATTCAAATCCAGAAAAGGGGGCATGGTAGAAACAACCTGACCCCCGAGGCTGAAAAAAGAAAAAGAAAATTAAAAAATGACGCATGGTTTCCCATGCAGCATTTAATTTAGCCCCCGGGTGGGCCAGGGGGATTATGTTTTACCCGCAGCCCCAGGACCCTGGGTACCACCAACTCCCCAGGGCTTTTTGATAAGAAAAAGCATGGGGGCTCCTGCCCCCCAAGCCACCCTGGGGATAAAACCTTCCTGGGGCATTAAATACTTGTGGGAGGGGGGCCTCGGCCCCCCCCAAGCCCAGGGGACTGCCACCTCCCTGGGGCTTTAATCTTTAAATGTGGAGGGGCCCTCCAGCCCACCCCCCCCCCCACAGCCCCAGGGACCGCCACTTCCCTAAGGCTTCAATTTTTATATTTATGAGTGGGGGGCTCCTACCACCCCACACTGCCGCAAGGACCACCTCCTCAGCAGGGCATTGATTTATTAAAATACTGGGCTCCATAGTGGATGCCCGGCCTGGGAACCACAACCTCCCCAGGGCTGTGCAAATGCTGGAAGGGGGGCTGTGCGCCCCTTCTCTAGGAGCCCTCCTTGGCCCTAGGGATCACCATCCCCCAGGGCCAGCTCCAGCAATGTATCGGGGTGCCCACCCACTAGACATTTCAGTTTGCTATGACAGTGCTCCCACCCTCTCATAGCAAACGTCTGCTTTGCTTCATGGAAGCAAAAGCAGGAAAACTGCTCTTTCTTCCATGAAGTTATTGAGAGTAATTATGTGGTATGGTAGTCTGTGTTGTGGAGTAGTAACCTCAGGTTTAGTTTTCCTTGTTTCCATAGAAGCTAAACTATAAAGTAAATGAGACAAAAACAAGAAGGAAACACTGAGGAACACTTCCGACCTAGCCGGAGGTATGGGCAGGGCCACTGGAATTATGCAACTGTTTAGCAGCACCAATTTGCGCATAATTAGACATTTTCTGTCACTTAATCCATCACCTGCTGCATAATCTACAGATTTGAACAAAAAAACTTGTTTCTTTCTGCACCTCTGTTACTTCTTTGTGCACTTAACTTGCTTATTTCTGTGCCTCTCTTGCTTCTTTCTGCACCTCTGTTGCTTCTTTCTGCATATCTCTTACCTCTTTCTTCACCTTCTTCCCTCTTTATGCACCTGTCTTGCTTCTTTCTGGATGTCTATAACCTCTTTCTGTACTTCTCTCGCCATTTTCTGCACCTCAATAGCTTTTTTTTCTAGACTTCCCCTGCTTTTTTCTGCACCTCTCTTGCTTCTTTCTGCACCCCTTTTACCTCTTTCTGCACCTCTCTTGCCTCTTTCTGCACCTTGGTTGCTTTTTTTCTGCACTTCTCTTGTTTCTGCACCTCTATTGCTTCTTTCTGTACCTTTATTACTTCTTTCTGTACCCCTCCTGCCTCTTACTGCACCCATCTTGCCTCTTTCTGCACCCATCTTTCCTCTTTCTTCACCTCTCACCTCTTTCTGCACCTCTCTTTCTTCTTTTCTGCAGTTTTATTGCCTCTTTCGGCACCTCTGTTGCTTCTTTCTGCACTTCATTTGCCTTTTCTGCACCTTACTTGCCTCTTTCTGCACCTCTTGACCCTTTCTGCACTTTGCCTGCCTCTTTCTGCCTCTTTCTGCATCTCACTTGCCTCTTTTTGCACTTCTCTTGCTTCTTTATGCATCCCTCTTACCTCTTTCTATACCCCTCTTCCCTGTTTCTGCACCTCATTTGCCTCTTTCCACACCTCACTCTCTTCTTTCTGCACTTCACTTGCCTCTTTCTTTTACTCTATTGTCTCTTTCTGCACTTCTCTTGACTCTTTGTGCATCTCTCTTGCCTTGTTCTGCACCTCTGTTGCTTCTTTCTGTACTTCTTGTGCCTCTTTATGCACCCCTCTAGCCTCTTATGCACCCTGTTGCTTCTTTCTGCACTTCTCTTGCTTCTTTATATACTTATACTTATCTTGCTTCTTTCTACACCCCTCTTGGCTCTTTCTGCAGCCCTCTTTCCTCTTACTTCATTCACACAAAACAACAGAGGTTTCAGGCACGTTATAGTTAGAAATTAGCATTTAAAAAACCTTAGAAATTCACTGAAAAAAACAGAGACTTCAGGGACGTTATACTTAGGAATTACCATTTTCAAAAACCTTAGATATTCACTGAAAAAAAACACAGGTATTAGGGATGTTATAGTTAGGCTGACATTTCACTCATACAAAACCGGGGAAATACAGATGTTGCTAAGTATAACTCGCGCCTCCGCAATGCACTGCTGATAATGTCACATATTACATCACTTATGACATGGTCAGTGAAATCACTGATGGCATCTCAAATTACATCACTGATGACATCATCCACTTAATATCTGATGCACCACCTCACCCCCTAATATAACCTTTCATACGCCCACTCTGAAATACCGTCTACCATTCACAAAACCATAGCCACACCAATAGCAGTTAGTACATTCACACTCACTGATTCATAGGTCTACACACTCATCCACTCACTCACCCATTCAGTCACTCTTTCACACATTCACTCATCAATACAGCCACTGATATATGCACTCATATACCCATAGACACACTCACACACCGCCACTCACCCTTAGAGTTACTCAAGCACCTAGTCAGTCACCCAGAGAATCAATCACACTGCCATTTACTCACCTATACAGTTATACACACACCAACTCACTTATTCAATCAGATACTAACACATACTTACTCTCTTATACAATCACTGACACAAGCACACACTCATCCATACAGCCACTCTCACAATCTCTCACTTATAATCACTTACATACTCCCACACTCACATATACAGCCTTTCACATATGTAGTTAGTCACACATATTCCAGTGAGACAGCTATTCACTCACCAATACAGCCATACACTCACTCACCAACCAATACAGCCCCTCATAGACCTACTCATGAACCCATACACCCAGTAAATCACCCACTCACATTGCCATGCAGGGAGTCACATACCCCCCACTCACACATACAGACACTCAGGCACCCATACATAACATTCCAAAATGTTTAAAAAAAACTCAGTCACTGGTGATGTCATCAGTGATGTCATAGGAGATGTCATCAGTGATGTCATGAGTGAAGTAATATGTGACATCATCAGCAGTGCATTTTGGGGGTGCGAGTTATAACGGTTGAATTTCACTAATTTTGTACAAGTGAAATGTCAGCCTAACTATAACGTCCCTGAAAATTGTCGTTTTTCTAGTAAATATAAATACATATATAAGAAATTTCCAACCGTTTTTGTTGATGTGTTTAATTTTAGCTAAATATTCTATTTTTATTGTTCATGTTGCTGATTATAAGGAAATAGGAAACAGGTTTACAGGTTTTTATACAGGGATTGCAGAATCCCATGCACTGCATATGGATATGTATATCTGTCTCTTATTTTTTTTATAATCAGCGACTTTTAATGCACCCAGTCGCCTAGTATAAAGAAATGAAGTCAGAACTCAACTGTAAAATATATTTACATTTAAGTTCAGACATCACAATGCATCCCATGCACTGTCATATATATATACAGGGATTGCAGAATTCCATGCACTGTATTGCAGGGTTTGCAGAATCCCATGCACAGTGTGTGTATGTGGGAGGGAAACTCTGACTTTCCCCTTAAACTTCAGGAATGTCTTCCTTCAGTCACATGTTTGATGACCAATAAGATTTTCAAGTTTAATGCAACTAAAATGGAGGTGAAGGATCTACAGAATCATCCTTACAGCTGAACCTCTGTTGGGAAGCCACTGGCTCTTGGCCCACTCCAAGCCCCTGCCCCTGCTACCACAAATGTTGGTGTTACTATCAAGACTGATCTTAGCTTCTGGCCCAGGATCGCAGGTCAATGTTACTCTCTTTCGATGAACTTCACTTCATTTCCTTGACTTTGTGTTAAAGGGAGAATGTTGGTGATCCAGATGGCCATCTCATACATGTTGGATTATTGAAATGTAATCTTGCTTGGCCTACCTAAACATCCTCTCTGTCACTTACAGATTCAGCAAAATGTAGGACCACATCTGTTAACCAATTTACCTTAGAATGCTTTTCTGGAAGGACTTTCTCCACAGGTTACCAGTAATGAAACAGATGTTTAAGACAATTTGAAATCTGTATAATGCACTTTTCCATAGTATTTCTGCTCTCAATGTCTGTCCTACGTGGCAGGTCAAATGTGTGTCTGTGCCAGTGCAGAACATTAAAGTCAGTCATTTTGCAATTGTCCATGTTCTTTGGGGTGCAAGCAAGGCAACTTATCACTATCCAATTCAGACCCATTTACCCAGCCTTTTCCTCATCTGAGTACCCCAATATGGATCACAGGGTGCACATTGAGGACATAACAGGTTAACCAATGCACATCATTTGGAGGAGGGAAGATTGCTGCACAAAGCAGTTGAGAAAAATGCAGAAATGCACAGTTAGTGAAAAAAGCAAGACTAGACTGCATTTTTTATCCAATATGTATATGTAAATAGAGACCAGAACATTTTAGAAAGCAAATGTAAAACATTACAGCAGCTCTGTGCAAAGGTACTTTTCCACCCTTTTCCATTTGAACAAGTGTTTCATTTAAGTTAAAGTGCCTGTATTGCATAGAAAAGCACATGCACATTCACAGATAATTTACATTTATCTGAGATTTACAGATTATTATCAGATTATTTTTTTCCATGATATACTTTTTCCAGATCTATTCATTCCTCACATTCACAGTCCCACACAAACAGATTCTGTTGCTTTTCACACTTTGGGGTAGTGGAACTTTAGCACCACTAGGGGTAAACTAATAGAGGGGTACATGTTAAAAATTGAACTGCTCATCATGAAGCAGCTGAAGTCATCCAATATCCTTCCTTTGGTAAAGGAGGCATTCTATTATCCTGCCTGGACTGTGACATTTCGATGTGTCAAGCATGTTGGTCCTTTTTCTAGTCAGTCGTCTATGACCTCAAGAGAAGTTTCGAGTTGTGACTCCTAAAGAGTGGTTATCTGGTGGATTGAGGATAATGGAAGCCTGTCAACATTTTATTGACCTGATTCTGATCTACCCCATTGCCCCCAGTGTGTAAGTGTCACAACACCTTACTAGCATTGAAACTCAGTCAGTCTAACAAGAGTAAACCAGTGAGTATTATGGGTGACATTACATTAAACAGTGTATGTTCTGTGGAAGGTCTTGAGGGACAGGAAGGAAATCAGCATGGGTAAGAAACATACTCACAATAAATAAGTTAAGTATACTTTCCTGTCTGGGCATACCTGTATAAGTAGTATTATAGTACATGTCCTTTTCAGGAGAATGGTGATTATCCCAGGCAAAGTCCTAACGATTTATACTTTATTTTGTATATATGCTTTCTTTGTCATGGATCATTGTGAGAAACAGTTGAAACCCAACTATGAAATAAAGTGCTTTATTTGCTGGTTGCTTCTGTGTGGTCTTGGGCTGGAGGTGCTTTAAAGCCAGTATTAGGAACAATGCTTGACTGGAAATAAATAGCAGCTTTGAAAAATGTGAGTATGCAAGCCCCAAACTGCACTAATCAATCATTGTGATCAAGTTCAATCCTCTGCATTATTGTTTGCAGATAGTTTCTCCCATTAACATTCATCCACATACTATCTCACCCATTCATCTATTTGCTCATTCCATTATCAACCCACTTGCTCATCCATCACTAATTAAATTATGCGCTATCAAGTAGTCCAATCATGCATACACCTAACTATTCATTCACTTGACCACCTACCTAATCCGCCAACTATCCACCTACTCACTCCTCCAATAATTCATGTATTCATCTCCTATCTACCTGCTTAGCCAACACCCACCTACCAATTCCCTTTGCTCACCCACCCTCCTCACTCACTGATCCACTCACTCACACAACTTCTTATTCATTCAACTAACCAAACATACACCCATCTATCTACATGTTCATAAACCTACTCATCCCCACATCTACTCATGCATCCATTAATACTCTAATCCATCTATCTGCTCACTTTTCCACCCAGGCATTCATTCATACATCTGCCTACTCATGATCCACCTGCACATTGATTCACTTGCTCATCCACCACCCAGCTACTCGTTGAGCACCCGCCTACACATTCAGCACCAACTTGCTTACCCACATATTCATCCACCACCTACCTAATTAACCTATTCCTCTATAATCTACCTACTCAATCACCTAGACACTGCTTCCCAGTTATCACCTTCTCAATCACTCACCCACCTACTCACTCATCTATCCAAATATGTTTATATATCCACATACTTATTCATCATCCATCTACCTGCTTGTCCATCCACCTACTGTAAAAGATTGCAGGGATTTGTTAGCATGAGCTGAAAGCCATTTTATATTTTGGCAGCCATTTTAGTTAGCCATGTGCTCGCCATGTGCTGTTTCCTTCATCAGAGCCTTGCACATGCTCAGAAGGGCCTAGCTAGTAGAATGCACCTGCTTCTCTCATACAACTGTCAGGCTATTTTTGCTGCTGTACGGAGAAGTAACTCTCCTCCCACTTTGTTGAGCAAGCAGATCTTGTATGCCCATATTAGGCATTTTGCATGCTTACATGAGCCAGAACTGCCCCTTGGTCTTATGCTGACTATGTAACCCTAAGCATATATAAGGCCCCTGTTTTCTGTACTCCTTAGACTGCCTCATTCATTTGCTAAGGCTTCTGTGTGACGTAGTCTCCCTCCTTTGAGGTTATTAAAGATGTTATTTTTATATTACAGCTTCTGTGTCAATTTCTTCTTTGTTGGTTTATAAGGACCAAGTTTCAGTGAGACCCCTGAGAAGGCTTCTATGTTCTTCACTACCTGCCTAATTTCTCATTCATCCATCTGCCTACTCATCACCTAATGACTACTTTAGCTACCCTTCAACCTACTCAGTCATCCATATGCATTTTAATCACCTACAAACACATTCATACTCCTACTCCCTTAACTACCCATTTACCTACTCACATATTCAGCTATGCATCCACTTACCTATCCACTCACTCAAGATGCACTCACTTATTATTAATCCCATTCATCCATCCACTCACTCCTCAATACGCCCCTACAACAGCAACCACTCACATCTAAGTCTGTTTATTGACAGAATCAGGCTGCTGTGTCAGGGTTTTATCATATTATTTGATTTACTGTCCCTAATGCTTGTTTCTATGGTCTGAAAGGATCTTTACAAGTTGCCTTACTCAATCCCTCTATGTTGTTATGCAGGAAATGTTGGCACATCTTGGAGGGATAATCACAATGCTTCAAATAGGAACTTTAGGAGTAGGGTAATTTTGCACTGTTTACGATAAGGTACTCATATACATAGAGCGAGATACAGTTTGCAGCTTTATAGAGGTTGCAGAAAAGGCTAAAACAAGCATACCTCTGCCTTAACAACAAATGTTCTCAGACTGCAAGGCCACACCATATTTGTAGTACTCTTATTGGATGAATTTTGAACTTGAGAGCCCTCTTCCGCTAAAGATTATGCCTACACGTATGCTTTAGTTACTCAATATTGTCGCTGCTGTTGCTGATGTCTTCACTTGAATTATTACAAAGAAATTGATTCGGCTAGACTCTCTGAATCCTGCACAATAAATCAGTGGTGTATTTAAGAACTTGACAAAGTGTCACAGCTGGCTACCTGAACTGGATGCTGTACCACAGAGTTAGTCCTCAGGAGGGGGCACGAGCTGGTAGAAGAATCCTCTGAAAGTTGTAATAAAGCTCCAAAGGAGGTATCGAAAATTAGACAACATTTTCAAGAACACAACAAAATACTATAGATGAAACCTCCAGAATGGATTCAGTAGGTCAGATGTGACCTTTAGACCATGTAGTAACAAATACTCTATGATAGTGATTCAGGACCAGACAATATTCCAAAGGAGTCCTTCTGAATCTGACACGCTGATCCTGATGACACCTTACCTGTGATGTACACACTATGCACTTGTAACTGCACCTCTTTTTTTGCTGACCTTATTTCCTCTACCTCTGTACAGCAAGATCCATTTCGCTTCTATTGTAGCATAGCTTTTTATTCGCTTTGACATGAAAGCCACTTGCACGCCAAAGTCTCTTTACTTGCAGATCGGTTTGCTCTTTAGTCATTTGGAAGTAAAGCTCTCTCTCCCTGCCACTCTGTCTTTGCTCCCTCAGCAGTTCACACTGCCCTTCTCTTGCACTCCCTGTTTCCCACTCCATCCTCCTCTACTGCTTACACTCCCCAACCCCCTACCTCATGCTTATGTCTCCTTATTCGCCCACCAGCTAGCCACAAGTTGCCTGCATCCCATTTTAAATGCCGATATGGTATAGAAGCATCAGGTCACAGAGACGTTTGTGTCTTTACTCCAAGCATCTGCCTCATGGCAGAGAACAAGTTACAGTGATACAGGGGAATGTCACAGAGGGCCCAGCGTTATGAGTCCACTAGGTGCTCCAAACCCATGCTGGATCGAGCTAGGACAGAGGCAGGCATGGTGGGCTCTTGGCAGCATGGTCCTCAGTACCACCATCTCGGCATCAGTGGGAGAGAGGGAGATTCAATAATCCAATCACACATCAAACAGCAGATGCCTACATGGTCCTTACCTCATTTGTGGCAGGACCTAGAGTGATGATAAGAACAGGGGTGTCCTACCCTCATGGTAGTCATCAGCCCCTGTCCTTCTCTGCCCACTTCTGCCATATTTCACAAGGCATCCTCTCACCTACTGTCCCATTCAGACTCAGGGTACAGTAAAACACCATCACAAAATCACATCACACACCATCATATCCTCAAAAACACAGGTGCAATCAACATAGGACATGTACATTTTGATAGAATGGTGGGCTGTCGCTTCCGATACCCTCACGGTCTGTGATTTTGAGTGAAGATTGCATCACTGCTGCACATGCTGTGCCAGTTCCCTGCATTTGAGGAAATGACCACTGCTTCAGTCTGTTGGGTTAAAGTGTGTGGGGGTCTGTGTGGGGAGATACTTGGGACCTTGCTCTAATGCTGGCACTTATTCTACACATGTATTTTGAAAAGCTCCACTTATTTGATTGGGAGGCATGCACTGAATCTGCACATGCTTGACCTGGGTAGTGTGTTAGTGAACTATGATAATCACATTTTTTATATTCATAACAATTGGCATTACCAATCCTTAATTCATTTAGGATCACATTTTGTTTTATTATTCATCCGAGTTAACATTTGTTGTAAGCCCACTTTTTTGTTTGCTTAATGGCAAATGTGTGATGTTTCCATCCTGCTGTTTGTGTGTTTGTATATAGGTGCATTCCTTTTGAATTCCCGCCTTTTCAACATGTTAGTTTAAACTCAACGAAAAGAGTGAACGGATGATGTACCTAAATTGCTTGTTCAATATCATGTTCACGTATTTTGGAGGTGTCAGTCTAGCAATTGTATGTGATTTCATGGTAAAACAATTTCATGGAATACAATTACTGGCAATCCTTTTCTTCTCTACTTTTAATGAAAATTTGCAAGATGAATGCCATTTACCATTTCATAGAGACCAGTTCATATAATTACTTTATAAATATCTATGAAAACTCCAAGGGTCTAATGCTGTGCCTTGAATGGTAAAATGCCTCTGGCATTTTCTGGCTTGGTGTGGATAGCACTTGCTTATCCTATGCTAAAATATCTCAAAAGACTTGATGACTCTTCCAGCTGAATGTGGATAACATTGGGCTTACACTATGCTATACAACTCTGCGATAAAAACAGACATTTGAGGTAAGCAGATTTAAAGTGTTGGTTGTATTATAGAGTATTCCATACCAAGGAGCTGCTCTTCACCCAAACCTTGGGTACTACCCAAGGTTTACCTTTTCTCAATTACATAATTTGTGGGCCACTCTAAGACTTAAAAGGCATTGTGTGCTTGTGTGTGTGTCACCATTTATAGTTTAGTAAACTAACTATAACTTGAACCCCTGACATGCAGTGCTAGTAATGACCTCACATATTACATCACATGCACCTTAATGACCCACACAGAACTCACAGCACATTACTTCATGCAACTCTACTTGCTCCTGATAAACAAATGCACTCATTTTAAACTCCTCTCACAAAATTCAAGGCACTACACAACGTAGTCCTCACCTACCGGAATAGTTCTGTTTCCTTTCACCAACCACCCAGGCACCTCCGCTCCACAGGACTTCCACTCGCACACATGCCATACAAACACCAAACCTAATCACGAAGACAGACATTCTCTTGCATTGCTCATAAAATGTGTAACAGCCTCCCATCCACATACGAGCTTCCTCCTCTCTTCTTGAATTCCGCAAGAATCTGAAGACAGTGCTGTCATCAATGATGGCATTTAAGATGTCATCAGTGATGTCATAAATGATGTTGTAAAACATACCATCAGAGAAGTAATATGTGTAGTCATAAGCAGTGCATGGCAGGGGCGCAAGTTATAGCTGGGGAATGTCTGTATTTTTTAGTTTAACACATTAATGTTGTCACTGATATATTCACCGAACTATAACGTTATTTTGATATTTCGTTATGTCAGTGAATTTTTGGGGATTTTTTAACATAAAGTAATATTTTATTACTATATGTAATGCCAACCCCTTACCACACACAGCCAAAGGCTGTCAGCAGCAGGGGTTGGTCTTGTGGCCAGGCCCTGCTTCCAGCTCCATGCAGCTTAAAGCAGCCTAGGAGTGTTAATTGATAGCAATCTATCCACAAAACATCAAGTTGCCGCAGTAGATTCTAAGTGCATACTCCTGTTAAAATGAATCAGGAAAGGGATTTAGACAGCAAGTTAAGAATGTTGCTGTGGGGGGGGGTGCATGGATTTCACTGGCCAAACTGCAGAAAGGAGTGTACGAGGGAGGTTTAGCCATTCCAGACCTTCAAAAGTACTATTAGGCATCACAACCTATGGTTATTAAAGGTTGGGACTTTGCATATAGGATCAATCCAGCATATAGGGTTGATCACTGGGCAATGGGGGCAGACCGCTACCTGCTGGCACTATATGGTCTGGAGAGACAGGACGGCATGCCCCAACATACTCAATTAGTACGGATGGCATGGGCTAAGGCTACTTGATTCCTGGGTTGGGCGGGACGGCTGACGGAGCAGACTCCGCTGTGGACCCGTGAAATGCTCCGGGAGCTGGGTCGAATACAGGGCTTCTTGAAATGTAAACTAATAGATATTGTACGCTAAGGGGATGTGAGGTGGAGACATGCAGTGTTATCATTTTTAGAGCTGCAGTCAGATTTTAAGTTGGCACCCACAGAACATTATAAATATCTGCATTTGAAGTATACACTGGGCCGTCATCTTAAGGACGGGGACCAGATCCCGAGTATAGTCCTTTAGAAGACAGATTATTGTTGGACCCAATCCCGGAGAAGGCACTGCCCTTCACATATAAAGAACTTGTAAACAATTCACCAGATTTACTAATCAAGGTGCGAGAGGAGTGGGAGTCCAATGTGCGACTTTTAGAGGATGATGATTGGGTAGAGGCAGTGCAGAGTCCCAGAGAGGTGGCAATCCGGGCACAATTTAGATGAGTCCAACTGCGGATACTGCATAGGTCCTACCACACCAGCACACTTATGTTTAAATTTGGGTGCATCTTAACTGAGGAGTGTCAGAGGGGGTGTACTCAGAAGGGAACGTTTTTCCATATCCTGTGGGACTGCATGATCATACAGATATACTGACGAAGGTGGTCCGAATTATGTCAGATGTGTTGGAGCAAGAAGTCCCCCCAGATGCCAGATTACATATATTGTGTGTATCTAGGGAACTGAATTTGCCCAAATATCAAAGAATCTGGCTACAGGTGGCTGTGATGGTTGCTAGGACGAATATTGCAGCGACGTGGGGGGCGATTCAACCACCTAAAGTCTCCCAGTGGAAAAAAGACATGGACTGGTGCTGTGCGGCAGAAAAGACAATTTATGAAAGCTGGGGTGCCCCGAGAAATGGGTGAAAATCTGACAGCGGTGGGAAGACTACAGGGAGTTCAGGGTGTATGGTCTAGTTAGGAGGGAGGACGCATGGGCTGAGTGAATTGGTCTGTTGAACTCCAAAGGGACCATTAATACAAAAACATGTCTTTTTATATTAGAATGTGTATGTCATTGACAACGAACATAACCCAATGTAAGATTATGATCATGTTTATGGATGCTGTCTATTGTTTAATAAAAAGACATTTAAAAAAAAAAGATAATAATCAGGAAATAAATTCCGCTTGAAGCAAGAAAAGCTATTGTGTTGGCAGTGATTATTACTAGGTTGGATTACCCCACCTCTGTTTATGTGGGTTTCCCCAGTATTATAATTAAAAGACATCAGACCATTCAAAATGTGGCAGCTTGTCTAGTTTACCAGCTTCCAAGACAAACCTCATATTACATATACAGAAACATCTTCATTGGCTTCCCATGAAATTGCGCATCCAATTTACGACGTTGCACTACCTTGAAGGTCTAGGGCGGATTAGCGCCCCACTTAATTTCCAACGAGGTAGAAAAATATGTTCCAACATGCATCTATACTTGCTCCAACTTGCTCATCATTCCAAAGTATCAAAAGACAAGGGGCCAGATGTAGGTGGCCGAAAATAGCCATTTACCGACCGGTAAATGGCCATTGACATGTAGGGGCCCTTAAATGTTGCATTTTCGGTAATTATACCGATTCGGTAATTTTACCGAAAATGCAAGATTGAAATGTGGGTAGCCAATTTTCCATTGGCACATGGCTTTCAGAATCGGTATTTTACCATGGAATACAAATCCATGGTAAAATACCGATTCCTGTGTACATGCACATCTGTGCATGTACACATGCGCCATGTGACAGACAGACGTGCCCTTAGGGCATGTCTGTGTGCCACATTGCACACATGCCCGTTTTGGGGGTGCTAGAGGGTGTCAAAGTGACACCCCCTGCACCCTTGACAAATTCGGTATTTACTGATTCGGTAAATACCGAATCGGTATTTGAATTGAATCCTATGGGCTTCAAGGCCCATAGGATTCAATAGCAAATACCGATTCGGTATTTACCGAATCGGTAAATACCGAATTTTTAAGGAATCAGTACAAAATCCAGATGTTGGTACCTACATCCCATTTGCCGATTTTGAAATACCGAATCAGTAAAATTCGGTAATATTCGGTATTTCAAAATCGGTAAATGTGATTTACCTACATCTGGCCCCAGATCTTGAGGCAACAACTGGCTTTCGCGACGGGACACTTCCGAGTATCCGAGCGCGCTATAAATGCTGGATAACATAACATAGCACAGCTTCTTGTTTAAAGCATCTTCTGCCTGGAATTCTTCTGCCTGTTACGCCAAAATCCCAGCTATTTTATCAGGCATTTTAAATGTAACAATTGCCTTGTTTCGCAAACCTGTGTCTCTGCCATGTTTTTGTCCAGCGCCAAGAAACCTCTGGATGAACGTGCCCTTTATGAGTATAATTACTAACCCTGGGCGTAGTTCACGTAGTAGCACTAGGCGTAGCTACGCGAAGTGCACTTCGCGAGCTATGCGTAGCTACGCGAACTGCATAGTGCACTGTGCAAAATGCTGTTGGCACTGATTGCACAGTGCCGGATGCTTGTCCGCACTGTGCAATCAGTGCAAACCGCATCTTGCACAGTGCAAGCGGTCGTTTTCTGCCATTCGAGTAGATTTGTACTTGAGCGGCAGCTTTCTCAACGCGGACTGGTAGTTTCTCATCGCGAGTGGTCGCGAACATAAGCGACCACTCGTAATGAGAAACCTGACCTCCCCACGTTGAGAATCTCGCCTGGAGGTTTATTTTCCACGCTCGCGATCGACAACTTAATGTTGCTGATCACGAACGAGAAAAAAGTCTCGCCGGGATGTCATTTTGCTCGCTCCACGCTGCCAACTTGATGGTGAGGACCGCGAGCAAGCAAAAAATGAACGCTACGCTACGCATGTTTGCTCTTTGCTACGTGCAATTCCCGTAGTGCGAAGTAGCGCAAACTTCGCAAACTATGCAAGCATAGCGTAGTACCTCACCCAGGGTTAATAATTACCAGCTGCGACCCATGCAGGTAAGAGTGGATGGCCAGGTGGGTGGGGGGAGCGGGGATTTCAACGGACGATGACAAGGAAACATTTATTATTTATTTAATTTTCCCTTGTTCATCGTCTGTTGAAATTCCACCTCACCCCGGCTGATAATTACCATTAACATAATATGTGTGTAACACATCAATTTCTGCATGTTTTTCTATTTCCCCTGAATAACTTCAGCAGTTCAGGTTTGTTCTGTTTACCACTGTGAGTTGAAAAGTGCATGGGGTGTGGTAATTACCGCATTTAATAAATACCTCAGTCATTGCAAATTTAAAGTAGTAGTACTCGCATAACTCGGAATTCTGATCCTTGTGCAAACTATGGTTTGCGCAGGGATACAAATTTACTTCTTATCACATACTGAGGGCACTCTATGGAACAGGAATACAGTAGTCTGAAAGTTCTCGGTAAATGACTCATACTATATATAATAGGCGAGGGACTAACACTACAGATAATGGGCATTGATTCATCTGGCAACTGCGGGGTTGAATTTGTCCCGGATCTATGTATATTTTCTTGTTTGCAGCAGCTAATGTTCTAATTAGGACTTCAAACATGGGGCGTTAATACACCAAAATACTCCAGGCTGACGTCAGATGCTGAATTAGAAACTGGACCAGCTGAATGAGAGGTCGTGGGCTGCTATGGAGGGCCATTATTTACCAGCAATAGCAAAAGTTCTAACTCACATATAAAGTACGACCTCAAATTCAGTTTCTGATTGTTTCTTCTCCTGCTGCATGAATAAATGAATAACGAGCACATATTTCTTTTGAGATGTTCTTAATGTTTTACATATCCCTGTACACACTGTATATCAAATATGTTAAATTCCCAAAACTGAACATGCTTTTTCGAAACAGTACTGTATTAATATAGCAATTACAACATCAGCTTGCAAAAATTGCACTATCCCAACTGTTTCTGCTAATAAAAGCTTGGGGCTAGATGTACAACACTTCGCTTTTGCGAGTCACAAATTGCGTAATTTTGCAACTTGGAATTTGCGACTCACAAAATGGTATGTACAACAGTGTCTCAGACACGGTTTGTGATTCCCAATTGGGTCGCAAATGATCTGCCTCATTAATATTCATGAGGCAGGTCACAATTTGGTCGCCAGTATGGTGGCCTGCTGGGATCAGCAGACCACCATGTCTGTGACTGCCTTATGAATTAAGCAGTTTAGAAAAAACAAAAGTAGCATGTTTTCCTTAAAGGAAAACGGGTTGCATTTAAAAAAGAAAAAATAAACGTTTCTCTTTCATTTTTTAGGAGTCGGCAGTGGTCCTTGGTACCACTGCACACTTTTAAAAATAGTTTCCCTGCCAGTCAGCTAGCGGAAGGGGTCCCCTGGGGACTCCTTCCTATTTGCGAGTGGCTTACCGCCTTTTTGAAGTAGGTGGTAAACTGTGAGTGTTTTGTTTTATTGCAATTGCAGTCGCAAAACAATCGTACAAAGAAGTGTGAATCGCTATTAGGAAGGGACGCCCTTGGCATGCCCCTTCCTAATAGGGAGTCGACAACCCTATTTTGCGAGTCGGTAATAAGTTACCTACTCGCAAAACAAGGTTTGTACATTGCACAGACCTATTTTGCGGTTGCAAACAGGCCGATTGCCCATTTGCGACCACAAAAATGGTCGTACATCTGCCCAATAGACTTCAAATTTCCCAATCTGACTTCAGAATAGTGATGCAGACATGGTCCTCTTACACCTTGACAGAGTAAGCAACTTACAATCAAGGGTCTCTAAGTTAGGATATTTCCTCTCAAAACCATTCTCCATGCAACTGCATGACAGTGACTGGTGCTAAAAATCAAACAATCACTGCAATTCTGAGAACTTCATGGGCTCTCTCTAAATGCCAAAATCGTCTTTTAAAAAAGACATGCATCACTCATAAAACACAGTAATTCAGGTTTTCTAGCTAGCTGAATTACAAACTACTCACCTCCTGCTGGAGATTCCAAAACATAACAAACATTGGCAATGCAAATCGTTCTTTTTTAACTTTACATACAAGAGCAATCAATTGATATTGCCAATATTCGTTTATAGTAGCCAGTCAAAATTGATGTTCCTGCTTTCAAATTTTGGCTGCAGTTTTCAAAGTGACCACTAAATGGCAATGAGAGGCAACAACCTGGTTTTGATTAAATGTGGCTCTGTTTGCAGTACTGTGTTCGGAACAGGAAGAAAGACAAATTTACCAACAGCAATACATAAAAGCTCCTGTTGGCAGGTGAAACACAGAAAAGAAGGAAAGGAACAAATGGGATTAAGGTAACTTACATTGACACGAAAGCCATGGAGTCTTGAGCAAGAATTGACTTTGCGGTGTATGGTATATTTGCTGTTTCCCAAGAGACAGCTGGAGGTATCTGTAGTCAGACTGCAGAAAATGTCCAGGACATTTAAAGAGGCATAATCTGGCAGTGGATCAACAAATAGAACAAACTACCAAACCCATTAGGGCCTTATTATGATGTCAAGCGGACAATACCGTCTTTAATAGGCGTCCGACTGAACTCCGGTCGGCGGTCCCGACCTCTGAATTATGATGCAACCACAAATGGTACGGTTGCAAGCTCCCTTACTGGTATGGGAGTTTGTGCTGCGGTCAGAAACTGGCAGCAGCACAAGCCTCCATACAGAAAAGGGAGTTTGTGTTCATCCCTGCACACGTGGCAGGCACCTCAAGGGGCTTGCCACACTGTGCAGGGATCAATAGGGGGGGCAGAGAGTAATGGGGCCCCTTTGACCCCTAACCAGAGGTCGCAGGAAGAAGGGGGCCCTTCTAGGGGCGCAAAACTCTCTTTATGACAGGCTTTCCATTTCAGAAAGCCTGGCATGGAAAGCCTGTCGGAAACCGACTATCATAAAATGCCGGCCATTTTATGTTATGTGATGCTAACGCATTTGTAGCCTGCACAGCTACTCAGAGAGTGTCCCGGCGCGAACTTCATGAGGAAAGAGAGAAGGAGAAAAAACTTTTTAATTAAAGTGAAAAGTCTTGAGTCTCTTACTAAAAATCTTTGGCTCTTACAGACGGCCTAACTCAAAAGGGAGTTGGTTCCAGGCCATCGCCGCCCTATTTGCAATGGAGATGCACCCTACTCATTTGAGGCAGAACCTGGGGAAGCAGGCCATTTACATTGAGGAAGAGCAAAGCTGCCTGACTGGCGCATAGAACTGAACACGTTTTCTAAGATATACTGGGCCTAGCCCATGGAGGGCAGCGTGTGCCGTTACCAAGGACTTGAGTTTCACCCCTGCTTTCATTGATAACCAGTGCAGGTTACGGAGGTGTTGCCTGACGCTGATGCCCTTGTAGAGATTAAGCAGGGTTCTGGCTGCGGCATTTTGAACTACCTGAAGTTTGTCCAAAAGATTGTGGGGCAGAGCAGTATACAGTGCAATGGCATATCCTTTACGTGAGGTAATGAGTGCATGCGTGACCGTTTCCCTTGCCGATAGAGGGAGAAAAGGCAAAAACTTTTTCAGTGATTTCAGAATGCCAACGCACATTCCAGTCAGTTTGGTGATCTAAGAGCTGAAGCTCAACTTTCCATCGAACTAGATCCCTAAGTTCTTGATGGGTAGACCCTGTGGTATAGGCCGTGGAGACTCATCTGGCCAGAAGGAGTGCCAAGACTTAGGAGGAAAATTGCCGAAAAGGAGGATCTCAGTTTTTTCTCATTACATTTTAGCTGGGCCGCAGTGAGACAGTCAAACACTGCCGTCAGACAGGTTTTTGACATGGGAAGAGGATGTCTCATATTTCTTTCACTTAAAAAGAAGCTGAGTGTCATCAGCATAAGCGACAGATTTGGCACCCAAGTCTTCTGCCATCCCAATGAGCGGGATGAATAAATGTTAAACAGAAAGTGCTCAGGACCGACGCCTACGGAACCCGGTCAGTAAATTCTAGGGGTTGGCCATAAAGGGAGGGATCCAGACTTGCTGAGTTCTACTCTCAAGGAAGTATTACAACCACTCTAATGCAGAACCTATTATGCAAATATACTGAAGACGAGACAAGAGCAGTGCGTGTGGCATGGTGTCCAATGCTGCTGACAGGTCTAAGAGGACCAAAGCTGCCCTGCCCCTTGAGTCTAAAGTTTTGCGCATTGACTCCGAGATTCTCACCAGTGCAGACTCCGTACTATAGGAGGCTTTGAAACCCAATTGTGCTGGGTGCAGCAGGTCATTCCCTTCCACAAAGGCAGATAACTGTTTTTTAACTAGTTTCTCACAGACCTTGGCCACAGCAGGAAGCAGAGAAATAGGAAGATAGTTGGCAGGAAGCTTGGGCTCAAGAGACAGTTTTTTCAATAGCGGTACGATCATCGCTTGCTTCCACAAAAGGGGGACAGTGGCAGATACTAGGGATGCATTAATCAGCAAGTTCATCATCAGATTAATCACTGCAGAGGAGCCAGCCAGCAATTTGGCTGAACAAATATCTGCCGGTGAGCCGGATTTGAGGGTCCATAGGGATTACCTGGGGGTTCCGACTGGCAGATGGGCTCCTTGAGCCCATCGGAAGCTAGACAGAATGTCCAGCCAGATCCAAAACCGACAGCCTCCATTGTAATGAGGCTGTTGGTTTTGAAACTTTGATAAGGCTCTGAAAGCTTCTGAACTGCATTTCGGCCCCTTCGACTCAATGCAAATATGTTGCCAAAAACCTAATACCTCACTTTTCAGAGTGCATCCAAATACCAAAAAATGATGGATTTTGTCTTCTATATAGCTTTTAATGCTACTGTGCATAGACTTTTCTCAGTTAATTATGAAGCACTCCATTGCCAATTGGGCCAGGTCTGCACTATACAAATACCTATAATAAAGTAAACTAATAATGATCTTTGAATAACTAAATACCTACCTGGCCCTATTTCAGTCTGTCTGCCTGTCCATGCTGATCACTCATCCATTTAAATATTCATTGTTTTATTTTGCAAATGCTATAGATAGGAATTTGAGGTTCTGATGTTTGAGATCTTATTATAAATACTGACACAGAGGAACACACCTCCTTGAAAAATAACGATGATATAAGTTGGCAAGATGTCTTAGAGAGTGAACTATTCCTTGCTGTTGTTTGCAATTAATTGATGAGGGATGCACTGGTTGGACACAGAGTATGATTAGATGAAGAAAGCCAAGAAATAGCTATTAAAGCTAATTATAATATAACATTCAGCAAGGAATCAGCTCCATATGAATGTACTATATTTTTCTTTTAGGTAATATTCTTATAACGCTCAAACCTGGAGATGTTTAGGTGCTTTTAATTATATAATATTTCAAAGCAGACAAAGTTGGTGGTAGCAAAAAGAGGTGATCTTGCTGATCTGGGGAGACAGTGACAGAGCATTATCAAGTAAGAAGCCAAAGTTTCTTTGGCTTCTTACTAGATGGAGAGATGTAATTAGTAATGGTATGGGGAATAGGTCAGAGGTATGCTACTTTGATGATCAGTGGAGTTTAGTTCCATGACAAGAACATTAACTTTGTTGGTGTAGATTTTGAAGATATTAGAGTTCATCAAGGAAACAAGAAAACAACTGCTGCAAGATTGTTCATTGGTACATCAAATCTGAACAGGATCTGAGTATCATCAGCAGAGGATGGTAAAGAAAGGAAAAGAAATAAACAGTGGCGTACAGGGGAAACATATGCATTAAAGAGAGTAGGATTGAGAGAGGATCCCTGAAGGACTCATTAATGTAAATTGAGAAAACTGGTAGCAAATGTAGGGAATGTAAATGGCCTTGGTGTGAACATTAGTGTAATCTGCAGTCCAGTCCAGGGAATACCATTAAACAGCCATACTATGAAGCTGTGTAAGAAAAGTACTGTGAGGAATTGAAAGCCACAGACTTGGCTAGTAGGAAAATAATGGTAGAGGAGCCTTGATCCACTAGTGTCCTGAGATCATCTAGAATAGACTTAAGGCTGAATTAGAGCTATAAAGAAGATTGAAACTTGGATTGGGACGGATGTCTTTTTTTTAGGATTTTAATGGGCAGAAGACGGAGACAGATTGGGTGGAAATTGATAAGCATAGGCATAGGATTTGGTTTTTGACTGATCTAAGAGAGGTGCCAGAAAGGCCTGATTTCAGGCCTGGGATTTACTGTGCGTTGACAGAGATTAGTTGCAGAGCTCAATAAGAACAAAGTGGTGGTGAAGTCAAAGAAATGAAAAAAACACAGACAAGACATGGATCAGGTGGTGAACCAGAGTAAATAATGTAAAAAGTGTGCAGTATATTCACAGATTAGAGGAGCAAATTCTGGCAGAGAGGGTAGTGGGAAGAAACCGATGGGGAGCGCAAAGAGAAAGAAGAGGCAGGAGGGGATTAGTAAAAGAGCAACATATTTTTTACCTTGTTTTTGAAGATATGGGAACACTGAAAAATTGAGGGAGCTGAACAGCTACATTGCAGCAGGAAAGGTGAATGAGTGAATTCACAATTTTAAAGATTCCCTTTCTAGAATTCTTAGCATTATAACTGCTGTTTGTGAAGCAAAGAGTATAAGGGTTCCGCAAGGCTTTACTATAGGCCTGTAGAGCCTTTTGTGGTTAATGTGGGCTTCGGTAGAAATGCCTGTGCACCAAAGTCTTTCAGCTTTTTTTAAAGAGTATTTCTTTTTTTCCCTATACATCATGGGTATACCAAGATGTGGCAACGACATTTGACTGGTTTGAGAGGGGCGATTTTGGCAGGACATTGAGCAATCCAGGAGTTGACATTGTTAGCAGCCATAGTAACAGGAAAGTCAGAGTTGAGGTAGGGGGCGTAAAGAATAATTCAAGGACTCAAGAAGAAAAGCTTATCCTAGGGATGCCTGAAGCTGGCAGGGGGTGGTGGACAAGGCATTGGGGAGGGTACATGCCATGTGAAAGGAAGACTGAAATGGTCAGACAAAAGGATTTGAGAGGGACGGCCAGTACCAATATTGCCAGTAGGAGCAAAAAGCAAGACTAAAGTATATAGTCTATGTAGGTGGAATCAAAACGTAGTCCAAAGAGGCCAGGTCATTACAAGAGCACTGTTTGGCAGGATGTGTCAGAAGGGTTGAGTTGGGATTCCCATATATTGAAGTCACCCAGGAAGTTTCATTAAGACTGGGAGACAGGAAACTAGGGAAAAAGAAGTTATTGGTTGGATTAGGGGCTTGGAGGATGCGGTAGACAAGGATCCTTAGAAACGGAACAGTAGAGAAAAGATTTAAAAATTCTGAAGGTGAAAATGTTGAGTGGAAAGTGGGTGACCTTAAGTGCATCTTTAAAAACGGCCATCTCACCACCTCTTTTGCTTGTGCGTCAGAGGTGTAAAGCTTTGTTTCTTGTTGGAGAGACGAGGGCAAGGTCGGGATTTGAACTTCATAAGTCCACAAGTCACTTAAAAAAATTATATCCTGGGGCGTGGCCAAGCCGAGGGCAAAGGTGGCCACTTGGCTCTGAAGCTCCAGAGAAGCTGCTGTCTTGCACCAACCTGCCATAGTCCAGCGCAATGTCCTGGGGCAGCAACGTGATGTGGGTGATGACCTGACCATAGTGCTGCTGGGTATGGCAGAATTCAGCCCTAGGGATGGCAGAACCTCGCTCCAGCCAGGCGGCAGGTGCAGTCTTACAGGGGTCGTGGGTGAGCCTTAGTGTGGGGCACGGTTGCGTCTGGCAGCCACTAGCAACTTGACGTTCAGCCTTCCTGCCCCGCGGAGCCAGGGAGGGAAGAGCCTAATATGTAGTAAGTGGATGCCCGCAATCATTGTGTGTGGACAGTGGCCACGGCTTCGCTGGATGGGTGTCTTCTTTTTCACAATGATTCTATTGTTTTTTTCTTTCTTTTACAAGGGCTTCACAGTGCTATATACCATACATTTTTGTCATACTGATGCACATGCACTAATGCTTGTCAACCTGATCGCACACGGCCCAAAGAGATAAAGGTACAGGGGCTCTAGCCTTGTGATGCATGATGTGGAAAGTGAGGGGTCTGACGAACTTGGCCAAGGGGAGGCAGGATTTGGCCTTTCTCTCTAGTCATGGGATACAGTTGGCTTTTTTTACAAGAGACACATTGTGCCCCGACCTCTTCCAATCGATATGTATACACTGGCATGACAATTGTTTCTTTGTCAACTATAGCACTTACTCTAGGGACGTCTGTATCTTGGTTCAAAAGAAGGTCCAATTCGCTCTAAAGTAAGTCATAGTGGACCCTGAGGGTCCCTACTTACTGGTGACTGGCATTCTGGCCTTTAAACCGATTGTACTGGTCAATATCTAAGCCCCTCATGTGGACGACCTTGACTTTTTTCATTTTCTCTTCAGACACATCACTCGACTGAACCCAGACTGTCTACTCATGGGCGGGGACTTTAACCTAACCCTTTCCCACTCTCTGGATAGCAATGGCACTTGCCTAGTGACCAAACCTTGTGCGATTCAGGCGCTTGCCGCTATCCTGAAATCCTTACATCTTACTGATGCTTGGCACTCCAGATATCCCTGAGATAGAGGATACACCTTTTACTCTGCTCCTCATGGCACTTGGTCCTGTATTGACCACTAGTACCCCACCCCTGACCTGCTTCTTATGTTGACTGAGGTTGACTATTTACCACGCACACTTTCTGATAACTCCCCTGTCCTGCTGACCCGACAGCTCCAGGCTCCTGCGTCCTCCATGCTGACCTGGTGCTTCCCGGCTAATGCCTTACAAGAAGAGGTGTTTAGAGTAGAGGTCCGCAACACAATCACAGAGTATTTCAAACTCAATACAGGAACTGGTGAACACCACTCAACACTTTGGGATGCATTTAAGGCCTATATTGGGGGGTTTGCATCACGAAACATGTGGGAGTGCTTCGCTCCATTAGAATTGAGCTAGTAATTATTGAGCGAAAGCTCTGGGATTTTGATCGACAGGCCACTGAGCCCGGCTCTTAGCCAGAACTACACAGAAGCACCATGTTACTGCATGAATTCCAAGATTTAGATAATCATGAAATACTGTATCTGAGCAAATATTCGAGAGCATGGGTCTATGCAGAGGGTGAGCGGCCTGGGCGCATGCTGGCCAATCTTATCCGATCAGCATATCAGAGGTCTTATATCACTTGCCTACAGCACGATAATGGTTCACTGGATACAGATGGTACTAGCATATCAGATGCCTTTCTTTCCTATTACATTCAGTTATATATGTCCAGCTATATGGCTAACAATGAAGCACTTGCCGATTACCTGCAGAAGTGGTGATGGTATGGTTGGACGGTAGTCACCAGCAATTTCTAGCCTCACCCATTTCTTGCGGTGAAATTTCGCAAGCTGTAGATGACTTGGGTGGCTCTCGTGCACAGGACTTGATGGTTTCAATGCCAATTTCGATAAAGCCTACAAGCAGCTGCTTGTCCCTCACTTGCTGGAAGTCTATGCGGAATCCCTTAAACATGGTACTTCTCCCCCCACACTTTGAAAGGCTGTGGTAACCCTCTTACTTAAGCCCAGTACATTTCCACAAATGCGCTCGTCATACAGACCGCTTTTGCTTTTTAACCATGACAATAAGATACTAGCTAAGGTCCTTGCCACATTTCTCTCTCTCTACTCATGGGTAGTATAATCTCTCCTTTACAATAAAGATTTGTCCCGAATCATTCTACTGCGGTGACTCTGCCGCACAGTCTTAGCTGTTATTAACCAGAACGCTCCCGATCTCCCTGCTGCTGCGGTACTGCTAGACGGTGAAAAAGCATTAGATTCTCTTGATTGGTTGTTCCTACATGCCATGCTGTGCTGCACCTCTTTTGCAAATGTATGTGTTCCTCTTGCCTCTTTCTGCACCCCTCTTCCCTATTTCTCCACCTCTCTTGCTTCTTTCTGCACTTCTCTTGCTTCTTTCTGCACCTCTCTTGCAAACTTATGTATCCCTCTTACCTCTTTCTGGCCCTCTGTTCCCTCTTTCTGCACCTTTCTTGCCTGTTTCTGCACCTCTCTTGCCTTTATTGGACCATCTTTTGCCTCTTTGTGCACCTCTCCTGCCTTTTTCTGCACCTCTCTTGCCTTTTTCTACAGTTCTCTTGCCTCTTGGTGTACCTCTTTTCCTTTTTTCTGCACTTTTCTTGCCTCTTTCTGTATGCCTTGTGCCTCTTTCTGCACCTCTGCTGGTTCTTTCTGCACTGCTCTTGCTTCTTTCTGCACCTCTATTGCAAATTTCTGCATCCCTCTCGTCTCTTTCTGTACCCTCTTCCCTCTTTCTGCACCTCTCTTGCCTGTCTGCATACCTGTTCCCTCTATCTGCATCCCTTTTGTATGTTTCTGCAACTCTTTTGCCTCTTTCTGCAGTTCTCTTGCCTCCTTCTGCACCTCACTTGCCTTTTTGTGCACTTCTATTGCTTCTTTCTACACCCTTCTTCCCTTTTTCTGCACATCTCTTGCCTCTTTCTGCACCTCTCTTTCCTCTTTCTGCACATCTCTTTGTTCTTTATGCACTGTTCTTGCCTCTTTCTGCACCCCTCTTGCCTCTTTATGCACCTCATTTACTTCTTTCTCTACTTCTCTCTCCTCTTTCTGCACCCCTCATGCCTCTTTCTGTACCTCTCTTTCTTTTTTCTGCACTTGTCTTCCCTCTTTCTGCACCTCCTTTGCAAATTTCTTAATCCCTCTTACCTCTTTCCACAGCCCTGTTTCTTCTTTTTGCACTTTTCTTGCCCGTTTCTGCCCCTCTCTTGCCTCTTTCAGCACCTCTGTAGCTTCTTTCTGCACTTCTCTTGCCTCTTTCTGTGCCCCTCTTGCCTCTTTCAGCACCTCTGTTGCTTTTTTTGTCACATCTCTTGCCTCTTTCTGTACCACTCTTGCATCTTTATGTACCCCTTTTGCGTCTTTGTGCACCTCTCCTGCCTCTTTCTGCACCTCTCTTGCCTTTTTTGCAGTTCTCTTGCCTCTTTTTGCACCTCTTCTGTTTCTTTCTGCACTTTTCTTGCCTCTTTCTTTACCCCTATTGCCTCTTTATGCACCTCATTTACTTCTTTCTCTACTTCTCTCTCTTCTTTCTGCACCCCTCATGCCTCTTTCTGCACCTCTCTTGCTTCTTTCTGCACTTGTCTTCCCTCTTTCTGCACCTCTCGGGCTTCTTGCTGCACCTCTCTTGCTTCTTTCTGCACTTCTCTTGCTTCTTTTTTCATTTCTGTTGCTTCTTTCAGCAATTTTCTTGCCTCTTTTTGCACTTCTCTTGCTTGTTGTTGCACCGCTCTTGGTCTTTCTGCACTTCTGTTGCCCATTTCCGTATATTACCTGCTTCTTTCTGCTCCCCTCTTGCCTCTTTCTGCATCCCTCTTCTGTCTTTTTCTACCTCTCTTGCCTCTTTCTGCACCCTTGTTCCCTCTTTCTGTACCTTTCCTGCCTGTTTCTGCACCTCTCTTGCTTCTTTGTGCACTTCTCTTCCTTTTTCTGCACCCATCCTGCCTCTTTATGTATCCCTCTTGCCTCTTTGTGCACCTCTCCTACCACTTTCTGTACCCCTCTTGCCTCTTTTTGCACCTCTGTTTGTTCTTTCCGCACTGCTCTTGCTTCTTTCGGCACCTCCTTTGCAAATTTCTTAATCCCTCTTACCTCTTTCCACACCCCTGTTCCTTCTTTTTGTACTTTTCTTGCCTGTTTCTGCACCTCTCTTGCCTCTTTCAGCACCTCTGTAGCTCTTTCTGCACTTCTCTTGCCTCTTTCTGTGCCCCTCTTGCCTCTTTCAGCACCTCTGTTGCTTTTTTGTCACATCTCTTGCCTCTTTCTGTACCACTCTTGCATCTTTATGTACCCCTTTTGCCTCTTTGTGCACCTCTCTTGCCTCTTTTTGCATCTCTTCTGTTTCTTTCTGCACTTTTCTTGCCTCTTTCTTTACCCCTATTGCCTCTTTCTGCACCTCTGTTGGTTCTTTCTGCACTGCTGTTGCTTGTTTCTGCACCTCTGTTGCAACTATCTGCATCCATCTTGTCTCTTTCTGTACCCCTCTTCCCTCTTTTTGCACCTCTCTTACCTCTGTCTGCACACCTGTTCCCCTTTTCTGCACCTAATTTGCCTGTTTCTGCAACTCTCTTGCCTCTTTCTGTAGTTCTCCTGCTTCCACTTGCACCTCATTTGCCTCTTTCTGCACTTCTCTTGCTTTTTTCTGCACCCTTCTTCCCTTTCTCTGCAGATCTCTTGCCTCTTTCTACACCTCTTTCTGCACCTCTCTTGCCTCTCTCAGTACATCTCTTGGTTCTGTCTGCACTGTTCTTTCCTCTTTCAGCAATCCTCTTGATTCTTTCTGTACTTCTCTCTCTTCTTTATTAACCTTTCTTGCCCCTTTCTGCATTTCTGCTGCTACTTTATGTAACCCTCTTGCCTCTTTCTACACCCCTCTTGCCTCTTTCTGCACCCTTCTTCCCTCTTTGTACATCTCTCTTACCTCTTTCTTCACTTTTCTTTCATATTTTTGCACCCCTCTTGCCTCTCTCAGCACATCCGTTGCTCCTTTCTGCACTTCTCTTGCTTCTACCTTTGTGTATACAAATTTACAGAATATGCTGTTTGAAAAACAGGTATTCAAGTAGTTGTATGTTTATTTTTATGCAACATGTCACTAGGTAAAAGTAGAGACACACACATGCATACCTTCACAAACTTGGTCAGACTTATAACAGTGATATGCTTAGGATTGCTGTTTTATATTTCGTAGGCCTAACATTCTGAGCAGTCAATCAATATTGAACCTTCAAAGAAAAGTGAGGTTTAATACATCTTGGGAGACGCATTAGTGATAAGGCTACTTTGTATGTGTCTGTTGTAAGGTACAGTCTGCACCTTTGTTGATTCTTTCTGTGCATCTCTTGCTTCTTTCTGCACCTTTCTTCCTCTTTCTGGACTTTTGTTGCCTCTTTCTGCTTTTCTGTTGCTTCTTTATGTACCTTTCTTCCTCTTTCTGTACCTCTTTTGTATCTTTCTGCATTTCTCTTGCGTCTTTCTGCACCTTTCTTCCTCTTTCTGCACATGGCCTATCTTTGTAGGCATAGTTAGAAATTAGCATTTAAAAAACCTTAGAAATTCACTGAAAAAAACAGAGGTTTCAGGGAAGTTATAGTTAGGGATTTGCATTTAAAAAACCTTAGAAGGTCACAGAAAAAAACACAGGTTTCAGGGACGTTATAGTCAGAAATTAGCATTTAAAAAACTTTGAAATTCACAAAAAAAAAACATAGGTTTCAGGGACCTTATAGTTCGGAATTTTCATTTAAAACACATTTGAAATTCACTGAAAAAACCATAGGTTTCAGGGACGTTATAGTTAGAAATTAGCATTTTAAAAAACCTAAGAAATTCACTGAAACAGACGTTATAGTTAGTTGGACATTTCACTAATACAAAACTAGTAGTACATTGTAGTTAGTTGAGCTAACTATAACTCGCGCCCCACAATGCACTGCTGATGACGTCACATATTATATCACTCATGACATGGTCAGTGACATCACTGATGATATCTCAAATTACACCACTAATGACATCACTGATGGCATCGTCCATGTGATCATATGATGCACCTCCTCATAGCCTAATATAACCTTTGATACACCCTCTCTAAAATACAGACTACCATTCTTGAAACCATAGACACACCAATACCAGTTAGTACAGACCCACTCACTGATTCATAGGTGTACACACATCCACTCACTCATCCGTACAGTCACTCATACGTGCAGTCACTCATCAATACAGCCTCTGATATATGCACTCATATACCCATACAGACACTCACACACCACCACTCACCCATAGAGTTTCTCACACACCTAGTCAGTCATGCAAAGAATCAATCACACTCCCATGTACTCACCTATACATTTATAAACACATCACCTCACTTATTTATACAGAAACACATACTTACTCTCTTATACAATCACTGACACAAGCACAAACTCATCCATACATCTACTCCCACAATCATTCACTCTCACATATAGTCAGTTATATTCTCCAACACTTACATATATTGCCTTTCACATATGTAGTTACTCACACATATACCAGTGAGATATCCATGTATTCACCAATACAGCCATACGCTAACTCACTCACCCATGTAGCCCTTGCAGATACACTCATGAACCCATCCATCCACTGAATCATCCACTCACACATCCATTTGGGGAGTTACACCCCCCGCCCACCCACACAGACACTCAAACTCCCATACAGGTACTCAGACAACCAATCGTTAACCCATATAGACACTCATTTAGCTACTCACCAACTCATGCAGCGACTTACACAGCAACTGACAGACTGATACAGACATTCACACAGATTAGTCATTTACCCATGCATTCACTAAGACATGTTTAATCACTCACTTATACAGTCAGGCACACACCCACTAAATCCTCCATTTAGACACTCATACACCCACTCATTCTTCAATACACTTTAGCGTATAAATATATATATATGTGTTGTGATGTCATGAGTGATGTCACTGACCATGTCCTGAGTGATGTAAATATGTAACATCATCAGCAGTGCATTGCAGGCGCGCAAGTTATAGTGAGTCCAACTAACTATAACGTGGGAATTTCAATGGTTTTATGTCAGTAAAATTTCCAGGTAACTATAACTGGTGTGAAACCTATGGTTTTTTCAGTGAATTTAATAGGTTTTTTAAATGCTAATTCCTAACTATAACTGGTGTGAAACCTATTGTTTTTTCAGTGAATTTCATAGGTTTTTTAAATGCTAATTCCTTTCTATATCGAGTTTGTAACCTACATTTTTTTTTAATTTGCTGATTTGTGTGAGTATTATTTAGTATTATTTTTTTTATAATAATATTAAAAAAAAAAAAATTATCATTTTTTTTTGGGGCGCTCTGGGTCCGCGCACCGGTAAGCTCTCCGGAGAGCGCACCCAGAGCGCTACATCCGTACGTGTAAAAAAATATGAATGAAAAGTAAATAATAACGCAAGACATTTACTACCATACATATAAAAGCAGTTTTTTTGAATAAGGAAATGAAAATAATTTTGCATTTCCGTGAAACTATCAAAACGTCACTTCGGCGAGCCGCGTAAGCGCCCCCGGAAGCGCCTACGTTCGCACGGCGTATGCGCCCCCGGAAGCGACTACATTCGCGCCGCGTATGCGCACCCGGAAGCGCTCCGCTGCGCGCAGCGTCAGCGCGTCAAGTCATGTGACCTTAAAATAACACTTTTCATTGGTTGCTAACAGTTTTTTTTACAAAGAATGAAATCCCCACCCATTTCCTTCACTTCTTCTTTCACTTTTGTGACTGAAAGACCTGCCTTTTTTTCTCTTCGATCTTGCTTGGTTAATCATGGCTGCCAGACCATCCAGCAGTGAAGATGAGCCTGAATTCATTGATGAAGAGCCTCCTCAGCCAAAGGTGAAAGAGCATTCCATCTGGAATTTTTTTTCCACACCAGATGGCCAGAAAAAGGTGAATGCTCCAAAAGTGGAGTGCAGGATCTGCAAAAAAGTCCTGTCACGGGGTGACCCCAAAAGAAATATTCTTTTGGGATCTTCACAATGCTTCGCCATGTGGAGAGGAGGTACCCCCAGAATTTTGCCCGGGAAAGTGTCAGGGCTCTGGCACAAGAGGTTCCCAGTGATGGGGCCTCTACATCCACCGGAGGAGCAACTACTTCTGTGAGGGGGCGATCGCAGGAGCTGGTTCCAAACATTCAGCCTGCATTCAACAAAGGTGTCCTGAAATGCAGATACTGCGATCAACTGCTTACCTTTGAGGAGCAAAGTGTCCTGCTCATGGTTCGAGCATTGGAGAACCATAGCTGCCGTTTGCAGCCCTAATTTATTTTGTTTTTTTTGCTCCTGTTGAGCAGTTTCCATTCCCTGTTTTTGTTTCTGTTCTAAAAAAAGAAAAAAATGCACCTTATTCAGTCATATTTACAAAGTGACGCATCTAGGTAGATGCGTCACTTTGTAAGCCCCAGCGCCACATTATACCTACGTCAGGTGTAAAGTATGCAAAAGGGACAGATTGACGCAAGAAAGGGTCGTAGAGGTGACACAGTGATTAAACTGGGTTTTCCCCATGCTACGCTCCCCGGTCCGCTCCCCGGAGCGCGTACCGGGCGCTCCCCACGAGCAAATCAAATTATTTATTTTTGTGCCCCGCGGGACCCTATTATAGCCCCCACATCATACCTAGGGGGTCAGGGGGGTCTACCCTGCCCCCTTATGGTCATTTCCCCCTTTTTTTTGCCACCTCTTGTGTCTCGATCCTACCGAGACACAAGATGGCGGCCGCTCCGGACTGTTTCGAATGTTTACAGACACCCGTGAGCCAATCAGCTTTCCGTGCGCAAGTCGCGTAGCACGCCCGGTGCGCTCCCCGGTGCGCGTACCGGGGCGCGCCTATAGATATGTATATATTTTTTCACCTAAATTACTCAAAATCCACTCGAGCACATATCTTGAGACATAGCAAAGGCACATCGGGCTACCAGTCCCTACAATTTTGCCAAATTTGGTGGAAAACCATTCAGCCGTTCGGTCTAAAAGTGAGTTTGACCGCCCTATGGAAATTAACATGGGGAAAACACGTTTTTGGACCCCCCTTTTATCTTGGCCCCCGCTTGACGAATCCCCCCAAAACTTTTAAGGAAGAACTGGAGCTCCGCAAGGCAAATTTGAGGAAATTTTCAGGCAGATTCGTCAACCGGCGCCAAAGTTATTCCAAATAGAATTTTGAGATTTTGCATTGAAGAAAATCGTAACTATAACTACCTACTGGCGACCGCCAGTAGGTAATATATATATATATATATATATTCACTGAAAAAACCATAGGTTTCACACCAGTTATAGTTAGCTGAAAATTTTACTGACATACAACCATTGAAATTCCACGTTATAGTTAGTTGGACTCACTATAACTTGCGCGTGTAATGCACTGCTGATGACGTCACATATTTCATCACTCATGACATGGTCAGTGACATCACTCATGACATCACTGATGACACCATCCAGTGAATGTGTGTCTTTCTGAAAAATAAATATGTTTTCTATATGTATATGAAAAAGGTCGATGGAAGAATAAATGTTTAAATAAGTATCTAAATGGATGTTTTTTTTTTTTTAAATGGATTGGTTAACTGGCTTATTAAGTGTATCTTGGTGAATACATATATTAGCGAGTAATGTTTAAATATTTAAATATATGCATCAGTGTTTCACTTTGTGTATAAGTGGCTGCATGGGTTGGTGAGTACCTACATGTGTGTGTATATGGGTTATTAGATGTTTATTTTAGTATCAGTATGAATGTCTGTATGATTTGGTGGGGGTATTACTTAGCACATAGATGCATCAATGACTGATTCACTGTTTGTATGTGTTTTGAAGACAGCATATGTGCAGGACTGTAAGGGTGGATGAGTGTCTATATGTGTGTGTTAGTGAGTGAATGACTGTCTCACTAGTGTCTTTATCAGTAACGACATATGTTTTAATCTAGTATATTTTAGTATTGAGTATATGTGAGAGTGAGAGATTGTAAGAGTTCCTGTTTAAATAAGTATGTGTTTCTATAAGTGTTTGTTTAAGAGAGTAAGTATGTGTAAGTTTCCTTAGAAGTAAGGTGGTAGTGTGTGTATAGTTGTATATGCAAATAAATGGATGTTCAATAGTTTATTTGCATGTGTGAGTATGTGTGTGAGTAACTTTTGGATGACTGTCGATGTGTTATAGGATGTATAGGTGTATCACTACATATGATGAGTGAGTATATGTATGAGTGACTACATAGAACTGTTGGTGAATTAGTGGATGTGTATATAAATGGTGGAATTTCTGAATTGGTTGTTGTAACTGGTATGGGTTTTTTTGAAAATCTTTAGTTTCTATTTATGAATATGTGTTTCAAGGGTTACAGTGAAAGGAGGTCTGTCACTCTGTCACAAGGATGGTGTCATCAGTGATGTCATGAGTGATGTCACTGACCATGTCATGAGTGATGCAATATGTGACGTCATCAGCAGTGCATTACACGCGCAAGTTATAGTGAGTCCAACTAACTATAACGTGGAATTTCAATGGTTTTATGTCAGTAAAATTTTCAGCTAACTATAACTGGTGTGAAACCTATGTTTTTTTCAGTGAATTTAATCGGTTTTTTATATGCTAATTCCTAACTATAACTGGTGTGAAACCTATGTTTTTTTCAGTGAATTTCATAGGTTTTTTAAATTCTAATTCCTAACTATATATAAGGCCCCAAACCTATGTTTTTTTCTTTGAAGTTCAAAATTTGGTTAATAGCAAATGTCTATAGCTATGAAATGTATTTATATATATTTATATATATTTTGTATGTATTTATTTCTATATTTTATTTGTATTTTAAACAATTTTTTATTTTTTTTGACCCTGGAGCGCTCCCGGGGCGCGCCCTGGTGAGCGTCCCGGAGAGCGTAGTCTTTTGAAGCGCCCCGGGGCGCCCTCTGGAGAGCGTCCCGTTAGCGCCAATGTCACGAACGAAAACATCATTGTGACGTATCGCGTAGCCGCGTCCGCGTGATACGCACGGCGTAAGTGCACCCGGAAGCACTCGAGCGAATACGATCGCGCAACGTAAACTTCCGACGCGCTTACGCAAAGCGACCCGGGGCGCGCCCGTGGGCACGTCGCGTAAGCGCGTCGGTCATGTGAACTGAAAATAACACTTTTAATTGGTGCAGAACACTTTTACTTTCATAATGATGAAATCCCTGGCCTTGAGACCTGAAAATAACACTTCTCATTGGTTCAGGCCTTTTTTTTTCCAAATAATGAAAGACCCCACCTTTTTTCCTTATTCTGACTTTGTCCTTTGACTGAGGAAGACCTGACCGGACCCGCTCGTCCGCGGGGGGGCTCTCCGCGACCTGGTGCCGGCCGCCATTAAATCCAACCAAGGTTGCACCTACATTGGAGGTCCACGCACGTAGGTGTTGTAAATGTTTATTACCCTTTGGCAGTGCAGCTAACACCCTTCGCCCAACAGCATAATTTTTGCCATAGGTGCAACCTTGGTTGGAGTTAATGGCGGCCGGCACCAGGTCGCGGAGAGTCCCCTCCCCGCGGACGAGCGGGTCCGGTGTCATTACTTGAATGGCGCTATTGGAGCAAGGTGTTTTTTCCCTACCGATGAATACAGCGCAGCAAACACCAGTAACCACAAGAGCAACCCCCTGTGGTAATGTGATTTAACGAGGAGAACGCAGCAGCCACAAACCTACTATAGGTGAGAAAAATTACGAAATTGCAAATACCAGACTGCATCAGTAAAGACTGCCAGGGGCGGGACAGACGAACATTACTTAAACTACCTCCTGAGCTGCCACTCCCATCTGCCATTTCCCATGATGAAGAGCGCCATGACGCTCAAAACCCGTTGGAACATTTGTATGGCGAAAATTATGCTGTTGGGCGAAGGGTGTTAGCTGCACTGCCAAAGGGTAATAAACATTTACAACACCTATGTGCGTGGACCTCCAATGTAGGTGCAAACTTGGTTGGATTTAATGGCGGCCGGCACCAGGTCGCGGAGAGCACACCCCGCAGACGAGCGGGTCCGGTGTCATTACTTGAATGGTGCTATTGGAGCAAGGTGTTTTTCCCTACGGATGAATACAGCGCAGCAAACAACAGTAACCACAAGAGCAACCCACTGTGGTATTATGATTTAACGAGGAGAACGCAGCAGCCACAAACCTACTATAGGTGAGAAAAATTACGAAACTGCAAATACCAGACTCCATCAGTACAGACTGCCAGGGGGGGGACATACGAACATTACTTAAACTACCTCCTGAGCTGCCACTCCCATCTGCCATTTCCCATGATGAAGAGCGCCATGACGCTCGAAACGCGTTGGAACTTTTGTATGGCGAAAATTATGCTGTTGGGTGAAGGGTGTTAGCTGCACTGCCAAAGGGTAATAAACATTTACAACACCTATGTGCGTGGACCTCCAATGTAGGTGCAACCTTTGTTGGATTTAATGGCGGCCGGCAACAGGTCACGGAGAGCCCCCCCCCCGCAGACGAGCGGGTCCGGTGTCATTACTTGAATGGCGCTATTGGAGCAAGGTGTTTTTCCCTACGGATGAATACAGCGCAGCAAACACCAGTAACCACAAGAGCAACCCACTGTGGTAATATGATTTAACGAGGAGAACGCAGCAGCCACAAACCTACTATAGGTGAGAAAAATTACGAAACTGCAAATACCAGACTGCATCAGTAAAGACTGCCAGGGGCGGGACAGACGAACATTACTTAAACTACCTCCTGAGCTGCCACTCCCATCTGCCATTTCCCATGATGAAGAGCGCCATGACGCTCGAAACGCGTTGGAACTTTGTATGGCAAAAATTATGCTGTTGGGCGAAGGGTGATAGCTGCACTGCCAAAGGGTAATAAACATTTACAACACCTATGTGCGTGGACCTCCAATGTAGGTGCAACCTTGGTTGGATTTAATGGCGGCCGGCACCAGGTCACGGAGAGCCCCCCCCGCGGACGAGCGGGTCCGGTGTCATTACTTGAATGGCGCTATTGGAGCAAGGTGTTTTTTCCCTATGGATGAATACAGCGCAGCAAACACCAGTAACCACAAGAGCAACCCACTGTGGTAATATGATTTAACGAGGAGAACGCAGCAGCCACAAACCTACTATAGGTGAGAAAAATTACGAAACTGCAAATACCAGACTGCATCAGTAAAGACTGCCAGGGGCGGGACAGACGAACATTACTTAAACTACCTCCTGAGTTGCCACTCCCATCTGCCATTTCCCATGATGAAGAGCGCCATGACGCTCGAAACGCGTTGGAACTTTTGTATGGCGAAAATTATGCTGTTGGGCGAAGGGTGTTAGCTGCACTGCCAAAGGGTAATAAACATTTACAACACCTATGTGCGTGGACCTCCAATGTAGGTGCAACCTTGGTTGGATTTAATGGCGGCCGGCACCAGGTCGCGGAGAGCCCCCCCGCGGACGAGCGGGTCCGGTGTCATTACTTGAATGGCGCTATTGGAGCAAGGTGTTTTTTCCCTACGGATGAATACAGCGCAGCAAACACCAGTAACCACAAGAGCAACTCACTGTGGTAATATGATTTAACGAGGAGAACGCAGCAGCCACAAACCTACTATAGGTGAGAAAAATTACGAAACTGCAAATACCAGACTGCATCAGTAAAGACTGCCAGGGATGGGACAGACGAACATTAATTAAACTACCTCCTGAGCTGCCACTCCCATCTGCCATTTCCCATGATGAAGACATAAACATTTACAACACCTATGTGCGTGGACCTCCAATGTAGGTGCAACCTTGGTTGGATATATATATATATTCACTGAAAAAACCATAGGTTATAGACCATATATAGTTAGGAATTCGCATTTACAAAACCTTATTTTACTCACACAAAACCATTGAAATTCCATATATAGTTAGTTGCACTAACTATATATCGCGCACCCGCAATCCACTGCTGATGATGTCACATATTACATCATTCATGACATGGTCAGTGACATCACTGATGACATCACTGATGACATCTCAAATGACATCATTGATGACATCACTGATGACATCTCAAATGACATCACTGATGACATCAATGATGACATCTTAAATGACATCACTGATGACATCACTGATGACATCTCATTTGACATTACTGATCACATCACTGATGTCATCATTCATGTGATTATACAATGAACCTCTTCAGACTCTGATATAACCTTAGATACACTCAGTGTAAACAGACACTCACAGACTGTTACTCATCCATGGAGTTACACACACACCTAGTCAGTCATGCAAAGAATCAATCACACCTCCATTTCCTCAACTATACAGTTATACACATCTTACTTATTCAAACATATACGAACACATATTTACTCCCTTATACAATCCCTGATACAAGTTCACAATGATCCATACAGCCACTCACGCATTCACTGGCTCTTATGCACAGTTATTTACATATGTCAACTCTCACATGTACTGTGTTTTACATATGTACTTACTTTGACATGTAGCACTGAGATATCCATTCACTCACCAATACACTCATGCACACAGTCAACCGCCCATACAGCTGTTTCCACATGCACTTTTGAACCCATACATCTAGTGAATCAACTGCTCACACATCTATGCACAGAGTCATACACCTCCCAGCCACCCCCACACACACTCAGTCTCCCATACAAATACTTGGGCAACCAATCAATAACCCATATAGTTACTCATATAGCTACTGATCAACACATGCAGCAGTTTACATAACAACAGACATAATGACGCACAAATTAAGACAGTTTAGTCACTAACCCATGCACTCAGTGAGACACATTTAATCACTCACTCATACAGTCATGCACCTACTAAATCCTTCATCCAGACACTTATACATCCACTTATTCTTCAATATGTAAGACATATTTTAACTTTACAGAAACATACAGTCACTGGATGTTGTCATCAGTGATGTCATCAGTGATGTCATTTGAGATGTCATCAGTGATGTCATCAGTGATGTCACTGACCATGTCATGAATGATGTAATATGTGACATCATCAGCAGTGGATTGCGGGTGCGCGATATATAGTTAGTGCAACTAACTATATATGGAATTTCAATGGTTTTGTGTGAGTAAAATAAGGTTTTGTAAATGCGAATTCCTAACTATATATGGTCTATAACCTATGGTTTTTTCAGTGAATTTTCAAGGTTTTGTAAATGCTAATTCCTAACTATATATGGTCTATAACCTATGGTTTTTTTAGTGAATTTTCAAGGTTTTGTAAATGCTAATTCCTAACTATATATGGTCTATAGCCTATGGTTTTTTCAGTGAATATATATATATATATATACATACATATATAAACATATATCATCTGTATATCTATATAAATGCAAACATAAATGCATGCTTACATATACTTATATGCATACAGATGCATGTTATTTACATGAAAGTTGAAAAAACACTAATAAAAGCAAAGCTAAAAGCCACCTCATTACAAACAGAATGGCTTTAACTTAAACGAGGGCGAGATCTATTGCATTTTCAATGCTTGTTTACTTTGGTTCCATCAAGAAGGCATTCAGATGTGTCACACATTTGCCATAAATTCTGAATGTTAGCACTCTAGTTGCACATTAGATCACTGTAGTAAAGCTACTGCTCACCAGGGACGTCTGCTGCTGGTATTCAAAGTGCATGTTTCAGTCTGCATGTCAGAATTTTTTTAATGAAATAGAAGAGGATTTGAGAAGTCACTCAAAATGATCCCTAATTTTTCTTTCTGAAGCACTAATCATACTTTCTATGGCAAAATTAACCCCCTCATGTTGTTCCTTTTTAAATTGAGTGTTTTCAGACTTACCACTTCATTCCAATCAAGATGGCTTCTGGTGTGCCATACTTTTGTCATAAGTAAGACTGTTAGCGCTCTAGTTGTTCTTTAGAACACTCTGGGACATTCTGTCATTGGGCTATACTTGGGGTACATCTGGGTGATATTTGGGCTACATTTAGGCTCTTTTGTCTCTGGTGGCCATCTTGGGAGACTGTATGTCAGAATTGTTTAATGAAATTGAAGAGGGTTTGAGAAGTCACTCAAAATGTGCCCTAATTTTTCTTTCTGCAGCACTAATCATAATTCATATGGCAAAATATACCCCCTCATTTTGTTCCTTTTTAAATTAAATGTTTTAAGAGTTACCACTTTATTCCAATCAAGATGGCTTCAGGTGTGCCATACCTTTGTAATAAGTAGGACTGTTAGCGCTCTAGTTGTTCTTTAGAACACTCTGGGACATTCTGTCATTGGGCTATACTTGGGCTACATCTGGGTGATATTTGGGCTACATTTGGGCTCTTTTGTCTCTGGTGGCCATTTTGGGAGACTGCATGTCAGAATTTTTTAATGAAATAGAAGAGGATTTGAAAAGTCACTCAAAATGTGCCCTAATTTTTCTTTCTGCAGCACTAATAATACCTTCTATTGCATAATATACCCCCTCATTTTGTTCCTTTTTAAATGAAATGTTTTAAGAGTTACCACTTTATTCCCATCACGATGGCTCCAGGTGTGCTATACCTTTGTAATAAGTAGGACTGTTAGCGCTCTAGTTGTTCTTTAGAACACTCTGGGACATTCTGTCATTTGGCTATACTTGGGCTACATCTGGGTGATATTGGGGCTACATTTGGGCTCTTTTGTCTCTGGTGGCCATTTTGGGAGACTGCATGTCAGAATGTTTTAATGAAATAGAAAAGGATTTGAGAAGTCACTCAAAATGTGCCCTAATTTTTCATTCTGCAGCACTAATCATACTTTCTATGGCAAAATATACCCCCTCATGTTGTTTCTTTTTAAATTACATTTTTTAAGAGTTACCACTTTATTCCAATCAAGATGGCTTCAGGTGTGCCATACCTTTGTAATAAGTATGACTGTTAGCGCTCTAGTTGTTCTTTAGAACACTCTGGGACATTCTGTCATTGGGCTATACTTGGGCTACATCTGGGTGATATTTGGGCTACATTTGGGCTCTTTTGTCTCTGGTGGCCATTTTGGGAGACTGCATGTCAGAATGTTTTAATGAAATAGAAAAGGATTTGAGAAGTCACTCAAAATGTGCCCTAATTTTTCATTCTGCAGCACTAATCATACTTTCTATGGCAAAATATACCCCCTCATGTTGTTTCTTTTTAAATTAAATGTTTTAAGAGTTACCACTTTATTCCAATCAAGATGGCTTCAGGTGTGCCATACCTTTGTAATAAGTAGGACTGTTAGCGCTCTAGTTGTTCTTTAGAACACTCTAGGAGGCTGCAGTAGAACACAAAGGAATCAACTGACAGTCTCTGTCCTTGTTGGATGTACATATTTTACTGAGAATGTCAGACTTCATTTTCACATGACTGAGAAAGATAATGTGAATTTACAGAAAATATGCTTTCAGTTTAGCTTATAGATCCCCTTCCAAACCACTGTGGGAAAATCATGAGATATTAGTTTTCTTTCAAACAATATTCATGATATCACAGCAGAAGGTTTTTTCACATGGTAAAATCACCTTAGAACCCACCACAATTCCTAAAACGAGTATGATACCATCAACAAATGATTTATAGTGTAACTAAAGTCCTAAAACCCTCTATTAACTACAATGCTTTTTAATGAGGTGCTATCATGCATATTGGTCCCAAGATGGCTGCCAACACTTCTTGGATGAAGTGCTGACAGCCAATCAGATCAGATGTGTGGTTAGGCTCCGCCCAGATATATATCTTTTTTGAACCTAAATTACTCAAAATCCACTGGAGCACATATATTGAGACCTAGCAAAGGCACATCGGGCTAACAGTCCCTACAATTTTGCCAAGTTTTGTGCAAATCCATTCAGCCGTTCGAGCTAAAAGTGAGGCCAACCGCCCTATGGAAATTAACATGGGAAAAAAGTGTTTTGGGACCCCCCTTTTTTCTCGGCCCCCCCTTGATGAAACCCCCCCAAATTGTCAGGGGCTGCTCAGAAACAAAATGTTCCGTTTTCCTGAAAATTGCAGCTAATTCCGTCCACAAACGCCAAAGTTATTAGACATAGAATTTTCAAAAATCCCATAGAGAAAAAATCCTAACTATATATACCTACTGGCGACCGCCAGTAGGTAATATATATATATATATATATATATATATATATATATATATATATATATATATATATATATATATAAAGAAACCAAACGCCCCTCCGGTAGGAAAGGAGAAGAGGCCACACAGGGGAACTTCAGGAGCCGTTTATTAAAGGACAGCGAGGCAAGATGCATTTCGGCATTGTAGCCTTCTTCGGTTGCCGCTGTTACCACGTGATGACACCACCCACATTTTGAAAAGTGTCCTGAACCACCCTCATTGGAAGGTGAGTAGTTCCGCCCCAAAGTCACATGCAGATTCGTCCATAGTGGCTCTGATGAGACTTCAACTCTCAGAAGCCATCACACCTGGGAAGTCAAACTCGGGGAAGGAACAATGTGCAGGGTCAAAGAGCAGAAATGAAAGTGGAGTTTTCACGCTAAAAAAGTAAGTCAAACAAACTCCCTCAGGTCCCCTTTACAGTCCAAACCCCTGTGCAGTGCAGCCGGGTCCTGAGCCAAAAATCAAGTGATCTTGACTCCTCGTCACGTCACGAGCTGCCACTGGCAGTAACACCATAACTGACCTTGCATCAGGGGCGGGCAGGAGAAGTTCCAAAATACCGGAGAGACAGACGAAAGCCTTGACAGCTGGTGCCAGCATACCTCCTGCCGCTTGTTGAAACGGAGCCTCCAGCGCACCACTGGCTAGTGCGTGAATTGAATGAAGAAACCAAACGCCCCTCCGGTAGGAAAGGAGAAGAGGCCACACAGGGGAACTTCAGGAGCCGTTTGTTAAAGGACAGCGAGGCAAGATGCATTTCGGCATTGTAGCCTTCTTCGGTTGCCGCTGTTACCACGTGATGACACCACCCACGTTTTGAAAAGTGTCCTGAACCACCCTCATTGGAAGGTGAGTAGTTCCGCCCCAAAGTCACATGCAGATTCGTCCATAGTGGCTCAGATGAGACTTCAACTCCCAGAAGCCATCACACCTGGGAAGTCAAACTCGGGGAAGGAACAATGTGCAGGGTCAAAGCGCAGAAATGAAAGTGGAGTTTTCACGCTAAAGAATAAGTCCAACAAACTCCCTCAGGTCCCCTTTACAGTCCAAACCCCTGTGCAGTGCAGCCGGGTCCTGAGCCAAAAATCAAGTGATCTTGACTCCTCGTCACGTCACGAGCTGCCACTGGCAGTAACACCATAACTGACCTTGCATCAGGGGCGGGCAGGAGAAGTTCCGAAATACCGGAGAGACAGACGAAAGCCTTGACAGCTGGTGCCAGCATCCCTCCTGTTGCTTGTTGAAACGGAGCCTCCAGCGCACCACTGGCTAGTGCGTGAATTGAGTGAAGAAACCAAACGCCCCTCCGGTAGGAAAGGAGAAGAGGCCACACAGGGGAACTTCAGGAGCCGTTTATTAAAGGACAGCGAGGCAAGATGCATTTCGGCATTGTAGCCTTCTTCGGTTGCCGCTGTTACCACGTGATGACACCACCCACGTTTTGAAAAGTGTCCTGAACCACCCTCATTGGAAGGTGAGTAGTTCCGCCCCAAAGACACATGCAGATTCGTCCATAGTGGCTCAGATGAGACTTCAACTCCCAGAAGCCATCACACCTGGGAAGTCAAACTCGGGGAAGGAACAATGTGCAGGGTCAAAGCCCAGAAATGAAAGTGGAGTTTTCACGCTAAAAAATAAGTCCAACAAACTCCCTCAGGTCCCCTTTACAGTCCAAACCCCTGTGCAGTGCAGCCGGGTCCTGAGCCAAAAATCAAGTGATCTTGACTCCTCGTCACGTCACGAGCTGCCACTGGCAGCAACACCATAACTGACCTTGCATCAGGGGCGGGCAGGAGAAGTTCCGAAATACCGGAGAGACAGACGAAAGCCTTGACAGCTGGTGCCAGCATCCCTCCTGCCGCTTGTTGAAACGGAGCCTCCAGCGCACCACTGGCTAGTGCGTGAATTGAATTAAGAAACCAAACGCCCCTCCGGTAGGAAAGGAGAAGAGGCCACACAGGGGAACTTCAGGAGCCGTTTATTAAAGGACAGCGAGGCAAGATGCATTTCGGCATTGTAGCCTTCTTCGGTTGCCGCTGTTACCACGTGATGACACCACTCACGTTTTGAAAAGTGTCCTGAACCACCCTCATTGGAAGGTGAGTAGTTCCTCCCCAAAGTCACATGCAGATTCGTCCATAGTGGCTCAGATGAGACTTCAACTCCCAGAAGCCATCACACCTGGGAAGTCAAACTCGGGGAAGGAACAATGTGCAGGGTCAAAGCGCAGAAATGAAAGTGGAGTTTTCACGCTAAAAAATAATTCCAACAAACTCCCTCAGGTCCCCTTTACAGTCCAAACCCCTGTGCAGTGCAGCCGGGTCCTGAGCCAAAAATCAAGTGATCTTGACTCCTCGTCACGTCACGAGCTGCCACTGGCAGTAACACCATAACTGACCTTGCATCAGGGGCGGGCAGGAGAAGTTCCGAAATACCGGAGAGACAGACGAAAGCCTTGACAGCTGGTGCCAGCATCCCTCCTGCCGCTTATATATATATTATCAATCCAAAGGTTGCATATAAGCAAAGGCGCACTCGGCCATATGTCTGCTCAAAACGTTTTATTCCTCACACGTTTTTGTGAGGAATAAAACGTTTTGAGCAGACATATGGCCGAGTGCGCGTTTGCTTATATGCAACCTTTGGATTGATAATTAATTTTCGGCTTTCGGGTTCGTCGGCCAACGCGCCACCTGACGACGGGAGCAGGATCCCGGTAGAACCCATTCTTGTGAGATTGTCCATATATGTATATATATATATATATATATATATATATATATATATATATATATATATATATATATATATATATATATATTACCTACTGGAGGTCGCCAGTAGGTAGGTATATTTAGGATTGTTTTCTATAGGAAATCCGCAACATTCTATTGGGAATAACTTTGGCGCCGGTTGAGGAATCTGCCTGTAATTTTCCTTAAATTTGCCTCGCTCCTTCCCTGAAAGTTTGGGGGGGATTCGTCAAGCGGGGGCCGAGAGAAAAGGGGGGTCCCAAAACGTGTTTTCCCCATGTCAATTTCAATTGGGCGGTTGGACTCACTTTTAGCCCGAACGGCTGAATGGATTTCCACAAAACTTGGCAAAATTGTAGGGACTGGTAGCCCGATGTGCCTTTGCTATGTCTCAAGATATGTGCTCCAGTGGATTTTGAGTAATTTAGGTTAAAAGAAATATATATATCTGGGCGGACCCTAACCACACATCTGATCTGATTGGCTGTCGGCGCTTCATCCAAGAAGTGTTGGCAGCCATCTTGGGACCAATATACATGATAGCACCTCATTAAAAAGCATTGTAGTTAATAGAGGGTTTTAGGACTTTAGTTACATTATAAATCATTTGTTGATGGTACCATAATCATTTTAGGAATTGTGGTGTGTTCTAAGGTGATTTTACCATGTGAAAAAGCCTTCTGCTGCGATATCATGAATCATGCTTGCAAGAAAACTAATATCTCATGATTTTCCCACAGTGGTTTGGAAGGGGATCTATAAGCTAAACTGAAAGCATATTTTTCTGTAAATTCACATTATCTTTCTCAGTCATGTGAGAATGAAGTCTGACATTCTCAGTAAAACATGTACACCCAACAAGGACAGAGACTGTCAGTTGATTCCTTTGTGTTCTACTGCAGCCTCCTAGAGTGTTCTAAAGAACAACTAGAGCCCTAACAGTCCTACTTATTACAAAGGTATAGCACACCTGAAGCCATCGTGATGGGAATAAAGTGGTAACTCTTAAAACATTTAATTTAAAAAGGAAAAAAATGAGGGGGTATATTATGCCATAGAAAGTATTATTAGTGCTGCAGAAAGAAAAATTAGGGCACATTTTGAGTGACTTCTCAAATCCTCTTCTATTTCATTAAAAAATTCTGACATGCAGTCTCCCAAGATGGCCACCAGAGACAAAAGAGCCCAAATGTAGCCCAAATATCACCCAGATGTAGCCCAAGTATAGCCCAATAACAGAATGTCCTAGAGTGTTCTAAAGAACAACTAGAGCGCTAACAGTCCTACTTATTACAAAGGTATGGCACACCTGAAGCCATCTTGATTGGAATAAAGTGGTAACTCTTAAAACATTTAATTTAAAAGGAATAAAATGAGGGGGTATATTTTGCCATAGAAAGTATGATTAGTGCTGCAGAAAGACAAATTAGGGCACATAGTGACTTCTCAAATCCTCTTCAATTTTATTAAAAAATTCTGACATACAGTCTCCTAAGATGGCCACCAGAGACAAAAGAGCCTAAATGTAGCCCAAATATCACCCAGATGTAGCCCAAGTATAGCCCAATGACAGAATGTCCCAGAGTGCTCTAAAGAACAACTAGAGCGCTAACAGTCTTACTTATGACAAAAGTATGGCACACCAGAAGCCATCTTGATTGGAATGAAGTGGTAAGTCTGAAAACATTTAATTTAAAAAGGAACAAAATGAGGGGGTTCATTTTGCCATAGCAAGTATGATTAGTGCTTCAGAAAGAAAAATTAGGGATAATTTTGAGTGACTTCTCAAATCCTCTTCTATTTCATTAAAAACAATTCTGACATGCAGACTGAAACATGCACTTTGAATACCAGCAGCAGACTTCCCTGGTGAGCAGTAGCTTTACTACAGTGATCTAATGAGCAACTAGAGTGCTAACATTCAGAATTTATGGCAAATGTGTGATACATCTGAATGCCTTCTTGATGGAACCAAAGTAAACAAGCATTGAAAATGCAATAGATCTCGCCCTCGTTTAAGTTAAAGCCATTCTGTTTGTAATGATGTGGCTTTTTAGCTTTGCTTTTATTAGTGTTTTTTAAACTTTCATGTAAATAACATGCATCTGTATGCATATATGTATATGTATGCATGCATTTATATTTGTATTTATATAGATATACAGATTATATATGTTTATATATGTATGTATATATTCACTGAAAAAAACAGAGGTTTCACACCAGTTATAGTTAGCTGGAAATTTTACTGACATAAAACCATTGAAATTCCCACGTTATAGTTAGTTGGACTCACTATAACTTGCGCGCCTGCAATGCACTGCTGATGACGTCACATATTACATCACTCATGACATGGTCAGTGACATCACTCATGACATCACTGATGACACCATCCAGTGAATGTGTGTCTTTCTGAAAAATAAATATGTTTTATATATGTATATGTAAAGGTAGATGGAAGAATAAATGTTTAAATAAGTGTCTAAAAGGATGTTTTTAAAAAAAAAAATTGATTGGTTAACTGGCTTATTAAGTGTATCTTAGTGAATACATATATTAGCGAGTATCGTTTAAATATTTAAATATATGTATCAGTGTTTCACTTTGTGTATAAGTGGCTGCATGTGTTGGTGAGTAGCTACATGTGTGTGTATATGGGTTATTAGATGTTTTTTTAGTATCAGTATGAGTGTCTGTATGGTTTGGTGGGGGCATTACTTAGCACATAGATGCATCAATGACTGACTCACTGTTTGTATGTGTTTTAAAGACAGCATATGTGCAGGACTTTATGGGTGGATGAGTGTGTATATGTGTGTGTTAGTGAGTGAATGACTGTCTCACTAGTGTCTTTATCAGTAACTACATACGTTTTAATCTAGTATATTTGGGTATTGATGTATATATGTGAGTATATGTGAGAGTGAGAGATTGTAAGAGTTCCTGTTTAAATAAGTATGTGTTTCTATAAGTGATTGTTTAAGAGAGTAAGTATGTGTAAGTTTCCTTAGAAGTAAGGTGGTAGTGTGTGTATATCTGTATATGCAAATAAATGGATGTTTAATAGTTTATTTGCATGTGTGAGTATGTGTGTGAGTAACTTTTGGATGTCTGTCGGTGTGTAACAGGATGTATAGGTGTATCACTACATATGATGAGTGAGTATATGTATGAGTGACTATATAGAACTGTTGGTGAATGAGTGGATGTGTATATAGATGGTGGAATTACTGAATTGGTTGTTGTAACTGGTATGGGTATCTCCATTTTTTTGAAAATGTTAGTTTCTATTTTTGAATATGTGTTTCAAGGGTTACATTACACTGAAAGGAGGTCTGTCACTGTCACAAGGATGGTGTCATCAGTAATGTCATGAGTGATGTCACTGACCATGTCATGAGTGATGTAATATGTGATGTCATCAGCAGTGCATTGCAGGCGCGCAAGTTATAGTGAGTCCAACGAACTATAACGTGGGAATTTCAATGGTTTTATGTCAGTAAAATTTCCAGCTAACTATAACTCGTGTGAAACCTCTGTTTTTTTCAGTGAATATATATATATATATATATAAAACATACTTAAACTTTTCAGAACCACATAGTCACTGGATGATGTCACCAGTAATATCATCAGTGATGTCATCAGTGATGTCACTGACCATGTCGTGAGTAATGTACTATGTGAAGTCATCAGCAGTTCATTGCGGGGGCTCAAGTTACAGTTAGCTATAATGGTCGAATTTCTCTGGTTTTGTACGAGTAAAATGTCAACTAACTATAACGTCACTGAAACCTGTGTTTTTTTCAGTGAATTTCTAAGGTTTTTTAAATGATAATTTCTAACTATAATGTCCCTGAAACCTATGTTTTTTTCAATGAATTTCAAAGGTTTTTTAAATGCTAATTTCTAACTATAATGTCCCTGAAACCTATGGTTTTTTCAGTGAATTTCAAAGGTTTTTAAAATGAAAGTTTCTAACTATAACATTCCTGAAACCTGTGTATTTTTCAGTGAAAGAAAATATATATATATATATATATGCCGCACCAAGTATGCAGTGTACGTGCTGGAGTGCCCCTGTGGTCTACGCTACGTGGGTAGCACAAGACCGCAGGTATACAAACGCATCCTCCAGCACCTCAGGGCCATAACCAACGGCGACACTGCATACCCGGTAGCAAGACACTTTGAGAAGTTTCATGACAAAAATTCAGATGAGTTGAAGTATTTTGTAATTGACACGGTCCAACCTCAGAGGAGGGGAGGGGACCGTGAGTTGTTGCTGTGGAGATTGGAAACCAGGCACATAATTTTATTAGACACTAAGACCCCGAATGGTCTTAATGCAGGGGAGGACTGTCACACATATCTATGAATACTACTTATGAAATTATTTAATTGTACATTTGTAAACATATTAGCTGTCTCATCTACTTATACTGTTTAATACAATTTAATTCACTTTCGAATTTTCCATTTACACAGGGTAGCACTAATTTAAAATGCCAATATTTATTTGCTGTTTTTGCACATATGCCTTTCGTTTGCACATCCGCAAACTGATCGTCTAAACTACCCACTTGGGTGGTATTGCCAATTTTTGGTCCCTTAAAGTTTGTTGTGCAAGTACTAAACTTGGGTTTTAGCTGCAATGTAGTGGAGCAATATAAATGTTAACATATTTATTTATTTATTTATATGTTTTACATCTTGTTCTCTATTGCTGCTATATATATTTATTTATTTATATATATTTATATTTATGTATTAATATATTAATATGCACACTCAAATTTATGTGTATGTATTTACCCTAGTTTAGTTGTGTATGTGGTTTGACACTACTTCACATTGTACATATGTGCTTATCTGCATTCACGCAATAATGGATTCAGACAGTATGTCTTCTATGTCTTCTATGTCTATCTAAAGACTATACTTTTTGTTGCCATCTTGCACTTTAAAAGGAGCACTTCTGCCTCTAAATGCTGTAATGTGATCAAGGTGTGGCAGGGTATACTCAGACATGAGTCCCTTTCTCACTGCTCCATCAGGATTCAAGCAAGCCGGGCCGAAGAGGCTGAAATGCCAGAAACCGGTCCCCGGTAGCTTGTCTCCTTTCTGGTAAAGAATTGGCTTGGTAGTTTAGTCTGCCCTGTTCCCATGATGCACTGGGCCAGGGACAGACTGATTTGCATATAGCCAGGTTCTGAGCTGGGATGGGGCAGTGAGATAAATAACGGTGATGGATCAAGCCCTGATCTTTGGACTGGGTAAGAGTGGTCTGCTCAATTCAGACACTCTGTTCATCACCACCCCCTTTTGTAAATCGATTTTGGCCACTATAGGTGTGGCAGGGTATACTCAGACATGAGTCCCTTTCTCACTGCTCCATCAGGATTCAAGCAAGCCGGGCCGAAGAGGCTGAAATGCCAGAAACCGGTCCCCGGTAGCTTGTCTCCTTTCTGGTAAAGAATTGGCTTGGTAGTTTAGTCTGCCCTGTTCCCATGATGCACTGGGCCAGGGACAGACTGATTTGCATATAGCCAGGTTCTGAGCTGGGATGGGGCAGTGAGATAAATAACGGTGATGGATCAAGCCCTGATCTTTGGACTGGGTAAGAGTGGTCTGCTCAATTCAGACACTCTGTTCATCACCACCCCCTTTTGTAAATCGATTTTGGCCACTATAGGTGTGGCAGGGTATACTCAGACATGAGTCCCTTTCTCACTGCTCCATCAGGATTCAAGCAAGCCGGGCCGAAGAGGCTGAAATGCCAGAAACCGGTCCCCGGTAGCTTGTCTCCTTTCTGGTAAAGAATTGGCTTGGTAGTTTAGTCTGCCCTGTTCCCATGATGCACTGGGCCAGGGACAGACTGATTTGCATATAGCCAGGTTCTGAGCTGGGATGGGGCAGTGAGATAAATAACGGTGATGGATCAAGCCCTGATCTTTGGACTGGGTAAGAGTGGTCTGCTCAATTCAGACACTCTGTTCATCACCACCCCCTTTTGTAAATCGGTAATGTGATCAAGGCCTTGTTTGGCCGAAATGCGTAATGGTGGTGTGGTGGACAGAAAAATAAACCATTAGCACTATTACCTGGGTTTGCCTCGTCTGTTATGCTGCATGACTGCTGCAAGACGTCCTTCTGCCAGAAATTATTTTCGGGATGGCTTCCCTGAAATCGGCGAACCCCTCCACGCTTGGGCCTTAAGGTGGGAAGCAGTGATTCCAGCCTGGAGTCCCGTTGTACCACTCCGTGAGGAGTAACATGATCGCCCCGGGAGAGTGGAAGTTCCGGATACAGAGTGGGGAAGTGCGTCGGAGCGGTTCCGGGTCGGAAGGTTGGCATTTGTTGACCCAGGACAGGAGTTGCACCGACAGTACCTGCCAGTAAGCGGAACTCTACAGTAAGTCCGGTGTGGAGTGTGCTTGTCCCCATTACTGACACTGTTGATATAACGGGAGCAAAGAGTTTTATAATACAACGCTCACAACAACGCCATGTCTGCCGACACGTTACAGGGACGAGTTGAGGCAGCGAAAAGTATGTTTACAGATTGCCCGGCCGGGGACGGAGTAGTACCTATGCTTTCAGCCGCCCCACAAGAATAGCACAGCAACTTAAAGGATTTCTTCAGAGCTTTAGAGAAAGCAAGTAAGGCTGAACAATCAAAATGGTGGGAGCACTGTTCACTGACTGGGTATTTAGAGGTCGGCAATGTCCCGCGGGGCTTGAGAATCATGCTAGCTCCATCTTACGAGAACCCCGACCCGGGTATGCTAGTGGACAGGGCCGAATGTAATCTCGAGTCCTCCAGAAAGCTTATGGCAATACTCGTCAAGTACGCAGAAAGTGACAGGGCTAAACTGCTTTTGGAGATTGATAGACTCAATGAAGAAATTGATAAATTGCCCAGTACACCGTTGACAGTAAAATACAGGGATGAAAGGCTGGTCCGCTTGAAGAGAGAGGAGGACGTGATTAAGAGGCGCAAGGCGTATACATTTCAAAGAGACCGTCTTGATTACGAACAAGTCAAAATTTTTACGTTTGCCAAGAAGTACGATCACCTCAAAGCCTCACACATAACTCCAGCGGCTAGCACGTCGACGGCTAAACAAACATTAGGGCGGCAGTGGCTGAAACCTCATCCATCTCCGAGGGCAGCTTAAACATCGACTGTGAATCTGACAATGAGCTGGCAAAATCACAGAGGGTGGGGTTTCGCAAGTTCACCCTTGCACAGGAGCTAGAGGTAGTCCAACGGGACCACAAACAGACCCTCCGCTCCGGTGCCCAGGGTGTAACCGCAAGCAAAGCGCCAATGCCAAACGGGCAGCAAGGAGGCGGTGCAACAAACAACACAGGCACAACCAACAAGATAAAAAAGCCACGCAAACAGTGGAACAGCAGATAAATCATGCACTCTGTGAAGTACAAACTGTTATCAATCTTACTGACCTGCCTCTTACTAACAAAGAAACCTCCTTGCTATCGTTGGGTCTATCATACAGTGCCAAAAGCAACTTTGACTATGCAGGCACAATGATTGATCTGTACAAATATGTGCGCAAGCTCAAACTGTGCAAATATCATTGCCTGCACAAGCAACCGCAATCCACCGCAGTAACTGTGCCCAGTTCCCAATCTCCAACCTTTTCTGCAACCGACTCCAGCTTGCTACTTGAGCTGATGGACATGCAAAATGAACCAATTCTGCAAAATGAACCAATTCTGCCAGCATCTAGCCCGGGCTCGGGCATAGAGTCAACATCTACAACATCTATAGTTACCAACTTCAAACCTAAATCGAAGTTTTGTCCTTTGATGCTTAAGGATAATATTGACCTATTCCATGATAAAGTTTCTCTAGAATTAAGGGCACTTTTTCTCAAACATGGCAGCTTTAAAAAAAACACCATTATTGTGATTTCGAGTACCACCAACTAATCAAAAAACTGAAAAACAATACGAATATAATTGTTAGGCAATCTGACAAAGGAGTAAATGTGGTGCTTTGGCCTCGAAAAATGTATTTGGATGTAGCACTTGGCCAACTTAATGACCGCGCATGTTATCGATGAACTGATGTCAAGGAAGTACAGCATGCCAAGAACAATATTTATTCCAATCTTATGGCATGGAGAAGTACTGGTATTATCACTATGGATGAGTTTAAATTCATGAAAAAGGACAATCCTGTAACACCAGTAATATACTTTATACCTAAGATCCAGAAGAATAACTTGCTACCGCCAGGGCGACCTATCATTTCTGCCTGCAATAGTATACTCGAGAATGTTAGTAAATATGTTGACTTTTTTCTTCAAGAGTTCGTCAGGTCCTTACCTTCGTTTGTGCTCGACACTGGCGATTTTCTGAGAAAGGTGTATGATGTTGAGTGGAAACAAAGTTATTTGCTAATATCTCTTGATATTACCACTCTATACACCAGCTTCTATCACAAAGATGGGTTAAGAGCAGTACAGCACTTTCTCGGTTCAAGACCAGTTTGTTTGAATGAGCATACATGTATGATTGTGGCTATGATTAGCTTATGCCTTGAGAATTTTTTTTCCTGTTTGGGAATCAGCTATTCCAGCAGACAAGGGGTGTGGCGATGGGAGCCTTCTCTTCTCCCAGTATGCCTATTTGCATATGGGATACTGGGAGGAGCAGGTCCTCATGCCTAACTTTGTGGACATCATGAACACCAAAGTTGTAAAATGGTTACGTTATATAGACGACCTTTTTATAATTTGGGACGGGTTGGAAAACAAGGCAGTAGAGTTTATTGAAAAACTGAATGACAATGATCTCAATCTTCAGTTTACTGGCCATATTAGTGACAAATCCGTCTGTTTTTTAAATGTGGAGATTTACATCAGAGAGGGGACACTTGAAACTAAACTTTACCGCAAACCAACTGCTGGCAATAGTGTCCTCCACGCAGGCAGTCATCACCCTGCTCATCTTCTAAGGAGTATCCCTTATGGTGAAATGCTCCGCATTAAATGGATTAGCAGCACGGAATCCGACTGTAGAGAGGCCCAGCTCTTATGTAAGAATAGATTCCTGCAGAGGGGCTACTCCAAGGAAATAATAGAAAAAGCTATGATTAGAGCTAACTCTGCAGGATAGAGCAACCCTATTGTCCAGTACAATCCAGGATAGAGTAACTTTATTGTCCAATACAACCCAAAGCAGGAAGGACACAGCTAAAGTTGCCCAGAGTGAAACTAGGCTTATTTTCACATTCAACAACCAACATCGAACTATTAGAAATATAGTCAAACGCAACTGGGCACTCATCACGAGTAACCCTATCATGGGCAATCAGGTTACTGGTGCACCTAGTATAGCTTACAAACGTGCCAGGACCATGAATAACTGTTTGGTGTCGAGCAGCCCTGAGATCAGGACCACGGGCTCGTGGTTAGACTCTAGTAAGGGCTTCCTAAAATGCTCATCATGTACAGCCTGCAGAAATGGAGTGAGTAGAACCGAATATTCTACTCCGTTCAGCAACACACCTACCTCTATCAAATACAAACTGACGTGCCGCACCGAGTATGCAGTGTACGTGCTGGAGTGCCCCTGTGGTCCACGCTATGTGGGTAGCACAAGACCGCAGGTATACAAACGCATCCTCCAGCACCTCAGGGCCATTACCAACGGCGACACTGCATACCCGGTAGCGAGACACTTTGAGGAGTTTCATGACAAAAATTCAGATGAGTTGAAGTATTTTGTAATTGACACGGTCCAACCTCAGAGGAGGGGAGGGGACCGTGAGCTGTGGAGATTGGAAACCAGACACATAATTTTATTAGACACCAAGACCCCAAATAGTCTTAGTGCAGGGGAGGACTGTCACACATATCTATGAATACTACTTAGGAAATTATTTAATTGTACATTTGTAAACATATTAGCTGTCTCATCTACTTATACTGTTTAATACAAATTTTAATTCACTTTTGAATGTTCTATTTACGCAGGGTAGCATTAGTTTAAAATGCCAATATTTAGCATTAATTTAAAATGCCAATATTTATTTGCTGTTTTTGCACATATGCCTTTAGTTTGCACATCCGCAACTGATCGTCTAAACTACCCACTTGGATGGTATTGTCAATTTTCGGTCCCTTAAAGTTTGTTGTGCAAGTACTAAACTTGGGTTTTAGCTGCAATGTAGTGGAGCAATATCAATTTTAACATACTTATTTATTTATTTATTTATTTATTTATATGTTTTACATCTTGTTCTCTATTGCTGCTATATCTATTTATTTATTTATATAATTATAAATATTTATATATTTATATTTATATTTATGTATTTATATATTAATATGCACACTCAAATTTATGTGTACATATTTACCCTTGTTTAGTTGTGTATGTGATTTGACACTACTTCACATTGTACATATGTGCTTATCTGCATTCACGCAATAATGGATTCAGACAGTATGTCTTCTATGTCTATCTACAGACTATACTTTTTGTTGGCATCTTGCACTTTAAATGGAGCACTTCCACCCCTAAACGTTGTCATGTGATCAAGGCCTTGTTTGGCCGAAACGCGTAATGGTGGTGTGGTGGAGAGCAAATAAAACCATTAGCACTATTACTTGGGTTCGCCTCATCTGTTATGCTGCGTGACTGCTGCGTGACTGCTGCAAGACATCCTTCTGCCAGATATATATATATATATATATATATATATATATATATATTTCCACACGTTGCCGTGTTTCCTGCCACAGCAAAACAAGAGCAGACTGCAAATGCAGTAAGTTTTTCATTTATAGTTCGGTCAGCTTTGCATAACATGTTTCGGTCGTCTCAGCAACATTGATCACATTTCATTCAAGTGGGACGTATCCCGGGCTGACGTTTAAATCTCCTGAGTATGACTTGCACAGAAGACATACTCGTGAGAATATCATTAAATTATTCTGATACTTAGATATATCCCAAAATGTGCAAATCTATTGTAAATTCATAGACATGACTTTCCCTTTTTCCTAATGTAGTAATAAACACATAAGGGCCGATTATGATGGCGGACGGACCTGAGTCCGTCCGCCACCATAGAGTAGGAGGGACGGTCCGCAGGGGCTGTGGTGGTCCCTCCGTGCAGATTAGGATGTGAACGCCAGGGTGGCGGTCACATCCTTAATCTTTAACATTGCGGCGGTTGCAGCTTCAAGCTGCAGCCGCCGCAATGTTAAAAAAGCATGCACGGCATTTGCATGCACAAAGCAGCAGGCACTGCGCGGTGCCCGCCGCTTTGTCCACGCAAATGCAGGGGGGTCCCATAGGTACTCCCCATGTGCACCCCCATCCCCCCCCTCACCAAGAGGGCCCGCAACGGGCCCCCGAAGGCAATCTCCGTATGCTTTTCCACAGCGAAAAGCCGCTGTGGAAATGCATATGTTTTCCGCTATCCTAATATGGCTGGCGGTGTCTGACAGACACCGCCAGCCATGTTAGAGCTTTTCCGCCGCGGTCTGAAGGCGACCGCAGCGGAAAAGCAGCGGACGGATTTTGAGACCCACCGCCATCCTAATTTGGCGGTGGGTCTTCTGTGCCTCCGCAGCTGTTTTCACGCATCCTCCGGGCCGGCGGTGGCTTCCGCCGGCCCGGAGGATGCGGGAAAACCGTGATCCTAATCAAGCCCTTAGTGTGTATATTTATATAAATTCAAGGGTGAATATGTAGGTGGTAATGTTACGCACAATCACAGGCAAGTGCCCATAGTATGCATGCTGCAGTTTCTTCATTAATCACCATTGCCATCATTATTCGCTTTTTTTACAGCATAGTTTGATTACTGCATTTATTCACTTTGCGCTGTGAGTACCTCAATCTGATCAGTTTATCTCTACCTCAGAATTCACTAACACAATTTGATGTTGTTATTTAGTTTAGTGATTTTTAGCTTCACAGGGTTCATTTCGTATTCATTTTCTGCACATTTAGTACCCCTAAATGTCATGTTGCGCTGGAATTCGTGTTCCCTCTTCCCAACTACAGACAAGAATGAAATTCCTCATCAAACTTTAAACCGTTCAGAGCCTTGCTATCTAATGTCAGAATATACCTTGTTTCAAGTTCGCACAGTTTTCTAGTACGGAAACCCCCTCTTTTATCTGCTGGCACTGAGTCAATTACAAAATACCTAACTTGTGTTGGGTCTTTCCCATGCACCACCTTACAGTGCCTAGCCACTGGGTATGATCTGTCACCATTTGCTATGGCCCTCATATGTTGCAGAATTCTTTTGTGGACTTGTAACGTGGTGCCACCCATGTACTGTAGAACACACATGCACGCCAGCACATAGACTGCAAACTCTGTTTTACAATTATAGGATCACATGATCTTCTTATTTTTTCCTCCAAATGGAGTCGAGAAGGTGAGTGTCCTGGCCTATGCTACACGTTCTACTGCAACTGCACCTTCTGAAACCCGGGAGTGGGTTTAACCAGCTTTCTCCTTGTTCATTTTCTGGGCTAGTTTTTACAATTGCGTCCCTTAAGGTGGGTGCTCTTCGGTATGCGATTGGAGAATGTCTGGGTAGTGTCTTACCAATTACAGGGTCACCTTTTAACAAGTGCCAATTCCTATAGCATAAATCCCTTAATTCCCTGTGTTGAGTGTTGTAGGTGGTTAAAAACCTTATCTGGGGTTTGACTTTCCCCACCCTTACTTCTCTCTTAAAGAATAGGATTTTTCCCATTGTTTGTTTATGGGCTGTCCTGCGTGCCTCCTCCACCACCCTCCTACTGTAACCTCTCTGGACAAATCTTTGGCTCATATCCTCATGACATTTGTATAACTCTATTTTATTGCTGCAGTTCCTTTTCGCTCGCAGCATTTCCCCATACAGTATACTAATTTTGGTGTGGTTAGGGTGAAAGCTCAAAGCATGTAATGTTGTATTACCTGCCATTGGTTTTATATATATATGTTTCACAATTTGAAACTGCTTTAAAGAGGCACTCCACAGTAAATAAAGAAAAAAGTGACCATCATTCTTTATTTAGATTTCTTTACTCGTTTCGGAGCCCAGCTCCTTGCTCACAGTCTGCTGTGTTGCACGCAGTATTGTTGAAGGCATTATCCTCTGCATGTGTATTTTTATCTTACGAGCTCCAGTAGGTCATTACAGGTGAGTCAAACTGGTGTTCCATGCTGGGATATGTAGTCCCTTTCATTTTCATTCAGTCTCTAGTAGACCCTGCACGGCAGCATACATTTTGGATTTTAAACATTACCCTCCAGTGGGCCTCTAAATTGTAAATGTACAGTCATTTTGCTTCTGTACTGTCCCAAAAAGCTCTGGGCTTCCAGGCTCGTGACCCCACTCAGGGTGGTGCAGTCTTCACAGACAGGCTTCCGTCTTGATTATTGTTTAATATGAAATATTAATCAAGACGGAAGCCTGTCCATGAAGACTGCACCACCCTGAATGGGGCCACGAGCCTGGAAGCCCGGACCTTGTTGGGACATTAAAGTAGCAAAATGACTGAACATTTACAATTTACTGGCCCACCTGACGATAATGTTTAAAATGTATGCTGCAGCACAGAGTCTACTAGAGACTGAATGAAAATGAGAGGGACTACATATCCCAGCATGGAACACCAGTTTGACTCACCTGTTAAGACCTATTGGAGGTCGAAAGAAATAATTGCCTTAAACCATACTGCATGCAACATAGTCTGTGAGCAAGGAGGTGGGCTCCAAAATTGCTTAGGCAAAAAAAGAAATCTACATAAAAAATAGAGGTCAATTTTTAATTAATTTACTGTGGAGTATGTCTTTTAAACAGTGGCACATTGTAAAAAAAAAAAAAATATATATATATATATATATATATATATAAATATATATATATATATATATATATATATATATATTATCTACTGGCGGTCACCAGTAAGTAGTTATAGTTAGGATGTAGTTTCGATAGGAAGAGATTTTTTCATTTGCGAATAACTTTGACATTGTTTGATGAATTCTCACAAAATATTCAAAACTAGTTTGACGCTCACTCCAGCTGCTGCCTTGAAAATGTAGGGATTTTCTGTCAAGCGGGGGCCAAGAAAAAGGGAAGTCCTAAAACGCATTTTCCCAATGTTCATTTTCATAGGAAGTTTAGACACAGCTCCCGCCCGATTTTTGGACTGGAATTAAACCAGATCTGGCAGAAAGGTAGCTGTTGGTCCAGAAAGTGGCCTTTTTGTTAACTGGCGTAAATCCATTCAGTAGTTGCAGAGTAATTTAAAGAAATTTCCAGTTGTATATCTAGTGATGCGGAGGATCCGTGACCCCTTCCGATCTCATGCTGAGAGCCGATTGGCTGCCAACACTTCAAACCAGGAAGTGTTGGCAGCCATCTTGGGACTTGCTTGAACCGAATCCAAGAAAAAACATTCAAAAAATGAAAAGGGGGCAGGGTAGAAAGACCATGACCCCCTACGCCTCTTGGGGGTGGGGGGTACCACAAGGACCCCACCGTGCCAAAAAATAATTTTAATAAAGGAGGTAGGCGCAGGCCCCCGGGCTCATTGATGCCCTGGGACGACACCTCCCTGGTACTTGTTTAGGAAAAAAAGCGGGGGTGGCCCGTATGGCCTCCCCCACTGCCTTGGGACCATCACCTCCATTGGGCTTGTTACATTATCATTACGGACCCCCTAACCCAGGCACCACCACCTCCACAGTGCTTTATGTTTAAAGAATGCAGCGAGTAATGTGGACACTACTCACAGCCCTGTGGGTCACCACCTCCCCGGGGTTTCGCTTTTAATGAATGGGTGGGGACTGCACAGACCCCTCTACAGCCACGGGGACTGCCACACCCCAGGGCTTTTGTCAATTTGAATGAGGGGGGCCACACAGCCCACCTGCAGCTCTGGGGACCATCACCTCCCCAGGGCAAATTGTAAGAAAGGAGGGGGCACTTTCATGTAGCCTGACCTAATTTCATTAACTTTAGTCACGTGCTCCAAGAGCCTCCTATGATGTTTCCTGCCTTCTTTGTGGGTATATGCCTCAGCAGGGAGCTGATGTGCATAGACGGGTGATGATCTAATGGCGTAGCTGCCCTTGTTGTCTCTGACACCTAAGCTAGCTTGGCTCTTTACATCAGGCTGCCTACTATGCCCAGTTCTTAACTCCGCAGAATTAGGTGGAGTTTTTTGGTCACTCTGCAGAGTTCCACAGAGTGGACCTCCATGAGCTCCACCGGGGCCTAGTCATCAGTGATGTCACTGACCATATCATGAGTAATGTAATATGTAAGGTCATAAGCAGTGCAATGAGGGGGCGTAAGCTATAGTGACCTCAGGTAACAGTAACTGCTGAATTTCATTGGTTTTATACAAGTGAAATCTGAGCCTAACTATAACATCCCTGTAACCTTTTTTTTAGTGAATTTTGACGTTTTTTAAAATTCTGTTTCAGTGAATTTCTAAGTTGTTTTAATGTTATTTCCTAACTATAATGACCCTGCAACATATTGTTTTTGGGTGATTTCCAGAGGGTTTTTAATTGAATTTCCTAAAGTTAACGTCAACTCTTTGGAAGTGGGAACCAATTGACATATTTGGATGAAAACTTTTAAAACAAAAGTCATCCCCTTTGAGTTGTTCATGGAAAGTTTTGCACTAGTCTGCCAAGCAGACTAGTGCAAACTAGTGCAAAGAAAAAAGAGAGGTCTTGAAAGTGCTATTTCCCATGTTAATTCCCATTGGAACGATTGCTCCATGATACAGAAAAATACAGCTGATCGCAAACGTACCAAACCTAACACAAAGTTAGAAACGTACTCAGGGATTGTGCATTTTTTGGTTTGGTGCAAATCCTTGAATTTGTTTTCAAGAAATTAGCTTTTTAAATGAATGCTCAGTGTGAGCATATAGGCAAACCCTCAGATTGAGTTAGCAATATCTGGAGTGATAAGTCATGGGGGTTCTGCGTTGCCAATATGATGGATCCTTAACAACTCCAAAATTAAAAAAACTACTCAATTCTCGTTGGCCAAGAGAGTTTTTACCCATTGGCCATGCTGGTACTCGGGATCCGCAGTACAAAAAGTATATGAGTGGTTGGCTGCAAAATTGGGTGAATATGTAATGGCTGCCCTTACTGGACTCAGGGACTGTGTCCCATGGTCCTGAAAAAAATTGAAAGGGCACCCAAGGGGACAGTGTGACTAAATCTTGACCCTAGGCCCACATGAGTGAGTTTTAAAGGGATTGAGCATTTAAAATGCCTAAAAAAGTTTGATTTTATTGTGGTATCTGCTGTACCCGTGCAAAACTCAGTGAATGCCCCATGTGTGTGTCCATGGTACTATCATCGCCCCAGAGAAGCTGGCGTCGCTACCATGGTACCGTGGCCATGTGTAAGGAAGATTGCATGGGGATCCACAGTGCCATACTAGTAATCTTGCTTCAGAGAGACTGCAGATCTAAACTAGAGTCTGAAGTTCCCAACACATTTTAGTCCAATTTCTGTGTGTAGCAGGGTTAGGCATCTGTAGAGTGAGGGGTGCACAGCTAGGTCCTAAGCACTGCTCCCTTTGTACATTGGCTTTGGGATAGGGTGTCTGTGGACAGCAGGGTGGAAGGATTGGCCACAGGTCATGCCCTTCGACCCACCCCCACAGTGTATGGTCAAAGGCCATGGAAGTGAGGTCAGGGCTTCCAAGGGAGTGGTGTGCAAACCAGACCATTTGCTCATCCCTTGTCTCACATGGCTCAAGACAATGCATCGTGAGGTCAAACCATTACAGGTTGCAGACTGCAAGGCTAGCCAGACTCTGTGCCCACCCCTTTGGTGCAGTGCCTAATATGAGCCTGGGGTTGGCAGTGGTGCCCACTCACACTTATTTGAGGGTATCAGCTCTTATCAGACATTTACAAAGAACAAGAGAGATAAAAACACACAAAAGGGGAAGAAGGAGGAAGAGCAAGACAGAAAAATCATCACAAAGAGGGAAAGCAGGAAGCTGAGCAAGCGAGATAATTGGACAGGGAGTGTTTAGTAGTGGAGTAAAGTGGCAGGAGGTGGATTTAAGACTACACATCCTTGGCAATTGGGGAGCCCACTTTTAATAGCATCAGCCTCTGACTTCATAGCAGAGCTTTGAAACTTGGTACTCATTCTTTCCAAAGTAAGCACTGGTGTGTCTGCCGAGGACATGGTGCAGTGCCTACAAAATGGGTTGGTTGCCCCTTGTAGTTAGGGTGCAATATGGGCAGTTCTGTGCACAATGGGTTCTCCGGCTCACATAAAGTTTGCCTTGGAGGCCGGGGCACCTGGCCTGGCACTGCGTCTGGATAAAGGTGGCATGCAGCAGCATTGAGCACTTGCAGAGGGGAGAATGGAGGGTCTACTGCTGCACCTAGCTGTTTACCATGAACAGTGGGGTCAGTTGGCCATTTTGGTTGGTATTCAAACTTGGCAACCTGCCATACTGTGTGCAATGGTGTTGGTCACTCATGGAGGGTGGGGTTCAAGGCATGGCCAGCAGGGGATCTGATAAATGTGGAGGAAGCTTCCACAGAACTGGAACTACCATGATTGGGAGTTTGCTTCAAGGGGACTGTAAATTCAAACAGGGATATGCGGGCTAAGTTGTGTGTCCCACTCACAATGTGTTTATCCTAAGGTTGCCTTCAGTTTGGACCAGACACCCGTCAAAGGATGAGGAGCAGGGCCTAGCCAGACATTAGCTATGAACAGAGGCGAAGTCCCAAAAAATTGCATTCCGATATGATATGAAATTCACTAAAAAAAACAAATGTTATAAAAACCTAGAAATTCACTGAAAAAAACTAAGCTTAAAATGATGTTAGTTAGGTTTGCTAGTTTCATTTTAACATACATATAAAAAAAGAGAGAAAGTCACTGCATAAACCACAGTTAAAGTGCAGTTATGATTACAAAACTAACCTAAAAATCACTGAAATTTGCCAGTTATAGTTCAGTTCAGGGGAGCCCATCCATCATTGCAGGGACCTTATCTGCTGGAGTGCGGGGGACCACAAGTCCCACAAGTCCTTGCAGCTGGCGAGCCACCAACGAGGTTGTTTTTCGCGTGCTGAGCCGCTATAAATTGCTGGCGGGATTCCTGCAGCATGGTAGCCCATCCATCATTGCCTTGACCTTGTCTGTTGGAGTGCGGGGAACCACAAGCCCCAGAAGTCCTTGCGGCCTGTGAGCCGCCAACAAGGCTGTTTTTTGCATGCTGAGATGCTACAAATTCCCAACGGGACTCCTGCAGCGTGGGACGGGCGAGGGCGACGCACCCGGTAGGCAGGCATTACATCTATGAGACTGGCCACCTATACTACGCACTTAACTGGTCTGGGCTTTTGACTTTCAACTGTCCATCTGAGGAATCATTTTAGGGGTGAACACAAGCTTCGATAGATGGCCAGAGCCCTTTAGGCCACCCTGCAACAAGGAGCAACCCATTGTTTCTTATTAACATCTCCTTGACGCTCTAGGCTGGGGTTGGAGTCCCCTCTGCCAGCCAATTCTGTCTGTTGCGGGTTTGTGTTTGCTTGACCCTACCTTTGATGTGTCGGGGGAGGGGAGGAGAAAGGGCTGGTCTTATGTGCATGTTTTTTAGGATTATTAACTCTAAGCAAACAATCATGCAATGCATTGCTTCCAGGATTCCCTGATTGTCTCCTATACTGGTGGTTTTGTGCAATAGGTAGTCTTGGTGATTTTCCGGCATTACAACATTGGCTGGATCATGGGGAAACGTACCTGTGCTGCTAAACAGCCCCGCCCCAAAGTAAACCCCTCCTCTCCACCTCGTCCTACCTCCATTGATCGAATGTTGCAGAGGGCTATAGGTGCTGTCAAAACTGAAATTGAATTGACCAAAAGGCGACTGTCAATAACCCCAGATCTTTTTCCCCCGTAGACAGTATTCTCTGCCCTCCAAACTACGCCTACAGCTACCCATCCAGGGATAATGTGCCCCATCTCTTCCACAACAAGTGGTAGCTTCAATTCCAGTTATTCAGAAGGGGGACGTTATCCCAGGTACTCGGAAAAACAGGAAGGGAAAGCAAGCCAACGGGCGGCACCCAAGAGCAAGAAAGTTAAGGGGGGCTGGACGAGTGTAGCCTCTATGGTTAACTCAAAAGTAGCCAGAGAATGTACTAATATAAATGTCTCAGACCAAAACTATCCATCTTGTGCTCAGACCCTACTAGCAGAATTACTGAATCAACTGAGGGTTATCATGAAAGAAGAAGTTGCAACTCGAATTGATCCTATACATAATCTGACAGCCACAGAGGCTTCCAGGCACAATCACCCTCCCACCAACAGGGCGCAACTTACAACAGGGGGAACGATTATAGTAGCCAGGCAGACTGTTCAAGCTGGACACCATCAGGTACCCTAGAGGTGCCCAGGATCCAGGTCCCCCCTACCCATTCGACCACAACATGTGGTAGCAACATTGACTCTCAGAGGCTTGAGGCCCAGCAGTGGGAAGAAAAAGCTATGCGCCCAGTTAACAGGTAAACTGTTGCAGTCCCCACTATACGGCGAACACACCAAGACAATATATTTCCAGGGTCCAGTGGTAGCATAGAAGGGGTGGAGGTGGAAGAATCCATAGTGGGCAGGACTAAAGTTATGACCCTTCCGATTATTGATCCCTCCCCCAGCCGCAGCTCTTTATGTGATCATCTTGGCCGGGGTTCCAGAACTCAAGGAAGGCCAGAGGGAATCACATTTGGACCTTCAGAACAAAAGTTTGTTTTGGTTGGTGAGTCATAGGCAGTTTCCCTATGAAAAGGCTGGGGAAATAAAACTACCCAAGGGGACTGAGTGATTATTAATTTTAAAAACACCCAGACTGTAAACACCCTGTTGAATTACAAATCCACTTTACCAGAGCTCTAGTAGGAGGTAAAAGACCTTTCACTGAACTTTTCTATCCTTATTGTTATAACCCAGGCAGGGCTTATACTATTATAGACCCTGGTAGGTGGATTACAGTACATCACAATCCTGGCCATAGGCATCCTCACCCTAGACCCCTGTTTTATAATTTACCCATATCAAATCAATACAGGGCTCTGGAAGAAGTAGATAGGCTAACTAAGGTCACAGGAGTAGGTCTGGGAAAAAGTTCCCCCAGGCCGCATGGAGGACCAGAGGATCTTGTGAGGGGGTACCCTGGGCAGCCTACCTATTCCTCGCCAGGGCTGAAACCAAAGGATTGGGAAATATTGACACCACCGCTGAACAAGGGCGCAGCAGGACCACGTGAACATCCCAGATCGATACTACCCGCAAATTTTGTCTCCACTAACATCAATAAATCTAGGGCCAATAAATGTAATAAAACCCTTGCTGGCCCTACCTTCACCCTATCTGAACGATTATCTACATCTGACGCCCACTTCCTCGTCATCCTTAAGGAATCTTCTTATCTAGGGAAAATGCTTAAGGTCCTGTCGTGGAATGTGGCAGGTCTTAAAAACAAACTGTCCTGCCCCGATTGGGGGCTTTTTGCTGACCAGTTTGACATTTGCATGTTCCAAGAAACATGGGCAAGGGAAGACCTGACGAGGGTGGCTTTTGCTTCATTTAGCATTGCAGCTACTATGCGAGACAGAGGCAGGCTGCCCGGGAGGCTAGGCATTTGGGTTGGTTCTTATTTGAGTTGTACAGTCAATCAGCTGAATTCTATGGCACTTCAAATGAATGCATTAACACTGACTCATTCCCTGCAAGCCTGTAATGGCAGTACAATTTCGGATGTACCAGGAAACCCAACATTTAATAGAATTGGCCATGCTTCACATCTGTATTATATCCTAGTTGAGAAAAGTCTATGGCCAAGGGTTATTGATTTCTCTGTCGTGCCCCACTATGACAGCGATCACAATGCCCTGGCCCTGGAATTGAAGATGCCGGATCTGGGTGTTGTTTTGACCAGCAGTCCTAACCTTAATCATAGAATAATCCTCTCTAACAACAGGAGAAGAGTAAAATGGAGGGTAATTAAGCACTCTCCGGATAAATTGAGTTCTATCAATGCAGCTGTTGTACCTGCCCTCTTGGAAATCTGTGACAATGCCACTGACGTGGGCACTCCAACACCTACCAACAAAGTTGCACAATTACATGCAGCTTTGGTAGCTAACTTGGTCGACATATTTAAGCACTCTAAGAGGAAAAAATGGCCTACCCACACTTGGTACAATGATGACTGCGGCAAGGCGAAACTGGTGCTCCTTGTAGCTATCAAAGCCAAAGACACGTAGTTGGTAAAGAGTAGGAGGGTGCTGTGCAAAAAGGTTATGTCAAGCAAAGCAAGCCTGAGAACTGAATAAATGGAATCACATAAAAGATGCCCTATCGAGGAAAGACATGAAAGAATTCTGGGCTATAGTTAGAACTGGCAAGAGGGAAGGTAACACAGCCCTTGAGCCAGATATAGCAGCAGATAAGTGGGTTGGTCACTTCCAGGCACTATACACTTCTAATCCAGCATCTGTAACCCACAATGTCACACATTTGACTTCCCCTAAGATAGGGCAGGTAGACGTGGATGTGGCAAATAAGGCCACCAACATTTCAACAAAGAACATCCATGAAGCAGCCGTGAAGATTACCCTTTCAGAAGTTGCGCTTGAAATAAAGGAACTCCATGCAGGCAAAACACCAGGAATAGACACACTTCCAGGGGACCTGTTTGTGGAAGAACCAACAATATGGGCCCCCTATTTATGGGCATTATTTAATGCCATAATGGAAGGTATGCAGATCCCCAAAACTTGGGCGGGGGAAGAAATCATTCATGTTTTTAAGAAGGGGTCTCCCCTTCTCCCTGCAAACTACAGACCGATCAGTCTGATCGATGTCATGCAAAAATTGTTTGCACAGGGACTTTTAGATCGCCTCCAGGGCTGGATGACAGAAAACGAAATCTTGAGTGCTTATCAGGCTGGCTTCAGGAAGAACATCTCCACACTTGACCAAATATATAGATTACAATTTATATTCTGGAAAACCATGAAGATGGAGGGTGGCAGCCTCTACTTAATTTTCGTGGACCTGAAGGCGGCCTTCGACCTGGTGCCCAGGGATAAACTATGGAGGGCACTTAGAGTTATGGGGATCCCATCTTACCTTTTAAGCATGCTTGAGAGGCTGCATGATGCCAATTTTGAGCAAGTTAGATGTGGAAAAGAGGACAAGCTATCTCCAAACGTTCCAGTTGAGAAGGGGGTAAGTCAGGAGTGTGTGCTTGCTCCTACCCTGAGTTGCCTCTTTCTCAACAATTTGATTGCACACCTCAATGAAGTCAATGACAATGATGGCCTCAAGCTGGAAAACTCTAGGGTCCCAGTACATTTATTCGCGAATGACACCCTTTTAATGTCCAAGTCACCAATGGGAATACAGAGGGTTCTGGACAGTTTTGTAATCTACTGTAATAACAAGGGCTTAAAATAAACAGCACAAAAAACTAATTTATGGTCTTTAATCCTCCCAAGACGACATGCCCCAATCCCAGCCTAAATGGCATGGTTTTGGAAAAGGTCTCTGTATTTTACTACCTAGGTGTAACCATGACTGAGAATATAGAGTGGGGGCAACAAATTGGCAAAGCCAAACTCAAATTAGCTCAGACCATGGGAGGAATTGCAAAATTACTGAGAGAGTCATCCTTTAAACCTGCTGGTCCTATCCCAGAGAAATACAAGGTACAGGCCAGGGCTGCATCAATGTATGGCGCCGAAGTGTGGGGTCACTGTCCTTGTAACCAATTGAGCAATGTTGAGAATAGCTTTTTAAGACAGACTCTGGATCTCCCTTCTAGTACCCCCTTAATTCCGCTGAGACTCTCGATTTGGGTATCAGGCCAATAGGAGATGAGGTTGCATTAAGACCCCTGGCAAAGACTATGGGTGACCACAGAATTGGAAGCATACCGGTTAGAAATAAAAGAGCTTTTGGGTTACCGGGGTGCAGAGAAAAAAATACGGGTTTGGGTACCTAAAGAAAGAGTGCAGCAGGGTAGGTAATCCTAGTCTCTGGAGCGATCCCAAGGAAGCATGCTTGGCAACCTCTCATGTAGAATTGGTGAAAACCTATCCATTACATAAATTGGCAGTTATTTGTGGGAACCCGGGCACGGGCCATCTCACATCAGATTTTCTTAAATACAAAGCTGAATACAAATTTGAGCCTTTACTGGACGATATCTTGCCTCCCTTAGCTAGGAAATTATACCTACAGTTTAGATTTGGCTCCCTTCCCCTCCGTGCTTTTACTGTCAGTTGGTCTAGCTCTGCCCCACTAGGGTGCCCCATCTGTAGACTCCAAGAGGAGACAGAGCTTCATATTTTATTTTTTTGTCCAGGATATAAACTAGCTAGGCAACGTTGGCTCAAACAGTTGTGTAGGAATCTGGTGTCTGTGCACTGTCAGGAGGCATATAGAGTGCTACAATCTGATACCTCAAAGCCCATTGTATTTGCAGTCGCTCGATTTTTAAGCTCAATGTGGCGTAGGCATTGGATTCTCTTAAGAAAATACTACCCCTGGTGAAATCGTAGAAATTGCTTCCCCCCTCCCGCCTCAGACTGTCACTGATTTTTATTCTTACTAACTATGTGATACATGTTTTGTGAGAACATAAATATTTCTTTTTTATATAAAATGTGAGTAGTAATGATCAATTAGACTACAGTTTAGAATATCAATGTCAAACAGGCCAATGCTCTACATAATTATCTGGTACTGGGTGGCCTCTTTTTTTAATAATCATTTAACCTTCTTATTATTAGGTGTTATTTATTGTATTGTGTACATATTTTTAAGGCTTATGGACTGAACAAAAGGTCATAATAAGTAATCGCTCCAGCCAAGGCGGCACCAATGTAATGTTCCATTTTTAATAGTGTTTTATTTTCAATATGTATGAACTTTATTATGTATCTTTTATGGTTTCTCAAAACCGAAATAAAGATTAATGAATGAGTCCAGTTAACTAACTATAACTTGCACCCCTCTCATGAATTGCTTATGATCTCACATTCACATCACCCATGATATGTTAACTGGCATCTTTGATGAGATCAATGACAACTTCTGAAATTAATTCAGAGATGACATCACTAATGACATCTCAAATGACATCATCCAATTATTGGGACTATGTGCTATAGGCTTTGAGTATTAGAAGTAATGTAACAAGCTACACCTGATAATGGACATAGCCTGTGACAACACGCAGGACACGTTGTATATCTGTCAACTCACCCACATTTGGTGGACTCACCCACCTAACAAACAAAATAGCTTAATACACTTTAACCTCTTACATGCTCATGACGAGCCCAGCTCGTCATGAGTCACAGTAGAGCAGTGCTCATGACAATCTGGGCTCATTATAACTGCTGCGGTCCGTCCGCGCGCGATTAATTCCCTGCCTGTACGGGCGAATTAATCAGTGGGCGGAGTTGTGACGAGCCCAGCTCGTCATGAGCACAGCTCTACTGTGACTCATGACGAGCTGAGCTCTCACAAGCACCGCGGCCTTCCCCCCTCCCCCCACGCTGTGGGGGAATTACCTCTGCAGCGAAGGGGTTAAGAATAAGTGAACATCAATTTGTACCCAGGATGAAATGTGCAAAGCACCTTAACCCCTTCCATGCTCATGATGAGCTCAGCTCGTCATGAGGCACAGTTGAGCTGTGCTGATGACGAGCTGAGCTCGTCATGACACCAGCAAAATGGCAATTTGCAGCACAGGGGAAAAATAACCACAGCAGCGATGTGGTTAAGGAAATAATACGAAACATTTGGATAGTGACAACAGACTACCAAGTGTTCAGATTTTTCCATCAAAATGTAGCTATATTGTGACAAAATGGATAACATCATAGCGCAAAATGTACACTAGAAACACGTTTCAAATAACAGTACAAATGCAATTTTCGGATGGACACTGGCAATGGTCACAAACCCACCTTTTACCAATGCTCAGCAGCATCTGTAACAAAATTGCAACCATCATGCGGCGATTCACCTAAAATAGTGTTAGAACACTGAAACCCTTACATGTCTACACAACCACCACTATGTGCAAATACGCACATGCATTCTCCATTGACCCAACCACATAGCTAAGTTCATGCCTCTTCGCTCACCAACATCATGCATACACACAGCATCAAATGCCTTGTACACTCACCTTCAGCAGCCCATGGTCCTTGGTCTGCATAATGGGCTTTGGCAAAACGCTATATGCCCAAACACAATGCCAACCACTATTGACAATGCCCTTGGGTCATGTGTTTTGAGGTTGCCCCAAATTGATTTTGTAAAAATCTTATACAGGATTCTCAGACCCTTGGCCAGATTTGGGGATCTTGAGACACATGAAAATGTATGTATCAAGGGAGGGCATGAGATTCTCAAATCTAGACAAGGATCCTTGAATACCATGGCAAAATCCAATTAAAAAATATTACTTTAATGTTGGCTGGCCTTGGGGAGACCGCTACATGACGTTGGTGGTCAGGTTAGGCGCACCCTGCCCTCATATACAGGTTTTTAAAAAACATTTTGTACCATTGTGGTGTTTGGTGAACTATGTTGCGTAATGGTGGCTGCAACTGAAATTTCTCTGGTATGGCTAGACAATCAGAGTAAGTGGATTTCCTGATTTGGCTGTGTATCTGAAGTGAACCACCAGAAAAAAAGCTCCTTTATTTGATAACGTCTTTATATTTTTTAATAGATTTGCCAGTCTTTTGGGTATTTGTAAATAAACAGAGGATCGCCAAATTAATGTTCAGGATATCTCTAAAATTAATCCTTTGAATATTGCCTGTCAACTTTTTGAAACACCGAATTTCTCAAAAAACATACTAAATGGATTTTAACCATACTAAGTAAATGCATACCTCTGAGCAAAGTTCTTGTGTCATGTCAAATTACCCATACCTCTGCTCAGCATATTTTGCTGAGCAGCCTTTCCAAGTGGAACGAATTTGGAAAAACTTGATTTTTGGCTCCCCCACTCTCCTTTATTTGTTACCTACCTAGATGGATCTACATTAAAATGGACTTGTTAAACTCCGTCAATATCGCTGTCTGATGACAAAGTTCCATGCAGATTCATAAAACTACAGCAAACTTATAAACAAATTAAGCATTGTCTTTTGGATGGGAAATCACAGCTGATTCTGTAATTTATATTAGGGATTTGCATTTCATTCAGACACATACATGGACCTACAAATCGTTTTTTATGTATGTATTTTCTTATATATATATTTCATATATATATATATATATATATATAGCCTAAACACTACCTTCCATTTGTTGCGCTGGTTTGGAGCAAAACATTTACAACCTTCCTGCTCCTTTTATCTTACTATACATTTACAGTACGTATCTAAATATATATATTTTCCCTTCCTTTAATGTACATATCTGAGATTTAGACTTTACCCTTCATTTATTATATACACCTGGGAGACTCCTCCACCTGCAAATAAGCTTGCCACTTTTTCTGCTGGAAGCTTGAGCCGAATTTAACAGGTTTTGTGAGAGTCCTCGTGCGGTGCAAACGTACTTGGCAATTTACTCTCCATTATACAGGTCTACTGATGCAGCTCAAAATTGGACGTTGTAACCCGATCATCTGCACAAACCCTCATAAATGAAAGTCTTCCCTTATTTTCCCACTAATAAAAAACTTGAACTAGAAAAGCCATTTTCTCACGGCTTCCACTCTTTGAGGAGTAATTGAACAATCAGGACTAGGAGGGCAGAGGACCGCGTAGGTCTGCCCACGGGCATTTCCTGCGAGTGGTGCAGTCATTGGGACTGTCAATACGTGTTTTGGCAGAGCTCAGTAGGCAGGGCGGGGCTTCCCAGGTAGGGGAAGGTACATTTGGATATCAGCCACCATTTTGTGGTATGTGACACGGTGGCTGGTAGCTTAGGTAGGGATGGGCAGAAGTTTTTCCCCACTCTCCCATCCACATATATATTCGTTCAGGGAGGTGTGTTTTCTTGAGCATATAACGGCTTTCTTGAGTCAGGTGTGCAAGAGGCCAGTATGTGTATTTGTAGCTGATGAGCAGGTGCATTGAGGCGGTTTGCAGAGAGGTTCTCAGGTCTGGAAGCGGTTTTACTGTTGATGGGGTGGGTGATACAGTTTCAATGGGAGGTTGGAGTATGTTTTCACATGCAGAAGGCAGGAAGGAAAAAAAAGTGTTCAGGTACAGGAAGCTAAGTTTTAGATGCAGTGACTGGCAGTTTGAGTTGGAGGCGTCATGGGGGTTAATTAGGGGTGAGAATAGGACAACCAGTAGGAAATCACTCCTGTATAGTGAGGAGGTTAGATTTGTAAAGGAATTGGCCTAGGCTTAATAATGTGATCCTCCGTCTTCATTTAAGCATCTTTTTCAGCACATAAAGTTGTCAGTCGTTTGTGCTGTGCCCTCTCGCCCTATAATGTTTCTATTTACTTCTCTACACTCGCAGGTATATTAAAGAGGACATTGCTCGTCAGTGGCCTTAATCACAGCACACTAGTACACTCTTGGTGGCATATTATCCTGAAACTGCGTTAAAATTATCGCCGCTTTAGCGGCAGGAAACTGCAGCTAAAGCGGTGATAATGGGCTTGATATCATACCCTTGTGAATTCCCATAGAAGCCCATGTTCTGGTGTGAACATGGGCTTCTATTGGAATTCTCTACGGCATATTATCAAGCCCATTATCGCTGCTTTAGCGGCAGTTTTCTGCTGCTAAAGCGGCAATAACCTTTACTCCGTTCTTGATAATATGCCCCCAGGTCTTATTAGGCTGAAAGGTTTCTGTACCTAACTCCAGTGAGTTCTGGTGCAATAATGCTCTCCCCAGGCGTGCTTTGCAGCAGAAACACATTCATGGTGTACAGCTAAAAATTCTATTTATTTATATAACTTAATACATTTCTCTAACTGCACAACATCTCACCACTGTGAGGGATGATTACTTCTCTATATGCAGTTGAAACGTTGCTGTTTTTCAGACATTGATTTGCCTTTCACTTCCTATTACTCACAACTGACCTACCTGTGAGAGCCTTTGGTCAGTTTCCAGGAACTTGAGGGAATCCTTGAGTGCACAAGGAAAGTCAGTGATTTATGGTGTGTGTCTACCCACCTTAATGAAGAGCAGCACTTCCATGGGTCTCCACTGTGCTAATATAGGAAAGTACCCCTGGGATTAAGGTTTGTTGTCTTTTCTCAGGAGAAAATATCACCAGAGATCCTCTACGGACAGATGCTGCTCTTATCAATTAACTCACCTCCCAGCCAGCAAGAAGTTCTATCAAACACAATCACAATCACAATGACTAACAGTCAGTTTGGTTATCTTTTATATTACTTGTGACGATCGCCAAACAATAGCAATGCACAGCAAATATTTTTAAACAAAAACATTCAATGGAAATATGCTTAACTTAATATTGATGTGATTTTATGGAATTGGGTTATTACCTCTCCTTTTTGGGGGAAAACCAACACTTGGTGCAGCAATGTGAATTCAGTCCCTTTAGTCCACCCACACTTATCGCTTTATATGTTATGTTATGTTATGTTATGTTATAACGTTCTTGTATAGCGCACGGCTACTCGAAAGAGTGTCCCGGCGCTTTCCACCTGCAACTCAGAATAAAAATAACACAACACAGCAAAAAGAATAAGAAAAACAACTGAAACAGAAACAATAAGAACAGCCTAAGGATTAAAAAGCCAGGTCTTCAGGCTCTTCCTGAACTGGAGCAAATTGGCAGTGCTGCGCAGCGAAAGAGGTAGCGAGTTCCACAGCTGGGGAGCTTTGCAGCTGAAAGAGCGCCCTCCCGCGCGGGCCTTCCTCACCCGAGGAACCACCGCTTTATAGAGGGATTCCGAACGCAAGGAGCGGACTGGTCGATAAAAGGCCAGTCTCCGCCGCAGGTATCCAGCCCCTGATCCAAACAGAGCTTTGTGCATCAAAGTCAGGGATTTGAACTGGATCCGCTTCCGGATAGGCAGCCAGTGTAGCGCCTGTAGCAGCCCGGAGGCTCGGGCTCGTCTATGCAGGCCAAAAATAGCCCGGGCGGCAGAGTTCTGTACCACCTGTAGGCGCTGAACTAGGTAATCAGGGAGGCCTAGAAAGAGGGCATTAGCATAGTCTAGCCTAGAGCCAACGAGAGCCTGCACAGTAATACGCCTGTGCTCCTCAGACAGCAGGGGCAGGAATTTACGAAGCATTCTCAAAATTCCATAACAGGTGCCAGCCAGACCCAGAATATGTGTTCTCAGCGACAGCTGGTTGTCTAGCTTGACAACCAGATTTTTAGCCACCAAGGAAGACTGTGCAGGAGGGCTCATGTCGGACGGCCACCAGTGCTGCCACTCCGGATCGACAACGCAACCGAAGTATTTGGAGGGCTTAGGTCTGCCACTTGGTGTGTTCTGCTATTGGGCCATATATTTCCTTTACACCCTCCCAATGCATCTTATAAGAAACAAACATTGGTAAAGGCAATAGGTCTGGTGCTGGCTGCCAGACTTTTGGCTTTGTCAATGATTGCTTTGTTTGGTCATTTTTTGTTGTTGTTGCAAAATCGTGTTTGGGAAGCTTACGGGCCCTCATCAATCTAAAAGAACCAGTGGATAAACCGACAATTATATATTTTTTAGTCACTAAAAGCACACAGTGACGCAGTAGTCCCTGGCACTGACGGGAACTACTTTTTTGTGGATATGCTCCTTGTGAAAAGGACAAATGCTGTCACTCACAGTGAAGTTAACCATATGCTGAAGAGAGCTGACCCATCATGCATGCTGTAGTATGAGGGTGAAACATAAATGACAATACTATACTGTAGCAAATTGGGTTACAGGTTGAAAGGGGTCTAACTCTATGCGAGAAGTAACCACAATTCATGTCAAGGTGAAACACAAGCAATCCCCAAATGAACCTGTGCTTACCCTCTGGTAGCGTGGCACAAAAGCAGTCAGGCTGAACTTAGAGGCAATGTTGAAAATATTTATACTGAACACAAACTGTAATAAAGTGGAATCAACACCAAAAAAATCCCACACCAATTTAGGAAAATAGAGCAACTTTAATAAATGATTTGAGTCCCAAACAACAAAAATACAATTAATAGAAATGGTGATATGTGATTTTCAATATTTAGGTAAAAATAGTGCTTAAAAACACATAGCATCAACTGTGGTTGGCTGTCATGGTTCTAGATAATGAGTCTTACTTGAGGGGTAGGTGAGTCCAGAAGCACAGGAAGTGAATGTGGCGACTGTGTAAGTCTGCTTGGGTCACGTGTGCTGAAGTGCTTTATAATGTACTTAGACTAGAAGTTGGCGTTCTAGTCTTTCCCTGCAGGAACCACTATCCAAAGCCTCAGTGCGGGTTGAATTTCCGGGTTATGCTGCATTTACACCTGTGTCAGTCAACCCAGCGCTGCTTCGCATTTAGCACCGGTTCGTAACTCTGGACAAGATCCTGCACTCGTCACAGAGCATTCCGCTCTGATTCTTCTGCATTCGTTGTGGAGCAGTCCAGTGCAGTCCAGTCTATGTCTCGTCCAGACAGTCCTGCTAGCTCCCATGAGTACTGGCCAAAAACACTAGAACGTGGCTAAACCTCATGGGAAATGGGGAGCGCTATAAGCCACAATTCCCACACATGCTGGAGTGCTTCCTTGCTGATTTAAGCAAATTCCAGCAATTGTTGGCAGCATTATTGTGACTATGAACAGTATGAACGCTATGAAGCGGTCGATAATACACGAGCTGCAGACTTTACTTATTCATTGATTAGGATTAAGTAATTTGTTGGGAGTTGTTTTCAACTCGTTTCTTCACACATTGGAGCACTTGTTTGCTTTGTTATCTGGGAGTTTTGTGCTTTCATTCGAACCTGGTTATCTTCATGGAGCACTTTTGTTTAACCCCTCCCCTGCTGGTGACGGAACCGCTCCGTCACCAGCCGCGGTCGCGCTGTGCTGATGACGGAGCGGTTCCGTCACGGCCCGCTCGGCACGACTGCGCGGCGCGGATTCCGCGCCTTCGCTGAGCGTTCCATTGAGCAGGCGGGGCCGTGACGGAACCGCTCTGTCATGAGCACAGCGCTACCGCAGCTGGTGACGGAGCGGTTCCGTCACCAGCATGGACCCGCCGCACGGCCGCCTGGCCGCCCGGCCCCCTTAGCGCTGTGGCGGAATAGCCACTGCAGCGAAGGGTTTAAATATGATGGGTGCACAAGATTATAGTACTGTGCATCAGAGCGCTTATCCTGATATCCCTACTCAGTGAATTCTTAACTGAATATCCCTTTGAGGAAAACTTGAAGGTTGACCTTTCTTCACATCCCAAGGTGACTATAAAACAATAACATGTGCTTCCCTTCCTGTGTGTGTGTCTGTGCCTGTACAAGAAGTGAAAGTGAACAGGTTGTCTGATATTATGTTTGTTGCCATAGTTTGCAGTACCCTAGATTGTTTTCCTGGCTTCGTCCTACATTTTCATCCATTGGGTTCCTTCCACTTCACATCAACTAATAGTTTGTGCCCACGCATATATCCACTGCCGGGGTTGGGAAGGGGTGCTCATTCTTGGCACAACTAGAGTAAGCTCTGACCTCTATCCTTCTTGTTTTAAGGTAAGAATACAGAAGAACACGTTCCCACATCATCTAAGATTTCCTCTCCCGGCCCCAACCTTCCCCTTGGTCTTTGTTACTACACAGATATTAAGGGGAGGTAAGGGATGGTGGAGGTTGTTCATATCAACTCTGCAGGATCACTCCACGAGCATAAGGTAAGGCGCGCAGTGCTCTGACATTATCTGATGCCGCCAGATTGGGACAAAGTAACCATTTCAGGCCTATCGCGACGAGCGCCGGACGGATAAAGGCGCCAAGTTAGTCCTATCAAAAAATGTATCTTCAATCCTGGTTGTGTAGCATTGCACCACTCAGCTGTAGTCCTGAAAAGCAAGGCAATTGCTGGATCGGAGTTGCATTGTGCAGCTGTGGTTTCTAAGAGCTGAAAGAGATATGATGCTGGCTTGCACAGAGGCTTTGTCATGCTGCGTTAGTTTCGATGTAAAGCTGTGAAGTTCGCATCGAGGATGCATCATGCAGTGGTGGTTCCTGTGAGCTGTGCAGACCCGTGATGCAGACTTGTGTAGAGGCTGCAACTCGCTGTGTTGGTTCCTATGAGGTGCTGCGAAGAGCGGTGTCGGATTTGAATCAAGCTGCATCTGTTCTGATGAGGTACACAGCAAGGCTGGCAGAGCACCTTTAGCCCCACTTTCAAGTGTCCAGGACTAAAGGGGCACCACTTGGGGGTGTTAGGAGGACTCACACCAGGCAGAGTCAAAGTGCAGGGTTCAAGATGGTTGGAGCCTTTTCTGACCCAGATGCTCTGATCAGGAGGTCAGTCAACTAGCCCTTAGTGTCACTCTGGTGCTCCTGGGTTCAACATGCAGGTCCAGTCTTTCTCACTCAGGCAACATGGCAGCAGGGGTGCAGTGCAGCAGTTTAGCAGGGCAGTCCTTATTGTGGCAGAGCAACACAGCAGTCCTTCTTTGAAGTTTTCCATAGGTACAGAAGTGAACTGAAGAGTTGGGTCTGAGGGTCCACTATTTATACCTGTCCTTTGAAGTGGGAGAAGTTCCTAGAGTTCCCCACCTCCCAAAGAGGTGTCTATAATTTCCTGTCTCCCTGCTTTGGGCTCAGCTTGTCTGGGGGCACAAAAGACTACTGTGAAACCCTTTCTAAGTGTGCTGAGGCAGAGTCTATGTGGTTTACAAGTGTGGTAGGTGACAGTGTCACACATCTATCAAGTCAGAGATGGCCCATCCTGCCAATATCTATGCCCCCTGAGTCTCCCTGTCTGGGAACAATACAGAAAGACCAACTACCAGCTACACCTAGTCATGTGATACAAGATACAGCCTGCAGGAACCAAATGGTGAGGACAAAAACTGCAACTTTCTGAAAGTGTCATTTTCAGAATTCTTGACTTTCTTTAGAGACCAAATTCAACTTACTGACCTGCTCCCAATTGGAAGTTACCGCTTATTAAATGTAATAAGGTAACACAACGTTATCCTATGGGAGAGGTATGCCTCACAGTAGTGAATAACGAATTTAGGAGTTGTTCACTAGCAGAGCATGTAAAACCTAAAAGTACATGTCCAACTTTTTTAATACACGCCCCCTGACCTATGGACTGTTCATGGCCTGCAGTAGTGGTGACTCATATGTATTAAAAGAGGAGGTTTTAGGCAAAGCAAAATGTTTATTTTGCCAGGTTAGAGTGGCTGCTCACACAGGCTCCAACTGCAGGCCTGGGACATGATTTAATAGACAACTAAAGTGGGTGGCACAATCAGGGCTGCAGACCAAATGGTAACATTTAATTTACATGCAGTACTAATTAACGAGGGACTTACAAGTAAATATAATATGGAAATTGGGTGTAAACCAATTTCACCAAGTTTGAGGGATGGAGCACAAGCATTTTAGCACTGGTTAGCAGTGGTAAAGAGCACAGTCGTAAAAAACCAACATAAACGAGTTCAGGAAACTGGAGGGTGAAGACAAACAAGTTTGGGGTGACACTGCAGGGAGGGCCTAGTCCAACACATACCAATGGAGGAAGTGGACTGGCTGAAACCTTTATAGGTATGTCTATTAAAATGTCAAATTTTAGGAAAATCGAAAAGTCTTGAATAACATCGTATCTAGAAAGGAGGTACCACTGTTTAACATAACCCAAGACATGAGGTAATTAAGCATCAAAATATGTCTCAGTAATCGGAGTTGTGAACATTATTGATCAGCTTCTCTTTCTAGCCTTAACATTATCTAATATTCTTGCTAAATGCCTCACAGGTAGGTAGAAGTCTTTCTTTTCAGCCAGTAAATGGAGAATTTGAAAAGCTCATATGTATGAACCTCAAGATCATTTCCATCAAAGCTATTCATTGGCCTCCAGAGCCTCTTAATGCAAAATACCTCTCACAGTCAATGCCAGTGCATCCTTACTATTACTTTATTTTCAGAACCATCTCAGCCCGTAGCAATAGGAATGCATGTCTCTGGCCTCTAACAAGGTAAAGCCTCAAGTCTAGTATTTTTCTTTCTTGGTACTCGTCATTATCATCCTTTGTTCTATGGCTAACTAAAAACATTATGGTTCATGGTTTGATCTTTGGGTTTGCAAACAACTGCAGCACCCCATGTGGTCTGTTCTTTCTACTATGGTCACTTATGTATAAATGACACGTATGCTCCTGAGGCCAAGTCAGCTTCCACCATTGGTCCAATCAGTAGACCTCCTAAAACCTTTCGGATTTGGAAGCATTCAATGCTTTGATGGGGTTTACTCCTCCAGTTGAGCTCCCTCATTGTGTATACAATACTTCATTGAAATCACGTCCCATTGATCTAAGTCACAATTTCCTTCTATGCATTATCCAAGCTTCTACAGCAGCAAGCAGTCATGATAACGTGCACTCCTCCGGTCACAGCTGCGTGCCTGCTTTAAGGCATCTGCACTGCCTAAAACAGACATATTTAACTCAGAATCCTCTCAGGTAGCCCAGGGCTGCAGACAGCACTGCTCAGAAATAGAACAATCGCTGCTCACTGATTCCGCGCAATGCTTTTTGCCGCTCATGCTCTAACTTAGAGAAATGATTCGCTAAATGTATGCACTTCATAATGCAATAGCAAAAATTAGGCACTCATCTGTGTCCTACGCGAACAGGCACGGATACACCCCCTTGGGAGAGAATAGTGGAAGATCTCACTAATGGACCAGATTCTGGAGAGTAGCATGCTGCCCCTCCACCGAAAGCGCTCTGTTGCCAGGCCAGTGGTATGAAGCGATATAAAAAGGCGTTTGCAAACCAATGGAATCAAATTCAAAGCACGTTGCTGACCATCTTCACTCGACTTTGGCTCAAAGGAATAACTAGAACTTTATTAGAAGGAGACTTTCTCCTCAAACATCAAAATCACTCATTCAACACAAGCCATTGTTATTGATTCATCTGTGGCTGCCTGTATTGCATTGCCATGAAAAGAATTCAGGCTAGTTTGTTTCAAAGAAAAGTAAAATTGGCAAGGCAGCGGGAAGATGTCAAGGGAAGTGAGCATTTGCAAAATATGATTTAGCGTGCCGCGCACCAGGGTGCCTGGTAGGCCTACCCGTAACATTTGTTGCAAGACAAGTGTCCTCTGAGAAAATAAAATGGCGAGGACTTCTATTCTTGCATGAGCATGTCAAAATAGAATTTAGTCCCAATCTGACAAGACATCTGGTTCCATCCACGCGCAGTGCATAAAGCCAATGCTGAGCTGTATTATCCTTGCAAACGCTGCGAAGAATCATGCACCAGTTCGAGTCCGAAAAGCAGCCCTCGTGGTTCGACCTATCGTTTGCCAGAAGCAACGATTTCACAGGTGTTTGTCTTCATTAAGGCTGCATTCTGTAGGGCCCTGTGGCATTATGGTGGATGTAATCCTCGCATCTTTCATTTATTTTTCAGTTTTCATCCGACAGTTAAATTCTGACCAATTTTCGCTGCGGAAATTGCCTTTGATTTAAACAATTCAATTTTCACTAAGGTAATTTCTTGACGTCATGATGTTTCGCCGTCCATTAAATCTCCTTAGGAACCCAGGTTTCTTGGGTGCGGCTGGATCCGAGGGCTACAGAAAAATTGTAATGGTAAAATACCCAGATGCCTATTCAAGCAAGGGACATTGGTGTTGCTAGACCTTATGCCACCCGTGGCAGCCGAATGAAAGAGCAGGGGCCTTATTTATGAAAAGTGACGCATCGCTGCGTGAAAACAGCGATGCGTCACTTTTCACTGCGCACTCCTTGCGACACCAATGATGCGTCATATTTAATGTATGACACATCATATCGCAAGGAGTTACAGATACGTCAGTATTTCTGACGTATCTGTAAGCGCAAAAGTGACGCATTGCTGGAGTGTGTCACAAAAGTGACGCAACTCCAGCAATGCGTCCTTTCACATGGGGAAAGCCCCATGTGAAAGGGCTTGCGTCAGTCTTACGCCTGCTGTGAGGCAGGCGCAAGATTTTGACGCAACAGCGTCCTAAAAGTGACACAGTGAAATCTCATAGATTTCACTGCGTCACTATTACGAGGCTTTTTGCGGGGGAACGCCCCCTCTGCATACATTATACCTAACGCAGGTATAATGTGGCGCAGGGGTTTAAAAAGTGACGCATCTACCTAGATGCGTCACTTTTTAAATATGACGCAACAAGGCGCATGTTTTACGCCGCCGATGCGTCACAAAAAGTGACGCATCAGCAGCGCAAAACTAACGCAAGGCCTCATAAATGAGGCCCCAGGGGCGTGCTGGCGGTTCCTGCGGAGGGGGATGGGGTGGTTGAAACCGCTGCCCCCAAATCTCATGCAGCCCCCCCCCCCTTGCTATACCACTGGCCCACTGGCCAGGGAGTAACTCCTCAGCCCAGACCACTGGCCCGCCAGGAAGCAAGATTCAATAACACAGATTGCGATAGTGCTCACAGAAAGCAGCAGGAGCCTTTCCACGGGTGACTGCGTTCAGAAAGGAGACCCATGGGAAAGCCAGATTTTTTTCTGATTTTACTACCTTTACCTTAGACTTAACTTTGATTGCTGTTGAATTCTATGATAAGATGAAATCTCTTTCTTATATATTAAAAATGTTTGGAGCTATTTCGTTTATTTTGCTTACATTTTACTTAAATGTACTGAATTGTTTTCCAGTTTTTGTTGTATTTATCTAAAACCTTTTACCTTGCATGGATTTGGACTGGAAGTGGAACATGCAGTGTTTATTCTATTACTGTGTTTTAAATTGTGGGTCTTTGCACGCCCCAGATCGTACTTAGGTCCTCATTACGAGTTTGCTTGGGTCTAGCGCAGGGGTATTGGCGTGGTATATTCAATTCAGGCTGGTATCCCTATCCCTGCACCAAATACCTGAGCTACTCTGAGTTTTGTCCCAGAATAGAGAATAACCACACAGATCTGGAGACACTGGGGGCATATTATTAGCAGAATGGAGAAGCGTAGCATTAAACAAATGTTGCTAATGCCACGCTTCTGCATTCTGAAAATGCAGGGAAGTGCCATATTCACTAGAAAAACCAACAGCTGATGGATAGAATGCAGAACAATGTCATACATTCACCCCAGTACAGAGATCTGGGCCTAAATCCATCGTTTTTTTGCTCACCATACCACCCCAGCTCAGACATGGCCATATGCAAATCAGCCTTGACCCTGTGCCTCATGGGAACAGTCCAGCCTGAATTGCCAAGCCATGTCTTCCCTGGACCGGAATCAAGCATCCAAGGACCCGTTTCTGTCTGTCAGCCGTCTTCAGGCAGGATAGCTTGACTCCAGTGGCGTGGAGAGCATTGTTGGTCTTTGCACGCCCCAGATCGTACTTAGGTCCTCATTACGAGTTTGCTTGGGTCTAGCGCAGGGGTATGGGGGTGGTATATTCAATTCAGGCTGGTATCCCTATCCCTGCACCAAATAACCTAGCTACTCTGAGTTTTGTCCCAGAATAGAGAATAACCACACAGATCTGGAGACACTGGGGGGCATATTATTAGCAGAATAGACAAGCGTAGCATTAAACAAATGTTGCTAATGCCACGCTTCTCCATTCTGAAAACGCAGGGATGTGCCATATTCACTAGAATGCAGCACACCCCTGCGTTTCCCCCTGCGCTGGCACTGAGTTCAGCTGCCTAGCGCCAACGCAGGCAGCCTTGCACCATACTGCAAGGGTGTCTGCGTTGGGGGAAGATTGTTTATGTGCCGGAAAGTCCCCCTTCATGCACATAAACAATCTTTAAATGCTGTTTTGTAACTTTTATGTGTGCTTAATGCAGCACACATAGAACGTGCAAAACAGCATTTAAAAAAAAAATGATTGTGTTACATAAAGAACCATAGGCAATTTGCTGTTCTATGTGTGCTGCACAAGGCAGCACACACGGAAAAAGCAACAAGCATTTACAATGCAATGGTCTCGGCATTATTAAAGGTAGAGCTATTGGCATTGCTCATGACATTTTTTTTTAAAATCATAAATAAATGGCATTGTCATTTACATTGCCAATAGCTTAATTGTTAAATAAATGGCATTGTCGTTTACAATGCCAATAGCTTAATCGCTCGCAAATGATTTACACCCATACAGAACCACACACACACAGAGCCACCCACACAGTCATTCAGATAGAGCCACCCACACACACACAGAGCCACCTACACAGAGCCACCCTCACACAGACAGCGCCACCTACACATAGAGCCACCTAATAAAAAAGCTATCCACACAGAGCCACACACACACACACAGCCACACACACACACACACAGAGCCACACACACACACACACACAGAGCCACACACACAGAGCCACACACACACACACAGAGCCACACACAAAGAGCCACACACACACAGAGCCACACACACACAGAGCCACACACACAGACACAGCCACACAGAGCCACACAGAGCCACACACACACAGCCACACAGAGCCACACACACACAGAGCCACACACACACACACACAGAGCCACACACAGATTAGCAAATCAGATTGCTTAAAAAAGTGGCCCACATTTGCAAATCGAGGCAATATGGAACGTGGGTAGTTTTTAACTAGCAAAGACATGTATAGGTGTTTTACAAGGCAACCAACTGCCAAATATATTTTTGAATTTAAGTCGTTGTATGTCACTGATACAGCGTTGGTTGCGGTTAATGAGCCCTAAGAGGCCAGATTGTAAAGTAATATAGGTCAGTTGAGAGGTCCTCTCTTTAGGATTGCTGTTTCCCCCTCCTCTTGGACCCGAAAGCAACTAGGGGGTACCTTTTTTCTTCTGTTATTGACTGGGCGACTGCCACAGATGTTTGCTGGCGCTATCCAGAATGCGCGCACCTGTGAAATTATTTTACGTCTCATATGCTTTTCACCATTTTCCCTGTGGGGCTTGTGGAGCCCCGCGGCGACAGGCACATTTCTTTCAGTGGTATTCCGTTTTGGTATAATTAAGTACTTCTCTTCTATAAAAGAGTGGCACTGGATTGGTGCATAATTTTTTCATATATGCTGAGCTTTACCCCCTCATTCCCTGCTTGAAGAATTTACGATCCAATTTCAAGTCTTTCATGCCCTCTTTGGCCAGGTCAGTGACCGTGCCGAAGCACACTCCTCCAAATTCGAAATGTGTTTACATCTAATATTCTGGGAGAGTGCCATGTTCGCTAATATTACTGCAAATATTCTCTGCAACACCCTCCCTTTTCTCATATGTGAGGTCCTGTTTTGATCTGAAAATAAAACTTTGTTTAGGGATGGTGCATGAAATATAATCACATTTCTCTGCAAAATGTCTAAAATAGACTCTGCAACATCACCCACATTAAAAATAAATGAAAGGAAAACGGTATTTAAAACAATCTGTTTAAGAATTATTCAAGGTCATCAGGACAAGACTCTACTGAGCTGGGTCTATGCTGGTTTGTTCTATAAGAAGCACAGGCTGCTGCCTTTAGACATTACTTTGGGAGAGTGAATGTCTGGCATCACGAAAAGCACGAGTGAAGAAAAACAAACTGTCAGACGTTTCATCATGTAGGTTTCCCATGAATTTCTAGAAATTATGGAAGAGAACAAATCCAGTCTACTCCGTAGTCTTGGGAAATTTGCACCTGAATGGAATTTTTTAAAGTAATTGAATAATGAAATGTTGATACTAAAATGTATTATTCCAATACAGAATAAGGAAAAGTCAAATAAAATTGTTGAAATTCGCTGCAGGATATGTTTGGTAGTCCATATGCTGTCACATTCCCCTTCATAAAGCGAAGGTAGATATGATCTCTCCACATTTCGATCTTTAACGAGGTTGTTTTCCAAGAAGCATCCAAGCAAACCCTTTTTAGAGAGCTGGACGAAGTGCCATGCTGGCCCCTGAAGCAGTAAATGCCATAACCCTGTTACGGGGCAAGCCTCAGAAGCGGAGGTGAAAGATGAACACAGGCATTCGGTGCGTTTGTGTTTTTGACTAGGAAACGTAGAATCAAATAGAGCAATACAACATCTTACCTGAGTCATGATGCAGGACACCCCACAGGTATGTAGATAAGGAGACCACCTAATCTGTCCACAGTATATATGAGGACCTCTTCTTAAGAACTAATCTAGAAAACCCTGCCGGCTTGCGAAGGAAGGGTTTGCTGCACTGTGCGAAAATTAACTCATTAGGTCAGAATGGTCTATCTAGTAGCTAATCAACCAAGTTGCTCGACGTGTTCATAATTACCACGAAGCAGGGCCTACGACAGCACAGACTGATATGTTAGCAAGTCCAGTTACGAAATATGAGGATACGAGGCATGATACACTGCTTTCGATTAGGACAATGCCATGATTATCTGCTGCACGGAAATCGCAACCTGAAGGCTAAGGTCAATGGGAAGAGTAGGGAAGAGACTGCCTTTGAACATTTTTCAGTTTTTTCCACTGTCAATTTGATTGGAAAAAATTAAGTTTAAAAAGGTGGGTCACCTAGATATAATTAATAAGCATTTTAACAGCCTACACATGTATCTTGATTTTGGAGTGAAATCCCTCAAAAAGATTGTAGAGTATTGTAAAGGTTATGGTGATGAATATACTTAGTATTGTATCCCTCATATGAGATCTGCACTCATTCCTGAGGTCTGTGTAAACCATTTGCAACAGGTTAAAAATTCCGGCTACATCTACTCAACCATTCATCCTTCTGAGATGGGTAACCTAACGCTAAACTGGTGAATGAAATTCAACCCTTCATCCTGCTTCGGAGATGGACAGAATGCAACGTGAAACACCTGTGTTAAATACAGGATTAAGAAATGGCAAAGCAGCATTGGTAAGTGATACAGTTCTACAGTGATACATTTGCAGGCGTGGTCATCCTTTCTTCCACATTAGGAGTCACTGTATCACCCAAACGGACGCTGCCAGAGGACCAACTGCCGATAAAAAATCATAACAACCATGGCACACTGCTATTTTAATTTATGTATGACAGCACGAATAGGCAAATCAAGATGATGAATTCAAATGTTGGCTATTTAAGACAGTGCGCGTCTCTATCCTTGTATACGGCTCGGTCACCATCTACCTTCCGGTAGGTTAGGTGTTTTTGACTACGTCAATAAAGGGCATTAGAACCAATGCCAGGACGTACGCATCTGAAACAGAGCTCCGCGCCAGTCGGAACGACGATACAATTGGATAATTTGGGTCAGGCTGTTGCAAAAGGCTGCAGTCATTTCCAGGATGGACAAATGATCCTCAATTCACAGGGGACCCAATAAGCCGAAGATTAATTTTACCGAGGAAAACAGAGGAGGCAAGTTATCCGTGTAATTCAGAGTAAAATGACATAATACGGAAAGCTGCATTTTTAAAAACCATCTCATGTTCATCGTTTGAATGGTTTCTTCAGTCAGAGAGAAAAAAAAATCTGTCACAGAAGTGAGCATATTGCATTGCTGATGAGCGTGGAGGGCCCGTCTTAGTGCTGTAAAGGCAGTGTTAATGCCATGTAATCAGCTTTAATTTTAAAACGGGCACAGTCCTCCAGTCCGTGCCCCCTAATTCGGCACGTGGAAGGTAGGCGACACGGTCTTTAAAATCAGTCCGGTGTCAGCGGCGACAGCTGGTGAGACTTAACCTACAGTGCTTTATGCCGGAGTACCTAACTGCATCCTCGGCGCAGGCACGGAGGAAAGGCTGAGACAAGGCCAATGGGAGGCTCCGATGCAACAACAGAGGCGGTATAAACCCTAAATCAAAGCACAAGACGCCGAGCAGTATCGAAGCATAAAAACACCTGCAACCATTTTGCCAAACTTTACAAATTCAACAAATGTTATGCAAGTGATAATGCCAGTTTCTCCATGCACCGGAGATTAATAAAAAAGCACATCTTCATCTTTAAAAAAAAAAAAAACACGAAAAACAGCTGTGGGCCGACTGTTTGATAAGCTCCTGCAGAAAAGGGAACCAGGATGGGAAGTGATGGTAGGCAAACCAAAATACATAAAATGTGGTATTTGTAGATTGGAAACTAAATAAAATAGCACCAAAGCGTGAATATAATTTACTTTAAACCCAATTTCTGAACAACCTTTCAGAACTTCGTGAAAGTTTCACCATCTTAGTGTTATTCATGGTGGGAGATTGGACTTGAAAGTATTGGCTCACATATGTACGAGCCCTCTCCGTCTAGTAACAAGAAGCAAGGGGGCAGGGCAGTAAAGGTTGCATCCCGTGCTGTCTAACTTTAAGATGACAGAATGTACTGAAGATGGCCATCATATCACGAACCATATACAATTATATAAAACCATTAAAAACAATCCAATACATCTAAACTGTACATTAGGCGATCTCTCTTTCAGAAACCAATAGGAAGGTTAAAACATATTTATATCTGCGTTTAATGTGCGTAAGCAAAAGCAGACCCAAGAACATTTTTTTTTCAATCAAGGGCTTAATTTCACCCACACAATACTCGCGCGGGGGGGGGGGAGACTCGCGCGGGGGTTAAAAAATAAATTTAAAGAAAACTTATCTGACTGCCCGTGTCCGCGCCAGAGCAGAGGAAGCGGCTCTTGTTTTCGTCGTCAACCGAGGAAACTGCAGGGGACTGAGATCCTATCTGGCATCTGCACGCTGGGGAGCAGCGGGGAGAGCACGGGAGCGGGCACCAGCACGGGTCCCCAGACTGGCTGCTAGAGATACAGCCTTGGCAGTGTGTGGGCGGGGGGAGTGCCGGGTCCTCTGCACTGCTTGTGGGTGGAAAAGCGGCAAGAGCCGATAGCCTCGGAATCAGCACAGCGTGTGTGCAAGGAAGCGGCAGGAGCAATTTGCTTCTCCTTGTGTTGCGTGTGGGCGGTAAAGACAGCAGCTCGGCTCCGAGGCGCTGGGCGGAAGCCCCATCCGCCGTAAGGGAGGAGGCGAGCGGAGCCGAGCAGCTCCTAGGGAGGAGTGAAGAAGTGGACCAAATGCGGCACGACGGAGGAGAGCTGCGGGGGTGGCGGGGGTGGGGGGGAGGGAGGCGAGAGCGCGACGAGGAGGGCAGAGGGAAGGGAGGAGAGGAGCGAAGCCGAGCAGCTTCTAGGGAGGCGAGCAGCTCCAAAAACACCACCACGTTTCTCCGAGGCAAGGAGAAAATGCCTTGGAGAAACGAGCGGGCATTTTCGGATTTGGGGGCGTGTTTTGCTGTCCTGAGTGACGGACAACGTCACGAGCTAAAGAACAGCAAAAATGACGCCCCCAAATCCGAAAAAGACGGGGCTTGTTTGGAATGACTCACTTCTCTTCCAATGGCTGGCCTCTGTTTAGGAAGCCAGCCAATGAAAGCGAACGGAGCTAAGAGGCGGGTCTAAACTGCCCTACTACACAGCATAAGATCTCTTTACATCCGGTTTTGCCTTCGGCAAAACCGGATATACCTCGACCTAAAAACGAGGAGAAATAAAGCATTTCTCCACCTTTCGCCAGTTTAAGACCAGGTTTTTCCTGGTTTTAATGTTGGCGCTGTCTCTAATTTACGCTGCCCTTGTAAATAGGGGGTAACGTCAAAATCAATGGGTGTTGCGGTGGAACGTCCACTACAACACCCATTGCCCTCCCCTTTCACACTAAGTACAGCGTAAAAGGGTGCCTTCTTTACAAGGCAGCGTTAAGCTACATTAAGTGGCTTTACGCTGCCTTGTAAATAAAGCGTGGCCCCTATCGTCATCACAACGTCACTGAATGTGACGCTGTAGTGGTGATAGGGGCTTGTAAATATGCCCCTGGGTCTTTTCATTAATACATGGTTTTCCCTGCTTTGTCGAGAGAACCACTGACATATCCCAGCTGCTCTGATCAGGTAGAAAGTCTTAGCTTGTGTGTCAGTGAGGGCTGGGGAAGGCGTAAGTGCAGGGCAGGCTTGGGGCTGTCTGCGGGGAGTACTGCTTGCTCCTCCCCAGATTGCTACACGGGTCGGTAAGGGTCAGGCAATTTTGCTGTCCAGAGCCCCTGCCACTGCAGCATCTAAAATGCTCTGGTTTTTCTGGGCCCGCAATTATCAGGTCTGGAGTTTTAAGACTCAATAATTCTGTGCCCTGAGGCACTTGAAATTGCAAGTTGCAATATTTCACCTGGAGTTATTGTTCTGGGTGCCGCAACTTGCAATGAGGGCCTTAGAGTGCGTCTTCTCATCGGCCCCAGCTACTAATAAGTAAGACATAAATACCTCTAAGGGGACATTTTGTTTTGGCTCTGCAGCTATGTTCTGACACATATAAACAATTTACCCTCTTTCCTACCTAACTATCTAGGGAAATGTCTTACCTCATTTGCCGTTACCAACCACAAGGGCTGTCCAGCAAACCTGAACCAGGGACAATCAGTTTATACACCTAACATTTGGTTTAAGAGAAGGGTCACTTAAAATATAAAATTCAGAGCAACAGAATTAGAATTGCAAACAGTAATAATAAATAGACAAGAAAGTGAGAAAAGGAAGAAAAAGGAGTTAAAGAAGCCCCTCATTCGGAAAATTCACTGTTTTTAATATCAAAAAATAATTATTTATTACATATAATAAAAGAATCTAGAAAAATTACGCTCAAGGCAAAATGCTGGTGTACATAAAACATATCACAAACCAGACAAGTGACAAACAGAACAATACATAATATAATAAAGGTACAACATAAACATAAATAATGTTTGTATAGAGAGAAAATAAGTAGGGGACAAGGACACATTCTTTCCTCACTCCCGACTTATATTAAAGGATTCGGTGCATTCACCATTTCTGCCATAGCATACTCATGCATTCGTCTCTGAGTACAGCTGCATTATGAAATTAATGATGACCTTCTCTAAGACCATCTCAGACATAATGGGCCAGAGTTTGGAATGTGAGACACAGTCAAATGCTGCTATTAAGTCCATGAAGACAAGGACCATGATTCCCTTCTTGGTGACTGTAAACTTGCCTATTAGCATACTCATATTCAGAAATTTGGTCAATAGTACCGAACCCTTTCTTAAATCCATATTGGGTGTGTGCCAGGATATTTTGTAAGTGTGCCCAATTCTCCAGTCTATGCAACAGGATACAGCTCATAATTTTAGTTATGGCATGGAGGAGAGATATTGTCCTATAATTCTTGGGGAGGGATAGCTCCCCTTTTTTGTAGATTGGATGACAACTGAGCTTTTCCAGGAGGAAGGTGGACCTATCCTCACAATGACATTAACAACGTTTGTAATGAAAGGGCATCACAGAGCCTGACAGTCTAAATAAAGAATAACAGGCACCCCGTCTGGACCAGAAGCCTTTCCTCTGCTGCTTTCCATTAATGCCCTTTTCAACTCCTATGAAAAAAAAACTAGAGACTGGGGGCCACCTCATAGTTCAGCAGGATCCACTTCATCGAATGTCAATAACTTATTTGAATAGATGGCGGAAAAAATGTTCACCCATTTTGATTCATGAATATGAGCATTTGTTGAGGGATCTGCAGCTTCCCTGAAGTACGGAGCATTTGGCACCCTCTAAAAGGCCATACTATTTCTTTGTAAGCTAGGAGTCTGGAGAGCCTCCCATGCATCCTCTTCTATCTGCTTTATCCTTGCCTCCTGGATCTTTTTGCATACTGCCCAAGCATTTCTAATAAGGGCCCGTCTCTCGGCTCATGGCGTAAGGCTGTATACAACTTCGTGAGGGCTTTACTACAGCCCCAGAAATGTGACTTTGCCGAACGTATTTCTCATGTTAGGGCCTGCCTTATAGTTTCCGCATTGTCAGAGAAAACCAACTTAATTAATACATACTCAGTTTCCTGGTCCATACAATAGGCAATCTCAGGCTGTTTATCAGAGAGAACACTAGATTTTTTTACCTTGTGCGCCTTATCCCATTTGATGGTAAACCCATCTTTCCTTGCCAAAACTAGCTTGAATTCAATGCTGGGACTGGACTTATTCGTAACCTTTAACTCTATCCTACAGCAAAGCTTTGCATGGTCACTTTAACCCATGTATTCAGCCTCAAGTTAAGCTACCAATGTGTTCCATTCCTTAGTAATTAGAATGTAATTTATCATGGATACGAGATTGGTACCCATAAAATTGGGAGCAAGACCCACTTCTGAATCCATCAACTCATTTACCATTACAAAATTGAGCTTTACCAATAAATTATTTAAGACATTACCATATTCATTTTGTCTAACATGGACCAAAGTCTCCTCCTTATTATGTATCAGTCCTCAGGCTGGTTTTTTAAAATCTAAACAGTGATGGGTGTTAAAGTCCCTCATCCAAAGCAACCTCAGTGGTTTATAGTGATCATTACATCTGAATTGTCTGAATAATTGAATCTAAACAATACCACCTGTGAACCTTTCCAATCAAAACAGTTTATATAATAATTAATTATTAACAAATCCCAATCATTCGATAAGTCACACAGCAAAAGATGTCATTATAGAACTTAATCACAACCCCATGAAAAGTGTTTACAATAAATGTAACGAATCCTCCTTGGTTCTGCCAGCATTTGAGGGGCAAGCCAGAGATGATATCTACTATACACATCAATGTAACCTGGCTCACCCTCCCAGGTTTGTTATAGAAACATAACATGGTGGTTTGCCACTATCTCTAGCCAGGCTGTCACTATCAACATTTACCTCAGTCCAGCTATATTCCATGATAAAATCTTGACGGTCAGAATTATCTACAGGCATGTTAATATAAGCTTTATTATAATTAATAGAGTCATCAGACTCCGCCTCCCCCGCTGGATATGGAAAAAATCATGGAAGGCCAAAGAGCTCTTGATGCTGGTCTTCCTGCTCACATCTGAAGATTTGGCAACTCATTTCCCTTGAGTTTCCTGAATTATCCCATAAGTGAACTGGGAAGTAGTTTGGAAAGCAAACTGCAGTATGTCATCCATGCAGCGCCCACTAGAGGAGGCTGTGAGGTTCGAGTCCCGTATCCCTGAGATCTGCTGCCCCCGCTGTTTCTAAAAAAAACTATGCCTCAGGAGGAAAGGTCCATTAATCACACCCACCATCCCTTCCAGGGTGTACATTTTATTGCTGAGAGATGCCCCAGAGGAGCTGGCCATCCGATACATATTGTGCCCCATAGGAAGCATCAAAGCAGGGTTGAAGAGGGATGGGCTAGAATTACGAGGCTTAGAAAAGAACCCCAAAGGCACAGCAGTTATCTGGGAAAACCCTGGGAGAAGCTATTTCGGTCGGAAAAGAGATTTAGGACAATATTCGGATCTTTAAAGATGACTACTGTACAGCCACTGGGAATTGTCTTTGGACATGACCCCACCCAGTTGACCCATGTAATCATAAGAATTTGAGAGGATAAAGAAGGATCAAAACCAATATGCTTATTAAGCCAGTGGAGAACTTTTAGGATCAACTGTTCGGTAGACTCAGTCTGAACTATTTTAAGCACATAAGTCAAAATTGAAGCATAAGGCCGCACTATGTGGGAAGATTCAAGACCTGGATTTTCTTGCCAGGGACCTCATGGCTAGAACCCACACACTCTGTCTTTACTATAAATGTGTCTTCTGCACCCTGACTGGTCAGGCAAAATGCCTTTTATGGACTAAGGGGCTAGGGAAATGGGAACATTAGGTGCATGAACATGGGCAAACAATGGTTGGTCCTGCGAAACCACAGAGGACAAGGCCATCCCTCTCCCCCAGTGTTAGTGCCGCAAAGAGCAGTTGGTTGTGTAAAGATGGCTCCACTACCCACATTATCAGAGTCACATGAGTAGGTAGGGGCTCGAGGCACGGCTGATGCTGCCTCAGTGCTGGGGCTAATATTATTATGATTAAATAAACTGGACAATTTAGCCTCTATACAATCGAGGCAATCCTGTATAGGTTTTAAATACAGTTTCATTATGGTTTCAACCCTACTACAGATTAAAGCAATATTAAAATGAGTGGGAGTAACCTTCACATTGTCCTGGTTTTCCTTAACCCCCTTACATGCATGCAGGGCCTTCCTGCGTAGAGTCTCACCTCTCTTCTTTTTACCCAGGGGTTCAATAGCTACAGAATTGTCAGCATAATCAGAGTATACATTTTCCACCCTCTCTGGGCAAGTTGGCAGCCAGACAGAGTCCTCAGATGCAACTGACAACCCTTTTACCTCCTCCAGAGAAAGTTGCCTTTCATTTAATTCAATTTCCTTGGAGAGAACACTTGCATCAGACACCAAAAAAGTGTTGATGGCAGCAATCTGGTCGCCCACTGTGGAGTTAGATACAGCTTTTCATTTGCCCATATTGCAGGACAAATAGGCCTCCAAGGAATTACAGAAAACAAAAGACAAGTCAAATAGAAGGGGCCCAGCCCAGGCCTCTTCTAGCTGCTTTTGCACACGCATCTGGGGCCGTCCTGTACTGCAGGAGAGAAGTGCTGTATTTGAAGGTGCCTGGCTGGTACATTAAAGAGCTTCCACCCCCTTCCACTCCTTGCATTAGGCTCAGCATCACTCTGGGGCTTGTAGTCCTGCCACTGATTGCAGGAAAGCAAGTAATGCGCTGTGGGAGAGAAGCATTGACTTTGAAGGTGCCCGACTCACGCAGTAAAGAGCTACTGCCTCCTAAGTCATTAATGATTAACAGGAGGAGAGACATGCTACAGAGAAGGGCCCCCACCAACAACAGAGTAAGAAGGAGACTTCAAATAATCTTAATGGTACCAGTAAACCCTTCTTCTCAGATCCCTTTCATGCCTGGTAATGCAGCCCTTTCCAAGAGCATCATTCCTTTGTACTTGGAGTGGAAATACTTCAAATGGAGGAGTTAAGCCTGAGGAAGAAAATCAGGCTAACCTCCATAGAGAATTCAATAACAAAGACTGGATATGGAACAAAGGCTGGATCAAGGGAAAATTACCGGTGCAGCCAATGGAAGAGCTACAGATTTAATGCCTTAAAAATCAACCCCAACTTCTGATAAAATGAACCATGGTGGGAAAAATCACATTCTATGTCTTAAATGTGTTTTAAAGGACTAGGGTTAGAGATCACTTGCTCCTCTTGTAATCAACTTTAGAGAGCTGCAAATAAATAACATTTTGGGCAAAATAAAAAGTGGTGAATTTAACATGAGGAGGTCACTGCAATGGAAAACTTGTCATGCTGATTTGCCAATAATCCTCAGAAATGTAACTAGACATGTGAGGCTTGCACAGATATTGCTATCAAATTTATATTAAAAGTAACAAGTCAGAAACATATGAGAGTTTGGGCAATTGAATTACACACCCTGACTCGTTATTTTCAGAGTTGTATGAACACTTGGTACTACTAGGCTTGTAGATCCTAAAGAGCTTTCTGAGACACCTTATAAACATACTGGTAAGACTATACAGAGGAGGACCCTTTCAGCACACTGGGGAATTGGAAATCATTAGAAAAGGTGAGAGAGTGAACAGAAGATGGTTGGATGTGTGCTGGAGAAGTTGTGTTATGCTGCTCCTGTTTGTGGAATAAACGTCTTGTTTAGTTCATCATGTGTGAACCCTTCATTCTCAATGTTTTCAGCGACGATCTAGAGCAGTGTTCACACATCTGACCACGTTGGATTTCTCTAAAACAATGAAGAAGAAATATATGTACCACAGCAGTAGCACAGAGAGGCACTGTGGTCTCAAGGATTTTGAGGTGAGAAGCCCACCTTCAGAAATTACTGCTGTTTCCCTGTAGTTAGAAGAACCTCCTCAACAGCAGGACAGTGTGCAGAGCTGGCACGAGGATCAACTGTTGATGCATGGAACCGGTTCTGAAGTACACAAACAGGAATAGCTGTCACGCTACTTCAGAGGCACAGAATGGCATCCACTGGTAATGTCAGTTATGAAGTACTGCAGATACGTGCATGTGTGTGTTGGCGTAACCATTTTACAGCAGACTGACGATCTGAAGCAAAAAGCAGCTACACTCTACAATGCCTGTGTGTTATGAATGCAGGGGCCTGGAAGAACATTATGTTCATGCGTCTCTTAGGTCTGCACTCCACTGCCTTCAACCGAAGGGCTCCAACAAGTGAGGAGGGGGCTTGCAGACTGTGCAACTACAGGTCTAAATCATGGTTGCATCTCCAGTGCTGTTGTCCCTCCCTTGACACTCCCAGAAGACTTCTTTTAAAACCCTTATATTTAAAATTGGCCATCAGAACATGTTGGGAGGCATCAGCACTTTGCTTTACTTCCTTAGACACTCAAGTGCTTGTAAGGAATGGAAAACATGTGAGACTCCTGGACAATCTTTTTTACCCTCTCTCGCCCCTGCCCTTCCAGTTCCTCCCCCCAAAAACTTATCACCGACTTTGCCCCCCCCCCTGTCTTAGTATTCCTGTACTAATTTATTTTATTCTTGGCTCTGGAAACCTGTTACGTGATTATAATGGTAACTACAAGATTGCCTTGTTAGTCATATGTATATGAACTTAAACTTGATGGTTTTCTTAGTTTTTGCTTTTAACGTGGTAACTGTGCTATGATGACACTCTATTGCAATGGTTTTAATTAACTGTGCTAATTTAATAAAAACCTATAAACCTTTAACTGTGTGTTGTGAAGAATCTGCATGAGTGAAGATGGAAGGCCTACACTCTAACTGCTGTGCAGGTCTATATAATCAGTGACTGCCTCAAATACTAAACTGTTTGAGACAATCAGTCTAAGACATCATCTTAGGAACATTTGCTTTGTGGAAGAACAACAGTTGCTTGTTAGTCACAGCTTAATCATATGTATTACACTGTACTGGTCTGACTCTTCTATCTTTATTAAAGGAATTCTCATCTGAATCAACCTTATTTTGCACACAACAGAAACAGAATGAGATTGAGGGGCTTTTACTTTGAGTAAGCCTTAGTTACAGCATGAGTTGCTGTTGGCTTTGCATTGTTTATGTTAATTTTGACTGTAATTTGATACTCTGTTTATAAGTATTTTTACCCATTCCAATTATTTTCAACTGTGGATTAAATTTTGAGCATTATGTTATCCAGTGAGATATAATCTAATTTTTCTGTCTGCTTCATCATTATGGTTACCATTGCTGAACTTTTTCTTTCTTTTACAAACAACTGGTGATAGGCCAAAGTCATGGTAGCTTTGTTATCCAGTATTGATGGTGTATGTGAAAGTTTTGGAAGGTGGCAATTGCTTAGCTTATAGAAAATTATATCTACTTAAATATTGTTTTTTGGTCGGGGTAAGCATTAAAATGTATAAAAACGTACCTCCATTGGAGAATGTTGGAGATTTAGATGTATTTGCAGATGCATTTGCTGTATAGAAAATAAATCTAAGGGCTGGATAAAAATTAAATACTGTAATGGGGGGGGGGCGTGGCTAGCGGCCGAACATGGCGGCAGCATAGAGGACTAGCTCCAGCAGGGAAGCGGCCTCTCCATCTATCCGTACATTAATCCGTGGCTAAATCTTACCTCAGACCGAGGCACCGAACGCCCGAGACCGGGCGGAACTGGCGGCAAGTACCCGGACAAAAATCGAGGGCCGGATGACGGAGTTATCGTCGAGTGCTGATTCGATCGAAGCACAGGCCTACCTCCGGGGAGCCCAGTGGCGAGTGAAGCCGACCGGAAGTGCAGTCTGATCGGCTGCCCCAGACAGGAAGTGATCGGTAATGGGGTACCACCCCGTGCGACGACCAGCGAGCAGGGTCCCTGTCTAGGGACGGAACATTTGCCATAACTGAAAGTAGCTCGTTGAAGGAGGTGCCTGAGAATCTTCAGGAACACCATAGGAATAGTATTCTGCCAGGAAGGCGCTGACCATCTGCTCCGTTAAGATCATCGGGGCGTTTCCCCCATTGCTGCGGGAGCTTCTCTTTGAACTAGACTGAGGGCCGCGCTGTAGCGGTGGTTGCTCCTGGTGTTCCCTCGCTCCGACGAACTGTATAATTTCCGTGACCGAACTATGGCCGGGAAGGGTGTTAAAGGCGGTACGACTCAGACACGTATCGAACAATACACAAATGACAAAACCGCTTCCCCTCCGGCGGATGGAAGGCACTCCTCCACGAAAGCAGGCGAGACTGTGGGGACAAAGAAGGCGACGCTGGATGATGTTATGAAGGCTCTCTCACAGGTTCAGACGACGGTGGGTTCCATCTCGACCGAAATCACCCTCATCCGAGCGGATCTTCACTAGATGGCCGAGAAAGTAGGTTCATTGGAACTGGTTACGAAATCGCTGGTTGAGGATGTATCGGAACTACAGACGGCCATGGAGGCAGTAATGGCGGAGAACAAAATCCTAAAAGATAAGTTGGACGACCAAGAAGGCCGCTCCAGGCGGAATAATGTACGCATTTTTGGTGTTCCGGAGTCGGAGGGCACAAGAGCGATGGATCTGTACGTGGAAGACCTCATTAAAACACACCTTCAACCTAAAGGACTGTCGGCCTTCTTTTCAGTCGAGAGGGCACATAGAGTCCCGGGAGGTCAGCCTAAGCCAGGGGCCTCGCCCAGGCCGATCCTAGCAAGAATGTTTAATTACCGCGACCGGGACGTCATCCTTCAAGCGGCGCGGGTCTCACCACCAGTGAAAATTCTGAACTCTACAGTGGCTTTCTTCCCGGATTACACAGCGGAGGTGGCCAGGCGGCGGAACACTTTCCTGGACATTAAAAAGGAACTCAGGAAACGAGAACTTCCATATTCTATGATCTTTCCGGCCAAGCTCCGGGTGGTGGCTGAGAACAGGACCTGGTTTTTCGACAACCCTGAGACTGCACGAGACTGGCTGGACGGCTGGCGTCCTGCCTCCCACTCTCGCCGCCCTGGTCGGACTAAAAGTGGCCAACATCCGAACGACCGGGACGACGCTGGAGACGCTGATATGAACAGTGGCAGAAGCTCGCCAGTTAGAGACAGTGGCGACGCGAACCAGGAGGTAGACTTATGAACACTCGACAGGTATGAGACATTGTTGTTTGGGACTGCGGCTGGAACCGCCATGGACACTGGGCCGAGGGCTTCTGCAGAGGGTATGAGGGGTCGCTAATTCCGGAGTACTCCTCACCCCCAACGAGCAAGTAATTGTGTGTTTTCTTTGGGGTGGGTCTAAGCACTCTGCTAAATTGGGGTGGCGGGCAGTTTTGAGTCCGTGTAGCAGGGAAGCAGGGCGGGCGGGAGTTTCGTGAACGGGGGGGTCTCGTTGGTTTGTTGGTTTGAATTGCTTGGCTCTAATAATCATCTGGATGTTACTCATAGTCACACATGACCGCATTCCATACACCGGGTATGCCACTGCTGATCTTCTAGCACTACAAAGACTTCAACATGCGATTAGTTACACATGGAGGGGAAGACCTCCATCGACCACAGTTCCGTCCTGTCCCATGGAATCCCAATTCACATACACGTCTACGCGATGGCGGACCACCCACGACCTAATAACATAACGTCTGACACTGGGATAGGGCCTGTGCCGCCGCTACAAATAATGTCATGGAATGTCCGGGGGTTGGGGGACAAAGTAAAGAGGGGACTGGTTCTGCAGTGTATCAGGCGACTGAACTGTGACGTCGCCCTGCTTCAGGAAACACACTTGGTGGGTGCAGCTACCAGAGCTCTAGACAGAAGAGGTTACCACATGGTTGCACATTCGGATTTCACCTCAGGGTCCCGAGGGATGGGTGTTTGGGTGAGTAAAACATCGCGCTTCATACAACAATCCACAAAAACAGACAAACATGGCCGCTTTGCGGCAGTGTGTGGGCAATGGGAAGGTGTGCCCATAAATGTGGTGTCTGTATACATCCCGCCAGCGCTACATTCATCGGCACTTCCGGACCTGGGCAAATTTCTTCTGGAATTCCCGGATGGGGACCTGATGGTGGGCGGAGACTTCAATGCACTGGCCAATACTGACCAGGATAGATTCCCGGTTCGCACCCTCACCACTGGCCCAACGAAATTCAGGGACTTTTTGGAGGCACAGGGTCTGGTCGATATTTGGAGGCAGCTCCACCCCACGGATCACCATTATTCTTACTATTCATCCACTCATGACTGCCTGTCCCGCATTGACTACTTCCTTACACTGGGGGGTGGCAGACTCACGATTACTGATGTGCAGATTAGGCCCCGGGGTATATCAGATCATTCCCCCCTGACTGCCACACTGTCCTGCACAGCAGCGGCGCGCAAGCGAATCTATCCCATCTACCCTGGTTATCTTAAACTTCCTCCGGTTCGAAAAACCCTGAAAACAACCACTAAGCATTACTTCCAGGAAAATGCCGGCTCGGTATCTTCCCCGACGACACTATGGGAAGCGTATAAGACGGTGTTGAGAGGCCAGGCAATCGCGGCCATAACCGACCATAAACGCAAGCAGAAACAGGAACTAATAGAGCTAGAACTGCAGTTGGAACAGGCTAACGCGGCCCATATGGCTTTACTGTCGGACAACACTCGACACGCATTGCACCTCTGCCAGCAGCGACATGACGACCTTCTTAAACGACGGACGTTAGAGAATATAGAGATAACGGCGAATAGGATTTATGATGTAGGCGATAAGGCCAACAAACTATTGGCCTGGTTAGACAGGAAACAGGGCGGCAGCAGACACATCTTGCAATTGCGGGACCCGGAAGGGACGTGCCACACAAGCCCCTCCAAAATTGTTGACCTCTTAGCGGATCACTTTCAGGCAGTCTGTACCCCGGGGGTGGTGGTCACGGCAGAGGCGGCAGAGCTAGCTCTCCAGGATGTAGAAGTGGAGACGCTGTCGCCGGAGGCGATAACTGAGCTGGAAGCAGACCTCACGGCGGAAGAACTCCGTGTGGCGATAGGTGCACTGCATACAGGTAAAGCGTTGGGCCCTAATGGGATACCGATCGAATGGTTTCAAACAATGACGGATACATTGGGCCTACCATTGTTGGCCATGTTTGAGGACTGTCGAGGGGCCGGGACACTGCCTTTGGACCAGCGTTTAGCGACTATAGTGGCCATCCCGAAACCGGGCAAGCCTCCCGAGGACTGCACGTCGTATCGCCCGATCTCCCTCCTCAATGCAGAGGCGAAGATTTTGGCGAAACTGATTGCAAATAGACTGACCCCGCATCTATCCCAACTGATCCACCCGGACCAGTCGGGCTTCATGCCACATAGGAGCACGGCGCTAAATCTCCGTAGGGTGCATGGCGCACTGGCTCGAGCACATTTGCTGAAGGAGCCGGCGGCCATTTTGTCGCTGGACGCCAGAATGGCTTTCGATATGGTAGAGTGGCAATACCTGTTTGCAGTTCTGACCCGGATGGGCTTTGGACAAAATTTTTTTATCGTGGGTTAGGCTCCTCTACACGGACCCGGTAGCCCATGTGGCGGCCAATGGCCACATCTCCCGAGCGATTCCTCTAGCCCGTGGGACTCGTCAGGGTTGCCCCTTGTCCCCGCTATTGTTCGCGCTAGTTCTTGAACCACTCGCTATTGTTATTAGGAGAACACCACTACTGAAAGGTATTAAATGGACTGATGCTTGGGAAGACAGAGTATCCCTGTATGCTGACGATATGTTGGTCTACTTATCTGATCCCGAATCGGGTGTCCCGATATTATTGGCACTCTGTGATAAACATGGCTCGACCTCCGGATATACCATTAACTGGACAAAGTCGGTCCTTTATGTCCTGAAAGGCCCTATACCAATCCTTCCTGAACAGTGTCCTCTAGTGTTGACTGATGTCTCCTTTAAATACTTGGGCATACATGTCACCGGTGACACGAGCGTGTTCTATGATCGGAACCTGGCGCCCCCCCTCCTTCGCCTGAAAGCAGATGCCCGACATTGGACGGCCCTGCCACTCACGCTATTGGGGCGCGCTGCCTTATTTAAAATGATGGCGCTACCGCGCCTCCTGTATGCTCTGGAGAACGCCCCAGATGTGATTCCGCTCTCCTACTTTCGTAAAGTCACCGCAGTGGTGACTACCCTGTTGTGGGGTGAACATCCACAGAGAATTGCCCACGTTAAACTTAACCGCGGTTGGTATGATGGGGGAATAGCACTACCAAATGTACAACTTTACTACTGGGCATCCCAACTTAAAGTAATTAATCAATGGATCCACGCACCACACGATGACCCGGCATATTTGGCTGATAGGACCCAATTGGGGACGCAAAGTTTGTTGGCCCCGTTATACAACCCGAGTCTTCTTAAGGGACTGATTGGCCCAACTAAGCATACAGTTACTTTATGGTACAGGGCGCTCACACGGCTAAAGTGGAAAGGGGTCATCACGAAGCTGACCCCACTTTGGGACACCAAAAAATTGGGATGCCTTAGGTCCAGCAAGGGGTTCACCCAGTGGGATAATATAGGCATTTCAACGGTGGGAGATCTTTGGACGTCCACAGGGGTACTTCCCTTTTCACAACTGCAACAACAATACGCACTAGGCCCCACTGAAACCTATAGGTACATCCAGATAAGGCACGCTTTGCTGGCGGTACTGGAACCGGGGTCCACCATCCCAGAGTCCTCACCCCTAGAGGACCGGCTTCTTACAGACTTTCTGCAAACACGTGCCACTTCACTCACATATCGCAAACTGTTGAACAATCTCCCGGATCCCCTGCAGAGTTTACGAGAGAAATGGGAAAGTGAGTTAGGAGCTATGGACGAGACGGATTGGAATGCTGCTATGGCGTCACCAAGGGAGGCGGGGGTATCGGCCAGGTTTAGGCTCATACAACTAAAAATACTACATAGAGTATATTACACAAGGACCACCCTACATAAAATACATAGGGCTGAAACCCCACACTGTCTCAGGGGATGTGGGGAGGATGGTACATTATTGCATACACTGTGGGATTGCCCGTCCATAAGGAGGTATTGGCAACAGGTCATGAGGACAATATCCCAGGCTCTTGACACTTCCCTTACACCGGAGCCACGCCTCTGCCTACTGAATATTTGGGAGGGAACTGACCTTAATCTTAGACAACAGCAGTGGGTTACTATCGGAACAATGGTGGCCAAGCGCGACGTGGCACAAAGATGGGGGGTGGCGGAGGTACCCACGTTGGCATTGTGGTGCAGGACTATGGATAAACTGATGTTAACTGAAAGAACTGTGTATAAAATGAGAGCTAACCCAAAGAAATGGAACAAGGTGTGGAAGGCATGGAATAGATACAGGGGAGACATATGTGAACCGCTGCCGGAGGACGAAGACGACGATTCGGAGGATGAGGAGGAACTGGTCGATTGAATCGGGGGGGTATTCCGGGGAGGGACCGGGACTGTTCCTTTGCTAATAGAGATTTAGACTTTGTTTGGTGCTTGAGGGGGGAGGGGTATCTACCTGGGTAATTGGGATCAGCATACTTCATTGACATCGTTTTTTGCTTTGTGACTATATATCACAGATGAGCCATCGAGTTTGTACTGTTCACTTTTTTACACAAAAACAAAAAATGGACTAGAAAAAGTAAGATTTCATAAATTCATTTATTGTATCCTGATGGCATTCCACATCATTTCCAACATTCGCTGCCGGACCGGAGGGTTGTCGGCTGAATAGCTGTGTGACAGTACAAACTACTGCATTACCATATGAAGTGTATGACTGACCAGATGTACTGATGTTATTTTGATGGCAATTGTCAATAAAAATCTTACACCAAAAAAAAAAAATACTGTAATGGAGAGATTCAAATTTTATTCAACGTCATAAACGGTAGGCGAGTCACTTGAAGACTTTGTGTATATTTTACAAACTCACTCTTATGATCAGGTATTGAAAGATCAAGTGATTATGAAAATAAAAACGAGGACGATTCAGGAACTATTACATGTGGGCACAGAGATAATGCTAAGTGCTACCATAAATACAGCTAAAGGGATTGAGCTATCTAAAAAATCTGTAAATTAAATAAGATGTCAGGGAACTATACAAAGTAAAGTTGGACCAGACATTTGTGCCGTAAACATAATTTAAAGTAGGAAAGATTATGAGACCTAGGGTTTCAAGAAAAAAATAGCTTTTCAAGTTATTGATGAGGTAGCCTCTATCATGTGGTGAACTCCTGTAGTCTGTTGCAGTGTGGTAATTTGGTTTATTTCCTGGGATTGAAAAGCATTCAATAGCCTCAAGGTTAGCAGGTCGTGATAACCGGCAGAATGATGCAGTGGCAATGAGGAGTTTCCTAATTCACACCTTTTCCCTCAGACTTTTGGGATGATTAAGTTATTCAGCTAGTTATTACACCCTACCGGTCCTGAGGTTTTGCAATGTGTGTAGGCTTGGTAGTCAGAAGACTTATAAGGGAACCTTCGGAGTCAGAAAGGACTGTTTTCTGAGGAATTAGATAGTTTTGATAGAGCTAATTTTCCAGGGATATTTTTGGTTGTGTCTTTCTTGCTATACCTTTGTATGTTTACCCTGATTGTTCTTTCCAGCATGACACTGCTGATACAAGACAGAAATTAATTAGCATTTTTGTGGATAGTTTGGAGATGATTATTTCCTTAAAGATCAGTCATGGCCCCTCCTCCTGCACTGAACCACAGGATTTTTAATTCTCTTCAGTCCAGTTATAGTGAGATTTTCTCCTGTTTAGAGCACATCTTTTTTTAAATTCTTCAGTGTGGAGTTTTTATTCTACAATTCTACCATCTACTGGACGATAAAAATGTCCACAACTCAGGCAACAGTGATTTTGGCACCAAAGCAATGGCTCAAGTGTTTCATAGCAAACCTTCAGAGGTTATGCCCAACCTACCCACAATTACCACCTGATGGACAGTGCTTGTTATTGCCCTAATGCCTACCCCACCATCAAACACAAGCTTCCTAGTCACTGATTCTCAAAGAATCTCTCTTCTATTTGGCTGGTCCGTTTGCCTATGGACTGATATATTTCTACCATTTCTACTAGACCAACAGGTGCATTAAAATTATTTGAAAATAGCATGCTTCATTGTTTATGTGCAGGAAGGGACACCTTCCTGCACATAAACAATAATTTCCCAAAACGCAGGTTTAATGACTACTCCGCCACATTAATTGTAAATATGCCCCTAAGTCTATACTACCCTGTTTATGCTTACCTTGATGATACATCATCAGTCAATATATTGGAATATATTCAATTGCAATGGAATTGTTTTGACTTATACTGGGTGCTCCCTTGTGTCTGGACAAAGCTAAACCTCTCTGAAGAGCTGCAATGACAGCGAAACACGTGTCAGGGGTTGCTTTTATAGCCTTATAGCCCGCCGTAGCGGCTATTAAAGGCCTGCTAAATCGTTAAAGGCCCGAGCCGAAGGTGAGGGACTTTAACGAGACAGCAGGACTTTAATAGCCGGTATAGCCCTGCTACAAAGGGCTATAAGGCTATTAGAGCATTCTGCCACTAGAGGGCAGAATGTTCTAACAAATTAAACAAAGGGTTCTCGAAGCTCGAGAGGATATAAATCCCCTCGAGCTTCGAGAAGCCTTTGTAGAACTTGGAATGTTGCTCTGCGGGCCTTTACCGGTCCGTAGAAGCATGGAGCACTCCATTGTCTACAATGGAGCTCCCAACAATCCAATGTTCTAATATTCATTTCATATTGGCTTGGATGGTATTTTGTCAATCCAAAGCTGTAATATTGTGCATGGAGTGGTAAATGGCTTTTATCATTTTACAGTTCGGAGTAGATAGCACGGTGCTAATCCTATGCATAAAGACTTTGCTGTACAAATGGCAAAATACTGTGTCCATTTCTATCTCGGCGTGGATAGCACTGTGCTAATCCTATGCTTAAAAACTTTGATAAAAAAGCAGACATTTGAGGTGAGCAAATTTAGTTTGTCACTGGTGTTGAGGGTGCTCTATACAAGAGCTGCCTTCCACCTAAACTTGGGAACTACCCAGAGTTCTCTCCTTCTTTTTTGCATAATTTATGCGTCACTCTATGCCTGCAAGGGAATTGTTTTGACTTATACTGGGTGCTCCCTTGCGTCTGGACAAAGCTAAACCTCTCTGAAGAGCTGTAATGACAACGAAACAAGTGTCAGGGGTTGCTTTTATTCATTTCAGGTTGGCTTGGATGGTATTTTATCAATCCAAAGCTGTAATATTGTGCCTGGAGTGGTAAATGGCTTTTGTCATTTTACAGCTCGGCGTGGATAGCACTGTGCTAATCCTATGCTTAAAGACTTTGCTGTACAAATGGCAAAAGACTTTGTCCATTTCTATCTCAGCGTGGATAGCACTGTGCTAATCCTATGCTTAAAAACTTTTATAGAAAAGCAGACAGTTGAGGTGAGCAAATTTATTGTGTCGCTGGTGTTGAGGGTGCTCTATACAAGAGCTGCCTTACATCTAAACTTGGGACCTACCCAGAGTTCTCTCCTTCTTATTTTGCATATATATATATATATATATGGCCAGTAGGTATATATAGTTAGGATTTTTTCTCTATGGAACTTTTGAAAATTCTATGCCTAATAACTTTGGCGTTTGTGGACGGAATTGGCTGAAATTTTCAGGAAAATGGCACATTTTGTTTGTGAGCAGCTCCTCGAAATTTGGGGGGGTTCGTCAAGGGGGGCCGAGAAAAAAGGGGGGTCCCGAAACGCGTTTTTCCCATGTTAATTTCCATAGGGCGGTTGGCCTCACTTTTAGCCCGAACGGCTGAATGGATTTCCACGAAACTTGGCAAAATTGTAGGGACTGTTAGCCCGATGTGCCTTTGCTAGGTCTCAATATATGTGCTTCAGTGGATTTTGAGAAATTAACGTTTAAAACAAGATATATATCTGTAACAGCGCTCCGGGTAGCGCTCCGGTTCGCGAACTTTTCGCGTATCGGAACTTTGCGAAGCGAAGCTGATTGGCTCTCCGGTGTCTGTCAACATTCTAAACAGTCCGGAGCGGCCGCCATCTTGTCTCTCGGTAGGATCGAGAGACAAGAGGATGCCAAAACAAAGGGGGAAATGAAGGAAAGGGGGCAAGGTAGACCCCTTCTGACACCCTAGGATTGATGAGGGGGATATTATAGAGCCACGCGGGGCCTCAAAAAAAAAAAAATTCCGATTTTTTCGCCGTAGAGACGCGTCTTGGTACACGAACCGGGCAGCTAACCGGGCAGCTAACCGGGAAGCTAACCGGCAGTGTAACGGGAGTCTGAGGAGTAGCTGATTGGCTGTCAACATTGTAAACAGTCTGGAGCGGCCGCCATCTTGTCTCTCGGTAGGATCGAGAGACAAGAGGAGACCAAAACAAAGAGGGAAATGAAGGAAAGAGGGCAAGGTAGACCCCTTCTGACCCCATAGGTTTGATGAGGGGGATATTATAAAGCCACGCGGGGCCAAAAAAAAACAAAAAAAACAAAACGATTTTTTCGCCGTAGAGACGCGTCTTGGTACGCGAACCGGGCAGCTAACCGGGAAGCTAACCGGCAGTGTAACAGGAGTCTGAGGAGAAGCTGATTGGCTGTTATCATTGTAAACAGTCTGGAGCGGCCGCCATCTTGTCTCTCTGTGGGATCGAGAGACAAGAGGCGGAAAAAAAAAGGTGTAAATGAATGAAAGGGGTAAGGCAGACCCCTCCTGAACCCCTAGGATTGATGAGGGGGCTATTAAAGTTCCCTGCAGGGCAAAAGAAAAAAAAATTGCGATTTTTCGCGGTAAAGGTGCTTCCTGGTACGTTAACCGGGCAGCTAACCGGCAGCGTAACGGGAGTCCGACATATTGTGTTTTTTGAACGTTTGTGATATGTGCACGTGTGGATTTTGTCTAATTAAGGTTAAAAAAATATATATATATCTTTAAGCGTGTTCTGGCGCGCTTACGTTTTGGGTTTGGTTTGCGCTGCAGAGACGATACGTCACGGTTATGCGATGCATCATGAGGCGTCTCACGGGCTACGTGATACGTCACTTAATAAAGAATATATTTTACAGCTATAGATATTAGCTTTTAAAAAACCAATGAAATTCACAGAAAAAACCATAGGTTATAGACCATATATAGTTAGGAATTTGCATTTACAAAACCTTGAAAATTCACTGAAAAAACCATAGGTTATAGACCATATATAGTTAGGGATTAGCATTTAAAAAACCTTATTTTATTTGCACAAAACCATTGAAATTCCATATATAGTTAGTTGCACTAACTATATATCGCGGACCCGCAATCCACTGCTAATGATGTCACATATTACATCATTCATGACATGGTCAGTGACATCACTGATGACATCACTGATGACATCTCAAATGACATCACTGATGACATCACTGATGACATCTCAAATGACATCACTGATGACATCACTGACATCTCATTTGACATTACTGATTACATCACTGATGATATCATTTATGTGATAATACATCTTCAGACTCTAATATAACCTTAGATACACTCAGTGTAAACAGGCACTCACAGACTGTCACACATCCATGGAGTTACTCACACACCTAGTCAGTCATGGAAAGAATCAATCACATCTCCATTTCCTCAACTATACAGTTATACACACCTTACTTATTCAAACATATAGGAACACATATTTACTCTCTTATACAATCCTTGATACAAGTTCACAATGATTCATACAGCCACTCACACATTCACTGGCTCTTATGTTCAGTTATTTATATATGTCAACTCTCACATGGAGTGTGTTTTACATATGTACTTACTTTGACATGTAGCACTGAGATATCCATTCACTTACCAATATACTCATGCACACAGTCAACTGTCCATACAGCTGTTTCTACATGCACTTTTGAACCCATACACCTAGGGAATCAACTGCTCACACATCTATGCACAGAGTTATACACCTCCCAGCCACCCACACACATACTCAGTCTCCCATACAAATACTTGGGCAACCATTCAATAACCCATATAGTTACTGATATAGCTACTGATTTAAACATGCAGCAGTTTACAGAACAACATAAATAATGATTGCCAAATTAAGACACTTTAATCACTAACCCATACACTCAGTGAGACACATTTAATCATTCTCTCATACAGTCAGTCATGCACCTACTAAATCCTTCATCCAGACACTTATACATCCACTCATTCTTCAATATGTAAGACATATTTTAACTTTACAGAAACATACAGTCACTGGGTGTTGTCATCAGTGATGTCATCAGTGATGTCATCAGTGATGTCATTTGAGATGTCATCAGTGATGTCATCAGTGATGTCACTGACCATGTCATGAATGATGTAATATGTGACATCATTAGCAGTGGATTGCGGGTCCGCGATATATGGTTAGTGCAACTAACTATATATGGAATTTCAATGGTTTTGTGCAAATAAAATAAGGTTTTTTAAATGCTAATCCCTAACTATATATGGTCTATAACCTATGGTTTTTTCAGTGAATATATATATATATATATATATATATATATATATATATATATATATATATATATATATATATATATATATATATATATGTATATATATATATATATATATATATATATATATATGAAGAAATGAGGGGTGCCTCGATAGGGTAATCACACGGAAAGGGGTTGCTGCACACCACAGCAGGCAGCAACAATGCCAGGTTGCCACCGCTCCTCCATACCTGTTGGCAGCCAAACGCGTTTCGAGCATAAGGAGCTCTTCATCAGTGGCAGGTAATGAGGCGGAAGCAGGAGTTGTTAGAAATCACCATTTTATTGATAAAAGTCCCGCCCATGTGGGCGCACAGCATCTTGGTACTTATAGTCCATGTAATAGGTGCCAGGACTCGATTTCTTCCCAGTGGATACTGCTGCTACGAACCAATGTTCTTCCCAAGTGGGTGGAGGGAAGTGAGCAACACTGTCATGTGGCCAATAATTCCTGCTGCGAGGCCCCCTTTCCTCCAAACGGTGACCGCGTTTGACGGCACACAGGATCCGCGATTCTTCTGCGGCGGGACTTCCCTGCGGCGGAACCAGCCGCTAAACATGAAGAAATGAGGGGTGCCTCGATAGGGTAATCACACGGAAAGGGGTTGCTGCACACCACAGCAGGCAGCAACAATGCCAGGTTGCCACCGCTCCTCCCTACCTGTTGGCAGCCAAACGCGTGTCGAGCATAAGGAGCTCTTCATCAGTGGCAGGTAATGAGGCGGAAGCAGGAGTTGTTAGAAATCACCACTGAATGGATTTGCACGAAACTTGGCAAAATTGTAGGGACTGTTAGCCCGATATGCCTTTGCTGGGTCTCAATATATGTGCTCCAGTGGATTTTGAGAAATTAACGTTTTAAAAAATTTATATATCTGTGACAGCGTCCTGGATAGCGCACCAGTTCGCGTACTTTTCGCGTAACGGAGCTTTGCGAAGCGAAGCTGATTGGCTCTCCGGTGTCTGTCAACATTCTAAACAGTCCGTAGCGGCCACCATTTTGTCTCTCGGTAGGATCGAGAGACAAGAGGAGGCCAAAACGAAGGGGGAAATAAAGGAAAGGGGGCAAGGTAGACCCCTTCTGACCCCCTAGGATTGATGAGGGGGATATTAAAGTGCCCCGCGGGTCCCCAAAAAAAAAAAAAAAATGTGTTTTTTTCGTGGGGTGCGCCCGGTTCGCGTACCGGAAAGCGGTCTGGGGAGCGTACTATAAGGAAACAAGAATGATCGACTTTTAACTTATTGTATGTTTATTGATTGTTCGTTTTGTTTTTTTTTTGTTTTTTTTATTTACGTAGCTACATGTAGGTACCAATGCAGAGTCTATAATTTAATAAACGCCGTCTCCTTTGTAAATATCTTGCCTGTTGTTATAGAAGTTATTGTGGTATATGGAATTCATACCATAGTCTGTCTGGAAAGCCGAAACAACATGGTGGCAAGAGATGATAAAGAGATGTTAAATACACATTGGGGATTATATAGTGGGAGAAAGGAAGTAACTATGAACAAAGCTAGTATGTAACACCAAAAAGTTGCACAGTATATTTTAAGTCTGACTTCACGTTATAATACATTTGCTACTAGTTTTCAATATACATATAAAAATAAATAATGTGTCAAACAATTTTTGAATTAAGAAATTAAAATTTATTTTTCATTTTGTTTTTCAAAATTTAAAAGAAAATCTAAAAAATCGTGATCATTTTTTTCTTCATTTTTTAGTAGAAAATCTACTGCATCTACGCATTGCACAAGTTCATTATTTATTGTGTCGTCGTAGAAATCCATGTCAACTTGTGTCTCAATTTTTTTTTCTGTTTCAGTTTTCATGTTGTTTTTGTTGTTCTTCCATTTTGAATTCTAAAAAATGAATTTTTAAAAAATATATCAGTACAGAAAGGGTATTGTTGGGTTTCAGTACAGATTGGCAGTTTGGTTATTTATATAGTGTTTTTTTCTTTGGGCAGTGTATGGTATCAAATTAGAAGTAGAAATATGAAGAAAATTATCAAATAAACTCTTAGTCAATTCTGAATTATACTATAGAAGTCTAACTCTATCCTTAATTCAGGGCTGGCGCTAGGCATGGGCAGCGTGGGCTGCCGCTCATGGTCTCGCACTCAGCCCACCAGCATGGGGCCACGCACTGGTGATGTGTCCTTTTGTTTTCCTGGAGATCTATCATAAAGAAAGGTGTCGCTTACAATTAAGGTCCATTGGAGGGGGCCCCCTCCTTGGGCCTCCCATGGATGGTGTCAGGAGGTATAGGGGAGGGAGAAGGAGACGCTCCCTCAATTGCAAGGAGAACATTCACAGACACTGAGGGGGCCCCATTGTCCAGCATTTTTGCGCACCCACAGTTTTAACTTTTAGACCACAATCAATTCTCACACCTATGAAGGTGTGACAAATGCGTGTGGAGTAAAAGTTAAAACTGTGGAGGCGTCAAAATGCTGGACAATGGGGCCCCCTCAGTGTCTGTGAATGTTCTCCTTGCAAGGGGCCACTTATGTAAATTGGAGGGGGCCTCGCGCACGTTCCTTTTTAGCCCAGGGCCTCGCAAATCCTAGGACTGGCCCTGCCATAACTTAAACAGAGAAGTCTATTTTTTTCTATAAGTATTACAGAGTGATAGAATATAACTGTCAGAAAATGTTTTTCTAATTAGCTTTCAGTACAGAACATACTTCAGTTTTATAAATAATATCTTACCTTTTAAATATAACTTGAAGTTATCAGTTGATTTTTTGTTGTTATGCACTTCACGAAGTAGTAGTCAAAATGGGTGTGTTTCTCTCTCTTTGTATATATATATTCAGGTACATAACCAATGAAATGTCATGATATAATAGTAGAAATTGAAAGTAATCTTTTAATTGGTTGTCATTTCCAACACTTCCGATATGTTTTGTGAAGTAATTTACCTCAGGGATTTTAGAGAGTTCTACATGCTAAATGGCTAAATGGTATTCCAACAATATTTGTGAAAATGGTAGGAATTGGTATGTAGTATGAGCTAATGTTTAATTGGTGAAAGTGTCTCCAGTTGTTTTTCTGTAAATTACTTTCCCACCTTTTTTGATCGAGTGCTTGTCAGTGTGTTTCCCGGTATGCGAACTTGCAGCGTTACGGGAGTCCTCCATTTTGTGTTTCGGTAGAATTGAGATACAAGATGGAGGGTAAATAATGTTCAGAATGGGTAGATTGGGGTAGTTTAGACGTATCCTGTCTCCCTAAGTTTTCTGAGGGTGGCTCAGGAGGCTCATATTTGTCGTTAAAAAAAATTGTTTTTTTTCGCGTGGTTAGCTGCCGGTACGCGAACTAGTTAGCGTTCCGGGAAGCGAATATAGGTGAAAATAAGTGAAAAAAGGAACATTCGAAATTTCAAAAGAGTACACTAAGTTAAGGTAGCTCTGAAAAGAGCTTTTGGGTTTTGTGTATGTTCTAGAAACTTATAAGTAGGAACCAATACACATTCTTAAATTTAGTATGAAAACTTTGTTCCCCTCATCTGAGAAATGCACGCCATCTCCTCTGTAGATATCTTGCATGTAGTAACGCAAGTTATTGTTGTAGATGCAGCCCATTCCATGGTCCCTCATGTAAGCTGAAACAGACTTATTTACATGCTTCCTCGATTTTTCTATTTGTGGACAAAATTGATTGGACCATCTCCATTTTTGTCTTTGGCATATATTGGAATATACCAAGGCAGTTTGAGGAAAAAGTGTCATCAAATGCTCAAAGGTGTCCTTTAGGAGCATTTCCAGACCTACCCCAGTCAAAGTGCCCAAATCGTTTCCACCACAGTGCACTATTATGAGGTCAGGGTTTGGCAAATGTAAAAAGGTTTTCACCAATGGTATCAATTGGTGACATTTCAATCCTCTTCGGCCAATCCATTTTATTTCCACATTTTGTAAATTGAGGTTGTGTAAATTTCTGTTATCAGCTTACCTGTGAGCCCAGTGGATGTAGCTATGTCCAAGAATCCAGACTGAAAACATGGCTAGAGGAGTTTTTGCTGTAGTCAGATGAAGTGTGGGAATGAAATGGCAGTTGAAATAGTGAAGTTTGTAATGAAAAAAAACTGTGGAGTTTAAGTGCAAATGATTCATTAGCAGTGATTGGTGTATTTCTATTGCTGAAAACAGAAAGTTAGGGTGCATGGATGTGTTCTTTGAAAGATGTAATTTGAATGGTTAATAAAAAATGATGTCATGAAAGATTGCAGTGGATTAGCAGGTGTACTGAGAGTTCAGAGTTCATTTGAAACATTGTTGTGTGAACTTGTAAACCTGAGAGGTCTGGCAGGCGGTAGTTGCTATGGAAAAGAGGTAGAAAGGGCAGAGGGGGGGAAGGGTGTTGATTTGAAAATAGTGAGGGAAGAGTTTTGATTGGCTGACATGAGAGATATGTGTGATGAATATCAGCGTTTCAGTGCCTTTGTTGGTTCCAGCCTCTGGAGTGCATACCTTTAATTCTGCTAAAGAATAATTGGTGTGTTTCTGAGTCTGTTTTGAATTTCAAAAAGAATTTGTAAAGGTGAGTTATCGTTTATATATTTTAGATAAAGACTAGTATGCTTTTTTGCGTAAATAAGAAAGTTAGCTGTGTATTTAAAATGATGTTTTGCGTCAAGTGTTTTGCATTCTGCTTTCAAAGGATTTTGGATTCTTTTACCAATTGTAATTGTAGATAATGTAAATTATTAGTACTGACAAGGTGTGTATGTACATAGGAGCTGTGCTGTGTTTTCAAATTATGATCGGAAAATCGTTTATAAGGAAAAGTCATGCTTTAAAAAATTATGAGAAACTATGTACTTGTGATGTGACTCCTGCAATGCGTCGCTTTTGCGGAACAGATATATGATGCTTTTGTGTTGGTATTGTTACGGTGTATATGTAAAAAATGATGCATAAGTGTTGTACGGGCATTGTAAATACTCTCCTATGTGTGCTTAGCAATTTCAAGTCACTTCCCCCGGGTTCAAGGGCCTTGTGAATACGTCCCCATGTGTGTCTGGTCATTTGAAGTCACTTTCCTCGTAGTGCAAGGTTTCTTGTAAATACGCCCCCATGTGTGCCTGAAAATTTTTCATTTTGATTGTTTGAGTTACATAGCCATGTTAAAAGTTATTGAAAAAAAGGTGCATGTTCCTTAAAAAAAACTTTTTGATGTGTATTAGGGCATCTTAAGTCTGTTCCGCATGAATGTAGGTGTATTATTGTTTTACATAAAAGGTTTAAAAACTTTGTTTGAAATCAAATGCATGCATACTTAGGGCCCGATGTAGGTGGTTGTTTCAGGCCATTTACCGACCGGTTACGGCCGATTTCGGCCATTTCCGACCGGTAAATGGCCAATCGGTATGTAGGGGCCTAAATCCAAGGCCACATGTATATTTTAAATGATGTTTTGCGTCAAGTGTTTGCATTATGCTTTGAAAGGCGATTTTGCATTTTTTTACCAATTGTAATTGTAGTTAATGTAAAGTATTAGTACTGATAAGGTGTGTATGTATATAGGAGCTGTGCTGTGTTTTCAAATTATGACCAGAAGAGTCCTACCTACATATGGGTGGCTTTAAATCGGTATATTTATCGATGTTTTATTTTTCCGAATCGGTAAAATTACCGATTCGGTAATTTTTACCGATTCGGTAATATATTGCCCCTTACATGACAAATTTTGTTATCTGGTCGGTAACGGCCGAAAATACCGTTTTTCGGTCGTTACCGACCGACCTACATCTGGCCCTTAAAGTCTTAGAGACAGATTTATGATGGTTGTGCGCCTCTTTTGTGCTGTTGGTGCGTCACTTTTGTAATGCAGGAGAGATTTACAAGAAGAACCATGTTGCAAAGCAGCAGCCGCGGGTCGTGGAGGGAGTTACGGTGGGGCAGGCATGCGGGGAGGGTGAGGGGCAGGGTGGAGGGACGTAAACACTGGCATATTGATTATTGCAGGTAAGTACACACTTTAATGTGTGTTAAGTTTCATGTGGGCTTTTTTTTTCAGGGTGGGTAGTCATTTGCATGAAAGCCCTGTAATACTATCACTATCACAGTAAAATTTTAAAAAAATTAATGAATCATCTTTATAGCGTTGCTGAATCAAATTCTTAATGTTGATTTACTGTTTGGTATTAGTGGTTAATAGCATTTTTTATTATATTTTACCACAGATTCAACTGCAGATTATTGAGAAATTAAACAATGCCATCTAAAGATAGAATCCGAAAGTCTACGAAACGTCAAAGACAGCAGATTACTACATTTTTGCAGCAGTCCTCTACATTTAAATCATCTCAACGCACGAAGAAAACTTCGGGTAAGCGAACGAAATCATTTCTTAGAAACATTTGTAGAAACAAAAGTATAAATACAGAACATGTTTTAGTGCCGAAAAAGAGAGCCAATTTAAATGGAAAGGAAAGGCCTGTCAAAAAAGTTTCTGCTACAGCTGGAGATAACTCTGTGCATGGCAGTAGAAGGGAAAATGTATTCAGGGACATTCGTAGGCGAATGTTTCGCAACAGGGTAATTGTTAATTTGCTAAAACAATTCAAGAAAGGCCACCAGAAAGCGGCATTTTATAAGAAAAAGAAAAATGTAGAGAAAATTATTGATCAGGCTTTCGAAATTAAGCGAAACTTATTTATTTTGGTAATTAATAGAATTAGGAAACTAAACAAGGTAATCTATGTTTTCAAATCAAATAGTAGATGGAAGAGAGAAGTAAATCGAACTAATTTTTGTGATGTTTTCTCAGGAGAATGGATGCATAGTTCAAATAGTGAGGCATTTTTTAATGAGGAGAGTTATTTTCAGGACAATGATTTGGTGCATGCAGTTGACACCAGTGGTCGAGCTTATGAGGTGAAAGACGGTCAACCGGTTGAAAAAGAAATACTTGTGTCTGTAGATGCAGAAGAGGCGTTAAGTGATGAGGTTTTAGGGAGACGTCCTAAGGGACCAGTGTACATCTGGAAGTGTAGTTCTATTTGCAGTGTGCGACAGGATTCCATCAATTTGCTTTGTGATTTTATACGGACATTTCATAAGAAAAGTGTAAAGCAAAAAATAAAGATGTTGCAAGAATTAGATCCTTGCAGAGTGAGACAAGTGACAGGTTTGCGTGGTCATTCACTGGCTTGTCTTTCCAGGAGAGTATGCCAGAGTGTATTTCATCATTTCAGGATGCTAGCAGTGCATCATAATAAAGTGAGGAAATTAGTGAGAATGTTGTATTATGCTAAGAGTCCAGCAATTATGCTTAAACAATTAAGCAGTGCTCTTTTGCATGGTTCTGAAGTAGATGTGAAGAATATTTGTCAAGAAATTGAGTTCTGTTACTTTGCTGGTAAAGAGAACAATGTTGATATTGAACCTCTAGAAGAAGGTAATGTGGAAGACAGTGTACAGATTTTCAGTACAGATAAGTTTCATAAGGAAATTTCCACGTTTATGGTGAAATCAAGTGAGAGGCCTAATTTCACTTGTGTGTGTTGTCGACGGACTTATTATAAGAATCAGACTAAGTTAGTGGATATATATGCAAAAAGTGATATGGAAAACAATAGTGAATGGAAGGATTTTGCCACATACTTGATGGTAGAAAATTGTTTTGATTTGGGAGCGGACCAACGTATGTGTATTTATTGTTTTAACAAATTAAACCAAAACCAGATGCCTGCTAGAGCGGTTCATAATAATCTGGAATTAGATGACATTCCTTCTGAATTGAAGGATTTAAATACTTATGAATCTATTTTGATTCAAAGTGTTCATCCCTTCCAGGCTATTGTACGAATGGAGCCAAAGACAGGGAAGTTGCCTCCATCAGATTTACAGAGAGGATTAAAGGGAAGGGTTGTTTATTTGCCTTTGGATTTGAAGAAAAACATTAATACAATAGGAGTAGAGAAACTGGAAGAGGAACCTCTGGTTATCATAGTCAATGGTGTTCCGACAAAGAGTAAGAAAATCTGGCAAGATTTAGTGGATGTTAGGAAAGTCAAAAAGGCAACATTGTATTTGATAAAAAACAATAAGTACTACAAGAATGTATGTGTTGCAGAAGAGGAAGTAAGTGATGAAGAGGACAGCGATTTGTGTCCTGGACAAATTGAGAAAGTAGAAGCCTCTAAAAAGGAAGAAATATATGAACATTATAGTGTTCATCCTTTGCATTCCAAGGAAGTCATGGGGAATGCTATTGAGTTGTTTCAAATGAAACAAGCCAAAGGGAGTCCCATTAGTGTTTGGGAGGAAAGTTTGGAAGCTCGATGTTTTCCACAGTTATTTCCCACAGGTCGAGGAGGACGATATGATGAGCGACTTGTTCAAGTTCCTGCTTCAGAATACCGGACTTTACGATTGTATGCAGAAGATGCTAGGTTTCGACAATGCATTCCCTATTTGTTTCATCTCCTGTTTGAAAGCGATCTGTCAGGACTGTCATATGCAGTGAACCACATCTTGAAAAGTGGTATACAGATGCGAAACATCTCGGCAAGGGACTTTATGGATAAAGTCAATGTCCAAGACAGTATTTTGGATTCTCACCTAATTAATCTCATGGCGTGTCAGCGTGGTACTAATGAGTACTGGTACCGTCGTCATGGTGATTTAAAATGTATGCTGAGGAACTTAGGAACTCCGACATGGTTCCTCACTCTCAGCTGTGCCGGGTATGGCTGGGAAGACTTACTTGAATTTCTACGAGAGGCAAATGGAAACTTTGAAAATATTGAATTCAAGACACCCGGAGAACTGTGCTCTTTAGATCCAGTGAATGTATGCAGGTACTTTAATCATAGATTTGAAGCTATGATGTCTTTCATCATGAATAAGAAGAATCCACCTCTTGGAGAGGTGTTGGATTTTTTCTGGAGAAAGGAGTACCAAGCAAGAGGTGCTCCTCATATACATATGCTGCTATGGATCAAGGATGCACCTAAATTTGGAACAGATCCGGATGACTTAGTGATGAGTTTCATAGAACAGTATTCTACGTGTGCTGTTCCAAACGCAAAAGAGAAGAAAAGCCTAAGAGAACAAGTTCTACGTTTCCAAAGCCATCGTTGTGGAAAGTACTGTCATCGTCAATTCAGAAACAAGGACAAGTTCTACACCAAATGTCGTTTCAACTTTCCACGACCGGGGATTTCTAAAGGAAGAGTAAACAGTTTGATGTCTTCACTGCGACATAATGTGACGAGGAAATCACCCAAAAACACATACAATTTGAAAAGAAACGAAGAGTCCAAGTACATCAACGACTACAACCCTGTGATTTTGTCCATGTGGAATGCTAACATGGATATACAGTTTGTGGCTGACAACTGTATGGCTGTGGCTCGGTATGTGACATCTTACATCACCAAAAAAGAAAAGACAGAATTGAAGGATATGTGGGAGGATATTTCCCATGAAAAGAGCCTCAGCAAGAAGTTGTACAGTTTCAGTTTGAAGATGTTGTCGCATCGAGAAATCGGAGCTTACGAATGTTCTGACCGCTTGTCTTCAGCAAGTCTCTATGCCAAATCCAGGAGTATCGTTTGGGCGAGTCTTGGTCTTGCTGCAACGTGAAATCGAGTTCTAAAACCTGTCCGGGAAATTGAGTATTTGGCGGAAAAGGAGCCAAATAGTACCGACATTTTGAAGACCAACATGTTGGATACATATTATCCAAATCGAAGCAGTCACCTGGAGAATGCTTGTCTGTATGATGTTCTTCAAAATTACGTTTTCAAAAGGAACATAAAAGAAGATATCGATAAAGGAGTGTATGCTGTAATTGGAAGTGAAGGATGTCTGGTCAAGCAAAAAAAATGTCAATTGATAAATCATCGAAAATTGGATTGTGAATCTTCCGAAAGAAAAGAGTTTTTCTATTTAGCTCTTTTGCAACTTTTCAAGCCTTGGCGTGCAGAAGAGGAACTGCTTGGGGATTTTCTCTGTTACGAAGACTCCTTCAATGCAGCCAAGGAGTCCATAGAATGTCCTGTTTTTCCCAAATATCTACAAATGTTGAATGCAGAAATTGAGCAGGAATCAACAATTGCAGCCGAGATTGCTAGAGAGACAGTTCTCAGGACAGTTAGAGTTCTGTTTCATTGAGTCAGGATCCACTAGGAGAACCAGTTATCGAAAATGAAGCTGCCGCTGCCATGATTGAAGTGGAAAGAGCCATGGCACATGCTCAGAAGGATGCAGTTAACTTAGAAGAATTGGAAAGACAACTCAACGTTGAGCAGAGGAAAATATATGACGAAGTTACCAGCCAAATTGATCATGGATTAAGTCATGAGAAGGAAGAGTGCTCATGTATGTCGTTGAAGCCTGTCCGACTGTACGTGAGTGGAGAAGCAGGAACTGGAAAAAGTTTCCTCATTAAAGCAATTTCATGTTATCTGCAGAAAAGGACTGAATCGTCGCTGTCTTGCGTTGTGACCGCTCCAACTGGACTGGCAGCTCATAACATTAAAGGGATTACTTTGCATCGGTTACTGATGCTGCCAGTGGAGCATGATAACAAATTACAATACCACAAGTTATCTGGAGATGCTTGTTGTGAAGTATCTAGAGTCCTGAAGAAGATGAAACTTCTTATCATTGACGAAGTAAGCATGGTTTCAAATGTCATGCTTGCTTTTGTGCATTTGAGAATGCAGGAAGTTCTTAAAACAGAGTATGATGTGTTATTCGGTGGCAAACACATCATTGTTTTTGGTGATCTTCTGCAGCTGACACCAGTGAAAGGACAACCAGTGTTTAAACTGCTTACACATGAAGATACCAAGAAGTGCCTAGGGAGCATTGGCAACGTTAACATATGGTTAAACTTCAGTTATGCTGAGCTGCGTGAAAATATGCGTCAGGCGAAGGACAAAGATTACGAGAATATTCTGCAAGATGTTAGAATCGGGAAAGTGACTGAGCGTGGTAAAGAAGCTTTACATGCACGCTTACTGTCAAATTTATATCCAGAAAAAGACGTTTTGCCAGAGGATATTTTTCAGAAAATTACTGAGAAGAAATCTGGAATATGTTTGATGCCAACTCTTGCAGAATGTTCCATCTTCAACAACAAAATGTTGAATTTAGAAAAACAAGACATTGTAAAACTTGAAGCTATTGACAAAATAGAGCATATGGGAGCAACAATTATTTTGTCAGAGAATTTGAAATCTAAATTGGATTCATTAGAGAAGACTATATCTAAAACTGCGGGTTTTGAAAAGACTTTGAATGTATGCTTAAATTGCCGAATCATTTTGAGAAGGAATTTACATGTTGAAAGAGGTCTGGTAAATGGATCAATGGGTAATGTTGTTGATTTTGAGAGATACAGAAGTAGAGATGGAATTGAATTTTTAAAAATTAAATTTGATGGCATTGAGGAAGTACAGCTAATTGGTCGTTGCTCTGCTAGGTTTTTGCTTGTTAAAGACTTATATGTTCGCCGTAAGCAGTTTCCTGTTTGCTTGGCATATGCAGTGACAATCCATAAATCGCAAGGTTTAAGTGTTGACACTGCTTTGGTGAATATTGGCAGTTCTGTGTTCAAGGAGGGTATAGCTTATGTAGCATTGTCACGAGTCAGAACTTTATTGGGATTGTACTTGATTGACTGTGATGTCACAAACATTTGTGCGGATCTAGATTGTGTTAAGGAATACAATATGTTAAGAAGAGAGTATGCGCCACATTTGCCTCAATATCCTTTGTTTGAGAAACGTGTGGTAGGCCGGAAACGAAGAAATATCAGTAATAGTAGGGAGGTTGATGCAAAAAGACCAAAAGTCGATGAACCCAAAAGTGGAAGCAGCAATAAAATGAATTCTGTTGAAAATGTTGTTGGTTTTAAATTTGAAAATAGTTCTGGTGTCAACTGCTATGCTAATGTAGTTGTTAATATTCTCTTTTTACTAGAGACTTTCAAAGAACAGATTGTGATGAATTCGGAACAAAGTTTATGCTGTTTGTTGAATTCTGTGTTAGAGAAATGTAGTGCTGATAAAACGAGAGTAGAAAGTGTGTCTGAAATTCGTTTTCTGTTAGACGAATGTTCAGGTCAAACAGAATTCTCTGAAAATATTCAGCAGGATTGTCAGGAGTTTTTAATGTATATGCTTGATGTATTGCAAGATGAAGGTGTAGATGTAGATTATCTGTTTGGCCTTTCTTATCAATGGCAACATGACTGTGAGAACTGTAGGCTATCAAGTACTAATAGTGTAGACTCAGAAAGATTTATATATTTAACTTTGCCTGACAGTAAATCAGTATCCTTCAATAAGCTAGTAAAGGCAGCCGATCAAAATATGGAGTGCAGCCAATGTAAGTCTGGAATGCTGTCCACGTTAATTTTACGACGTTATGGCCAGTATGTCATTTTAATGTTCCAACGATGTAGGCCTGATGGAACTAAATTGACAACTTTAATAATTTTGTAGCTTCGCAGTTGTCAATATCAGGAAGGACTTTTAAAACTACTGCAATTATATATCATAACGGTCCTTCAACTAATTCAGGACATTTTACAGCCTATTTGAAATCTGGAAACGGCTGGTCATTCTGCAATGATTCTGTTTTAACTTTCCAAAAAAGATTGCCTTTCCACCTTCAAAATTCTTACCTGGTGTTCTTACAACCAAAATTTTAGGAAAAAAAGCTTGGGTGGATTTTCAAGATGTTCTAATGGCTCCTACTCTATATGGCCTTGTGGATAATTGTAGTACAGAGCAAAAACTGTTTGTTTTTATAAGCAAAGTCAAGTAACAGATCAAAATAAGGAGTAGAGGAAATGTAAGTCTGCAATGCTGTCCACTTTATTTATGGAAACTTATGGATGAAATGTCATTTTACAATTTCAACTACATAAACTGGAAGAAAATAAGTTATCCAGTCTAATTAAAAATGTTTTGGCTACATAATCATCGATTTCAGGAAGAACATTTGCAACTGCAGCTATTATATAATATACTGGTCCTTTGACAACATCTGGATATTACACAACTTATTTAAAATTTATAAAATGGCTAGTCTTTCAGCAAACATTACTAATTGACTATGAAGCAATGTTGCCTTTTGACTTGTTTTTTGAAGTCAGAATTTAGGGTAGGTAATTGGACTATAATGATTCTAGGTGTTGCTGTAACTTAGTCTGCTGTTTCAAATTGCTTTGTATGTCTCAGTTTTCTTAAAACAATTGAGTTTATCTTTCAGAAAGTGGCGGGCAGAAAATAGTAACAGCATAACAGAGTATAAGCTGTTCATAGGATATCCTTTGACGTCATAGAAAGTAAGTTACTTTGGAGGAGTTCTTATTTCTGCTTAGTTATATTATTTGGGTTTTTTAAACACAATCATTTTGATTGTGTTTTTTTTTCCCCGCTGTTATTTGATGAATACCTTCAACTCACTGTTTTCTGTGAAATTTGATATTTTCTGATAACAGCAAAAATAAACGATTAAATATGTTTAATTAATTTTCTACTTTGAATTGTGATTTCTAATATATATATGGATTGGTGTGGCTCACTGGTTAGAGGTGGCAGACCCGGAAGCAGAGGTCAACCCGGGACCAGGGTTCGATTCCTGACGTGGCAGGGTCTTGGGCCATGGTCAGCGGTCTCGATAATTCTCGCCTCGGTGCCTACTCCAACCATGGGTCCCACTCAGCAACTCTGGGCAATAGCTTGCTTAATCTCTACTAACGGCTCCATCAGCGCCGGGGATGCCTGGCTTCACCTTGGGGATGCCCAGGAGGGATCATCTCTCAGAGAAAGCCAGGATGGGTTCTCCAGCGGTATACAGCGCTGGGACGCCTCTTTGCTGGGGCAGCTGTGCGCTTTACAAGTATACCACATTTAACATTTAACATTCATTTTGTCTCATGCTCACACTTTTTCTACCACCTTCTATTAATTTAATTTTTTTTGTTCTTTCTTACACAGATTAAAAGTATAAAAAAGATAATTTAGTACGGGAATGACAATTAAAAGGTAAGTGTTTAGTACTCTTTACGTTACATGTCTATCAGATTTAACTTTTATTAGTTCCACTGCTTCTTTTCTTTAACCCTTAGTTTCCTGTCTTTGCTACTTCCTTCATTTTTTTCTTTTACTTACTTATACTACTCTTTTCACTTCTTCTATCAGTCCCTCTTTCAACAGTAACTGTGTATTACTCCCTCTATTTGACTTTCTTTTCACATTACTCTCTGTTTATTTCTTTGTCTTTTTTTAAAAAATATTTTTTTTTAGTTCGCTCCCGGTTCGCGTACCAGAACGCTAACCGGGAAGCGAATCAAAACAAATAGAGGATGCTAGAGTGCTAAACATTCTAGCAATTTAAAAAAAAAGGGAAGGTAGTTCTGAAAAGAACTTTTTTTTATTCTTTTTGATGTTTTATATTTTTTGTGTGTTTTTTTGGAGGAAGGGGAAACAAACATGATTCACTTCAAAGGGCTCAACAGGAGCAACAAAAAAAAAAATTACTTTCTTGGACGGTTTGGACATTGATGATTTTCAAATGATGTATTTATTAAAGTAATACTCATCTCTCCGCATGAAATTAATTTTCCACATGCTAGACATGTAAATCTCATCTGCCCAAAGTTCTTTTGGAGATTTGGGACCGTTTCTCTTGCCGCTGACTCACTTATTGCTAAGTCATTGGTGGATATTTTAGCCGGTCGGGGGTTATCCATCAGATCTCGAAGTTGTGCTTTAGAATAATTAAGAGGGTGCCACCTCTCCATGTGCCGATGCATGGTATGATTACCATAGCTATATTTTTTCTCGGTCCCTCTGGAGAGTTTTTTTTTGCAGATGAGGCAGGTAACGTATCTGGCATTAACTTTCTTTTCATGAGAAGGATTAGAAAAAAATTGCCAGATAAAATTCACTTTGGTATGGGACGTTCTTGGCATTTCTTTGAGAAAGCCACTTGTCCCTTGCTCCTGTTCCTCGTCTTCCTCTTCTTCTTCTTCCTGGTCGAAGATGACCTGGCTAGTCGGTCCTCTCTTCTTTGGTGGTGGTGGAGGTGGTGGAGATCCACCAGCTGCAGCTAATACAAATGCCATGTCTTAGCAAACAAAAACAGGTCTTTCTCTCATTAAAATGAAAGTCGGAGAGAGGAAAAAAGGTGGGACTTTCATCATTTGAGAAAAGAAAATGTTCTAAACCAATGAAAAGTGTTTATTTTACGTCATATGCTCAAGCGTTCCATCATTAGGAAACTAAAAGTAAAATGAACCAATGAAAAGTTTTATAAACAAGTCACATGACCTGTTATGCTTACGTTACGCGCTGCGCGCCGCGCCCCGGATCGATTCCGAGCCTTTACGTTTCGCGCCTTGGTACGCGTTCTAGAACGCTTCCGGGTGCGCTAATGCAGAATGTCTTAAGGGACATTACGTAGTAACGCGATATGTTGCGTTTACGGGACGCATCGCGATGTGCCTTTCTAACGCGGTATTTGCACTAACGGAACGTTTACCATTTCGCGGATCGGCAGCGAAACAAGAAAAAATAATTTAAACTATAATATAAATTGAATTAAAAAAATATAATACAAATATATATAAAATATATTTATGAATTAGAATAAGAACATATGTTACAGCTATAGATATTAGCTTTTAAAAAACCAATGAAATTCACTGAAAAAACCATAGGTTATAGACCATATATAGTTAGGGATTAGCATTTACAAAACCTTATTTTACTCGCATAAAACCATTGAAATTCGCATATATAGTTAGATGCGCTAACTATATATCGCGCACCCGCAATCCACTGCTGATGATGTCACATATTACATCATTCATGACATGCTCAGTGACATCACTGATGACATCACTGATGACATCTCAAATGACATCACTGATGACATCACTGATGACAACATCCAGTGACTGTATGTTTCTGTAAAGTTAACATATGTCTTACATATTGAAGAATGAGTGGATGTATAAGTGTCTGGATGAAGGATTTAGTAGGTGCATGACTGACTGTATGAGAGAGTAATTAAATGTGTCTCACTGAGTGCATGGGTTAGTGACTAAACTGTCTTAATTTGTGCATCATTATATCTGTTGTTCTATGAACTGCTGCATGTGTTGATCAGTAGCTAAATGAGTAACTATATGGGTTATTGATTGGTTGCCGAAGTATTTGTATGGGAGACTGAGTGTGTGTGTGGGTGGCTGGAAGGTGTATGACTCTGTGTATAGATGTGTGAGCAGTTGATTCACTAGATGTATGGGTTCAAAAGTGCATGTGGAAATAGCTGTATGGGTGGTTGACTGTGTGCATGAGTGTATTGGTGAGTGAATGGATATCTCAGTGCTACATGTCAAAGTAAGTACATATGTAAAACACAGTACATGTGAGAGTTTACATATATAAATAACTGTGCATAAGAGCCAGTGAATGTGTGAGTGGCTGTATGGATCATTGTGAACTTGTATCAGGGATTGTATAAGAGAGTAAATATGTGTTAGTATATGTTTGAATAAGTAAGGTGTGCATAACTGTATAGTAGAGGAAATGGAGGTGTGATTGATTCTTTGCATGACTGACTAGGTGTGTGAGTAACTCCATGGATGAGTGACAGTCTGTGAGTTTTTGTTTACACTGAGTGTATCTAAGGTTATATTAGAGTCTGAAGAGGTTCATCGTATTATCACATGAATGATGTCATTAGTGATGTGCTCAGTAATGTCAAATGAGATGTCAAATGAGATGTCATCAGTGATGTCATTTGAGATGTCATCAGTGATGTCATCAGTGATGTCATTTGAGATGTCATCAGTGATGTCACTGAGCATGTCATGAATGATGTAATATGTGACATCATCAGCAGTGGATTGCGGGTGCGCGATATATAGTTAGCGCATCTAACTATATATGCGAATTTCAATGGTTTTATGCGAGTAAAATAAGGTTTTGTAAATGCTAATCCCTAACTATATATGGTCTATAACTATGGTTTTTTCACTGAATATATATATATATATATACATATATACACACACACGGACACAAGTCAATATTTCTGTAATATTTTGACATACAAGGAAAAATAATTTTGCAGTGGTATAGACGGGATAAGACAATGAAAACTCTATTGCTGTACCGTGACTCAGCTAGTTTATTGCTTGCCCGTTAACAAAATAGAGCTATAATACCGAGAACAACAAATATAAAGCTATCCTTTACATAAATGGAAACACTAGTAAATGACTGAAACTCAATTAAGCTTCTAGAGAAGGAAAGCATCAATTTCTCTATTTTCTTTCTAATTCAGTCTGACTCACATGGCTCAGTAGCCTGCACTGCAGAATGAGATATTATAAAAATGTTGCATAATTTAAACCATTGACTTTTTAGGTCTCGACTTTGTTTGTCAAGATTATAGTAAGGCTTTCAAAAATCTACCCAAACTGCAGGTCGAGTACAGTTCATGTGAGCCAGGCGCGTGCACATCGCCAGCCACATCCCACATCCCACATCGCACAACACTATTTGTCTGAGCCTCGGCATCAGACTTCAAAGGAATCTGCTCCCCCGCCCTCGGCATCAGACTTCAAAGGAATGCGCTCCCCGCCACAGCAATGCTGAGTGCTTGTTTAATCAAGCAAAAGTCCAAAATGTCCCATCAAGTGCCACTGTCAATGCATCTTTAGCTCTGGATGAACTGATTTTGCGCTCAGAAAACTAGTATAAGTTGCTTCTGTCAAAGCACAAAGCCACACATGTAGAGCCAGACATCAGCAACTCTGACTAACCTGGGATGAAATGCCCTTTGTCCGGGCGTGAGAGACACCCAGTGAGCAGCAGAAGTGATTTTGTAAGAAATGTCTGCACTTAACCACAAGCTTTTGCATGGTGGATCATTTGCCTCAATGGGTTTCTTTGAGTACTGCAACGTGTAGATTACCAGGAATCAGCCCCTCTGGTGGAACTTCCAGCTGACCAGTTTACATGGTTTCTACTGGAGCTACTTTGTATAATTGGCACAATGCACATCTTTAGACTCACATTGAAGTGATATGGAGAAAGTTCAATTTGATTACACTTTGAATTGTTATTGGTGAAAACGCTGTTTAAACCAGTAACACTTCCATTTGTTTTGCTTCATATACAGTACTTAACACAATTTCCTAAGATGCCCGCGCTGCATCTGAGCTCAGCAGAAATAATTCACATATGGAGAACTGGAATTTTTCAGCAAAGGTCCTTGCTCATGTACTGAGGAATGGGTCTTATTTATTGGGCACTATGTTGCCAGTTATTTTTTTTAATAATCAAATTTATTCAAATATCGTTATCTTTCATTAAGCTCTTGTATCGGTCTCCGAGTGTTCAATCGTGTATTTCATTGGTATTTATTGACTGGGCCATAAGCAATGCATCTAACTTGACTTATGGTATATATATCAAGTGGGGAGGATGACCCCCTTGTGCCCTCACACATATGGTGGTCCCGCAAAGCGCTCAATGTGGCATGTTGGTTACTGCAATCTGTTGTTCTGTATGTGTGTACCCACCTCAACATGATGGCCAGAGCTTTGCTTCTCTTGTAGGCACTGCGGCAGAGATAAGACGGCGCGGAATGTGCATAAATATATCTCCTCGGATGCCCAACTTTCCAGTACAAGCAGCTTCCTCATCATAATTGGGATGACTCTTCCTTCCAGAGACGGCGATAATAATTACTCTGCATACGAAGCGCGTATAGGCACTTGAAAGCGGAGGCCATGAGTTCAGGAAGGGCGCGCCTTGATTCCTGCCCGCAGCACTTCCTTGGTCCTCGCGGCTGTGGGCTGGACTGAGTTCAAGATTCGTCCTGGCGATGGCGGAGCACTGCTCTGTACCGGTTTCACACCGATACAGCCACTTGAATCCGCGCCTAGCAAAGAAATGCAACATTTCCCTCTGTGAACACCACGTCCACCACCACCATGTCCACCTATACATCCGCCACCACCACGTCCACCACCACCACAACATCCACCACAACATCCACCACCTCCACAACGTCCACCACCACTAAATCCACTACCACCACATCCACCACCACCACAACGTCCACCACCACCACATCATCCACCACCACCACCACGTCCACCACCACCATGTCCACCACCACCATGTCCACCACCACCATGTCCACCTTCATGTCTTCCACCACCACATCCACAACCACCACCTCCACCATGTCCACCACTACCACGTCCACCACCACGTCCAGCACCACCAAGTCCACCACCACCGCGTCCACCACCACCATGTCCACCACCACCACCACGTCCACCACCACCACCACATCCACCACCACTACGTCCACCACCACGTCCATTTTAACGTCCACCACTAACACATTTACCACCACCCCCACCACCTCTACCACCACCACCAGGTCCACCACCCCACCACCACCACAACATCCACCACTAGCACATCCACCACCACCACATCCACAACCACCAGATTCACCACCACATCCACCACCACTACGTCCACCACCACCACGTCCACCACCAGCACCACATCCACCTCCACCTCCACCACCACCACACCCACCTCCACCTCATCCACCACCACTACCACCACTACCACGTCCACCACCACCACCCCCATGTCCACTACCAACACCACCACATCCACCACCACATCCACCACCACCACATCCACCACCACCGTCTCAACCACCACCATGTCCACCACGTCCACCACCACCACCACATCCACTACCACACCCATCACAACCTCCACCACCACATCCACAAACACCACTACCAACACCACATCCACCACCACCACGCCCACCATTACCATGTCCACCACATCCACCACCACCATGTCCACCACGTCCTCCACCACCACCACCAACACCACACCCACCTCCACCACGTCCACCACCATGTCCACCACCACCACGTCCACCAACACCACATCCACCAACACCAAGTCCACCACCAACATGTCCACCTCCACCACGTTCACCACCACCACGTCCACCACCACCATGTCCACCACCAGCATGTCTACGACATCCACCACCACCATGACCTCCACCACCACCACCACGTCCACCACGAGGCCACCTCACTCTATCTATATATCGCCCTCACTTTATCTATCTATCGCCCTCACTCTATCTATCGCCGTCACTCTATCTATATGTCGCCCTCACTCTATCTATCTATCTATCGCCCTCACTCTGTCTATCGCCGTCACTCTATCTATCTGTCGCCCTCTCTCTATCTATCGCCCTCACTCTATCTATCTGTCTCCCTCACTCTATCTATTGCCCTCACTCAATCTATCTATTGCCCTCACTCTATCTATCGAAATCGCACTATCTATCTATCTATCTATCTATCTATCTATCTATCTATCTATCTATCTATCTATCTATCTATCTATCTATCTATCTATCTATCACCCTCACTCTATCTATATATCTATCTATCGCTGGCAGACTCCTGCAGGATTACCCCCCACCTACCTCCACCACCACGACGTCCACGTCCACCACCACCACATCCACCACCACCAAGTCCACGACCACCACGACCACAACGTCCATGACCACCATGTCCACGTCCACCACCACCATGTCCACCACTACTACATCTACCACCACCATGTCCACCACCACCACGTCCACCACCACCACATCCACCACCACCACAGCATCACTCAGGGGTACCACAACATCACTCTGTGCTCCCACAGCATCACTGAACGCCACAGCACACTCATCGCCACCATAACATCACTCAGCACCACCACAGCATCAATCTGTGCAACCATTTAACAACAACTGGTTCAAATATGTTCTCTCAATGTTTCAAGCTTTATTACAAATGTCACAAAAATATGTTAATATTTCACTTCTGTTCTTGGATTTTCGTCACAATAAAATACACTGAACATAACCTTCACAAAAGTTATATACAAAAGTTTAACCTATTGCCATTATAAATTACAACAGCTTTTATTTAATTATTAATTATTAAAAAAAATAAAAGCCATTGTTATTTGTAATATCAATACATCTAAGTCATGTAAATACAACACATATTGCATTACAAATGCTATAGGTGTCACATTTGCGAAAGTTAAAACTATTGGCATTGTAAATGACAAAGATATTAATTTCGCTATTTTCAAAACCAACACATAAATAAAAAATGTGTCATTTACAATTCCTAAAGCTCAAACTTTCCTAATGCGAGACCTATTGCATTGCAAATGCTTGTTGGCTTTGTGTTCCAGTCCCTCTCTTTCACTTCTGCTGAAATGCTCAAAAGCACACAGCACGCTTTAAAATAAATTTTCTGTACATCGACCATGTGTTTTCTCTCTGAGGTTCTTTCCAGAGCCGGATTGGCCTTAGTGGGCACCAGGTGTTTCCCGGTGGGCCATCAGGGCAGGGATGTTTTGGGCCCCATGGGGGGCGTTTTTGTTACTGGGGGCCGGCAATATCGACCCCTGTAACAAATCGTCTGAAACCTCCCTTAGCAAACAGCTCGACTGCACCCAGGGCGGGCCTGGTCAATCAGTTTGCCAGGGCTGGTTTTGGTTCCCAGTCCGGCCCTGATTCTTTCAGTAGTTATTAACCACATTTTTAGTCTGGTCATTTCCTCTTTGCATGTCAAATTTGCTATATAGAGGGACCTAGCCAACCCAAGTAGATAGAACACCTTGTGCCATGTTTTCTTCAAAATGGATACAAGGACAACCCTTATGGTAATACTAAAAAGGTGAGTAGCAATTTCAGGTGTGACATATAGGGCCAGATTTACTAATCACTAAACACTGATTGCAGTATACTTGTCTCAATTCGGGACAAGTATTTTTGTGACTAGTGTGGTATTTTTTGAGCCGACCTATGTATTAATAGGTTGGTTTGCAAAATTCTAAATCGTAGTGGTTTGGTAATTCAACCTATCTCATGAATATTAATGAGGGTAGGTCGCAAATTGTGACCCACTACAATTCGCTGCCATCAAAAGGAATCTTTCATTTTTAAATACATTTTCCTTAATGGAAAATGGATGCGTTAAAAAAGAATGAGAAGTTTTAAAGCTATTTTGTAAGAATAGGCCATGGTCCATGGAATTTTATGAATGGTGTCCTTAGACATCTCGTCCACACAGTAGATACAGAAGTTGACTGTCCTATACTGATGATGGCCGAGGGGGATGAAGAAAGTGGTGATGTATGTGGATGTCAGGATGATGGAACAGAACCGAAACTGAGCTCTGTCTTGGATAATCAACATGACCCTTTTGCCTCCACTAAAAGGTCTTCTACCTTTGGTGAAGGAGATGATCTCATCTTATCGTGGCATTCACAAATACGTATCTATGTCATACGTATCTATGTAAAAGCATACCTCTTCAGTTTGTTTAGGTTTTCTGGTGTGGAAAACTAGTGAGACCCACAGTGCCTGCCTATTCCCATGTTCATAATAGCAGCCTTTTCTAGTTTTAGCAGATCAGCCTCTACTTTGGAATCACGTGAAAGACCGCTTGGCGGTGACACAGTGTGCAGGGTTGAAGTGATTGATCAATGTGTATTTTCACTTTCTTGAATTTCAGGCATGTGTTGACTTTAAATAGGTTTTCTAACTCCCCAGTCGATCTCTCATTTGCATGGGTGTTACATGCAAATTCTACTAAACTCAGTTGTTCTGCTGCATTACAGCTCAGCAAGGTTTCTGACTTCAGGTGGCGTACACTGTGTTAATGATTGAATGCATGCTGTGTGTAACTCTGGTAGCGAAGATGCCACAGGGGCACCTTATTGCCGTAGGCATATATTTTAACTCTCTTGCATCTCAGTTCTGGTGGAGTTTGTGGGAGTTAAATTGAGACTTTGTCATGATATTGATAGATGTGCCTTTTTAGATTAGGACAGTTATCACCTGTCTACATAGTTGCACTTAGCACTTCAGTTCACTTCGACCATGACTCTTGCCCGATCTATGGCAGAGATGTACAGCTTCTTGATCTTCTTCATCATCACCCATGTTCTTAGTGGGAGGCTAAGGTGATGAAGTTGGAAATTGAATCAATAGCTTTCTTTGGGAGAGAATTGATATGCGGGATGAACAACAGTCTTTTGGATAATGATTAAGCATGCCATAGGCAGTACATTTCTTCCCTTGTGTAGGTAACTCACCCCAGGTACAAATGGTTAGAAGAAAGAAAAGGATCTAATATTATTATTTCAGCCTGGGTTCAAACTGTACTTGATAGACCATAAGTAATTTGAATGCACAGATACCCACCCATGAGTAAACTAAGCAATGATCGTACTACTGTGTTACTTTACACCCTAATCCCCTACAAACCCAACAATTCACTGCTAAGTAAAAACATACTATTTAAATGTGTTTAAAGTAATTTCACATTGAAAAAATTACAAACAATACTAAAAAATACTAATATTATTATACTACCTTAGAACAACACAACACTATTAATGATCAAATTGCAAAAAAAGCTATTTTATACAACTATATTAAACAAAATAATATCATATACAATTATATATTGTTTAAAACAATGTTATAGCCCTAAAAAACGATGTTTTTACCTTTTATATTCTGTATAAGTATTGATGTTCTAGTTTCCCTCTATCATGAGAGCGAACAGTAGCACAGGGCTCTTTCCAATATTTATGATTGAGCAGAGTCCACAACACAACAACAATCCGAAAATAAATTTTGAATGGAAATCCTCTGCCCAGCACAAAGAATGTGCGCGGGTGAACAAGAGGAGACGAAGCATCGGTAAAAATTAGCCAGAGAAACATTTGTTAGTAATTTTAATTTTCTATCTTACAGGAATGAAAAAAAATCCATAAAACAAAAAAAAAATGCATTTTTCAAAGTCATGTGCAAGTGATATCTCTGACGAGACGGCTGAAAACAATGTCTACAACTTCGACCTGGGAACAGGACACAGCTCAGGTAAACAATACGAACTTTGCCTCAGATGAACCCTCAAGTGAGGCTGCAGACTGTACTAACTTTGCCTCACTTGACCCCTCTCAAGTATGCCAACTTTTATAATAATACAATAGCTTTACATCCTTCTGTCAATCGACTGAGCCTTTCTCCCCTCCATTTGATAGAAATATTTATTATATTTTCCCACTTGTGAGCCCTCCATTTCATCAATTCGCTAATAAAATAATCCAGAACGCAGCCCGATTCCATGCCAGCCCTGTAATTGTCTTTTGTACATACTGCCAACAATTATAGTGTCTTGTCCAGAAGCGGCATTCACTCATGAAACTAAACGAATGATCCACTCTGCTAACAGAACAGGAAAACCTGCCCGATAGAAAATGTTTTAATTTCTCTTCTTTCGCAAGAATGGCAAGAGGCCAGGAAAAGTGCATAATAAATGAAGTATAACAAAAATCAATTATAGAAGTTATAATTAAACTCTTTTGCTCTGTCACTTATAATATTATTGTACTTATACACGATGACTTGGAATATTAATTTAGGTAGCAGGAAATGCAGATTAAAAGAAAAAAACGTAGAGGACGAGAGAGACACGGCAATGGACAGACAGGCAGACTGTACAAAAGACAGAAAAAAAATCAGACAGACTCGGAAAGACAGAAATGAAGTATAAGGGAAAGACACATACAGAAAGACTGACAGCCTTCAATCAATCAATCAATCAATCAATCAATTAATCAATCAGAGGGTCCCAAGGCGCGGAGGGAAAGGGGGGGTGCTGCTACTGCTCGAAGAGCCAGGTCTTGAGGATTCTTCTGAAGGCGAGTAGGTCTTGGTTCTGCCGTATGTGGGTAGGGAGGGTGTTCCAGGTGTCTTGGCGGCGAACTAGGAGAAGGATCTGCCACCGGAGGTCGTTCGTTGGATGCGGAGGACAGTGGCGAGGGCGAGGCTGGCGGAGCAGAGCTTGCGGGTGGGGGTGTGGAAGCTGAGTCTGCTGTTCAGGTAGGCTGGTCCAGCATTGTGAAGTGCTTTGTGTTCCTGGGTGAGGAGCTTGAAGATGATCCTCTTGTCGACGGGGAGCCAGTGTAGGTCTTGCAGGTGGGGGGTGATAAGGCTGTGGCGGGGGACGTTGACGATCAGTCGGGCAGAGGCGTTTTGGATGCGTTGTAGTCGTCGTGGGTGTTTGGCTGGGATTCCTGCATAGAGTGCGTTGCTGTAGTCCAGTCTGCTGATGACGAGGTCCTGTGTCACCATTCTTCTTGTTTCGGTCGGGATCCAATTGTAGATCCTGCGGAGAATTGGGAGGGTGTTGTAGCAGGAGGAGGAGATGGCGTTGACCTGCTTAGACATCGAGGGGGAGGAGTCGAGGATGAATCCTAGATTGCGTGCATGGTCGGTGGGTGTTGGTGCTGTTCCCAGTGTGGTCGGCCAACAGAAGTCGTCCCAGGCTGAGCGGTGGGTCCGAGGATGAGGACCTCTGTCTTGTCCGAGTTCAGCTTCAGACGGCTGCTCCTCATCCAATCGGCGACGGCCTTCATTTCCTCATGCAGGTTGGTTTTGGCGGTGTGCGGGTCCTTGGTGAGGGAGAGGATGAGCTGGGTGTCATCAGCGTAGGAGATGATGTTGAGGTCATGGTGGCGGGCCACTTGTGCGAGGGGGGCCATGTAGACGTTGAACAGCGTTGGGCTGAGGGATGAGCCCTGGGGGACCCCAGAGATGATGTCGGTGGCTTCGGATCAGAAGGGTGGGAGGCGGAGGCTCTGGGTTCTGCCGGAGAGGAAGGAGTTGGTCCAGTCAAGAGCCTTCTCTTGGATTCCAGCTTCTAGGAGGCGTGTCTTTAGAGTGCGATGGCAGACCGTGTCGAAGGCGGCTGACAGGTCCAGGAGGATGAGGGCTGATGTTTCGCCGTTGTCTAGTTGGCCTTGTGGAAGGACAGGTGTAAAGACAGACAAAGAGAGGCAGGGTGGCAGATAGACTGAGGGACAAACAAACACATAGATATGTTAGTTTATGTATCAGACTTTATGACATCAATATGCTTCCTCTTATGCCCTCATTATGAGTGACCCAGTGAATGGGGTAGATTTACCCTTTCCAGAGTTATTGAGATCGGTAACTTCAAGGAGATACCAATACCGGTAGTACAAATAACTCTGACTGTGGACAAAATCCAGTCCATTATCCATCTGAGGGTCTAATAAGTATTGAAGAATAAGAAGGTAAGTCAGTAATTCTGAGTCCAACTTTCCAAGAACTTTCTCGTTTAGGGCTGGATTTTCACCCAGAGATTTCAGCTGTGAGGCATAGACATCATTTGTGGGTAGTCTGGAGTTGCAGCTGCAACCTTTAGCTTGCCACCTGCTACTCCTGGCACTTCTTTTGTGACCCCTGGCCTCAGAGGGGGAAACCCTTGTGCATCCTCTGATGCCAGGGGTCACAAACGAAGTGCCAGGTGTATCAGGGATTTCAAGATAGAGGTTGCTGCTGTGACCCCAGACTACCCACAAATGACGTCCATGCTGTGAGGAGAAAAGCTAAAAGATCTGCTGTTCTTCTTCAGATATCAGAAATGCGATGGGACCGGTAGATGCTGTAATGAGGCTTAAGTACAAAGCGGGAGGTGTGAGAGAAGGTGTGCCCCTAATCAAGAGAAAAAAAAGGAATGAGTATGAGAAATGGACAAAAAGGGAGTCTTGCATTTTTTACAAAAACACCAGTATCTCAATGGACATAGCAATCATCCAAGCTAGGTAGGCAACAAATGTCTGGTCGATGGTTGAAAAGGCAGTGAGGGAAAGGATCAGAGAGCAGGAGAATGAAGGAAGGAATAAGAGAGGTTAGATTGAAGCAGGGAAGGGAGAGGCTAAAATCGAGAGAGGGGAGATAATGTGAGCAGTGTGAACATGACAGTGTTAGAAATCATGGTGGACTGTTAGCACACAATGCAGCAAGCCAGAGAGTACAGTGGCTATATAGTAGAGTGATGAAGTTAGATACAGAGAGAGAGATACAGAAAGTAATAGAAACACAGACAGGTAAGGGGGGAAATGCAATAAAGAAAAGAGAAACAGAAAAGAGGAAGTCCACAGGTCTGATTCACAAAGATTTTGGTCTTAGTAGGAGTGACATACTCTTGTAACATTTCTGGTTTACTGCTACTCTGTCCTGGAATACAGGAATAAACCAAGTGCATTGCAAGAATTAGTCACAGCAAAATCTTTGTGAATTGGACCCACTCAGAGGAACAGAGGGGAAGAGGCGACAGAAGAGAGAAAGAGAGTGAGACGGAAATACAGAGTCAGAGAGAGTGAAAAGAAAAAAGAAAGCTGGGTAGGTGGAGAGAAATGGAAAGAAGCTGTTGGATTTCAATTGAGATCTATGTGGCCCTCATAGCAAAAATAAGGGACAACGTAATCAAGGACAGAAATAGAATAATAATTGTATATTAAAACAAAGGTTGTCTCAAAACTTTGAAAAATGTTTCAAGGTCATGAGGATGAATCAGTTCTGCTTTGGGACAGTGTATATTTTCTAATCCAGACAGCTAGACTTCAGCAGAAGATCAGTGTATTTTTATTCCCTCATTTAACAGTCATATATTGCCTTCCATACCTCAAAAGTCAGAAGCAATATCAAATCATCAAAGAGAATTCCTCTCAAATAAGTTACTCAATGAGAAACCAAGATGGTTACCTAAAATTAATAGTATAATCTCAATGTACTGCAAGGGGCCTCCTTATTTGGTGATCCTATCTCCAGCCGTTTTAAAGCACCTCACCCTTGTAATCTACCTCAAAGCTAGCATCAGGGTTTTAACTGACTCAAATAACTTCAAGAAGATCAACAAGTTCTGCTCTCTGGGATACATTAGGGCATATAAAACCTGTTTTTTTGGAGTTATTCATTTGCAAAATGGACCAATAGGATCTCCAAAAGAGGAAAAGCTTGGTAGCATGAAGGGATTCCAGGGCACAGTCATAGGGCAACAAGTATATCAAAGACAATCATGAGCAAAAGTGGTGCCTTTGTGCTACTGAAAATTCAATTTGATGTGCACCAATGGGCCATGTTACTGGTCATTTTAATCTCTCATATTTTTCGATCAAGCTTTCCCAGTAAGCCTCTCATCTTTGCTCTCATTCTTTAATCACCTTTTCTGCTTTGAACAGTTCACCCAATCTCTCATTCTCCCAGCACTGCTACCCTTCTCCAGCATATTTAGGCCTCCCTCGCACTAGCACTGTTGTCATTTGCCTTTCTTTTTCTTATTTCTATCATTCCTAGTTTCCTTGCTCCCACATCCAGTTGTCCTCTTTCTCCCAGATCTCTTAATTCTACTTCTGTCCTACGGTTTCATCGATTTCTCTGAGTTTCCTCTTTAAAAACAAGCATATGTCCCTTGTTTCATGCCGCTGTCATGTTCCATCATACTTCCCCAACTTTTTCTGAAATGTTGTCCCTGTCCTCTATTTCTCCAGGGTTTCTTTGCACCTCAGTCTCTCATTAGTTGACTCTGACTATTCCAATTTGCTTCTTACCTGCAACTCTACAATTGTTTTTCACTAAGCTATGTCACTAAGGGCTCCATTAGGATGGCGGGCAGATTGCCTCCGCCAGGCTGGCGGTAGCCACAGCCAGCGTGGCGGGGGCAATCTGCCCGCCATCCTTCCCTGTATTCCCCCCGCCATATTAGAATGGCGGGGGGACCACAGCGGAGCAAAACACCGCCCGCCACTTTTCCGCCCCGGTCGCATTGCGGCCGGGGCGGAAAATGATTAATATGGTGGCGGTGTCAAGCAGACACCGCCAGCCATATTATGATGGGCTGAGGGTGATGCCTGCCATGGAAAGGCATGCGGTCTTCACTCTGGGGGGCCTCTGCGGGCCCCAGAGTGAAGGATGGGGGGTATTGCACATGGGGAGGTACCTGTGGTACCCCCCCTTCATTTGCATTAACAAAGCGGCAGGCACCGCGCGGTGCCTGCAACTTTGTTAATGCAAATGCATTTCTAGCATTGTGGCGGGCGATGCTGAGAGCACCGCCCACCACAATGCTACAAATGCAGGATGTGCCCGCCACTGTGGCGGGCACATCCTAATGCTGGCGTCGGGACCCCGCCCTTAAGGCGGGCGGTCCTGTTGACTGATAGGGCCCGCCCGCCATCCTAATGGAGCTCTAAGTATTTGTGCTCACCTCTATCTCTCCAACTTTTACTGCCACCCTACCGCTCATTCTTCCACACCTCCTCATTTTATCTTCAACTTCCATATACCACATCCTTTAAAATCTATAGTACACACTCTCTCTCTCTCTCTCTCACATTTAATCTTACCTTTGACCACTAAATATTTCTCTTTATTTCATCTCTTACTCTCCAATGTATTCATTTCTTTATCTCCCGATTGTTAAAAATGGGGGTCTCTAGTTGGCAATGGCTTACACCTATGTCCAAGCAGAAACCCTTGCTTCTAGTCAGGGTGAGGGAGTCATGCCCTTAGACAAATCCTGCTCACCCTTTGGTAGCTTGGCATGAGCAGAGAGGCTTATCTCAGAGGGAGTGTGTAAAGCATTTGTGCACACATCGAGTAACACAGTGAAAACACTACAAATGGATACCACACCAGTTTAAACAAAACAAGACCAAAACTCAGCCATATATATCTCAGGATATCATCAAAATTAGGTTATTCACAAAAATAAAGTTTGTAGCAACAAATAGCTACACCTGGGGCTATTACAACGTTGTGACAGATGAAAATCCCAAAGTATGGCGCTCACCGCGAGGTGTGCGGCGTCGGGCCCAGAGTCCCACGGACATCAAAGAACAGTACCTTGGCAAACAATAAAAACAAGGACAGTGCATGATGTTGGGGAGGTATCGGTTCTTTACTGTTGCCAGGGAGGTGATGTTTTGGTGGCATCGAGGCATTGGTTCCATGTGACGATGTGGGGTCGATAGATTCGGGAGGTCACCCACATAAGGTATTGGCTCCGCGATGATGGAGCACCAGCATCAGTTAAGTCGGGGCTGCGGTGCAAGTCAGCGATGCGTCGTGCCCTTCCGTCCGTTAATTGCGTGTCTTTTGCTTTCTCGCCCTAATTGCGCCGGGTATGCCCAGACGCGGGTCCCGGGCTCACTGTGCCACTGGAATTAAGCTATCCTGGCTGAAGAGGGGTGAAACCCCAAAACCGGTCGTAGGATGTTTATTTCTGGTCCAGGGAGAACCAGGCTTTGCAGTTCGGAATGGACTGTTCCCATGAGGCACAGGGTCAAGACTGATTTGCATATGGCCAGGTCTAAACTGGGGTGGCATGGTGAGCAAAAAAATGATGGATTTAAGCAAGATCTCTTGACTGAGGGTGAATGTTTTGATTCATTCTGCATTCTGTCCATCAATTGTGTGTCTTTGCACAGGGAAGATAAGGCATCTGTTCCTTACTGCGATGCAGGGGGGGTGGTGAGGCATTTGTTCCTTACTGTTGCCAGGGAGGAGATGTTTAGGTGGCATCAAGGCATCGGTTCCAAGCGACGATGTGGGGTCGATAGATTCGGGAGGTCACCCACATCAGGTATTGGCTCTGCGATGATGAAGCTCCGGAGTCAGTGCAGTCGGGCCTGCGGTGTGAGTCAGGGGATGCGTTGTGTACTTCACAAGCAGTGCCCAAGGTTCCGGTGCAGGTTGTGGCGTCGCTCGTCGTTGTCAGTGTTGCTATTTCCCACTGTGGTAGCCAAAACAGCAGTTCCAGGTGCAGGAGGACAGAGGATCAAAGTCTTTGTGTCCCAGAGACTTCAGACCAGGAGGCAAGCTCTACACCAAGCCTTTGGAAAGCTTCTTCAGGCAGGATACACACACCAGTTCAGGCCAACCCCACACAGCACACAGCATAGAAATAGAGCTTCTCCTTCAGCTTTCACCACTTTTCTTCTTGGCAGAGGTTCCTCTTGAGCCCAGAAGTAATCTAAAGTTCTGTGGTCTGGGCCCCAATATTTGTACCAGATTTCCTCTGTTCTCTGGTGGCAGAGAGTATCTTAGCTCATTCCAAACCAGTTCTGTCCTCTCCGGTCCAGCTTCCTGGCAGGAGGTGGAGACAGCATTGTGTAAGGCAGACAAGGCCTATTCAGTGCCTATTCATGTGCAAGGAAATATCCTCCCACTACTCTAAATGCAGCCCAGGTCTATTCAGCCCAGACCTGACTCATCCAGGAAAGACAAGACACACCACAACCTCAGTGAATGCACATCCCCAGTCACTCCAAAGCCAGGCAGTCAATCCACAACCCAGCAGAGGCACAAAGGAAGGTTAAGCAAGAAAATGCCAAAAGGTAATTGTAAAGAAAACGAACCCTTAACAAAAAATGAAATACAGTCGTTCTGGAAATAAAAATCAGTTCCATAAACAGATTCAATGATCAAAGTTTTCAACTTTATTACTACAATTCAAACAAAAATGTGAATTACCCAGTCAGAATAATTTCAAAAACCAAAGATAAAGAGAGCAAAAAAACAATGAACTAAGACAAACAATGAGCAAAACAACTGTTTATTTCAGTTAATTCGGTCACACTTTATAAATATAAAATCAAATCAAATCATATGCCTATCATGTCTCTTAAAAACCTAATTTAAACCTCCATCAAATGTATCATCACTTTCTGTAAAGCAATCAAACATAACAGTGTGGAACATGATCTAAAATGACAATAATGATACTGAGAAGCTAGGACAATTTTTTCTGGTATGAGACATAATTAATAAGAAATCAGGAAGAGACTAAGACGTTTTTGGTTTAAAAAAGGTAAGGCCTTGGATTTTCATTTCTTCCAGGGTTGATAAGAGTGGAAGCATTTCATTTTAAAAGTAAGAAATTAGTTGAACAAATATGGAGTAAAGCAGGGCAGTTCATCATAGGTACTGAAAGAAATGTTCATGACATACGTATAGGATAATCCTATGTACAATGACTCTCAATGAACATAATTTGTGCAGTGAGAGGTTTTCCTGAAAACGCTGAATGGATCCAGCACTTCTGGACCTATATTGGACAGACCTGCCATAATGCATACATGATTGTTTTCTACGTTTAAGTAGGCCCAAAATGACAAGTGTGGTCTTACATCAGCCATGTGAGTCTGATCTTTGCTCTAGAGTATAGATGTATAATTTGGAGTAGAATCAGACTGTACCACCTCTTTTCTACCAAATGTAGATGAAATCCTTAAGTATTAATTCTTCACCTACTAAATGTATCAGCTTGTTCCCCTATTTGGTGTTAGATTGGAATAAGATGATTAGACTATCATCTTTTCTTTCACAGGCGCAGAATATCATTTAATCAGTTTCAAATGGATCAGCACTGTAACAATTTATTTTTAGTTTGTGCATCTATTCATGTTACTCGGCCATGTGCATGAAATTGTTTTCCCTCTAAATAATTGAAGCAAACTCACAGATTGCTGACATTGGTCAGAACTTTAATATAGGCTCCAGAATATCGTGCTACCAGAATATTGGGGTCTTAATGTCGAGGACCAAACTAGCGACAGGAACAAGATTAATATACATATAGGTATATATAGATTTGATTACCTCCACATATATGCACCATGACAATATATATGTAGTTAATGTTTCGCCATACAACCGCTCAGAAGTGCAAAGACCCCAGCCACTCCCTTTATATCTTGCTTCCGTGTTGTAAAAAGCAAGACACAAATGAAAAGTAGCCAAAGCATTTTTATTCCTATGTTTCCAGACTTTAAGGCAAAAGCTCTACTGTGTTTTTTGAAAGTCAGCCACCCATTTCTTTGTAAACAGGTAAAAGTCTAGGTTCATTTTCTTGATATAATCGATTATTATTTGCTTTTCATATGGAGGTTTGTTGCAAAGGTTAATTTTCTCCAAGGAAGTCAAACATTGAATATTATTTATTTCTACGTCAGTAAAATATAGATTCACAAACAATGCATTAAAATGAATATTGATACATGTGGGTATGCAGGTATGCATCATTTTACAATGGCAACTAATTTTCTTAAAGGAAGAAGGTGAAAAATAGAATGTATGTATCATTTAAAGAAAGTGTTCTGCTTGCAGTCTCTACCACAAAATGTGCTACATCCAAATACCCATAACTAATTTTTCTTAAATACACATGGACACTGAAAATAAGCACATCTGTTCAAATTTTATGAATAAAAATGTTTAGAAGTAGGATAAATATCTCCTTACTTTGACAAGTAATCAAACTTAAATTCGGGGATAGCTTGGAGCTACAAAGAACCACTAATTGAGTTAGGAATTCACTCTTCATCTGACGTCGTAATCTGCTACATCCACGTTTTGGAAACATCAAAACCCAGTACACCCCCAAATCCAAAGTTAAAGATTGTGCGTGTAATTGAAGGGTGCAAGTGGTGAAAAACTGAGCAAAAGGTTTATTTCAAACACCGAGTGTGCCATTAATTCCCTTTAAAACGATTTTACACATTTACAAAACATATGAAAGACAGTCGCAGGTGAATCGCTATAGTCCCAGTAGTCACCGGAGTCACTCAAAAGCAATTTTGCATATTCGGACACAGTAATAAAAAAATACGAGCCTCTGTTTTGTGTATTCACGATTCAAACCGATTCCACTTTTATAAGTTACAAATTAGCTTATATTTTTTTCTATAAATTTCTAAATTCGAATCAGCCTACCATTGTTCTCTACTCTTAACTAGCTCTTCTTTCAGGACAGGACATGCCTTTTAATTATTAGTGGTCCTAGTGCAAATAAAGAGATCCATTCACAAATGCTGTGAACACGTGCTGCATTGCATACATGTATGAAATAACATTAAAGTCTATCCTGCTGTGTTTATCACTGGTGTAAAGACGTAGCAAACATGAAATGCTTTCTACCTAGATTGTTTTAAATATGATGAAGAATTGAAAGTGCCAAACATCCTGATGATTGAGTGCATATAAAGTGAGAGAGTGATACTCCTATGGGTGGAGCCAAAACCAGTATGCATATTTTAAAGACTTGGGCCTAGATGTATCAAGCCTTTTGCGATTCGTTAAGGCCGAAATTCTGCGAATTTCGGCCTTAAGGAATCGCAAACGGACATTTAGCATCTTTTGGGATGTATCAGAAATTAGCAAAATAAGGAATCGCAAAAAATTGCGATTCCTTATTTTGCTTATGCATTTAAGGAATCGCAATTTTGCGATTCCTTAAATGGCATGTATGAAACTTTTTAAAATTGAGAATTCGGGTTAAGGAATCGCAAATTAACACCAATTTGAGGTTCGTGTTAATTTGCGAAATCCTTTTAAAAAACAAAATATGACTATTTTGAAGGTGGCATGTGACACACATACATGCCCATAGGGCATGTATGTGTGCCATATGCACACACATGTAAGTTTCAGGGGTGCAGCAGGGTGTCCATGAGACACCCCTGCACCCTTGAAATAATTCTCAAATTGCGATTAGCAAATTGCGAATTCGCAATTTGAGAATTACTGCACAATCATTCCTATGGGCCTCCTGGCCCATAGGAATGCATGGGGAATTATTCCTTATTTGCGAATTCGCAAAATGCGAATTCGCAAATAAAGATAAATAAGGAATCGCTAAAAAAATGCAATTTTTTACATACATTCCATTTTGCGAATTCTAAATAGCGATTCGCAAAAAATCGCTATTTAAGATTCGCAAAATGGAATCTTGATACATCTAGGCCTTGGTATCAAATCTTCTCGCACATAGCTGCACTATAAAGCCAGAACTTTAAAACCTGTACCGAAGTCTTCTAACTTACACAGCACCTTGGAACAACTTCACACCATTCTTTTCACTGAAAGTAAGATGCAGTCAGAGTAAAACCCCTATATAATGAACCACATAAATGTACCAGAACTGAAAAGTAAAAAATGCTGCATAATTCAAACCACATATTACTCGACCTCTATGAATCCATTACGGAGAACAATGAAAAATGTTTTGTGAATTATGCCTAATTTACAAAAGAATAAGTGCCAATGCCCAAAGCCCTGCTCAGAGGTCATAGTCTTGTGCAATGAAATGTCTGCTAGCTGAATACCAAGGCGTGTAGTCGTGAATCCACTTATTGCCTTTTAATCTACCACCAGACATTCCCTGCCCCTTTATCTCACTCATACATGTTCCTGCTTTCTACCTAAGTGATGGGTTGTCCATCTTTCTTTGCCTCCTTCTTTCTCCTTTGTGTGTTTTTCTCTCTGTTGCTCTTTGTAAATGTTGGATGGTGAAAAGTAAGTGCTGCTTCTCAACAATTAGTGCCGGTGGAGCCAACCTGCAACCATTGGATCAAATATAGGTAATTCGTGACAGCCCCCCGCCCCCTTGCTGCTTTGCTGCCTCCTTGTTTTCTGAATTGTTTACCTGTTTTTCTGTTGTTGAGCTCAACCTTCTTTAAGTCATCTTTGTTAGATTTTGTTCAACTTGTTCAGTTTTGTACTGCCTTTGTTTTAATTTCTGTTTGTTTTTCCCCCTTTTTCTTTTCACTCTGTTATTCCTGCTGCATCTCCTTCCTGCCTGCCCGGCCCTGCCGTCAGCGCCCCTTCCTCCTCCCAAAATCTACTTAATGGAGGCTGCAGCATGGTCACGCAGCAGAAGCGCACAGTGGCCAAGTGTCTGGCACACCAATGGTGGGCTAAACGCACGCCTGTCTGCACCCTCCTGCTTTTGGACCGTACCCATTGCCAGGGACCCAGGCTGTCCCGCTCATTGCAGATACACTGCAGCCGAGCTCAGAGCCCCGGACCCCAGACCCTGCAACAACAACTGCTGCTGCACTGCTCCACCATCAACAGTAGATTTTCCTGCCAGCACTACCTAATTTCCTGCAACACCGGGGCACACGCACACATGACAACCACCACCACGCCAACGACAACCACTTCAGAACAACTCCACCACTCCTGCTCAATGCTTGATCTCTCTGCAAGTACACCATTGAGATCTGGGACACCATCCCCTCCCTCATCCCCGACATCATCTGCCTCAATGAGATCTGGCTCAACTGTGCATCCCCGCCCATCATTGTCTCAGCATTGCCCGACGGATACAAGATAGCACTCCAAGACTGCATTAACTAATACAGGGGTGTAATCACCACCATCCACAAAGAGATAATCCACTGCACCACCACCTCAGATGACACTACCCCGAACATGGAAGACCTCAACTTCTAACTTCATACTAATGGCAAAACCAACATCAGAGGCACTCTTGCCTATAGACCTCTAGGACCTCACCAAAGCTTCTTGGATGCCATCCACAATTTCATCGACCCGCTAGCCACTGACTTTAAATACCACATCTTCCTCAGAGGCCTCAATTTTCACCTTGACTGCCTTAATAACACGAACGCCGCCAACCTCTTTGAAATCATGAACAACTTCGGCCTCAGCTAAATTGTCACCATCCCCACACACATCACAGGACACACACTCGACTCCATCTTTACGGCCAGTGAGTCTGACCTGGGGAGAAACTTGTATTCTATCATTGACCATGTATAAGTGTCTGCTTCAGCTATTTATATGTGTGGTAATCTTAGTGTTGTTCCCTCCATATTCAGTGACCATAACTTACTTACACTATTGTTTTTCTTCTGGGGCTAAAGGAAGGATGCATTTGATTTAGCAAATAATATTGACCCCTCTAGAGCAAACAGTGTAAGAATTACATGGACGGGAGTGGATCTACGTACGACCCTGCATAAAATAGTAGATTCTAACTGTAGGGAAATAACCAACTGCCTCAAGGATGAAATCGGCTCAAATATAGTGACCGAAAATCTTTGTTGTACTACAAACTCCATTAAATTGCTTTTAACTCAGTACCCAGGAACAGTAGGTAGCAAAAAAAGGGATGGTTTGACGGTACTTGCACTAAAGCATTATAGTTATTAAAGCATGCCCTGTCTAAGTCCCCGCAAGATATATCAACTATTAAATCCCTACGGAGCAAGTGCAAATTAGCTATAGTTGCAGGCAAAAAGAGGCTCCAGGCCGAGGCATGGGAAAACTTGGCCATCTCTGCAAAAAATGTTCTGGAATACAGTAAATTCTCCCTTCCTAAAGAATGATGATATCCTGGAGCTTTGTTCGTCTGTCCCCTCAGATATATGGGTGACACACTTTTCTGGAATTTTTAGTAATAGTAGGGAGAATTAGATCAGGTAGGGCCTGATTGGGAGTTGCACGAGGGGAGGTGTAAGTCTCTGAATATTACTAATGATGAAGTGCTACAGGCTATTCAGGTGAGTGCTGGGGGAAGGGCGCCAGGCCCGGATGGTGTTCCCGTTTATGTTTATAAATCTGCCCCTGATTTATGGTGACCTATCTTAACCAGAGTGTTTAATTCAGCCACAACAGACACGTTTCCCCAGACATGGACAGAATCGATCATTGTACCCATATATAAAAAAGGGGATAAAACAGACCCTAAAAATGATCGCCCTATCTTGCTCCTAGATACTGCCTTGAAAGTGATGAGTAGGGTCCTGTTATTAAGATTGGAAGAATGGGCGCTAGAGCATCTGATCTTAACCCTGGTGAAGTTCGGGTTTAGGAAACGACTTAGCACAATTGAGCAATGCTTTAACTTAGAGTTACTTATCAGTAAGTATTCTAGGGCAAACGCAGGTACCCTTTATCTATGCTTTGCCGATCTAAGTAGTACATTTGATCTGGTCGACCACAATTTACTGTGGGCAACTCTGATTTCCATGGGAGCACCTTGGGCGAATATTGGGTTTCTCTCCCACCTATACGAGAACCTAACTAGCCAAGTTTGTTTCGGCCCTCGGGGTGAATGCTCAGATAAATTTAAATTAGGATGAGTTTTACGTCAAGGGTGTGTGCTAGCACCAATTTTATTTTCACTTTTTATTAATGGGGTAGATGATTATTTGCAAATGATACAGGCTGATCACGGGAGGCTGGCCGTCCGATACCCATACTATTATATTCAGACAACGCAGTATTATTAGCACCCACCGAGTACGTCTCCAGAGATTGATGGACGCTCTTTTAGACTATGATTCTAAGGAAAATGGTAGTCAATAAAGCGAAAACATTCACTATGGACTCTGGCCCTAAACCCAAACCCTGCAAATAATTTTTTATTGATAGTACTCCAATCCACACAGTCAGTTCCTTTTGCTACCTTGGTATTTTTTTTTTGCGGGAAATAGCCCATGATCCCTACATATTTTAAACACCAGAGCTAAAATGAGTAGGGCAACCCAAGGGATTTTTATATTTTCCTCAAAACTAGGGAATCAACCAATCAACGAAATGGTAGCCATATACAAAGTAAAATGACCACCTTCCCGAAGAATGGAAATTTGCAGATGTCAAAAGTCTTCTCAAGAAACAATCAGTTGACCCCAAGAACTCCCATCCCATCTCTCAGCTCCCCTTTTCCGCGCACGTCCTCGAAAATGCCATCAACCGACAACTTAGGGAACACCTGTAGAACAACAATCTTCTGGACACCTCTCAATCCAGATTCCACACCAACCGCAGCACCAAAACCACCCTGATTGCTGCCACTGATTACATTAGAACCCTCCATGACTGGGGAGAAATGGCTTTCCTGATTCTATTTGACCTCTCAGCAGCTTTCAACACTTTATCCCGCCACATCCTTATCAAGAGCCTTCAAAAAATTTGAATCCAAGGAGACGCCCACAAATGGATCACCCCCTTAATCATCAGAAGAACTCAGAGAATATGCCTACAACAGTTCACCTAAGATCATCATCTGCAGAGTCCCTCAGGTCTCATCCCTCACCCATACACCATTTAACACCTACACAACCCCCTTGGTCAACATCATCAGAACCCATGGACTAAATATCATATCCTATGCCAACAACACCCAGCGTATCCTCACGCTATCAGAAGACCCTTCCACCATGATGGTCAGCTTCGAGAGGTGCATGATAAGCATCACCAGCTAGATGAAATACAACTGCCTAAAACTCAGCACAGACAAAGTGGGAGTGCCCATCTTTGGAAACAACACCACTCCTTGGAGCGACGCCTAGTGGCCTTCTGAACTAGGATGCTCGCCCACTCCAACAAACCATGCCCGCAACATTGGCATTATCCTAGACAGCAAGCTCACCATGAAAAACCCGGTCAACAAAGTCTCCTCCCCCTGCATCCTCACTCTTCGCATGCTTTGTAGCATCTTCATATGGCTCCCATTCAACACCATATGAGCCGTCACGGATCACTGAAAGAATATCGACAGACAGAATATCGACCTACACAAATATCAACGCTGGAATATCGAAGGTAAGTATATCGACACCCTACCTACAACATTGCAAGTACAAAAATATCGGAAAAAAAATATCGATGTTAAAAATATCATCAGTAAAAATATCGTTTTTTTCTGTAAAAAAAGTAAAATAAAGTAAATGATACTTATAAATACCATAAACATATTTAAACATATTTAATCATGTTTAAAATTAATACTTTAAATATTTTTAAAGTCAATTAAATACAACATTATCTAAAAAAATAAAAAAAATATTAAATACATAAATAAATAAAAATACTATTTAAAGTCCAGAAAATTCAACAGTAGGGAAAGCGTTAAATAGCGTAGGGGTAAAAATTACTATTCCCCCTCCAGAGACTGCAACAGTAGGAAAAACTTTGGGTAGCGTAGGGGTAAAAATTACTATTCCCACTCCAGTGAGTGCAACAGTAGGGAAAGCGTTGGTTGGCGTAGGATTAAAAATTACTATTCCCACTCCACTGAGTGCCACAGTAGGGAAAGTAAATACTTCATATATGAATAAAAATAAATTAAATATTAATACCAATTACAAATTAATTAAAAGCAATTACCAATTTAATATAATATAATAATTAATCAATAAAAAATCCAAATAAAAATTCATTATTAAAAATAATTTCCTATTAATACAAATTAATTACCAATTAAGTCATTAACTAACAATTGACAAATAATAAGCAATTAATTCAAAATAAATACCAATAAATAAATAAAACAAATTAATTAATTACACTTAAATTACTTCCCACCTTATTCTCCTATAAACCCACAACCCGCTACAGAAAATAAATTATTACAATTAACATGATTATCAATTAATCAATTAATAAAAACTAATTATCTATTATAATTAAATGACTTACAAATTAAAAATTAATTAACAATTACTTCAAAATAAATACCAATAAATAAATTAAAATATTTAATTAATTACAATTAAATTACTTCCCACCCTATTCCCCTATAAACCCACAACCTGCTACAGAATCATAGTACGCAAATATTAAATACCATAAAATGAATTACTTAAAATAAATTATAAAATAAATATACACTTTTCACACATATACTAACATAAAAACACTTTAAAAAATTCGATATTATTAAAAAATCGATATTAATTTACTTACCTCAAATTCGATATTTGTGTTGACTATATTCTGTCCATGCGTTATTTTGTCCAATCTATATTTTTTATTCGATATTACTGCATTTCTATATTTTTTACTCAATATTTTGAGTGTATACCAACCGTTACACAAGCCCTAGTCACCATCCACCTGGACTACGGCAACACACTCTACGTGGGAATCACCTCATACCTCATGAAGTGACTGCAAACCATAAAGAACTCAGTGGCCAAACTCATCCTCAACCTCCAAAGCGAACACACATCACCCCCCGCACCCACCTCAAGAAGCTCCAGTGGCTCCCCATTCAGAAGAGACATCAGTTCAGGATGCTGATTCACACCTACAAAAGCCCTACATTACATAGGATCAGCATATATTAACCACCACCTGAACTTCCACCAAACCTCCAGACACCTGCACTCCAGCTTACTATCCCTCGCTCACACTTCCCACATTTTCCGAAGCAACAGTGGAGGATACTCCTTCTCCTACCTCGCTGCATAGTAATGGGACAACCTCTCCCTTCACCTCCGATCTTCATCTTCTCTGTTGGAATTCAGAAAGGGACTCAAGATCTGGCTGTTCAACTGAACCCTCCCTAAGCAGCAGGTTCTCAGCAGCTGGATACTGTCGCTAGTGATTAGACATGCTTTATAAGTCCTGTTTGATTGATTGATGGAAACGAAACACTGCATGAGTCTCTGCAACACAGCAACAGAACACCATAAAACAAATCCCAAGAATAAATCACCCCACAAGCACATCCACTCCTCCACAGAGAGGCAGTCTCAATCATTTTTAAAATTTGCAATCATTGAGGGCTTTTGCTACTATTGGAGCCACATTAAATGCAGTAGTTGTCATACTCACTAATTAATGTACTCCCTAAATACATTAAAATCCACCCCGTGGCCCGTTATTATCTCCAAGAAGCAAAGCGTGCATTATGATAACATTTTATGAGCAGATGTTTTTTACATTTCCCCATAAATCAGATAAACTGCGATTCCTTGTAGTTTTCAAGCAGTAAAAACAGCACAGGGTTAGATTCCTGAGGAGTAGAAACAAGCAGCAACCTCTTATCTGCTTAAAACAGAGTCTCTGTTCCATTACAATAGTTTCTGGGTTTTGCTTATTTGACAAAGAAAGGGCTAAATAGCAGATCAGACATGTGTGGCAATAATGGACAATCCTGAGTGTTGCATGCACTAGTCTGCAAACGTATGATCTCGTGCTATTTTGTCATAACAGAATCGTTCACGTGGGCATATGATGCAATGAAAAAGTTTGCAAACAATAAATAAAAAACGAATCCGTACACATTCCTTACAGAATGCTCATTCGAGGAATATTTCAGCAGGGAATCTTTTGCCAGTCAGAGATGGCACTGCCATTTTTTAATCCTACAGCCAAAACCATTTGCAGAGTTTTTGCAAGGATTTTCATGACCACGTTTTGAAGAGATATAAACCTATAATGTGCACAGTTTGTAATATCTTTTCATTAGTTTGCAATTGGACTTGACAGGATATGCTGCATTATCTCAAGAAAGCATGAAGGGTCATTTAGGCCCCAGCAAGTGGTTCACCAGCCTAATCTGGTGGTAGAAACTCAGCTTCCACCAGCTCCACAACAATCCTGCCTTCATATTTTTAATTCCATGCCAGTCTGATGGGCATTTATAATGAAAGTAGCACCTCCAACATAGCAGGAACCATATTGGAACCTTTTGTAGCGCCAAGGAAATATGTCATGTTGTGGTGGCCCACTCTGATTTCCTTTCTATTTTCCAGAAACTAACTTCTAAAGTGGGGGTTTATTTTATGAATCCAAACAAACAAGGAAACAGAGCCAAAAGTAACGAGGGCGTGTAGGAACCGAAGCGGCACCCCACAAGAGGCTTAACAGACCAAAAGGGTAAAGAACGAAGGAACGGCGGGGCAAGAAGGCGAACGGGCAGGAGAGGAGGGAGCGACCACAAGATGGCGGCGTGAATACGGAGGCGGAAAGAGGAACGCGGGAGGCGACAGGCAGAACCAAAGCAACATCGGCCGCAGCATCCAAGCAACCGAGCCCCCACATTGGACTGCCCTCAGAAAGGAGAAAAGGGAGGCATGGTATCAGGAGCGACTAGAAGCAACCAGCCCTGAGGGAAAAAAAGAGGCAACGGCCACCTCAGCACGACTGCCGGGAGGCGATAATCAAGTAAGTGCGCCCCCGGCGAAAGACAGCTCAAACGCGCACCGCAGAGTGAGCAGCCAAATCTGCACGCAGCAGACGAGCTCACCGAAGAATACAAACAGCCATCTTGGCAAAAGCAAAGAAGCAAGGGGCGGCCATCTTGGCACAGCATAGGCAGTTGTGACAAAGAGGCTAGCCGACAACGCAGCGGCCATCTTGGCAAAAGGAGAGAAGCATGGGGTGGCCATCTTGTATGCAGCGATGAGCGGGAAGGCGGACAGGCGGGGAACCAGTCAAGCGACATAGATGAGCGGAGAAGCACAGACAGAGACACAATGTTGCGACGCTGCAATAAGGCGCTAAGCAGGAACTTGCAAGGCGGCACACACAAGCCTCGAGCAGACAAACAACGTTGTGGAGCAAGCCGATAATACGGCGGCCATCTTAGTAAAGAAAAGAAGCTTGTGGCGGCCATCTTGATGCAGCAGTAACACGGCACAGCGAGGAACATACAAAGCGACATACACAAGTAGGAGAAGCTCAGAAAGACAATGTCGAGCAGCGGAACAGCAGTACAAACAAAAAGACGCCAGAGACAAGCACGAAACGGAAGGAAACTAAGAAGGCCAAGCGCAACAAACATCCGCAAGGAACATCCAACTAAGGACAAGGGAGGAACAGGTAGCCACCCCAAGGCGCAGAGAGATCACAATAGAGCAAAAGTGAGAACAGCTCGGGGGAGGAGCGCGCGGACAATAAGCGGGCCTATACAAACCGGTCTGGGCGCCAGTCAACACGTAAGAGCGCATAGCCCCCAGCGCGTGGTGGACCGCGCAGCGGAACACCGAGGCAGAGGCGAGCCAAGATAAACCGCTAAGCAAAGCGTGACAGCTGCAGTCGAGTGCAAGCTACACAAGGCGTAGCAGGTGCACGCAAGCGCAGGGGGCTGGCGGGGGCAAAGACCAGGACCCGCATCATTAAGTGGCCGTGCAGATTCAGAGAAGACACCATGCCCCCACTCAGCAGCCAAACCACCAAAGCATCAAAAGATCCAAGGGCAGACCCAACAAAGCAGCAACAGAAGGAAGGAAGACTTCTGACCCACCAGGTCAGAAGAGGTTTTGACACCATGGCAGGGAAGGAGGACAAGAGGATCACAAACAACACTAAAAAGAGCAAGAATGAGATTCCGGACTCACCAGCAAAAAACAAAAACGGCCAAAGCAACGAAACGATAACGCTGGACACACTACTGAAGAAAATCACGGAAGGCAATGATCTAACAAAGGCCAAAAAAAGACTGTGGACAACATCCAAATGGAGCTGATAGCAATAAGAGCAGAGCAGAGCAGAGCAAACGGAAGGATAGATGAAGCGGAGAAAATAGTGAGCCACCTCGAGGACCGCACAGGGTCAATGCACAAAGACCTGGGCTTAGTAAATGTAAAATGTAAATTGATACTTGTATAGCGCACTACTCACCCGCAAGGGTCTCAAGGCGCTTGTACGAATACCGTTGTGGAACCCATCCTGGCTTTCCCTGTGAGGGGTCCACTCCTGGGCAACCCCAAGGTGGAGGCCAGGCATCCTTAGCGTTGTGGGGGCAGTTGTGGAGATTAAGCAAGCTATTGCCCAGGGTTGCAGAGTGGGACTCCATGATTGGAATAGGCACCGAGGTGAGAATTATCAGGTCCGTGGAATTTTTGGGCCCAAGACCTGCCGAGGCTGGGAATTGAACCCTGGTCCCGGGCTAAACCTCTGCATCAGGGTCTGCCGCTCTAATCATTGAGCCACACTTCTCCACTTAGTGATAAGGAGAACCTCAGCACTGCAAAGAGCACTGGTGGAGCAGGAGGACAGAAGCCGCAAGGGGAACGTCAGACTACTGGGAGTCCCCGAAAAGGAAGAAGACACCCCAGGCGCGTGCGCCCTTATGCTGGAGACCATAATTCCGAAGCTTACAGACCTCAGCTTTGACAGACCCTTCGAGATTGAAAAAGCCTACCGCATCCCTGCTAAGAAACCGGCAAACAGCAACATCCCGAGACCAATCATCTGCAAGCCTTTACGAGCCAACCATACGTACGCTATATTCGCAGTAGCTAGGAAAGGCCAGCCAATGTTGATCAATGGTAAAAAGGTGACAATTATTCAAGACTTTTCAAAACTCACGGTTGAAGTGAGGAAAGGGTTACTAGCCCTACGCGACCAACTGTGCAGAAGCAACATCACTTTCACCTTCGCTGGCCCTTCCAGAATGAGGATAACGGACAGACACGGAAGCAGACTCTTTGAGGAACCCAACGACCTACGGAGATACTTAAACGGCCCGGAACCAGAGGAAATGGACCTAAAAAGCCCAGGAGCAAAGCGAAGAGCGTCGTCGGATGGAGCTGAAGGAGGGGGGGAGTGAAACAAGGGAAAGGAACACTCTAACACTGGCTAACCCTGCGGAAACCTTGTGAGACTCTGCCCCCTACCTATAGATGCAACAGAGACTAACTACGGAACCTGCTAATGTATGCACTGACAATCAAGAGAACCAAAGCAGAGCAGATCTCTCAAACCACGCAAGGCGCAGTACGAACTAAAACTACCTCAGATAACGCGCATTGGTGCACGCACATAGACACAACCGCATCTACCTCAACAAGGGGAAAGGGAACAGTTGCAGCTGAACCAACCACCGCGAGCTAACAATAAGAAGATAACCAGCTATATCCTTTTCAAAACCCTATACCCATGCCGATTCATAATAACAACTAATAGTCACTAACTGAACTAAACTAAGTGTGCCAACACTATGCAAAGACACAAGGGCAAGAACGCTACATCTTCCCACCAGACAGAGACTTGGGGGGGAGAGCGGGAGGACCTTTGCTGTTACACACCCACATTTCTACAGGCGGAGGGTGGGGGGGATGGAGGGAGGGGGAGGACGAGGGAGAAGGGAGGGACATGTAGACCGGAAAGCGAATGGTACAGTACGTAAATGTGCAACTAGATAATCTTTATCTTCTTATGTCTTCTTTCCACCTATCACCCCACATTCCACGCGCCAGACCTCGAGGGAGGCACTTAGGAAGACCCAAGGAAGACGGACAAAACGCTCAGCCATGCACCTAGCGAAGAACATAGAAGACAGGGATAACACCAAACCACAATGAATAACGCACCAAAACCCAAACTAACCACAAACCTCAAGGTGGTGTCAATGAACGTAAAGGGCCTCAACCACCCAGTCAAATGAAGGAAAGTACTAGACCACCTAGCCAAACTGAAGGGCGACATCTACACACTGCAAGAAACCAAGCTCACAGAAGAAGAAGCAAAGCTTTTGAAAGCGAGGTGGATAGGGGAGGTCTTCTGCTCGCCGGCAAACGGGAAGAAAGGAGGTGTAATCACCATACTGAGCAAGAGGGCAAACCTGATCCTAAAACACTCAAGCGCAGACGAGGAAGGGCGAGTACTAATAACTAGCCTACTGAGAGGAGAGGAACAAATACACATAGCCAACATCTATGGGCCAAACTTCGAGGATAAGAAATTTTGGCAGGAGGTGGACACAATGCTCTCCAACATTCCTCAAGAAGACCTCATGCTGGTAGCGGGTGACATGAACAGGGTAATGGACCATGCTACGGACAGACACCCACATAGAACAAGCCACGAATCTCAAAACACCAATACCCTGAAGGACCTGTGCACCAAACTGCACCTTGCTGACCCGTGGAGGCTACAAAATCCAAATGCACGTGAATACACCTTCTACTCGCATCCACATAACTCCTACAGCAGGATAGATTACATACTGATGTCCAACACCCACACACACCTAATTGATCACACAGAAATTGCCCCAATAACCATCTCTGACCATGCGCACGTCACACTATCACTAAGTGGAAGACACAACGAGAGGCCAACAAGAAGATGGCGACTAAATGACGACATCCTGCAGAACAAAGACAACGTGAAGGAAATCGAAGACGCAATAAACAACTACCTAGAACACAACAACAACGATGAGGTAGGAAAAGGTACCATCTGGAACGCCCTCAACGCGATGCTTAGAGGGAAACTGATCAACATCAAAGCAAGAATGAACCGAGGCAGGAACAAAAAGATCAGTGAACTGGAAGAGGAAATAACACAGCTGGAGAGAGGGCACTGCGCCAACATAACGGACAAGAATACCCTCACCACACTAACGAAGAAGAAATATGAGCTGAACAAGATCCTAAGCGAAAGAGCTGGCACGTGGTTGAATAAATTCAAATCCATAAACTTATGTGCCGCCAACAAGGCTGGGAAACAACTGGCATCATACCTAAAGGCAAAACAGAGGCAATACACAATCGCAGCCATAACAGACAAAACGAATAAGTCCCAAACGACAAACAAAGGTATACTTGAGGTATTCAGGCAGTTCTACCAGGAACTATACAGCGAGGACAAGAATCTAAAAGCAGACGGCGGCGCAGCCATGCTCAGCAATACCACCCTGCCAGAGCTCACAGCAGACCAAAGAACATCACTGGAAGTGGACATAGCAGACACAGAAATCAAAGCAGCCATCAACCAGCTCAAACCAAACAAGGCACTAGGTCCGGACGGGTACACGGCAAAGTTCTACTAAACCTTCAGCCAACAACTCAAACCACTAATGGCGGAAACATACACTCACTGCATACAGAGAGGCAAGATGACTAAGCGCATGGGCGAAGCGAACATCATAATAATCCCCAAGGAGGGGAAGGACCCACTATACCCGCAGAACTACAGACCGATCTCGCTCATAAATCTTGACTGTAAGATATACGCGAAGATACTGGCCAACAGACTAAACAAGGTCCTGCCAAATCTGATCCACAACTCGCAAGTAGGATACATCAAAAACAGACTATCGCAAGACAACACACGACTACTGTGCCATCTCATCAATCACACAACACACAGCAGCATGCAAGCGGTGATGATAGCACTAGACGCAGAAAAGGCGTTTGACAGGGTCTCCTGGCCATTCCTAGGCAAATGTATGAGCAGGTTCGGGCTAGGGGCCAAATACAGAACTATGGTAATGGTCCTGTACAAGGAACCAAAAGCAAAAATGGTAGTAAATGGAAGCACATCGGAAACACTCACATTGGGTAGAGGCACCAGGCAAGGCTGCCCCCTCTCACCAAGCCTCTTTCTTCTAGCACTAGAACCACTACTAGCCAGAATAAGAGACAACAACGAAAAAGCAGGCGTCAAAATCAAAGAAAAAAAACGTCAAACTGTCAGCATACGCAGATGACATCCTCATCACAACAACCAATCCGTCAACGTCAATAACAGCACTCATGGACACAATAGGAGAATACGCTGAAGCCTCGGGTTACAAGCTCAATAAAGACAAATCAGAATGTAAGCCAATGAACATCCACACCACCAGAGAGGTGCTCTGAGACTCAGGACTGGCGTGGCAGATGAAACCACTTAAATATCTAGGCCTGCTGTTCGGAAGAGACCTAACATCCACACTAGAACACAACGAAGAGTCAACCCTGAAGAAGATAAGGGAAAGACTGGACCTGTGGTCACCCAAATACATAAGCTGGTGGGGCAGGAACGAAACAATAAAGAGGATGGTAACGCCAGCCATCAACTATACGCTCAGCATGCTACCGCTCCGGATGACAGACACATTCCACAAAAAACTGGACAAACTCATAAACAACTTCATATGGAGAAACAAGAAACCCAGAATCAACCTACAGAAGCTGAGACTAACGAAAGACCTCGGAGGACTCAACCTAGCGAATTTTAAAAACTTTCAAACTGCATGCCTAGCGAGGCAAGGAATCTTCTGGCTATACAACACCCAAAGCTACGAAGCTGTTTGGTTAGAGGTGGAAAGAAACATCCTGGGGGGGCTAAACCCCATAGCGCTTCTAACCGCGAACAAGCACACCCAAAGAACAAACCCAATACTGCGACACACCAAAGAGGCACTGATGAAAATAGACAAATGAATGGCACGGAAACTGAAGGGCACGACATGGGAATCGATCTGGTTCAACACAAAGATAACTTACCAAGGAGCAACAATGCACAATGATACATGGATAGAGAAAGGAATAATCCTCCCGAGCCAGCTAGAAACTAAACAGTCACCATTAACATTCCAAAACCTGCAACAACTACACGAGCTCCCGAACCGGGAACTCTACACCTTCCTGAAGATCAAAACAGCCATAACGAAAGCGAACCTAAGCAAGGAAGAACCGACCATCATCAAATACATGCAAAGCCTGAACTCGGCAGGCCACCAAACGGCAAAGATATACAAGCTCCTCAACCCATCCACATCGTCACTGAACAAGAAAACAACGAGCACATGGGAACAACTCCTGGGAAGGCAGCTAAACGACAGCGAACAATGCAAACTGTGGTGCTCGGCATCAACAAACAAGATAACCCCACAACTAGCCCAGACAAAATTCTGGCTCCTACACAGAGCTTACTGGACACCGACAAGACTCCACAAAATTGGTATTACAGAATCAGGCAGCTGCTGGAACTGCGGGACAGAGGAAGGAACTCTAGAACACCTGATCTTCAACTGCACCAAAGTCAGGAAGTTCTGGATGAAAGTGAACAGCTTTCTGAACGACAAAGACTTAACAATCAGCTTTGTAAGCCTGGCCACAGAACACATGACAGCAGACCTAAACAGCAAAGAAGAAAGAGACCTATTAGACTTACTGCTCACAGCGGCCCTAAAAATAATCCTGACAAACTGGAAAAACACGGCCAAAGCTAACTTTAAAACATGGGTGAACTGGGTCACCTTCCTCAGAGGAGCAGACAACATAACGGGGAAATTCTCAAAGGAACACAACTCAAAAGAAGAGATGTGGGAGCTCCTAGACGCACAGCTGACGGTAGCCCAGCCAAGGACACGCAACTAAGGCCCCCCCCCTCTCTCTTCTTTCCTTTTCTTTTCTCTCTCCCTCGGAGAACATGAAGGCGAAGCGTACCACATTATGTACTGTATATATGAATGCCAACATGTATATTCTACTTTTTTTATATTTTAATTAAAAAGTTTTAAATAAAAAAAAAACAGTGTAGCTGGCTGCGGATCTGATGCCAGGAACCAGGACGTATACTCTCCTGTAAATAGCAAGAAGCAGCTTCGGGTTTGGCATAAAATCCTGAAGAACTTCTCACTAAAATGGATCATTAATGAATGGCTAATATCTCATGGCCTTATTTGCTTGAGAATCAGTCCAAACCTGGAGAATTGCCAACCGTCTTATTCCCTTTAGAGCTTCTCACCCTTTTACCTTCTTTTGTAACAACAAGAATAAAGAACAGCCCTGATGTAACTGAAGGTCCAGTTGTGCAGGTTTGAGAGAAAATCAAAATAATCAATGGATAGGTCGCGCTGCAGAGTCTAAAAAAAAAGTGCTTTTCACCTTACCTGAAAAGAGGACACGGACAACTATAGAACTATAGACACACTACAAGGTGCTCGCTATGTGTAAACACTGCCTGGGTGTTTACCCTCAAGGTTCCTCCTTTTTTATTCAGATGACGTTCACCCACAACGATTCAACTCAAGGCTTAACACGGTTTAGTTCACATCTCATATGCTAGGCTGTCAAAATGGTGGCGGGTGGCGGGTGGGAGGCTTTTCTTAATGATTAGCTGTTCTGGAGAAGTCGCTTTCCGCTTGCCTCCATTTTGACCTGGATCTTTTAAGACAGTTTAAGACAGGTAACGCAGAGATCTTGACACCAGAATATCAATGCAGAAAGGGTACAACCATGCCCTTTCCGTGAACATCACCCAGCTCTTTATTTGTATCCCGAGGCAACTACTGATTACCGGTCTGGGGCATTTTATGAATGTACTCACCACAATCAATAATTCTTTAGACATATTAGTGATTTTGAGTGGAATAAATCATTTTCTACAATGAGCTTTTGGAGTTCACAGTTTGATGGGCTGTCAAGCGCGGCTGCTTTTTAATGACATGGTATAAGCGATTAACTTTACATATAGCACTGTGCATTGATTTCAGACCTAAAAGGACTTAACATGATTAAAAATGATAACTGGATACTCGTGACGCATAAGTTGTGTATTATGTTATGACAATTTCAATCTTTTTACTTCACAGATACAAACACGTCTTTGTAACTGTAGGAAAGTGTGCACCAGCATTAAGATCAAGCCGTGGTGGTGGGAGAGGAGGGGGTGATGTCTTACTGTAGGCAGAAGGAGGCACCAGGCAAACAAACTTATTTTTACTCTGCTTAAACTTTAACCCCTTCACTGCGGCGGCTATTCTGCCGCTGTGCTAAGAGGGCGGGGCAGTAGAGCGGCGGGCGCATGCTGGTGACGGAACCGCTCCGCCACCAGCGTCTGTTGCGCTGTGCTTATGACGGAGGGGTTCCGTCATGGCCCCACCCGCTCAATAGAACGCTCAGCGTAGGCGCGGAATTCGCGTCGCGCATGAGCGGCGGGCGGGCCATGACGGAACCGCTCCGTCATCAGCACAGCGCCACCGCAGCTGATGACGGAGCGGTTCTGTCAGCAGCACTTAAGGGGTTAAACTTGTTCTGCTGGTCACCCACCTGAGGGCGTGGTGAGCTGAGGGACCACGAGGACAGGGATTGGCTTAATGGAAAACTCAGATGAGTTGCTACCCAAGTGGCAATGCTAGATAGGAAGTGTTTATTATTGCCGCAATGAACGACTCCTAATGGTATTATGGAGAACAGAGGGGGGAGGGAACACGTTCATCTTATGGACTGGACGAGGCATGGAACCACTAGAACTTACCTGCTTCGTCAATCGCTTATTTTCCTTCAGAGCTGTATATCACCTTCAGCTTGAGCTTAAAATAATTACATAAAACAATTATTAACATTAAATAAGTGATGCAGAAAATATGCATTTCTTTTTTGATTGTATTACAGGCTCCCAAATTGCATTTGTGCTCGTTTTGGTAAACCCAATATAGTCAGACTGAAGTCAACAAGACTGAGTGTTTTATTACAGCGCAACATTTATTGGAGCGTTGTTGTAGCAAACTTGGTGTGGACTTTGAATAGATTATTTAACATACTCAGGGCCTCATCTACAAGAAAATGAAGCAGCGTGGCCACGAGTCATTTAGCTGCACCGTGCTGTGTCAATTTGACACATCGTATTAACATTTTGCAAGGATGCCTGCGTTGCTTTGCGATGATTTTATTTGTGGGGGAAGAGATACCTTTCTGCACAAAAGCAATAATGAATGGCATTTTCCTCTTTCTATGCATGCTGCATAATGCAGGACTCATAGAAAGAGGAAAAAACAAGTAGAAATAAAAGTATTTCCACTCGTTGAGCCATTCCTACGCCTTCCCTGGGGAGGCATAGGATTCTGACGCATTCCCAGGTTTACAAAATTTGGAACTCTGAGAATGAGTCAAGTTCCATGGATCTTGTGTGGGAACACCCACAGCAACACCCATGGAAAGCCCCTTTCACACGGAGTTATGCATTAAAGGGGCCCATATTGACACGGCCATGAAAAGTCATGCAGGGTGACTTTACATGGCCTTATAAATATGGGCAAGCCCTTTGCACTGCTGGTGTGTCAAACAAAGTTACATATCAGCGGCGTACTGGGCCTGTAAATAAAACACTCTGGGAATTAGAAACATAACCATCAGCAAATTACATGTACAGAAATATCTATATGAGAAATCGTATTCCATCAAGTGACCCTACAGATCACAATCCTTTAAAACTCTGAAGAAAATCTTCGATTATAAACACTTCATAATGCAAATCTGTTTTTAAGGTTAGTGTCATGTAAGGAAATGAATTTTAGTGGGTCTCAAGCTTGCCTGAATGCAGGCGGAAGAAGACTGTAGTCAGAGAAGCATCTCTTCGGTTACATGATGTTCTTTTTATGTCTGGATTTTCATACTGCAGCAGAGAAACATGCCTATTGCTTACAATATACATACAGCCACATGCATCAAGCGATTTTGGAGTCGCAAACGGTGCGAATTGCAAAAATTCGGCAGTTTGCGATTCCAAAATCACTTTTTGGGATGCATTAAACAAATGTGTAGAAATCACAATTTTTTGTGATTTCTTAAAAATGCGATTGCATTTAAGGAATCGCAGTTTTGCGATTCCTTAAATGCAATGCATGAATGTTTTAAAAATTGCGAATTCGCAAATAGGGGGAGCAAATTAACACGAGGTTGAACCTCGTGTTAATTTGCGAAATCTTTCAAAAATGCTCAAAAATGCATTTTTGAAAGTGTCATGTTACACACACACATGTCCTTTGGACATGTGTGTGTGAAACTTGCACTTACAAAAACATTTCAAGGGTGCAGGGGGAGCACCCTTGAAATGCATTAACAAATTGCGATTCGCAAAAATGAAAATCGCAAAATGTTAATGCCTTACCATTGATTCCTATGGGCCTTTTGGCCCATAGGAATCAATGGGAAGGTTTTCCTTAATTGAGATTCGCAAAATGTGAATCGCAATTAAGGAAAATTAAGAAATTGCAAAAATATTTGCGAATTATTCATGCATTGCCGTTTGCGATTTCTAAATTGCGATTCCCTAATTTTCGCAATTTAGGAATCGCAAACTGGTGCAATGATGCATGTGGGTGATAGAGTGTAATTGGGCTCCACCCCTTTCAACCACTGACCTTGTTCAACCAGCCATTTTCTTACATTGGCATCAGATGCCTCTTGGCTAAACCCAGAACAGTATCCATTACTGACCTAATTCTGGTGGGTGTTTGGGTGCATCCATCCGGCTCCACTCGAGTGCTTGCATTGAACTTCACGAGGGGCTACTGTACAACTATAAACCTCTGTCAGCTCCGGCTGGCTCCCTCTCTTGTGACTTGTTGTGTTCCCCTTCTTCATTCCCTCCCACCTCTCCCTGGGCACTGCTCTTTCCCCACCTTCTCCCCACTTGTATCTCCCCTTCCCTTATCTCCTTTCCCTGTGTGCTCCTCATTCCCTACACCTGCAACTCTCATGTATCTCTCTTCCACCTCTCCCTGTCTCTCTTGTGTGCTCCTGCTTCCCTGCCCACCCTCCTCTTCTCCCGGCACTTCTGAGAAGTGCTGCTGGGACCAGGTATTTTCTCTACCATTCATAGACATAAGGCAAGGCTACATTGAAAGCTCTCTCAGCTTTATTAATTCCCTCTTTTAGGGCCTCGGTCACAAGAAAATGATACAGCACTGCGCCGCGAGCCATTTACTCTAGACGCCCTTGGGCATTTGTGCGCTATATAAATCTCTCTCACATCACATCACACATCACATTTAGCTGTGCTGTGCTGCGTCATTTTCATAGTACAGGGATGCGTTGTATTAACAACAATATGCTGCATCCCTATATTTTACCCTGGGCTGCTTCACAATTGTCTGCCATGTGCCATTGCAGGCACTCTTGCGTCATTTCGCAAGGGTGCCTGCGCCGTGGGGATGATTGTATTTGTGCAGGAAGGGTCACATTCCTGCACAAAAACAATCATTAATGGCATTTCCTCTTTCTATGCATGCTGGAGAATTCAGCATGTAAAGAAAGTGGAAAACTGACAGAAATAAAAGTATTTCTCCTTGTTGCACCATTCCTGGGCCTCCCGTGGGGAGGTGTAGGATTCTAGTGCATTTCCAATTTTACAAAATGTTGTAAATCTGGGAATGCGCCAAGTTCCATGGAAATTGCGTGGGAACACCCACAGCAACAACTATGGAACGCCCCTTTCTCACAAATTAATGTGTGAAAGGGGCCTAAATTTACAAGGCCATGAAAAGCCACGCAGGGTGACTTTACATGGGCTTGAAAATATGAGGAAGCTCATTGCGCCGCCTGTGCATTAAAAAAAGTGATGCGCCAGCGGCATAATGGGCTTGTAAATAAGCCCCTTCGTTTCTATGTCAAAATAAAGTGCAGGCAAACTTTTTTTCATATACGTGCATTTGTGAGTAGAGAGGAGCCACTATATAAGCAATCATGTGGGCAAGATATTATGTAAAACAGAGCTTGCAAATCGTTGGTGTGGGAGTTAGAGGCAAGCAAATTCAAATATGGAGGTATGAGTCAGCAGCCAAGATCCATATATAAATCTCTCCATTAACATATATCTACTGCTGATTTTAACAGTACAGTGGTATAATTTTGTACTTATTTTGGCTAAAATTACTTTACTGTGAAACATTTTGCAGTTGTTGCCTGCCTGGACTGCGACCAGTAAAATGATTTGCTGATATGTTGAGAGTTCCTTGTTGTTTAATGAGTTAAGGTATTAAGAGGTTGGTTCAACTCATCCTAAAATGGTTAAATAAACACAATTGATCACTTGGGTTAGCCTCTTGATACTCTCATAGGAGTAATAATCTTATTGTTGCTTTTATACAAGTTATATTTTTGCTTTACATATAGGATATGCTAACCCTGATACAGTATTACTCTTTGTATCTTTCTTATGGAAATCAATAAAATGTTTTGAAATTAGAAGTAAATTAAAAAAAAGAACTTGCACTACAATTCAGTATTAACTCAGTATATTTATCAAATGATTAACAACACTAGCAATAGTAATAAATGTGTTCAATTGTTCATTTTCTCGACTGATAGAAGTCTCAAACATTACTTTTTAAAATCAAAAGTATTTAACCCTAAATAGTTAACTAATGAGGCCTGCACATAATATATAGCATACTATGTGAATTGCAGGATTTTTTTTATGGAATGACGGGCTTCCAGAGGCCATGTAGTATGAGCACATGGTAAACTTGAAACTGTGAAGCATGTCCCCGTGGGGAAACCCCGGTGAGTGAGGGGACTCTAGAAAGAAATTTTTCTTTCTTTGGTAAACACTGACATAAATCATGCAGTAACCACATTTACAAACTAGGTCTCTGGACCCTTTACTGTGGGTTCTTGATTTCTTGAAACTTGAAACTGAAAATTGTTTTTAGAACATAACTGAGATGCGCTGAATAAGAGTTTTTACTACAAGAAGTGTGAAAATGAGAACTCATTTTTTATTTAAAGAGGTGTACCTGAGGACGGGAGATACTGCTCTTGTGATCTCATTAGTTTGATAAGACCAGTCAGGTGTGCAAAGCCCATTGGGATCAACGGGCTAAAGCCCCCCCCCCAGCCGTGTGTGTCAGCCCGGCTGAGACAGCTTCCTGGGCACACACACAGCTGCACCTGAGTACTTCACAGGTCTTTAAAAGACCATGTACATGCTAACAAGGCTTTGTTGTGTTTTCACCTCTTCTTAGAGCCCCTGCATCTCCACTCGGCATATTGCTGGACGAATCTGCCCCTCTGAAAATTTTAGTAGCCACCCCTCCCCAAATTTGGCTCTAGTTGCGCCTCTGAGACCAGTATTATCGTGGGAGCCATATTCGGTGACTGTTGCTGTTTTTCTGGTACAAACAAAGAATCACGTAAAAATTATTAGTAAGCTGCCGCTAATATGTACTCAGTAGGCCCTGCCCTTCTGTAAGAGGCCAATGTTTGTGTGACACCTTTAGCCAATCCTGGCCTTTTTGTAACGTCACATTCATGTTGCGAATTAGGATGTCCGACTTACAATGGTAAAAGCAATACACAAGTCCCAGAATGCAACTATCTTCCAGATACAAAAACAAAGACTAGCTGAACGTGTCACAAATGATGCAGTATCATCTGGTTGCTGAGCTTCTGAAGAGACGCCCTACCCCCTAGATCGAAAGTTCATGTTTCTACATATATTTCTTAAAAATCAAACAATATTAATTTAAAAAAGCTTTGAAGAAGAATTTGCCTCCCTTAATCATTGATAGATTCATTTAACATGCGCACAATCCTGCCCTGCCATTTGTAGTGCCCTGATTGCAGACGAAGGGCGAAAAAGCACAGTAATCTCTTTCTTTTTTTTGTACAAAACCGTAATCTTGGAAAAATATCAGAGTTAGTAGAAGGAAACCGACCATGAAAACAGACATGTTTTATCATTCTTTCCTTTAAAGCAACATGGTACCATATAGCTAATCTTTAGAAAGTAAATGAGATATAGTGGATTTATTGTTTGATGTTAGTACTGGAGATCTATTTTCCAATCCCCGTTTCTGACTTCACTAAAGGTGTGATCCTGAACAATGCCAATATTCAACTGTCTCAGTTCCCCATCTGTTACATTTATGAGTGCCCTGTAGACGGGATGGGCGGGATCAGAGGGGAATGCCATGCCAATACGTTTTTTAATTTAATGACAACAGTTCCCCTACTTTCTGTGAAAAAAGAACCGTCCCAGGACAGTTAGTTCTGAGAGCTGAAATGCTTCAGCTCCAGTGTAAGGCAGGGAGTCTCCTGTGCTGGGAAGCCAAAGGCGGGCAAACAGGTAAACAGTCCTTCTTTCCAGGGTGCCTGCTTGCCTGAAAGAAATGGAAATGTGCCCAAGGGGTCAGGCTTCAAATGTAAAGGGCGCTCGGAAGCCGGTATTGGCTTTGATTAATGGAATCACTTGACACTTCCTGATGACACTGATTTATTCTTTTTGAGTGGTATTGGAAAGGATTTACCAGCTTAGCAGTGAAGTGTGTGCTTTTTAAAGGGGCGTAACACAGGCCCATGCACCCGCCGAGGCCTGTGCTAGTCCCTAACTATTCTCCACTGCTTCAACGTGGAATCAATTATATGGCTGTCTGGTTACACCCAGACCTCTGCAGTGCATTAACTAATTGAGATTTCATAAAGAACAAATAGTGCATTTCCCACTGATTAACTTAACCTGCATTTATTTTACATTTAAGCTGTGTGTTATTTTATATTTGCATACCTGGAGGTGAAAGACCGAAAAAAGTTACAGCATATTTTGTTTTTTTAGCCATGCCTCTATGCTAAATTACCCCGCTCCCATTGTGCACATCATCACAGTTCCCTTACTTTTTTAATGCACTTCAACCGACGGGGTTACCAAAAAGATATACAACACTTAAGCTCTATAAAAACGACATTTACACATGTTCAGCTCCTAATACTTTACAAGTGAGTTGCATGTTCTTCTTTTGAGTGCCTAGTACTTGTCTGAATGGGAAGTTTGGAGCATGATCTGCAGCAGTAAGGTGGTTATGTTCAACTTCACAGATGATAATTAGGAGAAACATGATTAGGCAGGGGTATTTGCTTTCATCATGGGTTCTCTGTTAGCATGCCACAATAGTGAAGATTCTTCTTCATTAGAGCGATATTCTCTGCCTTTGTCCCATTGGCTCTGTGTGTGTCCGCCTATACTCGCTGTGCAGGGCAATTAGATTCAGGCTGAGCGGGCGCCCAAGCGAGCACTAAGAAGGAATACAAGTAATAAAGCCTTCCTTGCATACCTTCCTTCCTTTCTATGTCATAGTGAAGACTTTCTTGCCATCCCAATTGTATTTGAAATAGAAACAAAAGCAGGACTATACTAAAGGTGAGGGTGCCTTCAATACAGTTTGACTTTTGTTTCTTGTTTGTCTTTAACATTAAGCCAGAGTACTTTGCTTGGTTTAAGTTGATGTGCACAGACATTGCTCACTGTAGGTAACATTGATTCATTGATGGAGGAGCTTTCTGCATTGAAGATGTGGATTTGGGAAGATCAGTGAAGAGGTGAAATCAGTTCCTATACATGCATGGATCCTATTTGCCTAACAAGCCCACCTGGATTTCACTTTGTAGCTTAATCCAAAGAATTCTCTTTTCCTGATTTCCTTTCACTCAAGGGTATCCCATAGTTGCATGTGGAGGGCCAATGCAGTTCCCTGTGTAAACAAGAACCGCATCCTATGAAACGAGTACTGGAAGTGCTTCTTTAAGACATGGTCACTGCTGCAGTTTTGGGCTGTCTAGTGTCATACATAGCTGAAGAACTTGAGCAGCCGTGCCTTAACCACATCGATGCTAGTGTTATTTTCCTCCTGTGCTGAGCTTTTGGTTTCCCCATTGTTCATGACGAGCTCAGCTCGTCATGAGTGTATGGAGGTGTACACCATGACGAGCTGAGCTCGTCATGAGCGTCCAAGGAGTTAACGTCTGGGTGAAATAGGTATTTCTCCCTTGAATTTTAAAGAATTGCACTGCTTTTGACTAGAATGTAGCAAGATTTGTTGGTGGTTCTAAAGTAACACTAGAGCACACAACAAGGCGCAGCACAACAATAAAATAAAAACACAACAACCACAGTAAAAAACAGTGACAAGACAATGGACTATTGAAACTCACAACTACACCTGTACAAAAACATACTAGATTGCCACCACAACAAAATGCAACACAATACATTAGACAAACACAATAAGACAGCAAGAGAACCAATAAACACAAAAATGCAGCAACAAGCAACACAATGGACAAATCCAACACACACAATAATGCAAACAAACAATCAACAGAATTATGATGCACCAGAACACAGGACCATAACAAATACACCACCACAAAACATCACATAACAAAAGTAAATTTTTACAATAGCAAAGGAAAGTTTCACAAAGTAATGCAAAATATTTAAACAGAACAAAAGTGCAAGAAAAACACAAAAACACCAGAACAATCTCACACAGCATTCCCGGAACTACAATCCGCAACCAAACACGATTGCACATGTGTGCTTTTATTTTTTATTGATTACTATTATGTTTTTTGGCATGCCGTGCTGTGCGCTGTGCTTTGCTTTGATACATTATATAGGTTGGTTGTTGTATATTTGCTATTATTGCGTTGTATTTTGTTGCAATTTGGTATTCTCACGTTGCTATAACTCACTGTAGTCTGACTGATTAAATATGCACAAATATGTTGGTCCCGCCTAACTTGCTTTCATAATACGTTGGTAAAAGGTGTGTACAACAAGCCCTGCCTTACTAACCACCAAATACACATAATAGCCCTAGCCAGAAATGTTTTGTTCATTTTAATCATTGCTCTGTTAGAAGAAGTGGTGCTTTCCAGTTTGATTTCCCAGCCATAACACTTAGGTTTGGAAAAAAGGTGGGTTGTTTTCGAGGAGATGTGGAAATTAAATTAATTTGCTTTTTAGAGCTTGTTGTGCATGTTTCTGGTATGGTTCCCGGCTGTGTCTCTTATTACTGGCTTCATTTAGGAATTAATAAATACTGGGGAACAGATGCTTTGAAAAACTGGGGGTCTGTAACAGTGCCATATGTAAATGTAAATGTTAATGTAGAGTATTTATATAGCGCACTTCTACCCGGAGGCCTCGTAGCGCTGTATTCATACTGCTGTGGAACCCATCCTGGCTTTCCTGTGAAATGTCAACTCCTGGGCACCCCCAAGGTGCAGCTATGCAGGTTGGAAGTCTTGGGTGCAGTTTTCAGTTACTTGTACTGTGCTAAAACATTGTGGGCCAGATTTGTCAAGGATTTGTGTTGCCCTTGTAGCTCGCAATGGGGTACAAGGGTGAAGCAAAACTTATTATGTCAGATTTATCAAGCCACACAAGGTGTGGCTTGCTAAATCTAGGGTAATGCAGGACATTGCAAATTGCGGCCTTCCGTTACTCTTCTACAGGGAGGAGTTCCATGGGTGGAGCGTGGATGTTCCAGCGCATCCATCAATGAATTTTGTTGCATTCCCAAATTTAGTATTAGCGGTTGACTTAGCAATGCGTCAAAATACTAGGCCCTCCCAGGCAGGCCCGGACTGGGAACACAAACCCACTCTGGCAATTAAGTCAGACTGTGGGGGGAGGCCGGTGGGGGTGCGCGTGGTTTGTCACAGGGCAGATACGACAGCTATGCTGCACTATCAGCCCTGGTAACAAAAAATGCTCCCAGGGGTCCAAACACGGCCCCCACCCTGGCGGCTCACCAGAGAAATGCCCGGTGCCTCCAGCCCTATCCCCAGGGGAGGCGCAATGAGGAGACATCTTTATTTCTTTATTCTTTATTTTCCTCTTTCTACGTGCGCTTCATTCTGCAGCACCCATAGAAAGAGGAAAATGTCTCTAAGGATTGTTTTTGTGCAAGAAGGTCCCTTCCTGCACAAAGCAATCCAGCCTACAAATGCAGGCCCTGTGCACCATGACGCCAGAGTTGGCGCGAGGCATCCAAAAGTGCTCCAAAGCTAGGAAAGGACAAGAATGCACCATATAATGGTAATTAGAACATTGGAATGTTGGTAGCTCCATTGAAAACAATGGAGGGCTTCGGGCTTAAATTGGCTGGTATAAGCTCAGAGCTCCAACATTCCAATGTTTCTTTGTTCAAAGCTCTGGCTTCCCCTCAGGCTTCAGGGAGCCTGAGGGGATTTCCATCCCCTCTCGCTCCCTGAAGGCTTTATTTTATTTGTTAAAACATTCTGCCCTCTAGTGGCAGAATGTTCTAATAGCCTTATAGCCCTTCGTAGCCGGGTTATACCGGCTTTTAAAGTCCAGCTGCCTTGTTAAAGTCCCTCACCTTCGGCTCAGGCCTTTAACGTTGCAGTGGGTCTTTAATAGCCGGTTTAGCCCGCTACGGTGGGCTACAAGGCTTTAATATGGTGCATTCTTGCCCTTTCCTTGTCATGCAGCACAGCATGCAGCACAGCATGTGAAAGAACGATACTCACAATCTAGCCCCCTTCTGAATTGGCTTGATGTGTCAGTCCAGAGTCTGTTCTCAGTATGCCAAACCAATATTAAGAAGCTCATTGGAAATCAAATGTAGATACACAGGTCACACTGTCCATTTGCTTCTGCACCATTTATAGGAAACGAAATAGGGCTAAATGAATCTCACTATCCAAAATATATTTAACTTTGCTTAGAAGCCTGTGCCGCTGATGACTAGCATCTCTGCCAGAGGACCATGTCTCTCCAGGCGCGGTTTCACCCTGCCCACCTGCTCACCGCTCTTACCTGTATGGGCCACGCCTGTGTCTCACAAATTAAAGTTTGACTCAAAATTTAAATCAGTAGTTTGTTGGTGGTGATCAACACCTATTTTGAATTTAGGACCTAATTCAGAGTTTGGCAGAAAGGTTACTGTGTCTCAAAATTACAGGTATCCTGTCCATCACAATAAAGAGCATTTTATCCTATGGCACTGTTATTTAAGTAGGCTGTCACGGTGTACAGGTCCGCCAAACTCTAAACCAGTCCCTAAAACTGGAAATCCCCAATTGAAATCGAAGTATGTTTTCCTGATTTCCTTTCCAAGTTAAAAGATACGGAAATGCTTATGTCTGAGCCAGCTAAAAGGGAACTAAAACGGTAGCCACACTCTGGGCTTATCAATATCAATATAATCTAACTACCAAATCTAGATAGTCCTAGATGATAAACTGTCAATACTTCCAGGTCAAAGAATTCTACCACAAAAGGGAATGAGGTAGTGGGAGGAACCTATGGCTACAGCTGCCTCTCTCAGAAGAGCATAAGAGTTCTGAAAAAACATCCATATTCAACTTTGAATGCATCCCAGGCCTAGTGACTTCAGTGGCTGTAGAAGACCCTGCTTTTGGGGTCAAGGGAATGCCTTTTATTTATAGGGAAAGCTTGGTTTCCAGCGGAAGGATCTGGTAGGCAAAGTGGAGCTCAAACATGTGTGGTTTTACCTACCAGGGACTATGTAGTTAATTAGTGCCACAAATTACTTTCTATGAGCAGGGAGCACATCTTAATTTGGGATATGCTGTATAGACAGAATATTGAGTTTTAAATCTCAACATACACAAATATCGAGTTGGAAATATCGTGATACAGAAATATCAACAGCAAGAATATTGTGGTCAAGAATAACAACTTTTAGGTATGAAATATCGTTTTTGAAAACTATATATATATATATATATATATCACAGGAACCCTTCCCTAAGCAGAAAAGAGCCGAGGCCAGAGGGGAAAATCTTTGGAGGTACTTTATTCCAAAGCTGTACAGGAAAGTGGCGGCAAATGCATTTAGTCAAATGTAGCCTTCCTCAGAGCCCTGCACCCACAAGAGTCTTGCAATAAGTCCATCTGCTCTGCTCCGCCTGATATGATGCTGACGTCACTGGGCTCCTCCCCGAATGTAATCTGCTCACCTGTTGGGCGTCGTAAACCATTAAACAAACTCCAACTCCCAGGATGCATCATGTTCATGCACCTGGGTCGGTAGTGTGGGGGGCAAACCTGGATTGCACCGGCTCCAGTGACTATTGCAGGCATAAATGGCTTGACTCCTTCCCTCGCAACCAGGGTCCAAATCGCTCCTTAGGTCCCCTCGGACTGTTACAGCCGTAAGATTAAGAGACTTGATATGCGGTGGCAGCCATGTAGCACATAACGCCCTAACAGAGGTGGACTACCTCACACCGCATGCATCTCCCAATCCTGTCGGCGGACACCAGAACTCTTGATCCTTCAAGTAAGTGAAACACTGCGAAGAAGTTTGATGCCAGTTCTGTCCGGGTCTTCTTTAGTAACAGGGCCATCCGTACTGCGCTCCTGGCATGATGCAGAAAATATCACAGGAACCCTTCCCTAAGCAGAAAAGAGTGGATGCCCGAGGGGAAAATCTTTGGAGGTACTTTATTCCAAAGCTGTACAGGTAAGTGGCGGCGAATGCATTTCAGCAAATGTAGCCTTCCTCAGCGCCCTGTGCCCACAAGAGTCTTGCAATAAGTCCATCTGCTCTTCTCCGCCTGATATGATGCTGACGTCACTGGGCTCCTCCCCGAATGTAATCTGCTCACCTGTTGGGCATTGTAAACCAATAAACAAACTCCAACTCCCAGGATGCATAATGTTCATGCACCTGGGTCGGTAGTGTAGGGGGCAAACCTGGATGGTACCGGCTCTAGTGACTGTTGCAGGCATAGATAGCTTGACTCCTTCCCTCGCAGCCAGGGTCCAAAGCGCCTCCTCGGGACCCTTATATATACTTGTTTAAAATATCGATTTTTAAGTTAGTGTTAGTGTTGTGTATTTTAGTATGTATTTTAAAAGTTTGTGAGTTATTTTTTGTATAAGTTTTGCTTTCTTATATATATCTTACATTTTTAGTAGTTATTCATTTCATGTTAATTACATTTTGCGTTTTGTAGTTCTGAAGCGGGTTGTGGGCTCATAGGGGAATAGGGTTGTAAATAATTTAATTATAATACATTAATTCATATTTTTTATTTATTAGTATTTATTTAATTTAGATTTTATAGTGTTAGTTGTGGGACTAAATGTATTATTAGTTAAGTATTAATTGGTTGTTAATTTTTATTAATCAATTAATTGGTAATTATGTTCATTGTGTTATTTTTTGGGGAGCGGGTCGTGGGTTTATAGGGGAATAATGTGGGAAGTAATTTAATTATAATAAATTAATTCACATTTTTTATTTATTAGTATTTATTTAATTTAGATTCTATAGTGTTAAGTGTGAGAATACATTTATTATTAGTTAATCATTAATTGGTTGTTACTTTTTATTAATTAACTAATTGGCAATTATGTTAATTGTGTTTTTTATTTTAGAAGTGGGTTGTGGGTTTTAGGGGAATAGGGTGGGAAGTAATTTAATTATCAAAATATTAATATTTTTAATGTATTAATATGTATTTAATTTATATCTTAAAATGTTGATTGTGGGAATTAATGTATTATTAAATACTTATTAATTGGTTGTTAATTATTATTAATTGATTGGTAATTATGTTAATTGTGTCATTTTTGTAGGAGCAGGTGTGGGTTTATAGGGGAATAGGGTGGGAAGAAATGCATTTATAGTTAATTGGTAATTAATGGTAATTAATGAATTAAAAAATAAATATGGCAATTGTGTAATTAATTTTAAATGTGAGTTGTGGGGTTTATAGTGATAAAGGTTGTGAAGTAAATTACTTTAAATTATTTAAACAATAGTTGTTAATTGATATTATTTAATAATGTAAAATTGGTTATGGAAATTGTGTAATCATTTTTAGGTGTGTGTTGTGGTGTATATTGGGGTAGAGGGTGGAAGGTATTTTAGGTTAAATTAATTCATAATTAGTTGCCCATTAATATCCATTCATTAATTGATAAATATTCATGGTAATTGTTTTTTTTTATTTTGAGTGTGGGTTTTGGTTTTATAGGGGTAACATTTGGTGAGTAAGTTAATTTTGATCTATTTGTTTTTGGATTTTTAATATTTATTTATTTGATAACTAATTATGTTAATTATGGAGGCAACATTTTTTTAAATTTAGAAGTATGTTGTGAATTGTGTGGTGTTATAGGGTAGGAAATAACAAATATTACATTTATGTAACAATTAATGTTTTTGTTTATAATTCATTTCTATTAAATATAGTTATTTGTTTGTAAATGTTTTTTAAAAATGCATAAAGTAATCTTTGTAGCTAATTTTCTTTACATTACAATATGTTTCTATCTTTTGTAATTAAACATTTTTTATATATGTTTTCTTTTTTGTTTTTTAACATCTTTTGTATTGAAGTTGATATCTTGTTTGTTTTTTATTTTTTATTGACTTCAGTGGGAATATTAATTTGAGCCCCTTCACTATCCAACACTTTCCCTACTGTTGCACTCACTGGAATAGGAATGGTAATTTGTACCCCTCCTCTATCCAACACTTTCCCTACTGTTGCAGTAACTAGAGTGGGAATTGTAATTTGTTTCCCTCTGTTATCTAATACTTTCCCTCCTGTTGCACTCACTGGAGTGGAAATAGTAATTTTCACCCCTCCGCTATCCAACAGTTTCCCTACTGTTGCAGTAATTGGAGTGGGAATAGTAATTTTTAACCTTCCGCTATCCAACACTTTCCCTGCTATTGCACTCAATGGTGTGCAAAATGTAAGTTTAAAAATCCTTAAATATTGTAATGTTCTAATTTATAATATAATGTTTTTTATTACAAATACAAATTTAAATATTTATTTGAATATGATTTGGAACTCGATTGAGATCCACATATAAACGAAACATAAATGACAACAGGAATTGCAAAGCATAAGATCCTAAGATACATTCTATTGTACAGAGACTGAAAAATAAAAATCATATCTATTAATATAAGTCTAAGAAACATTTAAAAAAGTTAAAAATCCTGTAACAAAACATTTCATTCGGAGGGTTGAAAATGGCATTGAGTAAAGATTTAGCAGAGAAAATGCTTAACTATAAACATATTGGTCTCTCCCACTTTCGGCGATGAGCCATTAGGGAAGGGCATATAAAAAGGATATGGGCAATATCCTGAATTGAGTTATTAATGCTACAAAAATTACATTTGTCAGAACAACCATACCATCTAGCCAGTAATTTATTTAAAGGAAGAAGATCATGTCTTAAGAGGAACCAAAAACGGCGTATGCCGTGAGGAAGGTTCCAAGATGCATAAGGTTGTATATGTTTAAATAAATATGAATTAACAACCTCAGTAACACCTTTCTTTGTAATAAGGACATCTCTGTCCCTCCTAAAACTTAACTCCCATGTAGCCATTTTTAATGATGACTTTAGCTGATGAGAAGATAACGAAAAAAGGGTTGATTCGTCCAGTTTCAGTAATGTAACAACCCTTCTGAAATTCTTTATAAGTGAAGAATATTCTTTCAGGGGACCCAATAATTCTTTCTTAATCAGAAATCTTAAAGTGGCAGACTTTCCCTTGGCTAGGCAAAAGACCCAGCGTACTACTCCTGCCAGGGCCTGAACCCAACTACTTTGTATGCCCAATTCAAGTCTGAGGGATTCTACTGTACAAGCGTTATTAACCGAAGTTAAATATCGCAAAAGTCTGCCCTCGGTATTATCTAAAAAACCCCATTGCCCCAAATCAATGAGCTCAATGCCGTAGAGCAAAGAGGCTGGAATTTTTGCTCGAAAAGCCTCTAACAAGTGGACAAAATGTCTTTTACAGGTTGCTTTATAAAAAGCACTCAATCCATTTCCCTGTGTCTTAGCTTTCCTAATGTTGTTATCTATGTGAGCCCTGTCACTCAAGTTGCCACATACAATTTTCCCCAAAAAAACATAAGATTTTACAATTTCCAGTTTCTCACTGCCTAGAAACCAACTAAAATTTCCAGATTTCGTTTTTTTCTTCCGTGTAATGCACATTACCTTACTTTTTGAGATGTTAATCTTCAGATGGTGACACTCGGCAAATTTGTGTAAGGCATGCAGACGATTATTAAGTCCCCTAGGAGTGAGGTCTAAGAGAAGTATATCATCCGCATACATTAGACATGCAACCAATTTGTCCCCTAATGATGGGGCAATTCCTTCACTTAAGGACAAGGTCTGGGGGAGGTCACAAATATAAAGGGAGAACAATAAAGGAGCTAATAAACAACCCTGTTTAAGACCATTGGCTGAGGGGATAGCTTGGGATAGGCCTCTCTCTCCACCCAACAATACTCTACACCAGGTATCAGAGTGGAATTCCTGAACTAGATTTAGCAGCCTGACTGGCATACCAAATGTAAGTAGTTTCTTCCACAGCAGAGGACGATCAACTTTATCGAAAGCCGTGGAGAAATCTATAAAGGCTGCATAGACTCTCCCTCCTCTAACCCTGATATATATATCTGTTATTACTTGCAGAGCAGTTAGGTTATCCAAGGTACCGTGGTTCTTTTGGAATCCCGTCTGTTCAAGGGGAAGTATATTAGCTTGGTCCACCCAATCATTAATTTGATCCAAAAGGCATCTTGCAAAAACCTTGCCGATTGCATCCAAAAGGGCAATTTGGCGATAATTTTGGGGGGATAATCGGTCACCCTTTTTAAAAAGGGGCACTAAGATACTCCCTTTCCATGAAGGAAGAATCTTTCCGCTAGAAAAACAGATGTTAAACACAGGGCATAACAATTTGCTCCATTTTACTCTGTTTTTCTTTAAAACAGAGATTGGAAGTTCATCCGGCCCCATTGCCCCGGAAGAACGCATATCCTTAATGGCTAATTTACTGTCCTTTTCAGATAAAGGTACTAAAGGCTCACCACTCTCGGAAAAACATGAACGAGGAACCACTACTCCGTTATTAGCATAGAGAGTTGTGACATAATCCACCCATGTGTGTTCTTCAATGGGGATAGGAAGCGGTCTTTGTCTTGATCCACAGCCCTCACCTATAAGGGACCAAAACTGTCTTATTTCACCCATAAAGGCAGCCTCTCTTAGTTTTATCCAAATGATATCCTCCCCTTCTTTCCGTAATTTCACTTGTAACCTTTTCCTCCTTCTTTTTAATAAACTTACTCTTCGCAATCCTTCTGACGATTTACACAAATATTGTTCCCTTACTAACTTATTTATTTCTATATTGAGTAGACGTAAGGGACAAGAGGGTATTGAGAAACATCTTTTCTTATTTGGTTTTTTAGCTACCAAATTCACTGACTTCATAAAATCAAGGAAGTGCACAAATTCAGAGCCGCGCCACATAGCAAGGTCATCAATTGCAACATCAAGAACACTCTCCAAATCTCGTTCAGCTTTTGTGTTCCAATAGCATCTTCCTGATTTCACTCCAAAACTTACCAGGTCGCTATTTAAGGACCATTGCTCTGATTTCAAAGGATTTATATTCACAAGAAAGGAAAGTAATTTATGGTCGCTAAAAACGGTTTCAATAACTCTGAGATCCTTTATTAGGGCGAAGGTAGAATTCTCAACTATCATATAATCTAATATAGATTCTCCCTGATAAGATTTATGGGTAAAATTTGCTGGGGAATCAGAAGGGAGCCTTCCATTCGCTATGATCCCATCCATATCTGACAGTTCTTTAAGAAGTATCTTCCCTCTCTTGTTTGTCTTAATCTTCTCGGGGAAGAGAGCTTGGGGGATCTGTAATAATTCTTTTTTATATTTATCACAAAACAGGCTCATACTTAAATTAGAGATTTTGCAATTCAAGTCCCCAACTAAAATTATATTAGGGAGAGGAGATTTCTCCCTGAGACTCTGAATATAAACAAAGACCCTTTTTAAAGTTGTGTCAAAACTAACTTCAGTAGGAATATAAGCGTTAATTAGTACTAAGGGTTTAGACACCTCAACACTATCATGGCTAAACAGCGTTACTGCCTGAAAAAGTTTACAAGGATCCAAATAGTGGGAGAAATTCCATTTTATTCTATTAGATAATAGACAAGCAATCTCCCCACTAGCATGGCCTCTCCTGGAGGGAGTAGCATAACCCTCCAGGACAAAATAATCCCTTCCTATCTGAAGTTTCTCCGAACACCAAGTCTCCTGGAGACAGATCACACTGGCTTTTAGGGACAAGAGGAATTGAATTTTTTCAGGATAATTCTTTAACCCAGCACAATTCCAAGATAATAACGTTATATTGTCGCTAAAGATGGGGATTGGGCGGGTACTTAATGGTCGATTTCTTCGAAAGAACACCGGGTAACCAGTTCCAATGAAGAGTTTCATCTACAACCTTATCCTGGCGGAGGAATATAGGAAGGTTAGAGTAAGATACAAGATGCAGATCTTTTGAAATAGGATTTTTCAAATCATCAAAACCGCCGGATTGTTCTGCGTTTCCAGGGGCTACCTGCAAGAGAGATAAAGACGACCCTAAAGGCCTTGAAGACCTAGAGGGTCCAACATAGAGGAAACTCCCCCAAAAAGGCATAACATCGATCTCTCTACTCTGGAAATCTTCCGACTGGTGTAAAATCATATTTACCACTAATTTGGAGTAGAATTTGACCCTTGTTAGATTTCCACCCACTGTCATCAGGATCCATACTAAATCTATATCTGTGGTTTGTAACAGTTTCAAGTTTGCTGATTCCTGAAAGTATTTAAGGAGCAGTGATCTATTTAGAATGCAATCAGCATCAAATAGAGGGAAGAAATCAAGAGTAAGGGTATCAACACTCTCCTCCATAGGAATTTTGAGAGGTTTTTGACAAACCACTACTCCTTCCCTTTTTTCGGAGTAGGAACTGGTCAAAGGATTAAGAGCGGAGAATGCTGAGCCAATAGAAATGATCTCGTTTTTTGGGGGAATTGAGTGTACCAAATCCCCTTTAACCATAAAGAGCCCACCAGCAGAGCAAGGAATTGAAAGTAGAGGATCGGAACTCTGTGCTGCGGGAATAGAGGTATCCACGGCTGCTTTTGCATCCTCACTTTCATCTTTTAATACCAACTGGGAGGCTTGATGTAATTCTTGATTTGAGATCATATCCAAATTTTCCCGCCACAGAATTTTTCTATTTTTTTCAATTCTTCTAATTAGTCTCCTCTTTTTTGTCCCATTCTTTTTAACTTTCCCTGAATTTTCCTTTTTTCTATCTCCTTCTGGTTCAAGAGCCTCCTTGTCACCCGCACTATGCTGTTTATTAAAAATCGGGAAGAGTTCTTTATCTTCCTTAGGTTCCATTTCATTTACATCCTCTGTTATTGGAGGTAAAACCTCGACTACTTGAGCTATATCGACTACGCAGTTCGAGACAGGGGTTTTCAAAGGGAGGACGACTAATTGTTCCCTATCACTATTCTCTAACCCAAGGATTTTCTGCTCTACAACATTTTCTCCCGCAGCCTCAGAGATTGAGCAGGATTTCTTCTCATATTTATATATATATATATATATATATATATACATATAAATATATATATATATATATATATATATATATATATATATATATATATATATATATATATATATATATATATATATATATATATATACACACACACAAACATATATGTACATATATATTTGTACATTTTTATATATTTATAACATTTTACAATAAATTAAAATTATATGTTTATTAATTGTTTTAAAGTAAATATACATATATATTATATTGTATATATCTATGTTTGAATTTTTTACATTAAATTTATTTATTATATCTGTTAAAACGTATGTTACATCTTAATAATTTTTTAAGTTATTTGTTTTTAAATAACTTATTTTAAAAAATGTATACATAAAAAAATTATACTTTGTACATCGATTTTTTTTACATCAATATTTTTGGGGATATTTTTGTACTTTACATTATAAAGATAGGATGTTGATATTTTTTACAACAATATGTATATATCGGTATTTGTGTATGGGATATTTTTGTAATCACTATTATGTCAGTGATCCTTGGGATATATAGGAGGGGAAAATAAGGGACTTTTTAGGGATTGGAGTAGGACATTAACGAATATCAAACTTAATATTCCTAATAAGAGACCATTCATGCTCCACTCGAACATCAGCATAAACCTTGGACCACCAATTCAAGATCATTTCCCTACCAGCGGTGCTGAGAAGGATCCTTGTAGAAACATTGCAGGAGTTATTCCTGCCTCCTAATCAAAGGTGCTGTACTGCAGTACTGTTTCTAAATTGCTGGAATCTTGGACACTCTGGCACCAAAAGAGTGTGATGCATCAGTTCAGAAACCCCAGAGAGCTACTGGAAATACTATTAACACCTGCACCAGTTTGTGGGAAAAACACACCTGATTTTGAGAGTACAGAGGCGACAACAGCTCTATCTTTCCTTGTTCTGAAAGACTAGGGCATATCTCGTCTGATTCGCTAATGAATTAGGCATAGCCTAAAGTATTGTAAACATATGCATACATACATGCATGTAGCTGAAGTATAGTTGACAAGATAGCTCAGTGGCCTCAATACTTGCTGATGACTGCTGTGGTTTACAGGTCATGCATTCACTACCTAGCAAAACAAGCTTAACCTATCATTCTTCGACATTTGGTCAACTTGATATTATGCACTAAGATCGCACTTAGAAGTGCTATTAAGCTTTATAAAAAAAATCAAGCTATTATTAGTAAGCGCACACTCTTTCACCCAGGTCCCCTTTGATAGTGTCTTCCATGTTGGGAGCAGCCTTCCTAATTATGTGCTCACCGTGGACCACTGTCTCCTTTTTGGCACTGTTGGCAAATAGAGAGTGGAGATCATCTAATAGGGTGTCTTTCGCAAAACCAGCTGATGATGGGTATTTGTTACTTTTACTAAGCAAAATTAAGGCAGAACATCAAAGGAATAAAGTGCATTCTTGACACCTTCTTGCCCTTTGGAATGAACTTTGTCCTGGATATATTTTTTGCAAACTTTTCTAGTGAAATATTTGTAGAGTTGAAATGCATTAAATTTCACCCAGTGTTTTAGGAGGGGAAAAAGGAAGAGCAGGTTCTCACCAAAGTCTCAGAGGAGAGTGGAACTAGAGGTTGTAGCCAAGAGTTCAGGAGCAGAGCTAGAGGCTATTAAATAACAGGCTTAGAAGAAGCAAGGCCTAACTGTCCATTCTATAACTCTATTTCCCTGGCAGGCTAGGGAGCTGCTTTTAGAGCCAATGTGACTCAAACATGGCTTGAGGGCCTTATTCTTGACACAACGTCCTGCAATGTGTGTTTGGATTGCATATTTGCCGGGGATGTTTTTGGCTTGCGGTCAAGCCCCAACCCCAGCTTAAAGGCACTATATTTAAGGCAATCTGAAGTTGCCTTTTTGGTCTTGCATTAGGAAAAAGACGTATTCAATATTGTATTGTATTGTTCACAAGAGAAGGGTGGTAGTGTTCCCAAAGGGAAACGTCCGCACACACTTTACAAAACACACTTATTATTTCTAAATTAAGTACACATCAAAATAGTCTTATTTCTTGTAAGAAAAATAGTAATGAATAGGGTGCTATAGAAACTCAGGGCACCTACCACCTAAAGGTACCGTTGGTACACACTAAAAGTGTGTCACATAAATTCAAACAAAGTTGAGAAACCTTAGACAGCACTCCTGTGGGCTAGTGATTATAACAATTAGGGCATAAGTTATAGGCCCTGAATGAATCAGACTCTATTAGTTATAGAGTAAACAAAGAAAACACATGACAAGGTAGCATTCAAATGGAAATTGTCCAGGCACAAAGTTTCAAGATATAGTCCACTTATTTTTGTTTTCTTCAATCTTTATTCTTTAGATTCCATAAAACAGATATTCCCAGCAAAATTAGACATCACCAACACGTGTTTCGTCCTACACAAGGACTTTTCAAGGCTGGAAAAGATTACAAACAATATACAATATAACAAATTTTAAAATAAAAATTTTAAAATAATAGTCTTACATAGTGGCAAGTCAGATGGTGACACCATCTGACTTGCCACTATGTAAGACTATGTCTTACTAAACTTAAGTTTACATTCTATGTAGTATGGAGTTACTTATAGTTGGGGCAATGTTAGTTTGTATAAAACACTAATGTATACATGTCTTTTTTAACTTGTCATTACATTGTATATATGTGTATTTTAAAATTTGTTATTATATTGTATATTGTTTGTAATCTTTTCCAGCCTTGAAAAAGTCCTTGTGTAGGACGAAACACGTGTTGGTGATGTCTAATTTTGCTGGGAATATCTGTTTTATGGAATCTAAAGAATAAAGATTGAAGAAAACAAAAATAAGTGGACTATATCTTGAAACTTTGTGCCTGGACAATTTCCATTTGAATGCTACCTTGTCATGTGTTTTCTGTGTTTACTCTATAACTAATAGAGTCTGATTCATTCAGGGCCTATAACTTATGCCCTAATTGTTATAATCACTAGCCCACAGGAGTGATGTCTAAGGTTTCTCAACTTTGTTTGATTGTATTGTATTGTATTGTATTGCATATTGGATTTATATAGCGCTTATCACCCAGGGGTCTCTAAGCGCTTGCCTTGGGAACCCGTCCTGGCTTTTCCCTGTGAGATAGCCCCTACAGAGCATCTCCAAGGTGAAAGCCAGGCATCCCGCCGCGGGGGCCGTTGTGGAGATTAAGCAAGCTTAATGCCCAGAGTTACAGAGTGTGAACCCATGATTAGGTCAGGCACCGAAGCGAGAATTATCGAGTCCTTGGACATTTGAGCTCAAGACCCTGCCGCGTCGGGAATTGAACCCTGGTCCCGGGTCTGACCTCTGCTTCAGGGTCTGTCTGCTCTAACCAGTGAGCCACACTTCTCCACTCTCTTTTGTTTTCCCCTATTCTGCATAGGGGCTCAAATTTCCAGAATCCCTCATTTCTCCATCCACCACACAGCCTGCCCCTCCTCATCACACAGGCTCTCCGGTAGAACAGTAATAAACATCTCTGTCTATTACAAATGTAGAATTCCCCCAAGCTACTCTGCTGGTCCACACCAGGCAACAGCATCCCAGCCACAATGCACAATCCAAAAAACTACAAGCACCAGAATGCAAAGTGAAATTCATAAATCGATGAGAAACTCATGCCTCGCATTCATGGTCTGTACAGTCTATAATTAACTGAGGATTCCCCTTTCCTCTCTCACTATCTTCCCATCTCCGACTGTAGAACAGAAGCTCTTTTGCCCTACTAAAATGACTTAAAACAGGTCTGATGAGTAACTCACCCTGATCCACTCGTTTGCTTGCCCATAATTCTGAATGTTTTTTTCATAAAAGAAACTACATGTCCTTGAATGCAATGACTGAGGGATTTAAACAACCTCCCTCATTGCTCACCAGTACTGAGATATCTACAGACCCGCCAACAGCTCTCCTAGCTTTTCTCTTGCATTGATCTCCGAGCACTAAGACATCTAGCGTCCTTGCGAAGCATCTTTAGAAAAAAATCCAGCTGTACGCATTTGTAAAACAGCATCGAGTCATCTACAAAGGCTCCTTAGAACATCTTGTCCTCGGCTTACAATGGAAAAAGGCATCACACGACTGTGACAGCCACAAACCCTTTCCAATGTAAGGCTGTCCTCACTTGCAGCATGCCCGCTTGGCTGGCGCATCTCCGCCGCTCTCTGACTTGCAGTGTGGGCTGTGTCTTGTCGGGAATATTTTGTGCTGAGTTCAGCACAGCACATTCCAGTAGGGAGTTGAAGCAAGCAGCTCCTTCTAGAAAGAGAATCCGTGGAGTAAAGAGAATGCATTGTGCAGAAACTAGCTTAACCTGAAGGTTCACGGTTTCCAATCTGAGGGCTAACTCATCATTTCATCTTTTAATGGTTGGTAACATAAGTACTTCTGGGTGTAAGAGTAGCACATACTTTTAAGTGACGCAAGGATCTTCTTACAATGTAGTACACATGCCGTACGTCATCTTTGTGCTAAAGACCTTATATAAATCACGGTTTAGAATGTGATTAGGGTCTTGTGAAAAACTCTGTTTTCGTTGCAGTTGTAGAAGGTTGAGGTAGATTTTTAATATATCAGTGAGTTTAGGACTTGCCACAGAAATTTGTAAATGGCATGTTTTGTGCCAAATTAAATAGCTCAGTAGTTTAATCCTCAGCTGCAATCATCCGAGTGTAACCTGCATACTGCAGCTTTCAATATCAGTTTTTTAAAAGGTGGGTTAGTGTACTTGCAATAGAGATGTGTTACCAGACCATTACATGTTCCTATCCTGGAAAAGTAGCATGTCAGGTTAATGCACCTGCTGCATTTAACCCTGAGTAACAATTAAGCTGCAGTTTCCTACGCCATTGAAATAGTTGCGCACGGTTGTACATCGTCTGTAAAGATGTTTTATGCAAGCTACATGTGTCCACTGTGAAATCAGTCAGCTTCGGGGAAACATTTGATGGTTGCAGAGAGCTGTGTTGTATCTGCCTGTTATATGTCCCCATTCCAGTACGCCACCTTAAATGGTGCTTGCAAAAAGATCCGGTACACCCTACAAGTGACATGTTGAAATTCCTACATCCTTTTTAGAACCATGACCCAATTTTAAGAACAACGATCTTTTGCGACTCACCTTTCTTTAATAGGCTTACGACGACGATTTTTAATGTAACTAAAGCATCGTGTGGGAGTGCATTGTCATGGACAGACGGCCCAATTTTAATTGAAAATTACCACTTACATTGTACAGGCTTGCAGTTTTAGTGCTAAAACTATATTGCACCCAAATGCTAATCTGTGGAAACCGAGTTTTAGCTAATATTTATCATTAGTGTATCACCAAGTAAAGTGTATTGATTTGTTTTGATCCTTTTGAAATCTTGGTTTTCATCACACTTCAGAATTCCTAAAAAAATATCCTTTTTGTTTTGTTTTCCTAACTACTGAATATGCACGGTCCATTTACATGTATTTACATTTTGCTATGTGTTTCAAAAACATGACATCCTACAGCCTTTCATTTCACACACTCTGTATCCCAAGAATATTGTCATACAATTCACTTCACTTTTCTTTCACTGACTGCAAAGTGAGAGGAGTTTGTAAGCGCCTATCACTGAGTTTAACCCTTTCGCTGCGGCGGCTATTCCGCCGCAGCGCTAACGGGGCGGGGCGGCAGCGCGGCGGCCGCATGCTGGTGACAGAACCGCTCCGTCACCAGCCGCGGTTGAGCTGTGCTGGTGATGGAGCGGTTCCGTCATGACCCGCCCCGCTCAATACAACTGCCGCGCAGGCGCGAAATCAGTGCCGCGCAGGCGCGGCGGCCGGGCCATGATGGAACCGCTCCGTCATCAGCATAGCCCAACCGTAGCTGATGACGGAGCGGTTCCGTCATCAGCAGGGGAGGGGTTAAAAAAAGCATACATTTGTCAGAAGATATAGCCTGACATCTGACCTCTCTGTCTTTGTAGTGGGGCAAACGTGACTAGATAAATGCAAACTTTGAAGGCATATTTATTTATTACCTGGACTTTCGGGACTCACCGTTTTTTACTTGAACTTTTGGGACTCACGGTTTGGGAAACACCGTGGCTTAATGCTAGAGCGGCCGACTTTGAAGCTGGAGAACCGGGTTTGAGACTTGGCAGGGATGCTCAAACATCCTGTCATTCTGGGCAAATCACTTACCCCCAGGTGCATCAACAACCCAATTTGCGATTCCTTAATAGCGAAAAATACCGATTCGCTATTAAGGAATTGCAAAATGGAATGCATCAAGAAATCACTTAAAAAATAGAGATTTCTTAGAATTCCTTAATTGCGACTCGCAAATTGCGAGTCGATTAAAAGGGTGCAGGGGTGTCCAAAGGACACCCTGTTGCACCCCTGAAATTTATATGTGCACATATGTTGCGCACACACATGCCCTTAGGGCATGTGTGTACGTAACATGAATCTTTGAAAAATGCACTTTAGTGCATTTTTCAAAGTTTTTGCAAATTACCATGAAGTTGTACTTCATGGTAATTTGCGTGCCCTATTAGCGATTTCGCTATTTTAAAAACTTTCATGCATTGCATTTAAGGAATCTCAATTTGAGATTCCTTAAAAGCAATTAATCGCAATTTAGCGATTTCTAAAATTGCGATTTTTGCATTTGGGATGATGCATCCCAAATGCAAAAAAAAATATTCTTTTTTTTTTGTTTTCCTAACTACTAAATATGCACGGTCCATTTACATGTATTTACATTTTGCTATGTGTTTCAAAAACATGACATCCTACAGCCTTTCATTTCACACACTCTGTATCCCAAGAAGATTGTCATACAATTCACTACACTTTTCTTTCACTGACTGCAAAGTGAGAGGAGTTTGTAAGCGCCTATCACTGAGTTTAACCCTTTCGCTGCGGCGGCTATTCCGCCGCAGCGCTAACGGGGCGGGGCGGCAGCACGGCGGCCGCATGCTGGTGACAGAACCGCTCCGTCACCAGCCGCGGTTGAGCTGTGCTGGTGATGGAGCGGTTCCGTCATGACCCGCCCCGCTCAATACAACTGCCGCGCAGGCGCGAAATCAGTGCCGCGCAGGCGCGGCGGCCGGGCCATGATGGAACCGCTCCGTCATCAGCACAGCCCAACCATAGCTGATGACGGAGCGGTTCCGTCATCAGCAGGGGAGGGGTTAAAAAAAGCATAAATTTGTCAGAAGATATAGCCTGACATCTGACCTCTCTGTCTTTGTAGTGGGGCAAACGTGACTAGATAAATGCAGACTTTGAAGGCATATTTATTTATTACCTGGACTTTCGGGACTCACCGTTTTTTACTTGAACTTTTGGGACTCACGGTTTGGGAAACACCGTGGCTTAATGCTAGAGCGGCCGACTTTGAAGCTGGAGAACCGGGTTTGAGACTTGGCAGGGATGCTCAAACATCCTGTCATTCTGGGCAAATCACTTACCCCCAGATGCATCAACAACCCAATTTGCGATTCCTTAATAGCGAAAAATACCGATTCGCTATTAAGGAATTGCAAAATGGAATGCATCAAGAAATCACTTAAAAAATCGAGATTTCTTAGAATTCCTTAATTGCGACTCGCAAATTGCGAGTCGATTAAAAGGGTGCAGGGGTGTCCAAAGGACACCCTGTTGCACCCCTGAAATTTATATGTGCACATATGTTGCGCACCCACATGCCCTTAGGGCATGTGTGTACGTAACATGAATCTTTGAAAAATGCACTTTAGTGCATTTTTCAAAGTTTTTGCAAATTACCATGAAGTTGTACTTCATGGTAATTTGCGTGCCCTATTAGCGATTTCGCTATTTTAAAAACTTTCATGCATTGCATTTAAGGAATCTCAATTTGAGATTCCTTAAAAGCAATTAATCGCAATTTAGCGATTTCTAAAATTGCGATTTTTGCATTTGGGATGATGCATCCCAAATGCAAAAAAACTGCTCGCAAAGGGGCAGATTCTGAGAATCTGTCCCTTTGCGAGCGGATTTATGTTCGATGAATCTGGGCCTTAATCTCTCGGGGGGCTTATTTAAAAGCCTCTTGCGCCACGTTTGCGTCTTGTTTAAAATGGGAAAAGTGACGTACGTGTGGCGCAAGGGGCATGTAAATAAGTCCCAAAGTGGCTAAAAACAAGAGTAGGCCCATCTGAGATGCAACTGTTGCTCATGTAAAGCGCCCTGATACCTTCGGGTCGAGTTTGTGCTATATGAAACTACAACAAAGAAAAACGTCCTACAGTATACTTTGGGATTAATGACACTGCTATCCATCTGAAACTTGTAAGTAACACACTCTTGTTAAAAACCAACTCACTCAGCCTTGCACCATCCTTAGTCATTGATAACTTTTATATTTGTTAATACTAACAGCTGTTTATTTGATATTATGGGAAGTCAGGCAGCATGGCTACAAATTTGCGAACCCTTTTTAGGTCTCGCTGAGAGACCTATTGCAACCAAACCACAAAACTGACTTTTTACAATGCGGATTTCGACGAGTGCATGAGTTCTCGTGACCGCGCTTTTATCCAAGCCGCCTGCCTCCGAGAGCTTTAAATTAAAGCCATCTGTTGCTTCCCCAGCGCACTCGGCCTCACTTCTCCTCCCCCTAATTAACACACACTTCTAGCACGGCCGCGAGGCCGTGCTTCAAAGGGATCCACTCCCCCGCCCCTAAAAGCTTCTGTCCACAATGTTCTTTCATTCACAACTTGTTTTGTTTGTTGCTCTGCCAAGGTGCTCCGGGTTGCGCCACATGGCTGCATGCCCCCCAGAGTGTATGGCTCACGAACTCCTCCGCTAGTTGCAGGTTTTTTCACAGTACCCTTTTCTTGTTAGAAGCATTACTACATAGGAATGAGACACTGCTGCTTACACACACACTTTTTGCATGGCAGTCCGAGCAGGCATGTACGCACATCACTCACACTACATGTGCCGCCCTGTGTACTTTTTGCGTGCTTCTATACTATCTGCGTATTATTTGTTTATTGTGCGTGTGTAGCTGTTTACCTGGTATGTATAAACATTATCTGTGTGTATTGTTTGAGCACTGGACATCTTTATCGCATACTGTTACAAACACATACGCCTTTATGGACTTGTGTGTGTCTGTGTATATTGTAATTGAAACGTATTTGAGCAATACAAACCCGGTTGTGTCTGCCTCAAAGTATGGCTGATTGACAGGTGCCTAGACGTGCCTTTCAGGCTCTGCCCTAAAATCACCAAAGGGCAGTGCCGGCTCGTGCCAGGCCCTGTAGGGGCACTGCCCTCTGCAGTGTCACAGTACCTCTTGTGAAGGTCAGAGCCCCACACTTCTGTGTATAGTGCCTGGAAGTGACAGCGCATTCCACACCCACGCTGATGTACCACATAGACACCACATGCGCAAGCACCAACAGACCAGGCCGGTTTACACCCCCTCGCCAGCCCCCTGCCCCCCAGGCGCATGGTGGGGTGACACTCAAAGGTGAATGGCTGCTTTTCAAAGAGCCCCCCCACAACGCGTGAGCCATGGCTCCGCACCCAGTAGCCTCTGTGCCGCCCCCCGCCCGGTGGCAATTATATCCATTCAAAGCCATTTACTGCCGAACAGCTCTACAGTAAATATGCATATTGCTAATAAGGTTTGCACAATTACTCCAGTCAAACACGGCCGCATGTTTACATCACCGCCACGTACAAAACAGAAGTTAAGGCAGTAAACTTTCTAGGCTGCTTCTGGGAGCACAAACCTGCAGGAGATTGTAGGGGCGGAAGTATCCCTAAAATAAGAGTGTTTTGTATATCGGGTTTGTGACACAGCGGCTCTTCTCTGGGAGGCAGACCTGTGTGATCGCAGGCATCCCTCTGTGGTGTCAGCACTGACCTGGTTAACACCCACATTTAGATTCTAATCCGACCTCAATTCCCTTTTACCGCCTAGCGCTCAGAAACCGCCAGGCGGTATTAAACAGCGCTTGACTGCTAGGACATTAAGCAGCAAAAGGGACCCTCCTGTAGTGTTGTAGGAAATACGCTGTATTATCCTACAGCTAAGGATTGTATTATGATAATCTTTAAGTGACATCACCACTTTGGTGTATTACGTTGCGATGATGTCAGCGCTCTTCTTTCCGTCCGGACTTTCACCACCAATCTTTGCCTTCTTCCTCACTCCTTCTTTCCTACCAGGTTTCTTGTTTTATTGTACTTTTCCTCATGTTCTTTCTTATTTTTTCCATGCACCATTTCGTCATTTTTCCTTGTCCTTTTTTTTGCCTTTGTTTCTTCCACCTTTCCTCATTCTTTTCCTACCCCTGAACATATTCTCTTCCATCTTTCTTTCTGCGTTTCTTTTTTCCCTCTCACTTTGCCTTCCACTATTCTCGCCTTTCCCTCATGCCCTCACTGCGCCTACCCCATCTCTCATGCTCTTCTTTATTTCTGGCTTCCTCACAGTATGACAGTCAAAACTTTTGCTGCATGGAACAAGCAGAGACTTGGAGAGACTGTTTGTTGGGCTTAAGGGCTCATAGAATTCTGCAAGACCCACAAAAGTTGGCAGTCTGTAAAGCTTTGCTGAACTGAGCAAGGACAGCTGCATGTCCATTACCTGACATAGCACTTACTCTCTCTTACTGGCCTGTCTGTCAAAGCCCGATTAAAAATCGGGGAAATTCCCCAATGAGCAACGTTCTCAAGTTTGCTAGTTCCTTTCGTGATTAGCTCATCTAGTCCAGGTTTTTTTGCTTTGCATTCTGGGTCTTGTGGTCCTGACTGTGAAATGGATGAACAGGACGATAATTTCAAGAATGTAAAGCAAAACCCTGAACAGGATCGGCTGCACATGAAACCGGAAATCGATCTGTAAGGTTTATGCAAATGTTCTGTCTCTTTTTATGTTTCGCCTACAGACAAGCATCAGACATCCACAAACATCAGACATCTACAAGCATCAGACATCCACAAGCATCAGACATCCACAAGCATCAGGCATCCACAAGCGTTAGACATCCACAAGCGTCAGGTATGCACACGCGTAAGGCATGCACAAGCGTCGGGCATGCACAAGCTTCAAGCATTCACAAACGTCAGACATCCACAAGCGTCAGACATCCACAAGCGTAAGACATCCACAAGCGTCAGACATCCACAAGCGTCAGGCATCCACAAGCATCAGACATCCACATGCAACAGACATCCACAAGTAGCAGACATCACCAAGCAACAGACATCCACAAGTGTCAGACATCCACAAGCATCAGACATCCATAAGCGTCAGACATCCACAAGCGTCAGGCATCCACAAGTGTCAGGCATCCACAAGCGTCAGGCATCCACAAGCGTCAGACACCCACAAGCGTCAAGCATTCACAAACATCAGACATCCACAAGCGTCAGACATCCACAAACATCAGGTATCAGACATTCACAAACGTCAGGCATCCACAAGCGTCAAGCATTCACAAACGTCAGACATCCACAAGCGTCAGACATCCACAAGCGTCACATCCACAAGAATCAGACATCCACAAGCATCAGACATCCACAAGCATCAGACATCCGCAAGCATCAGACAGCTGCAAACATCAAACATCAGACATCCACAAGCATCAGGCGGCAGACACCCACAAGCGTCAGGCATCCACAAGCTTCAGACATTCACAAGCTTCAGACATCCACAAGCGTCAGACATCCACAAACATCAGGTATCAGACATCCACAAACGTCAGGCATCCACAAGCATCACACATCCAAAGGCATCAGGCATCCTCAAGCGTCAGGCATCCATAAGCGTCAGGCATCCACAAGCGTCAGGCATCCACAAGCGTTAGACATCCACAAACGTCAGGCATCCACAAGCGTCAGACATCCACAAGCGTCAGACATCCACAAGCGCCAGACATCCACATGCGCCAGACATCCACAAGCGTCAGACATCCACAAGCATCAGCCATCCACAAGCGTCACACATCCACAAGCAACAGACACCCACAATCAACAGACATTCACATGCAACAGACATCCACAAGCAACAGACATCCACAAACATCAGACATCCACAAGCATCAGGCATCAGACATCCAGAAGCATCAGACATCCACAAACATCCAGAAGCATCAGACGTCCACAAGCATCAGACATACACAAGCATCAGGCATCCACAAGCATCAGACAACCAGGAGAATCAGGCGTCCGGGAGCATCAGACATCCACAAGCATCAGGCGTCCACAAGCATCAGGCATCCACAAGCATCAGACATCCACAAGCATCAGACATCCACAAGCGTCAGGCATCCACAAGCAACAGACATCCACAAGCATCAGACATCCACAAGCATCAGGCATCCAGAAGCATCAGGCATCCACAAGCATCAGGCATCCAGAAGCATCAGACATCCAGAAGCATCAGACATCCACAAACATCAGGCATCCACAAGTATCACGCATCAGACATCCACAAGCATCAGATATCCACAAGCATCACCCAGCAGACATCCACAAGTGTCAGGCATCCAAAAAGGGTCGAGCATGCACAAGCTTCAGGCATTCACAAGCTTCAGGCAACCACAAGCGTCAGCCATCCACAAGCGTCAGCCATCCACAAGCATCAGCCATCCACAAGCATCAGCCATCCACAAGCGTCAGCCATCCACAAGCGTCAGCCATTCACAAGCGTCAGGCATCCACAAACATCAGGTATCAGACATCCACAAACGTCAGGCATCCACAAGCATCACACATCCAAAGGCATCAGGCATCCTCAAGCGTCAGGCATCCATAAGCGTCAGGCATCCACAAGCGTCAGGCATCCACAAGCGTTAGACATCCACAAACGTCAGGCATCCACAAGCGTCAGACATCCACAAGCGTCAGACATCCACAAGCGCCAGACATCCACATGCGCCAGACATCCACAAGCGCCAGACATCAACAAGCGTCAGACATCCACAAGCATCAGCCATCCACAAGCGTCACACATCCACAAGCAACAGACACCCACAATCAACAGACATTCACAAGCAACAGACATCCACAAGCAACAGACATCCACAAACATCAGACATCCACAAGCATCAGGCATCAGACATCCAGAAGCATCAGACATCCACAAACATCCAGAAGCATCAGACGTCCACAAGCATCAGACATACACAAGCATCAGGCATCCACAAGCATCAGACAACCAGGAGAATCAGGCGTCCGGGAGCATCAGACATCCACAAGCATCAGGCGTCCACAAGCATCAGGCATCCACAAGCATCAGACATCCACAAGCATCAGACATCCACAAGCATCAGGCATCCAGAAGCATCAGGCATCCACAAGCATCAGGCATCCAGAAGCATCAGACATCCAGAAGCATCAGACATCCACAAACATCAGGCATCCACAAGTATCACGCATCAGACATCCACAAGCATCAGATATCCACAAGCATCACCCAGCAGACATCCACAAGTGTCAGGCATCCAAAAAGGGTCGAGCATGCACAAGCTTCAGGCATTCACAAGCTTCAGGCAACCACAAGCGTCAGCCATCCACAAGCGTCAGCCATCCACAAGCATCAGCCATCCACAAGCATCAGCCATCCACAAGCGTCAGCCATCCACAAGCGTCAGCCATTCACAAGCGTCAGGCATCCACAAGTGTCAGACATCCACAAACATCATGCATCAGACATCCACAAGCGTCAGCCATCCACAAGCATCAGACATAACAGCTCTTCTGCCGGGCCTTCCTTCCCTGTCCATTCTCGTCTCTGAGCCCACAGCAGAAGGCGTGCAGTGTGTTTTATTTATTTTACTGTCCATTTCAAACTGACTTTGTTGGTCAAAAAAGGATAAACGTCTAACTAACTCCGACTAGAATCAGACCCCGGATACTTCTTGTTGCATGCAAAAATATGTGGTGTAGTTAACTTGCTGAGGTGCCTTCACTTAATGGCTGGATAGAAAAAAAACTGTAAGGAGGCAGTCAAAGCAATGAGCACACTGATAGTCCGGCTTCTCAGCACTCACTGTGCCCGCCCGCTCAGAAAGCACAAAACTGTCAGATAAGACGCTTTGCCTATGTGCAGGAACTAAGATCTGAACTCAGGTTTTGTGCCTTTGAAGCCAGAGGCCACATGTCCGCCTCCTTTTGTTTGGTTACAGTGATTAACATCTTAGAATTCATTTATATTAGTAGCATAACACAGGTGCTCGAGGGGACACATTGAAACCTTGAATCAATATTAAAATTGCACACAGTAAATTCCTCGAATACGGGATGTTTACTGTCACCCTCTATCTATCTATCTATCTATCTATCTATCTATCTATCTATCTATCTATCTATCTATCTATCTATCTATCTATCTATCTATCTATCTATCTATCTATCTATCTATCTATCGCCCTCACTTTATCTATCTATCACCCTCACTCTATCTATCGCCCTCACTCTATATATCTATCGCACCACCACAGCATCACTCAGGGGCACCACAACATCACTATGCGCTACCACAGCATCACTGAACGCTACAGCATCACTCGTCACCACCAAAACATCACTCAGCGCCACCACAGCATCAATCTGTGCAACCATTCAACAACAACTGGTTCAAATATGTTCTCTCAATGTTTCATGCTTTATTACAAATGTCGCAGAAAGATGTTAATATTTCCCTTCTGTTCTTGGATTTTCGGCACAATAAAATACACTGAACATAATCTTTACAAAAGTTATTTACAAAAGTTTAAGCTATTGCCATTATAAATTACAATAACTTTTAAGTATTAATTATTTAAAAAAATTAAAAGCCATTGTTATTTGTAATATCAATACATCTAAGTCACGTAAATACAACACATATTGCATTACAAATGCTACAGGTGTTACATTTGCAAAAGTTAAAACTATTGGCATTGTAAATGACAAAGCTATTAATTTCTCTATTTTCAAAACCAACACTTAAATAAAAAATGTGTAATTTACAATACCAATAGCTCAAACTTTCCTAATGCGAGACCTATTGCATTGCAAATGCTTGTTAAAAGAGGGGCGACTCTGCAAAAACGAATACACAATGGGCTCTAGTGACTTTCATGCATTTCACTCAAAAACGGAATCTGTTTATCCACCCCTAAAACAAAAAGTAAAATACAAGAGCTGGGAGAATGAGACTTCAATGAATAAATAGAATAAAAGTCAGGACTAAAACGTTGCAAAAAGTAAGTGGGCACTTTTTTAGCAAATGATCTTTATTCGAAATTCTACGCAATGTCAGTGACAGGTATAGTTTGTATACATACAACACCACAGGACGCTTGAGCCAGTCAACATGAAACAGAATCACCATTTTATGACTAAATGTCCAACTGTAAGACCCCAAAAAAGCCTACGCGTGTAGGTGAAACGTTGGTGTATCGGTGGTTGTCTACCACCATGTAATCTTTGCACCTTTTCACTCTATTCTATTGCACTTTGGAACTGCAAAGTTTAGCCCACAGTAGCTGATCCTTTGTATTTTTGCACATTGGAGTATGAAGTTATTCTTCCTGGCATGAAGCACTTGATGGAGTTAGGATTATGTGCCAGCCACATAGATGTGATTCAATTGCTGCATGTTCTGCTGCTCATATGTCCCATGGGTAAACTTGTCAGGTAAACATGGTAACTTTAAAAGGTGTGCCTGCATTATCTGGTTACCACCAGCCCTCAGCGTAATGATAAGGCATTCCTCATTTCTTTTGTACCTCCGACTCTGCATGATGCATCTCTACCCAGGCCACGCGATGGGTGGGACACGCTCAGAAATGTACTACAAAGGTGTAGGGATCCATGTGTCTATCTGGAGTGCTGCTGATTGCGGCTCTTCGCTGAAACACCACAGCCGCAATCCTGCTAGGGCAGGAAGCAGGGCTCACAGCATCTGTGATCTGCTTCTTGGCGCACTCTGCTTTGCCCTGAATATCTGCCAGTGCTTAATTTGTGAAGGAAAGACTGCCCGTGCCGGAAGCTCTGCTCAGAATCTGACGGCCAGTGCAATTAAAGGTCGGCGGGCCGAAAACCAAGGCTGGTAGTCTTTAATCCACTATTAGACACTCATCGCCCCTTTTTCTCGCACTTGCAGGTTCCTGCTTTCTTTTTGTGGCGGTTTAGCTCTCTTTTTCTTTCTCTGTCTTTCCAATTCATGTGTTTTGCTTCTCTTGCAATGGGTAAATATCTGATAAAGACATAATAAATGCCAGTCCCTAAAAATTAGTGCTGTTCCCCCTCCCACCCACCCCACCCACCACGGCACCAAATAATGACTAGTACCGGTAATCTCCTTTGACATGCAAAAGTTCTACTACACAAGATGGCAAAAATGAGAAATTCATGAACTCTAAGTTGGTCAGTACTTGCATCCAAACAGCTTCTATGCCCACCTGTTAGAGCAAAAGAGAATCTTTGTAAATGAAGCTCTTCTTAAAATATTGAACCAATAGGGTTAAAATGTGTCTACACCAAATAAATAGTGTCACCCACGCTGTAAAATGACATATATTGGAAAAGTCTGCTCCAAATGCTCCAATCTGTGCTTCAGCTTCACTGTTACGTAGAGGACCATCAGCAGCATTGTGAGAAGAGGCATGGCTCAATGAAGTGTGGCTCAATGATTAGAGCGGCAGACCCTGATGCAGAGGTCTGGCCCGGGACCAGGGTTCAATTCTCTGCCTCGGTGGGTCTTGGGCTCAAAAATTCCACGGACCTGATAATTCTCGCCTCGGTGTCTATTCTAATCATAGAGTCCCACTCTGCAACTCTGGGCAATAGCTTGCTTAATCTCCACAACAGCCCCCACAACGCTAAGGATGCCAGGCCTCCACCCTGGGGGTGCCCAGGAGTGGACGCCTCACAGGGAAAAGCCAGGACGGGTTCCACAGCGGTATTCGTACAAGCGCCTTGAGACCCTTGCGGGTGAGAAGTGCGCTATACAAGTATCAATTTACATTTTTACATTTACATGGCACAGGCCGCTGTAGCCCCGGCGATGGAGGTGGGCCCCCATTCCTCCACCGGGCCACCACACTTCAATGTGGCCCCATTTTTACCTCAAGGCCAATGAATATCTCTAAGATATAGGAGACTCAGAGGCTCCACATAAGTTTCTGCAGGGAGGACCCATAATTTTGTGTTATGCCACAGATTGTAGGCCTCGATTTAAGTGGAAATACAGAAATATGTTCAGATGGTTTTTACACCATTACAATCAGGGCTTTAATTGGAATAAAAAAAGTAGGGCCTCTGTAAAAGGGGCATGGCCTAAGAAGCGTAACTAAGAATTCTTTCCAAGAGGCATGGTTACGTTAATAAGGATATGACTTAAAAAAAGTGAACTAACATCCTGTACTTCTTATTGCGTGCCACTTGACCAGTATTTTGGTACCACTTTGTGAACTTTCTGTTATTGCATCTAGACATAACACACAATAACAGATATGACCCTAAACCAAGCAAGACACACTGGCTTTGCCAATGCTTATTAGTAGTATCAGACATTATGAGTAAATGTAATGATCTAGCTGTGAATAACGAGAATTGAAAATATGTCAATCTGAAAATATGAGACTATGAATTAAACATTGATAATGTCTGTGGAAGGGGTAGTGTTCTTCGATGTGTCTCAATCACACCAGTACTTTCCTTCACACCACTCTCCACTGCAGTCTCTCTATCTCTGTTAGAGACGTAAACCTTACTGAACCACTCCTTCTGCATATCTCACTACACTTCTCTTTCATCTTCAGTACCCTCTCTTCTGCACATACTTCCTTGCATCTACTTTACTTCATCATTCCCCATACGAAACACTCCCACTCACCTTTAAGCATTTTGTTTTCTTTTACTTCGCCCTCTCAATAATATTTCAACAACTGTGTACAATACTTTACATTTGCAACACATTACATGTCTGGTGTGTAGGGGTATAAAGGGGATTTTAGATTTCAGGCATGGTTGGAATTAGAAACAGAAATACGTTTTTAAGTTTCAGGGATGAGTGGTGTAAAGGATGTGTAAGAGTTTCTAGGTTTCAGGGATAGCTGGGATAAAGGGGTAGTAAGAGTCTTTTAAAATGCAGGGTCGGTGGGGATAAAAAGGGTAGTAAGGGGTTAAAGCTGTAAGGAATGGGTGGAGTAGAGGGGTAGTAACGAGTTTTCAAGTTTCAAGGATAGATGGCTTAAAGGAGTAGTTAGTTGTTTTAGGTTTCAGGGATAAGTGGGATAAAGAGATAGTATGTTTTTTAGGTCTCAGGGATTGGTGGATTAAAGAGTTAATCACAAATCACAAAAAGTATGTTTTCTGGGTAGAGATCTAGCTTTCTGCTAAGTTTGGTGTAACTCTGTTCAGCTATTTTCTCTGTATCCTTGTCTAATTTTTCCTATGGAAAATACATGAGGAAAAAAGTGTTTGGAATCCAACCCCTGTTTCTGGTCCCATTTGACAAACCACCCTGAAACTTTTCAGGAAGAAGCTGAGGTGGTTGAACTTTTTTGAAATGATTCATGAAGATTCATCAAACAAGTTATTTACAAAGGAGCGTCAACATGGCGGTCGCGAAGATACGGAGCTCAGTCCCGGTCATGCACAAATCCTACATTAACCCATTTCAAGGCGAGGAGACGACCCCCCCATTGGGGATAATATAAAAACATTAGGGCTCTGCAGTCGGCAGAGAGAAGAAAAAGAGCGCTTCCCAGCTTGCTGGGACTCGGAGAAGTGAACAACGGACCTGCCGATGTCCGCAGGCCCGAGACGCCGGAGGCCAAGAAAGCGAAAGCGGCCTCCCGAGAGACACCTCTAGACCTTAAACTGTAGCAGGCCACGCCGCATTGGATCAGGAGCAGAACTCCTGCAGACCACACAGCTGTGCAGACACAGCAATCGGACGATGGGGCGGGTGAGGCCTGCTGCTGGGTGGGTCTGACATCAGCGATTGGGGTGAGCGGCCCAGGTGGGATCAGAAACAGCCCGCAGATAGGACTGAGGTACCCAGAGAACGGAAAGTGAGACCCCCGGGGCGCATAGAAGGCAAGGACACAAACAGAGGGGAAAAGAAAGTCAGGGCAGCACAAGAGGCTGGCACAACACAAGCAAAGACTAGACGCAGACCTGTTCTGAGGCAGCGGCCGTGGTACTGGGCCAGAAGGCATGTTGGACGATAGGGGGGCCTGCCAGAAGGAGGCCTGGGCCTGACTGAAGGCGTGGGCCGCCCTATGACTAGGCGCATCGGCAACTGATAACCCCATTGCAGGTAAGAGGGGAATGGCCTGGGTTCAAGCGATGGGAGAGTGTACCCCCTGGGTGCATTGCCAGTTGTGAGGGAGGAGAGACTAGGCCGGGAAGGACACTCAAGGCCTGCAACATGGAGAAAGGAATCAAGGACGCAGATGTGAGCGTGGAAGAGGAGTCACCTGCAAGATAACTCTGGGTCTTGTCTCTGGGTACCTAAATAACTGCAGAGCTTCGAAAGACCAGCAAACTTTATTTCATATGCTCCTGAGGCCTATCGGGCTGGGGTGAAGGTAGAATGGAGTGGCTAGAGAGAAACTGAGTAAGCTTTGTCCAATTAACCCTCAATAATGGAAGTTAACATGCCGAACCCAAAGAGCAAAATGGGGACAACTCAGCCTACTTCGCGCGAGCCCTCCCAACTTCCACCTGAATACGATGGCGGAGACCCTACGAAAACCAAAACCATGCTACACCTTCATCTTGACAAAGTACTTCCTGCAATAGTGGATACTAAGGCGACACTCCAACCAGATTTAGGGGCAGTGTCAGTGGGGCTTGGGCTATTACAAGCTGAACATCGAAAGCTGTCCGATAGGGTCAAGGGAGGGGAGGCCTCTGTGGAGTAGCTTATTCCGGAGCGCAAACAAGGAGAGTCTTGCCTAGATGATCTTGCCACTAAAGTGACTGAACTGGAGTGAAGAGCTGAAGATGCAGAATGGAGGAATAGTAGAAATTACACCAGAATAGTGGGTATCTCTGAGGGAATGGAAGGCACGGACATGATAATGTTCCTAGAGAAATTGCTGAGTGATAAAATACCTCCTGATTCCCTCTCTAAGTTCATCCCCCTAGGAAGAGCTCACGAGTCCCAGTATGGGTGCCTGCCCCAGGGAGACCTCCAAGAACAGTGGTAGCCAAACTACTGCATTATAGGGACAGGGACTCGATCTTACAATAGGCCCGGGCTCATGGCCCTACATCCTGGGCAACAGTAAAGTATTGGTATTCCCAGACTTTACTGCTCTTGTGCAGGCACAGCGTGCATCTTTCATTGAGGCGAAGAAGGCCTTCCGGGAGGCTCGCTTACAGTATTCATTGATCTTTCTGGCGAAGCTCAGATTCATATTAGATGGCTCCATGCATTTCTGCAACACTCCTGAGGAGACATGGGCTTGGTTGGAGGTGTACAAAAAAGGCACACCTCTGCCCAAACAACAACAGGGCCCTCGAGGGCCGAAGCGTGCAGCAAGGCCCAGAGAAAGACGTCCCAAGAAACCACGTGCACTCCAGAAACCCACAACATCAAAGACCGAACAGGACAGTAAAGCTGGTCGGCAAGCTGTGGCATTGTTGATGTTGTCCCAAAACTCGAACAAACTAATGGGTTCATCCTCTGAACATCTTGCTCAATCATCAGACTTTGAAGAGAACACAGGAAACAAATCAGACTTACCAAAACCCACACCGCCTAAAGCAGATGACATAATATTGCAAAAAGGATAACCGGTGGCCCTCGCTTGCATGAGGATCTGAGAACCAGAGACTTTTGCAAATCATGATCTCAGGGGCAAGCAGTGGTCGGCCTTCCCCATGAACTGGAGTACCGGGACAGAAACAGCATCCTGTCGAGGCACCCTTCTTCTCCTTTTATTTTTACTCCATCCCCCCCCTCTACTAGAGTGTTCCACCTGAGGAGCTGAAGGTGGCATTCTAACTAAACTGATGTTTGTTTGCAGGTTTGGGCAGCTGGCCGTTGCCAGTCCGCTCTTGGGATTGGGGTGTGTAGTTTTGGGTTTGCTGTTTGCTGCTCTGGGGTTCTCCTCTCTAGATCTTGGACGGGGTATGTTTGGGGGGGGGGGGTGGACAGTGAATGTAGACTTTGGCTAGCCCCATAGTTGGAGCTGAAGAATTTAAGTTGATCTCCTGGAACATCCGGGACATGGGTTCTCCGACCAAACGGTATAACATCCTAACTTATCTTAGATGCAGGGGCGCGGAGGTAGTGATGCTCTAGGAAACACACTTGATGACAAAAGAAGCCAGTAGGCTCAAGCATAGATGGCGAAGCCAGTTGTTCGCAATGACCTATTCTGCATATGCTCGAGGAGCCCTTATATGGTTCAAGACGGGCACCCCCTTCCACGCTACACACACAATTATAGACAAAGAAGGGCACTTTGTATTGGTGAAAGTGAGGCTGAAAGGGAGAGAAATAACACTAGGGAGCATATATGCACTGAATCAAGACCAGCCACAATTCCTCCAACAGCTCTCTAATCCATTGTCCGAAAAAGCAGCGGCAACCTCATTCTGCGGGGCAATTACAACTCTGTTTTAGATCCAGACATAGATAGATCCAGGCCACCTTTGAGGGGTATAGTGGTTGCAGTGATAGCCAGGGGCCTACGGGATTGGATGACCAGATGGGAGCGGTTGGATAATTGGCAGCTACAAAATGATCAACGGAGAGACTACTCCTATTATTCGCCTCTCTACATACTAGATTAGATATATTCTTCTGCTCCGGGCAAAAAGCACCCAAACTGGCGGAGTTAAAATATTTTGGCTGTTCAATTTTAGACCATAGCCCTCTCTAATTGAGATTCGCCCCAACCCTGTAGAAAGCCTCTATCCCATTATGAAGATTAGATCCTAACCTCCTAGAGGGTGACTGATTCATGCAGTAGCGGTCGGCAGTAGGTGTTTCTATAGGGCGGTGACGTGGGCAGGAGGAGGGGCAGGTTGGGGGGAAATAATGTATGGATTACGGAGTTTTACAGGTAAGTAAACATTTAAATACATAAAACGAATTTTGTTGCGCGCACTGCATCACATTTGGTGATGCAGTGTGCGCAACGAAATTCGTTTAATGTATTTAAATGTTTACTTACCTGTAAAACTCCATAATCCATACAATATTTCCCCCCACCCTGCCCCTCCTCCTGCCCACGTCACCGCCCTATAGAAACACCTACTGCCGACCGCTACTGGATTCCTGCGAAAGTTGTCCACTGCCTTTTGGAATTACTTTCAACACAATCAGGGCACTCCTAGCACTCCCCTGATAGAATGGGATGCATTTATGGTAGTTGTCAGAGGGCAGTGCAAGGGCCAGGCTGGGGGTGCTAGACAGGAGTTCAATAACAAGCTCCATACATTAGAAACACCAATACAGCCACTGGATAGGGCCACTGGGAATGACATAGAGGACAGCATACGACTGTTGAAATAAAAAAGTCGATACAGCGAGACTTGGGAAAGCCTGGGGCTCCTAGATTCCAGAACATATCAAGAGGGGCAACATATAGAAGGAGGGAAGGCTGGGAAATGCTATCATGGCTGATTCAATCCCCAACTCATTAACACCAGAGGAGCTTACACTCTTCTCACGACCAGTCGACTTCTAACAACCTGAGGAGACTTTATCATGTTCCATCCCATAAAGATTTGTTGAAGTACCCAAATGCTATGGTAGTGGCGGTCGAACTGGAAAAGGCCTTTGATTCCCTGCAGTGGGATTTTCTGCTCAAAGTGATGAGGATAATAATTCTGGGAGACAAATGGCTGTGATTGATATGCTTGTTGCACTCAAATCCCACTGCAAGGACACACAAGGGCAGAGTAGTGTCTTCATCTAAATTCCAATGTTTCTTTTTGGCGAACTCTCAAACTCTCAGTCAAAGCTAGAATAGCGATCTCCAAAATGGTTATATTACCAAGATTGCTATATTACTTTGTGAATCTCCCGGTTGTAATCCCCAAGAAATGATTTAAAGACAAGGAATCCCAACTAAGGGATATGATATTGGATGGTGGTCGGCATAGAGTGTCCCTCATGGTCTTAAGGGAACCACTGACTATGGGGGGATTGGGTGCACGGATGTTGAAGCATACTACCTGGTAGCACAAGTTAAGTAGCTAGCATAGGGGAAACAGCCATCAAAACACGGGCAGAGCAACGCACTACAATTACAACAAAACTTTTACACTGCAAGATCCATTACAACGCATGCTATTACAACGCAGATGCTATTACAACGCATGCCAATTACAACTTGAGTATGGGTAAGTATTTAATTTAATTAATATTAATTTAATTTTAATTTAATTTACTTACAAAAAATATTATTAATTCAATTAAATTTAATTTAAATGTAATTTAATATATTTTAATTTAATTTGATTAATGTTAATTTTATTTATTTTAATTAAACCCCTACACTATCCAACACTTGCCCTACTATTACAACCCCTGGAGTTTGAATTGTAATTTTAACCCCTACACCATCTAACACTGACCCTACCTACTATTACACCCCCCTGGAGGTCGAATCGTAATTTTAACCCCTACACTATCCAACACTTACCCTACTATTACAACCCCCTGGAGTTAGAATAGTCATTTTAACCCCTACGCTATTCAACACTTACTCTACTATTACACTTTCCTGGAGTTAGAATAGTATTTTAACCCCTACACTATCCAACACTTACCCTACTATTACACCCCCCTGGAATTAGAATAGTAATTTTAACCCCTACACTATCCTGCACTTACAATACTATTACACCCCCATGGAGTTAGAATAGTAATTTTAACCCCTACACTATCCAACACTTACCCTACTATTACACCCCCTGGAGTTAGGGTAGTAATTGTAACCCCTACAATAGCCAACACTTACCCTACTATTACACCCCACTGGAGTTAGAATAGTAATTTTAATGCATACACTATCCAACACTTACCCTACTATTATACCCCCCTGGAGTTAGAATAGTAATTTAAACCCCTACACTATCCAACATTTACACTACTATTACATTCTCATTAAGTAATTTAAAAAAATACTTACCCATACGTTGTAATGGCATGCATTCTAATAGTATCTGCGTTGTAATGGCATGCATTGTAATGGATCTTGCATTGTAAAAGTTTTGTTGTAATGGTATGCGTTGTGAATGTATGCGTTGTAACGTCATACATCCCTAGCATAGTGGTTAGACGGACTGGGACAAGAGACACTGCCGTTATCGGGGAATCCACCCCATGGGCTACTATTGCCCAGAATGCTGCAACCCAAATATAAGATTAAAAACATGGGAGTTCTGTTAGAGGTAGCCCTGAAATGCTGGGATAGATGTATAAAGCGAGGAATGGGGCTCCCCTATATGCACCTGACTTACATGTGGTGGGACTGGCTTGGGAAGGTGGTGGGTCCCCTTTCACGGTCGGCCACTTGGGAGAATGGGAGTAGGTGGGGTGACTACAGTTGACTGTTGCCAAGATGGAGAATTATTACCCCTTCCAGAATTTCTGGGGTACCAAGAACTAGGACAGGGCCTGTTCCTAAATGATCACGCTGTCAGGGGAGCTATGGCCACACTCTGGGGCAGGACACACACGAGCCTAGAGCACAACTGGTCCTCCAGGCAATGGTAATGCTGGGAACAACCAGACATCTGGTAAAATGGCTATATAGGGTGATAATGGAAATAACGGAACCAACTCTGACTCACTTACAAGAGAAATAGGGGAAACTAGTCGGTAGACCTCTGACTGACGCGGAATGGAAGACATCTTATGGGAGCACTAGAAAGATATCCAGGAATGCCAATTTTAAACTTACACAGATCAATATTCTCCATTAGACATATCTCACACCATATATTCTTAATATCATGTATGGTATTGCCGACAAGAAATGCCCCAGATGTGAAGAATTAGATGCCAATTTCACACACATGGTATGGGATTGTGTGGAAATACAGTTGTACTGGCTAAAGATAATAGTAAGCATGGGCGTAAAATCCGTTCCACTCGCGGATTTTGCAGATTTTCGGTAAATTCGCAATCCGAGAGATTTGCGAATTTCCTGCAAAATACGCGAGCGGAACGGATTGGGTCAAAAGTTCAAGCTGACTTTTTGTAACTATTTTAGAATGGCGCCGGCAAGCTGCCAGAGCCTCTAAAATAGTTACAAATGTCAGCTTCAACAGGAAGCACTAATAGATAAAGTAAAGCAGGTGCTAGAGTTGAAGCTCAAATTCAGTTACACAATCATTAATCACCCCAAACTTGGGGTGAAAAATGACTGTATAACTTAATTTGACCTTTAACTCGAGCACCTGCTTTACTGTATCTATTAGTGCTTCCTGTTGAAGCTGATTTATGGCTGAGGGCAGAAGGACACAACGTGGGACAGAGGGCATGAGTTAGGCAGAGGGCAGAAGGGCACAGAAACCAGTGGGGCAGAGGGCAAAAGGGCACAAACAAGAGTGGGGCAGAGGGCAGAAAGGCACAAAAACAAGTGGTACAGAGGGCAGAAGGGCATAAAAAACGAGAGGGTGGCAGGGATGAACCAGGCAAACAAAAACCGCGAATACGCATAGCACCCCGACAACACGTAAAGCTCCCTGCGAACACGCAAAAATTAAAAATCTGCAAATTCGCATGAACTCGCAAATTTTGTGGATTGCGAATTCGCCAATCTGCAAATTCACGGATCGCGAATTCGCAAAATTCACCCATACTTAGATAATAGAGACCCTTAATGGAGTGCTGACGGGCACCCTGAGATGCAGTCCTGAGGTTTGCCTGCTAGGGCTTTTCCCGAGACCCGGAGCCCGAAAAATTCTACACAGGTTTATTGACCTGGCCTTGATCCTAGCCAAAAGGCAAATAGCTCATAGATGGGACTCGACTGGGGGCACCAGAGTATCTGTCTGGGAGTAAGGAGTTTCAACTTGGGCCAGAGCGGAGGAACTAGCAATGACCCAAGAGGATAAAATAACTAAAAGGCGTAAACCCCTGGCTAAACCAGGGCACAAATAATGAGGACTTGGGAGTCCCGGGGATCAGGAGAGGTGGAGAGCAATGGTGAAGGCCCCATACTAACAGAAGAGGAAGGGCACCCCAGCATCCATACTCCATCATGGTAAAGATAGAAGATGCTTGCCGTGCATGAGTGGGGAGTGCACAGTGCTGTTGGGCTGAATGCGTAGTCCCACCTCCCCCCTGTGACCCCAGCCGCCCCATCCTTTTTGTCAGCAGACAAGAGCCTAGAAATGTGAGAAAATGTACATACGAGGAAGTACACGAGGAGGACCCCGGGAAAGAGTGACAGGTAGTTTATTTTTTACTTTTCAAAAACCTTTTTTGAAGAGTTGCAAAGTACAAAATGTATGACATCAACTTCACTCTAAATTATTATGATCATCTTGTACATGTTCCTTGCTGATAGAGTTCACAACACGCTGCATTTCTTCCTCCTGCTGCTCAATCTACAACAATAAAACCATCCCTATCCCGGCATGATGACATGTTCCAGAAATCAACAACAGTCCTTTTCAGAGTCCAGAGGCACCAGATAAAAACTACAATACATTTGAGTGTTATTGGATATGAGTGTCTAACATTGTATAAGCCTCCACTGCAAGTCTAAATTGGTCAAGATTACAACCCCATTCCATTCAGTTATGTACTGTTTTTATGCCCAGTCATAGTTCAAGGGGACAGCATCTCTGTGCCCTCAGGCGTATTCCCCATCACAGCCTCCTCTCCCTCTCCACCCCTAGCTGTCTCCTCCTGTCCTACCCGGACCCCATCCTCGACTGACCCCTGAAACAGCAGGTTAGTGGTCAATGGCCCCAGATATCTTTGGGATGGGACTTTATAGGTAGGAGATCGGCATAACAATGGCGGTTTTCCAGCGGTACAAATGTATCAGGTTCTTTTGGAAATGATGGTGTTATAACTTTTACACTTTGTCTGAGTCGAGTACACATAAATATATCCATAGTGGTAGGTGGGTGCTCCCCAAATAATTTCTCCTTGTGTCCTGAACTGTCCCCCGGTATACAGATCACCCCAGGTGCTGTAGCGCAGTTTGTCAAGCATTCTACGACATATTCCCTCGTACGTGACCTGTAAAAGCAGATTGCGAGACAAGTCCATCCTGGGGGAATACATTAGGGGGGTTTCCAGCTTGCGGGCTATCCACCACCATGCATCTATTGTGAAGTCCACCGTGGACGGATCGTGCTCTCGTTCCCTGACTGACGTAAACAGGTACCCCTCAGGAGTGTTGGGGCCATATAGTCATCCTCCACCGCCAGATGAGGCATGAATGGAGGTGGGTGGAGCCAGTATACTGCGAAGTGCGCCTGCGCACAGTAATAATATTGTTCAAAGTTGGGAACATCGTATCTTTTCTGGTGATATGGTAGCATCACCGTGGTCAGTGTAAGTCGCGCCTGCTTTCCCCCCCAGATGAGCCGTATAAGCGGTGTCTTGAGTGCGTTAAAGAACAATCTGCCCGGATGGTAGGGTATGTTGGTAAATAGGTATAAGAATTTTGGCAGTATCACCATCTTGATGAGGGATCTCCTCCTCGCCATTGAAAGTGGTAGTTGTATCCATTGGGATACTTTATCCGTCACTTTGTGTATAGCCGCTCCATAGTTAGCTCATATTAAGGCATAGTTGTCTCTGGTGACGTGGATGCCTAAGTATTTAAATTTGTCGCTCTCCCAGGTCAGGGGATATTCCAGCTGATACTGAATGGTCACGTCTGTAAGGGGAAATATTGCGGATTTGGCCCAATTTATTTGTATACCAGATATGGCCCCAAATTTGGTTTTGGATTGAGATTTTCCTGTGGTCTTTTTACGTATAATGTCATGTTGTCCACATAGAGGGAGATAAATAGTTGCCTAGCTGGGTAAACCAGAGCCCTCTCATTGTGATGTTGCCTCAGCTTTGCCGCTAAAGGTTCTATTGCCAAGGCAAATAAAATTGGGGACAGTGGGGAGCCTTGTCTTGTACCTCTGGTGACGGTAAAGGTGGCAGATCTGACGCCATTCAGGAATACCGTGGCTTTTGGGGTCAATATCTTGCATAACGGCAAAGAGAGTTCTTAGAATGCGGACCGTCGCCCGATTTGGGATGAACCCAGCTTGGTCAGCAATGCCAGCCGCTCCATCAGGAGGTTGTCGGGTGGCCAAGACCTTTGCCAGTATCTTAGTATCACAGTTTAACAGTGATAAGGGATGGTATGATTCACATTGGAGTGGAGGTTTTGCCGGTTTTAGTAAGGACACAATCTGAGCTTCTCTCATGGTATTTGGTAGACACCCCTCCTCCACCGCTACATAGAATACTTCTTTTAGAATTGGGGCCAATATTGATACATACGCTTTGTAAAATTCTATCGGTAGTCCATCAGACCCCGGCGAAGGGCCAGATTTCATAGACATTATTGCATCCATAATCTCATCCACCTCTAAGTCTAGATTAAGAATTTTTTCTGGGTATCTCCCAACCATGCCAGGACAATGTCCTCGAAGTATTGCGGTAGCTCCTGTGGGGGACCTCTCTGGGAAGTGTGAAGTGTACGGTAGTAGTCTACAAATGTACTCAGTTGCCCGGAGATTCCTATGTATCGTACCCTGCGCGTCCTTTATTTCTGCTACGTAATTAGCAAACTTAGGAGGTTGTATCGCCTGTACCAAGGCCTTCCCTGGGCGATATTCTTCACCATAGACCCTCGCCATGTATGGCTTACGCCGGATTTTGCATTCCTTTCCCACCGCGTCTTCGTATTCTGTGATTTTGCCCCGCAATTTAGCTCTGGCAGCATTGTCGTCAGTTGCAGTAGAGAGATCCCTCTCAAGTGTTTTAATCTCCCACTCAAGTTTGTTCAGGCCCCTGTGCAGGTCTTTAAGAATGCCCCCTCCTTTTGAGATGCACCAACCCCTCACAGTGACTTTAAATGCTTCCCAAACTGTTGTGCAGCTCAAGACCGACTCCACATTTCAGACAAAAAAATTCATGAATTTCCTGCTCTATGTCAGCTCTAAAAACCGGGTCCTGGAGATGCCAGGGGTTAAGTCACCAATTAATGTAGGGGTTTGGTCAACCGGGGCCAGCAGGGTAGCCACTACAGAGAGTGGTCAGAGAACCTGCGGGCAAGGTGTGTTACTTTATCCAGCCAGTGTGCCATCCCCAATGAGATAGTTAGGTAATCTATCCTTGCCCATGTCGAATGCACTGCAGAGTGGTGTGTGCCTTCCTGCCATGTGGGGTGGTTATATCTCCAGGTGTCAAGTAGGTAGTTAGATTCTATACTTGTATGTTGCGTTGCCGTGTAGTGTGCAGGTGATGTTTTGGATCTATCAACCTTTGGATTCACAACCGTATTAAAATCTCCACCCCAAATGATGTAGGTATTTCCTATCGCTTGGATTTTACTCCATAGCAAAAGCAAGGTATGTGGGTCATCCGTGTTTGGTCCATAATAATTGGCTAATGTTACATCATGAGAGTTCAACCATCCCCAGACCAGGCAGAACCTCCCATTAGTGTCAGTTTCCAACTCTCCCATCATGAACTGCACCCCGCGCCTAATGAGAATGACCACACCTCTAGAGTATCCGGAGTACGATGCAAAACATTGGTGAGATGCCCACTTCGCTGTGAACTGGGGTGTGTCTGCCGGGTTCATATGCGTTTCTTGCAGTTGGGCGACTTTTATATCTAGGTACCCAAGGAACTGTCTTTTCTTTCGAGTATTTTTCAGGCCTCGAACCTTCCACGATATGATATTCAGTTTATGTATACCATATGTGTCATCTGCCATGATCTCGTTTTACAAATATCAGAAAAGCATGCATGCCTTCTTCTATAAAAAACTGTAGTATGAGCATTAAACCTAAATAAATCCCCAACCTGCCAGGCATGTGTGCCCTCCCCAACAAAATTAAGAGTAAGACCGTCAGTCCATAATCCCAAACAAAAACACAGTTGGGGTTCGCCCTCATATGGGAGGCAGCAGGGGCCAACGCCTTGTCCACTCTCTTCCCGTATTTCACAAACACACTACGTCGCCTAAGAGACGAGCAGCTTTAGAGGGATAGAGAAGAGTTTCCGGGCAGAGCTAGTTATTAAACAATATCAAAAGCAATACTTCACCAACTCAGAGCAGTTCATATGGGTTGCCGCAGCCATGGCGTGCACAAATGGACAGGTGAGAGCCAGGCAGACCATACTGGTTGTGACAGCGGCGATTGGGATCTGGAGCGATCTCTTGCTTCCACTCCTCTGGATGCCGCCCGTCGATTCTGTTCAAGATAGTCTTCTGCCTGTTGAGGGTTGCGGAAGAAATGCGGTTTCCCTCGGTGGGTTATCTTTATTTTCGCTGGGTACATCATGGCGTACGGAATCTCCTGTCTTTGTACCTTTTTCTTTACTGCTGCAAATTTGTGCCGAGCTTCCTGCACCGCTTGCGTGAAATCAGGGAAGAATGTTAATGTGGTGTTTTCGTAGTGAACTTGTTTCTTTTCGCGAGCCAGGCGAAGTACTGTGTCTCTATCGCAGTAGTTCAGGAAGCGAAATCTTACTGGATGCGGTGGCGCTCCTGGAGGTGGGCGCGCCGTAAGCAACCTATGTGCTCTCTCTATTGTCATGTACACTGAAAAGGAGTCTCTTCCAAACAAATCGACAACCAGTTTTTCATGAATTCTTCCATGCGGCCCACGTTGGTAGATTCAGCTAGGCCCAAAACGCGGATGTTGTTCCTTCTGGAACGGGCCTCCAAGTCCTTGTTCTTATCAGCGATAATTTTTAGCAGTGTGTCCATTTGGAGAACCCATTCCCTGTTTGCTACCGCTCCGTCCTCTAGCTCCGACATTCTGGTTTCGGCATCTTTTAGGTGCTGATCATGCTGTTCGAGTTTGTTCACCATGCTATTCGAGTTTGTTCACTACGGAGTTCATTCTGGAATTCATTGTGTCCATTTTGGCGTCAATGGATGTGAGGCTTTGTCTCATGCCTAGTAGTAGGGATTTCCAGTCCTCATCTTGGTTATCCGCTGTATCAGAATCTGCCTGCTCCGCTGAGTTAGACCGTGGTGCCCTCTCCAATTCAAATGATATATTGGCTTGCTTGGCGTTGGTTCGTCCCATTGCGGCCGCTCGCTGTCAGTACGGAGTAGGAGATGGGACCCAACCACCTCAATGCGTCGCTCTAAGGAAGTCCCAGGCCTATTAGGTCCAGCCTCCGAAATATGAAATTCCCAAGGTCAGTGGCAGTAGCAGACGAGGTGTTCAGTTGGAAGATTCAGCTCCCAACCCCTGGGGTCATACAGGATAGGCAGTGGTGGCAAGGTTCTGAACAAGTAAATCATCAGGGATGTCTAAGAGTAAATTTTGATAGAGAACCCCGACTCGTGACTTCCTCAAAATTAATTCCATAACTGTATTTTTGCAAATACAGTTGGGATTTTAAGCAAAAGCTTATCCAGATAGCTACGAACCTGTAGATATTTATAAAATGCATGTGTATCCAATGCATATTTATCTTTTAAAAATAAAAAAGAAGCCATATTCCCTTCGTAGGCTAAATCCCCCAAAGTAATAATACCGTGCAACCTCCACCTAATTGTGACGCGATCTTGAAAAATAAAAGGTAATAATCTAGCAGCTGCCAAGGGTGTATAGTAGTTAAGATTAGGAATTAGCCATTTCCGACACACCTTCCTCCAAACCGAGTACATCGCTGTGATAACCTTAAACTTGTTTTTTTTATAATAACAGGGTTCAAGGACCAACAGTAAAATTCCTTTGGCGTCTTCTCCTAAGCCAATCTCATAAATAGAGGGTCTACAGAATGGAGGTAGAATTGCTCTCTCACCAAAGAGTGGCAGAGCAAGATGTTGAAGTACTGCTGATAAATTATAAAGAAATAAATTGGGGACTGACCATACCTCCCCTATCCAGCGACAGATGCATCCACTTTGCAGCCCTTCGGGGCTGACGATAGCCCCACAAGAACCTATTACAGCATCTTTCTGCACGGCGAGACTAGTCGGAGCAAATTCTAATGGGATAGTCCTGAATAAATATAAAAATGTCAACAAAATTAGCATTTTCAATACATTCCTTCAGCCAAATAAAGATAGATGCAAATTATCCAACCTACGCAGAGTTGAGCTAACTGTTTCTATGATAGGTAGAATATTCATATCTGATAGTTTTTCTACTGCAGCTGTAATTTTCACCCCTAAATACATCGCGCTCTGGACCACTGGAGTATCAGAGGGGGCCATAGTTTCAGATTGTACAACCTGAGTTTTCTGAACATTAATTTTATACCCTGAAAATTGGCCAAACTCTTTCGCTAGGTTCTTAATAGCTGGGAATGAAGTTGACAAGTCATTTGTTAGCACAATAATGTCATCGGCGTACGCCAAAGCTTTAAATTCAAATTTATTGACCGTGTTTGGTGAAATATTCGGAGAGACCTCAGTTTTATTTATAAATGGGTCTATATAAAGAGCAAAAAGCAGGGGCGAACAAGGGCACCCCTGCCTAGTACCTCTACTAATGTCAAACAGTCTTGAAAAGGAGCCTGATATAAATAAGGTAGATGGGGGAGCAATATAAAGTGATTGAAGGGCGTGTATTAAATTTTGACAAAACCCCTTCCAATGCAACACTTTTCATAAGAACCCCCAGGCCACCCTGTCAAACGCCTTTTCGGAGTCCAACAGGATAGCACAAAGGGGAGATCTTGTGACTTGAGCCCAATCAAAAAGTGCTATACCGCGGCAGAAATGGTCGGCCGTGTCCCTACCGGTAATAAATCTGTGTTGACGTAAAGAAACTAACAGAGATATCACAGATGCCAATCTTGTGGCCAAACTTTTTGAGTAAATTTTACTGTCCGTATTGATCAGTGATATCGGACGGAATGAGGCAGGATCCAGCTCCGGCTTATCTTTTTTCTTCAATAAAATAATAGTTGTATTACGCCAGGAATCTGGTATAAATCCAAGCTGAGCATCTCTAAGAGTTGTTAAGAGATCCTCCTGCAGCTCAGTCCGAAATATACTGTAGAATTCCAGGGGAATGGAATCTGGGCCGGCCGCCTTGCCATTAGCCAACAAATTCAATGCTAATTCAACTTCATCCCATCCTATTGGCGCAGCAAGAACAGTATTCTGATAATTCAAAATTTTTACGGTATTGAGCTCTTGGACAAAAACCCCAAACTCTTGATCTATATTCAGATTGTTAACTTCCTCCGTATACAAGGAGCGATAAAGTTCAGAAGAAACAGTCAGAACCCCTTCGGGAGTATCATGATAAGACCCTGAGAATTCTGAATCTTAGTAATACGGTTGGCCAAACCGTGTTGCTGAAGTCGCTTAGCAAGGACCCTGCCTGACTTTACGCCGAACTCGAACATCATCAAGCGATACTGTAAATATTTGGCAGCAAGGTCCTGACCAAAAAACTTGGGGAGAGAGGCTTTAATACGTGCCACCTGTGCTTGAATATGAGCTATATCGTGGCCTTCCTTAACAGCACTTGTAAGCTGGATCTCTGCAAGGCGTAGTTCATTGATACGCATGATGGTTTGCCCTTGGATTAATCTCTGCGGAGAAACTGAAAAACTTTTCGTCTCACCACGAATTGCAGCCTTCAGTGAGTCCCAAACAAAATTACTAGAGGCTGACCCTCTATTAATATTCAAAAATTCAGACAGCCAAGGCCGCATATGATCTAAATAGGCTTGTTCTAGTAAAAGTTTTCACTAAAAAGTCCAGGGCTTAGGGCTTTTGGAATACGTCTTAGGGGGCAATTAATAATTAATGGATTATGATCCGATATTATTCTCGGTGAAATTGAGATTGAAGTAGCATCTGCAAATTGGTCTGACAAAAAAAAATTATCTGAACGAACCATTTTTTTGTGAGGGGCAGAGAAATATGTATAACCATCTAAATGCTTACAATGATGAAACCAAACATCAGTCATAACATATTCCTGAACCAAAGCTTGCAAGGCCCTAAAAACTCTAGGTTTCTGACCTACATATTTTTGTCCTCCTATTAAATCAAAATCGGCTGGTAAATTAAATCAAAATCGGCTGGAAAATTAATATTAAAATTGCCACAAAAACAGATAGGATGGGACCATAGAGCCAATTCAACATTTAAATAATCTAGGACTGCAGGGTCATCCATATTTGAACTGTATACTGTGCAAACTGTCAGATGTGAACCAATAATCAAAAGCTCAGCGATTACCCATCTCCCTCCAGTGTCTTGGGTGGTTCCCAAGCATGCTCCCAACCCCCGTTTTAGTAATATTGCCACCCCCTTATCATCGAAGTCTGTTGGAAGCAGGCTGTTAAATCAAACCCCGGAATTTTTAAATAATCTCGGTTGTTCCAAGGCACATGGGTTTCCTGAAGATACAATATCTCTAAGTGATGAGCCAAAATAATTTGTGAGAATAAAGCTCTCTTCTTCCCGTTATTTAACCCACAGACCTTCCATGAGGCAATGCGGATTGTAAATGTAAATTGATACTTGTTGGGAGGGATTCCATCCAATGTCATTAGATCTTTTATAAAGAAACATCACAATAGTACCAATGAACAAATTAAAGCATTGATAGCCATGATAAGAAAAAGAAAATGTTTTCAAGCTTTTTTTAGAATGCGCCCCATCCCTCCCAACCGCTCAACCCCCACCCAATAGTTCCTCCCACCAACAAACCCTTTCACCCCACCACCCCTCAACCTAGGCAACAGGACCAAAGTCCAAATGATGGGGAGCTGGTATGAGCAGGGACCCCCCCCCCCGAATTCGCCGCCAACTAAACAAAACCATACCAACGGAGGACATCCCCCAGGAGGTAAAAAGAAATCAAAAAAATAAGTACACGCACATGAGCAACATCTCCTCTAGGGAGCACTGTCCCCCTTCAGAAAGTTTTAAGAGAATGGGAAAAAGAAAAGAAAACTGTATAATTTATAGCTCTAAAGTTACAGCTTTCTACAGTGAGTCAAAAAATTCCTTGGCCTGAATTTCAGACTCAAAGAATCTAGTCTGGCCTTGATGGATGATTTTAAGCTTAGAGGGAAAAAGCAAAAATACCTGTGCCCCTTTAGACTGAAAAGGAGAAATTAACTACCGGAGCTGCCACCTCTGTTCAACCGTGGCATGGCAAAATCTGGTCTTACAAAAAACTGGCAGCCCTTGCCTACCCTTTGTCTGTCAGACCTTGCTAAATCATAAATCCTTTCTCTAGCTAAAAAGTTATGCAAACAAATTAAACTAGCACGGGGTCTATTGTCCGTCTATCCAGAGCGCTGTTTGGGCTTAAATGGAAAGCGGTGGGCATGTTGGATTTCCAGCTGCCAATCCCATTCCTTAACCTCTGGGAATGCCTCAGTGAATAGATCGGCCACAAATTTCAGAGTATCCGAACCTTCGATGCCTTCTGGAACCCCCAGGATTCTTAAATTACTTCTCTGCGCCCTGTTCTCAATGTCCACGAGTTTCCACTGGATATCATCGCGCTGGGATTGAATTGCATGTATGGTAGACCTTTGAGTATCAAAGTCATCCTCAAGAGTGGAAATCCGGGTTTCTGCTTCAGCTACCCTAGACACAGTGTCCGTGGAGGTCTTAATCACTCTACGCAGGGAATTTTGGACCCTGCAACACGCTGCCTGTGCACGGGCACTTTCCTGGCGGGTCACCTCACGATGTGCCATTATTGTTTGATAAATTATTGCCAATGTCATTTTGCCTGGAGGCGGGCCCGATTTAGGGTCAAGACCATTAATACTTGGATCCTGGGAATTGCCTTGTGCTCCAGACTGAGCAGAAAATGAATAGTCCCAGGCTAAGGAGCCTGTGTTCGAGCTAAAATCTTGGGGTCCTTTTCGAACTGTAGAGAGCCCCTTCGAGGTGCCAACAGAATTCAGAACGTCATTTGTTCGCCAATCACCCTGATCGCTATCATAATCATCGGTCCAGTCCTTATCCAACCCATTATCATCCACAGAAGAGCCTGTATGTTCCGACAAGGAGAAAAAATTATCTACGTCCATATCGGCATCTGTATTTAATAAAGCAGGTGGTAGGGGGACTTGTGATATTTCTGCGTAAGGAGAATGACCTATTCCTGGATGTGTGCTAAGCACCGGGTCAATAGGGACTACATCTCCCAGCAGCCCAATGGATTGTGCTCCAACACCTGAGGAAAAGACCGTATGTGCAACAGTCCCATTGTCAAGTCCTTTATCAGATTCACTCGTATCTACTTGCACAGTTGCGCCCCCACTGGCACCCCCATCAGTAGTTTTAGGCAAAGTTGTAGGAGATGATAATAAAAAAGAAGCGCTGTCCGCCCTACCCGATATAGACACCGTAATAGCAGCAGGAAGAGCAACCAGGGGGTAGGCAGGTTTCCCAACCGGGCTCTGCAAGCTCTGTGGACTCAATGACACTTTGCTCGTAAGACTTGCCAGAGGTTGGAACATTGCAGGTACCAGGACAGATTTAATGTTCATTCCTTTACTGGCGGCTGTTTCTGACTGGATCTTTTTAATCTTCTCCGACGATGGTAATAGTGTCTGGTCTAGCATAGGCTGAGAGGCTGCAGATCCAGACCTCGCTGTAGCCCTAGGCGGATTCTTCACCTGGCTTTTCGGCGGCATTGCAGCGTCAAGGGAGCTGCGCTGATAACACTGGAGGAGGCACTGCTGAGTGAACAAAGAGCCGCCTCCTGATAAGCGCCATGCCGCAAGAATCCAGGAAGTATAGTTTTGCCGGTAATCGCGGAACCACCGGAACATTTCCCCTTGTAGATCAGGTAATAAACCAATCCATTACTTATGGCACTTGGTCAGCCCATGTTTGAATGCAATCATAGTCGGCAGGGCGTTCAGGGAGGAGAGAGCGCTAAGACCAGCTCACTCGGCCAGAATGCCGGCTGCCATCTTGCCCAGAGAGAGGCAGCTTCCTGATGGAGTAAGGCTATAATATTACTGGACGCGGTGGTGCTCCTGGAGGTGGGCGCGCCGTAAGCGACCTATGTGCTCTCTCTATTGTCATGTGCACTGAAAAGGAGTCTCTTCCAAACAAATCGACGACCAGTTTTTCCATGAATTCTTCCATGCAGCCAGTGTTGGTAGATTCAGCTAGGCCCAAAACGCGGACGTTGTTCCTTATGGAACGGGCCTCCAAGTTCTTGGTAATATCCGCAAAAATTTTTAGCAGTTTTTCCATTTGGAGAACCCATCATTCCCTGTTTGCTACCTCTCCGTCCTCCAGCTCTGACATTCGGGTTTCGGCATCTTTGAGGCGCTGATCATGCTGTTCGAGTTTCTTCACCATGCTGTTCGAGTTTGTTCACTACCGAGTCCATTCTGGAATTCATTGTGTCCATTTTGGCGTCAATGGATGTGAGGCTTTGTCTCATGCCTAGTAGTAGGGCTTTCCAGTCCTCATCTTGGTTATCCGCTGTATCAGAATCTGCCTGCTCCGCTGAGTTAGACTGCGGTGCCCTCCGCGATTAAACTGATATCTTGGCTTGCTTGGTGTCCGTTCGTCCCATTGCGGCGGCTCGCTGTCAGTACTGAGTAGGAGATGGGACCCCACCACCTCAATGCATCGCTCTATACAAGTCCCAGGCCTGTCAGGTCCAGCCCCCAAAATATGAAATCAACAAGGTCAGTGGCAGTAGCAGACGAGGTGTACAGTTGGAGGATTTAGCTCCCAACCCCTGGGGTCATACAGGATAGGCAGTGGTATCAAGGTTGGGGGCCGCCAGTGGCGACACAACCCCACTTACTTATATAAATAAACCCTTTAATCCTCTGTATTGTTGGTCTGGCCCACTGGCCCTCAGCTGCAGGGGGCTCAATGGCAATGGGATTCTGGTTGTGTGTGGGAACTGGGTCAGGGGGCACCTCACATGTCTTTAAGCGTACCGCCAACCGATCAAAGGCCTAACTCCAGTAGGCCGTGGAAGTATTCTCGCAAAATGTCTGCCCGTGTGGGTCACGCAGTTCACGTATATCCGCTGGTGGTTCTCACATGCACTATATACCTCTTGGATAAAGAAGATCGTCTGGGTATGCCTATGAATTTAGACTGAGGGTTGGGGTCGCATGTGCATTGAGGCCAGTCCCAGCAGTGATCTCTCCTTTCTGCACTGCAAAGTGTATTACCCAAAATGGCGGCCGTCCCTCACCACCGCAGTGTCTTGTGTGAGTTTCAAAGCAGCCCCCTCTTTCTGGCGCTCTCCGACGCCCAGTGTCTCCTAATCACGGGCAGGGCAGGCAGCTTTAATGTGTATGCAGTGTTCAGAGACTCCAGATGCGTCTACAGCAGCGCGCCTTCTCCCGCACCATCACACAGCCCGGGGACGTGTAGGCACCGGACAGCATGCTGTGACCTCCTCCGAGTCCTACCTGGTATCGACACCTCGGCTGGGCTATCCTGGGAACAGGCCTCTTTGTTCTGGCAGTGGGCGCCATAGGGGAGCGCCTCTTCCCACTGACAATCCAGCAAGGCAGGAGTCCGCTCTGGGACCCCCAGCCAGCAGGCCCGATCAGCCCCGGATTTTCCTAATGAGTATGGCCGCCTAGGCTCTCCAGTCTGTCGTCCGCCGCTCCTCGCTCAAAACTTCACCGGTCTCCAGTTCTGGTACGGTACAGTCCCACAGCTTGCAAGTCACACCGTTGTGTTCAGGTATTGTTCCGCTCTTCGCCGGAGTGCCGGCAGGGCTTAATTGTCTATGCAGGATGTTAATGAAGGATATTTTTCACCCGGTCGGGCTGGAGCCTTAATGGTGCGTGGCCATCTTAGTCAGGCGCCACCTAGCGCCCCTAGAGTGACAGGTAGTTGGTGAATACGTTTATTATAGCCAAAGATAAGTATCAAAACTACATAAAGAGATTATCAAGCACTACATACTCCTCACCAAGATCATAATTTAACCAGGAGCGTAAGGCTTGCATATTAGAAACAAATATATTTAGGATGGAATAGGATGGAAAGATTATGATCAGTAATTGAAAGCAGAATGAGGTATGATGTTGTGGTCTTAAGTTCTTATACTTTAAAAAAAAATCTTTATTGATGAAGTTTTGTAAAAAAAAAAAAACATCCGCAAGGAAGACAATGTTTACAGGAGTATATATGCAGCATCCATAGACATAGATATTCGACATAGAGATGTCAATTTCAACACATTATTGGCATGTACACTATCAACATTCATGCAGGAGTATTATCTTGAGAATGGTAACAAGTTGGAATTTGTACCATAAGAACCTCATTAGCAAGTAACAGCATCCTGATTCACAGTATATAATGAGCATTTCGAACCGTAATATTGCTTGCAGGCTAGTCAGAGTCTTTTCTGAATTGTCTACCCGTATTCCTGGGGTCTCGGTGATTTTGTTAAGTATATAGTTCCTATGAGGATCGTGCACCAGTATGTAATAATATTTCTAGTATTATTACTCCAAATTTGTAGCAGTTGTGTCTATTGGTTGGGATAGTAAGTATGTTTTTAAAGGGTCCCAAATGTCTTTGGGGCGAGATGTCGGGGGGGGAGGGGGATCTGGTCTGCATAGTTGAGTATCTGTTCTTGTCAAAATGTTAGGTCCTTGACCGGCTCTTTGAACTTGGGAGCTCTACCCTGTCCCCACCTACATGCAATTCTGCGCTTGGCCATCAGTAGTGCGAGGGTAACATATCTGCGGGAGTGTTTAGCTATAAGTTCAGTGTACCCAAATAATGTCGACTGTGGAGACGGCTTTAACTTCAGTGATGTCATCTATTCCAGCGCTCCGAAAACCTGACGCCAGTAGTCAGCAACGCCTGGGCAAGTCCATGCCAAATGAAAGAAATCAGCTCCTGGTGTGCCGCTTCTGTTGCATCTATCATTATCTTTCAATTTATACTTATACATTTTGGCTGGTGTATAATACAGACTACTAGCTACACTTCTTCTGTTTGTAAACAACAAGTCAAAGTCAAAAGATCTTTATTCCGATATAAAAAACCATCCATAAAAGTACAGGTACATCACAACAATTCATCCTAATAAAAGCAATAAAACAATCATTTAAAAAGTGGATAAAAAGTGCCACAATTAATTTCATAAAATAGACTTCTAGTGGCATTATTTTAAAATACAACGTATAATATGTTTAGCCAGGCTTATACTACGACAGAGGCAGTACACAAACTATTTAACTATAATATGTGCAAAAATACAGTCACTCGTGCAAATATACAAGAGTGCAAACTATGCAAAAATAGTGCAAACTTTATCAGACCATATTAATTGTTGCTCGAGAACGAACAGCGGATTGGAAAAAGCAGCTAACTCTGAAGATTACATCATCAGTGCCTAGCATCAATAAATCTCTAAATGCTAAGTTAAAATCCATCAGGGCATTCTCTCTAAAGTATGGAATTAGGTAATGTTTAGTATATTTTACAGAAAAACCACAGAAAAACATAAAATGTAAAAGGCTTTGTTTACCACCTAAATTACAGGGCCAGCTTAAATTTTCTAAATTTTTTATTAAAGCCTAATGGGAAGCAGAGTAGTTTTTTTAATGCTCCCGTCCCTAAACCGAAGCAACAAACTCCTATTCCATCTGCCCAATTTTTTCCGCAAGTAGCCCTGGGGCATATTGTTAAACTTAAATGTTTCGAGAAGGGGGATATACTTTATAATAGTAGGCTTTACAAGCTCGGTTCTTTCCCTCTCCTTTCTGTACTGGTCATACAAAGCCCTTTTTACTAGGTTCTTAGGGGAGCAGTCAATAGTTAGGGGTGATCTAATCCATAATTTAGCAAAACAGACCATAAGCGGGAACGATTTGTAAATAACAGGATGACCATTGGTTGTCTGATATTTTGCCCCCAATGCCTCATCCCAGTGTGTACTAGCAGGGCATTGATCCATCGACTGCTAAGTGTGTAGTTCATGGTAAAATGTTGAGACAGCGTGTCCACGTGTCCAGGGGATGTGGACCGCAGTAGTGCATGAAGCGGGGCTAAGTTGGGAGGCTCCAAAGGGTATGTTGGAGTAATACCTTTAATGCCTTGCCTAAGCCTCTCATTATGTTCTCCTACTTTCCACTATGCCTGAGGAACAGTAATAATGAACAAATAACTATATATGTGTTCTGGAAAGTATATCGTAAAATGTTAATTAACAAAAATAATGCAAATAAAAATTATATTAAAAAAAAGTTAACAAAACAAAAAACACTTTTGCTGTGCTAACTCTGACTCACTTATACCTACTCAGTGGCGATCGCTGCTGTGTATTATACATATAAGCATATGCGTGTTTGTGTGCACGCGTGTGTGTGTGTGGGGGGTTTGTGAGTGTGTGTGGATAAATGCATTGTAAGTATGTTTTAATGTGTTGTTGCAGTATGCATTGTAGTTGTAATGCCTTTGAAGTTAGTGTGTTTGTGTGTAGATATAGATGTGGTAAATGTGCTGCTCGGTGTTTGGTTTCATGATAGTAATGTATAATAGTTCAGAACACTTCAAATTATTCTTGGATTTTAAACCTTGCTCAGTCTCTCATGAATAAAAAGGACTGCTGAATTCAATAGTCCACGGCTGCTCTTACATCAAACAAACCTCTTTTTATTGATTGTTCTTTTCTGCCCTTCTCACCAGGCCTGTAATCATAGTCTTAAATCATAGAACTGGGGCCATCAGAAAGTACTGTACCATGTCAGCATGGGCAGAGCACTGCTCATGGGGGTCTTGATTTCAGGGATCTGGACAGGAAGAAAAAGGTTTATACTAATTGCTCTTTTGTGAACTGCTCAGCAGCAAATAGAAAGGGTGATGATTTGCTAAGGGCGAGTTACTGTGTACCCTTAACCTTTCAAAGCTGCTTGGTGGGTGAGATTTCATGATGTGCCCATGTCCTTGCCAAAGCTCACTTCAATGCAGATGGAAGACTCGTTTTTTTGTAAAGCATACTATTAGATTATTTCACATTTATGAGCATATTAAAGTTCTTTGTTTAACACACACTGGGCATTGCTAAAGCTTTTTTATATGCGTTACTGGCTAGCTTATCTGGATCACGCTTTTCAAGGTAACACTGTTTTTATCCATGATCTCTGACTGCAGCACTCATCTCTGGTCTCTGATACTGTCAATAGGTTCCCTGCTCAGAGAGATGTCAGAGCCACTCACCGGAAGATGCAATCTATAGCACACAGAGGGAAGGTGGCCCAGGTGGGTGGAGACTGGAGGGTGGTGGTTTGGGGGGTATGAGACCCAGGCAAACAAGGAGGTGATGTACGGAGTGCTGAAACTTTTCAGACACTCACCTCCTGTTACAGATCTGGGTTGAATCCATCATCATTCTTTAGCTCACTTCACCACCTCAGTTCAGACCCAGCTATATGCAAAGCAGTCATGACTCTGTGCCTCATGAGAACAGTCCAGCCTGAACTGCCAAGCCATGTCTTCCCTGAACCGGAAACAAGCATCCTGGGACAGGTTTCTGAGAAAAACCCTTCATAAGCCAAGCTAGCTTGAATCCAGTGGCAAAGTGAGCAAGGGACCCACGTCTGGGCATACCCTGCCAACTTAGGGCGAACAAAGCGCACAATGAGATGATGAACGGAGACCCAACCAGGCACTTCCAGTTTGGGAAGCGAAACAAGCCCTGGCAACACCACTCGACCAGATCCCATGTGTGGGGGGGGCAGGGAGTTGTGACCCTGAGAAGCTCTAGTTGCAAGCAGTGCTACAGCTTTTATTTTGTTACAGGGAGCCGATATTTTAGCACTGCTGCAAAACCGGCCCCTGTGACAATACCGGCCCCCATGGCCGCAAAACCGCCCCCCACCCCTCCCGCTCACCGGGGAAATGCCAGGTGCCTGCTATGGACAGTCCGGCCCTGTACCCAGGTCATAAGTTATTGAAAAAGGGATATGAGTTGAGAGGAATGCTCAAAGGGTCAACCATCTAATTTTATCAAGGAGTCTGACCAACTTCTAAACATTTTTCACCATGTGAGAGGAGGGAGCAGGGCCTTAGAGGGGTGGGGTTTTGTGCTGAACACTGCTTATGAGACAATTCTAACCCCTCCCTCCCCCACACAAAAAACACGCTTCTTCATTTGTTACATTTGTTACTGATCTCCTGGGGTATTTTCACATCTGGTAATGGATATCTGCTGTGCCGAGGCCCCAAATAAGAGCTGGTAAGGCTCTTGATACCAAGGTTTCCCCGGGTCTGGTGGCTCGGGAAACAACTGTTACAACGCAACTATTACAACGGACTACTTTTACAACGCAACTACTACAATGCAGGATCCTTTACAACAAATGCCTTTACAACGTATGACATTACATAGCAGATGCTATTACAACGCATGCCATTACAACGTAAGTATAGGTAAGTATATCATTTTATTAAAACATGTATTTAATTAAAAAAAATATTTAATTAATTAAATTTTCATAATTTATTAAATATAAACAATAAAAATAAATATTAATAAAAAAAGTACTTTAAATAAATAAAAAAATAATTTAAGTAATTTTAATATTAATTAAAAAAAGTTCTAAAAATAAAAAAATATAAGTAATTTTTACCGCTACACTATCCAGCACTTACCCTACTATAACACCCCCCTAGAGATAGAATAGTAATTTTTACACCTATACTATCCTGCACTTACCGTACTATTACACCCCCCTGGAGTTAGAATAGTAATTTTTAACCCTACATTATCCTGCACTTACCCTACTATTACACCCCCCTGGAGTTAGAATAGTAATTTTTACCCCTACACTATCCAGCATTTACCCTACTATTACACCCCCCCTGAAGTTAGCATAGTAATTTTTACCCCTACACTATCCAGCACTTACCCTAATGTTACACCCCCCTGGTGTTAGAATAGTAATTTTTACCCCTACATTATCCAGCACTAACCTACTATTACACCCCCCTGGAGTTAGAATAGTAATTTGTACCCCTACACTATCCAGCACTTACCCTACTATTACACCCCCTGGAGTTAGAATAGTAATTTTTACCCCTACACTATCCAGAACTTACCCTACTATTACACCCCCCTGGAGTTAGAATAGTAATTTTTATCCCTACATTATCCAGCACCTACCCTACTATTACTCCCCCTGGAGTTAGAATATTATTTTTAAACACCTACACTATTTAAAAAAAAAATATATATATATATATAAATATATATATATTTACAAAAACATTAAAAAAAATACTTACATAAATTAAATTAATTAAATATTTATTAATTACATTTTTATTTACAATTATATACTTACCTATACTTACGTTGTAATGGCATGCGTTGTAATAGCATCTGCTATGTAATATCATGCGTTGTAAAGGCATTCGTTGTAAAGGATCCTGCGTTGTAAAAATTGCGTTGTAATGGTATGTGTTGTTAAAGTATGCGTTGTAAAGTCATACATTCGGTGGCTCAGTGGACTAGTGTGTCCATTGCAGGGACCTGTGTTCAACCTTATGGTCACAGGTTCAAATCCTGGTGGGTCCATTCAGCCTTTCATCCATCTAAGGTCGATAACATGAGTATCATTGAGTTTGGCAACAATAAACATCTGTTATTCAGCGCCAAGAGACCTCTGAGTGAAATTGAGCTTTACAAACACACTTTATGTTTCCAGACCATTTTTTAAATACGCTTTATGTTTCCCGACCATTTTTTGATCTAACATCTTATATTAGCTCATCACCAGGAGACTAGGTAGAGGGAATCAACACAGTGTGTAACACGTTGGCACTGTTTGTGATGGCAATAACGGGTACATGATATTTCCGCTAACCTGGGCATGCAAGTGAATTGACTTCCATGCATGTCAGGCAAATAGAGGCAGAGGCCTGAGCCTGCAAATTGTTACCATTCAACCTTCTCACAAGCCCATTTCCCTAAGAAGATTCAGTTACAACTGAAATGTTTTCTGTAAATGTTTAGTCTTCGACTGAAGCCAAATGTAAAAAACTGCATAGAAAATCAAATCTATTTTGTTTCCAATTTGCACTTAGCCTGGAAAACCTTTATGCTACAGAAAAATGAGGAGCGGAGCTTAAACAGTGGCATCTGGCTCTTTCACATCATAAAATAACTTTCATTTGGAGAAAGACTTCACACACCTGAGGATTCAATAATGAAATTCTGCTGTGCTGCTTCAGAGACCAGCTGAAACCCATCCCATATACTGGTCACCGGACCCCACTTTTCTGAAGGAGGAAGAAGTGAACTCAAGTTACTAAAACTGAAGGTGCTCAGTGCTCACCATGTGAAGAAACTATATTGTTGGCTTTCTCAGGGGTTTGAGGAGAGCATTCTGGAAACAAAGGGTGGTGACAACTAGAAGACCCTCAGAATTAAAAAAAAGCGGAGGCAGCCAGCAGACGCGATTCGTGCAGGTAAGAGCGATAGGGCTGTGAGGCCGCATTTGGGGAGGATTCCGACAGACGACAGCGAGGAAAAATTAATTATTTATTTAATTTTTCCTTGTCGTCATCCCTCGTAATCCTCTAAGTCAATGTCCCACCGCCTCACCTCTCTTACCTGCAAGCTCCGCGGCTGGCAGATAGCAACATTACATTTACGTCCTGAACCAAATGTTCTCCGGCATTAACTGCTCTCCTGGCAGAAACTTCTGTTTCCACCCTTGGTCAATATTCTTTCAATTATATTTGGAAAGCCAACTTTTCTTCTTTAATTAAATGCCGGTAGGGACACTTCTTAAGCATTAATGCCAAGGGCGCTTACAAATTCTGCTTGGGTAATTATTTATTACTCCAAAGTAATGAAACATATTTTATGCACCCTTCCGAAGTGTAATCCTTCTGTCTCTGTCCTGTTTCCCTGGTTTAATTTTTCTGTCCGACTCCTTCTTTTCCTAACTTGTTGAACAAAATGAGCTATCTCCTGGTGCTCTCTTGGCTCCTATTTTTGATGTTCCCTCTATCTTAACTGATTTGATATAATTCTGCTTGTTTTCGCTGGACCTTATTCAGAAAGTGTGCACTCTTCCGCTGTAGGATTACCCCAATACTTGGAGTAGATTTTTAACATGTATAGGATAAAATCTCAAGGATGCTCCTAGAAATCTACGGCAGTAATCCATTTCTAATCTAATTTACATATGCATAAAGCAAGCAGGCAGAAATTGCACCATTTCTGAATGAGTAAATGATATGAAAAATGTGCAATTGAGCACATTTCTTATTTCTCTTCATAGACAAAAAAATTCCCTGTGTAGAAACCCCTTTAAACAGCCCTAAATATATTTCTTAAGGGTGCTTCCTCCACTTCCCACCCTGGAAAAGAAGTCATGTTTTCCTTTAGTAGGCATTGTTTTGTGTGCATGACCGAACAACCACCCCCCACCACCACCCTCCACGCCTGGACCCCGATCAGCACCGAAGACACCATCCGCACAATGAACTCCATCCACTCCGGATCACCGACCGACCCCTGCCCTCACCACATCTTCAACAAGGCTGACGCTGTCATCGCACCCCACCTGCGAGACATCATCAACACATCCTTCGACACCGCCACCTTCCCTGAGAGCTGGAAGCACGCCGAACTCAGCGCTCTACTCAAGAAACCAACAGCGGACCCCACCGAACTCAAGAACTACCGCCCCATCTCGCTCCTCCCGTTTCCAGCCAAAGTCATCGAGAAGACCGTCAACAAGCAGATGGCCGCCTTCCTCGAGACGAATGGATCCCTCGACCCCTCACAGTCCGGCTTCCGAGCCAATCACAGCACCGAGACCGCCCTCATCGCCGCCACCGATGACATCCGAGCCCTGATGGACAACGGAGAAACAGCGGCCCTCATCCTCCTAGACCTCTCCGCGGCATTCGACACTGTCTGCCACCGCACCCTAGTACAGCGCCTCAGCAACGCCGGAATCCAGGACAAGGCGCTGGAATGGATCATCTCCTTCCTCGACGGAAGAACACAGAGAGTCCGACTACCACCGTACAAGTCAGAGGCCTCCGAAGTCATCTGCGGCGTCCCTCAAGGATCCTCTCTGAGCCCCACCCTCTTCAACATCTACATGAGCCCCCTCGCGGCCATCGCACGTCAACACAACCTCAGCATAATCTCCTACGCCAACGACACCCAGCTGATCCTCTCCCTGACCAACGACCCCGCCACCGCCAGAGCCAACCTGCACGAAGGGATGAAAGAGGTAGCCGAGTGGATGACGGCCAGCCGCCTGAAACTGAACTCGGACAAGACGGAGGTCCTTATCCTGGGCTCTTCACCCTCCGCCTGGGACGACTCCTGGTGGCCTCCCGCCCTGGGCACCGCACCCAAACCGACAGACCATGCACGCAACCTGGGCTTCATCCTGGACTCCTCCCTCTCCATGACCAGGCAAGTCAACAACGTCTCCTCGGCGTGCTTCAACATCCTACGCATGCTACGGAAGATCTTCTGGTGGATCCCCACCGAGACCAGGAAGACCGTCACCCAGGCCCTCGTCACTAGCCGACTGGACTACGGCAACGCCCTCTACGCCGGTACCACCGCCAAGCTCCAGAAGAGACTCCAGCGGATCCAGAACACCTCAGTCAGACTCATCCTCGACATCCCACGAACCAGCCACATCTCCGGACATCTGAGAGACCTTCACTGGCTCCCCGTCAACAAAAGAATCACCTTCCGCCTCCTCACCCACGCACACAAAGCCCTACATGACCAAGGCCCGAGCTACCTCAACAGCCGGATCAACTTCTACGCTCCCAAACGCCACCTCCGATCAGCCAACCACGCCCTCGCCGCCGTCCCCCGCATCCGAAGAGCGACCACAGGAGGAAGGTCCTTCTCCTACCTGGCCGCCAAGACCTGGAACTCCCTCCCTCCCGACCTGCGCCTGACCCAAGACCACCTCTCCTTCAGGAAGAAGCTGAAGACCTGGCTGTTCGAGCAGTAGCGGCACCCCCCCCCCCCCCCCCCCAAGCGCCTTGAGACCCTACGGGTATGTAGCGCGCTCTATAAGTGTCATTGATTGATTGATTGATTTCAAGAGCGATAAATTACCTGTAAATTATTATTTAATCTTCGGTTTATGGACTCTTGCCATGTAAGATATCAGAATAGTCACACAACAACTCTTACTTAATACAAATAACTAAATATGGAATAATAGTAGCATTCCAAAGACCCCCTAGAAATATACCCACAGTTTAAAGCAATGCAATCCTTTTCATGAAGATTAAAAAGTGTGATACTCAAACAAAGAGGCACATAAGGAGGAGCGATAAAGAGGAGCTAGAACACCGGAGATGAAAAGAAAAACAACTATTGCATAACTATAAAAACAGTGAAGCATACAATTCCACGAAATCACTCAATCTTTCGCACAAACTGCCATCATTACATTTCGTATACCTAATGTATTCATATATAGCCAGTAATAATGGGTCTTCAATCAAATCCTCGACTGAAGGAGAGGCCTTTGATGTTCAATTTTTCAAGTTCAATTTATTGGCAACTGTTAGTCCTCTGGAAATCTATTGAGGGTCATGTCCCAACCACAGAGAGCGAGTCAATAACTGTAACAATGCAATAAAAGGAGACTTCTTCAATTGGCCCAATAAACTAACCATCTCTGTATAGTGCCTTACAGTAAAATATTTTATTATAGTTGCATTGCCAGATCATGCGACCCGCCTTCCATAGCTTTGCATTACAGGTACAAATAAGGCTAGAAGTAGCTAAATGCAATCATTTGCACCAGCATCCAATGTATTAGGAAGACCAATTTTTGGTGTAGGAACTTGGGATTTAGGTTTAGTTTAGCACTATCGTTACATACTGAGGGTCAAGGTGTAGACTTGTAGTCGGAGACCCAAAACCTCACACCATGTCTTGAAAATTTTTGCAAGGAATAGAATGGAATTGTGTGACCTGTTGCAAACAAATTATTAATGGCAAAGAAGAAGCCAGTTGCATCATTGAAGTAATAGAAAGAGAGATCATAGATCTTCGCTGAAGTAAAATCACTTAAAGATTTATAAACCTAGTGAAACCCTGTTTGTGATCATAAATTTAAAGTTTAAGACTTTCAAAATAAACCAGGAAGTTCTGGTGTGATCTATCTTTAATAAAAAAGCCACCGCACCAAGATTCCCCACCCCCAATTTCATATTAAGCTTTGTTTTTTTGGGCTAAGACAGTGGACGTGTTGATGCATTGATTTTACAGCTGTTGCCGCTGCTGCTGCTGCTAAGCAGAGGGAGCTTTTCGGGAGCCTCACCTGAGTCTGAGGCCTAAGCTCAAAACACCAACCCCCACGCCCACGGTTCCATTGCATCTGCCTGCTGCTTGCCAGCACCGGCCCTCCCGGGAATTGGTTATGGACGGAGGTGGCCAGAAGCAGAGGAGGAGAAGAAGAAATCCCAGACCACTGGGTCCTCGCTTAGCCTGAAACTGCGCTGGATCCCGGATTCTTGAGACTTGCAACTAAAGGTTGGAAGCAAGTGGGGAGTACAAGTGGGCTAAGTGGGCCAAGCACATCCCACTTCTTTGTACGCCCCAGCTTCTTTTCTCGGGCGTGGCACAAGCAACTGCAGCAACAGACCAGTCCAACCCTGCGCAGCAGCCATTACGGCTTCTGTTAATTTTGGAGGTCGCACTGTACAGCAGAAGCGGCTGCGCTAGATCGCTGTACGGCTTGCTACCCAATCCCTTCATAGCCATAACCACTGATAGAACAACAAACAGGGCAGGTGTGAATGTTGCACCTCAACTAAGGTTCTGGGCCCATTGTACTCTGGCACAAGAAAGTAATCCGGCCTTTTTAGTATTTGCAGACTAACTGAAAATCACAACTGCAATCAAGGCGCCTTCTCACTGCCGTCTCCAGTAGCCCAATTGGGGTCTCAAAATTCACTGCCTAATTCCGGCAATCCCCTGACCAGGAAAAGGTGTTATCTGGCACCCTTGTCACGCAGCTAATCAAGGCCCATGCAAGGAGTCAATGGACAGACATATATATAGCCTGGGCATATTGAGATTGGGCAGACTAAGGATACAATTTCCTGGAACAATGCACCAAAAGCAAATGAAACTGACAACACACAAACGCCACCACCAAAACTAAACGCACATAATGGGGAAGAATCCCAAACTTCAATCTTGTGTGAGTCTGCTGGACAGCACAATGGTGCACAGCTGTCAGCTGGGGGACTGAAACCAGTGGCTATACCAATAAACCTTCAACCTAAAATGTACACAAAATTCACCTTTTCAAATGATGCTGGATTGGTTTCTCCAGCAATGACTGGATAGAAGCGTTGAAGAAATATCAATATAGGACTAGCTAGGTTGTGTTAGTGAGACTCAGGGGGTATATCTGCTGGCAAACCCTTAGGTTTGATCACGAAGCCCTCACACACCAACCTAGTTGGTGTCATGCTTCATCATCGGGCCCACCACAGTGACACCGAATGTGTCCCGGGTGTGCTGCGACTCCAGATTACTGAGGAGCAGGTATGCTTGCTGAGTGTGCAGTGATGGTGAGAATGAAAGTGAAAAGTTAAAAGCTATACAGGTGGTCCCAGTTCCCGAGGGTGAAAGGTAAATTTAATACCTGGGCCCCTGTTAGCAAGATAAAAAGGCTGTGGACGATGTGGAGTGTATTAAGAGCTCCTACGTCCTTGTGGTCTACATGTTTCAGCCAGGCCTTTTGATTAAAACTGGCTTTCCTCAGGACCAATGAGTATGTGTGAGTGATAATAAACTATATTAAGTGACAATGTGTGGTAAAAAGTGTCGCACTCGCTAAGGTGCTGTACGTGTAAGAGGGGGATTCCCTCTACTTTAACTTGCTACTTGCTGTTAAAGCCTCATGGGTCACTTGGCAGGGAGAGAAAGAAGACCGGTATTTCCGATCAGCGTGCTCCTGCGACCTATCGACCTGCTCCAGTGTCCCGGGACAGTAGCAAGTTAAAGTAGAGGGAATCCCCCTCTTACACGTACAGCACCTTAGCGAGTGCGACACTTTTTACCACACATTGTCACTTAATATAGTTTATTATCACTCACACATACTCATTGGTCCTGAGGAAAGCCAGTTTTAATCAAAAGGCCTGGCTGAAACATGTAGACCACAAGGACGTAGGAGCTCTTAATACACTCCACATCGTCCACAGCCTTTTTATCTTGCTAACAGGGGCCCAGGTATTAAATTTACCTTTCACCCTCGGGAACTGGGACCACCTGTATAGCTTTTAACTTTTCACTTTCATTCTCACCATCACTGCACACTCAGCAAGCATACCTGCTCCTCAGTAATCTGGAGTCGCAGCACACCCGGGACACATTCGGTGTCACTGTGGTGGGCCCGATGATGAAGCATGACACCAACTAGGTTGGTGTGTGAGGGCTTCGTGATCAAACCTAAGGGTTTGCCAGCAGATATACCCCCTGAGTCTCACTAACACAACCTAGCTAGTCCTATATTGATATTTCTACATATAAACTGGGGACCCGGACTGGCTTACCTAGTCCTCTCTCTCCCTTTTGATTTGTGGATAGAAGCGTTACCATCACTGCTAGAAACCGAGTTCAATGAACACTCCAAGGAGGGGGTCTTGGCACTGCGGCCCGATAAACACTGTACCCTCGACTGCTGCCCATGCCCTTGCCCTTTCCCTTGTGGGTAGTGAAGAAGACAGACTCACCTAGAGCATGAAGAGAAACAACAGCCCAATTAAAGGAGAGCTGTTTGATCTGTAGTAGTAAAGATCCAAACCACCTTTGCCTTTTTTCTATGGCTCAGCAGTAACAATCAAATCAGCCCAAGGCAACACTGCTTCTCTGGACAACAGCCTCACGAGAAGCGAATGCCAAACATTATTAGTAGAGAACGATATACTTGATTATAAAAGTTAACAAAGAGAAGGAACTCTCTAACCACGTCAAGGCCCACTAAGCTCCCTGTAATACACTCCATTGCCAAAGAGGCTTCCTTCACTAGCAAGAACGGCAACCAGCAATATACGGTCATCCTCAAGGGACCCAACTTAGACCTCTCCAGCAATATCAATACATATCAACACATGGCTGACTCACAGGGACCAAATTGTGATGTCTCCTACCTCAAAACACAGAAGTGGAAGAAACTTGCAGCCTTGTATACATAAAGCTCCCGCCTGGAAAACAGAAGACTAGTCCTCGATAGCAACTAAAAACAGGAGAAGCAACAAGAGATTTGATACAATATGGCTTCTGAACACCATGCAAACATCAGTCACTATGTTGCAGTACGAGTTGGCTAAAATGGATATACAATTATCCCTTCTCAATTCTCTGATACTTCTTTTACTCTATCTACAATCCTTCAACATCTTTCTCCTACATGAAACTTGGCTTGAACAGCTATTCCATTTATAGGGCTTTACGAATCACCATCTCCTGGCCTGTAAAGGAGCTAGACATGGTCATCTCAAAGGCAGACTTTAAACTTACTTTAAGAAAGTATTGACACCATTAAAGAGCTATTTGTAAATGCCGCCACGGAAAGGCATGCGGTGATTGCTGCGGGGGCCCCCTGCAGGGCCCCCAGGTTGGCGCCACTGTCTGGGGGGCACATGGGGGGAACCTATGGTACCCCCCCACATTTGCATATGCAAAGCGCCAGGCACCGCGCGGTGCCTGGCGCTTTGCATATGCAAATGCAAAACAGCATTTTTTACATTGTGGCGGGCGGTGCAGAGTGCACCGCCCGCCACAATGCAAAAACTACAGGATGTGCCCGCCACTGTGGCGGGCACATCCTAATTCCCCCCATGGGACCCCCGCCCTTATGGCGGGCGGTCCCGTTCTACGATAGGATGGCGGGCGGACAATGTCCGCCCGTCATCCTAATGGGGCCCTAGACTATACATTTGTCACCCTCCCTCTTTTCCACAAATTCTCTGCATATCACCTAGGAGAGAAAGATTTAAGTGGGCATCTCCCAGAAGAAGTTACCTTCAAAGGGAATTCTTCACCTTTTTGTCAGCCAGTGAAGGCGGCCAGCTCTATATAAACAGTGAACAGCAATAGAATTAAGTTTAACACGCAGTCTTAAACAAACTGCTGGAACCAGTCAAGGTTTTTTTGGGTATGCAGTCTAAATATCGAGGTTTTTTTATCGAATGGAGATAATATCGAGTCAGGAATATCGAGTCTGCAATAATATCGATGTAAGTAATATCGAGGTAAGTAATATCGATTTAAATAGTGAAAAAAAATATCAAAGGTAGTAATATCGAGTTGTGAATATCGAGTGTGTAAAATATCGTTTTTGTTAGTAATTAATTAATATCGAAAGTTAAAATATTGAGTGTTAGAATATCGAGTGTAAAAATATAGAGTGTTAGAATATGATTGTAAAAATATAGAATGTCAGAATATCGAAAGTAAAAATATCGAGTATGAAAATATCGAATGTAAAAATATAGAAAGTCAAAATATCGATATTATAAATATAGAGTGTAAGAATATTTATAATTTTTTTGGTATTTAAATATTAAATGTAATGTATTTAAAAATATATATAATATTATATAATTTTTAATGAATATTTTAAAATAATATTATTTTTTTTTTTAAAGTATTTGAAATTATAGGAGCGGGATGTAGGTTTTTAGGGGAATAGGGTGGGGAGTGTTTTAAAAATTTGATTTTAATTTTTATAATTTTTTTAAAAAAATGTAAAAATAAATTTTTTATTAAAATTTTATAAATGTATAATAAAATTTAGGAGCGGGATGTGGGTTTTAAGGGAAATAGGGTGGAGAGTGTTTTAAAAATTTGTATTTTAAAATCTAAATTTTTTATATTTTTTTATAAAATTTAAATTTAATTTAAAAATTTTAAAATAATGTATAATAAAATTTAGGAGCGGGATGTGGGTTTTTGGGGAATAGGGTGGGGAGTGTTTTAAAAATTTTTATTTTAAAATTAAATTTTTAATACATTTTTTGAAAATTTTAAATTTAATTTAAAATTTTAAAAATAATGTATAATAAAATTTAGGAGCGGGATTTGGGTATTTAGGGGAATAGGGTGGGGAGTGTTTTTAAAATTTGTATTTTAAAATTTTATTTTTTCAAAAGTTTTTGAAAATTTAAAATGTAATTTAAAATTGATAAAATAATGTATAATACAATTTAGGAGCGGGATGTGGGTTTTTAGGGGAATATGGTGGGGATTGTTTTAAAAAAGTGATTTTAGATTTTTTTTTAAAAAAATTTTATTCAATTAAATAGTTAATTTTTTTAAAATAAATGTATAGTGAAATTTATGCGTGGGATGTGGGTTTTTAGGGGAATAGGGTGGGGAGTGTTTTTAAAAATTTTTGTTGAATTTAAAATGTTTAAAATGTAAATAATTCTTTTTAGAATTTAAAAAAATGTTGAAAAGAATTTGGGAGTGGGATGTGTTTTTTTGAGGTGAATAGGGTGGGGAGTATAGTAAAAAATTGATTTTTTAAGAAATGAATAAATATTATTTTTTTTATATATATAAATTATAAATTTTAAATTAAAAAAATTAAAACATTTTTTTTTAAAACTTAGGAGTGGCATGTGGGTTTTTAGGGGTATAGGGTTGTGAAAATTGTAAATTTTTTAATTATTAATAAAGTTTAAATAATTGTTTAAAAAATGTAAACATTTTAAATTTTTTCTAAATGTATACTTAGATTTAGAAATGTGATGTGTTTTTTTAGTTACCTAAAAATTAAATTTTGAATTTAAAAAAAATTATTTTTAAAATTTATAAAAATGTAATTAGTAGATCAAAATTTTAAAAATGTAAATTTAAAATTAAGAGTGGGATGTGTGTATTTATGGGTATAGGATGTAGAGTGTTTTAAAAATTTGAAATTGTATAATATTTTATTAAAATGTTAGAATTAAATTAAATGTAAAAAAATATTTAAAAAAATATTAAAATATAATGGTTTTGTGTACACTATATTACCTGACTTTGTATTTGGTGGAGTGGGAATTGTAAATTATATGTTTTTTGTGACTAGCACCTTCACTGAATTTGTTCTTGGTGGAGTAGGACAAGTAAATTATATGGGTTTTGTGTCCAGCACCTTCCCTGAGTTTGTAATTGGTGGTGTGGGAGTAGTAAATTATATGTTTTTTTTTGTGTCCAGCACCTTCCCTGAATCTGTACTTGGTGGAGTGGGAATAGTAAATTATATGGGTTTTGTGTCCAGCACCTTCCTTGAGTTTGTACTTGGTGGTGTGGGATTAGTAAATTATATGGTTTTTGTGCCCAGCACCTTCCCTGAATTTGTACTTGGTGGAGTAGGAATAGTAAATTATATGGGTTTTGTGTCCAGCACCTTCCCTGAGTTTGTACTTGGTGGTGTGGGAATGGTAAATTATATGGTTTTTGTGTCCAGCACCTTCATTGACTTTGTACTTGGTGGAGTGGGAATAGTAAATTATAAGGGTTTTGTGTCCAGCACCTTCCTTGAGTTTGTATTTGGTGGTGTGGGAATAGTAAATTATATGGTTTTTGTCTCCACACCTTCCCTTAATTTGTACTTGGTGGAGTAGGAATAGTAAATTATATGGGTTTTGTGTCCAGCAACTTCCTTGAGTTTGTATTTGGTGGTGTGGGAATAGTAAATTATATGGTTTTTTGTGTCCAGCACCTTCCCTTAATGTGTACTTGGTGGAGTAGGAATAGTAAATTGTATGGGTTTTGTGTCCAGCACCTTTCCTGAGTTTGTACTTGGTGGTATGGGAATAGTAAATTATATGGGTTTTGTGTCCAGCACCTTCCCTGAGTTTGTACTTGGTGGTGTGGTAATAGTAAATTATATGGTTTTTGTGTCCAGTACCTTCCCTGAATTTGTACTTGGTGGAGTAGGAATAGTAAATTATATGGGTTTTGTGTCCAGCACCTTCCCTGAGTTTGAACTTGGTGGTGTGGGAATAGTTAATTATATGGGTTTTGTGTCCAGCACCTTCCCTGAGTTTGTACTTGGTGGTGTGGGAATAGCATCATCACAGTTGTACATTTGTCTGATAAAATTATTGCAAACATAATTTACTTCAATTATTTTGAAGTAAAGTAATATTTATTCAGTGTACTTTTTTTGTTTATTTCACAGATTTTAATGTAATTTTTTTTTATTTGACACGTTATATATAACAAATTTTTTTTAGAATTTTTTAACATTGTGGTAGTATTTTTAATCATTTTTTGTAGTACACATATTTATAAACATTAATACAAAAAGGTAGGTTTTGTTAACATTATTATAATATTTACATTTGTATATTTTTGAAAAAAGTTTTTATTATTAATATATAAAATATTAATAATCATTTTTACAGATACATTGCTAATGTTTTTTAGGTAAAACATTGCTTTATACAAACAGTAAATAATAGTAATATTAATAACAGTATTTTATATTCATACAGTCATGTAAGTAATTTGTAATAAGAAAAATGTTTTTGTTTTTAATATAAAGTCATTGGAAATAACATATAGTACATTGGAATATTATTTATAACAATGTTACATTTTTATTTAATTGAAAAAAATACAATAGTTACATAATGTATTTTGTAACATGTGTAAAACAATTTTTAAATGTTAATTAATGTTATTAGAAATGGGACTATTTGTTTGTTTGGGCCTATTTTGTAACCGCGCCATGTTATTTTGGGTCATTTCGACTTGGAAGAGCTCGCGGTTGGAGCCTGCTTCGCGTGTGGAAGGGTAAGTTAAATTTTAAGTACTTTATATTATATAAGTTATATGTTTAGTTTGAGTGTTTGTGGAGTGTGTGTAAGTTTTCTATTGTTTTGTAGTTGTAGGATGTCTGTGTTTTAGGAAGTAGTTATGGTTTTCGTTGTGGTTCCGGTTTACTAATTTTGGGTTAGTATGTTGATGAGGTAGGAATAGGTTTAGAAATGTAACGTAATGTTATGTATTGTGTTTAATAATGTTTTATATTGTATGTTGGGGTGCATTGTGTGCGGGTGGGTATGTATTTATTCTATTTTACAGATACTTTATGTGGGTTTCGTTTTTGGGAGAAGATTGCGTTTTTTTTCGTAGGAAGGGTCTCTATTATTTTTTAATATATTAGAGACACGCTTTCTACCATTTTCGGTTTTTCCTGGAGCGTTTTTTATGTTTTACACTATTTTCGGGTCTTTAATGGCTTATCGCTGGATCCATTATGGAGAAGAATCGTTATGGATCTGTTTATTTAATTTTATTTCTATTTCATTTCCATGGAGCGTTTTTTCTATTATTGTGAACTATTTTCGAGTTTTTTAAGGGTTTCCTAGTGGATTGTGTTGAAGCATATTTTTGGGGATTTCGTGTTATTTTTGGATGACCCCTTTTGGATTGTTTTGGTGGATTATTTCGAAGGAATTACTTATTTGGTTACAAAGGTTTTTCTTCAGCAACAAAGTGAGTAAGTATTTTTCATTTTTTTTATTGGGTGGGTTTGTTATGTTATATTTTATGTAATTTTATGGTATATGTTAGTAATTGTAAGGAAATTATTTAGATATATTTAAATAAATATATTAAATATATTTCAATAATTTTGTTACAGTTTCTAACATGTGTTTAATATCTATATTTTATGTTTACTATTTGAATATTGTAGGTATTTGAATTATGTTTAAAGAATTGTTTTAGCTATGGTAGACAGGTATGGTAGGTCTCTGGTAGTTGGGTATAGGGTTACTTGGCTTTGTAAGGTGTTGTACATTTTTTTAGTTTCTTTAGTTAGTTTCGGGCCTATTTGTGTTATAGATTGCTCCATTGTGAGTTCTTGATAGCTTCACTCTTTTTGTAATGCTTGAAGGAGTTTATGTAGGGTTAGGGAACTGCTGCCTGTACCTGCTTGGAAAGCATTGTGCCATCCTTCGACAGCGTTGTTGCTTTTAGCTTGTTTCTTTAGTGTACTTAGATAGACGTTCCACAAGGGGATTTGGAATTTGGGTTGCCTTCTGTGTCCTGATCTGTGTAGTCTCCCTACCCATGTATCCTCGAAATAATGTAAGAGAGGGTTTAGTTTAGTTTCATTTTTTTATAATAGGGGCTGTCTATTAATAAGCTGTAATGTTTTGCTACGTCTGTAAGTGGAACGTAGGCCAGTGCAATCAATTTTTTTTACCTGGTAGGCAAAAGTACTGTCAGTGCAGTATTGGGTGCTTAGGGCAGATTTTTGTATATGTTTCCATATACATTTGTTAAAGTGGTAGTAGCAACCTTGGATTGCTGTGTGAGGGTAGGTTTTTAGAATAGTATTTATCATTGCTTTCTCAAAGTCAATGATAATTTTTTGGGGGAAGTAATTATTTGTCAGGTCTTTTATTTTATTTAGTACCTCAGTATAGGTTGCTTGCTGTTTGTTGGGTAGTAGGGCATATATGAAGGGGATATTGCAGTTTTGATAGTGCCCAAGGATGGTGTATAATTGGTAGAATGGTTTTGGGCACACTGAGAATGTGCCATCCATCATCCATGTATCGCATTGGTGTAATTTCACCATATTGTTAGCTGTAGCAAACATTATAATTCTTTTTTCTTTACATGCATTGTCATATATGATGAAAGGTTCATTATTATGGGCTATTGGTAGTTCAGGGGGGATTTGGACTTCCTCAAATGTTTTTGGGGCAGGTGGTGTAGCTGTAGTTATTCTTTTTTGCCTAGCTATTGTCCTTTTTAGAGAATCTATAGAAGGGACTTGACTTGATGCATGTTGGGGGAGAGTTCTTAGATGGTCTTTAAGAATAGTTGTAGATGGGCGGTCTGTGTTAGTGCTTGCTTCTTTTAGTGAGTCAAGCATTTGCCTAATTTCTATTTCTGTAACGTTGAGAGGGTGGTTATTTTCTGTTGTGTTAGTTACAGTTGTTTCATTAGGTATAGCACGTCCATACCATTTATTACTGTAATATTTACTGCATTTCCAAAACACTTTCAATTGATGTTGTTTTTCTTGGTTATATGTGTAACCCATATAACAAAGAAGCATTTTCCCTTTCTGTGAAGTTACAAATTTAGCTTCTTCTGTCATTGTTCTGGTTTCTTTCTACAGTAAATAAATGTTATATAGAGAAATTTAGGTTTGTTTTACGTTTATCATTACATTTATCAAATTTGCACAGTATATTTACCAGTTTTACAGTTGTTTGGAGGGCTGTGCTCTGTGCTTTGATGGTTTTCGTTTCTGTTTCTTTTGTAGATGGCTCTGTTGGTAAAAGAAAAAAAATTTATTGTATATGTTTTGTTCTCAAGTATTGAATTCCTTTTCACTTGGTCTTTTTCTTTCTAAGTTTCGTTTTATAACTTTTTTTTATTTCAGTTTGTATACTTACTTTGTTTTTAGAGTTGATAGGTTTGTAAATGTTGGCCTTTTTTTCTTTAATTGTGGTGTATCTGCAATAAATGGTAAAAATGAAAGAAAATGATTAGTTTATTGTTTAATTTATTATTTGTAGTTTGTAGTGTTAAGCCTAGTAGTTAATGTCAGGTACTTACTTTAGTATTCTTTATCATTTGTTTGATGGTAGCAGTTTTCTGTTCTGGTGAAAATTTGAGAGAGTTTCCCCTTCTTCACGTTTTGTGGTACCAAGAGGTATCTAATTGTGTGTTTTCTTTCTTTATATAGTGTTTGAATTATGTGTTGGTTGATCTCATTGGTCTATGTAATTGTTTGGTGTGTTGTATTGGTTGTTTGAGACATTTTGATTTTTTTTGGTAGTTCAGTGAATCGTTTTGTAGATGGTAGGTAATGATTTTATATTGTTGTGCATTTATAGTTATTTATTATTTAATATAGTTTTGTGAAATGACCTGTATAATGTTTTATATGATTATATCATGTGAACTTATAGTATTATAAAAATGTTTTGTATGTGTTAAAGGTTGCTGTTTTATGTTATGATTAAAGTGTATTTTTATAGATATATTCCTATATTGATTATGTATATTGCAGTCGATATATTTTTTTCGAAATTTTAGTGGTCTATATTTTAGTTTATGATATTTTTGATTATTTATTTATGTGTATTGAAAGTTGATATATTTTAATTGCGATATTTTTTAGGGTCGATAATGTTGTTTTCAAGAGTTTTTTAGTATCGATATTTTTGAGTCGATATTTTAGTAGTTTTATGTTTAAGTATAAAGAGTCGATATTTTTGTAGTCGATATAATTACGTTGATAATTTTTGTAGTCGATATTCGGTCCTTCGATATTGTTTCAGTGATCCATTTTATTTCAGCAGTAACTAGAAACAAGCTGTGGCTGGAAGGTACGCCTTCATAAAGTCATTAGGGGATACTTATGCCACACTGGTAAAATGTGGGAATATGACTCAGGAAAGGACTTGGATGGGACGATATACCTCTATGCAGCAGGAGCAAATGATGTTTTTAAAGAAAACAATAACTAAAACACTAAGAAAACTCCTGTGGCATACATTAGACAGCAATCTGGAGCAAGAGCTGAGACAAATCAAAGTGGGTAAAAAAACACAAAACTAGGCCTTTTATGGGCAAACAGAAGAATCTGCCTGGGTCAAGCAGCTCTTTAATACAAAAAGCAACAATGGTATATGCTTCTGGCGCTCGATAAACATGCTTCAACAACCTACCCATTGTGGTGTCATCACTCATCTAACTGAGGATGCTTAGGCCAGGTTCTTATCTGACCATTTCAATCCCTTGGCAGAGGTCAGAGCTCTACCAAGAGCCTCAGTGGAGCTTTTGCCAGACACTACCAAACACATTAAATGTAATGATAAAGTGAAGGCAGACCAAGTAAAAGACAATGACGCCTGTAAACTCTACAAAGCATATTAAGAGGCAGATATCCAAAGAAAGGTAAGAAGGGGCCCCAGGCCCAAATGGCATTTGGTGCCTTTGTTCCAACAAATTCTAATGGGAGGGGGGGGGAATCCTGAATCCTGGCCTCTTGGAGGTGGTCCATTATCTCACCTATTTTTAAACACGGCAACAAGCCCTCATTGTTATTGAGGCCAAATGTTTTGCTGGGGTAGTCTAAGAGGACTTAACATCTTGAGCTACAAGTAACTCAATTATTCCACTGAATCAAACTGGATTCTGCAAGCACACAAGCACAATAACCAACATTCTGGCCCTCTCCTTAGTAGATGCCATGAAGATGGACAAGCTACACCTATGCCTGTGTTTTATTGACTACAGGTCTGCTTTTCACCACATAGATCATAGAAAATTGTGGTGCAAATTGAACAATTGGATTTTTTCAACTGCCCTCTTGAATCAGCTAGTCTTGCTGCACGCAGACACTAAATTATAAATCAAATTGGGGGAAGGTACACATCTCTCTAGACATATACCAACCGCTAAAGGTCTGAAGGAGGGGTGCGTCCTAGCCCCTGCTCTATTCAATCTTTTTATGGTGGATTTAACACGAAGCCTAAACTGCTGTAACTCCCATGCCCCAAAGTTTGGGAGAGTTAGGTCATTCAAACCTCCTTTACGCCCATGACTTGGTACTAATAAGTCACACCTCAGTTGGCCGCCAGCAGTTGCTTGATGTTATTCAAACCTGCTCAGCTGAGAATGCCTTGAAGATCAACTTAGAGAAAACTAAGACTCTGGCACTAAACCAGGTAAGAAAAAGGATCCCACGCTGGTGTCTGACTAAGCAACCTCTGATGCCAGAAACAGAATACAAGTACTTGGCAGTAATAATAGACAGCAAAGGATCATTCATCCCCCAGAAGGAAGCTCTAAGGAGGAAAGACCATGCTCTAGCACTTGCACTAAAAACCTGAAGAAGACAGCGGTTAGTTCCAGCTTCACACCACTTCTCCGGGTGACTCAGTCAACGCACATACCATCAATAACCTATGGGAGTGAGTCAATGCGGGGCAGAGATGGGCCTACTCTGGCTGGAATAATGGTGGGTGCATGCAGAATGCTCTTTAGCCTCCCCAAATACGCTTCACCAGCATTGATAAGGATTGAGTTGGACTGCAGAAGCAAACACTCACTAGAAGGGGTGCATACATCAATTGCTGACACAAGATCAAGAGTGCACAACTGAACACCTTGAATTCCCACCTCTATCTAGAACTGACAACAAGGGACAACTGCCCCGCAAGGGCCTACCTTAATGGTTCAATAAAACAAGTGGGCCATCAGGGCTTGTGGGAAACGTCTACAAAGCATGCCAGTTTAAAAACTCTGGTGAACAATCCACCAAACAGATCTCATTTTTGGAAGATAAGGCAATACTGGTGGGCAGAGCCAATAGCTGGTTTGTATTGCATAGATATGTCACTAAATCATCGCAGCCCTACCTTCACACAGGGTTAAAAAAGAAGCTGAAGAGAAGTACTTACACTACCGCCTTGGGGCACTGCCCTAGCTATTCAACCTAATGCCCTGGCAACGTCATCCAACCGGCACCAGTAGTTGTTTTGTGGAACAGAGGGAAGACATGCCACATTTACTATGTATCTGCATAGAGCTACTGGGTGAGCCAAGAGTGATGCTATGCCCTCTCTTCAATCAGAGAGGCCTTCGTTCATGTAGACAGGCTGTCATGGCATGCTTCGCTCTGGGAGACTTGCAGCAAAATTGTTACCTGGTGAGATGGTTAAATAAGTTAGAGAGGAAATTGGCAGCTAAAACCCACTGAGAGGCCGAAGGCAACCCCACACATAGGGAACTTTAGACTACGGTTGACTACCAAGCTGGAACATCGACCCTGGACACGTGGAGCCACGGAAAGACACAGAGTGACAATTCGTTTTTTCCCTAAATATATCTACGCTTTCCTTCATTAACAAACTCATCTCTGAGGCAGTTCCCTACTTGTCTTTGCACATTTGCCTTTGCACATTTCGGCCTGTGAGCTGGCAAGTACTTTGGCTTCAATGATGTTATATTGTGCACTTTATTCATTTACAACCAGTGTTACATTGTTTTATTACAGATATTGCGCTGCGAGGAATTTGTAATTGAACGTATTTTAAGTGATTGCAATGGTTTCGATTAATCAAACATTAATAAACTTACTACTGCTTACTACTTACTAAGCTTTGAGGCAGTTTGGACTAAAAGAAGGCATGCTTATTAATAGAAAAAGAAGAATCATTACAATGTATTACTGGATTCAAAGAGCATTAGTATATTTGAAAGTTATTGTGTTTTCTGAACTGTAGAATTCTCTGTATAAGGCAAGAAAATTAACTTAAACAATTTAAAAGAGGTCTCTTCAACACAGCACTAGTCAGGCAATGTAGATCTTTCACCATTAAGCTGAACATGTGATTTTTGTTAATCAGAACACATTGAGGTATGTAAAATGTTCATAAAAATTCACAGACACACACGTTGTGCGTATTCACTTAACCTCCCTCATTGAAATGTCCACATTTATGCTCCTGTTGCTGCATTTATGGATACAAAAAATCCACAGCACTTTTTTTAATTTGTAAGTGTAGTTTAAGAGAGTGAATTTCCATCAGTTTTTAATCACAGTTTCAGGTTGCAGAACATACTCTTGCCAAATGCTGTTAGGGCACATCTTAGTTTGCCTTGGTTGTGCGTTAACATTTGTGAATAGGGTCTTACGCCCTTTACTTATTCAGCAAACTTTAGTGCCATCTTAAAGATGTGTGGAGCTCTCGGGAGGACATAGTTTGGGGCCTCCAGTTTTGGACAACTTTAATATGCATTTTTAGTAAATTCAGTGCCTTTTAATGCCAAATAATATTGAATTTACAACAAAATTTCACAAATAGAGGCACACAAAAACAGTGAAAAACTCAAGCAGCCTAGCTTTCCCTAACCAAAAACTAACTAAAGAAAGCCTCAACATGCACTGATAAGATATTTCTTTTGATGCTTGATCCAGCCAGTTTTTTGGTCTTTCTTATGAGAGAGTGCAAGCTGTTTGGTTACAAAAAGCCTTTGTGGGCTTTTCAAAAAATGCAAGTATTCTTGCAGTATGCCCATTGCTTGCAATTGGTTGGCTTTTATTGTCACTCTCATTTTCTTGCTCTTAAAAAAATAGCTTTCTGTGTCTCATCCTGTAAGTTTTGTTTGTGTCCCTACACTGGAACATAGTCTCTTTTCTTAATAATAAACTTTTTTAACTTTTCCACGATTAGGAACCCATCTACATCTGTAAAGCAGCACCAAAGTACAAATTTGGGTATTAAGAATCACAAACCCGAGCTGCTGGGTGGAGTCGGCGAGACAAAATGGCCGCTCCTTAAAGCTCCTTCGAGGGACCGAGGAACAGCCGGTCATGGAGGGACACTTCTAAGCTGTTGTGCGGCGGGCGGATCATGGAAAATACGCCGGAGGTCCTTGGGAGTGGAGAGGCAAGTTTTTAGACCCTTATCTAGTTGTCTGCTGGTTGCATTTCTCCCTCTGTTCCCGGGGCGCTCTGTTTTCTGGCCACCATTTTGCGAGCTCGGTGCTCGCAATTACCTAAGTTGTTAAGGCGCCTAAAACGCTTTCTTGGACATTTTTGGGTTACCAGGAAATCTGTCATCAAGGGAAATGTGCATTTTTATATAACTCCCCAAACTTTGAAAGACACTTGACTACTGGAGCACAAAAAAACTATTCTTAAAAGGTGATGGATACGTTTAAAGGAGAAAAATATGGGTATTGTCTTTATACAGCATGAGCAGCGCATCTATAATTATGGAAGCAGTGTAAGGGTGTCAAAGGCCCCGAGGAGCAGAGAGGCAAGTTTTTAGAACCTTAATAGATCTAATTGTCAGCTGGTTGCTTCTCATCCTTTACTCCTGGCGTGTTCTGTATTTCGGCCACTATTTTGTGAGCTTGGTGCTTGATATCATCCCTGGAATCAGCGCACTGTAGTTCCTCCTCAGTAATAGGGCTCATTACTGCTACATTAAATACCTAGCCCGAATTTTCTCTTTTTTATGCACATGCCCTTTTTCCTCTTTTTGCATTTTAGGACATTTTTATATGCTTTGGGATAGGTCTATTCAGTTTTGTGGGAGTACACTGGTCCACTTTGGTGGTGACTCCTCCTCACAATATTTTTCCTCTGGATATTTGTGTCTGTTTTGGAGCATTCAGTCTCAGTTTAAATTAAAGATCGTAAAAAATATATAGATTATCCTCTGCCTGTTTTAATCGTGGATTCCCCATATTCAAATAATTCTCAAGGGTCTACAGTTTCTAATGTTAATGGACGCAAAGATTCTGTTGGTAATACTAATAAAAGGGACAAAAAAGATCCTTCCTCACCAAACAAATCACCTCTACCTTGGACCTTGGAAGATATATTGGATGAACTGAGAAATATACGACCTTTCATGGCGGCTTTAACTGCAACGCTTCAAAGAATTGAAAAGAAATGGTCTAGTCTGGACTCAAGACTTAAAGACGTTGAACAAAGGATTAGTGATGCACAAGATATTGTCGCTAGAGTGGAGATTTTATCCAGAGAGGTTGCTCAACTGAAGAAAACGGTACAAAAGGGGGTGGTGATGGACGGAGCATCTGAACCAATCAGCCACTCCCACCCAGTCAACAGATCTGGGTTTAATCCATACCATTCTTTAGCCCACTCTGCCACCCCAGTTCAGACATGGCCATATGCAAATTAGTCTGACCCTGTGCCTCATGGGAACAGTCCAGGCCGAACTGTGAAGCACTTTCTTCCCTGGACCGGAAACAAGCTTCCTAGGACCGGTTTCTGGCACTACATCCGTCTTATGCCAGGCTTGCTTAAATCCAGTGGCAAAGTGAGCAAGGGACTCACGTCTGAGCATACCCTGCCAACTAATGGCGAACAAAGGTCCAAGGTCCTGCCCATAAATAAACACTGTTTCCCAGATATGATAAAAGATACAGGGTTTAAATGGAACTCAAAAAGGATTAAATGTTTAGGTATTTTATATACAAATAACATTAAAGACACCATTAAAATCAACCTTACTGAGATAATTATAAAATTTACGGTGTTTATAGATAGTTGGGTTTTTGTCCTGCTGCGGTAGATTAGCAACAATTAAAATGATGTTTCTTCCAATAAGTAATTTTTATCTTTTCATGCATCCTGTTACTCTACTACTCTCTTGCTTTAAAACAATCAACTGTTCCTTGATCAAATTCTTGTGAAATATCGCAAGACTAGCATCTCATTAAACTGTCTTTAACAACCCAAAGAATTAGGAGGAGTCAATTGCCCGAAACTGTACCAAAGTGCTTATCATAGCTCTTACTCTGGGTAGGAAACTGTAGCAAACACAAAAAGTTTGTCACAAACTTTGGGGGATATTTACAATAAAATGTCGGAGTACTGTGTTACTCCAATATTGGTAATGCCACGCTCTGACATTTTTTAAATGCAGAGATGCCCCTTATTTACAAAAATACGCTCATCCCTGCTTTGGCGCTACAAAAGCTGCCTGGCGCCAGCGCAGGCACCCTTGTGCCATGTTGCAAGGCTGCCGGCACTGCAGGTGCAGTTATTTGTGTGCAGGAAGGGACACCTTTGTGCGGGAAACATCGTTTACAACACTGTCTCCACAACGTAATGCCATTACAATGCAGTTGTTACAACGACCGCATTGGTAGTACGCAATACCATTACTTCACAAGTCATCACAACGACTTGCAGTAGGGGGCGCACTGGTATTGGATTTAAAATCCAACACCTTCCCTGCTGTTGGGCAAACTGGAGTAGGAATAGTAAATAATACTATTCCTAAGTCCAGTGTGCCCCCTACCTGCAAGTCGTTTTAATGACTTGCGATGTAATGGTATGACAAACTAACAGCGCGGTAGTTGTAACGACCGCGTTGTAATGGCATGCGATCAAATTGCAAGCGTTGTAAGGAGCTATATTCCCTTCGTGCACATAAACAATATGTAAAGGCGATTTGCTGTTTCTAAGTTTGCTGCAGAATGCAGGACACATAGAAAGAGCAAAATACAAGGAGAAATTAACAACTTCTCTTCGTATCACAATCTTACGATTAGGTTTTACCTGGTCTTAGTTCTTGGAGCCACCCCATCCTTGTAAATATGGGGCAGCATCAAAAAGCAATAGGTTTTGTGGCGGCCCACTGCAAACACCCATTGCATGCCCCTTTCACACTAAGTGAAGCGTGGAAAGGAGTCTTATTTACAAGGTGGCATTAAGCCACCCCTCCTTGTAAATAAGGAGAAGGAGCTATCGCCACTAGAACATCACTAAAAAGTGATCTTCTGGTGGCGATATCCCCTTTTTAATATGCCCCTGTGTATTCTGCAGTATATAGGTTTTTAAGCTGTATAATGGTTGAAGTGCTGCACAATTCAAGTTATCCTACTATTCATAGAAAGGGATGTATGTTCCTTTTTAGGCAGAGGTAGAAGAATGGGATTACACCAGTACTGTGCGTTCAATAGGCAAATCATGTTTTATGCCTGTACCTTCTTCTAAATTTCAGATCAGTAGCAGAGGTAACTTTATTCTCACCTATTTTATAAATGCAATTTAACATTTAAATACACATAGAAAAGTTGTCCCAGCATTTTTTTGCCCGATATTCAAAGGAAGCACCCATACTTTCAGTCATTGACTGCACATGTTTTTGCAAAGAAAACATTTGTGTAAAGAGCATACTTTGTGAAGGTTTGATGTGTTAACAAAGTTCTACCCGTACTGAGTTGTTTGCCATGCACAATGACTTCCAGCGAATGTTATGTTATGTTATATTACGTTATGTTATGATATGTGTTATGTCATTCATAAGACGTATATGTCTAGGGTAATACTTTCCCATGGTCAATGGGTAGGCTCAGACTATTGATTTTTTGCTGTGGTGGTATTTACCATAACTTCTTTATTGGGGCGTTCCAGTGGCTTTGTCATTGGCCTCACAATGATCTTCATAGCCTAAACACGGTCATGAACCAACCTTCATAGGTCTACACCAGTAAGGTAAGCACAAACCATCTTTCCCTAGTTTGGTTAGGGCGGGGTATTATTGAACAGAGCAGTGATATAACAGCCACATGCATCATTGTAGGAATTTGCGATTCTTAAATTGCGAAAATTGAGGAATCGCAATTTAGGAATCGCAAATTCCTATGCATCAAAAAATTGCAATTTTTTTGCGATTTCCTAATTTTCCTTATTTGTGATTCCTTAATTGCGAATCGCAAATAAGGAAATGCTTTACATTGATTCCTATGGGCCTAGAGGCCCATAGGAATCAACGGGAAGGCATTCTCATTTTGCGAATTCGCAATTAAGGAATCGCAAAATGAGAATGCAATTTCAAGGGTGCAGGGGGGGTCCAAAGGACCCCCCCTGCACCCCTGGAATGTCATGTAAGTACATTTTACTCAAACACATGTCCCAATGGCATGTGTGTGTGTAACATGTAAGTTTCAAAAATGCATTTTTTAAACTTTTCGCAAATTACCATGAAGGTTTACTTTAAAAATTGCGAATTCGCAAAATAAAATTAATCATGCATAGCATTTAAGAAATCGCAAAATTTGCGATTTCTTAAATGCTATCGCAATTTGAGAAATCGCAAAAAATTGTGATTTCTTAAATTGCGAAACATGAAAAATAAATGATGCATCCCAAAAAGTGATTTTGGAATCGCAAACAGCCGAATTTTGCGATTCGCACCGTTTGCGATTCCAAAATCGCTTGATGCATGTGCCCCATATTGAGGTCGGGGAAGGAAGCTATTGCTTTACCTATACTGTCCCTAATGATAAGCTAAACACACACAAACACACATATATATCTCACAAATCTCAGATTTTGAGTATGTGAGGGGTTCTAGTCAACACAAATTGCATGGATTTACCAGGAATGCATAGAATGCACCCTCCCCCAAGTTTCAGGAGCAAGTAAAAAGTCCTAGACTCCATGACTGCATCATCAGATGCTACCATCTGCATATGGTGACAATAGACAATCATTTAAAAGGACTACCATTCTAGGTGCAATCCAGTTACAAGCACTTTATTGGTGATCAGTTCACTATCAAACATATGAAGAACAACCACCAAAGGCTCATGATCTCGTCCTCCTGCATTAGAAATATATGGGACACATCAGACAATCATCAACTTGGGGGCAGGGTAGGACAATGTGATTGCACCTCTGAGTTTCAAACATGCACAAATTCTTAGGACATAATACTGTCTGCGGACCGTAGCATGGTGGTTCAGGAACTAATCATATCCTGCACTGACAATGGAAAGGTTTTAACTGAACTCTCCAGTATCACATTAGTTTTAGAAAAATATCTTCCATGCAAGTGGCCAATTAAACTATGCATCAGAAACGTATGATCACAACACCCCAGTCTTAAAAGCATCTTTGAGTGGGGGGCGAGATACGAGAATTGCTAAACTTCAATTCACAGATGAGGATATAAAACGATTGATTGCTGCCTTGGCAAATGAGAAAACCCCGGGGAGTGATGGATTCCCAGTGGAATTCTATAAAGAATTGGCCGACATTCTGGCTCCTCGATTACTCAAGGTGTATAATGAGGTAATAACTATATGCACGCTGCTGCCATCCATGCTTTAGGTGGTGATTGCCGGTCTTGCCAAAACTAGATTGAGACCTTAGTAAAATATGCCTCATACAGACCCCTGTGTTACTGAACATGGACATTAAGGATTTGTTCAGATTTGGGCACCAAAGTTACAACCTCAGATGCAGAAATTAGTATTTCCGGAACAATTCAGCTTCACTCCCCAAAGATTGATGCCACATAACCTCCATACACCAATAGCCATGTGGCATAGAATAGTCCCTACACAACTGGCAGTGGCCATATTACTGGACACTGCGAAAGCGATTAATGAGTTATAATGGATGCATGAAGTCCTGATATGCACGGGAGTGGGGAAGTACTTTTAAGCTTGATTAAATCACTGTATATGAGTTCCAGAGCCAGTATAACTGGATAGCTCAGCTGTTTTAACACAGGACATCATAAAGGATTGTCTGAGCTGTGAAAAGGGTCTAACAATCCCCTGGCTTGCGGGAGTTTTCAAGACCCTGCATGCTGGGGGCATGGGAGACTTTTTTCTGACCCATCCAGAATAGAGCTTAAAGATAAGAATGAGTTAAAAACTACTTTGTATGTACTTTATAATCACAAAAGACTAGAAAAGGAATCACACAAATCATCAGTTGCATCTTATTTGGGGAATAATTTGATTAGGCAACCACTCCCACTTTATCTTATTCTCCCCATGAGCAACTGGGAAAGATCATTACTGTTCCGTCTAAGAGCTGGTACGGTAAAATTCTTATTGTGTTTCCCTTTGGGTTACCACCAGTTATTACATTCTAAACCTTGCCCATGCGACGGGATAAGTACACAGAATGATTTGCACTTCCTATTTTCCTGTAAATTTTATCTAAAGTATATTAAATGGATTTTATTACCCTATTTTAGAAAACGCAGACCGCTATCTCTAAGTGATTCATATTTATTGTTAATTTCTCTTGATACTGATGAACTGTTTTTTCGCACAAGCACTTTTTTGAGGGTGATAACTTGTGTACCTAAAACAATGGAAAGCCAGTGAATAGTAATATTGATGTATGTGTAGCAGGACAAATTCTGATTATTGTAAATAGATCTGTAAAATGCTTATTGGACTGTTTTTTTAATGTTGCTGCTTTTATGAATTTTTACGAAATTCGAATAAAGGTCTTTTGAAACTTGAAACTTGATAGCTATCTTCTACATTTCCATATGTAGAGGCACCTGGCAAGGATGCGCAATGTTGCCACTTATGTTTGCTACTTTGAATAAATCCCTTGCTTTGCTGGCTGCAGAAAAATGACTCATGTAAAGAGATAAATATCAAAGATGGCTCATTATTGGTGTTACTGAATACATATGATATCATACTGTACATCCAAGATCCCATGGAATATGCAGCTCCAATCATTAGAGACATAATTCGTCTTGCGGGGCTCTCCCAGATATAGGTCAACTGGGGTAAATCCAAGATGTTCCCATTGACTGTTGAAGTAAGACCTTCAGAAGGAGGATATTCATTCTGCTTGAGCCTAGAGGGGCTAATATCTTGGGATCTATGTTAAAAGACGCAGGAATACTATTCATGGTCTCAATAATATTAGGGGAAAAACAAACTAGTGACGCAATGAGGCGATGCTGTAGCAGGTACAACCTGGGCATGGTAGGAACTGGTGAAATTGATAGATGTTGTAATGTTCTGTACACCATTATTGAGTATAGACAACAATCCAGTGCTTTCACCACTACTAGAGAAAACTAAAGTGAGAATACTAAGAAAAGCAAGCATCAATGCGTTGGGCAATCTATTCCTAGGGGACAAATTTATAGAACAGCTGGAATTATGGAATAAAAGTGGAAAAACTGAGCTGGCAATGCTACTTTACCATCACCTAAGACAAGCTGCATGCTCAACCATTCCAAGCTTCCCTGAGCCTTCACTAGAACTTGAAAAGCAAATACACTTCAAGATATTACACCAATTGTACTTCCCGCCTAAGCGTATTGCTAAATGTAACTATTGCAGCTTAATTGCATGTAAAAAATGTGAAGCTAAAATGTTGCTATTTTTCACATTGCCTGGATTCGTCCCAAGAGGGTTAAATACTGGAATTTTGAATTTCTGACATTAAATGAGATGGTAAATTTTGATATTATAGCTACCTGGGAATTGACATTATTGGGACTCGAGGACAGTATCCTGGAAAAAGCAAAAAAGGTGGTCCTCATGGCCTTGTTACCAGCAAAGCGGCAGGTGGCCGTGCAATAGATGGCCCCAGCGCTCCTGGAGTAGAGAATCGGCTTCAAAATATGGCACACTGTAATGTGAAGATGAAGGATACTGTGATCTGGTTCATCCAGCGGCACACCCAAGAGAATGTTGGGAGCCATATAGGGCGTTTGATGAAGCAGAGGCATACACTCGACTAAAGAGGGTATATGATCTTGCAATTTTGCAATGGATGTTAAACTATATGGGGATATCTGTGAAAATTGTACATGTGATACGTGATGATTGCATTTCTTGATCGACGATGCTATGTGAATAATCCAAATGTTTCGAATTGATGTACCATGTAATCTGCATTTGCCCTGTATGTTGGATGTATAAATAAACAATGGAAAAACATATTTGGCTTTGTTTAGAGGTTAGAATCAATGCAAAAAGTAATTCATGACTGATTGCTGCCCATGACTTCAACCACCATCCTGGGAATTAACTGAAAATCTCAAGGGTTGCAAAATCTGGGAAGCAATTCAATTGAGACTGGAATTAAGGTAAAGAAAACGTTATTGTAGAAGGGTACGTTTCAGAGACATTTACCTTGCTACTCACCAAAGAATTATACATTTTCCACAGACTTTCCATACAGTACTGGCACATGCCTTCATTTGATCACAGATGTGTCTGAAATGTTTGTAATTAGGCCTTATTTGGGGGCCCACGAGGCAGGCAAGGGCTACTAGGCCTTAATCATGGCGTTTAGTGTCTAGGGGCCATATGTATGAAGCCAATTTGCGATAGTAAAGGCTGAAGTTCACAGAATTTCAGAATTTGCGATCGCAAATTAGCAGTGTGCAATGTAGCATACAAAAACCCTCTGGCAAAATAAGGAATCGCAAATTTAGCGATTCCCTATGTTGCTATTGCATTTAAGGAATCGAAAATTGTGATTCCTTAAATGCAATGTGAGAAGCACATAAGAAAGTGCGATTTGGCCTTAAGGAATCGCAAATTACCAACTTCTAGTTGGTGGCAATTTGCGATTTCCATTAAAAATGCACTGATTTGCATTTTTTAAAGTGCCATGTGGCGCACATACATGCCCTTAGGGCATGTATGTATGCCACATGTGCACACATGCACATTTCAGGGGTGAAACAGGGTGTCCCTATGACACCCTGCTACCCTTGAAATTGCATTCTCAATTTGGATTCTCTATTTGCTAATCGCAAATTGAGAATGCCTTCCCATTCATTCTAATGGGCCTCTTAGCCCATAGGAATGATTGGGAAGGTGTTCCTTATTTGTGTATATCAATTTGCGATTTGCAAATAAGGAATATGTGGGATTCGCAAAATTATTAGCAAATCCCACATACATTGCATTTTGCGATTCTCAAATTGCCATTAGCTGAAAATCCCAATTTGAGAATCTCAAAACTCTATTTTCATATATATGGCCCTAGGTCTCCTACCTACAGCTTCAGGAATGCCAGGAATATACTTCAACTGTCTGAGACAACAACCATTCCTCAATCTTGTACGAAGGCCAAGCATTGAGAGTGGATCCCACAGGCCTACATTACTCTAGTACATGCACATGCATGTACCATGCAGGCTACCTACATATATACACACAGCATATTCTCAGAATGTCAATGCTAGGAACTGGGAAAGCACATAGAAGTGGAACTTAACACAAGTGGGCCAGCAGGTCTCCATTCCAGTGATCCATATAAAAATGTCCGGTCACTACTATGAATTCCCAAAACACAGTAAGCTGCCATCGGCATTCTCTGTGCTGCAACAGGGACAGTAGTTGACTGTCTTTCAATGAAGGCATGCTTGATGTACTCATTCAAGGTCGCAGGAGAAGTCTAGGACCTTACTGATGTCAAGGTATAATCCTAGGCCTCTCTGCACATGCAGGTTAATGTAAATCTGGAGCCAACATCAAAGTCCATGATACATGCAGTTAGGCACTCAGGGCAGGGAAACACAACTGTACACCATGGAGGGAACATTGTCATCCCCACACCTCCTCAGTATTCACATGATCATTTCAGTGATCACCAGCAAGATCTTTTTTATTTGTGAGATAAACATGGCTATTTGACAACTCAGAAGACGTTCTCTACTTCTTAGGCATTCAAATGGGATTTTTCTTCTTATTTATGTATTTATTTCAACTTCTTTTTAGCACTACTCTCTTCTAATTGGTATTAAAATGCTTCAGAGAGAACAAAACAAATTTATTGCAACACATCCCATCTCCTTGTCAGGGTAAAGCTAAAAGGTTAGACCCTGCTTCTCTGCCCACTGGCCTGCCAGTCATGCCCGGACTGACTACCGGGCAGTTTGGAATGATGCAGAGCTGGGGGCTGATTTCACTGCAGTGGGGCCTGATTTCGTTCATGGAGACCTGCGTGTGCTTCGAAATAATGAAAGCAAAACGAATTTCGTTTAGTACACGCAGGTCCCCATCAATGAAATCAGCCCCCAGGTCAGCAGCATTCCAAACTGCCCAGTAGCCAGTCCGGCCCTGATGCCAGTTAAGAGGAGATTGTGGCCTCCATTACCCTGGCAGAAGGGGATTTGAGCATACTGGCATAGTGGCGGTACCATACAAGACACTAAGGTTTTGCGGCATTTTACGTATCTGCTTTGCCATTTTTTTGTTTTCAAAACAGGATTTTGATTCGTGAAAACAAAAAAAGTAATGTATCTAAAGCACAAGGATATTTCTCCTGTGTGTGGGGTCATTTTGCATCTTCCCTACCTGGAATTGCCTTGCCACCCTAAGTAGGAATGGGATGACTGTCACTTTCAACTACCAGCCCTGTGGTGGACAGGCAGTTAATGGAAGGTGTACAATACTTCAGTCATGTGAGTCCCCACCGGTTTCAACCCAGTCCTTCTCCTGACTTTAAATAGAGCCGGGAAACTGCAAGTTTGGTTGAGCAGGAGCACTGCCAATTCAGGGCTGTTCTCCCCCTCTGTCACACTGCTCCCTCTCTGACAAACTTAAAATTACCTCTTTAATATCTGGTGTTTATGTGGTGACATATTTTTCCCCAAAAATGCATTGATTGACACGGTGGAAGAAGTTTTGTCAACACATAAAGCTTGTTGTTTAATCATGCCTGGAGGCATGACAGACCAGACATCATTTTCAATATCTTTAAAAAAACAAGACCTCAAAGTGAGGATTTCTTTCTGGAACACATAAAACCAATGAACCTGATGCTGGAAGTTTTCATCTACTTAGTAATGGATGTCAATTGTTTTTTCTTGCCTCAGACTGCCATGCCGTCTCTAAAGCAAAGTTAATGCTTGCCCACTATTTGCTATTTCTTCAACATACCGGCACTATTTCAATCCAATACCCTACTAAATCTATCACACCAATTACCAAGGCTTACTGGATGAAGTAACTTTATATAAAACACTTACGACAATTACTAATTGTAATGTTGGGATTGACTTTCTTGATCTTACGTCTCACAACAGCTCCTGCGGTGGCTCTGGAACACCAAACGAGGTGTTCACCTTCTAAAGTTTTTAGTGAGATTCTGTAAGATTTTCTACAGCCATCTCGGATAGCTGGGATTATTTCACAATGTTGAGAAAGAAGGAATGTGACACCTGTGGGGGCTGTTATTTTGCAGAAGAGCAGGTCTGAATAAAGGAAAAAAAGACATGCCATTCTTGTTCTCATATCTTTTTCCTCTATTTTAAGCACATTAATGTTATGTTATGCTATGTGCATTTGTAAAACGCACCATGAGGGTAGGTTTGTTATTTGAAAATCCTGTTCTTCACCTTCTTGCAGAATTCAGGAAGAGATGAGGAGTCTCTGATGTGTCGTCAGAGGTTGTTCTATGCTTTAGGAGTGATGAAAGAGAACACCTCTCCTCCTGATTTCGTTCAGTGTACGCATGGGACGTGTGCTTGTAGAAGTTTTGGGGAGAGGAGGTGTCTCGGTGGTTGGTGGAAGGAGATTAAACTGTCCAGGTAGGTGGAGTCAAAGTTGTATAGTGTCTTGAATGTATGTGTAAGAAGTTTAGAATGAGCATGTTTGTATATCATGAGCCAGTGGAGCACCGTGACATATGGTTTGAGTTGAGATCTTTGTCGGAGGTTAAGGATGAGCCTGGCTGTTAAGTTCTGAATGGTTTGTAGTTTTCTAGCGAGTTGTTTGGTGATCCCAGCAAGGAGGGTGTTCCCGTAGTCCAAGTTGCTGGTGACTAGGGTGTGAGTGACATTTTTTGGATATTGCTTGGGGGCCATTGGAAGCTCTTCCTCATCATCTTTAGGGTGTGGAAGTAGGAAGCAGTTAGCGTTGACGTGCCATCATGTCTAGTTTGCTGTTGACGATGATTCCTAGGTTGGTGGTGTGGGTGCTGGGAGTGAGTTCAGCAGCCACCAGTTGGAGTACCATGGTGACGTGTTCTTCCTGCAGATTACTACTTCTCTACTGATGGTATTGAGCTGGAGACAGTTGGATTTCATCCAGTTAGAAACTTGAATGATGCAGGCAGTGAACTTGGTTCTTGTGTTTGTGGTCCAGTCCAAGAGGAAGAGCAGGAGTTTTGTATTGTGAGGGTAGGAGAGGTTATTTATGTATGTATGTAGGTGGGTCCTTTGCTGCCAATCTCATACCGGCGACTGATGAGGATAGGGTGTGAAACCAAGTCAAAAGCTGCTGAGTGGGGCCAGGAGAATTCGGGCTGTCATGTCTCCTGTGTCAAGGATCATGCGAATATCATCTCTGGTGGGGAAGAGTGCTGTTTCTGTACTTTGGTTGTATCTGAATCTAGACTGAGTGGCATTGAGGAGCTCATGGTTGCAGAGCTGGTGGTTGGGACATTGGTTAATTAGTTTCTTTAAGGCCTTGGCCAAGTATGGTAGGAGGGAGATGCGTGTAATTGAAGAGTCAGTAGATGGTATCTTGAGCAAAGCTGTGATGGTGGTATGTTTTCAGGTGTCTGGGAATATGGCTGAGCCAATGGAGGCATTAAGGATGGATGTTAGTGCTTCAATGACCATTAAGAGTCCTTTAGGGAAGGTATAGTGAGGGTAATAGTTAGATGGGACCCCGTGTGTATGGTCTTCATGGTAGTGGCAGATTTGACAGTGGTGATGGTGAGCCACAAGGTCAGGTTTCGTTCTTCAGCTGTGAAGGGAAGTTGAGTTGAGACTGTGATGAGTGCATTTGAGGATCACTGTTGCCATATACGTAGGTGATTTTGTTACAGAAGAATTCTGAGAGCTTGATGAAAAGGTCTTGCAAGGGGTGATGTTGCTGGAGGTAGAGGGAGGAAGGGTAAAATCGTTGATATTGGCTAAGATTTACTTTCTGCTGTTTGTGCAAGTGTTGATGTCGTCTGCAAGTGCTGTGTTCTTGGGGGCAGATTTATGAGGCCCTTGCACCACGTTTACGCCGCTGTTGCGTCACGCAAGGCGGCGTAAATGTGGCGCATCCCTACGAACGATTTACAACGTGACGCATCTAGGCAGATGCGTCACGTTGTAAAGCCCTGCGCCGCTTGTGGGCGTTCCGGCACAGGGTGGGCGTTCCGGGGCAGGTGCGCCTCGCAAAAGTGGCTGAGTGAAATCTATGAGATTTCACTCAGTCACTTTTAAGCCAATGCTGCGTCAAAAGCCTGCGCCTGCTTGAAGCAGGCGTAGGTCTTGACGCAGCATTGTTAAAATGGGGCACCCCCCAGCCTTGCTGGAGCTGCGTCGCGCTTGCGACGCAACTCCAGCAATGCGTCACATTTCCGGCACAGATGCGTCACGCATCTGTGCCGTTTTTGCACCATGGTGCGCCGCATTATAAATGCGGCGCACCATGGCTGGCGGAGCTGTGGCGCACTGTGGCGCATGTTAACTGGCGCATCCCTGGGGATGCGCCAGTTAACATAAATCTGCCCCTAGGTGTTGAGCATCTACTGGTGGCAGTGCCTTAGGGTGGATATCAAGGTGTGTTTATCTGTGGTGTCTTGACTAGTTTTCCATTTCCAGTCCAGTTGTTTGTAGTGGCATTTCGCCAGTGTGAGAAACTGGTTTACTGGTTGGGAGGGGTGAACCCATATTCTAGCAGCAACCACAATTCTTGCCAGGGTAAACCACAATAAACCCCCAAATCAACCTGTGCTTAACCCTCTTGTAGCTTGGCACAAAAACAGTAGCGCCTAACTTAGAGGCAATGTGGTCAGTTAACAATCTAAAATCATTTTAAGCTTCAGCTCTGTTTTTGGCTCATGTTATTATATTTATTTAGCTACCCAATAGACACTATGGCCTGATTCAAAGGGTAACTTACACTTTGAAGTAATGTTAGAAATGTGGTTTTATTTGTGGGGGTGTAAACCCCACTTAAATATTAAACCCAATCCATGTCAGGGTAAACCACAATAGTCACTAAATAAACATGTACTAAACCCTTTGGTAGCTTTGCACAAAAGCAGTAAAGTTTAAATTAGAGGCACTGTGTAAAGTGTTTATGTAGCACACAAACAGTATTAAAGTGAAAACAGGACAAGAAAAATCACACACCAGTTTAGAAAAATAGAGTGAAATGTCATACATTATTGGAACCAAATAATGACAAAAACCCAATTGGTAAAACCAGAGGTACACATTTTTTAAAGATGTAGGTAATGATAGTTCTTAAAAGTAATAAGCGCCTACTGTCTTAATGTGGTCACATCTTACTGGAACAAAGATACAAGTTCAGGCCAATTGACATGGAGTACTGGCACTAAGTTAGTCCCATTGACAAATGTACCTTAAATCCTGGTTGCAGAGCATTGTCCCATGCAGTGGCGGTCCCAAGAAGTGATGCACAGTCCGCATCGAAGATGTATCACACAGCTGTGGTTCCAATCCGCTGTGAGGGCAGTGATGCAGGCTTGTATTGAGGCTGCACCACAATGCATCAGTTCCGAGGAAGAGTGAAATTGTCTGCATCAAGGATGCATCATGCAGTAGAGGTTCCGATGATTTGTGCAGGCTGCAGGCAAATTACATCGGGGCTGCGTAGCTCTGCGCTGGTTCGGATGAAGTGCTGTGAAGAGCTGCATCTGGTTTGCATCACGCTACACTGATTATGATGAGACCACAGCAGGCCTGGCAGAGCGCCTTTAGCCACACTTCCAAGGGTCCAGAACTGGAGGGGGACCACTTCAGGGGTTAGGACTCACAGCAGGCAGAATTCAGTTGCAGGGTTCAGGATAGGTGGTTCCTTTTCTATCCCTGAGGCTCTGATCAGGAGGACGACCAACTAGCCCTTGGAGTGAGTCTGAAGGTCCTGGGTGTAATGTAAGGTGCACGCTATTTCTTCTCACTAAGGCAAAAGGGCAGTAGTTCAGCAAATTAAGAGTACACCCGTCTTGCAGCAGCACACCAGTCCTTCTTCTGAGTCTCTCACAGATCAAGGAGTGCAATGAAGACTTGGGTTACAAGATCCACCATTATATTTGGGGCTCACTTTGAAATGGGAGAAGCGTCTTGAGCCCTCCCCCTGCAGAAGGTGTCAGAAATGTCATGCCTCCCTGCCCTGACCTCAGTTTGTCTGGGGCACAAACGACTAGTGTGAACCCCTATGTGACTGTGCTGGGGCAGAATCTTTGCGATGTGCAAGTGTGTCAGGTGACAGCTACACAAACTATCAAGTCAGAGATGGCCCATTCTGCCAGTACCTATTCCCCCTTTGTCTCACTGTCTTGGAGTCACACAGAATGACCAACTGACAACTACACTTAGTCATGGGAACCAGGATAAAGGGTGCAGGCACCAAATGGGTGACACAAGAAAATACTAACTGTCTAACAGTAGCATTTTCTGAATTGTGACTTAAAATCCAACTTTACCATTAAAGTGGGTTTTAAATTAAAATACTTTAGAGGCCAACTTCAACGTGCCCGCTGGTTCCCAATTAAAAGTTAACACTTATTAAATGTAATAAGGTAATCCAATCTTACCCTTTAAGAGAGATAGGCCTTGCAGTAGTGAGAAAGAGATTTAAGAGTGTTTCACTACCAGGACATGTAAAAGGTAAAGTATATGTCCAGCTTTTTTAATAAACTGTACCATTCCCTATGGGCTGTTTAGGGCCTATCCTAGGGGTGACTTATATTTATTAAAAAGGGAGGCACCCATGTTTAAAGATTGCTTCAGTGGGTGGCACAATATGTGCTGCAGGCCCACTAGTAGCATTTAATTAACAGGCCCTGTGTAAAGCATTACCACTCAACTAGGAATTTACAAATAAATTTAGTGTGCCAATTTGGTGTAGGTCAATTTTGCCATATTTAAAGGAGAGAGCACAAGCACTTTCCCACTGATTAGCAGCGGTAAAGTGCACAGAGTCTGAAAAGAGAACAAAAATGTGTTCAGAAAACAGGAGGGTGAAGATGAAAAGGTTGGGGATGACCTTGCCTCCAAAGGGAAACAGTCTGAACAATGTGGGCAGAGCCACGCGTGTCCCAACTTCGCTAGCGCTACAACGTGTCCCTTGACCACGGATATGCCTTACCCACGCATATGGTTGGTTAAGGCAGTGCGCGGTTTAGCTGCTAGCTGGCGGAAGCAGAAAGGATTGGGAGAGGATGTAATGTGGTGAGGTTGATGGGACTGGGGCGGGTTTTGGGGGGTAGGCTCTAAGATTTTTTTGGGGGGGCGTTGGAGTAGATTTCATGGGCTGAGGGGGGCCAGGGTTGTTTTCAGGCCTGGGGGTCGTTTTTAGGGCATGAGGGTGGGTAGTCTTTAGGGCTCGGGGGTCAGGGAAGTTTTTAGGGCTTAGGGTAGGGCGGGTAGCTTTTAGGGCTCTGGGTGTCAGGGAAGTTTTTAGGACCTGGGTGGTCAGAGATTGTAATGCTTTTTAGGGTTTAGAGGGCAGGAAAGTTTTCAGGGCTGAGGGAGTCTGGGTCATTTTCAGTGCTGGGGGTTGGGGTAATTTTTATGGTTAGTGGAGCGTGTGGTATTTTTTAGGGCGCAGGGGTGGTCGGGTAGTTTTTAGGGCTCAGGGGGTTGGGATTGTTTTTAGGGCTTAGTGGAGGGTGTGGTCGTTTTTAGGGCTCGGGCAGTCAGGTAGTTTTTAGTGTTTAGGGGAGGGCAGGGTTGTTTAGGACTGGGAAAGGGAAGTTTTTTAGGCTGTGTGCACGAAGGGGGTTGGTTTTCAGGAGGGAGGAGGGTAGTTTAAGGACTTGGGGCAGAGGTCGGAGGGTTAAGACTTACCTGTCAAGTCTTAACAACAGATGTCTTTACCATGAATGTGTGGCTAAATGATTAGAGCTAAAGAACGGTGATGGATTAAACCCAGATCTTTTGACTGGGTGTGAGTGTTTGATTGATTCAGATGCTCCGTCCATCATCACCCCCTTTTGTACCGCTCAATGGTTTTAAGCGGCAGACCCTGATGCAGAGGTCTGGCCCGGGACCAGGGTTCAATTCCCCGCCTTGGCGGGTCTTGGGCTCAAAATTCCACGGACCTGATAATTCTCGCCTCGGTGCCTATTCCAATCATGAGTCCGACTCTGCAACTCTGGGCAATAGCTTGCTTAATCTCCACAACGGCCCCACAACGCTAAGGAGGCCTGGCCTCCACCTTGAGGGTGCCCAGGAGTGGACGCCTCACAGGGAAAGCCAGGATGGGTTCCACAGCGGTATTCGTACAAGCGCCTTGAGACCCTTGCGGGTGAGTTGTGCGCTATACAAGTATCAATTTACATTTACATTTACAATGCCTTCACAACGCATAATTTTTTGTAAAAGCATATTTGTGGTGAATACTAGCGTTGTTGAGTCTGTGTGGAACCAGCATGCGTGGTAAGCGCATGCAGGATTCCATCACACAACAGCTTCCAAGTGCAACAGTCCTCCTGAGTTCCTCTGGGTACCCACTGGCCTATGTTCAGGCTACTGCTGGTGGGTTGCGCTTGAAGGGGAACCAGGGTGTCTGTGAATGCAGTGATTCAGCAGTTGAGGCTCTTGATGGCTCTCAGCAAGTTGCTGGTATGAGCAGGCTGGTGCACATTGGGTGGAACCCGAGTCCTTTTCTGTGATGTTGAATGATCTGTTGGAGGGAGGGTCTATCTACTGCCTCAAATATGGTACGTCGTTGTACCCAGTTCACTTCATCACCTGGTACCCACGTGGTACACAAACACCTGCATCCGCATCTTCGAGAGCACTTTTTTGTATGTTGCCTTTAATTAAACTCATCTGAGATTCACACGTTTAATTAACTGGCATTCAAGACTGGCAGACAGGAGGAAAAGCATTATCCCATCTATTCCAAAACGCAGCGTTCGTTCAACATGAGCCGCACAATTAGGCACCGAAAGGAAAAAATGCAATTCAATTAAAAGTGACAGAAATACAAAGGAATCAGTGGCTGTATTTAGTGCTTAATGATGATACTGTTTCACTTTTATGGTGCATGAGTCATAACTACATGCCCTGTCTTAGTCTCTTTTTATTTTTTCTCCTGATGAATAAATTGAGACACACGCTGCGTTAACGTCCACGTCTGTTAGCTACAAGGCTGATTTTGAAATCATCATAAATGCATTGTTAATCGGCCCCCACCTTCTCCCGCCACTCACACTGCTCACAGCAAGAGCAAATTGATTAACTGCGAGGCCAAGAAAGAACACCTGGTCTACGTGAGAAAATGATGTTCAAAACCTCGACGCGATATTTTAGCGTTTTTGTGTGTGTACATCATTTCAATAAAACGAGGAGGAGAAGCTGAAAAATATTTTTTTCACTTGACTGCCTCGGCAAGAAAGCCAAGTGCGTTTCTGTGAATTCATGTGACTTGGCTTAACAATGAGATGTTTTCAGCGCGCGCTTTGGGAGGGCACGCAAATAAACGCAAGGCGTCGGTGCCTATAAAGGAATGGTTCTTGTTGGCATAACAAGAACAAAATGTGATAATTATGATTTTTTTCCCTATGGTGAACGTCTTTCAGCCACACTATGCACAGGCATACGAGAAATACAGAGAGGCATTGTCAGTGAGACAAAGCCTTGCAACAATAATGCACCTCACTAACATCTCATCCGTCGGAGGTGTCCGTTCTTTTTAGCCCTTCCCGCAAACAGAGATTGCTGTGCAATGAACCCCGTTAACTCGCAGCCTTGCCTTCATTTTAGCAGTTAACAATGTCTTATAGGCCCCATGAATACACTTCACTTGTCAATTGTGCGTGTTCTGCTGCAATCATTTTCAGTGCCCTCGACACGTTTATAGGTGAAATAAAAAAGAAAATACCATGGAAAAGAAAAAAATGCATCAAATTGAGAAATAGCAATGTCCGCGGAGCTATAGAAAAACATTTGAATTATATGGTCTTGGTGCCAAGGTTACTTTTGTATGCACACAAAGATACAATACTCTCAGCTGCTGTGTGTTAAGGCCTTATATAAGCAGACAGGATCTGAAGGAGGCAACAGTTCATCCTGTGATTTTTTGAGCCAGAAAACAATGGATCTTAAATTTGTTAACAACAGTGTGTCACCAAAGGGGCGTAACGCAGGCCACTGCAGCCCCCGCGTGCAGGTGGGCCCCGAACATGTGGGGGACCCCATTCAGCCCCAAGCCAAAGAATATCTGTGACATATATAGACTCGGGGTCTCCTCTTCACATTATGCATTAGGCCCCACACTTTTGAGTTACGCCACTGTCACCACATGACTTTTTAGCGCCTTCACAGTTGTTCCTATCCTTCTCAATCCAAATAACTGACTAACATACCCACCACTCAAATTTCTTTTATATTTCACTATACTAATTCACCACTAATCCTTTATGGGTTCCGAAGTAGTGTATTACTTGCTGTAAAAGAACAGCAACACCTCATCAGGGGTGGTAAACGCCATATAAATGCAAACCTTTTCCTTCTTCTATCCCTCCACTATTCTTCTCAATCCGAATAACTTTCCAACATATCTACCACTCAAATTATTTTCATATTTCACTATACTAATTCACCACTAAACCATAATGGGTTCCGGAGTAGTGAGCTACTTGCCGAAAAGGTGCTTTGACCCCTCCTCAGGGGTACGAGGTGCTATATAAGTGCAATTACAATACAAAACAATCCCACCTAGCGTTATATTCTTTCCAATACAGTACAATGCCACCTAGCTTCGGGTTCCAACAAACGACGGCAGGGGCATCCTGCACCCCCACTTGTTCAATGAGGCTAAGTGCAGTGTCTCAGTGCAGTGTGCTGACACCAGGAGAGGCAACTGATAGAGCGCCATGTTACTCTGAAATTTGTAGGGGTGCATCATAATCACTGATAGTCAGCACCCACATATATTAGAGGACTGTACTATCATGTAATCATTATAAACGTAGTACTAAAATTGCATATGAGAGTGATTAGGAATGTAACTATGTAGTTATGTAGATCAAAGTATAGTTTAATCAAAAATGTGCTTTGGATGATGCAGAATGTATTAGTTCACATGTAAAGTGATGCATTAGGATTAAAACGTACACCATATTAAAGCTTGCTTGTGTAGGTTTGCTTATAAATTAAATGTAATGTTTAGATGTTAGTGAACAAAATGTTTATAAGGTAACTTTAGAATTGCATGATTAAATGTGTAAAGGTCTGATCACATATACACTCATGAGAAGGCCCATTTATGATTTCTTGCGTTAGCTGTACGTTTTGCAGGCCCAAAATATATTTTTCCTTGGGAAGGCTCTTTTTCTTAGTCAAATGCTGACTGTAGAATTTGGTGTTCATGCAAGGTCGATTTGCTCACAGGCCTTCTGTTGTAGGTGCAAGGACACATGGCTCGTTAGGCAGAATAACTCTTTGCTTTACGAGTTAGGATGGTAGGGGAAGGCGCCAGGGGAGTGAACTAGCATGTCGAGAAGATACTTTAAGCAGAGAAGGTGCCTGGGACCCAAGGTTGATCCAATGGTTTTTGGATAAAGTCAAAGTTTTGATGGAACAGTACTGGAGAAAACTGTACTAAAAAGTACTGGTGTGCAAAGGGCGTGCCCTGCTGTTTTGAGATTTTCTATTAGGTACAGTACCCAGAGGGAGGAGAGGCAGAATATGATCAACAGGGGTTAGGAAAAGATCTAGAAGGAGCATCTTAGAACAAGCTCTGTAGCTACAGCTACTTACTTATTCGAAGTGAGTGTACGTCTTAGGAAGTCTTCACTGCTGACACCTTTTCTCTGGCCTGGGAATGATGCTAAGTAGGGATATCACTTTAGTGTTAGTGTAGGGATAGATTATTAACCTTTCTTTCTTTTGGTCTAATGCAGTCAACTCTTCAAATAAGGTCTGTAATTGTTTTCCTGATGTTTTTAGAAGTGATACTTATTATCATCTTGAGTCGGATGAGACTCCTGCGTAGGATTATGTTTGTATTAGTGCCAGTTTATTTTCTTAACCTCTTGCTGAGGTGCTTGTATACTCAGTTGTTTTTGGCTTTGTAATAAACTTCAAAACTTGATTCGGTAGTCAGTAGTTTCTTTGAATCAGATCGATTCGGTTATTGACAAAATTGTGATTGACAACGTATTTCTCCCCTTTACACTTCTCAGCAGACAAAAAAGATCGAGTGGATGGAGGATTCTTAGGGTTGGTAATACAAAGTAAAATTTAGAAACAAGAATCCGGCGGCAACACAATTTTACTTGCTGCCTTGCGTGAACTTTTAATAAACATGCCCCAGTGATTCCTTCGGCACTTATTAATAAGGGTTTATTATTATCCATTGGAACCCATTGGAACCTTACAAATATGAAAAATTTAATTTAAACCTGCAAGATTTAAAATATATACATTACAGAGCAAATGGATTTGGTTTAAGCAGGTCTACAACTCATTGTGCTTTTTACCAGTTTGTGAACTGCAGGTAAAACAAGACTCTGCACCAAAACAGTAACCAACTGAGATATTTAACCCTTTCCATGCTCATGACGAGCTCAGCTCGTCATGAGGCACAGTGGAGCTGTGCTGATGACGAGCTGAGCTCGTCATGAAACAATGGGAAATAAGGATCTGCAGCACAGAGGGGGAATTGCTGCAGCAGCGATGTGGTTAAACACAGAATGCAAATCTGTGGCCTTCTATACCAATGGATGGAAATCTCTGCAGCAGGGAGGGTATTTGTTATTATATGTTGAATTATGAGCATAAGCAGGCGGCTCCGACAGATATGATAGGTACCTGAGCTAGCTCACCAGTATAATAGGCTTGAAATAGTAGGATAAATATAGCTCTATCCAGGTAGTGCTATAAGCCTCCAAGCTAGCTTAATAAGTAAGCTAGAACAACATAATTATTATGTTTTTCCATACTAACAATTTATTTAGGGCCAGGGTTAGAAAAAAAAACGCTTCAGTTGCTGCCTCCAATTTATGGTTTCCAGGACAACATTTTTGCCATTTCCAACACTGATGACAACAGTGGTGACAGAATCCTGGGACATGGTAGCACCTTAATTCTTTAAATGCAGGAGTGAGTCACAGCAAAGTCGCAAGTGAGTCTTGTCTTTTCACAGAAAAAACGTAGTGAATCACATAACTACTGAGTAGCTGCAATACTCTAAGCAGGAACTGGATAGTGGAATCATAACCTGGCAGACAAACACATTTCGTAGAATCCTAATGCCATATGATTTCCTGCTCGATGGTAACTACCTAGCAGAACCATAGCACATGGGGTTAAAAGGCAGTCATATGTATAAGACTGTGTTCAGGAGGCCAGAGGACAGGTAAGGGTTACTAGGCCCCAACGACGGGTTTGAAGCTTTTTCAGCACTGCTGTCCAGGGGTTTGCCCTTCTATGGCTTGGTAAACTGGGCCAAGAACTTGACTTTCAGTTGCAGCAATGCAGAGTCATAGGCTTCTCATGGAGGTTAGTGTGGGGGTTGCTTATGCTCAAGAATCAGTACCACCACCCAAGCAGCACAATAAGATCAATGCCCAGCTCAGGTAATTCTCATCATAGAAAAGATGAGTACTTTATTACTGAGAAAACATAGTATTCCACTGCACAAGCAAGAATGCACAACTTGGGGGAGGAGCTACGCCGTGAACCAAGATGGCCACATAAGCTCCCGGCTCCGCCGACCTCCACCGGCGGCCCGTCAATCCTGCTGTCTATCCTCTACCCACGCCCTGGGCCTGGATGTATGAAGGTTGCCTGATGCCAATGGTGCTTTCCCGGATTTTCTGCACACTTCAGCGACGAAGTTATGTCGTGTTCCATTTTTGGCCTATTCCCGGGCTGCCGCCGGGACCTTGATTTTTGCAATACCCGAGGGGGACCTGTTCAACATCGGCTGTGGGACCGCGATTGTGGCCGGTCTTCCAGGCCTGAAATTTTTTTCCACCTTTGAGTCCCTTCTCCTCGTTGATGGATGATGCCGGAGTAGAGACGCTGTGCTGTGCTGCTATCCTCCTGCACCGTGCTGTGGGTTGTGTACCTGACCCTCGTTTCCCGCCCCGGGGGCTGACGGGCTGCACCTACGGCTGGTGTGTGTGCTGAGTTTGCTAGTCTGGGGCGCCCGTGTTGTTATTATCGCCACATGTGTGCCCGGAGCCCGGCATTGTGGGCTGGAGCTTGTGCCCCCCTCCGTCCCTTGGACACCGGGATGGAGGGGGTGGATGGCGCACATTCGCTGAGATCCGTAAAGGCGGCTATTGGGGCGCTCCGATCGCAATTTACCGACACATGTGTCTCCCTGGGGGTGAAACTGGACGATCTTTGCCCACGACCGGCCGCAGACGCTACATCGCCGGCACAGAAATCTGCGGTCCAGTCGAGTGAATTGACCTGCCACCTCGAGGAGCCCGTGCGGCAGCCCGACTTTGTTTCTCTGAGTGTCGACCTCCCTTTACCCTCATCCTCCACAGTACATGGTCGTCCCTCTACATCTCCTATCCGATGGTATATCGACGATGGCTGTACTACACTTCCTTGTCGAGTCTCAGGGTCCCGTCCACGGGGCTTGCCATTTTTCTTTGTCTCGGCCCGTCTACATGGGGGATGCCGCCATTTTGTGACCGGACTTTGCTTCATCTTCAACGCCCTGATCTGCCACGGACGCTTTGGATGCCTCTGGTCCGATGTGGCTTGGTTGGGATGTGCTCCGGGACGGATTCGCACTGGTCAGGGCTGACTTTGTCTTTGAGGTTTATTCGCCCCTTGCCACTGCTTCGGACCATCTGAGACACTCCCTTTGTTTGTAACTGATATGCCTTTGGTTATGGATCTCCTCGTGAGACTTGCAGGGTTGACTTCTGTTTCCCTGGGGTTGCTCCCTTTAGTTTTGCCGGGACTGCACCAAATCCCTCACCGGGCTCGGGGTAGGGGGGGAAGGGGTTTTCATGGTGACTATCTTCCCCGTAATATTGCTGACTGTAGTATTGCTTGATGAAGATTGTGTTATGGGGGGGTTGCCACTGGTGGGGGGTACCAGGTGTCCGGGGGCTTGTTTGTTTCTCTCCTCCTCCGCCTCTTCTTATATTTTCCCTTCTGTGGGGCAGTTTCGGGGCGACAGGCACGCTGTTAGTGGGTTTGGCCGTAGCCAGTACAGGGGTGCAGGGTGGCGGGTGTGGGGGGGTTTGTTATTTTAGTTTGTTTTGTTCTATGGTCCCTATCGCTCTTTTCCTTCTTTGGGAGGGTTCTTTCCTCTTTAGTAGGGTTGGCTGTCTCTTGGTCTCGCACCTTTCTTTCTTTTTTCCGGCTTTTTGATGAGCCTCGGTTTTTCTATTCTTGGGGGGTAGGCTCTCGGGGGTGATCTTAGAAATGTGGAATATTTTACTATGGTTTACTGTCCGATATCGTCGCCGTGGCTGCCCAGATTGCATAGATGCTTTTGTCATTGCCTGTCTCCGATATTACTTGGGGAGAAATCCCTTTCGTCTCCTTGGTGCTCCTATCCTTTGAGGTGTGATGTCCTTGTTGTTGCAGCCCCTACTTCTCTTCTAAACTTTTAAAATGAAAACCTCATATCCTGTTTTCGAGTCCCACGACCACTCCTTATATCCTTCGTTATATCCTGCTTATTGATTTGCTCTAATTTCTCCTGTTTCATTGACTGTTTTTGCGGCCAGCCATGATGGTTGTGGGCCTGCGCATGTATCTCCTTTTTATGAATAAAGGTTTTCAAAAAAAAAAAAAAAAAGAATGCACAACTTACCAGTTCATGGGTGCAAGTCTTTGTGCTCTTGGGGCGTCTGCTTTGTAGTCCTCCACCTGCCTCTGAGGGTCTCCCTGTCTCTAGTCTCAAATCCTTAGGTTCAGCATTTGAGGTAGATCGGTGGGAGCAGCATGAACTACCTCCATTAATCTAAACTTAGCTCTCTGTCTCTTGGGCCCAGTCCCATTCAGTCTCCACACCAAGTTTGTAGTAGCAGCGCAGGGCCTGGTTTGGCTCTCCCGGGCAGCGGGGTCTCATCTGCAGATGAAAGCCTCCAGATTTCATGCAGCATTCTTCTCAGGGGCTACGTGTCAGCCGGCCATGCAGCTCATCACTCAAAGGGTTGTAATAGGAGCAAAGGATTTTTCAGAGGCCCCCTACGGTTGGCAGGCTGCATCGCATTTCCATCCAGCACTCTATTACTTGACTCTGCACTTCTTCTTGGCCACAAGCCTGCAGCTGATGATTCTTCAGCATGAAAGAAGCATGGTGTCTTCGACACCCATTGTCTCAAAGCAACAACATAGAATTTTCACAAAGCACATCCGGGGCACCCCTGGAATCACCTAATCTTCAGGACTGCCCCTAACTCAATGCCACACTTGGCAGTGTCCTGGCCACACAGTCCGCCTCTGGGGGTACACAGATCTCAAAAAGTGCTTATCCAAGCTTCATTTGAGGCTACTACACTGGCACAATGGTTAAGGCGCGTGGCATAAATGACTGTGATAAATTACAAGGCCTCACTGCACCAATCAGCGGTACCATAAGTCCTGCAGCACATTTGCTGAGTGAGTCAGGTAAATTACAGCAGCTTCTTCCACGATCCATTCCTCCTGCAGGGTGGCTCATCCTTCCATCACTTACAGACAGGATTTCTTGCGAGTAAATCCTCTCTCCGATTAGGCTCCAGATGAGGTTCCCTCATCTCTAAGGAGTTGAGTGTCAGTGTTACACCGTACCTTGTCTGCATAGTAGTCTTTGAGCAGTCTGTGGAGTATCCCCTCCTCGGTACAGGAAGAGATCACAACAGCGAATAATTATGAGTCTGAAGCTTCCCAATCTAAACTGATTTAACAGACTGATGATGTGTATTAGATGTCTGTTTCCTTAAAATGGGTTTCGGTCGGTTGCTCTTTCATGTGTCCTGCCCTGGCCATCTCCCAGACCTGGTCTCTGTGAAAATGCTTTGCCAACCAGGATCATTTCCAGGTGGAATGTCCACCATATAAGTGTAATGAGGTGAGAGCAGGCTGCACCCACCTATTTGAGACTACTCCTCACTGAGTATTGTATATAAAGGGGGTAACCCATATATACTACCTGACCTGGGGCAATCAGTACAGTATCAATAAGTGGGGTCAAGGTAGCAAGCAAAGTTCATTATAGTAGGAAAAACACAACTCAAATTAGAGCTGACTTATGTTCACTACAGTGGTTTTATAGTGACACAGTGTATCTGATGCAATTGTTTTCAAAGCATTTTACAGATAAGAGCCATTGAATTGCTCGTAAGAACAAATGTGCAATATTTTACAGTGCTCTAGGTGTAGTAGGGAAGGAAGGAAGGAATCAGGGTAGAGTGTTCACGTGGAGGTAGGGGACAAGGAAAGGTAATAGTGACATATATACATCAACATGATTTGTTGTATACGTTTCTGTGCATGATCAAATGTTCCCAATATTGTACATAACTCTAAAGCGCCCAAAGTTAATTCTTTATGTTGTTGCTGGAGTTTGTATTTCAGTGTTGCCAACGTTTCGACCCCTCAGGTCAGGACAGGTTGTGGTCCTTGAGGTAGGGTCTTCATCAGGACAGTGGGAACACTAGTATATCAGATGGGGGAAGGGATCCGCCGTAATCAATGTGAGTATTGGGCTTGGATATATCCCTAGAGGGGGGGACATCCAATTGAAACTAAACCCATGGCCGCAAAACCCAATGAAAATAATTTTAGCCTGAAGCGCGTGTAACGTCTACTGGGGTTCCGTTGAAGCTATCAACAGAACCCCAGTAGACGTTACATGCGCTTCAGGCTAAAATTATTTTCATTGGGTTTTGCGGCCATCCATGCCCCATATACCCAGCATATCATAAGAAATTTAGAACCTCCATTCAATTAAGGTTCTCCCTGAAGCGACACCACCAATACCTAGACTAAGTATTATCCACTGGTAATTGTTTCTTGCACTCAATTTAAGTTCTACAATGGATGACATCATTGACAGATCTGCTTGGGTCATATAAAAAGGATTTCCAGAGCGAGGAAAAGCTTGATGCAATTATTTTCAACGGTATTCTCGGTGAATGCATTCCAAAATAGAAACCCCTAGATAGGACTCTGTTCTACTTTGTGAACTATACACAACCTACCTGGCTTCCTGGCAATTTGAAGCATTTTTAAGTCCAAATCTCTTTCTAGAATCTGCAAGTGGTTCACCCGAAGAAGGCGTGTGTAACGCCGAAACGCGCGTAGAGACTATTCATTTACCCACTTGTTTGCTTTTTATTGACTGTATTAATGTTTCTCTATATATGATTATTTACATATTTGTAAATGTGGAAACTTTTTATGATTAATTGCATTATTTTCATGAATTTTAAATCTTCTGGTTTTGTGTGATGTATATTTTAAAATAAATGAACTATATTTTTATTAAAAGTTGCATTTTTTAGTTTTTCCTGTACACTGCATTAGTATTACTGTGTGTTGTCTATATATTTTGTTTGCTCTTGTACCTATTATCCATTAGGACCCCACAGTTGCCTAGGATTGTTATTTGTATAAATATTATGCCCTGACCTAGGAACTTTCTACTGGATTCAGGGGGTCCCTTTCTTAGATATTTAAATCATAGGTAACAGCGGAATGGTTTTTTTTTGTCGAAGGAATAGAATTGAAATTTGAGTTCTAAATAAACACTGATTGGAAGGAAACTACGCCCGAATGGGATATAGGTGAGCACCAATTGTCATTTAAGGCCAGAGGCAAGATAGGTGATGGTAGATTTAGGATATGAGATGATATTGGAGCGTTACATGGAACAATATAATATGGGCCCAAATATACTGCTGTTCAAGAAGATTCCAACATTAGTTGCACCCAATACCCAATTATCACTGACCCTGTCTCCTAAGAATTTAGATTAATAGAGATAGAGTGTGAGTGGCCATAATAGATGTACTGAGGTTAATTAATAGGACGCACAAATAATGGCAATACAACTTGGATTTTTCTAATTGTAGGAGAAGTTTGAATTAAACGAAGTGGTGATTTTTAAGGATCTGTTATGAATGAGATGAGCTATTGGGTCATAACATGATTCTGGGAACTTCATAATACTGTTCTAAGGTGAGAATATATGTAGTGATATTTTAGCAGCATTGACCATGATATCATGAATTAAGTGAATTTCTCGAACGTTGGCACATTACAGAGGGACAATAATTAATCCTGTTATTGTTTGATGTTAAGATGTTCTTATTCTTCCAACCACCATGGAAGTATTGGGTTATTCTGCCATGTACACATATGGAATGTTAAGAATGGTATATAGGCAGGCTGTGTCTGGAATATCACCTATGAGATAAAGGTTTTAGAATGGCATATAGGCAGAAGTTTGAAATATTAGATCTGTATGTTTTTAGTTGTACAGACAGACTTGATTATTATTAGATCATATGAGTTATATTTGTTCTTTTTATATTCTTGACAGCCCTGATGATGTCTCGGAGGGGACGAAACGCGTAGGCGGTAGCGATGGGATAATTATGTTTGTCATTTGAACAAATTTCCATGAATGACGGAAAATTGATTCTTCAATGCAAGTGGATGTTATGAAATAATCAAAAATAAAAAAGACTGTTGAATGGAATCATCAAGCAAGCCTGCTGAGAATTCTTGGTCTACTTTTGAAAAGCAGAAATTGTGCTAAAAATTTATTGGTCTACTTGGACACTCCTTGGTTTACATTGGTTAAGGAAAGATTGATGCTTTATGTTCATCAATCCTTGATGCAGGGAAGTTTGGACCCATGCTTCCTGATTTTCTGTATCCTACTTCTTGGAATAATAGTTCTGTTTATGCTGCACCGTCTAAGTTGGTTGCATAGATTTGGCTTCATGCTAATTCCGCTATATTTGTATACACTTGTGTTGAGGCTTGTCTATGTGCAGTTAAGTTTGTCTTTGTAATAAATTAACTAACCTTATCTAGTTTACCGTGGATTATTATGAGGTAAAAAGAATTGTTCATTAATTGTCTCTGTATTAATGTTTTTCTCCCCTTTTCACTTTAATGCTGCTAAAAAGAACCACCAGTTTGTGTATCTAGAACAGGACCAGAACTAATGGGCCCGGCCCTTTTAACATTAATAACACAAATATCGGCTTTTGTAAACACCTATACAACTAACAAAAAATATGACCTTAAAGATATCGTCATTAAAAAAATTAGACAAAAATAAATGTAAAATAGCAAATTACTGATAACAAACATATTGACTTCTGTAATATTGCTACAAATATTAACAAATTAACTTGAAAACAAAAAATACTGTACATGTACAAAATAAACAGTACATTGATCAAAATTATATTATAAATATAGCACATAAAAAGAACATTTTAATTAGTGTATTCCTTATTCATGTATACCTATAACAAAACAGCCCAACTAGGACTTCAACCGATAAAATTCAAAGGCACGCACAATACTTCACAGCTAGCCTAGATCAAAGAACACCATCATGCTTCTCGGTTGAAAGCCCACCAGCACCTATGCCACAAATCAACAGGAGGAAACAAATTGCATCGTAGAGGGACCATGGGGTGATTCACTAACTTTTTTTGCAGGGTTTGCCTCATAAAAGTGATGCAAACAGGCCCATAATGTTTTTTTATTATTTACTTTCCAGCACTTGATTTGCACTGGAAATTGACTAAAAGTAACGCACAGTAGCACAAAGAGCGGCTTTGCATTACTTAGCATCAAGAGGGCATTTCATGGGCATTCCTATGCAATCGCTCACCATTTTTTAATGCAAAACCCTATCTACCAAAAATGTGAGAGGGTGTTGTGTGTCACGAAATAACACCTTTTGAAACCAGGCATTAAAAGGAGAAATGGTTTAATTTCTTTATTTTCTGGCTTTACTTGTGTGATGCACTGTGCATCACACATAAAAAGTAGGAAAAACTGTAAAGCATGTCTAGGCATAGTATTTTGTACTGGAAGGGAACGCTTCCAGTTCAAAACAAATGCTAGGCTCTTGCCCTCACCCTTTCACTATGGCGCAAAGGTGTGTGTGTTGTGCACAACAGCAAAATCCTGCTCCGGCGCTAGGAAGAGGGGATAGAGTGCAGTACCTCTGTAGAAGGGGCTCTCCTGCTCCGTTCCTGTCATGGAATGCAGCACAGCATTTTTTGGTTGCTATGCTGTGTTGAGTGACGGCTTAGCAAATCTGCCCCAAAGCTTACTATCTATAACAAATAAAACCATAAAATACAGTTTATTTCCAAAATCAAAACTAATTATAACTATGCTCGTAGACTGCAGGCAGATTGGCCCACACACACCAAGGTAGTACTACAGTTTTGGTGAGATGCTAACAAACTTCTAGGTTGGGCTGGTACCTTGACTGGGAGAACACCACTGTGGCAGGGTGGGCAGCTACGAGAGGTGACCACTCTGATGGGTTTTAAGGGCTGGCAGCTGATTGGCATTGACTACCTAGGGGATGTCGGAAAGGGGATGCCCCCCACTCCTTTCAGTACCTCCAGAAGGAATACAACTTACACCACTCAAAATGGTATCACTACATCCTACATGCCCTACGGTCCTACATACTGAGCAGCACGTTCATCCCGGAGTACTCCCAGATGGAGGATCGATTGTTGCTTGACCCCATAGCGGAGAAGCCCAAATCAACTATATACCGAAAATTAATAAACAATCTACCTGATCCCTTGATCAAACTTAGAGCGGATTAGGCCAAAGACCTTGGGGGTCTGGACGAGGATGACTGGCAGGATGTGCTGCAGGGTCCTAGAACAATTGCTACCAGTTCAAGATTTAGGCTAGTGGAGTTTAAATTTCTTCACCGTATCTACTACCCTCGCACACACCTCTATGCATGGGGAAAAAGTCCTTCAGCGCACTGTGTAAGGGGTTGTCACCAAGAGAGCACCTTCTTTCATATCCTTTGGGAGTGTCCGAGAATCATTCCCTTCTGGACGAAGGTTACGGATACCATGTCTAGGGTGGTTGGGGGGACGGTCCCGATGGAGCCAAAGTGGCTGCTATTGTTGCTTAAAGGAGACACTGATTGGTCAAGATATGTTGAAATATAGCTGGCTCTGGCTGTGGGAGTAGCGAAATGAAATATTGCTAGGAGGTGGGGGGCGCGGGTGCACTCGCAGTGGGAGGAATGGAAGCGGGACCTCGACTAGTGCCACAGGGCTGAGGAAAACATTTATAAAAGTAGGGGGTGTCTTAAAAAATGGAAGAAAGGGTGGGCGCCCTGGTGGAAATACAGAGAAACAGGGGCATTCATGGAGGGGCCGTAGCATTGAAAATGGCTGTGGTTCCCTGATGATTACTGTTCTGATCTTATCTGTTATATCGCCCAATGTGATATGTATACTCTAAATCGAAATGTATCGTCTCTTGAGCATTGTTAATAAAAAAGAATTAAAAGCACATAATATTAACTATAACTAAAGCTACTAAAATGTGTATTCTTTTTTTACATATTCAATACTGAAATGGACACGTGAAACGTGAAAAACTAAATGTGAAAATTTGAGAAACTGTGAAGTTCTGTAAAAAACAAGTGCAGATCAAAAAAGAAAACAAAGATTCAAATATAAAATGCTAAATGTTCAAAAACATTTAGTCTCAACCTAATAACTATATATAAACATAATTTTAAATATATTTAATGTATAATTCCCATATAAATGTCAGTCATTGGTAAATGGACTCCCAGGTCAAGGTTTAACACCAATAGAGTTAGTGGAGGCTTCACTGGTGGTTGCCCAGCAATTCCCCAGCTTTAAACACAGGTGTCAAACAGCAGGTTAGGTGGAGATAGAGAAATGTCATGTTATGATGTTCCTCCTGCTCTGCCAAACCCGAAATAAGTCCTGACGTTGCCACTTTGTATATAAATGCCACATACCCAATGAATTTGCCCTCATCCTGAAAGAACTCCTGTTCCTAATCCCTACTTTCTGCCTTTTGGATAAACCTCTAAACTAGGGAATTATGCCTGTCAAGCAGTGAAATTCTGTATGTAAGCTTTCACAAATCCTGATTCTGGGAACCAGGTTGTGGAGGTCACACAGCCTGTTTACACCTTTGAGTATCCAAATCCAATGTAGATTTTGCGACTGAGGCTCTATCTTTAACGAGATAGAAACACAGCAAAAACAGCATTATTTCTCTTGCCACAACTTCCAGAGCAGGGAAATATATTTGATTTAAATGTTAAGTATAGTTATATGTTAGAGGCTATTTGACAACTGACAAGACACACAAGATCTTTCAAAATTACAACAGAGAGAATACAACTGTGTTCCACAGCGAGTCATATCTGTGATGGTAGGAAGCTGAGATGTGTAAAGATCATAAACCATTTGAAGTCAACATGGTTTGTCGAAGAGAAGCTGTCAATTCCTTGGGCTACTTTGAACTTCTAAAGGAGAAGGCTTACAGAGGAGCACGTCTGCCTTCTGTACTGAAAAACAGAGAAAGCAGGTAGCACTACAAATTTCATCTGTATAACTTGCACTGCACCTAGTCAAGGATTACCCTGTGCAGTGGACTACCAGAAAGAGTTTCTTATACCGATGTTTACGAATAGCGACTCTAGAATATCAACAAACACTATGGTTCCAGTTACAAGTTGTGGTATTTTACCAAGTGATAACTTTGGTGGTAAATGTGCCTCATGCACTTCCAAGACTCTCCAGGTCTTGAATTAATGGGTTGGCAAATTTTAGCCCCAAAAATTCCAGGCTTTTAAGACACTAGATATCACTTGGCTGCTTCAGAGACTATGGACCAATGGCAGCAGTATAACTTAGCCCTAACATAACGTTGCAGCACCACAGAGGGAGAAACCGATGCTCCCACCGGACAGACAAAATCTGGCGCTGCACCCATGCCCCAAAACGCAACACTATCCCACCCTACCTTTGAAACTTACTGCCTGCTCAGAGCAGGCATAAAATGTTCGCGTTTTGCCTCAGAACCTGGAAAAACTGCCTAGAAAAGAACACTGTGTTACCATGTCTAAACAGGTATTGCCCATTTAGGAGGAGTAAAAAACTCATAATTGCCTGAACTTGTTTACAGATTCATAACTTCCCTGTATCCATGAATCAAATTCTGTGATGGTCGTAGTGAGAGCCTATATTGGCAAGGTAAGTATATACATAGGTAAGTATAGATTTACTGTTCCTAACTCCACATCTTCGTGCCTTGAATATATATGTATATCACTAAAACATATCTTTTCAGTATCCATATCTTCAAGGCACATATGAACGCTTACCCATATATACTTAAATACATGATAGGCTGTAGTTCGATATTTATGAACTCAAAATCTTTACTTACAATTGCCTACATACATTTGCAAAAGAAGAGATTGCGTGATCTGAAACCAGAATAGTCTCATATTTGATTTTATGTTACTGTTCTGAACAGAAGGTTTTTGGTTTTCTCTCCAAAATCCGATGAGGTATGGAGCAGAGGTAGTGCCTTTGAATTTAATTTCTCGATACAGACATGCCAATTTAGGGATGCACTTCCTTGCTGAATTAGTGTTATGTTCTGGAAGGCTGAGGTAGTCAATATGTAGTTGTAGTCAGGGGATGTAGTTGCTATTTTTGGCTTGCATCTTTTATCTCTGCTAGTGTTACCTCAGTTCTGATGTGTCATAATTGGTGCAGCAGATCAAAAATAATTTCTTGTAATTTCCACTCCATGCTCTTTCTATATTCTATGAGTGGCGCACAGGATGGTTTTGAAGGGGCTAAGGATGGGACAAAAGGCCTACGCTGTGATGTCTTAGTGGATTAAAAGGTGTGGGATCTAACTTCTGCAGTGCTTAACATTATGGCGAATCAGTGTCCTTGTATGAACCAGAGCTCCAGCAGGGTATTCCACTGCAATATCGAGTTTTAAATAACATCCTGTCACAATATTGTGCCCAGGATGGCAACTGTAAATGTACTATAATAAACTCCACACCGATGTACGGTGATGTAAAATAAATAAATAAATAAATATATATATATATATATATATTACCAAAAGGAACTCGGATTTGAGGCCGCACACCACTTGCAGGTTGTTTACAAAACATTTATTTGAACATTGCAGTTTTCCATCCCGTTTTAAAGTCCTTTGACCTTACGCGTTTCGAGGCAGTTGTTCCTCTCATCAGAGGTCGGTGCAGGGAAATCTTCTTTATCGCCGTTACATCCTCATTGCTTGCATTTCACACAATGATTGGCCTCCGGTGTGCCTGCTTTAAATAGCGTCCATTTGCCATGATGCATTTTGGGTGATGTAGTCATTAAGGCTCAATTTTTACCCTCCAATGGGTTGTGGTTCGGAGCTGGTAATACAAATCACGGCGGCTCCGGCCGTGGAGGGATCGCACTGCCTGGGAAATATCAACAGGACCGCCAGAGAGGAAGCGTGCCTCTTTGATGTGGCACGAACAGGCGATAAATTAACACTGCATGGTTCCATCCGGTAGCCTAATGGAAGGCTTTCAAAGTGTCCTGAAATAATGTGCAGGAACCACAACCCATTGGAGGGTAAAAATTGAGCCTTAATGACTACATCACCCAAAATGCATCATGGCAAATGGACGCTATTTAAAGCAGGCACACCGGAGGCCAATCATTGTGTGAAATGCAAGCAATGAGGATGTAACGGCGATAAAGAAGGTTTCCCTGCACCGACCTCTGATGAGAGGAACAACTGCCTCGAAATGCGTAAGGTCAAAGGACTTTAAAACGGGATGGAAAACTGCAATGTTCAAATAAATGTTTTGTAAACAACCTGCAAGTGGTGTGCGGCCTCAAATCCGAGTTCCTTTTGGTAATACAAATCACGGCGGCTCCGGCCGTGGAGGGATCGCACTGCCTGGGAAATATCAACAGGACCGCCAGAGAGGAAGCGTGCCTCTTTGATGTGGCACGAACAGGCGATAAATTAACACTGCATGGTTCCATCCGGTAGCCTAATGGAAGGCTTTCAAAGTGTCCTGAAATAATGTGCAGGAACCACAACCCATTGGAGGGTAAAAATTGAGCCTTAATGACTACATCACCCAAAATGCATCATGGCAAATGGACGCTATTTAAAGCAGGCACACCGGAGGCCAATCATTGTGTGAAATGCAAGCAATGAGGATGTAACGGCGATAAAGAAGGTTTCCCTGCACCGACCTCTGATGAGAGGAACAACTGCCTCGAAACGCGTAAGGTCAAAGGACTTTAAAACGGGATGGAAAACTGCAATGTTCAAATAAATGTTTTGTAAACAACCTGCAAGTGGTGTGCGGCCACAAATCCGAGTTCCTTTTGGTAATACAAATCACGGCGGCTCAGGCCATGGAGGGATCGCACTGCCTGGGAAATATCAACAGGACCGCCAGAGAGGAAGCGTGCCTCTTTGATATGGCACGAACAGGCGATAAATTAACACTGCATGGTTCCATCCGGTAGCCTAATGGAAGGCTTTCAAAGTGTCCTGAAATAATGTGCAGGAACCACAACCCAATGGAGGGTAAAAATTGAGCCTTAATGACTACATCACCCAAAATGCATCATGGCGAATGGACGCTATTTAAAGCAGGCACACCGGAGGCCAATCATTGTGTGAAATGCAAGCAATGAGGATGTAATGGCGATAAAGAAGGTTTCCCTGCACCGACCTCTGATGAGAGGAACAACTGCCTCGAAACGCGTAAGGTCAAAGGACTTTAAAACGGGATGGAAAACTGCAATGTTCAAATAAATGTTTTGTAAACAACCTGCAAGTGGTGTGCGGCCTCAAATCCGAGTTCCTTTTGGTAATACAAATCACGGCGGCTCCGGCCGTGGAGGGATCGCACTGCCTGGGAAATATCAACAGGACTGCCAGAGAGGAAGCGTGCCTCTTTGATGTGGCACGAACAGGCGATAAATTAACACTGCATGGTTCCATCCGGTAGCCTAATGGAAGGCTTTCAAAGTGTCCTGAAATAATGTGCAGGAACCACAACCCATTGGAGGGTAAAAATTGAGCCTTAATGACTACATCACCCAAAATGCATCACGGCAAATGGACGCTATTTAAAGCAGGCACACCGGAGGCCAATCATTGTGTGAAATGCAAGCAATGAGGATGTAACGGCGATAAAGAAGGTTTCCCTGCACCGACCTCTGATGAGAGGAACAACTGCCTCGAAACGCGTAAGGTCAAAGGACTTTAAAACGGGATGGAAAACTGCAATGTTCAAATAAATGTTTTGTAAACAACCTGCAAGTGGTGTGCGGCCTCAAATCCGAGTTCCTTTTGGTAATATATATATATATATATATGTATATATATTTCCAAATCCTATAACCAAGTATAGGGAGGCGATGCCGTGTCTTGCAAAAAAAGAAATTGATTTACACAATGGCTGATGGACGCGTTTCGCCTGACTCGCAGGCTTGTTCACCACAACGTGAATAAAGTTTACCACCATTTTAAACATTCTACATACAGTGTCACGTGATCGGAACTACACAGTAAATAAAATAGACAACGGACTTGTATTTTTTTCTTGCATATCTGCTTGAAATGCATAACAAAATCATTGCATCATAGTCTGCAAATAATTTCAACTGGATTCAATTAATTACCATCATGGCTTAAGCAACGCTTTCATCAATTTTGCACAAAAACCGCTATTAACGGTTTACACTCTCAAATATTTTAATCTCACTTCATGATTGTGCAGCCGATCTTTTAAAGCTACCTTATTCGCATTTTAAAAGGCGAGTGCCCATAATTCATACAAATAATAAAGCAAAGGCCGCGATTGCTTTTGCCCAAATGTCACACATGAATAACATTGTTTTAGCCCCAATTTTAAACATACCAGGAAATTACAAATACAGCCTAAGTGGGCAATTCCAGTCTATTAATTATTATTGTGTCTTCCTATGTGTCACTGTGAACTTCTAATCCCATAAAAAACTCAGTGCAATAATTAATAGTTAAAAACATAAGGCAAACAGGGACGGAGAATTTCTTATAAGCAATATTTACAAATGAGTATGTAAATCTTCTTCCATGTTTAAACCTCCAGAGGTTTTACTATTGAGCTTGATTATATACATTGACCCTAATTTCCTCAATTTCTTTTCACGGTTCCCACCCCGTTCATTTGGTTTGACCGCATCCATTACATAATAAACCAAACCAGATATGTCTTTTTGATGTTGTCTGTCAAAGTTATGTGCCACAGGGTACGTTTTGTCTCCCTTTTTGATTGCTCTTAAATGCTGCAAAATACGCATGTGTACCGGAAGGGTCGTGCTGCCCACGTACTTCAGACCACAAGGAAACTGAAGCACGTTGATTGCATGATCCGTTTTACATGTAAAGTGACCTTTAATCTTAAATTCTTTATCTGAAAGATTAGAAGTATAGACTGAGGTATTTTTTCCATGAATACATGCTTTGCACTTTGTGCACCTAATGAAACCTTCCTTCTTGTTGAGCCACATAGCAACTGGTCTTCTCACCTGCAGGGCGTTCAATGTGTTACTCGCTAACATCTGTTTAAAGTATCTTGCCTTTCTAAATGTCAGCTGAGGTCTCCTGGCTATTATTTTACGCAACACTGGATCACTTCGTATTAAATGCCAGTGTTTTGTTAAAATGCTTCTAACCCGACTATGTTGAGTGTTAAAAGTAGTCACCATTCTGCAATCATTCTTTTATCACATTCTTTTCTTTTTCTGCTGTTACTCTTACTAAAGAGAACTTCTTCCCTGGTGCGTTTCATAGCTTTAACAATAGCCGAGTTAATGCAAATATCAGTGTAGCCTCTAGCTTTGAACCGTGTTTTTAATGTTCGTAAAGATTTCTCACAGGTTTCATTATGGCTACAATTGCTAATGGACCTCAAACGTTCCCCATAAGGGATACTGATAATGAGTTTACGTCGATGGAAGCTTTTGACGTGCAACAACGTGTTGCCAGCCGTTGGCTTCGATAGAGTGCTGTCTCAAGTTTACCATTTTGAATGTAAACTGTTAAATCCAGAAAATTAACTTCTCTTCTGCTGATGTTACTGGTGAATTTCAAATTCAGATCATTAATTTGAATCATTTTAATAAAGTTCACCAAGTTTGTTTCCGGACCCTTCCATACAAGGAAAAGGTCTATATAGGATTTGGAAATTAATTATGGACTTTTCCTGGTCAGCCCGTGAAAGACGACGCACCCTTTGATTTGGCGACGCGGCGGTTTTTGACTTGTAGTAAGAAGATTATTTAAATATATATATATATATTCACTGAAAAAAACCATAGGTTTTACAGACGTTATGGTTAGGAATTAGCATTTAAAAAACTTTTGAAATTCACTAGAAAACCATAGGTTTCAGGGACTTTATAGTTAGTTGGACATTTGACTCATATAAAACCAGATAAATTCGCCCGTTATAGTTAGTTGAGCAATGCATTACAGATGACGTCACATATTCACTCATGACATGGTCAGTGACATCACTGAAGACATCTCAAATGCTAATTCCTAACTATAACTTCTGTAAAACCTATGGTTTTTTCAGTGAATTTCGAAAGTTTTTTAAATGTTAATTTCATATTTTAACATTTATAAAACCAATTTTTTCTATTTTTCTGGTAATATTTTGGAACTCTATTATATATGTTTTTACTTTAAAAATTATTTAATGTTTTATATCTTCCCAAAAATATGTATATCTATTTATTTTTTGGGGAGAAAACTGGAGGTCCGTACCGGTAGTGTACCAAGCTCCAGCAGCATGTGAATCCTATCCGCCATATTGCTAAACTCGTAAATGATGCGCATGTCGTATCCAATGGGTTTGTGGCACTGCGTCCCGCGTATCATCATATACGTATGAGGTCGCGCCAGTTGCTACTTTGGTATTTGATGGGTACGCAATACCAAGCCACGCGTTACATCATGTACGTATGAGGTCACGCCCGCTGCGCATTGTGTATGCGACGAGTGCACGCTGCCAGGCCCTGTGTTTCATCAAAGACGTATGGTGTTGCACCAAGTACGCCATTCCCTCATTGTTTTTATGTCTCAAAACTATATCTAAATCCCTTTAAAGTGTAAACGAGAGCAAGTGATAACCTAAAATATTTTAAACATTTATATATTTCTAACTGTAATAAACTTATATTATTGTAAATATATTTTCTCAAAATTGCGTCCGGTGCGGTCTCCTTGCGCACTGGTTGCGCGATTGCCATGTGACCTTAAAAAGAAGCATTTGATTAGTTCATAACATTTCCCATTGTAGCAGTTGGAGAATGCCACCCATTTTAGTCATTCTCTCTACAGCATTTGATGACACACACCTCTTCTGCTTAGAGAGCTTTTTTGAAAACTGTTTGTTATGCACACATATCTTACACTACACACAACATGCAACCATTATCTTCATCAATACTCATGGTCAGTAAAGTAGCCTTCCACCTGTGATAGCCATGCACCTAAAAGTTACATAACCAAAGTTTTCAACACTGCCAGAGGTAACATGGTTACATACGCTGTCCACAGCACAATGTACAATGTAATGTGGTATGGTTCAGGGGCATTATCATGACTAGATAATGAACACACAGACACAGATAGATAGTGGAAGTGGGCATGGGCACGTGCTCTCGACTCTTTTTTATTGCCAGGGTCACATATCCATTGACGTATGTGCTGGATGCATGTCGGGTGAGTGTAAACCATCCCTTAGGGAATGGTTGCTGCTAGCATCAACTACAGTAATCATTGGATCACACACAGAGATTCAATAATAAAAGGGTCAATAGTTTGTGCAGCAGTAAGGTGGGTACAGTAGATGTGAAATAATACACAAAAGATTCTATTGTAAAAGAACCATAACTTGTGGTATACTGAGACACAGGCAGTAGATCTGAAATAATACACAAAACGTTTGTATCATAAAGGGTCCATGACTTCTAGTGTACTCAGATAGCCACATCAAAAGCATTCAGCATGTGCACAGCCAGCGATGATGCGTGCTGCGGGCGAACTGTACTAGGAGCAATGTCTGTTGCCTACAGGACTGCATCATCTGCAATAGCGACTCGATCTGAATTGTGAACACTGCTGTCAGAGAGAGCAGTCAGCAAGGGCCCAAAGCCACGTGGCGTTGACTTGAGCTGCCCAGTTTGTAATACGTGAAGCAACAAAAAGCGTGATGCGTATGCGTGGTGTGGACAGAGCGCACTGGAGCAATCTCTTTTGCCTACAGGACTGCGTCATCTACAATAGCGACTCGATCTGAATTGTGAACACTGCTGTCTGCAGTGTAAATTGAAGGCAGTAGTCAGCACAGACATCCATGAATACTTTTTCTCACTTCCTCTTTACAAAATACAACAACATAAATTACAAAAAACTCTACAATGAATAAATCAAAACAATTTGAATTGTGATCTCTGCTGTCCACAGTGTAGACAGCTATTCAGTGTTCGTTTCCTCTACCAAGAAGAATTTGGTCATTGTAGTAAACCTATAACTCATCTAAAAAAAGTTCTTCAAGCAAGTATACTAAAAGGATATTGTGTATATTTCAAAAGACGTTGTAGTTAGTTGCCTACTGGATTCTGTAATTAAACAATCACCACTTGATCTGAATTGTGAGCCCTGCTGACCGCAGTGTAGGCCAGAGGCAGTAGTCATTAACGCCTCACAGCCACATGCCGTTGGATTCGGAAGCACGGAGTTGGTTGCACCTGATCGGAGGGGGTACACAGAAATGATCACAGACTTTAACTTCTGACATCCTCAATCATAGAATCAAGACCCAGTTTCACTGTTTGGACCTGCTGTACTGCGGTGTAGTCCAGCGATTGCAGTCGGCCAAGCCCAATAATCATGTGCAGCAGTTAGCTACGGAAGCATAGCGTGTGATGCACCTCAATGGAGGGAGTTGTATGAAAACCAAGCAGCAGGCAATATCGGACATCGTCCATTATGGGATCAAGACATCGTTCCACTGTTGGGACCTAGAGTTGGTTGCACCTGGTCGAAGGGAGTACCTTCATCTCCACTCTCAGATGCAGTTCTAACATCGTCCATTGTGGGATCAAGACACGTTCCATTGTTCGTACCTGTTAGACTACTGTGTTAGTAGTATACAGAGCACTCCACGGTGCTGGGCCTCAGGCTGGGCGCTGTGTGCCTGTGTCGCGGTAGCCAGCGTTGATCTCAGGAGCCTTCTTAGCTGGTAGACCTTGGCCCAGGAGCTTCCGCCAGCACGTGGTAGGCCCTCTTTCACATACGGCGGTGTTGAAAGGTGAACTGTGGGGCATATGTACGTCGCAGCAGCCATGACGGTTTCTGGGTACCTTCAGGCTGAGAGCATCATTCACACAGCCACCTTCGCCCACGGCAGCAGCCTCGTGGTGATGTAAGCTGCGCAGACCTGGCAGACAGGTTGCCCATTCCGGAAGAGAACCACACCCAGAGAAACATGCCTTTTATTCATACCCCTATGCTAGCCTTGCGTATGCCGAGCCAGCCCACTATGCTTAAGATTTGGGGGGGGAGGGGGCACGTACGCGCTATGTTTTCGTAATCTTCCCTATTGACTATACTATCATGGTTGTGTTCACTGTCCACTTCACTCAATAGACCATCAGTGTATGTTGACATGTACATGTCTGTGGTCTGCACACTCAAGTCTGTCCGGCACATCCCCTCAACACTTTGCATTGTATACTTTTAAAATCGAGAATCACTTTCCACCTTCGCACATACTTTGCTCCCATCTCTCCCCGTATTCTGCATTGTGTGGCAGAGGTGCCATGCCATGTTTGGTTTGTGTACATGGCTAGCCACGGTTCCCACAGTACGTAGTGTCGTAGTGTCTGCTAGGTGTACATGTTGTTTGTCATGCTGTATGTGATTATATAAGGTAGAAGGTTTATTCACGAGCAGTTGTTTCTCCCACTTACATATCGCTGTCTTAAAGAGGATACAGAAGTTTTTCTCACAGGTGAAAAGTGCGACCACAATGGCAGTCATTCATTACTATGCAAGAATGTCCAACTGCACAACGCTTCTAAGCTTACAGCCCCCAATCTTGTGTGCTTTCTTAAAAGCACACCAACTCCCACAATCAGACCAACATTCACACAGCTTTTCAACAGCAGCTATCTGCTTCTTACTAACATGGACTGGTACGGAATGTGAGCTGGCATTCCGGATGTCCTTACTGTTTCAAACCGAGTAACTTCCTGTGGCAATGTCTAGTCCCACCCACACAAAGTAACTCCCAAAGTTCAACTTGGCCTTCAATGCCTACTTTGAAAACAGATTTCATTAAACTGAGAAAACTGAAAGCGCTTTTGTTTCAAACAAAAGTGTCCCTCACTTCTGCAAAATAAATTTGTCAACTGCAGATAGCACGAACATCAAGTAAAATACAGTCCCTTTTAAATGAAAACCTCCCAATACACTTTGTGAATTGCTACACAATTTTCAACACAACTGACACCCAAGCTCTGGCACACTTTTTAACACTGTCTCCTCCGGCCATGTCACAGGCTTTCAAACTGTTTTTGGTATAATACCAGACTTCATTCATTCGATCATCTCTGGAATAACAGGAACAGTGCCCATAATCTAGCTCTCTTTGCGGCCATCCTACTACTATTTTTGCTTGTAAAAAATGGCTGCGCTCCCTGTGGTAACAAGCATGTCTGACAGAATACGCCTCTACGCGAAGCTACATCAATACCGTGAAAAAATGGAACAACTTTTCGGATGCCTGCCTCTATCTATTATCGGAGCCTGCTACAACATGACATTTATTTACACATATGAAATCTGCGTGCAACCATCTTTTTATTGCAAAACTTGCCCATTTGACTGGCGAATGGATATACGCCTTGCCAACATCACAACAATCGCTCCCGATATCCAGCAGGTAATGGAGTATCTTGAAAACCATGAACTTGATTGTTCGGGCAGTGGAGAAATGGCAGATGCAACGCAAAAAGGTATCCTGGCGGAATGGGATTTCTGCGCAGCCGCGAAAGATCTCCTGCAACGTGCGACCTTTGACAACATCGCAGATTGCCTGCCAATTCAAAGTGCTGCTCCAACATTCGAGGAACATTACTGTCCCTTCAAGGTTATGAATTGGATCGCTTCGCTTTTCCCACATGATGTCAACAATCGCCTCTTGGAACATTACGCATCTCAAGCCTCTGAAGAACTTCCGAACTGCAATCTCCAAGAGTTGTAAGAAATTCACGTTATTCTTGGACTGATGTTTTCCAACTTTTTTGACTGTTTCCAATACATTTTTTTTAATGTACTTCAATTAAACTATTTTCATATAATAACTTTCTAAGCATGCTCGGGCATTTGAACTCTGTTTTCATTACTTGACCCTGACGTCTCCAGCCTAACCAGGGATGGGTGATGTATGGCCTATGCAAATACGCTATTTACTTGCTAAATTAGCCTAAACCCGACATCCATTTTGAAACCATGTCTATTCTTCTTGCACACGTCTCTCTGCCTGCCTGTTATCCACAAAGCCTTTTCACACAAATTAGCTCATCCTCAGCCTCTGCTTACGAGCTGACGATCAAGATCAAAAAACACGACATTGTTTAAGAACTGGTTGGCACAGTGTGGTAATGGTATCCTGCCTTTATTTTCATTATAGAATTTAGTCATTCATGTCTAATAGCTATTGTTTATGTCACATGGATCTGTAACATGTAATGTGGAATTCACTGATGCAGGAGCTTAGGTTTGAATACAGCAGAAGCGGTTGGAGTTTGCCTCAGCTTGATGCCTTAGCTCTTGCACAAGAATGTTTTTTTGAAAGGGCTGAAGACAATAATGTATGGTTTGATAAGAAGGGTACCAAATGTGCTTCTGAGAAGCGCAATGTTTGTGTTCCTCCTCAAAGTTCTGATGTGGGTAGAACTATTACCAATTCTGACACGCACCACGTTGAATCTACTATAGAAGAGATTGCTGACTGTTCTGCTGTTGATAATTTTGTGTTACAAAAAAGGAGTACCAGGGTACCTAAGAAGTTTGATGATTACATTTTGCCATATTTTGTTTCAGTTTTCTTAGGATACATGTGGTAATTGTATCCTACCTTTATTTTCATTATAGAATTTAGAGTCATTCATGTCTAATAGGTATTGTTTATGTCACATGGAACTGTAACATGTAATGTGGAATTCACTGATGCAGGAGCTTACGTTTGAACTCAGCAGAAGTGGTTGGAGATTGCCTCAGCTGGTTGCCTTAGCTTTTACCCCAGTGGGTCCATTTATGGCACTTAAATAAAGACACTTTTTATATAACTTGCAGACTCCATCGCTTTATTACACACAGCCACTTTCTTAGACACACCTTATTTCACCATTTGTCTTCTGTAGCATTGCAGCATTCTGCATTATATTCTTCACGATTATTACTTTATTCCTGCTTGCTAAAACACTGCATTCGAGTCTTCAGACCGGTAGGGGTGAGTAGTTCGCTTCCCACTCCCTTTATATTATAAATGCATACTAACACTACTTACACAGGTATGCTACAGCGGCCAGTATCCTGCAGCGCCCGCAGCACATCACTTTACAGCAATCAGCTCATGTCTTAGGCTTAAGCTTTCATCCCTGAGTCTTCAGACCGGTAGGAGTGAGTAGTTTGCTTCCCACTCTAGTCTAAACGCATACTAACACCACCTGCACAGCTATGCTATAGCAGCCAGTATGCTACAGCGCACAGAGCACATCAGTTTACAGCAATCAGCTTACTGTTTAGGCGCAAGGTTTCATCCCCGAGTGTACCGGCACCTCACCTCAGCAACATCTCACATTGGACAAAACAGCACTTTCACACTGGTAGGGGTGAATACTTTGCTGCACACTCCCTGTATAGCACACCCTAACCACCCCACAGAGCTCACAGCACTCCTACCCTCCTGTTTCCTACTTTTCTCACCCTTTTTTCCCCTTACTCGCTTTAAGGAAATCACAAAATGGCTTCCAACACTTCCTAGTTGCAACCGTTCGCAGCCAATAACCAGCAAGCTCGTGCTCGTAACACCTCAGCCAATCAGATGGCAGAATTCCCAAATATCGATATCTGTAAATTTTGATATTTCTCCAAAACTACTGAACGTATTTACAACAAATAAACAAAAGCGTGCATTCTAGACCAAGACCATTCTCCCTGCTAAATCTGGGGTAATTCCGTTCACCCGTTCGACCTGTAGCCTTCTCTAAAGTTTTCTATGGAAATTGCATGGAGAAAACACATTTTGGGACCCCCTTTTTAAGTGCCCCCCCCTGACAAATCATTCCTAAACTTTCAACATAGGAGCTAATTTGAACAATGAATTAGTTAGGAAAATTTCAGGAAGATTTATCAAACAACGCAAAAGTTATAAGCAAAACAAAAAATATTCTTCCTATGGAAACTTGGTCCTAACTACAACTACCTACTGGAGACCGCCAGTAAGTATATATATATATATATATATATATATATATATATATATATATATATATATATATATATATTTTCACTGAAAAAACCATAGGTTTCACACTCGTTATAGTTAGGATTTAGCATTTAAAAAACCTTTGAAATTCACTGAAAAAAACATAGGTTTCACACCAATTATAGTTAGCTAAACATTTTACTCATACAAAACCATTGAAATTCCCACATTATAGTTAGTTGGACTCACTATAACTCGCGCACCCGCAATCCACTGCTGATGATGTCACATATTACATCATTCATGACATGGTCAGTGACATCACTGATGACATTTCCAAAGTTTCCAAGGTTTTTGAAAAGCTAATTCCTTACTATAATGAGTTTGTAACCTACGATTTTTAAAGTGAATTATTAAGTTTTTTAAAAAGCTGTTTGTTATAACTATTAATTATTATATTTTTTATAATTTTTTTTATATATTGTATATTTTTCTAAAATTAGTTTTTCAATGTATTTTTCCTGTGTTTTTTTTTGTCATCATCTTACCTTGGAGCGCTCAGGGTTCGCGCACCAGTAAACGCACCCGTACACGTAGCGAGAGCGCTATTTCCGCATGCAAAAAATATATAAGTATGTATTTAAAGTAAATAATAATGCAAGACATTTAGTGGCATACTTATAAAAGTAGTATTTTTGATTTTAAATAACAGTATTTTAACTTTAAACGCATTTCCGAAAATCTAGCAAAACGTCATTCAGACGTGCCACGTAAGCGTCCCCGGAAGCGCTTACATACGTGCCGCGTAAGCGCTCCCCGGGAGCGCTCCGGAGCGCGTAGCGTAAGCGCGTCAAGTCACGTGACCTTAAAATAACACTTTTCATTGGATGTTAACAGTTTTTTTTACAACTAATTAAAACCACACCCATTTCCTTCACTACCACTTTCACTTTGGAGAGAGGAAGACCTGTTCCCTGTTTCTCCTCTTGAATTCTTTGAAAAGAATGGCTGGAAGAGCACCAAGCAGCAGTGACTCTGATGAGTTTCTACATGAGGACCCTCCTCAGCCAAAAAATAAGGAGCACTTCATCTGGAAGTTTTTCACCATTCCAGAAGGTGAGAAAAAAGTCAATGCAGCAAAGGTGGATTGCAAAATATGTCACACAATTCTATCACGTGGTGACCCAAGAAAGAAATACAGGTTTGGCAACTCCACTATGATTCAACATGTACAAAGAAGGCACCCCCAGAACTATGCCCGGGAGAGTGTCAGGGACCTGGCACGGAATCCCCCAAGAGATGGCGGCAGTACCTCAACTGGGGGTCCAACACCTTCTAGAAGTCAAGGTGCAAGATTAATACCTGTTGTGCAGCCAGACTTTGCAGACCTGAAATTCGTGTGCAAGTACTGTGATGAATTGCTTTGTTATGGCGAGCAAAGCATAGAATTATTTATTAGGAAGAAAAAGGATCACTGCTGCGCCCCTCATCCCTAATTTTTCCCTTTTTTTTGCTCCTGTTGAGCAATTTTGCATTTCCTAGTTTTGTTTTTGTTCTGATAAAAAAACAAAAACAAAAAAAAACATTCAGAAAATTTACAAAAAAGAATTAAAAACTAAAAAAGAAGAAAAAAAAGAGTTATTTTCAGAACTACCTCCAATTCTCCAAAAAGACCTATATTCCTTACATATTATGTCGTTCTTTTTGTCAATGAATGTGTACTGCATAATTGTTTGGATGAAATGACTAAATGAACAGGAGAAATTGAGTCATGGAACAAATGATAGAAGGGGAGTGAGTAAAGGTGAGTTGATGACAGTGAGGAATGTATATGTATTTGCACCATTGCATTTTTTAACAGCATTACAAAAAAACATGACACACAATGCAATAATAAAGAAGCACAATATGCTTCTTAATCTTCCCCATAGTGCATACAGCACTCTATCTATATTAAAAAATCATTACTCACCTTTAAAAATGCTTTTGAAGATTTAGAACAGTGTCAGTCACACACACCAGATTTTCTTAAGCAGAATCTCTGAAATGCACCTCAGACACTGCAACTGGAAATGGCCCTGATTCCCTGTAATTCTTCACACATATCACTGGACTTAACCAATTAAAATTCTTCCCACACTATTTCAAAACCAAAGTAACATTTTAATTGGTTCTACATTTCAACACTTTCAAACTCACATAATATTCACCCATGCCCCTAGTGCTCATTCACCCTGTTACCATGGTAACTCCCACCTAACTCAGCACACAGTTGAAAAGTTCATCATACTATGTTGCAAAAGAATCCAGCAAGGGTGTTTGACCTCTCAATGTAGTAGCTAATCATGTGCAATGTTTCTTTCAATGACTTTTTCTCGACCATTAGAATTACTTCTTTCTAAAAACAAAAGCATGCACCTAATTTACAGTGGAGAATTTTTAGAAATCACCAATCATTTCTGCTTTTTCAAGTGCACTGAATCTCAACCACTTTTTTTCATAACTCCTACTTTCAAACTGCCATTTCATTTCCACAACTCATCTGAATACAACTGCATCTACCTTGAAGATGCCAAAAGTCTGGATTGTGGGTTATAGCTATGTTCACTGGAGTGAAAAATATGCAGCTACCAGAGGTATTCACAACCTTAATTTACCAAATGTGGATATTATGTGGATTGGTCAGAGAGGATTGAGAAGTCACCAATTGATACCATTGGTAAAATCCTTTATGCATCTACCACACCCTGACCTCATAATTGTGCACTGTGGTGGCAATGAACTGGGCACTTTGACTGGGGTAGGTCTAGAAATGCTTTTAAAGGACATCTTTGGTTTCCAAAAACTTTCTTGGTATGTGAATAAATCTGTTTCTGCTTTTCTCAGAGACTATGGCAGTGGTTCCCAATCTGTGCGCCGCGGCACCCCGGTGCGCCGTCCAAAGCAGCCAGGGGCGCCGCGCATCAGGAACCACTGAGAGGCGATAGAAGCGCATCTCCTCCGAGGACTGTGTTCGTGCTGAACAAGCTCATGGTCATTCCAAGATGGATCCGTGTGTGTAGTTCCATTACAAAAGGGATCAACTTGCTTGGGGAATAGAGGGGTTTTATTTCTGACCTCATGATTAATACACCCCATTAAGCATGAATCTAACAGCGCGCGGCTCAACCTCCTATTTGAATGGGCTGCTGATAGGAGCACTTTGGTCTATGAACTTTCAATCTAATTATCATTGCACTGTTGCTTCTGTTTAATGCCTGAACACATGTGCGTCTTAGCCTTTGACAACATGTTATGATCATTATTAAATTGTTGTAGCTCTGCATTTATTTATATCTGTAACTGCACATTGTTCGACTGAGTTCCCGCGATTGTGAACTAACGTCCTCTTCATCTGTTAACAATGAGGCCTGAATTGCATTCCGCTTTCAAGCCTCCCTTTTAATGGCTTCCTCATAGAGCATCCTGAGCAAGTGGTCGTGTTCCCATCGAGACTGCCTGCCGTGCCATCGGAGCACTCCATACTCCAAGATCCTGTTATTTTCATGGAGTTTAGTTGACAATTCGACTGGGTTTCTTTTCAATTCTTCAAGCGCACTTCAAGTGCATGCTTCCATCAGACCCTTCGGTTCCTCTACGCTGTCCTCAGTTATATTGGCACCTTTACTACACTTGCCGCTCTTTAGTCCTTCGGCCGATTGTGCTTCTGTTTGTGCATACGAGCTGACTCCCAGAGGTGAGTCAAAGGAGTAGTACAAATGTACGGGGCCCGTTATGTGTAATTCCTTAAAATTTGGACTTTGGTAACACGACCACTATCTCTACGTACTTTGTTTTTGTCATTACAGGCTTGCACCGTGAGTAAGTACATCAGGGTGTGCATGTGTGCCACTCTGTATGACTTTGAATTCTAATCCATGTAATCCAGGGACTTTCCAGTAACTCCTTTTATTAAATATCCTACTAGCACACCACTTAAACCACCATCATTTACCAATTCTTTCTATCCGTACTGACAGGATGTCACTTCTTAGTTCTGAGGAGACCCTGGTATCGGGTTGAAATGTTGCAGACACCCCCTGGTAACAAACAAATAACTTTTCTAACTGCAAATTGGAATGTTTAGAGAACTTTTGGAGTTGTTTGTTACTCATACATTAACCTTTTTTCTTTAACTTTCTGATAGTTGTATCGGTTTGGCTTCAGCAATGAAACACACTGCATTGTGTTGCAATTTGCAATGTGACTTCTCATGGACTTTGTTTAAAAAATGAATATATAAATAGCTATTCATCTCAATTAAGATGGTTTAGTGTGATTTTTTTTATATACTATGAAGCATATAGGCTATTTAGTCTTTCTATTGAAAAATGATCTTACTAAAAGATACCAATTGAGAACCAATATTGCCTTAATAATGTATCTTAACCAGGTTTCTATAGGTTTATGGGTTGCTCTTGTAGCCTGATAAGAGAACTCAGTTGCTTGTAGAAGTGCACCTCCGGCTACAAAAGACGCAAATAAAGTACTTCTGAGGACGGGCTTTCGTCCTCCACCCTAAAAATAAAAAAAAAAAGCATAGTGGGGAGCCAAGGCCAACGACTACTAGGTCGAGGGAGCCGTGGGTTGAAAAAGTTTGGGAACCACTGGACTATGGTATGGGTTCCATATACCACAACAACTTGCGTTACAACATGCAAGGCATCTATAGGAGAGATGGTGTACATTTTACAGATGAGGGGAATAGAGTCTTCCTCTTGAATTTTAGACTCTGCATCGGTACCTACTTGTAGGTACAAAAAACACCCACATAACACAACAGCTCTTTTCAGAGCTTCCCTACCACTAAGCACTCTAAATTATTTTTTTACTGTAATTTTTACACTGTTTTTCCACGTGGTGCGCTCAGGGTACGCGTACCGTGTGTCTCGATTCTACCAAAACACAAGATGGCGGACTGGGTGCGCTCCCCAGTACGCGTACCGGTAAGCGCTGGAAGAGGGCATATAGATATATATGTGTTTTTTAACCTAATTTTCGTAAAAACCACTGGAGCAATTTTCACCAAATATAGAAAAGGCACTTCTGCGTACCAGTCCCTACAATTTTGCAAAGTTTGGTGTGATTCCGTTCAGCGGTTCGGGCTGTAGCCTTGTCTATTCGTCCTATGGAAATTAACATGGGGAAAACACGTTTTGGGACCCCACTTTTTTCTTGGCCCCCGCTTGACGAATCCCCCTGAAACTTCCAGGGAAGAAGCGGAGTGGAGCTGGCCTATATTTTGGAAAATTACACGCAAATTCCTCCACCGGCGTCAAAGTTATTCCCAATAGAATGTTGCGGATTTCCTATGGTAGCTAGGTCCTAACTATAACTACCTACTGGCGACCGCCAGTAGGCAATATATATATATATATTTATATAGTACTTTTCCAACCATTATTTTGTCCATCTATCCACAACATAAAAGTAACTTTACTTTGTCCGTTTTACTTTTCCCTACATTCAATTCTTCTCTTTTGCCTGATCCTAATCTTTTCAAGAACAATAACCATTTTTAAAATTGTATTTTTAATGCAATTAATTTACATTAAATGTCATTAATGCAGACCTCACAGTAAACTCAATTATGTTACCACATTTTTAATGTATTGAAATAATGGGTTGCCTTATTCTAACACAAGCCCAACAGTAATTACCCAATATTCCCCTGGACTTCACCCAGACACTTTGCTGCATACAGGAGCTTAAGGGTCCAGGTACAAAAACTCCACACCTTGGGGGTTACTAGAGATTTTATAATCCAGATGGGACCAGAAACTAACTTTACCAGCCTCACCTGGATTAACCTGGAACTCACAATAAGGCCAAAAGTAGAGTCCTCCCCAGAACGGCTCTGTACAATCACATAAGCATGAGGTTTCTACTTTAACGTTTATGAATGTTGAAAGCAGCCATTTTTTGTGTAGAGCTTACTAGACAGCGCACTCGCCTGTCTGTTGTGAGTCATATTGTGGCTTCATAAGAACACAGAGGGGCTTTGAGCCCGCCCTTTGCTGACCATTGGTTTATTTTCATGTCACTCTAATTTTCTTCCTTCCTATTCGTGTCCCAGCTTGTCAATCTTGTGTTTGTCCCTATTATGGAGCGTTGCCACTTTACTATCTCTTTCACTGTCTGGCATCTCTGCTTCCACTGCTTGTTTATCGAGCATTACCTTTTTGTTTTGTTTTTAGCACTCCATGGGAGTGTGCATGTGTTTTCAAGCAATCTCACTCAGGCACTTCTCTCCCCTGCACTTCAGTGTTTCTCTGTCACTGGAGGGGTGCTCCCCTTCCTCCCTGATATGCTCGTTCTTCTCCCACCATCCCCCAAGTTACTCCTGCCTCTTCCCACCCTCCTTGTGTTGCCTACGCATTTGCCAGTCCACCCCATGTTGTGTCGCCCACTCCTTGCTGACACCTAGCAAGCTCCCTTAAAAAACGTTAGCACATTTTATTTTCAGGTGCATCTCATATTGATAACCAAAAAGAAAGTGGCTGCGTCATTTTGTGCACCCTGAATTGGGAAAGTATGCCACAAATATGGCGATATATTCTAAATGTGATTTGAACAGATAGGGTAGCTGCCAATTATTTGCATCATTGTTGACTGATTGCACTTTTCATTCTCAGCAGCCCCGTAACTAAATAAAATCTTAGATTATATATTAAAAGTTCATGAGTAAGTTTATTTAATTACTGGCAAGATGCAGGTAAAGTAGTGGAGACTCCAATTAATTCAGAGTTTAATTCCCATGGAAGTGAGTTCACTTCCTGGGAATCTGCCCACTTCCATCATACCCTGATCAGCCCCTTCCTGGTTGGCAATAGGAACTGAATAAAGTAACCTGTAATTGCTGCGCTCCCAAATGGATTAGAATACATTTTCTAATGACAAGTTCAGAAAATATGAGATTCTGTTTCAGTATTAGTTCCACCTGGTTTGTTTCTATGATTCCCACAAGGAATCTACCTTCTGCAGAAGACATGGGAAGAGAGTTCAAACAGAGCGCAACCAGTGAAATAAACACTTGAGTGACTTGTAATAACCAGCACAGTTGACAACCACAATTCCTGATAATTATTGTAAATATAACATTAGGCAATAGAGCTCTGAATTCAGTTTACAGTGTGTGTGCTCGATAAAGTGGGTTGTCTTCAACAACAGTAAGCAAACACCAAATGTTGCCCCTTTGCTTCTTATGTGTCATGGCACCACCAGTGGCATTACAAGAGCCCCAACAGCCCCTGTGGTGCAGGGAGGCACCTGATCTCCAGGAGGCCCCATCCAGCACTGTGCACAGACGGCGGGCCCCTGTCCCGAGAGCTAATGACGTCTAGGAGCGTGGGCCCCTCTCCATGTACTTTGCAGGGGAGGGGGCAACAAGTTTTGTTACGCCACTGGATGCCACCCCACACTTAACAATATTAAAAAATAGCATATTACGTTCTGTGCATCTGTATATGTACATAGATAAGTCGTTGATAAATTGCAGTTAAAGTTAAGTCATAGCTTTCATAGGAACTTCAGACCCTATGAAAGGCCCTATCAACAACCCCCTGTAGTTTAGTAAAATTCATGAAGCATTTTCCTGAGATGGAGACAGTGTTCAGTTCAGTTTAGAAATATGTTTATTTAGACGGTTCACAGATATAATATTGAGTCCAAAATATCGATTGGTCATAATATCGAGTTTTAAATATCCATTGGACAAAATATCGACTGGACAGAATATAGATATCAAAAATATCGTTTTTAAGGTAAGTGATGTAATATCGACTGTTAAAAATATAGACAGTTAAAATATCGAAGTATATAATATAGGTAGTTAAATATATCGATTTTTTAATAATATGTAATTTTTATAGTGTTTTTTATGTTATAATATGTGTGAAAAGTGTGTATTTATGTTATAATTAATTTTAATTAATGAATTTTGTTTTTATAATTATTGCGTAATTTAATTCTGTAGCGGGTTGTGGGTTTATAGGGGAATAGGGTGGGAAGTAATTTAATTATAATTAATAAAATATGTAAATGTATTTCTTTATATTAATTTTTAATTAATTGTTAATTAATTTATATTTGTTAATTAATTAAATTTTAATTGGTATTAATTTTCATTAATTTATTAATTGGTAAATATGTAAATTTTACTAATTTATTCTCTGTAGCGGGTTGTGGGTTTATAGGGGAATTGGGTGGGAAGTAATTTAATTATAATTAATTAATTATGTAAAATTATTTATTGGTATTTATTTAGAATTAATTATTAATTACATTTTTATGGGTAATTAAAAAAATGTAATTGCCAATTAATTTAATTTAATTGATTAATTGCCAATTATGTTAATTTTAATAATTTATTTTCTGTAGCGGGTTGTGGGTTTATAGGGGAATAGGGTGGGGAGTAATATTTTTATAATTAATTAAATAATGAAATTTATTTAATTGTATTTACTTCTAAAAAATTGTTAATTATTTTTTAATTATTAAATAATTAATTGTTAATTTGTTATTAATTTGTATTATTAGGTAACTAATTGGAATATTTATTGTTAATTAGCAATTTTAATACATTAATTATTATATTATATTAAACTGGTAATTAGTTTAAAATAATTTTTTTAAGATATTAATTTATATTTTTTTAAATAATATATGAAGTATTTACTTTCCATAATGTTGTATTCTCTGGAGTGGGAATAGTAATTTTAACCCTTACGCTATCCAAAGCTTTCCCTACTGTTGCACTCTTTGGAGTGGGAATAGTAATTTTTATCCCTACGCAATCCAACGCTTTCCCTACTATTGCACTCTTTGGAGTGGGAATAGTAAATTTAACCTCTACGCTATCCAAGGCTTTCCCTACTGTTGCACCCACTGGAGTGGGAATAGTAAATGTTTACCTCTACGCTATCCAAAGCTTTCCCTACTCTTGCACCCACTGGAGTGGGAATAGTAAATTTAACCTCTACTCTATCCAACGCTTTCCCTACTGTTGCATCCACTGGAGTGTGAATAGTAAATTTAACCTCTTCGCTATCCAATGCTTTCCCTACTGTGGCACCCACTGGAGTGGGAATAGTAAATTTTACCTCTACGCTCTCCAACGCTTTCCCTACTGTTGCACCCACTGGAGTGGGAATAGTAATTTTAACCTCTACGCTATCCAATGTTTTCCCTACTGTTGCACTCTTTGGAGTGGTAATAGTAATTTTTACCCTTACGCTATCCAACGCTTTCCCTACTGTTGCGCCCACTGGAGTGGGAATAGTAATTTTAACCTCTACGCTATCCAACGCTTACCCTACTGTTGCACTCTTTGGAGTGGGAATAGTAATTTTTACCCTTACGCTATCCAACGCTTTCCCTACTGTTGCACCCACTGGAGTGGGAATAGTAAATTTTACCTCTACGCTATCCAACGCTTTCCCTACTATTGCACCCACTGGAGTGGGAATAGTAATTTTAACCTCTACGCTATCCAATGCTTTCCCTACTGTTGCACTCTTTGGAGTGGTAATAGTAATTTTAACCTCTACGCTATCCAACGCTTTCCCTACTGTTGCACTCTTTGGAGTGGGAATAGTAATTTTTACCCTTACGCTATCCAACGCTTCCCTACTGTTGCACCCACTGGAGTGGGAATAGTAATTTTTACCCCTACGCTATCCAACGCTTTCCCCACTGTTGCACCCACTGGAGTGGGAATAGTAATTTTAACCCCTACGCCATTCAATGCTTTCCCTACGATTGCACTCTTTGCAATGGAATAGTAAATTTTACCTCTACGCTATCCAACGCTTTCCCTATTGTTGCACCCACTGGAGTGGGAATAGTAATTTTTACCCCTACGCTATCCAACGCTTTCTCTACTGTTGCACCCACTGGAGTGGGAATAGTAATTTTTACCCCTACGCTATCCAACGCTTTCCCTACTGTTGCACCCACTGGAGTGGGAATAGTAATTTTAACCCCTATGCTATCCAACGCTTTTCCTACGATTGCACTATTTGGAGTGGGAATAGTAATTTTTACACTTCCGCGATTGTACGTTAATAATGTTGGATATTATTTAATTATATTTTGTTATTATATATATATGTTTTAACAAATATAAATTAATTTTTTTTTATAACTTTTATTAATTATTAAATTATTATAAGTTAATTTAAGTATTTTTAAGTATATTTTAGTAATTAATTTTTAATATTAATTTAATTTAACATTGTTTTTAGTAAAGTCGATATTTTTATAAACTATATTTTAGTTAAAGATATTTTTAACTCGATATTTTTGTACTTACCTGTTTGTAGATAGAAACTCGATATTCTGTCTTTCGATATTTTTTCAACGATATTTTTGATGGTCGATATTCTGTCCCTCGATATTTTGTCAGTGATCCTTATTTAGACCATAGGTCTCTAAACTGCATAAAACATATTACAATAAATCATTTAAAACACACACAAAACAATTTAGCTAATACCTTAAAAGGGCAATTCCTCCCTCCCTCCCACAACTTACAAGTTTGCTATAGAAATACTCATAAAATGTTCAATGAAAAGCACAGTCTCTGGATATATCTTAAAACTGGTGTTACAGCCTAAACACTATTTTCTTAGAGCATGCCCCACTTTATTTCCATGCCAATTTCTGTCCAGCCATATTTGGTTCCAACAAGGTCCTTTTTACCACCTTCATATATTTTGCTATAGCGATTGCTATTTCGAGATTGGCATGCCAGTAAGTAATTTAATTGCTAGCAGGCACTCAGTTATACTGTATTTTAAAAAGATGGGTCATAAAAACAGTTTCCGCTGTAACACAAATTTTTGACAGTCTAATAGAATATGTAAATTGTCACACGTAGTACCTAATCCACAGCGTCATTTACCATCAGATTGTACCATTACTGCTTTTCTTTTTACATGTGATACCCAGTGGTTGACTTCTATTCTCCATCTGAGCACTTCGGCTCTTAAGCTGCAGTTAGTTAGTGTATCCAAGTAGGGGTACCACGTTTCATTCTCCCAGCTATTTATCATATAATGAACTGATACTTTCTTTCTCAGGTATATCATGTTATTTTTCCTGGATACTTCTCTTTCTACTGTTCTAAGCTCCCCATTTGTAGCTTCAACTGAGAGTGTCGCCTGATCAAATTTCACTTTTAGGTTTTTACACATTGTGCACAATTTCATTCTGGTCTCATTGGCCCAATTTAAGTCACTGTGCAAGGCCTCCTCTTTACACCATTGTGATACTTTTGCAACTTCCTTAGATCCTAATTTATTCAAGAATCTTAGAAGGGCCACTTGCACCTGTACATTCCATGATGTCAATCCTAGCTCCAATCTGACTGCCTGGATCATAGAGGAGCCTGGTAGTGACATCAATGGTTTTAGACATTTCCCTTCCTCAGTATCCCAACTAGTCTTCCCATTTAAACACAAGACTTTGGCACCATACTGCACTTGTGGGGTATCATTGCATTGTAGGCTTTCAACAATGGTCTGTGTGACATATTCCCATAAATATGGTTACATTTTCTTAGCCCATAACCTGATGTATGGGCTTTGGCACTCTGGACTACAAGATGGATGTCCCATTTTAAAGTCTTTTCGAACCAGATAGCGAGGTATCTATATTAATTCACAATTTCTCATTTGGTAGCACCCAGGTACCAATTAAAATTCTGAATTTTTTTCCCCAAAACATAGTATTTTAGTATTATCCATATTTACAGTCAGGTGTTTAGCCATGCAATATTCATTAAAGGCAGTTAACTTCCTTTGCAATCCCATCTCCGTTTGGTTGGAGATCCAAGTCATCGGCGTACAACAGGCAGGAAAGATGTTTCCCATTCATCTTAGAGCTGGCACTTCTATTCACTTCCAAGGTGGCTGGGAGATCAGCCAGGTATATTGGGAACAGTAAGAGGGCTAATACACATCCCTACCTTAGACCATTCTTAATCAATATTTTAGGTGTCAAGGCCCCGTCAGTATCTTTGATGACTTGTGCCCAGTTATGTTTGTGTAGCTCCTGGCTGATTACCAAGAGCCCCCCTGGGATGTTGTATTTTCTTAGGGTGTCCCATTGGCATCTCCTGTCCACTAGATTGAATGCCGCGCGGAAATCAACGAAGCAGCAGCATAGCTTTCCCTGCTTTTCCATAGACTTCCACGCCACAGTACAAAACAGTGATCGATCGTGGAATGCCCCATCTTAAAACCTCCTTGTTCCACTGGCACGATCGACTGCTGTTCCACCCAGTCTTTCAAACTGTCCAGAATTATTTTGGAAAATACCTTTTCCCCGGTATTCAGTAGATTGATAAGTCTGTAGTTTTTGGGTCTTGCCTGTCTCCCTTCTTGCGTATAGGGTTGATTACTGCTCCCCTCCACTTTTTAGGGATATGACTTGACTCCAATATTGCCAAAACCATACAGGAGAAAAATTCCGCCCACCAATCTTACTGTGATTTATGATAATAGCTGGTAAATTATCTGGTCCTGCGGCACAGGTTAGGTTCCAGTTTCTTATGATATTATTTACCTTTTCTGTTGTAAAAAGAAGTTTTAGATCTACCATGGCCTCTCTTCAGGGACAGATCTGCCCACCTGCCACTTCAACATCTGTTCCGTATAACTCACCTAGATATTCTTCCCATGCTGCTTTCTCCACTACACAGGGCAGAGCCCCATTAGCCTGACCTGATGCTTCCTTTATCAAGTTCCGGAACTTATGCAGGTTTTAGATTCAATAATTTCCAGCAAGTTCACCCTGGATTTCTCTTTATAGGCCCTCTTCAGATTTCTAACTATCGTTTTGTACTTCTTCCTCACTTTACTTAGATTTTTGTGCCTTATTGGATCATATTTTTTTCTTAGGCTTCTTTCTTCTCTTCTTATTACTCTTTTTTTGGTTAAACACTCCCCAATAAATCAGCTAGGCTGTTTGCCTTGCTTTGGTTGCTTAGCAATTGTGCACGGTTTCTTACTTTTTAGTTCTACTTTAAGGCACTGTACCATTTCTTTTAGCTTTTCCTCGAACCAAGACACTTTCTTAGTCCTAGCATTTTCCTAACCCACTTCCTGTTGAAATATGGCTAGCTTTTCAGTATATTGCTCTGTTAGTCTTGTTGTCAGACAATTAGGGTACTCAACTTGTTGAGGGAGAACTATTTGTCTAAAGCTTGGTGGTCCCCTTGCTATTTCAAATTGCAGAATATTATGGTCACTACCGATGCAGGGAGTTATCTGAAATCCTTTAATAACGTCAAAATTCCAAGCATGAATAAATACATAAACAGTGACTTACAAATGTAAATCTATGGTTACAACAGCATGAGATAAACCACGTCTAAGGGTGATACCCCTGAAATGTAACTTATTATAAAATGTGCAATGCTTTAAAATCTTCAGCAAACTTATGGAAATATACATCCACACCTTATATACAGCCTTGCTACACAGAATTATGTATACCACTGTATTGCAATTATTTATGTGTTAGAAGGTTCTGACACTATGGGCCGTCCGGATTTTTCACTTTTTGAGCACCTAATTGTTTAGTATTTACAGTGGGGGAGCCTCATAAGTTGAGACAACCACAGTAAACTCAGGATGTAAGGGACTGCATGTGGATTTTACTGGTTTCCCCCTTGCTTGTCCAGGCCACTGCGCAGCAGCTGGAGCAAGGGACACCGGGCTGGTTACATGCAGACACATGTGTACATGCTTGTGTACACGTGTAGGGGCTGCGCAGGGGAGATTCCTTGCGTTCGCAGTCCAGGAGCACCTACAGAGTGAATGGTGTGGCAGGACTTATGCAGAATTAGGTGATGACATGGAATAGGTTCTATACACTGGGAAGGAACATGCCAGGAAAAGTCAGTGTGTTTTATATATAAAACAGTGGCAGTCACCACAGTAAGTTATAGTTAAGACTTAGTTAACTTAGGAAATGGATTTTTTGTTTGTGAATACTTTGGTGGCTGTTTGATGAATATTCTCAAACTTTTGCAAAACATAACATTTGTTTTGCTAGACTGGGTAGTTATATATATAGTAACTGTAGCAACAGTTGAATTGATGAAATATATGAAACATTCCATGATGGCAGCGTGTTTTGCAGAGAGCAATACATTATGTTGCAAGACTAATACTATGTCTATGTCTCCTCTTAGAACTTTTTTTTAAGGGTGGTCTGGAACAAGTTTCAGGGGGGTGAGAAATCCCCATGCATTTTCCATAGACTTTTTACAGCTATCAAAAAACTGCATAAGGAGTGGATTCCCGAGTAAACACCATAAAAGGTGGGACACAAGGTGGGACTATGGTGCGGTGTGGTTTCTGTAAAGTGGATACCGCGATACATGAGGTATAAGAAGTTATGAAGGGGATTTTGTTTCTTTATATAATTTAACTTAAGAGATTGAGAAAGTGTTGTTTTTGTGTTGCATTGAAACATACTAAAAAGATTTTTTTAACTGCGTAGCAGTATGTGGTTGTTGGTTGCAAGTGTTTATCAAGTTGGCACTTACATTCTAAAGCTTAGAAGCATCAACATTAAAAAAAAATGTTTTTTGCGAAAAAACTGTACAGCACTTACTAAAACTGATCCTGCCCCAGTTTAAGCCCTTGAACCCTAGTCTACGCAGGTCAGAGTCAAAGGTTTGCTGGACGAACATTCTTCTTTATGGGATGAGGCGGTTGTCAAAAGGTCTCCACGTTCTAATCTGTCTGAACATGTTTGTAGGATTTGCTCTATAAAACAAAAATGCAAAAAAAAAACAACAACAAGCCGCTTCAAAGCTGCAATGTTCCCTCCGTGCAGTCCCCGAGGGACTCCGGTAACAGAAGAAGCTGCCACTAGTGAGCGCGGGAAGCAGCCGCCTGGTCCCCGGTGCTGGCGCGTGAGACTCTTCCGTGTCAGGAGCCATTGCTGTGACGGTTTGAAATCAGACTCGCAGCCCCGTCTCTGCTCTCCATCAGCCGTTAGACCTTGGCAATGAGCAAACTGCTTCTGAAGGATTGTCTTTTTGTCGGCCGCGCGGGCGAGACGTCGCTGTCAGGAACGGTAATGCGCGCAGACAAGTGCACATTAATTTTAGATTATTCATTCTGACAGGGCTGTTGATTTTGAAGTTTGTTGCAACTGTTGGTTTAGGCAGGCACAGAAGGGAGCTGGAGGCAGGAACAAAGCCCAAATGGGGGCTTTCATATCGAGGGGGTGGCACTCGCTTGATAGATAGTCTTCCTAAATTTGTCCAAGTCAGTCTTTGAGCTTGAGGGAGCTGACGTAAAATAGAGCTGTATTTCAAGATATAGGGGCACCGGGGAGGTAACCATGGCAATTCAACCATTTCCAGCTGAGGCGGCAAGAACTAAGACGGAGGGGTTTCCATCCATAACTATGCGTGGAATAAGTGAGAAAACGTGTAAAAAAAAGTTGAAGGGATAGTTATTTTTAATTGCACTAGAAAACATATTCTCCTACTTGTAGTTAACAGCATGTTGAATTTGAACAGGCAAGAGCATGATTCGGTCCGACTCCACGTGGGTCGAATGTGAGAGGGTGAGAAGTTTCTGTGAAATGCTAGGAAAGAGAATTAGGAAATGGCACGTTTGAAAAATGGTCCCTGGTCAGCAGACCGAGAAATCAGAGAGTTAAAGCATAAAGCTAACTCTCTCCAGCTGGAAAATGTTTATAATTACTAGGGTCATGGTCGTCGTAATTAGGTGCCCAGATATCGGGCGTGTAATTCCGACCGTGGAGATACTGTAAGTGACTGAAAAAGTATGTCTGGGGATTGGAAAAAGCACTTTATTATGACGGGTGAGTTAGGAATGTGGAATAGCTGGGGTAATCAGATTTAGCACAGACGAGTTGCTTCAATAGTTCTTGTTCCTTCTGCATTTTTTTTTTGCCAAGGAATTTTAGCTACTTTGAGGAAACAGAGTCCCTTGAGAAAAATGTTTGGACCCATATGAATAACCCATTAATCGTACTCCGGATGGGCCTAGGAAACCTGGAAAGAGAGAGTTAGCATTTGTTCTATGTGTCCTACGGCCTCCCTGCACCCTTAGCTCAACTTCATCCTGGGACTCGCCCTTCCTTCTCCATGTTTATGCCCCCATCTCCCCTTATTCACCCATCAAACATATTCCTATACATGACGAATTAACAAGGCATTTGCTGCTCCCAGTTTGACCTCTTCTACCAGGATTGATCACTCGTGCTTTATCCAGAGATCAGTGTCGAGACAAGTATTCTATATCTGAAGGCTACCATGATTCTTAGGTTAGACCATAGGAACCTTCTTTTCAAGGGGAAATCATGTAACTGTTGTTACATTGCTGATGTGCGCTTTTCATGACCACCTTTTAATATTGGTCCATTGATGCAGAGTATTTATTTTATCATTCAGAATAGATGTCTCCTTAGCCTCATATTTCCTTGAGGATTCAGGCATAATTTTTCCTGTTGTCTATTTGAGTGTTTAATTGAATTCTATTTAATGGAGAAGTGTAGTTGAAATTATAATAATACATGCTACATGAGCCAAGCCTGTGCTATAGCAAAAAACGCATGCTAAATAATACAAAAAATAGATTTGTGTCCCATTAAACTAGTCTTACAGGGCCTGATTAATAAGTTGTTAAAGTGCTTAGGACCACAGAGAATTAATTGGGTGTATAAATGACAAATGTGTCTATTGGCATAAATGGAGAGCTCATGATCCGCAGATTCAGTGTTGGACGAAAATGTCTCTACAATTAAATTTAACATCAGACGTTCTGTGAGAGGATGATGACCTGCAAAATGAAGTAAGCATCCACAAAGCATTTAGTTTGCTATAGGTGTGTGGGCATTCACAAACATTATGCAAATTATCTTCCACGCTGGAAACACACTTCCCCTTCTATATCAAAAGGCAGAAATTAGATGGAAATGGGAAGGTGACACCATTGTATTCCTTGAAGATGTTGAGGAACAGTTTTTTCCGAAGAAGCATTTTTATGTGGATAGAAAATCAAACAATGGTAATTCCACACATCTGCCAAACCTGCTGATCATCTGTCTTGTGTGCAATCCACAAGAGTGACTTTAATGGAGGAGGGACAGGTATGGTAATCTATGATTTGCATAGATTTTTTCTTGCATTAACCTTGGGATTTTTGTAAATCTCCCAAAAGTCAGAAATCTACTCAAATCATTGTCAACAATGTATAACATGTTAAAATGCAAGCACAACAAGGGCACATATTTGCAAGTACTGATTTATTTGTCCAGTGACACTAGTGCATTCCCAGAGTTCTAGATCCCATTGTTGGGTCAGGTGCTCCTCCCCAAAGAAGTGCAATTATAGGTTACTGGTCAGGTTTGGGGCTCTCAGTCACGTGACCCACTGGGATCAGCTGCATTCAAGGCACAGGGATATGCTTCCTCATCTTATGAAGCATTCTTTCAGAGCAGACCTTTCTTCCTTCCACGTTTCTGGGGAGATCAAAAAGTGCAATTAACATGCATAGAAAACTCATGTCTTTTTAATGACTTACTGCAGGAGCCTTTCACATTATAAAACGTGCTTCTTACGTTTAGTTCTCTTATATTTCATATTGTCATGTGCTCTTTGGGGGCTCACAGACATAGTGGGCAGATTTACTAAGGTTTTATGCCATGGCAAATCGGCGCAAAAAATGTTTGTCCTATTTTCTTTACTGTGCTAAACTTGTTTAGCGTTGGAAATAACATGAAAGTAATATGAAGCATGGCATAGCGCTGCTTCACATTATTTAACGCCAAGAGGGCGTAGCATGGTTGGTGCATAGGTATTTCCATGCAACTACCCAAGGTTTTTGAAGCTAACCCCAATTTACTAAATAAAGTACACCAGGTTTAGTGTCAGAAAATAGCGCACCCTACAACCGGGCACTTTGAAGGAGAAATGCTTTTTTGACTTCACCTGTCTGCTTCACTGCACAGCACACAAACAAAATGGGAACATCTTTAAAATTAGTCTAAGCATAGTATTTTGTACTGGAGAGGTATCCTTCCAGTACAAAACCTGTGCTTGACTCATGGAAACAGCCTTGCACTACGATGCAAAGGTCTCCGTGGCACATGGCAGCTAATTTCAGTGCCGGCGCTAGGGAGAGTGGAGGAGAGTGCCATATTTCAAAATATTTGGCGCTCTCCTGCTCTCTTCTTCTCACTCAGTGCAGCATTTGAGGCTGCTCTACTGCTCGAAAAATTGGTAAATGTGGCCATAATCTCTAAACATCACTCCTATGAAGGCATGGAGCAACAGTAGGTTCCTGCTTGGAAGCTTTTCTACTTTTTAGAAGAAGTAAGATGGATGGAGATAAAGTGGTAGAGCAGGAAAGAAGTGTACGATGTGCATTTGTGTAGGGGGAAGTAGAGTAAGTGTTTACAAACCTTAGCATATTTGCTAATGCTTCCTAGCTGTCTTTTTGGCAAGAAGTACCGGATCTCCACTGGGCAAGTGTGCATGCATTTGGCATCTTTTCTCTTTTCCAATGTTGATATCCAACTAGGCGACAGATAGCTTTCATTATCTGGAAACCTTATGTCATCAGTTTTCAACAAAGTGCATTAGGACGCGCAGAGAGAGAGAACGTGCTTTGGGACAGCCTCCTTCACCTTCTGGTCTACAGGAGATTTTCATGGTTTGCCATTGCTTGGATGGGCTGCCAATCAAGGCTCTGGCATTTAATGGATGATTACATTGCTCCATTTTGTCCCATTAGGTTTTGATGATGTTGCTCAAGGAGTCTAGAGCCGGGGTGCGCTAATTGATTCACTTACATTGCTGTTGGAGCACCATTTTATTTGGCGGTTTACTATTTTTTTTTGTATATGAATTCCCTAGTCGGTTACATAAATAGTGTCATTCACTAATTGCTCTTGTGTGTTAATTTGTTTTATTTTTCTGAAATTATATAATAATTATTAGGGGTTGCTGTAACTCTTGTAAATCCAAGTGGTGTAATTCATAGAATTACAAAAAAACTATTGTTGCTTTATGGAAAAATTACGCAGGAAGAGTAATTCTGCATTAAGAGCTATTTTGTTAGTGCTAAATTGCCCCTTGTTTCCAAAACGGATGTAAGGATGCATTTTGTGGTAAGAAATAGTGCTAAGAAAAAGCGAGAGTGAGCAGCTATTCACTCCGGTAAAATGTGTACCTGGGATAGGATTTTCCTGCAATTTCCTGTCAGCATTTAGCTCTAGTTTAATAGCCCAAAATGCACCCTTGTATTCACAATGGACTAGAGGGTGCATTCTACGACTAAGGAAATGGCAAAAAAACCAACAGAACATAAACAATAGCATGAGCAGTCACTTGTGCTTGCTAAATGCACTCTTGTATTAGGATGTTTAACAATAGCATGAGCAGTCACTTGTGCTTGCTAAATGCACTCTTGTATTAGGATGTTTCCCCTCCAAATTGCTAATAATTATGTGAGCGGGCGTAATCACGTTATTATCCGTAATTCTGCATCAAAGAGTAATGCAAAAATACTGAAATTACTATGATTACTCCACTGTAATTGAAATTCCGCCCAGGGTCGAATGTTAATGATAACATATTCGTAGATTTACAGTTTTTGTTACTACAAAGTGAACACGTGCACACACATAGAGTTTCTTTGAGATGTAATTACATTATTGGCCCCTTTGTTAAAAGTTATAAACTATGGAATATTTGCCTTTTAAGTACATTACTTTAAATGACTCTTTTTCATACCACTCTTCTTAAAAATGCATTTTAGCCTTACTAAGGTAGTCTGTCCAGTAAATGGTCCAAACTAAGATATTTCTTAATTATGGAATTTTCAGTTGAATGTAATAAAGTCAACTGTTAAAATGTCAACTACATTAAAGGTGAGTTGAAATTCTCAAAGTAATCATGTTATGTGCCTCATTATCATCTATGATAATTCCACAGGTACTGAATTTTAAAAGACTCATTTATAACATACATTCTTTAATTTCCCTAACTGTACTCTACGATAACCCATAAGTACCCCATAAAGCTTCCCACCCCTGAGTTCTTAAAAGTCCGAGCTACCCCATAATGCAACACTTCTCTGAAGCCTAAAATAAAAATCCCTTACTATCCCTTAACACTCCTGTGCCCAAAATCCTAAAATCCCTAACACCCCTAAACACTACCATTACCTGAACCATACCATCTTACTGACCTTGAAAGTTACCTTTTTCTGAACCCTAAAACCCACTCAATGCACCTTTACACTCCCTTCCCTTAACCCTAAAGACCTGTTACTACCTTTTAACATTACCCTTCGCAAAACCCTAAAACCCCCTTTGCCACTCTTCAATGCTATCCTTCCCAGATCCTTAAAAACCCTTACTGCCACTTACCGCTACCAATCCCTGAACATGGGCGGCTGCTACTTAAGGGTTCCAGGGCTGCCCCCCCCCCCCTGTTTCTGGCCTCCTTATTACACAATTTGAAAGATTTTTTTTTCAAACTGTTTGTTGATGGCTTACGGCTTGGCTCTATTTCTGATTGCGGGCCAGACAATCTGGCACATTCAAACGTCCACTGTGCCTCACCTGACACCTGCACTCAGATATTGTTAGGCTCGCCTACACACAGCCCTTTCATTTCCATGGAGAGCGGGTGATGTTCTTTCCCGTCTCCTCCTCCAGCAAAGACGCCAATGGAAACAGCCTTAGGCTTTTTGCTTTCCAGCCCAGGCTTTACAAGAGAGAATGTCACTCAGTCATGGTTAACCCAACCTTTCCCTCCTCAAAGGATGGGATCAGAAAACTCCACTGACCACACCCCACCCTGTGACGAGGAGGGAAAAGGTGGGTTACGAAGCATTCAAGGAGGCAGCGCAGACCTCGTTCTGTAATGTCAGGCTGAATTTACATTTTAGAAAGTGCATGTGACATGACGCAGCAATCCTGTCATCCTAAAGCGTGTGAAAGGACCTGTCAGAGTTTGGTCACTAAAGACTTGATCCAGTTCCAGCCACGGGGACAAGAGTGTGTGGCCTGGCATGGTTTCAAGATATCAGCAAGCTTGAAGGGCAGATACCATGGGCCTTATTTATGAAGGTCTTGCGCCGCCGGTGCGTCACTTTTAACATGGGAAAAAGTGACGCACCGGTGGCGCAAGGCTTTCATAAATGAGGCCCCATGACCGGAACAGATCACTGCCCTAAAAAATTAAAGAAGTAAGGTGTAGCCACGGTAGCTTATATATAGAAAGGAAGGGATACGTGTGTTCTTTTTCTGTTCTCTCGTCCTCTCCCAGTCTCTCTAAGTGCTGATTTCTCTCTTCTCCAGCAGCAATGGGTTCAGTGCTAACTCTGTTGTATTGGTGACTAATAATGCTTGTTTAATTTCACCTACATTTCCCACTGCACAGTAGCTTAGTATAATCTGCAGCTGAAATTATACAAACATTAACAAAGCTAATAAGTGTAGTGTCTGTTAGTCAGACTGCTGGATACTCAGTGGGTCATATTGTTTGCATTTGTGTGTGAATAGATCAATGAGTGATCTTGAAGGTTGACTGACTGGGTGTGTAAATGACGAGTGAGTGGCAGGGGAAACAATGTGAATGAATGAATGTGAGTGCACAGGTGAATGAAGGGAGGTGGATGAACCTGTCAGCATGTAAACCTATCCTAAAATCCAGCTCATGGGGCACACCAATAGCTTGGACCGGGAGTGGTGTAATCCCGATACGGGCTTTGGTGCTTCCCGACTGGAGCTGACTCTCTTGCAGGGGCGGTGGGTGACATTTGAAAGTGGTGGGCGCAAACAGCAACGTAGAGCGCGAGCGCAGCGTGCGAGCCCGAACCCCAAAAGGGGGGTTTGGGGGTGTTACCCCCCCACGAAAATTTTGGAAAAAAAGAAGAAAAATCGTGCATTTTCAACTAAATTTGAGAAAGCATTAATAGATGGCATAACATGGGTAGCTGCTTATTCATTATAACCACAGAGCTTCATACAAGGGGATATGGACGCAGCTTCAGAGGACATTAAGGGCATGACCACTCCTCTCAGGCCCACATCCTTCCACAAACAAACAAGGCAGGGAGGAAAATTGAGAGGGACTGCAGGAACAGCAGTGTGGGGAGCCTGCCTTTATATGATCTGTACCAGTCCAGACATCATGTTCAAAATCAAACTCAAAGATTAAGGCAGGGCCCCTCCGTGGCCTCCCCCCTCCTTCACTCGTCTCGGACTCTGCTGCGTCCGCCCTCATATGCCTGCCCTACCCATGCCCACAAGCGACCTGGCTGCACCTACTATTCGACATAATGTTCAAAATCAAAGTCAAATATTAAGGCAGGGCCCCTCCGCGGCCTCCCCCCTCCTTCACTCGGACTTTGCTCTGTCCGCCCTCGTATGCTGGTCTGCCCTGCCCATGCCCACAAGCGACCTGCACCTGCTAATTAGACCTTAATGCACTTTTAACAAAATATTAATTAGCCTCATTGGTGTCATAATGAAGACTAGACTACAAGCTGAATGTACAAGGTGCTGTTGAGTTTGTATGCCCTCTTGAACATAGTTTACCTACAGGCGCTTGTCATGTACTCACACTACATGCACAAGGATGTTTGTGTTGGCCAACATACACAGACCCGTTTCAAATGGAACGTATGAATGAATTTGCTCAGCATGGTCTTCAACAGAACACATTCCAGTCTGTACTAACACATTATAATAGGAATGGTCAGTTCATCATTTCTTCAGTCTCACACCTGAAAAGGAGGGTGCAGGGAATGGCCCCGGCAGACACTGCTCATGGAGCTGTATTTTTTTGCTTTTTTTACAGTTTTATATAGCGCAAACTTGACCCAAATTGTGTATTGTCAGAATACTCAAAGGATACTCCTTATGTAGCTGCACGGGAACAGAGATTCTTGCTCCCGAATCCACCCCGGGCAACAACTCAGAGCTTATATATAACAAGTCTCTAATCTGTTACCTAGGGGAGACGGGGGAAATTGGATAAAATAATAAACAACAAGAAGAGACTTTCTTGGCTGGTTCCACTCGTCAGTCCAACCTGCAGACCGCTACAGGCATTGGACCCTGAAGAAAAGAAACATTGTTACCCTTGGACCTAAAAACCCTACTCTTCCTTATTACACCCTTGACTCTTGACTCTCACCTACCATTCACTTCCAAGAGTCTTGCCCTCTCTTCTATGCTTCTTTTCTTGGCACTGTGTGACAGAGTTCTTTTAATGACATTTCCTGTAAAGCACAATAATGTTTTCTTTTTATTAGTGCTCTTATTATTCTATAGCAATACTCTTTTTATTCTGACTCTCACTTTTTTAACTCACTTCTTCTCTGTCTTTCTGTTCCTTTATCCTAGATGCCTCTTACTTCTCCGCTGACTATCTTTACCTGTAAATATGACAAGCAACACGATTGTGGTTATTTGTTTTATAATCCTCACTAAACCTTTATACTTATTAACTCTGACTTACTGTGTTGCTACTCTGTTCTTTCCTTGTACATTTCATCATCTTCTTTTATAATATTCTTGACTAATTATGTTTCTTTATTTCTTCTTTAGGTGTAACTGTAACTGGTTCCAGTCCTGTAAATTATTGTACTGCTCTTATTCGATTATAACTATAAAAAAAGATAAGTACAGTCTATCGTTCTGCTGCTTTTACTTTCTAATATATATATTCATATACATAAATTGAGTTTTCACTTATTTTCTTCTCTTCCTTCTCCAGATACTTCAAGGCGTTTCCTGAAGACTCGTTTAGCCGTTTGTTTTTCACTGACGAGATGCAGCTGCTTCGTTTTACAGGTGACTGCTGCCGTTCTCCGGGTTTCTCTACTGAACTTTCCTCAAGCGAGAAAATAACTGGGGTCTATACTCCTAAACACCGAAATGCACTCGCACATGAATTCAGACCAAGATAAACACGCTGCGTTTATTTTAAAACACGGACGCTTTACGTTTATAAACTGAAGCTTTCTTTTTTCCTCATGGACGTCGAAGATCTTGTCTCCTCACCGGGTCGGGACTTAGGTGAAGTGCGCATATCTCAGCTAGCTCGCGCCTCACCTGGACTCGGCTGATGACAAAGACCGAAACACTAGACAGCGAATTTCGGCTCCCGCCTTGCGGCCATTTTGGAGTTCCGTGTTCGCACATTTTCTGCCCAAAAGCTCTCAGTTAGGTTCTGTTTAGCATAATGGTACCTCTGATCTGAGATTACCGCTACCTGTGGGTGAAGGGTCCTGACAGGTATCAGAGCGCTTTACATAGCACCAGTTACATTACACATTCATTTTATTTGTTAGGCACAGGGGGCCTCATTTATGAAAACCTTGCGCCACCGGTGCGTCACTTTTTCCCATGTTAAAAGTGACGCACCGGCGGCGCAAGGCCTTCATAAATAAGGCCCAGGGAGATTAAGTGAATTGTCCAAAATCACAGGATGTTCAACTCATTGTCAAGACTCGAACCAAGTTCCGCAGATTCGAGGGCCACCACCCTAGCCTTTAGGCCAACTCCTCTCCCCTTGCAACTTACACACTAGCCTGGTCATCTTTACTGAGCTTTACACTAGCTGCGGTGCCCCTAACATGGCGTCCCCTCATAGCTTGTATTTTGTCCTGTGGAACCTTTGCTGTCAGGATTCAAGGCCAGTGGTGTAGTTTCCACTCTCCCTGTTTTAGCGCGAACCCATGTTCAGTTATTGGCAGGAGGCATGCACGGAATTTAGGGAAAACTGTTAAAGGAATACTGCCCCTAAAAATAACATTGACATCTGGTAAAAAACTATGCTTTAATGGCAATTATAGCAGCTTTTAAATTTCTGTTTTGAAGTATGCCACCGGTTGTATGGGGATATTACATGGTCTGGAATCGTAGTGCGATTACATTGGGCTCAATAAGACACATATGACATGGAATGCTTGGTGAGAGGCCTCGAGAAGTATGGAGGCACTAAAAGTCAGGCAAGAGACAGAACATGCAATGGCCATACAGTGTTGAAATAAATCCTTGATTAATATGTTCCACAGGTATAATATGTATTGAACACTTAAATCACACCAGGAAAGAAATAGTAGACAGCCAAGGCAACAGTCCACAAAACTGAAGGGAAAAGAAACAGTGGAGACAAAACGTAAAATGTTACCTTTCACATCCTCATTCTTTTTTAATTGTGCTTGGGCTATGATTATTATGACACATGAATTGGCAGACCCTGCCATTTCTATGAATGTACCAGCATGTTTCACTTCTAACTACAATCCAGGCTGACCTTCCAGAATCGGACTGTTACAGTGAAAATGAAAGGGATGAACCGAATCAATTAAGCATCACATTTAAACAAGCAATAAGCTCGGTACGTTTGACCCGCGGTAAAGCAATCGAGCGGCCGTGGGTAAGCAAGCAATAAGAACGGGTTGGTTGTCCACTCGTAAAGCGAGGAGCCATATTGCCATGGTCACCGATACCTCACAATGATCGGTGCTGTGATCACGCGTTACCCAGGAAGGAATCTTCCAAGACATCGAGCACAGCCCACCTCAACGGCATCCCCATGCCCACTCCCCTCCCCTCTTTCTCGTGTTCACTGTTCCATCCTTGTGAAGCCCAGTTCGCATTTTGGGTAACGGCTTCCAACTCCTGAGGGCGAACTGACTTCCCACTTAACTACTTTAATTCGCTTAAAAACAGTCCCTCGTTTTCGGTAAAATACCCTCGTCTTGCACTGCACCACAAGGCCCTTCGCCTACATTTGGATCAAACCTGGCCTGCCTTTACCCATCAAGACTAGAATAACTGTCCTAACACTTTTCACATCAGTATCCCTCGAATGTTTCTTGCTCCCACCAAGTGACGCGAAAAAGAACATTGTACCACCTAATTATTTAGCGGGAGTACCTGCCCCTATTACGGACATCGAGGTAATATCTCTCATATTTTTTTGGGATGGAACATCTATATAGCAACAATCAAAGATATTTGAAAGGCTCTTCTTCTACTGGCTCGAGTGAATATGGCCCGTGCACCTATATCCTCTTTACAGAAAAGCGGCCCCCCATTTAGGCACGAAACAACTACATTCACTCGGACTCTGCTCCATCCGCCCTCATATGCTGGCCTGCCCTGCCCATGCCCACAAGCGACCTGCACCACTTACTATCGAATCTTCTGTGACTTCTGGAATCGATCCCTGTCTCTCTACTCGAGTCAACAAGTGCAGGTAGTGTCAGACCGTGGACGGACGTCTGCTGCTGCTGCCTGTGTGGCTGTGCACGTGGCCACTGGCGACGACAGACAGCCCCCGCCCCCTACACTAGAAACTACAGCAGCGTGGCACATCCCGAATGGCCAGTCACTGCATGGCTTCACATGCTGAAGTCACACAGTGATTGGCCATGATTGATCCAGTGTGCTACCCACACGCAGCATCCAATAATGGATTGCCATGCCTTCAGCGCGATGGACCAGCCAATCCTGGTGCTGCATGCAGCGCCAGGATTGGCTGGGGGGCATACTGACTCCTCGCCCTGGCACCTCTCAAAACACGGGTCCCGGCTAAAGCAGCATCCCCCAGCCCCTCGGTCTGTCTAGGCAGTTTTGTCTCTAACGCGCATGCTCGGGCGCTTTGAAGCCCTAAATTCCTCATGCGCAGAGACATGCTGTGCTGGCCTGCTGCAGTCTGCAAACTGTCACTCAGCAGACCAGCCAGCCAGCCCCACCCCTTGCGCACTCCCTATGCAATCGGGTGTGTCCGGGGACCCGGGAGTGCCGCGCTAATAAAAATAAATTCACTTGCTGCTCTTGTTGGGTGCGTCCATCCAGGCTTAGTGGGGCTACGCCCCTACGCCCCAATGGACGCACCGCGGCTGCTCTCTTGTCCAATTGATGAAGCTCAGTAGCAGATGATAAACATTCTTGTAAGAATGACAGACAAGGGTTGTCATTTCAAAGCTTTTTATAAATAATTAATTGACAGTTTACATAAAACATGCTTTAACCTCATCGCTGCAGCGGTAATTTTCGCGCTACGCGGCTTTTTTCAAAAAGCCGCGTTAGATGACGAGCTCAGCTCGTCATCCGCACACGCCCCCGTGGCTGATGACGAGCTGAGCTCGTCATCAGTATCGAAGGGGTTAAGGTATACTAGTAGCAAAGCATATAATATCGTAAGTACAGAGATCTCCTTACAGTTCTAAGTAAAATCCAGCATAGATTTGCGTTCTAAAGGTGAGGGATACGTTTCTCTCACAAAAGTAATTCCTTGAGTTTACTGTCATTTTCACGGTTTATTTGAACATTCAAATTGATACATTGTGTAATGATAGCTTGGGATAGTTGAAATGTCCATCGTTAAATGCAAGGAGGGAACGTCTCTGGGAACATTCTCTGTTCAGAAGGGTGAAATTCGAAATTTTCTATTCAGAACCAGAAGAACGGCAATAGTGATCATGTGATATATTGCAAGATGGAGGACAGTGTAAACACAGCCTAGATTAGTATAAACCCAATTTATGATGCATGTATATGCAGAAGAAACACAACTCGCACACATCTGAGTAAACTGTTGAATGCAGGTGGGTGAGAGTTGGTAGTCAGGTGAACAACAGTATATTTGTAAGTGATTGTCAGTAGCTGGGTGGTTGAATGTGGGAAGGTCAAGGTGGGTCAGCAAAAGTGAGTTTAATCACCATGAAGTGTCTGAAATGCAACGGACAACGGTCTTTAACGTCTCTTAATAATTATACACTGTGATTGGGTGCATGTGCTTTAAGACAATGTGTAGGAAGCCTGGTGAATGAGAGTGTGTGGTTGGGTGATTGAATATCCCTAAAACTAGTAAAGTTGAACCTATGATGGGAATATGGTCAGTCAAAGTCTTGTCTCTAATTGCTGGGGCTGAAAGCGTAGTTGACTGATACATCCACTCCAGGAATCTGTGTTTCAATCCATGGTTCCAGGTTTGAATTCTGGCAGCCCTACTCTTCCTTTTACCCTTACAAGGTCAATAAAATAGGAAAAGCTGACTTTGGTAATAATGAGTATCGGCAATTGTTTTCCAGCCTTCCCAAGGATTAACGTGTCTCCACAAACACATATATAGGGTTGAAAATACCCTTAATCTTTCTGATGCTGGCATTGGGAGAGGATACATGGCTTTTATTTCTTCTACTGGTAAATAATAAAGATGCTTGCCCCTCGATTTACAATTAAGAGAAGATGGCACTCTCATTGCAGAGTACTGTTGAGCCTCTGCAATTATAACGTGCATTGTCACAAAAGAGACACCCAGCAGTCACAGACCGACCTACACAAGAGTAGGCAAGCACCCAAACATTTAAACATGAATAGATTCACACAAATATACACACATGCACACACCAATACAGACAGGGATGCATACATAGAGAAAAAATAAATTAGCACAGACATATGCACAAACATATATCAAAGAGAATTGGCAAGGCATTTGACTTATTTCATTCTAAAAAATTCTGTCATCGAGCCTGCCATCATGACCAGGAAGAGCACAACACTGCCCTAAGATGGCAAAATCGCTGATCATGTAATGGTACATAGGCAGATACCACATGCCAACAGTGATCATTTACTTCACTGGTGTTTAAAGAGTGAAATTCGTTTTTCTCATTATTGGGATAGAGCAAACCATGAGACACCCAAGGGGGGCAACAAAGAACTATAACTACGCAGGAATGAAGCATCCTGGATCTTAAAACTACGGGCGACTGAAACGGGGATAAATGTGGACCATGAGATGCATTATTTCCTAGGTAGATGAGCACACCAACATCTGATCCCACACACACTACCTCAATACTGCAGTGAAATACAATGGGATGTGCTGATGTCTAATGTAACAATGATACCCAATACCACTACCTTAGCAGCAATGTATCAATGTGTTATTGAGTATAATGCGATCAATCATGCTTTCATGTTCAATAACTGTCACTCACACGGAATAGTCACTGATAGATTATACATAGGATAAGACATAAACATAAACTTCAACAGGTATGGATATTTGTATTTAGACTAAGTTTGTAAGTGGTGCACTTGAATATTATGTGCCTCTATTCTAGAGAACAGGTGGCTCAAAATTCATGCTTCAGACTTCTGAAGTACACCTGGGCCTGGAGATAGGACTTTTTGTACTTGCGAAGCCAGCTCATGACTATTAGGGGTCTAACCCACATCCCCACGATCTTACAGATTAGATGTAATGATGTTTGAAATTGAGGGCAACAACATGCCCAGAACGTCTTAATAGTGCCATGACCAACTTTCACGAACGAAGCATAATTCACATTGGCGGAGGCCAAAATATTTTGACTAAGGAGATGAGAACTTAGATATTGTTATAGTTTAATAATGCACAATGGGAACGCTGCCACTTAACATAGGTATGCGAAAGAAGAAAGATTCATATGAAAATGCGGCCGCTATCACCATTCCAAGATGGCGCCTACATTAATAAACAAACGTGATCACGTGATCTGGAAGTGCAGCATATCTCACGTCCGAAGAAACAAGCCGGCACTCGCATATGAGTGACCGGCGTGAGGGACAAAGACGCGAGGAAGCGCCCAACAGATACGGAAGAGGTAAGGAGATTATAGAATCTCTGAACAAGCACGAACGAAGTGATTAGCAATTAGGGGGTATTCAGCAACAGGGCCATTTAAAAAATGGGGTCGGTACTGAGATCGGGTGTCCCTCTCTTTCCTACCTAGATTTTGGAGACCGATTAGTGGAGGGGCTACAAATAATTTTGGAGATTGAATTTTGATGATCTCTCCTCGGGCTACTGGACCATGTGACCTGGAATTATCGCCACAGGAGAAGTATGTACTTTTGGCACTTACACTTTGTGATGGCTAGATTTTGGATTATGTGGATATAATTGTTAATATCAGGCTACCTGTTGGCATACAAATGTATCTTCGAATTTTCTATTCACAGAATATATTACTACGAATACACACAGGTCAGTGGAATAACATTGCATATTAACTATTTGAGCACTAGTCACTGTAATGGTGATGACTAATAAGGATAAGGTGTTCTTCTCACATGTGTGTCACTGGGTGACGTAGCTGTGTTTCTGGACAAAAGGAAGCGTAGGAATACACATATGGATAATTCCAAGCACATAACCAACCAGAATCATCACGCACTGTTTTGATAATAAAAACTACGAAATGTTCATTGTAACATGTATGATCACTTTCATGAAAGAAATTGCATGCAAAAAGTGTCACGCAAAACTGAATATTATTTTGCATGTAATCCCAACTTTTTGTCAAGTACCAAGTGAGGCACAAAGAAATTACACTTGGACGTTGCCTTGGGAGCACATTTGTTCGCTCAAACTGTGCTTTTATGCATTTTACTATATAAAGTCTCACACAGTGTATATATAGGTGTATATGTATATATGTATGTGTTTGACCTAGCCGTGAACAAGTCGCATGTACTAAATTACAAAAGGCGACGAAGCACGTGTTGGCTTGGAAAACCTGTACAACTGACATCAGGAAGACTGATTAAAAAGAAAAAAAGAAAGAAAGTTGACAGAATTGTTCCACTTCGTTGTGTAATTTTACTAAACTCTGAAAAGAATGTCTTTTGAATTCATGTGTGCTGGGGTATAGTTTTGCTTTGTTCTGTTGGTTCGCCAAAGAGATCTAGGGAGGCAGGTGGTTCACCCCAATCCTAGAGCACCGTCACCAATATTTGATTCCATATGACTAATTCTAACTGAAAATACCCTGTAGCGCCCACAACCTATCACCTATACCACCGATCTCACAATAAACTACATTCAACACACATAGAGATTGAACAACTGTTACCAAACACCCCCCTCTAACAAAAAGATTGAGCTATTAGCTTTGTCAGCAAATGTTTATTGTTGAATAGCTGAGAAGTGGAACAGGTAAGATGTTAATTACACACATGTCCTTGCACTCTATCACCAGTTTGAAAAACAACTTTTATTATTCTCATTTTAAATGCACTTCTTTGGTCTTCGGAACCTGGGGGCCTCGGTTGTAATCCTGGCTGTAGCAAGTTGTGTGATTGTTGATAATCTCCACATACTGAAAATTTGAATATCCCACTAGTAGTGGCTCAATAAAATTCTGTCTTGTCACATTATGATGTTTACAACCTGGTCTGCACCTACATTTGAGATGGCAGTTGGAAGGACGATAAAACACAAAAACACAGACCCACAACACATACCAGCTCTACCAAATGATTAATATGGTGTTGGTTCCTCTGACGAGTAGGTTACACACAAATCACCACACCAAACATTCAGCCAGCTGCTCTAAATTATTGAGAAAGTAGGAATACATATGGCCTTTGTGGCATGTGCTGACCTCACAAATGCTTTTAATTGCCACCTTTCTCAATCTCCTTTTATACAGCTCACATAGATCCCAATTCCTGAATATATTTGGAGGGGTCACAACAAAAACGAGACCTGATTGTACTTAAACACCCACCGAGTTCCAAAGACCACGAGCAATGTAGTGATATCAATACTCAGATGTTGTCCTCTCAGGAATGCCAATAACATCCAGATCTGGGTGTACAGTTCTCACTGTCAATCCACCACATGCAAACACATCTTGTTAAAGTAATCAAGAAAAACTGTGTGTAAGGTCAGAAAGTACCTCACGTAAGCATCACCAAGAGAGCTGCTGGTTGGTACTCACCAGTTTGCTCACGTTTTTCATCATTGGTGACTTTCATGACCGTGAAGAAAAGGAAAAAGAAAAGTTGGTGTCTTGATAATGCTCAAGAGGTGAAGAAAGAAACAGAAATATTCTGTGAGAGAATGCACGCAGGTGCGAGTTTCGTTCCATACCCACTGGACCCCTTGGTGAAAGAGAAAGCAAGGTTTGCCTCTCCAAGCTAAATTGAGTTGTGACTTACTCGCACATATATGTACTTTATTGGGTGCTGTCAGCACACTCAGATTAAAACAAACTGTATACTTTAGACCATTCCATTTAGGAAAAGGCCAATATGTTTCCTTGCCAATACCTTACGGCAATTTCATCAGGGCTTCGGAGACCAGGCTTCACCTCACTGGTACTTCAAGCTTAGCCTGTGGTGATTGACAAACAATAAAAGAAATAAAGATGGTGCCAACCATTGAAAACATTTTTTTAAATGTTAATCGGCATTGCCTCGATGTTAACACATTAAAAGCAGTGGTGTTAATGTATTTACCAGGTGGCTGCTGTCGGGATTCATACCAGCAATGCCCTTCCTGGGGGTGTTCTCACTTTTTAGCCACGCACCCCCTATAAATCATCACAATAGCCTTCTGTCAACCTGTGAATGTATACACCAAAACATTAAAAAAGGTGTGTGCTTAGTTCTAGATATTTTCACACCATCCCTGTTTTGTACGGGAAGGCAAGTCGCACCCTACCAGTTCCCATATTTGACACTCAACTATCCTGTCTCAGGGAGAATACTGTTCACTTTCCAAAATATCATCCTATCTCTTTGTAAATTTGATGGTCCTTCACAATCCCTCTTGCTCTCATCCCTTTCAAATACCCCTCTTTAGCCCACCAGGCACTAAGGGGGTCCACCCTTGTTACTCAAAGGTCATCCCACCAAATTGGATTTTAAAGTCCCAGTATTTATTTGTTTTATCTAATTCGGAATCACAAGCAACCCAGAGAAATTGCACAAATGTGCCAAGGGCCAAAGGGTGACTACAAGGACAAGGACATTGTAGGGAAGGGAGGCAGTTGGGGTAGAAGGGAACTGTTTTTTAATAATGCTTCTGCTCTTTTTAAGGGAATGATTTTAATTAATCGAACAGTTAATACATTTATCAAATACCCCTCTTCACCATTTCATTCCCTTCCCACCCCACTGCTCGTTGCACAGTCTTTTTATCTGAGTACTCCACAATTGTCATCGTAAAATCTCAGACTCGCACCCAAATCTTGTTGACTAAGAGACACGCCTGGGCATCGGCCACTATTATTTGTCTGAAAACCTCATGGAAGGATGGCAATTAATTTCCACAGAACCACAACAGAAAATGAATCTTAGGAAACCATCTTGATGACCAGGCTGTTAACATGGATGGTCTCATTTGACCTTCTCATGTCTTACATTTCTTTGTAAGAAAACTGACTCTGATTTAGAGAAAAAACAGTACTCAACCCAAAGCTTTTAGTAGGAAGCATTAAGATCAGAGTAGACCACAATGTTGAACTGTGCTCTTTCATGTCTCTAGCAGAAGGTTAAGGCAATCCTAGGGGCAAACTCCTTTTGCCATCTTTCAAGGAAAACAGATTTGAGGGATAAGAATAATTATGCATATATTTGTTATTTAGTATTTTGCTGTTTTCCTGCTTCAGTGTTATTTTGCTGCAGTTTTGCAATGTCACTTTGTTGTGTTGTACTGCAGTGTTTGTTTTACACACAGTTTTGACTGCTTTATTCTGCTTTGCCCTGCTATATTTTATTTTAATATTTCTTTGTGTATGTTGCTATGTTATGCTGTTTACTTTAGGTATTAATAGATCCAATTGAAGATAAAACAAAACACAGTGATAAGGTCCAAGTAGAAGTTTATAATAACACCTCATCCATCAAAACCTGGTCTGCAACTGCCAGATTACATTCAGAACTATACACATTCTAAGTTCTATATTCTATATTCTATAGAACTGACATCATGTACATGTAATGAAGATAGACATCATACATCTCCCTTCTAATAATGAAATATACAGTCATTAAATTACAATATACACAGAAAAGATAAACATTTGAACTTCATGAACAATGAAAAGCACTAATTAACATTATCCTTAAAGTAAGATGGCATATTTTTCTTACGTCCACTTTGCCTAAGATCCGGACGAGACAACTTATCAGAGAAATCAAGCCTATCTTTTCCATCCATTTTCATTTCCAGATTAGATTTGAGAACAACCTCACAACTCAGATTCCAAATTCTTCCATCCTCCATTTTGACAGCATTTTTAAAACCTTTTATTACACGGATAGGTTTTGTATATTTTGACCAAGACATTACACCTACATACCAAATCACCTACTCCTACAGCAACCTGCTTAACTCTTTTTCTTTCATTAATTAAATTGTTTTTAACTGTAATCTTCTTGAAGTCTCCAAGCACCAATACCATTATCCTTGATACCTTTTCCCCAAATCATCCAACCTAGGCCGAATTTGGTGTTAGGAGTCCTTACTTTGAACAACTAAAAGGAGACTTTTGAGTAGTGGTGTGAGGTGTCAAACGATGAGCCAAGATACATGTTTGCAACTCCTCCTTCTAATGTAAATAATTCACTCTAGATAGTTGAATGTTCTCTTTTGTCACCCTATTACATCTTTCAACTGCCCCATTAGCTTCAGGATGATAAATTGAACATTGTTTGCATTGAATACGCCACCTCATCAAAAAATCACTCATTTATTTAGAACAAAGATGAGGACCATTATCAGACAAAAGTGTTTTTAGGAAAACTTTCTTTTTTTAACACATCCTGTAAAAACAAAATTACACTTGAAGTAGTCCCTTCTACCACACACGAAAACTCCACCCATCTAGAGAATCAAAATTATTAAATAAGGCGTAACATGTTCACCGCTAAGTGGCCCGACAATGTCGATGGCAATATCCTCTGAAGGACCAATAGGTAACCTGCAACAAACGATGGCCAAGGTTCGTGGAGTAAGGATTTTATCACTGATTTTACATTGCATGCGCTCCCTAACCTCATGCTTAATCTCTAAATCCATTCCAGGACACCAGAAACTAGCTCTCAATCTTTCCTTAGTTTTCACTATATCTAAATTGTCCCTGATGTGCTTCCTCCATCAATTTCTTCCTTAGTGACAAAGGAGAAACCCGTTTTATACCTCTCAACAGAGTGTCTTTGTCCACAGATAATTAGGCAGGAATCATATGCCAAGTTTTTGATAAAGATTCATCAAACATGGATTCTGTTTGTATCATGTTTATTACTTTCATCAACTCATTGTCCTTTGACATCTCTTCTTTCCTTTCATCCCCATTTATAATGCCTGACATAATTTCATAGACCTTAACTTCATCCTCCAGTATATCCTCCATTAACTGAATATCATCAACATCACCAACTAAACGGGAAAGACAATCAGCAGTTACTTTATCAACACCTGGTAGATGATCAACTACAAAATTAAAATCCTGTAAACCAAACACCCAATATCTAATCTTGGAGGAAATTAAATCAAGACCTTTTTTTGAAAAAATCTCTTTAAGAGGATTGTGATCTGAAAATACCTTAAAATAAGTTCCCAAAATAAGTTGGCAAAACTTATTAAGTGCCCAATAAATGGCCAACACTTCTCTTTCAACTACAGAGTAATTTATCTCAGCACCACATAAAGTTCTTGATGCACAAGCAATGAGTTGCTCCTTACCATCCTTTGTTTGTTTTAAGATTGCCCCCAAAACCTTTTGAACTTGCCTCTGTTACTACAGTAGTTTCTTTAACTGGAGTAAAAACCTGCAAATTTGGAGCATTTTCAAGTTGTTCTTTAACACAATGAATTCATCTTGACATTCTTGAGACCACTTGAACTCTTTGGGGCCGATTCACAGAACTAATCTGAGACAAAATCCTAAACTTACTACTTTTGGTATTCACAGAAGGCATTTTATAGTAGTGAAGTTTGGACTACTAACTTTACTACCACTAAATGCCTTCAAAGAATAGCAAAAGTAGAAAGTTTAGGATTTCGTCTAAAGCTAGTAGTAGTAAAGTTAGTAGTCCTAACTTGACTACTACTAAATGCCTTCTGTGAATACCAAAAGTAGTACGTTTAGGATTTTGTCTCAGATTAGTTCTACAAATCGGCCCCTCTGTTTTTACCAAGTAATTGTCTCATGTTATTAGACTTACTAGCCACATTTTTATGAACTTGCCATAATATTCAACCATTTCCAAAAATGACACAACTTCCTCTTTTGTTTTTGGTGATGCTAACTTGATAATAGTATCTACCAATTTCTCCTTTGGAAAAACAGCTGTAGACGTGATGTGATGACCCAAATAATTTACCTTCTGAACTGAAAACGTACATTTCTCAAATTTTAATGTGAGTCCTACCTTTTAAAGTCTCTACAAAACCACTCTTACTCTGATATCATGCTCTTGTTGAGTCAAACCAAATATTAATAAATCATCTTTATAACATTTGACCCCTTTCACACCTTTCAAAATTGATGACATTACCCTCTGAAAAACAGAAGCAGCGGACACCAGACCAAACAGCATTCTCTTATACTTGAATGCACCCATAAGAGTGATGAATGCTGTCAAATCTTGAAAAATCTGAGTTAGCTCAATCTGATGATAAGCCTGTGCGAGATCAAGAGGCGAAAAAAACGTTGCCCCATTTAAAGTTGACATGATTTCATCTATTTTGGCAGCGGAAATGTATCAACTACAACCTCTTTGTTTAGTGACCTCAGGTCCACACATAATCTTGAATCACCATTTGGTTTGTTGGCAACAAAACCTGGTGCCAACCACTCAGAGGCTTTCACTGGTGTTATTATTTCTTGCTTAAGAAGTTTATCTTTTTCTTATTTCTCTTGCAATGCAATCGGAATTCTCCTTACTTTAGCCACTGGGGGCACAGCCCCACTTTTCATCTTAATTCAATTCTTATACCCTTTTAAATATCCTTAACTTTTTTTAAACAAATGTGGAAATTCAACCACAAAATCACTAGATTTGGATTCAACCTTCTCTATTTGTACCTGCGGTTCTGCATTTGGATTTAACGTAACACCCAAGAAAACCATCATCTTTTTTGACACATACATTTTTCCCACAATTAACTTCTTCTCCATCTCAATACAGCACAGCGCCAAGACACCTACGGGTATAAGTCGCGCTTTACAAATCGCAAAAATAAATAAATAAATACAAGCATTAAAATACCCCAGAATGCTTATGGGTTGACCACCATAACATCCAGGAGTCACATTCATAATATGTATTCTGTTTTACTCTTGAAACCACTTGCAGAAAGTTTCTTTTGAAATAATAGTAAGATGAGAGCATGAATCAAATTTTATCTCCAAGCCTACCCCATCAATTCTTACATTTCCAACTGGATGATCTTTATGTTTGTAATCACTGACCTGACATATTACCTCTTTTATTTCCTTATTCTGGAATGTTCTTTGTTTAAATCTACAAAATCTTATAAAATGCCCCCATTTTCCACATCCACGACAGATAACGCTCAAAGCAGGACATATTTTAGAATTTGCTTTGTCACCAGATCTCCCACAAGAAAAACATTCAAATGAACTTTTTAAAACATCCTCCTTCACTACCTCTCTAGAGGGTATTTTTTAATTTTTTTATAAGACATAGATTCTCTTACTACTCTTCTACAGTTGGTTGAATTTTTTTTGTTTTCACTCTTCAATTCAGTAACACACCTTAACATATGTTCAAACTTTTTTGCTATATAAATTACCTCTTCTAACGGAAGTTCATCCTTAAGCCATAATTCTTCACAAATGTTATCCTCTCTACACTTTAATATAAATTGATCTCAAATACGTTCTCCATTAGCTGCTTTGAACTTACAATTTGATGCAAGTTTTCTCAAACGAGTTGAATAAACTTCAACTGTCTCCTCCTTTCACTCTTCCCTTAACCCAAAATGGTGTATTTCCATTATCGTACTCACTCTGGGTAAATAATCTATCTAGTTGTAATATACTTATCTCATATTCATTTAACTCTCTCTGTTCCTCTGTAGATAACTCAGGTAAATTCTCTAATACTTCCTGACCTAAACCATCAAGACAGTGTAATAACAACAAATGCTTCCTTTCTGCACTCAAATTTGTTCCACATACTTGTGCATAATGCCCCAAAATCTTCTTCCACCTGCTCCACTTAATAACTGGTTCTCCTGGACTGCTAAAAAAAAACGGAGGTGCCGGTACATTTTGCAAGACGTTAAAAAAAAAAAACCGTAACAAGAACAACACAAAATTAAAAGCTGTAAAACTGAAGAAAAATGAAACAAAAAAATGATGAATAAATCATGTGTTATCCACTTATAATTATGCCAACTAACAATTTTTTAAAAGAACTACTTCTTAAATGTATAATTCTTTGTTTGGTTTGTCTATCACAGATGAAGACACAGGTGTGCCTATCTCCACAGACAATTGGATGTTATTTAGCATTCTTTTCTATTTAGACAATAAAGATTTTTAATATTAACTAGACTCAGTTTGGTGTGCGCATCACCGTGGCAATCTTATTCATTAAAACTCCTTTTCGCGCACTTGTTCCTAATTTCCCCTGTTTGTAGAGCCTGTCTTCAATAAAGTTATAATTGATGCAAATCTTCCTGGTGTGAGTACCACCGTGGCAACACTTCTCCTTCAAAGGGCTCACTTCACACACACGTTTCTAATTACTCTTCTCGCTGAGCACGTACTTCCCCCTGTGGTCACTGGTGATTCGTGTCTAAACGACAATTGAGGTATTTAATTTTCTCCTTGAAAATATATTTTCAGATATGTTGTTTTGCTTAGTTGAGCGCTAAAACCTGTAAATATGCGTATCCTTGAAACTCGGGTTACGCACTCACAATACATTCCGTAGAGAGCGCACATGCCATTCAGCCTCTTGCGCCAATTCCTTGCACTGCGCTGTGTTCTGAAGATTGTACTCATGCCATTCAGTCCCTCGTGCTGATCTCTCGTGCTGGGCTGTGATCTGCGCTGTAAAGAAACCGCTGTGCCTCTCATAAATGCCACACGATAATAAATTAAGTCTTTACACTACCTTACGGGCCTGGTCCACCCACACTCTTAAGAAAAGGAAGTCCAAAAATAGATTCTCCTAAATTCATTTCTTTACATCACGATTAGAGACAAAGCCATCATACATCGACAGCGACTGTAATCTTTATGAACCTTTGACCTGATGTTGAGGTGCTTCCTCTTAATAGATCCCATCCTTGTTGCCAGTAAAAGATCCAGTTAAAGATAAAACAATAGTCAGTGGTAAGGTCCAAGCACAGGTTTATTATAAGCACCTCATCCATCAAAACCTGGTAAGCAACTGCCAGATACATTCAGAACTATACACATTCTAAATTCGATATTCTATAGAACTGGCATCATGCAAATGTAATGAAGATAGACATCACAGGTATGTCAACAATTGCTACACAATTTTAGTCCAAAAGTAGCATATGCCTGTTCCCATGACAAACAACCACGTACCACTGTCTAAGTTGGTAAAATAGCATTTCTCCATCTCTTCAGATATTTAAAACACTAGTCAGCTCAAAACTGTGGAAGAGCCTGTGTCCTCAATTAGCAATTGGAGTGCTTGTTTTATGTGAGGTGGCCCCCTGTCTTGATAACTCTTCATGACTCTCTCTTCCACTCTCCACTTCTTGTTTCTTTTTGTCACTTCTACATCTTCTCTTTCATACTGCTTTTTCCCTCACTGTTTTTATATCTTCCTCCTTATCTCTCTCTTTTCTGCCTTTCTATTTTGTTCTCTGGACCAAAGTTTAATAATGAATACTAAATCCTGGTCCCAAAAAATTAGTTCCAGTAAGTGCTCACATACTGCACAAATGTTGCCCTGAAGAAATCAATTTTGTGAATCCCGTAGGGTAAAGGACACCACAATCATGTTGGATCTTTTGCAATATTTTGCTGATACATTCATGGCTATGAGCTTGTAATACATATGCAATGTTTATTAAATTGAATTTACAAACTCCAGCAGTAAAAAAAGATAATGTGAGGTGAACTGCGGGGAGAATACATGTCAGAAAATCTCAGTCAAAAATGTAATCCGTCATAAATATTGTTTCCTAACTGCTTCTCACGAACCTTCATCCCATTGGGAGCAGATTGTAAATAATTAAAATCCATTTAGGATGTAATTTTGTAAATGATAGTTTGTACACATTATGTACCTCAGATGATATTCTTTCCATGATATGGCAGCCTAGAAGTTGCTTAGGACCGCCAGCCATTCCTCTTTATGAATCAACAAAGTGTTGTCAATCCATCATAAAACACAAGCTGAATCAGTAAGCAACAGTTTTGTGCTCCAAGGCACTGTAAACACTCAGTAACGTCACACGAAAGCACAATGAAGCTCGAGCAATAGAAGAGACAAGGGAAAACTGTAAGGGTGATTAAGTTTCGAGGAAACATTACATTTAAGTAATATGTTTTCTTCAAGGGAGATTAAAAGCTAAGCAGAGACAATGAAAAAAGTGGTTGAAAGTGAAGGGACAGCTAGAAACAGATCACAGAATACTGGAATATGGTTGACGGAGAGAGCACAAAAGTATTCTGTGAGACTGAACAAGTGGGTTTAATACATTCAACCTGAGAGTTTGCCATAACTGACTCTGTGGGCCTCAGTTAAAAGGCCCTACCAGCACTATTCCGGCGCGGGAGCATCACTATTTTGACGTTGTGGTGGCACAATGTGCCACTGGCATATTTATAGGCCAAGTAAAGCAACGTTACGTGGCTTTTCACAGCGTTATAAATATGTGCCCCTTTCATGCAGAAAACTGTGTGAAAGGGGCGTTCCATAGGTGTTGCTGGGGAAGTTCCCAGCAATATCCATGGCTTTTTGACACTGCACCAGACTTATGAGAACTCGTAAGTATGAGGCAGCACCATAACTTAAGCCTGCCCTGGGGAGGCAGCACATTTAGAAAGAGGAAAAAGCCTCTTGTGATTGTTTTTGAACAGGAAGGTTTCCCTTCCTGCACAAAAAGGATCATCTTCCCGCAATGCAGGCACCTTTGCACCATGGTGCAAAGGTGCCTGCGTTGCCGCGTGACAGCCCATTGGGTGCTGGCGCAGAGGAAAAGGACTGAAATGCGCTTTTTCTATAAGGCACAGTCCTGCACTTTTCTTTTGCCGTAGGGAAGCGTAGCAGCAAGGACAGCTGCGCTACCCTACAGCAAAAAACCCACAAATGAGGCCATCTGTTTTTAAAGCTGTACCAAAAGCAGTGCTTACTTTGAGCCAGTGGCTGTTGGATATGTCCTCTGGCACTCATTTTTGGGGACCAGCACTTTTTTACCACAACAGACTTTGATCCAGACCAAGAGAGAGAAAAGCACAAAAGGGTGTAAGAAGGAAGACTAGAAAGACAGAACAACAGTGACAAAAGCAGAGATGAAAAAGAGTAAGATACAGAGGCAGAGCGTGTATGATGGTGGAATCAAGAGGCATGAGGTTAAATCAAGACTATGGGGCCTTGGCATTTTGCAGTCCAATAAATAGTCGCGCTGTTCGCAAGCCTCTGAGCAAAAACTTGGGTCCCAACATTTATTAGGTCTTAATTCATTCATGCACTCCTTGCCTGCGAGAGCTATAGTACGAAGTCAGTTTCAAGAAGGGGACTCTAAGCCCCGCCCCTCCTAGCGTCAGAGTTTATGTTAAACGCTGGCTTTCCATTTAAAAGGAGGGTTTACGGTTGCCTCCCTTTGGCATTTGGTGGATTGCCTCGCCTGATTCACAGCTGCCGTGAAGACATTTCTTATCTGTTGGTTTATTTAACAAGCAGATAAGAAAAGTCTTCCCGACAGCTGTGAAGCAGGCACGGAGCTCAGAGGCGAACAGGGTCATGGGGAGGACAAGGCAATGGCGAGCGCTTGTGTTTTTTGTCCCTTGTGCAGCTGATGCTCTTTTCTGCTGAGCCATCATGACTTGACACCTGACGACGCTCTCTTCATTGCCCGCATGCCATGGATTTCAAAGTCTGGGTGGACGGAGTCCTACGAATCGTATGCGGGGTAACAGAAATCGCAACCTGCCAAAAGGTGGTCATTGCGTTGTCACAAGCAACAGGTACGTGGTCACCTGGCTGGATGCTAAGGTCACTAATGGCGCCTCTCATGGCCACTGGTCCGAATCCCGCCGGGTCCACTGAGGCTATCATCCTTCTGAGGCTGTTAAAATGAGTACCATTTGAGTTGGATAACAATACACACATGTTATTTCAGTGCCAGGAGGAGCATGAAGGTGTGCTTTTCAAAAGCATATTGTGTAGCAGTGTATCTGATCTGCGGTGCTGGCCACCTCATTAGCTTAGTGTTGTGATGTTGCTTGTCTCCCAGCTCCTGTGTGATTGCAACATTTATAACAGAAGAGGAGATCTCTTGGCTGTGTTGCTGACTTTGGAGTCCAGAGACCTGGTTACTGAGCCTGTCTTCCAGTTTGTATAATAATAATAGCTGTGTTATGCTGGCCCTCTAGGCAGTGGTGTCATTGTGGAAATTGGCCAACCAACACTGCTATCTAATCACCAGACTAGACAATGCATGTTTGACTTCCCATGCTACTGGCCTCTTGGCCTCCAGGGGTTCTAGGCTTCGGAGGTGGTCTCTCGTTGTGTTTCTTGTTTTTAATGTGTGCGTCACCTTACCTCAGAAGATCCACGGGTCTTGCACTGATGGCAGGGCGATGACACCACTGCTCCCAATCAGGCATCCTCTCATTCAATGGGGCACTGATTGGTGACTGCGAATGCTGTCTTCATCTCTCGGACTGAGGCTTCGACTTATGTAAGCGGGCCCCACATTTTCTGGCCTGTGGCCACATTTATTTATTTGGTAACGTATATAAATCACACCCTAATCGCTAGGGTATCAGGAGGGTTTGTAAAGATGTCAGTGTGCATCCCTGGGCACAGCTGCAACACAACACCTAAGCATGGGCGAATTTTACGAATTTGCGGTTTGCGAATTCGCAAACAAATCCACGTATTCGCGGATTCCCCAGCGAAATCGCAGATTTTTTGGTAATTGCACTACTATACTCAACTGGAGTACTTTCTACTGGCTAATCAGTAAGTGCTACCTCGTTGGGTAAATGTATCGTGCTTTTCCTACACTACAGCTGCGTAAATGCCCAGAAGAGTTGACCCCGTGTGTCTGTAACTTTGCCACCGCGCCCATAGGCGCTGAGGTCCCTCGAGTGAGCTGCCCATGACAGTGGGGGAAAGGGAGGGAAGAAATTGCATAGCCTAGTGCGTGTGGAGCCGGGCTTCTGTTCGAGTTCACATGCCTCTTGTTTATGAAGGGTCAGAGACCGATAAGAGCAGCAGATGAGGAGAAAGCAGTAAGTGCTACCACGTTGGGTAAATGTATCGTGCTTTTCCTGCACTACAGCTGCGTAAATGCCCGGAAGAGTTGTGTTCAGTGACAACGTGTGTCTGTAACTTTGCCACCGCGCCCATAGGCACCAAGGTCCCTCGAGTGAACTGTCCATCACAGTGTGGGAAAGGGAGGGAAGAGGTTGCATAGCCTAGTGCGTGTGGGGCCGGGCTTCTGCGCGAGTTCACATGCCTCTTGTTTATGAAGGGTCAGAGACCGATAAGAGCAGCAAATGAGGAGAAAGCAGTAAGTGCTACCTCGTTGGGTAAATGTATAGTGCTTTTCCTACACTACAGCAGCGTAAAGGCCCGGAAGAGTTGTGTTCAGTGACCACGTGTGTCTGTCTGTATCTTTGCCACTGCGCCCATAGGAGCTGAGGTCCCTCGGGTGAGCTGTTCATCACAGTGGGGGAAAGGGAGGGAAGAGGTTGCATATCCTAGTGCATGTGGGGCTGGGCTTCTGTGCGAGTTCACATGCCTCTTGTTTATAAAGGGTCCGAGACCGATCAGAGCAGCAAATGAGGAGAAAGCAGTCTTCTGGTCACTGGAAGTACTGGGGGATTGCGCTCGAGAAACTCGTGGATGCCTAGAGACCACCATCACGGATTACAGCTAATTGTAGATGGTAGATCTGGGGAGAAAGCACACCTGCCTAGCATCGACCGTGCTCACTAGATTCTTGGGCTGATTATAATGCGTTAATGAATTTGAGCTTCAACTCGGGCACCTGCTTTTTTTTATCTGTAAGTGCTTCCTGTTGAGGTTTAATTGTTGGGACAGGTGCCTCGTTGCCTAATTGTAACTATTCTCTGACCCTGCTTCGAGGGTCAGAGCAGGGTCAGAGAATAGTTGCAAGTAGGCAACGAGGCGCGTCAGGAAGCACTTACAGGGTTACAGCAGGTGCCCAAGTTGAAGTTAATTTCTTTGAAACTATTTTGTAAATGGTTACAAAGAAATCAGCTTCAACTTGGGCACCTGCTGTAACCCTGTAAGTGCTTCCTGAGCAAAATTCGTCCCGCTCGCGGATTCGCGGATTTTGCCGTGATTTTGCATGATTCGTGGATGAAATCGCAGAAAATCTGCAAATTCCGCGAGCTGAACGAATTTCCCGCCCATAATTACACAGCAACAGGAGGACAGCGGTGCCCACAAAGTAAGATCACACCCAGGTCATCTTCAGTGTGCAGGCAGGAGCTGAGGCAGATGACGAGATTTCCGTTCCTGGACAGTAACAGGAAGTGGTGAATTCAGGATGATATATCCATATTTGGGTTGAGCGCAGAGTAGGCAGTTCAGATGATGGTGACGTGGACAGCGCTTATCACTAGAATGCTACAGTTACATACAGCGTGTGAATCATGGGTCCTTTCAGTGGGGCAGTAAGTGTTTTATCTGGAAACAAACCTTGCACCTTAACACAAACACCACGACGCGCAAAAGTGAACATTTGGATATCAAGGGATACTTGGCTTCAACCTCGATTCAGGTCCCATTTGTAACTTATTTTGTGTACTCACTTATGTGAAATATTGTAAAAGCAAGAGAACACCACAAGAAGTGTATGGCAGAAGAGGCATTTTTTAAACAAATTCGTTTTATTTGGTTGTCAGTTAGGATGCAGCAGATGTGAAATGTAGGTTATGGGCGTTCGGAACACCGTACAGGGTAAACAACCTTCACAACGCGGTCAAAACACCACGGTGCCATTAAGACGCGTCTTTTACAACGCAAGTCGTTACCACGACTTGCGCTGGAGGGCACTCTAGACTAAGGAATAGTAGATTTACTATTCCAACACTTTCCTTACTGTACGTAGGCTGGAGGTGGAATAGTAAATCTTACTATTGCTAAGTCCAGCAACCTACAGCACAAGTCGTAGTAACGACTTGCGTTGTAAAAGATGCGTTGTGATGTACCGCGATCATTTTGATCTCGTTGTAACATCATACATCCCCGTACAGGCATGCATTAACATCTGCTTGCACCTGGTAAGACGAAAAGTAAACATCTCCAACACACCCAGAGATCTTATCAAGGCTGATTCTAAACTTAGATTCAACAAAAGGCCACAAGGAATGTGTGCCATTCCCAGGAGGCCAGTAACGGCATATGAAGTCCTTAAGGATAGAGTTTCACCTCAAAGGATGAACGTGGCAACCACTGCTAAAGGTTTTGCGTTTATTGTCGTAATAGCAGACAAAATGGATGTGCATACCACAGACTATGGCCGTGAGACGGACCCTCGTTGGTCAGTCATCTGTACCTCAATTCTCAAACCTCATACAGAGCTGTATGAGCAGGACGGCCTCCGTAGAAGTTTTCAAATCTTCTTTGGGCTCCCAGAGCCAGGGATGTTGATAAGCACCGGGTACCCTACTGTTTCGGTTCGACCTGTACAGTGACTGCCATTTAAAGCGTTTCCACTGGGCTGCAGCGCCGAGAGTCGTCACCCCGTCACCGGCCGCTGCCAGCGTTTGATCACTGCCAGTCTGCTGCAGAATTGAACTGGCAGCCCTGAGCTGAAAGAATAAGATTAACTTTTAAAGGCCAGCCCTGTAGCTCGGTTTTATGTCTGTCCTGATAGCCATCTCTGCTCTGGGGTCCCTAGCGGAAAGTAGTATGGCCACAAAACGCACATGGTTTCCACATTTTCTGTATACTGACCTGCATTACTGTGCTTCGTTTACCATATGTGGTGGTGTATTTTCATCAGGACTTTCAGTGGGTTCCCAGCACTGGCAGGAATTCAAAATAGACATTGACACGGGCCTCTACCGGGCCCTTTGTTCATGTCCTTCCCGTTATAAGAAGAAACAGTGATTTTTGTTCTCAACAGTGTGTGTCAGACCACATAGGGCAATTCAAGTCAGAGGGGCGGTACCTGTACCTTTGCCACATGTCACACTATGGTGCTTGGTGTGTGTGTGCCTGTTTCCTGGAAATAGTCTATTTTCTGGATTTTTTTGGTTTCGTTTTTCATACAACACGTGAGTGCTATTAAGCACCCTTTATAACACTGTAGGGAAAATGTTACTTCTGTAACAATTGCTGTATTGAAAATACAATTGGCTTCATTATGCCTCCAGTTAACACATGTTTTTATTTTATTTTTTTATTTAGCACTGGCTAGACCCAGAGGTATCAGAGCGCTTTACAAGAGTAACAACAGCCGTACAATAAATTACATAAAATCACACAATAAAACAAGCATTAAAAATGCAATAGGTCTCGTCTTTTATTAAGTTAAAGCCATTTTCTTTGCTATACAATACCATTAGCAAAGCAAATTGATTTAACTTAATCAAAGACCAGACCTATTGCATTGTCAATGCTTGTTCTTTTACCAGTTAAGCACTGGCCAAAAGTGTCCTTAAACTTAAACTAAAGTTAGCTTCCTTTAATTAGCTAGGGAGAGCCGAAGGGTGCTATACTGACCATGTGTGAGCACCATTTTGCTGTGTGAGGGTATGCATGTCAACCTTTCTTCATCTCAGTAAGCCACCATTATGCTGAATCTGATACACATTCTGACACTATTGGTGGTAGGTGGACATGGCTGCAAAACTGCAATGACTTCAAAAGGCCTAATGACAAATACAGTAGTGTGAACCTGTTAGACCGGATAGACTTAGGGTGGTCCTCCCCAAGCTTTACCCCTACCTCCTCCATTTTTATTGACCTTGTTTTTGCTGGCCTTAGGCCTCCGTACACTATGTCACTGTTAACTAGTGCTGAAGTGCTAGTACTTGCTCCTCTAAACATAGTACCATTGGAATAATACCTGATTGACAAATTTTAATTACTAATAAGTCCCTAGAAAAGGACACTACATGCACCCAGATCCTGTAAATCAAATGCTAATAGTGGGTCTGCAGCACTCATTGTGGCAACCACTTAAGTAGCCCCATAAACATGTCTTAGGCCTGCCTTTGTAGCCAGTGTGTGTGCAGTTTTAAACTGCCATTTTGACACGGCAAAATAAACTTTTTGGCAGGCCCAACCCTTCCATTTTAATACAAATAAGTCACCTCTAGGGTAAACCATGGGCAGCTCAGAGGACAGGGTGCAATGTTTTTAAAATGTAGAACATGTACTTTTCGGTTTTGCATGTCCTGGTAGTGAAAAACTCTTTCATTTGTTTTTACTACTGCAAGGCCTATATCTCCCATAGGATACTGTTGGAGTTGCCTTGTTATATTTTATACTTGTAATTTCCAAATGGGAATAGATAATCAGTTCATGTTTGGTTTCTCTGGAATCACAATTTTAAATCCTAAGTTATGGGGAATTCAGATTGGGGGCGTGGCTTGGATGCCGGAGGGACTGGAAGCGTGAGCCCGGAGCTCCGCGCCTGATCCCCGCTAATATCCTGAAATTGGGAGCGTTATCCCGCGTGGATGACACCATCGATGAGCTAATATTTGTCGGAATGGTGGCGGCACCCCGGGAGCCATAAGAAACGCACCTGCGGCGTCACGCGAGCTCGAGCGAGGAACCGCCTGGCCTTGCGGACGGGGCTGCCCAAAAAGGCGAAGGAAGCCGCGGACACAGATCGCAGACACTGAAGAACCGACCTGCAAAGCACTGTCGCGAGAACTGTGTCGAGAAGGAAGGCGGGGTCAATAGCGATTCCCCGTGACTGCGCTGGACACCGATGCATGCTGCCCTGCTGGTGAAGTCCTCCTCGGCTGCCGACTAGCCAACACGGAGCTCTACAAAATGGTGGCCACGGCCCGGACCGGCCACTGAAGAGGCTGTCGGAGGCCGTTGACGGGAAAGGAAGATGCGGTCCCTAGCGGCTGCGGCTCGTCCTCACTGCCGCCCGGCCGCGGGGGGGGGGGTGGCTTGCCCGCCCTGCGCGGTGAGTGCACCCTCGGGCAGGTAGACCAAGGCGCTGTGCGACTGAGAGCAGCCTGTCCGGCGGAGTGGTACGGGCTGCGCCTGCTGCAGCGGGTGGTTGCGGAGCCATCGCCTGCACTGCTGTGGCCCACTAGAGGAGCGCCGGCGCCCTGAGGCAAGTGAAGGCGTGAGGACTGGGTCGGAATGGGGGAGGTGTCCGGGACCCCGGGGACGAGCGTGCTGACCGGACCGGGGGCGGACGGAGCAAACTGAGCGTACATGCACATATATTGAACTACAAAAGCCCACTCTGCCACCCCAGTTCAGACATGGCTATATGCAAATCAGTCTGACCCTGTGCCTCAGGGGAACAGTCCAGCCCGAACTGCCAAGTCATGTCTTCCCTGGACCGGAAACAAGCTACTGAGGACCGGTTTCTGGCACTCCAGCCCTCCTTAGCCCGGCCTGCTTGAATCCAGTGGCAAAGTGAGCAAGGGACTCATGACTGAGCATACCCTGCCACACTTATGGCGGCCAAAAGCGGTACAAAAGGGGGTGGTGATGGACGGAGAATCTGAATCAATCAAACACTCACACCCAGTCAAAAGATCTGGGTTTAATCCATCACCGGCCATGTCTGAACTGGGGTGGTGTGGAGTGCAAAAAAACGATGGATTTAGGCCCTGATCTCTGTACTGGGGTGAATGTATGACATTGTTCTGCATTCTGTCCATCAACTGTGGTTTTTGCATTTGTCACCCCGAGTGGGATGGGTATGCTCAGACGTGGGTCCCATGCTCTCCACACCACTGGATTCATGCAAGCCGGGCTGAAGACGGCTTGAATGCCAGAAACCGGTCCTCGGAAGCTTGTTTCCGGTCCAGGGAAGGCATGGCTTGGCAGTTCAGGCTGGACTGTTCCCCTGAGGCACAGGGTCAGACTGATTTGCACATGGCCATGTCTGAACTGGGGTGGTGTGGAGTGCAATAAAATTATGGCTTTAGGCCCAGATCTCTGTACTAGGGTGAATGTATGACATTGCTCTGCATTCTGTCCATCAACTGTGGTTTTTGCATTTGTCACCCCGAGTGGGATGGGTATGCTCAGACGTGAGTCCCATGCTCTCCACACCACTGGATTCAAGCAAGCCGGGCTGAAGACGGTTGGAATGCCAGAAACCGATCCTCGGAAGCTTGTTTCCAGTCCAGGGAAGACATGGCTTGGCAGTTCGGGCTGGACTGTTCCCATGAGGCACAGGGGCAGACTGATTTGCATATAGCCATGTCTGAACTGGGGTGCCAGAGTGGGTTAAAGAACGGTGATGGATTAAACCCAGATCTTTTGACTGGGTGTGAGTGTTTGATTGATTCAGATCCTCCGTCCATCACCACCCCCTTTTGTACCACTTTTGGCCGCCATAAGTGTGGCAGGGTATGCTCAGACGTGAGTCCCTTGCTCACTTTGCCACTGGATTCAAGCAAGCCGGGCTGAAGACGGCTGGAATGCCAGAAACCGGTCCTTGGAAGCTTGTTTCCGGTCCAGGGAAGACATGGCTTGGCAGTTCGGGCTTGACTGTTCCCATGAGGCACAACGTCAGACTGATTTGCATATAGCATGTCTTAACTAGGGTGGCAGAGTGGGCTAAAGAACGGTGATGGATTAAACCCAGATCTTTTGACTGGGTGTGAGTGTTTGATTGATTCAGATCCTCCGTTCATCACCACCCCCTTTTGTACCGCTTTTGGCCGCCATAAGTGTGGTAGGGTATGCTCAGACGTGAGTCCCTTGCTCACTTTGCCACTGGATTCAAGCAAGCCGGGCTGAAGACGGCTGGAATGCCAGAAACCGGTCCTCGGAAGCTTGTTTCCGGTCCAGGGAAGACATGGCTTGGCAGTTCGGGCTGGGCTGTTCCCATGAGGCACAGGGTCAGACTGATTTGCATATAGCCATGTGTGAACTGGGGTGGCAAAGTGGGCTAACGAACGGTGATGGATTAAACCCAGATCTTTTGACTGGGTGTGAGTGTTTGATTGATTCAGATTCTCCGTCCATCACCACCCCCTTTTGTACCGCTTTTGGCCGCCAAAAGTGTGGCAGGGTATGTTCAGACGTGAGTCCCTTGCTCACTTTGCCACTGGATTCAAGCAAGCCGGGCTGAAGACGGCTGAAATGCCAGAAACTGGTCCTTGGAAGCTTGTTTCCGGTCCAGGGAAGACATGGCTTGGCAGTTCGGGCTGGACTGTTCCCATGAGGCACAGGGTCAGACTGATTTGCATATAGCCATGTCTGAACTGGGGTGGCAGAGTGGGCAAAAGAACGGTGATGGATTAAACCCTTTTGACTGGGTGTGAGTGTTTGATTGATTCAGATCCCCTGTCCATCACCACCCCCTTTTGTACCATATATTGATCTACTGCCATCGCCCTGAGGTGCGCTGCCGTGGCTCGCCATCTGCAGGGTGAAACGGTGGAGCGGGACGCTCATCTACGCGAGCAGCGCTAGCGGACCCTCATACTGGACCCTGGAGTAAAGGAAACAACGCCACGATGCCCTAGTACTGTTTGACACTGGAGACCTGTGCGGTAGATCGGCGGCGCGCCTTGGCGGAACTGGGCCCTGAGGCCGGCGGCGCAACGACAGCTGAGATACGCTCGTGGCCTGAATAGGCGACCGAGAGGCACAGAGGCGTGGAGTAGGAGAGACTGGGAGATCCTCAGTGCTACTACGCGACTGTTGCCTGGTGGGCTTCTGCGGTGCAAGATGTCGATCCGGGAGTGACAATGCCCTACTGGGAGAAGTCTCGCATCTCTGGCCCCTGAGTGCAGCGAGGGCTGAGAGGTGAGATTGGAGGTGGCTACGCGCTGAGAGACTACTGAGACATCACTGCTGCCTAGCCTCTATGCGCTGGGTTACTAGAAGTGTTGTAGCTACATTGGAGATCAGGCTTGGGAGGACACCAACTCTGGGAGAGCCCCTGTTGAGCACTACCCTTTTGTGGGGTTGCATGTGACCCATTGGTGCTGGAGGGTGGCACATTTGGCTGTCGCAGAGGCTTGATGGGGAAGCCCAAGGGGAAGCAAGAGGGGGCTACTAGCTCCGAAACGCCGGAGGGTACTGTGCCGGGACCTGCTGACTTGCTGCAACTCCAGGACCGCATTCTGGATGCCATAGCGGCAATGAAGGAAGCATTGCAGCAAGACATTGTGCAGGTGGCAACAGGGTTGGGGATCCTCCGTGCGGACCACGCTAAACTCAAAGACAGAGTCAAAGGCACGGAGAATGCCTTGCAAGAGCTGGTCCCGGCTCATAAATCCGTGGAGGTGAGGCTGGCGGACGCACTTGACCGGATACAGGCGCTTGAAAGACGGGCAGAAGACGCCGAAAATCGCAGCAGACGCCACAACGTCCGTCTGGTGGGCCTGCCGGAAAAAAAAGAGGGTGGAGACATGGTTGGATACTTGGACGATTGGTTCCGATCGGCAGTGGCTCCAGAGGGACTCTCACCTTTCTTCACACTTGAGCCGGCGCACCGGGTCCCGGCTAGGCCTCCCAAGCCAGGCCAGCCCCCCCCGACCGGTGGTGATCAAGTTGTTGCATTATAGGGACAGGGATTTGCTGCTTCAGAGGGCCAGGGATGCGGGCCCATTTCAAGTGGACAATAGCAATGTGACGCTATTCCCTGACTACACTATTGAGACCCAGAGGCTGCGTGCTTCCTTCTTATCTCTTAAATGGGAACTGAGAGCCGAAGGCATCCAATACTCTCTACTCTTCCCGGCCAAGCTCAGAGAGGTAGTGGACGACAAGACGCTCTTTTTCCCCACGTCGGCGGAAGCCTGGTCATGGTGGGAATTGTACAAAGCAGGAACGGATGGAGCAAAATTCAGTGAGGAGGATGAGCGACGCCGGCTCCCAGTGCGCAAATGAAAAAGGCTCCGCAGGCGCCAACAAGGATCCAGAAAGCCCACAGGATCTCAGATGGACGAGGAGAGAAGGGCGGCACTGCAGGCAGTGGTGGACCTGGCAGGGACTGATGCAGCCCAGTCACGCCAGGGCACAGACTCGGAAGCTCTCGCCACGGGCTCGGAAACGGACCTGTCAGATGTTAACGGCGCTAAAGGACCGATAGTGACGCCGCAGACATCGGAGGAAATCGTGGGACCCTGATACGGATGCTGATTGAGGTGGCCATTTGTGGTAACTGGGGGGTCCGTACCTAACGATGCAGGAATGCATAGCAAAACGGACTGGGATTACTGAATGCATTTATGAGGGGATTGCGGGGCGGGAGATGGGACTATAGTAGCCACCTTCGGGTCCGAGTTACACCCTATTGGCCCATAAGGCTAACGCGGTGTCTACTGCGGAATAGGTGGAAGTTGGGTTGTTTCCTGGGTTTGGATGGGAGCTGATGCTTCGAAATTGGGTCCTGTTCTGGGGGGAGGGCGCTGAGGGTAGTTGGGGATGCTCTCCGATGGAATTCGTTTGGTTCTGTTAAGGGCGGGAACTATATGGAGGGGGAGAAAGTCCGCCTGAAGTTTTGTTGGGTGGGTACCACCACCGGCGCTGGGGCACGGAACTGTGCTGCACTGTTTTGGTCATTGTGGGGCTATGGCTAGCTCAGGTACATTGAGATGTATAACCTGGAATGTGAGGGGGCTGTATACTATGGCGAGAAGGCATAGGGTTCACGCTTACCTTGTTCGTAGGGGGGTCCATATAGCGTTTCTGCAGGAAACACATCTGACGAAACAAGATGGTGTAGCGCTGCAGCGCAGGTGGAGAGGGCAGGTGTTTAACACCACGTATTCCGCGTTTGCAAGGGGTGCATTAGTCTGGATCAGAGCAGGCACTCCCTTCAAGGTGATCAGGCACATCATAGAACCCGAGGGCAGATATGTGGCTGTCGAGGGCAATCTTAGAGGCCGGGATATAGTCTTATGTAGCGTGTATGCACCCAACATTGACCAGCTACCTTACTTAACGAGACTTTCTGGAGTGCTTGCGACATACTTAACAGGCCCTATCATGTTAGGAGGGGATTTTAACTCGGTGATGGATGTTGCATTGGATAGATCCCACCCATCGCTGAGAGACTCCCCGGTGCATCGACTGGTGAAGGGCAGGCTTAATTGGCAGGAGAGGTGGGGACTGGCGGACGCTTGGCGCGCGCAACACCCAACTGCACAAGACTACTCGTATTATTCTAGCTTACATGACCTCCATGTTCGACTCGACTCGATATTGTGCTCCCCGCTTGTGCTACCTGCTGTGGTGCGCACAGAGTACCTCACCTGCACACTCTCTGACCATAACTCCATGCTGCTGACACTGGACTGGATGACTGAGATAATAATAATAATAATACTGATATTTGTAGAGCGCGAACAGCTACCTCACGAGGAGGTGTCCCGGCGCTAAGTGAGCAATTAAGCAAAGCAGGAGGCAAGGAGATTGCTTAGGTTTTCTGCATAAAGAGCCAAGTCTTTAATAGCTTCTTAAAGCTAGATTCTGTCGTGGCAGATTGGATGGCGGAAGGCAGGGCGTTCCAAAGTTTCGCTGTGCCAGCAGTAAAGGACCTGCCCCCAAGTCTGGCTTTTCTAGCTCGTGGGACGAGTAGCTGAAGCAGGGAATTAGATCGCAGGTGCCTCTCCTGATGGTAGCGGGGGAGTCTGAGTTTTAAGTAATTAGGGCAGGTCCCTCTTAACGCTCTAAACGCCAGGGTAAGAACTTTGAATTTTATTCTGCTTGCCACTGGGAGCCAATGCAGTTCGCGCAGATGCGGAGAGACATGCTGTCTGAAAGGAATGTGCTTTATCAGTCTCGCAGCCGCATTCTGCACGATCTGCAGGCTTTGCACCAGATATTTAGGTAAGCCAAGATAGAGACCGTTCGCATAGTCCAATCTGGATGTAACTGTCGCATGGACTAGCATTTTGCGACACTCTTCTGGTAGAAGAGAAAGGAATTTACGGAGGTTCCTGAGTTTGTGAAGACACCCAGAAGTGACCTGCTGTATATGAGAGGAAAAAGAGAGACTCTCGTCCCATCTTACTCCCCAATTCTTCGCATTGGTTCCGGGGGATGGTGGTGGGCCCATTTCAGTAGGCCACCACAGGTCCGAAGGGGGATGAGTGTTTTTACCAAAGAATATCACTTCCGTTTTGCTTGCATTCAGTTTTAATTTATTTGCATTCATCCAGCTGGCCACATCTCGAAGGCAGCCCCTCATTTTGCTAAAAGCTGCCTCCGACACATCCAAATAGGGGAAGACTAATTGCGTATCATCTGCATACGAAATCGCCTTGACCCCCCATTTGGCAATCAGGGTAAAAAGTGGGGCTAAATAAACATTAAAAAGTAGAGGGCTGAGTGCCGACCCCTGAGGAATGCCACAACAAAGGCGTTTTGGCTTGGAGGAGAAGGTGCCCAATGCCACTTTCTGGGAACGCTCTGTGAGATAAGAGTGGAGCCAGTTCAGTGCCTTATCTTCCAGACCTATATCCTTCAACCGTAGCAGCAATCTGCCATGATCCACCGTATCAAATGCGGCTGATAGATCCAGGAGCACCAGCATAGCTGATGCTCCTGAATCTAAGGACCACCTAATCGACTCCGCCACCTCGATAAGGGCGGTCTCGGTGCTGAAACCTGATCTAAAACCTGACTGTGTTTCATGCAGAATCCCTTTTTCCTCAATAAAGCTGGTCAGTTGTCGTTGTATCAACTTTTTGAGCATTTTACCTGGGGCTGCAAGTAGGGAGATTGGGCGGAGATTACTTAGATCATCGGGGGCGCCATTGGGCTTCTTTTTCAGAGGGAGAAGTGTGGCATGTTTCCAACACTCAGGGAACGTGCCTGTTTCAATGGACATATTCCATATATGTAGGAGTGGCAATACAATTGCACCCGACATCATTTTCCAAAGCTTGGGCGGGCATGGGTCATTAGGGGCCCCTGATTTGCATTTTTGTATTTCCTTTATTGCCTCTGGGAGGGAGATAGGATGAAATTGAGCTAAAGAAAGGGAGTCCCTACTCGCGGGTCCCTACTTGGCAACTGCGACCGGACACACTAGACGATCCACTGTTTCGGGCGGCACTCGAGGAGGGGATCACACACTATTTCGCTGAAAATGAGGGTACCACTACGTCCAGAGCAATGGAATAGAATGACTTCAAGGTTGTTATTCGAGGACAGTGTATAGGAAAATTCGCAGGAGTACGCAGGATCCTATTAGATGACCTTGACAAAGCGGAGAAAAAGCTGTGAGACGCAGAGGTGGCACGACCGGGTCACTCTGAGCTCCAAGAGGTTGTTAGTGCAGCTAGGGAAGCAGTGGCAGGCGAGATGGAGTGCCTCCGTAGCTTCGACCACAAGGCCTATCTGCTGCAAGTGCATGCGGAAGGGGACAAAGCTGGGACACTCCTAGCATGGCTGGCTAACCCCGACAAGCGCAGCCCCCCGTTCCTAACCCTGACAGGGGAGGGAGGACACGTGCTCTACACCCAGAAGGAGATATTGAAGAGCTTCCGCAACTACTATGAGACTTTTTATAGAAGCGCATTAGAGGGAAGGGAGTGCGATATTGACACCTTCCTTGGGGGACTCCAGTTGCCACAATTGGATCAAGAGCAGGCCGATAGCCTGGGCAAGGATATCGACTTAGAGAAGATCAGGGGTGCTGTGAAAAAAATGGCCTGTAACAAAACCCCGGGATTGGATGGCTTGCCCATAGAATTTTACAGTAAATACCTGGACCTGCTTGCTCCGCGCCTCCAAACGGTGTACAACGAGGCCAAGACCAATGGCTAACTGGCCCAATCCATGTGCGAGGCACTGGTGATCCCCTTGCTGAAACCGGGGAGGGAGAGCCACAGTCCTGCTTCTTATCGGCCACTGTCGATGCTGACCACAGATTGCAAAATCCTAAGTACCATACTAGCGACCAGACTGTTGCAATATATGTCTGGGTTGGTCCACAACGACCAGTCCGGATTTATTCCCACACGCAATACTACCATAAATATTCGGAGACTCATACGCCTGCTGGACGATCCGCTACCGGGAGCACAGATGCCCTTGGTATTATCAATAGATATAGAGAAGGCATTGGATAGTTTGGAGTGGGAGTACCTGTACAAGGTCATGCAACGATTTGGCCTTGGCGACGGTTGCATCCGCTGGACGAGAGTACTGTACGCATCGGCAGTTGTGAAGGTGCGAGTGGGCTCCCTCATATCGCACCAATATCCGGTGGGCCGGGGCACTCGACAAGGTTGCTCCCTGTCCCCCCTGCTGTTCGCCCTGGCAATAGAACCATTAGCGGCTGAGACCAGGACGGGGAAACATTATAGGGGCATAGTCAGCAGGAGAGGCCCACAATTTATCTCGCTGTACGCAGATGACCTCCTTATATTCCTCGAAAATGCGGAGGAGGCCCTGGAGGGAGCAGAGAGACTCCTCTCGCTCTTTGGCAGGCTCTCAGGTCTGAAAGTCAATTGGTCCAAGATCTGCCTATTCCCTCTGCGACAGGGAGAGGTACGCCCCGCCAACCGACCATTGTTCAATTGGGAACCCACCTGCATGAAATATCTCGGAGGGAAGAAGGGAGGCTTCCTCAGGGTGGGACGACTTGACTACACTGTACAATGTAAGATATAACCATAAGCGGGTGGGGAGCAAAATAGGGAAAAAAACAAAAAAAAATAACCTCAAATCTGGTAAACAAAGGTTTTCGATGGGGACAAGATGGTCCTTTTTTCTCTTTTTAATTTTTTCAATTTTTCAACCAAAATTTTCTTTCTAAAAACGGAATGGCGAAAGAAAAGATGATAAAAATTCTCTCATGGAATGTTAACGGTTTGAGGACTCCCAAGAGAAGAAGAAGAATCTTGGAGTATCTGAAAGAGGTAGAAAGTGAGATAATTATTCTTCAAGAAACTCACTTAATAAAATCAGAGTGGTCTCAAATTGTGAAAAACTTACACTGGATTGGCTCAAGCATTCATACATCACAAGACTGCAATATAAAAGGAGTGGCAATTATCATAAAAAAATCGCTGAATGCTAAACTGGAATCAGAAGAGGTCGATAAAAAGGGAAGATGGGCAATGGCCAAAATTAGAATATTAGGCTCCACACTTATGATAGCAGGATATTATGGCCCAAATATTGATGACCCGGCGACACTTAAGAAATTATATTCAGAATTAATAACATCCACTGTCCCAGTAATCTTAGGAGGAGACTATAATATAATATTAGACCCGACCGTAGACAGGCAACCTCCGTCTAAACAAAGGAATTCACCGAAGATGAGGGAATGGTTGGGGATATTTAAAAGAGACCTACACATGGATGATATGTGGAAACAAAAAGGGGAAAAAACATACCCGTTTACTTTTCACAGTAAAAAATTAGGACATAAATCTAGGATAGATTTTTTCTTAATAAGCAACTCACTTTGAGATAAGGTCAAAAGCATCAAACATCATCCAGCTCACTTATCGGATCATTCGGCTGTCCAATTAAAAATCTCATTAACACAAAGTCTAACTCCGACTAGATGGACCCTGGATCGATCAATTCTAACAACGGATGAAAGTGTGGATCAACTGCTAAGATCGACAACTAATTACTTTGCAGATAATGGTGATGAATCCTCCGAAAGAATTAAATGGGACACGTACAAAGCAGTGATAAGAGGACACTTACTTAGTTTGGGTGCACATAAAAATAAGGAAAGAAAAACCGACATAAAAAAATAGGAGTCAGAAATTAAGGAAACAGAATCACAATTAGGAGCCAGCTCATCACCGATTTCTAAAGAAAAACTAACTGAGAGGATATGTAAGTTAAAAGAGACCTTAACAGATTACTTGGAGAACATAGTACAAGAGAAATGGGAGAACAGTAAATTGGCTAAACACGAATATGGGGAAGGATGCGGGAAAATGCTAGCATGGAAGTTGAAAACAGACCAGACAAGGAATACTATAATATCTGTGTATACCAAAGATCAGTCAGCCATATGTGAAGATGACTCCGTAATTAGACAAGAATTTGCAGATTTTTTTTCAACAATATATAAAGAGGATATAAATCCATCAACTGAGACAATTAAGGAATATCTAGAAGGAATAATAATGCCAAAACTAACAGAAGAGGAAATCGTTTTCTTAAATAGCGATATAACATTTGAAGAAGTTAGATCTGCAATAGGAAGTCTAAAGAAGGGTAAAGCAGCAGGTCCTGATGCCCTACCCAACGAATTTTACATAGCTCTAAAAGAGCCCTTAACTGAGCACTTGACAAAAGTCATGAATAAGATATACATGGAGCATGAAAAAATCCCTGATTCATGGAACGACGCCACAATTAGTCTTATATTAAAACCGGGGAAAAATCCAAAAACCTGTGAGTCTTACAGACCAATATCTTTACTTAATTGTGACTATAAACTATTTATGAACATAATAGCAAAAAGACTATCAAAGCTAATGCCGAACCTGATCGATCGAGACCAGAAGGGTTTCATAAAGGGCAGACAAATTCAAGAAATAACACATGAATTAATTGCGACAATAGATGTAGCTATATCAGAACAGCTACCCCTCACGATCATTACCTATGATGCGGCAAAAGCCTTTGATCGCGTAAACTGGCAATTCTTAAACAATGTCATAGAAAAAAATAATTTGGGAAGTAATTTTAGTCACATGGTGAAGGAAATTTACTCAAACCCTAGAGCAAATATATTAGTGAACAGGAGTTTGACAAGTAACATCACTATTCAGAGGGGTACGAGGCAAGGCTGCTCCTTGTCACCATTACTTTTCAATTTATATATTGAACCTTTAGCTTGCTCAATTAGAAATCACATCAAAATAACACCTTTTAAATATAAAAATTGGGAAAAAAAGTGGCCTTATATGCAGACGACCTTATGGTGTTCACAGATAACTACAATAACTCAGAATTACCAATTAAGGAAATAATGAATGACTTTGGCAGGGTCTCAGGCTACTCGATAAATATTAATAAAACAGAGGCAATGAGTTGGAACTGTACGACAAAACCTGCTTTTTCAAAGGAAAAAATAAGATACTTAGGGATCATGTTAACTGAAGATCTGAACAAAATTCCCCAATTAAATTTAAATTTAGTAGAAAAAGAAATGAGAAGTCTTCTTAAAACATGGTCTGGTCTACCACTAAACTTCTTGGGCAAATCAAACGCAGTAAAAATGACCATCATCCCCAAATTTACATACCTTTTTAATACGATTCGGTTGGAGTTTAATAAAGCTGCCCTAAAGAAAATACAAGGAGAATTATCCAGTTTTGTTTGGTCGAAAAAAAGCACAAGAATTGCTTGGAACAAACTCAGGAGAAGGAAGAATCAAGGGGGCATTGCAAGTCCAGACATTATCGAATATTGCAGGGCTTTTCAGTTTAAAAACTTCAGAACGTTGCTAATGAAACACGGTAATTTCCCAAGTTTCCTTCAACATATCACAAATGGAGAAGACTATTTCCTTTTCAAATTTGGCCATCCAAAATTTTTTTAAAAAGTAAAATAGAAGCTATTAACTAATGCGGTCAAACTATGGACGCAATTCAGAAGTATTTTTAGGATCCCATATTATAGCAATATGGCCCCAATTTGGGATTCACCTGGAACACCAGAATGTCTCAAAGATGCATTATCCAGTGTAATTAGACAACTAGGTCTTGAAAAATGGGGACAACTTCTATGTGAAAATGAATTAATATCATGGGAACATCTACATACAATAACGGAAGGGAAAGTGTCGAAGTTTAAATATTACCAACTGAAGAGTTGGGCTAATACCATCCCGAGAGAAACAACTGATCCAGGAAACTTTGAAAAGGAAATGACAAAGGAAGCCATAATAACAAAAGAAATATCAAAATGGTATTGGGCGTTAATTGAAGTTGGAGAAGAAGATCAATCAATATCGGAAAAAATATGGAGAAGAGAGTTTACCAACGAAGAAATCGATTTAAATATGATGTGGAAAAAATCCTCTGAACTATGTTGGGAGTGTGTAAAACCCGCTGCTCTAAAAAGAAATCATCTGTTCTCAATACATAGAGCGTATTGGACTCCAAAGAGATTATCAAGGTTCAAAGGAGCATCAATAAAAGCCTGCAGTAAATGTGGCGAAGAAAAGGCAGATGATACCCATATGTTCCAACACTGCCCGGGACTTGTGCAATTTTGGCAAGAAATTGGTAAGACACTCTCGGCTCTAATGAGAACCCCAATAACTGTAAGTACCTCTTTAATTATTTTTGGGATCGCTTCAAACACCATTAGATTAAGTAAACCTCAGGAAAAGCTAATGTTTACACTGATATTATTGGCACGTAGAGAGATCTGTTTAAACTGGATAAAACCGACACCTCCAACATATGAGGACTGGTTAAACTCTGTAATTAGGGTATGCAGGCTGGATAGGAAAGGGAATCGTACAAAAAGAATGCAGTACTGGGAGATATGGGTAAATCTTTTTACTCCTGAGTGATTATCAAGACCCTTATTCTTGTGCCTTGGTCAGTATTTCTTTTCTTTTCCTTTTTCCTTTTTTTTTTTTTTTTTTTCTTTTATATTACCAATGATTAAAGCGGAGACAATAATTTCCCGGCAGGACCGGATTTCTGCCGAGTAGCTCTAGGGCCAGCTCATCATAGATCCTTGGAAGTATTGTGTTGGATAAAGGTAAAGAGGAGAAGTTTGACAGGTCTTGAGAAAAAAACTGGGAAACTCCCTCTGGGATACTCAACAGAGTTCCAGGGCAGTGAAGGCATACAACTCGAACAGACCGTCAACTCCCCCCGAACACCTTATTATTCACATTCTTATCGCAATATGAGGTTAAAAAAAAATATATATATAAAAAAAAAAAAAAAGAAATATCTCGGAGTGCACGTGTACCACACGGCGGTGGATATGTTGGAGGGCAACGTGGGCCGATGCATGCGAGCACTGAAGGGAAGCATGTCTTTTTGGGCCACCCTACCACTGTCTGTAACTGGTCGCATTTCTCTGTTAAAAATGATTGCTTTGCCGCGCCTTCTCTATTACTACCGTACGCTCCCTGTGTGGATACCCGGATCCATCTTCAAACAACTGAAATCACAATTAACGAGGGTGGCCTGGCGGTCCCTGACTTCGAGCTTTACTATCTAGCCGCACAAATGCAGGTCTTTACGCAGGAAGTGGCGAGGGTGTTCCAAGGCCCAGAGCTAGAGAGGGACGCAGGCACCCCACGCCATATCTTGGCTTATATTACATTGCAGCAGAGGCTCTCCCTTAGAGACTTGCCCCTGGAGGAGCAAACGTTCAGGCTCTGCTGGAATCGATTGCAGCGCCGAGCGGGCATGCGTCGTCCGTACGCACCTGAGATACCGCTGGGAATGGTGACGGCGTTCCACCACGGCGGGGACTGGTCGCTATTACAGGTCTGGGAGGACGCGGGCTGCAAATGATTGGCGACCTGTATGAAGATGGTGTGCTAATACCGTACCAGACTTTACAAGACCGCTTCGACCTGCCAAGGGGGGGGTATTTGCTGCACGCCGCGGTGACCAGGGCCATACAGGCACACTGGAAGGAAGGGCTCTTGGAACCCATGACATCCATGGCCTGCCAATATACCATGATGGCAGCAGGCACTTATAAGGCGGTAACATGCCTCTACTCTAGGATGCTACGGGAGACTTTACAGCCCTTGACGGTATTGAAAGCTAAATGGGAATCAGATCTCGATGAGGAGATCCCAGACACGACTTGGGCACAAATAGTGCGGCGAGCGCGAAAGAGCACGAGAAATGCACGCTTCCAGCTAATACACTTTTATGTTCTCCATAGAGCCTATCTAACACCTGGTAAAATGAGGAAATATTTTGGGGTGGCTGACGCGGCGTGCCCCAGATGCACTGCGGGGGGAGTGGAACTGGGCCACATGTTATGGGATTGTCCTCACCTGCGGGAATACTGGCAGGAGATTGGTGAGACACTCAACGAAGTAACAGACAGAAGGTTACAATATGATAAGGCCATTAGTATATTGCACTGGTTCCCTCACATGCCCAAAAATAAGATCACAAGTAAATTTATAGATATGGGCCTCCTCTTGGCCAAAAGAGAAATAACGAGGAACTGGAAATCGAGAACGGGCCCTATATACAGGTGATGGGTTAATGAGTTCCTGAAATGGGCAGCTAGTGAGAGTACCCTCCGATATCAACTGGCTCGCCGTAATCAGATGACAAAGCACTGGATGCAGCAGCTGCGTGGGAAGCGCTAGTGCAGGCCTTACGAGACAGCGCGTCACTAGAAGAAGAGGATAATCTCAACTTGGACGCTACAGCTCCCAAAAACACACAGGATACATCCCTTACTTAGACGTTTATTGACTCCTGACTACATTCATGAACACAGACTAGCCGTGAGCTCAGGTGTAGGTGGAGGGACTTGTGGGAGGGGTGGGAGGGGAGTTGGGTTGTTCAGTTGATATGGGGGGGTTCGAGGGGGGAGAAAAGTAAAGCGGACAAGTGAATTCCCTGTGAAACACTGCGCCTGTCACTGCACTAATGGGATTAGTGTTATATTGCTCGACGACGCCGACCTCCGGGTTGTGGGCTTAAAGGCCGTGTAGGAAAGTCAACGAATGATGAGACGTGCTGACACCAGGGGCCTTATTTATGAAGGCCTTGCGCCAGCGGTGCGTCACTTTTTCCCATGTTAAAAGTGACGCACCGGCGGCGCAAGGCCTTCATAAATAAGGCCCCAGGAGAGCGGTACCTACACACATGTACCCTGTATATCATAAGTCTGCAATAAAAACTGTTTTAAAAAAAATGGGGAATTCAGATTTTAAATTGTAATTCTGAAAATGCCAACTTTAGAAGGGTCCAACAAACACACTTATACGGACTCTCCTCTTCAGTCTGCAATAAATCGAATTGAAAAGCAAATTCCGCTTCTGGTTGCAGTCGCTGCCAGACAGCGAGGAAACGCTGTATGAGATCTTAATTGAATCATGCAGATCTTGGATAGTAAGATGCACATTATGCTGGCTAATTGATGCAGTTGTTGCAGCCGTTGAAGTGTGCCTCGTTTAAAATTAAGGCATATATACCAACTGTTAAGCGTGTGTGTTGACATTTCCAATTTAGAGCGAGTTTACATGGAGTACCTTAGCTCGCAGGCATGATTCCGTTTGGCTGAAGAGACTTGATCATGACACTCGTCTCTACCCAGCGTGTTGAACTTTGAAAATTGTAGGAGGCTGTGAATCACAGACCCTGTATAGAGTGAAATGCAGTGTCAAGTTCCTTTGTAATTTGAATACAGTGTGCGCACTACTGCTTGTAGTAGTTTTTAGTTTTCTTGTAACAAATTGTTGAACTGACGAGTTTAAAGTCATTTTGAAGACCGCGTGTGGTGGAATTGATGGGTTATGGCCCTGTTTCCAGTGAGCATAGAGCCTTATCAGTTGATGATTTTGTGGCACTGATTGAGCTTGTTGGGATACTTTCGAGCTGAAGAGTCAGTCTACTTATAATGAATGGATGTATGTTTTTTCAGGTGTAAGAATTCAAATATTGCATAAATGCCGATACTTCATGCCATCTGAGGTCATCATAGTAATGTATATAGATTTTTTTGTCGTTTTTTTACCCACTTTAGTATGTTTTAGATAATGGTATGTAATTTGTTATTTATTATTATTTTGTAGATTGGATATCAGTTTTACCTCCTGAGGAGAGTCCCGTAAAGGATGATGTAGTGGGTTCGAAATGCATTGACTGTTGTTGTGGGCCTACTGTCGCAAGTCAAAAGTGTTCTAAGAGTGACTTCAAATTTCAGAAAAATTATAATTGGTGTAGTAAAAGATACAAATCTGGTGCAAGAAGTCAGGTGTAGGCAGAGGCTCATTGTACAAAAAATCAGAGAGCAGCTGAATTTTGTTAATTTTTTGTACAGGGTATTCAAATATATTTACCTTTAGGTTGTGCTCTGGGCATAGTAAAATATGAACTGATTTATTGCTATATTGTATTTATGTTTTTTTTTGTGTTGAGTATTTTGTTATGTATGTATTTATGTGAAATTGATTCTGGGTGTATCCAATGAATTGTTTATAATTTTGTTTTTGGGTGGGAGGGACAAAAGATATTGTTGATCAATTGTATATGATTTTTTTATGTGTGAAAAAAACAATAATTAAATTGTTGGTTAAATTTTGATTAAAGAATAAATAGTGATTTCTTTTATTGATTATAGCGTTCTTCGATTACTTGCTGACTACAAAGATGAGTCAGTTTTGGTATAAGTGTGTTTGTTGGATTTTTGGGGGCTCAGTCTGACTGACGATAAGAGCCCAATCCTGTTTGTGGTATGTCTTTTAGAAGGGTGGCATTTTCCTCCGTTAGCCTTTTTGTACTTCTAGCCTGTACTTTGGTCACTTGAATGGGTGCAGCTGAGAGTTGAGCTTTGTGTATTCCTAGGAGACAGTCACACACAATAGGGAGCTTAGGTGTGCCTGGAGGGGCCATCACTGGCAGAAGGAAAGGGAGAAACTGGTCACAGATCCACTTGCATCTGAATAGGCTGTGCCCTGCCTCCACACGAACGTTGTCTACCCCCTGTAGTTAGTATGGAGCCAGGACGGGGAAGGCAGGATACTTGGGGACTTCAAAGCGAAACCTCTAGAAGCTCCTCCAATATTTCAAATGCTAAACTAAATATAAATGATGCACCTCAGACACCAACTCTTCAGTATACTTCTGGACCTGTGAATTCTCTGCCAGGAAGAATGACTTCTGTGCTGCTACATAGGATTCCATGGGCTAATCTGTTGGCCTCCTGGTCTGATCAGTGACATAAAAAGGTCTCCAAATAGCTCCTAGACCTAGCTACTGTGATCACCCAAGTGGTAATCTTTCAGTCCTGAACCCTTGGTGTGGCTCAGCATGCTTACATAAATCTTTTGAGGTTTTGGCACCCACAAATGGACTCCTTCGCCCTGAGATCACACCACTCACACTGTCCCTTGCACTGCAGCATTGGCCGCTCATAGGGGACAGCCAACATGAAGCCCCAGTTGGCGCTTTTGCGTTTAGGTGTTATTTATCACTTTGTTCTTCAAAAATTCATAAGTCCAGGTTTACAGATTGGATTTTTGCTGTTTTAGTCTTGTTTTATTGAATAAATTCTGCTCTATTTTGCTACTCCAGCGTTTGATCTTTTTGCGTGGTGTTTTCACAGTTTTACTGTTTGCAGTGTTGTCCAAATATTTTACACATTGCCTCTAAGCCTGACTGCTCTGTGCCAAGCTACCAGATGGTTGAGCAAAGGTTAATTCAGAGTTTACTTGGCCTTACTCTGACAAAGATTGTGGTTGCTGGTGGACCAGGGCACTCATTCTAGTCAAGCAGTAACCTAATTTTTCACAGTACCAATTAAAGCGGGACTATAGAGTTATAGCTCTCATCCCAAATAATCATTTTGACCCTGAAAAGAACACTCATTTTGCTGCACCATGTCTCCAATTGATGACCTAAATGCAACCATGAAGGCAAAAGCAGAATAATTTGACTTCAGAAACATATTCTTTTTAGGCCCGGTTGTAAAAGACCTATTGTGGCTTACCAATAACTTACAAGGACTTAAACTCTACCCATTGTTCATCATTGGTTGGCTTTATCATCCCTTATTTACTTGGTTCCTATTTGATGGCCTTTTTGTCTCAGCTTGCCATTATGTGTTGTTCCTTACCTGGAGCATGTCCACTCTATTATCTCTCCGATTGGCTGCCTTCTATCCTTACACTGTTAACTTTTAGGGAACTACGCTCTTTTTGCTTAAGCACTCTTAGAAAGTAAATGCATTTTCCGGCTCACTCCCTCATGCCCTGCTGCTCAAAATACACGCCTATTCCTCTGCACAGCTTTGCTGTAAAGAAGTGCCAAACCCAATAGGTCCCAAAGGCAAAACCAATTGGCTTAGGCAATGCCTGTTTAATTCAGTTGCATTCAATCCAGTGCGTTGTGTATTGTTAATGCATCAGGCGTCATAAGTACTCTAGACATACGGCGTCTTGATTGACGGCAGACTGCCTTAGATCATGTTCTCAAATGCAGAACAGCATGCCTTCACTCCTTTATAAATGTTAACACAACTTGGGGGAAGCCTCCTCCTCCTATCACACCACATACAGAATCTGAAAGCTTACTTTAAGATACCAAGGCAGTTACTTTTCTGTAATATCCTAGGCAGTGCCTAGTGGTCAGATTTTTCAGTTTCTTCTCAAAGTCAATTCTGTTTTGGGATTATTACTCAGGTGTGCATTCAGAAATTAACACATTTAATTCAAAAAATGAGAACCAGAGATTTGCTGATCCCTTTTCATCACATGATATTTTTTGTGACTGCACAGAGGATTATTTAATTACTCTTGAACTGTTTAAAAAAACAACAAAGTATGCAAATGGTCTGGCAAAAATCGTTGTAGTCAAGCGCAGTGTGAAAATTATAGTCTTTCATTGTATGTCTAAATATCGTATAAGAAATATTGTCTGACTTAAATATTGAAATCCAAATATCATTTGCAACATATTGTCTCACAGATTTTCTGTTATTAACTCCAATGTGGTGAAGTTTTTGTAAATTATATTTGGGGCATACTATTTATATTTGAAAATAGTCTGAAACCATACTCTAGTCATATATAAGTTTATTTTGATTACATCAAAAAGTGACCTGGCAGGCATTTCGGGACTGATACATTCACTAAGAGACAAACAGTGCCAAACCAGCTGGTAGTGCGTAGTGGCCAAACATATTAACAACATGTTAAAACAAGCATTGGCAATGCATTGGTTTCGCCTATGTAATGAATAAAGAGCTGTTTTCATCAATCATCGTTCGGTAGAAGGAAAGAGCTTCCCAACAGATAACACAGGAGTGGAGATGATGTGGCGCAGAGCTGCTGACTTGAGAGCTGGGGATACCGGTCCGAGTCTTGGCGGCGCACGCGCAACATCCTGTGATTCCATGCAAATTACTTAATTTCTACGGGTGATAAACTGTTATATAAATTTGCTGCAATAGTAAAAAGCAAAACTTTAGGAAAATATAGTTCCACCAAAGCAGATTTTAACAGAATTTCTAAGGCCGGAAACTGATAAGAGAAGTAGATGAGGAACAAGCACTGGTAAATGCATGGAAATGTGCTACAGCCAATAGAAATTGAGGAAAGGTAAGTGGCATGCACAGGAACCAATGAGACGCCAACAAAGAGAGGAGGCGGGATGTAAGTCCCTTTTAAGTTCACATTAAAAGCATTAGATTACTCAGGCACAGCACAAGCACTGTGCAGGCGAAACCTAAAAAATGCAAAATAGTCAGGCTATAAAATCGCATCACAACACAGAGTCCTAAATGCTGGTAGTAAAGAAATAAATGTCTACTTACAAAATCGGTCTCAATTACAAGGAGCTCAGGGACTCCTCCTCATATGACAGTTCAGCTCCATCCATCTTACCATTGGATACGGACAGAGTGTGAAACTGGCAAGCAAATGCAAATCCATAGTCATGTCCATTTTAGGACAGTTACGGGCACCAGATGGTCTCGAATATGTAGCTGATCATTAAACGTGTATGTTAAGTGTTTATGAAACGCCATTACAGTTGTTGCGTTGCACCAGTCCTCAATGTGTGGAGGTGTGGCCAATTTTCATTTGCGAAGTATGCGCAGATTTACCTTGGCCAAGGCAGAGGCCAATGTGCGGCTTTTATGATTATTCACATATACGGTGGGTTGGGTATGATGGAACAGAGCAAGCCCTATGGAGGGACAAAGAACAAGAATTCTAGTCCAGGTCAGTATGTCCCAAACCTTATCTCAGAATTCCCGAATGAGTTTGCAATACCACAGTATATGAATAATGTCACCTCCTGGCTTGTTGCGTCTCTAACAGGTGTCTGATAATGCCATTCGAGCTCGGAATAGCTTTTTGGGTTTCCAGTGCGATGCATGAAGTATTCTAAAGCAGCTGGATTTCAATCTGAATTCGTAGACAGGTTTGTCATATGTGGTTAGAAGAGCTGTCCATGCCTTGTCCATCTGAGCCGGGTGCATTTGTGGGCATCAGCGAGCTAACAGATTCGTACAAATTGATCCTGAATACAATTGGTAGAGTCCCAAGATTAACTTTCTGTGTGCCCCAACATTTTTGCAGATACACATTGATCACTGTATCTCATTTTGCTTTTAACTGAGAACATTGTTAATACAACTCTGTAGTTGACGATAATGTAGGAGGGTGCCTCGTTCACAAATTATATCCTCATATAGCTCTTTGAAATACTTTACCCTTTCTTCTGTTAGAACCTGGGAACGTGTCATTACCATTTGTGCTTCCCTTTGCACCAGCTGAAGTGGATGCCCTCAATTTACTGAATCTTTTAAATGGTGCCACCCACATCACATTTTGAATATTATAAGATTTTCAAAGAATTGGATTTGAAACAAACTATAAATGCTGGTAAGATGTGGTCATTTTCTCATTTTTTGTGATTTGTATATACCTGGCCTTGTTGGTGATAAAGGGAGGTATCAGGTAAACTCTCTACAGCTTGTTAAATCTGGGGCAACTGAGCAATCCTTCTAACAAATATTGTCTGTGGTCACAGGTATCTCAGGAAGGAGACACTACTACAAGCTTACTAAAAGCCAAGACCCTCTTTTCAGGCATTCATTTTGGAAAAGTGAACAGGAGAAGTGAAGGCTTATTCTCAAAGTGTGGTATGGTGTAGAATGCTTAGGTGCTGCTACCACTATAACGCCATAAATACATAAAAGGAATGGGGAATTATATGCATTTATTAAAAGTATAATATGTTTATTCATGAATAAAGGTTAGATAATACATCTGAATGGTACTTTCTTCTTAACTTCATAAAAAGTTGCTTCAACAGAACTGTTATGCACAATCTGGTCTCAAAGGTAAGGAGGGACTCCCTAAGAGAAATTACACTATCCCGTAAAAGAAATGTCAGGTAGAGATGTTGCCTAGTGGAGGTGCATTGCCCGGTCAGAAAGACAGCAATTGGGTAAGAGTCAAATCGGCTTTATTTGATTTCATATTTTGATAATCATTAAATATATTTAGATACATCTAACATGATTATTTATATCGCTATTACAATCCACAATGAAAAACACATAACATTAGAAGATTTACAATATGAAATACAGAGTAGTACCAAATAAGGAAATAAAACACAATATGTATCGACATCGCTAATCATATTCATACACCTCTTTGTCATACAAAGTGAGAGTTTTCCTTACTTTTATAGCGGCCCAAATAAAAAGGGAAACAGCATGGCAAATATAGTCAGCCTTGAGGCTTCCTGATGCATTATTAAATTCTTTGATAGCAAAATGGGACGTAAAACACATTTCCTAATTGCAGTATAAAAGTATTTGGTTACTGAGGCTTTCTGCCTTTCTTTCAATTCTCTCTCAGCTGCTCGCTTGTGGGTAAAGATGACTTTTAGTTCTTTCTGACCAACCTCTAATATGTTCACTGGATTCTTAATTTAGAGATCCACGTCAATTTCCTTTATTAGCCTACTGACATAAAGCAGCTAGGGGATTTTATTACAATGCTCAAGAGAGAAGCAGTCATTGATTACTTCTCTTGAAAATTTCATGCCTGGTTTACTCCAAATGTTGTGCCAAACAGTTATTGCATTCAAATCAATTATGTCCTCCGCAAAGGTTACACTAATTGTTTGTGAGTAATAATGGTAAGTATAGTGTGCGGTACAGCAGGGAGCCTAGCCAAAATACATTTTCCTTAGTTAGCAAATTGTTTTTCCCCCTCACCCCCCTACGGATTGATTCTGTTGTGAACGAATCTAGGACCCTAATTAAATATTCCCGATTTATGCCCTTATGTGGTTATAACAAATAATATCCTTATAAAGGCACTAGAAGCCCGCCCCAGCGTGCCCGGGGCAGAAGGGGGCTGGGGGCAGCATTCCAGGCTTGTGTGCACCTTACTCCAGCGCTAGCTCCCAGTCGCACAAACCCAGGCCCCTGCTTCAGTCCGCCTCACTTCACCGCCCCCCACTACTCTCACTTAAATGTCTGCAACCTCCACTCCGCCTCACTTCACCGCCCCCACTACACCAAGCCAGTCTACACGCCCCGCTGCAGTCCTCTAACCCGCTCCATTCCACCTCACTTACCGCTCCTCCCGCATACTTCACCGCTCCACCCCGCGTTTCACATGCCTCATGGTGCTGCAGTCTTGCTACGATCTCTGCTCCTCCATGCGCTGTTGTCCTCCATTCTGCTCCAGTCCGCCTTACTTCACCGCTCTTCTCCGCGGTTCACGTACCTCATTCCCTCCAGTCTGGCTAAGTTTTCTGCTCCTCCCCGCGCTGTTGTCCGCTCCTCCTCACGTTCCTGTCCTCCGATGATGTCAGCACGCACGTTGTTAGCACACACGGCCGGCGCTACTTCTTAGGGACTACTTTTTTTTCTTGTTTATTTTTTAAATTACGTTTATTTCTATTTTTTCATAGCCTATGTCCATCTACTGGACCCCCCTTTCCAACGCTGTATTGGGTGTTGCGATTGGTGCTGTACCTTCCGAGTTTACCTGGCTCAAAGGACACAGTTCTCTCTTTATAATAGTAGTATAGATAAGAATCATATCCATATTTAGTCATAGCCAATGCAGTCCAAATACGGCAAGGCTACTTACCTAGACTCCTAGAAAGTACAACGCGTTCTTTAAACAAACCAAACCTCCAGCAGCCCGGGATTCCCCCATCTTCTGTTTTGATTTGTCCTAGAACTCCTGAGAGTCCTGAAAGAGCTGCCAGTTCTTAGTGACAGTTCTTAGTGACGTCTTATGTCCAACCTTACCTCAAACTCTGCACCTTCTAGGTATAAATATACCAGCATTTGCCTTAAGCAACACACAGTGGTTTGGAGCAGAGCGGCTATCTACTTACCCAAAGCCTAGCTGATGCGAGCCCCGAAGGAAGCCAACCCTCCCATTTGACGCACTGAGAGAGACGCTGTCTTTTCTCCTGCTGAGAAATCCAGCTCCAGTGTTTCCAGTCACCCTTGCAGGTTGCTGGGAGATCGAGTCCTGAGAAAGAGATACAAGACCTCCTTCATTCTATAGCCAAAGTACGGAGCTGATTAGATCCTTAGAGAATTCTTTATTCAGATTCTTGGCAAAACTAACTTAACTTAAACTGCAGCTCACTTACTCCTTCCAAAGTACTAGGCTTAGGTTAGGTACACCGGGGTAGGCGTATTTTAGAAGGACCAGTTGAGTACGTTTAGTCAACTTTTATCATTGTATGTATTGTATATATTTTATCAGTTTTAAGTATCATATGGCTCAGAAACCATGTAAATGCTTTTACAGTATTATTTCATAATACTCCTTTTACTGTACAGACTTTACTTTATGACAAGTATTGCAATTGTGGCAATTCATTTCTCTTGCATGAGAAAGAAGACTGCTCAATAAATAACAACTTTTATTGAAAGCGCCTGTCTCTCTATTTCTCTGCACTCTGGTGAAACTAAGCATGCACAATTGACTGAGTGAAATAGCTATCTATTGTTTTCACACGACTCTGGAGATATACTCCTTATTCTGGAGGGAGCAAAGTTGTCATGTTTATGCGGTTGTCAGAAACTAATCCCTTCTTGTCTAATCAGGAAAGTTAACTCCTTCCTGTTCTTTCGAGAAAGTTTCTAGTGACCTCTGAGCTAGCTGGCATACCTAATTAAGTCTAACATATTCAGTAGAGACCTAGTCGACCTCAGTCCTACGTCTAAACTACTGTTTATGTTATTCCAATGTGCAGAGCCTATTGGGAATATAGGGCCCGATGTAGGTAGCCCTTTACCGATCAGAATCGGCCGAAAATACCGATTTTCGGCCGTTTCTGATCGGTAAAGTGCTATCGAGATGTAGGGGCACATTTTCGGTAATTTTACCGAATCGTTATCATTACCGAATCGGTAAATTTACCGAATCGGTAATATTTACCGATTCGGTAATGATAACGATTCGATAAAATTACCGAAAATGCAATGTAGGTAGCCAATGTTCCATCAGCACATGGCTTACAGAATCGGTATTTTACCATGGAATACAAATCCATGGTAAAATACCGATTCCTGTGTACATACACATCTGTGCATGTACACATGTGCCATGTGACAGACAGACGTGCCCTTAGGGCATGTCTGTGTGCCACATTGCACACATGCCCGTTTTGGGGGTGCTAGAGGGTGTCAAAGTGACACCCCCTGCACCCTTGCCAAATTCAGTATTTACCGATTCGGTAAATACCGAATCGGTATTTGACTTTAATCCTATGGGCTTCAAAGGCCCATAGGATTCAATAGCAAATACCGATTCGGTATTTACCGAATCAGTAATTACCGAATTTGTAAGGAATCAGTAACGATTCCAGATGTTGAGACCTACATCCCATTTACCGATTTTGAAATACCAAATCGGTAAAATTCGGTATTTCAAAATCGGTAAATGGGATTTACCTACATCGGGCCCATAGGAACTACATTCCACTCCATAAGTGGCTGAAGGTATGCATTTGCTCCAATAGAGGTGCAACATTTCACAAATAGGTTTATTGCCAACTTTACTTGCAAACCTAAATAGAGCCTTCTTGACTTTACCAGTTCTATGTGGGGGTTCCAAGAGCCAGAGCTTGAGAAAAGTACGCCCAGGTGAGAAATTCCCCACTTCAAGTAATTTGTGTTCCCTAAGAAACAGTGATTTCTGTTTGGCTCTACCTCTTCCACACACCATAGCAAGGTAGTCATAGTGTTCTCTTTGATGAATATCTAGCTGCATATCTGGTATTTCATAGGTCTTATGTGGTTGCAGTTTATTTGGTCTCAAACTCTTGAATCAGCTGCACGTGGTCAACCTATTTGTATACCACACGAACACTATAGCAAGCTATGATTACTCATAGGTAGAATATTTTTTAGATACTCCCCCCCCCCCAAAAAAAAATATTTTTGTAAGGAATAAACCTCACACACAATTTGTGGCATGCTTCATCATCGGGCTCTACAACCTGACATATTTTGTTTTGATATGGGCTATACCACACTAGTGGAAGCTCTTATTATGTTGTTTACATTTGTATTGGATAGTAAAAGTGCCTTGGAAAAAAATCAATAATTTCTTGTTTTTCTAATGCTTCCCAAGCAAGATTAAAATAACATGAGTGGATGGAATGAGGCATCACTAACCCACCATCAGTTCTTCCTCCTTTTCTTTTTATTTCTTCCTCTCTCTTCTTCTTAAAAAAAATAAAAGCACACAAAATGCTATTAGTTTTACAATGCAAATTTGCTTTATTGTCAGCTTTCGAGATACGTCCTATTGTGCACCAGCTTTATATTTATATTTTCTGCTCAAGGTGATGCTTTCTTTTACAAATATATTCATTGTTACAGTGACATGTCTCACCTTTATGTACAATTTAATATTGTGCTTGGTTTCACTATGTAATTCCCTTAATAAAGCAGTTTAAACAAAAAAAGAAAAAGCAATTATTAGCCCACCATTCTATTAGGTAGACATGTTTCAGCCTTCACAATTGCCCCGAGACACAAGGCTTTCACTAGGACCGTTAGATCACTTATAAATTGTCACTGTCTGTAGTTTTTAACTCCAGTAAACCCATAGAACACATACTAGATGAAGACTAACCAGATATAAAAACAGCACAATGCTCACTTTGCATCTGGAAATGTGGTTAATCCTCAATTGCGGGGTATTCTGGCCTGACAGGAAATTGAGAGAAAACATCTCCCTATACACATTTGTTAAGTGACCCAAACCATGTCGCTTGCAAGAGCATCTCTCCATCCTCTCCGACTATGTGTATGGTATAGATTTCTAAAGGAGCATGTAGTAGTAGTAGTAAGCTTTAGCTCCTCTCTCCTCCCCTTTTGTGTGTCAGGCAGCAGCACTGAGTGTGATTGTCGTAGATATGATGGTGCTTGGCTAGTCTGATATTAACATTGCTTTCCCAACAGGCACTGATTGCTACAGTTGGATCCCATGCAACTTGGGTGAACAACAAATTGGAGGTGTGCAAAACTCATGGGTACAATGAGACTTTTGCAGTTAGCAATGGACTTTTGGGCACTATGCACAGGTTGTAATCATGGTCATAAAACGGCAGTATGCTTATAGAATGGAGAAATGAAGAGCACTTCAGGAAAGCTGTGCTGCAAAGCAGTTAGCCTAGGTAAGTCCAATCAAATCCAAAACAACTTTATTCAGTTTGGGAAATATAAAACCATAAAAGTTATCAATACATCAGAAATTCATAAAATATTGACACAATTCATCACAGTTAAAATACATTCAACAGCAGTCCATGGTAATCTGTAACATAAGATGCAAAATTCAAATACAAATAATGTTAACCCTTAATTTAAAAGCCCGCCAACGGGGTTAACCTATCCTAAGACTTTTACTGAGGTATGTGTATCGTAAAAATAATCTTAACCCCTTACTCTTTTTAGTATTTAATCAAGACAGGCCCTAGACTTCATTAATGATTTCAAATAACCAAGGACAAAGAATATACATTTATCCTTCAGCAATTGTAGATACCGAAGAGCTGGGCAAGCCTGCTTAAAATCCATCCTCTTTAAGATCTAAACAATAAAAAACTTCCGGGGGACCTAATAAAATGTACAAAATAATACAAAGTGTAGCAAATCCTGTGGAGAATCTCAGTCGCAGCCATAGGGTGCTTATGACTGACCTCTACTGCTCCAACTAGGTATGGCAAGCAGGAGGTGAAAGAGATCCAGGCGAAAACTGGTCAATAAAAAACGTACATAAATAGTTAAAAACCCCATAAGAAACGGCTCAGCTAATGATGTTGTCTTTAGCATTCAAAGATTTCGGCCACAAGGTTTCCGCAATTCCAGCTCTTCCCTTTCCAGTTTCCTTAAGCTGCTGAAGGACTCCCTTATTATCCCCAAATCCTTTTTGGTTATTAGTTCAGGATGGGTGTACAGATGAACTCGTCCTAACTTTTCAAACCCACTCTTAATGTATCTGAGCCATGGTATGCTGAATGCATAGTCAAGGGTTATACACTCTTTTAAAATCGACTGGCTCAACATTAATCCCTCACTCAACCAAATTTTGAACCAGAACGTTAGACGGTGGAGTGCCAAAATGTCACTTAAATAGGGTACCCTTCCTGTACCACCATGTTAGACAGGCCACGGGGAACACCCAGTAAGCACTTCAAGAAAGTGATCTCTACTACCTGAAGAACATCTGTGTTGGCATGCCCCCATATTTCACTTCCATAATATGCTGTTGCTACACTCTTAGCTTGGTAGATCTTCAGCAGTGCTGCAATAGGTCTGTTTCCCAGTTTAGAGGCAAAATTAAAGATGGCCACATTCACCCGCACCAGGTCGCCCTTCTTTCTTTGTTTGAGTGCGCCCCATTTTATATGGTCATCACATACGACCCCAAATATAAAAAACGTCTGTGCGAGGTACCTTAGATGAACCTACCCTGAATAGGAATTATTTTTGGGGGTGAATCCCCACTTGCGAATCATTTATGGGTAAATCCCGATCCAACATAAAGGTAGAAAAGGCATCAAGCAAGGTTTGTAGCCCCCTGGCAGTCCTAGATATAAGAACTACTTCATCCGCGTAGAGTAGTATGGGAAGACCACGTTGGCCTATGTGCGGATAATCTATCCCTGTTAATAAAACAGCTTTATCTACGTCATTGATATAAAGATTGCCTCTTGTAATATCAAAATTTCGCGACACATGTAGTTCCTGCGAGAATCTAACATTGGCCTTGGTTGCACGGTGAAGGTCTAATAAACAATGGACGATGTTGCAGTCTACCCCAATATCTTTCAGGGACTGCCACAGTTTTAGCCATGTTCACGTGGTCGAAAGCGGAAGATAAGTCCATGAAAGCTAAATAAATGGTACCGGAACGTGCAACCGTGTATTTGTTAAGAATCATAGTAAGGTTGAGGCACTGGTCCACCGTAGACCGGCCTGTGCTGAACCCATAGCGTACATTTGATAGTATGTCATGTTCATCTGCCCAGCTGGTCAACCTATCTAAAAGCACACAGCCCACCACCTTAACCACCGAATCCAACAACAAGATCAGTCTGTAACAATGTGCACTAATACGGTCACCCTTCTTAAAGACTGGTACTATAGTCGAAGTAGTCCAGGACTCAGGGCATCCAGTCCAGCATTTAATAACAGCTACAAGGACCGGGTCCAGAAAGTAGGGTCAGATTTAAAAAGGTCCGGACGGGTGCCGTCGGGTCCCAGAGCTTTATTGCTTGTCAGTCCAGCGATACCCCTTTCGACCTCCCCCAGCCAAAAGGTCAATTCGGGGATGAATCCCTCTTGACCTGATTGACAGGTCAACTCGGGCGGGCTCTCAAACATTGTTTTAAAATGGAGCACCCATTCATCCTCAGATATATGTGCCTCTTTTGCACTGCCTTAGTCATGCTCTAAGAAGGTGCTAATAATAATACTCCAGAATATAGAGCTATTCCTCAGGGTACTTGCCTCCAAAAGCTCCCTCCAAGCTTCCTCCTTCAGAACAGACTTGCGTTTGGCCAGTTTCAGTTTATAATCTTTATAGCACGCTACAACCAGGGTCTGGTTGGTTTCTTGCCTCCTCTTAAGAGCTTCCGTCAGCTTTCTTACCACTAACGAGCAAGAAGAGTCACACCATCTAGGAGTTGGGATGACTGTTCTGCGTGCCGGGACACATAAAAGGTCACCTACTCTAACAGAAATAGTATTGAAAGCACTAATAACCTCCCCCGGAGATGTGTGCAGTGAGGTACACATAGCTAGTTCACTGGCTCATGATTCTGTACCGATTTGTAAAAAGCATCTTGAGAAATCTATGTCCACTTTAGCCGTCTTCTACCAACTGTTGGTCTCATTGACCCTTTTTGCTTGACTCCTCTTTTGCAAATCAGAAAGGTCCACAAACCTCGACACACAGAGGGCTGTGGTCACTAAAGGCGCTTTCTTGTAGGAAAAAAATCCAAAATGAGGACTGTAGGAGCGATGAAATTAATAGGAAATCGATAAATGTGCCACTACCTCTCCCTTTAAAAGTAAGGACGTCTGCCAACTAGTGGCATAAGGGACAATAGGTCAAATTCGTGAAGGAGATTGTTCAGAACAGCCCCCTGCAGTGTTCATAATTAATTCCCCTCACACACGGACAACCTAGGTCAGCCAATCTTGTGGCCCTGAGGTCTCCACATGGGTGTAAGTTAAAGTCCCCTGTGATCATAAGATTTTGAACTTCAGCTGTGTAGTGTTGCCTTATAAAAGACCTCAACAGGGTAATGTTACACCCACCAGTGAGGCATGATACAGAATTATAAAAATTAATAAGAACCAGTTTGTTAGACGTCTTTCTTAAAATCAGAGCCTGTATGCACAGGCTTGTTGGGGGCAAAACCTGTATCTGGCAATCTACCGTTACAGAAATATACATAACAAGACCACCCCTTGGTCTACCAGCCGTAGAAGGGGGGGCCGGAACAAAAAAGGACTTGTAACCCTCCAAAAATAGACTACAATCCGCCAACCATTTTTCCTACAAACAAATCACACTAAATTGTTTCACAAATGCAGTCCACAACGGGTCTGAAAACTTGTTAGCCAAACCTGCAACATTCCAATATATGACATTATTATCGTATACGTGCAAACACCCATGGCTTTTCCCTAGTGAGTCCTGCCTGGGTTGTGGGATTCCCTTAGTCTGACGGAGGGGAACTACCAAGTCAGCCACAAGCATCCATCGTAGACAGGGAAGTAAACCGATTAAACAATTCCAAACGTGGTGGATCAATATCCTGCCGGCGTACAGGCATCTGGTTTGGGTAAACTGAAGTTGAAGGCCAGCTTGAATGCACATCCCTAATAGATGGAATTATCTGCAACAGACCCTCAGATGGAACCATATTGGCAGTGTTCATATATTTTCAACCTTGTGGTTCTGGTTCAAAAAGAAACCAAGTGGTAAGGCCACAATGATCGACTTTAAACAAAAAGGAGCAAAATGTGGGTATGAGAACAAGATCCTTTCTGCAATGTGATGCCTATTAATGTTCACAATGAAACAATCCCCCATAGATACTTTGAGAGAACTACCGATCCAATTGACTCTCAGCACCATGTTAATATTTTTCTCCACCCTTATTCCCAGGGTAGTAGTTTGCGATAACCAATGTAATACTTTATTCTTTAACTGGGAAAATTCCTCCTTCGTACCCTGTGGAATAGTTACCACATTTCCCAATAACACTACATAGGGTGTAGATGGTTCTCTTCTGAGAGCTGGGCCTGCATGGGCGATCTGCCCCTGTGGTATGGTTTTCCCTCTGAATAGGCACTGGATGACTTAAAATTACTTGTCCCCCCAGTGGATGTGGCTGTTAACCCAGGTAATGTTTTAGGTCTTTCTCTATATTATATGATAGAGGAAGATGACGAGGTTGCACAAACTTTGCCATGAACATCTTGGGTCAGCATAGACCACAGCTCTGGTCTACAGTCTCTGCAGAATTGCATGCTTCAGGCTGGTTTTTGGAAGATACATGAATTGGGTAAGCTGCAGGTAGGCTATTGTTTCAGTAAGATTCACTTGGAATCTGCTTTTAACATTTGGTTCCCCAAACGGAGCTTTCAGCCCTTGTTTTTTAATGAGAGATTTGGTGTCCCATATATTGAGACATTCCTTGGGGTAGATCTCAAGGGTGATCCAGCCTTGATGTCAGACTCAACATGATCGATAAAGTATGGTATTTGGATAAAATATCTAGTTGTAAATAGCAGGAGAAATATATATTGGAAAAACAATAGTGTGATACAAAAATATCATAATGCAGGAATATAGTTGTCAAGAAAACCGTTTTTTTCAAGCAAGCAATATCGTTGTTAAGAATATTGTTGTTGTTAATATTGTTTTCAATTATACCGTTGTAAAAAATATAGTTTTTTTGAGGATCGTAATGTATTTTAGTTCATATATTAAACGGATGTGCTATTGTTATTGTTTTAAAATATAATTTGTAATTTTAAGTCATGTTTAATCTATTTGCTAATAGTAGTTTATAGTGTTGTAGCAGGTTGTAAGGTATATAGGGGTGTAGGTTGGGAAGTTGAGAAATTAACAATTCATTATCAATGTATTACAATTTGACTTGCTTAATAATTATGTGAATTATGTAATTATATATTTTTTTATATTTTAGGTGTGGGCTGTTGGGTTAAAGGGGTATAGGTTGGGAAGATAATTAGGCAATAATTAATAAAAAAAGGTTTTTATTTTATTATTTAATTGATTAATAATTATGTAAATTGTGTAATAATTATATGTTTTGGTTATTTCTTAGGCACAGGCTGCTGGGTTTGTAGGGGTATTGGGTGGAAAGTTGAATAAGTTATGATTAATTGGCAATTATTAATTAATTTATTATTCATTATTTATATGATCACTAATTATGTAAATTGTGTGATAACTATATTTTAGTAAGAGTTTAGGTGTGGGATGCTGGGTTTGTAAGTATATAGGGTGGTGAGTTAAAAAACAATTAGTCAACAATTATTTATGTATTTATTATTAATCATTTCATTGATAAATTATTATATACATTATGTAATACTGATTTCGTTTTATATTTTAGGTGCACATGCTAGGTTTGTAATGGCATAGGGTGGGATGTTAATTAAGTAATAATTATTTACCAAATAATTATTAATTACTTAGTTAATTGAATATCAATTATATAAATTGTGTTATACTTATTTACTTTAGTTACATTTAAAGAGTGAACCGCTAGGATTGTAGGGGGTATAGTGTGGGAAGTTAATTAAGTAATAAATAAATAACAATTTATTTCAATTGAGAATTAATTTTTTAATTGCTTAATAATCATGCACATTGTTACATTCTTTTTTATTTTATATATGTACTTTTTTGGTAAATGAATAATATTACTATTACGAATTTTATATTTCTTCTAAATTTATAAGGATATTTAAATATATAATGTGCTTGAAATGAATTACTTTCTCTACTGTTGCTTAAACAGGCATGAGAATAGTAAATGTAACCCCTCAAAAGTACAATGCTTTCCCTACTGTTCCATGGACTGGAGTGGGAGTAGTGAATGTAAACACTCTGAATTCTGGTGCATTCACTTCTGTTTTACAGACTGGAGTGGGAATAGTAAATCATACCCCTCTGAAGTCCAATACTTTCCCTACTGTTGCACAGACAGGAGTGGGAATAGCAAATCTTACCCCTCCGACGTCCGACCCTATCACTACTTTTGCACAGAGTGGAGTGAGGAATAGAAAATTTTACCCTTCAGAAGTCCAGCATACTACCTCCTGTAGCACAGACTGGAGTGTGAATGGTAAATCTTACCCCTTTGAAGTCAAACGCTTTTCCTAGTGTTGCACATACTGGAGTGGGAATAGTTAATAATACCCCTCCAAAGTCCAAACACTTTCCCTACTGTTGCACAGACTGAGTTCCATGAGTTGTATGGGTTGTGAAGATAGCAAATTCTGTGTGTCAAGCCATTTGAATATGACCGGAAAAAAGAGGATGTTGCTGTAAAGCCTCAATATTGATGATGGCGACGGGAGGACAGGTGTTGCTTGTCAAACCCATTATTGAAGTCTACCAGGATGCATGGATTGGGGTCTTTGAGTAAGAGTGTGAATAATGGAGTCTGTGAAAGTTTGTGTGAAGGATGTGCTGGGATGTGTGAGGCATCTACAGATTAGAAGAAATGAGAAGGTAGCATAGATGTTACATATGACCAGTAAGGATTGAATTCTGTTGCAGAGACTGAAAAGAAAGAGCAAAATGTAGTAAAATGGCACTCTTCCGAAACATTTGAAAGTGCAGTTCCCAAGGTTTTGTATCCTAGAGAAATATCTTCAATCACTGTTGGAGCAGTAATTTTGCTGACCACTTTCCAGTATTGATTAGAAGTTCTGGGCCTTTGCCAAGCCGTTTTGGGGAGCAATTATGCTTTTATGCACATAAATGTTAGCATAGGTTGATGGGAGAGTGAATGATGGATGGCGCTCTGAGTGCCAGCTAACCTGGGAGTCAAAGCTGTGCAATTGTGAATGAGTGGAGGGTGAGATGAAACACTTAAGGAAACAGTGTGAAGTTGAAGATCAGGGGCAGGGGGAAACTGGCGAGAGGGAGGAGAAAGACAAGAAGTGCTAGGAAGAATGTGTACGTTTGGAGAGAAAATAGACAGGTGGGTGCTTAGTTTTGGCTTGGTTTAAGATATATCTTTAAGAGGGAAGGGTGTGGGGAGGTAGATGATTACAAGTAAGGTCTCTAGGGTGTAGACCTTGATGCACTGAGATAGATGATAGATAGTTGTAGACTTTCTGAGTAAAAGGATTGTTTTGGAATCAAGTGATGCTACAGTTGAAACTACAGCAGAAGGGAGTATGTTCTTAGTGCCTGAAAGGGTCATAGGTCACAGGCATTGAATGTGGCTGATGTTTCCAGTTAACATCAACATATATGATGACATTTAGGCAAGGAAAAGAGGCATTCATCTCAAATCTAAAGCTCCAGGGCTTCATTTGCCAGCTAAAGAAACTGTTCCTGATTCAAGAGATTGGGTTATGCGTGCCCAAGGAGGCCACATAATGATATGCATTGGATGGCTGCTGCTTGTATAATCCTAAGGGCAAGCAATAGATACCTCAGATAAGCAGATGTAGTTGTTGAGGAAAGCCTTGATTCTAATGTGGAGTGCCCTTTAGACTCTATGCACTGAAAATGCAGCAAAGTTTAAATAACGAAAAGCACGATATGCTTTTAGGGTGAAAATCCTGACACAGTGTAAAGAACACTGAAGCTTGCGGGGGCAACACTTACTCTGCGTGCTGAAAAAATTCAAAAGGCTTTGACAAAATTAGTATGGACACTTGGCTGGGTAATTAAACACCAGTGAGTGTAAAATACACACATCACAGTAAAGATATTGCACATATGGGCTTGGACCAATGTGGTTCCACAATGGTGAGCTTTGAGACAGTATGCATCAGTAAAGATGTAAAATTCTCACCAGATATTTTGCAGGATAAGAGAAAATAATGTGTAGATATGGAGAAGGGAGACCATTCAAAGATTCCAACCTGTAAAATGATGTTTGTTCCCAAACAATTTGTGAAAAACACAACACATTCTTTCACTAGAGACATTAATACCCGCCCCAGTTACTAATATCACAATGTGCAAACCTTCTCTCGAGAAAGTAGCATCAATAATTAAATCGTCCAATGATAGGGGTCGATCCAAGATCTTCTGAGCAAAGATTCAGGTGGAACCACTGAGCAAGACTTTCATTGGTACAGGGTCACTGTATCACATGCATTAGAACACAAAGCAAAACTATTGCAGCCATTACATCGATCACACAAATATATTGCATGAAAGTATAGGTAAGGAGGTGTGATGTTAAGAATATTAAATATAGCCTAACTTTGAAGAGATAGTGGTGGGTGAAGTAGTGAATGTGGTATTTCGGAAGGTAGACATTGTTGAGTCTTACATAGTGACATACAACCCTAGAAATTATATCTGAGCCAAACCAAAACGGACTGTTCATCAAGACAACGTTGAGAGTAGTAAAATATAAAGTTGAGAGACATTGTGCACTAGTAACATTGACCATGAGAATATAACGTGGAAAGCAATCATCTCTAGAGGTACCATAACAAAGCATTTTGTGTTTCACTGGAAAATTTAGCTGCAAGGTGAGGACATCTGCATCGTTCATAGTGCTGCCATGGTATGAGAAGTTACTGAGGGTCTCATTATGACAGCCCTATAGTGATGGCCAGCAACTCTTCCATGCAGAGAGAATCCTTCCTGGGGTACAGTTATTTTTGGATAGGTGGAGTTAGAAGGGATGACGAGAGACATTGAGGGTTCCCTTAAAATGAGGAATAAACCAGGATCCGTATTTCCTGTCCTGATTCCACCAATAATTCCTCATTTTCCGCAATATACCTTGAGCACCCTCCTTGTGCTTTTCGCAGGAGAAGTCTGCTGGTGAAAGGCGGGAGATCTGAAGACTTACTGCAGGTCACGTAATTCCAATGGGGGCAGGTAGCTCTGTTTACTGGTACCATCATAATTAAAGGTAACTCTGTAATGAGTGGCACTGGGTATGACTAGACTGGAATGTCTTGGATTTGCCAGCTGTGTAGAAACCTAGCTTAAATTCCCATGGGCAGACTTTAAAGTGCACCAGACAGTGCCCCAAACTGTAATGTTTAAAATATCAGAATGTCTTCCTTTGCGAAGTTTATTGACATGAACAATATAAGTGGCTTTGGAAGAGGGTAAGGTAAATTCGGTCAAGATTCCTGAAGTTTAATTTTACCAAATCAACAGCAGAGATCAGGGCCAATCCATGGAAAATTCACATTCTGTAGGACAAATGGAAGATCCTTGCATATTAATGCAGTGAAGATTGTGGCCAATCAAGAGTGTCCTGGAAGCTTTTGACAGTTCATTCTTGCACTTAAAGGTCAATACATTCACCAGCTTCTCACTATGGAATTTGCTGGACCTCTGAACTCTAAAAGACTGCACTGGACCACGAGAATTTATTTTGAGCCCCAAGACGAATAGTCATTAACCGGTCTGGAAATTATATTATCCTATGTATGGAATCCAAATCAAGAAAAGTAATATTTCCATTTGTAATGCATAGAAATACTTCAATCATATTATATATGTTTTATATACATAAAGGATGAAGTGGAAAGAGGTTGCACAACGAATTCTATTATGACCAATTTGCTTGTGTAAGCTAATATGTATATATAGCGGCAGCTTGAGCATTTATCAATTATTTGCTAATTATTCCGAGTAGTCAATATTTTCCGATTCTCTCTTTTCTTTCTTCTCAAATATTTTTAGGGGTGGTAGATTTTATGTCACCATAAATTATGTTCAGGAGCTGAGGGAGCATTCAGAAAGGGAGCCTTCCCTCTGCGTTTTATACGTGCAGACGATGTGTGGTGCCCACCCTCAGTTTCTATGGTTTATTTCTATATTTTTGGTCCAAGGGCTATCAGAGTGCTTTAATAAGGTAGTATAAGTGAGAAAACAGTTCAGCGTCATTACAATAGGACAGGTAGAAAGAAGAGTTCTCCCAATTTATTTTAGGTCCAGAGGGGGGAGAAAGGAATAAACTAAGCACAAGAAGTACCTCTAATAAAACCTATATTGCTTTATCACAAGGAGTTATCCAAAAACATTTTCATAAGGGTGGATGCTATAGACAGAGTTTTTGTACATGGTGCGGATACGCACGGAACCCCCTGCCTCAGCCGTCTTCGTATTTGCTACGGTGGAGTGAAGATACCCCAGTAAATACCTGGATTTTTAAAAAAAATACAAACATGACCAGAATTATGAGAAGAAACCAATTCACAAAACTCTATCGCTAAATGATACGTTTTATCCAGACCCCAATCAACCCCTGGATTTACCTATAACATCAGCTATTTTCTACATTCAGATACAACTTTACCTGTGGCATAAAGATTACTTTCGTAGTCCATTTCGTGTTTGAAATAGGACCCAGACGCACAGAAATAGAAATTGATGAAAAAAACGTCCTGCCCCTTTTTTAACTTCTGTATATATTTGTTATAGTATATGTCAGTTTTTCTGTTTTTGGCCCTGAAGAAGGTGATTCAACCATCTATCATCACCGAAACGTATGTAGGCCGTACACTCTAAAAGACCTGGACAATGTACTGCTGATTGGAGAACAATGTATAGATCGACTAATGATTAACTGGTGGGACCCCTATCTCTCACATCTATAGCGGGCCACCAGAGATGCTTTCGGGTTATTCCTATGTAAAGCTTTGTTTATGTGTTTATATGTGTTTTTATAAAAAATAGTGAATGCAGATGTATGTAAGGTATGCGTGAGAGAATGTATGATAGTAGGATATGAGAAATTGTTAGGGGCATCTTGCTTTAACTGCACTTTCTGAAACTTACAAAATTTCCTTTGAAAGTCTATCAATTCTTGATTATGTTTTCATGTGATAAAATAAATTGTATGTATGTATACATATTTAAAATGATAAAACAAAAAAGATAAAAAGAAAGAAAATAAAATAATTTATTTGAAATAACTAAAAGTCTTCCTCTCTGTCTATAGCATCCTCCCTTATGAAAATGTTTTTGGATAACTCCTTGTGATAAAGCAATATAGGTCTTATTAGAGGTACTTCTTATGCTTAGTTTATTAAAATAGGACAGGAAAGATAAATGCATTCTCAAAACAAATCCTGAGGGTTACTGGTATATGCAAGACTCAGGGGGTATCCGAGCACTTTACAAAGGCAACCTCAGGTTGTTGTCAGAGCAGACATGCATAGTCCTTCAAGGTAACAAGATATAACAACTGTTACATTTAATTGAAAATAGTCAGATACAATGGAAAAGGGGTGGGGACATCGAGTGAAGAGGTAGGAGGGAATATATTATAGGTCCGTGAATGGTCTACCATGACCAAGATTATGAAGGTAGGTGCCAGTGAAAAAGGGCATTAAATTCATTTTTGAAGAAGAGACAAGCCAAGTTTCTCCTTAAGGAGGCTGGAATTGCATGCCATATCCGGTGGGTGGAGCCGAAAAAGCTTGTTCCCTGGTTCTCGACTTTTTGAAGGCCGGGGTTTCGAGCCTTAGGGAATTTGAACTCCTGAGATAGCTGGAGTCTCCTTAGCTGGAGTCTCCTTAGACAGTTAGGGGTATATTCACAAGGAAATGGCACGACGCTGCAGCACATTTTGCAGCTCTGCTCTGAGTTATTTGAATGATATGGCACACCCCTATGTTTTCCCTTGCCCTGGCGCTAAACATAGCTGCCTAGCGCCAACACAGACACCCTTTTGCCATTGTGCAAGTGTGCCTGCATTGCAGGGAAGATTTCTTGCAACACAGGGACCAATGCACCTTAGTGCAAGGGGGTGACTGCGTTGCAATGCAGGCACCCTTGCACAAAGACGCAAGGGTGTCTGTGTTGCCGGAAATTATTGTTTATGTGCTGGAAGGGACACCTTCCTGCACATAAACAATCTTTAGAGGCAATTTGCTCTTTCTATGTGTGCTGCAGAATGCAGTACACATAGAAAGAGCAAAAACGAGGAGAAATAAAAAGAATTTCTCCTTGCTGCGACAACCTTCTTTTGAATGGCATTAGTTGCTGATGCTTCCTCAGATTTACGCATTCTTGTTAATCTGTGGCAGCATTTAAAAGCAATGGATTTCGCAGTGGAACACCCACAGCAACACCCATTGTGTGACCCTTTCATGCAGAAAACTGCCCAAAAGGGTATCATATTTACAAAGCCACATAAATCTACGCAAAGTGGCTTAATGCTGCTTTGTAAATATGGTGCAGGGTATTGTGCCACAGGAACGTAAAAAAGTGATGTTTGGGTGGCTCAATCCCCTTGTGAATATGCCCCTTAATTTCTTGAGTAGGTAGTTTGGTGCATCAGTGTGGAGAGAATTGTGGATGAAACAGGCAAGTTTGATGGTATGCCTTGCTTCACTCAGCAACCCGTGGAGAGAGTAGAGGGTATGGGTGATGAGGCCACATTGTCTTGTACCCGAGACGAGGCGTGCAGCAGAGTTGAGGGCTTCTCTCAGCGGGGCAAGGTGGCTGTTTATGATACCTGTGAGAAGAGATTTCCAACAGGACTTGTGATTAGACTTCTGTTTTGAGGTAATCAGCGGGAATAAATAGTTTGATGCTCCTGACACAATTTATTTGTAATTGTGCTGCCTTTGTAGTGGCATTGATGTGGGTGCAAAGATTGAAGGTGTTGTCAAGCGTGAAGCCTAGGGAGTTGGCCTTGTCCCCATGCAGTGGGGTAAAGTCAACTATGTTTGAGACAGAAAGCATGGCCTTTGCTGGTGAATTGCAGTGCGGTGTTGAGAAAAGAAGGAACTCTGTCATTTGAAAGATGAGTTGGGATGGAGAAGAGACATCCACGAAAGGAGGTCCAAGAGGGTAGAGGATAAGTTTGATAAGTCCTCTGGAGATGAGATTTTCACGTATAGCTGAGTGTCTGTGGCATAGAGATGAAAAGAGTTGCCTGAATTTTGAAGGAGGACACACATGGGTTCAATGTAGATACTGAATAGAGTGGAAGAGAGGGTAGGGCCTTGGGGAAATCCTTGGCATAGGGACTTTGAGTCGGAGAGAGCCCTGAAGAGTTTGACGTTTTGACAGAAGTATAGTGCCTTTGAGACCAAACCATCCTTCTAGGTTTTTTTAGGAGGTAAGAGTGATTGACTATGTAGAAGGCTGAGGATAGATCTAAGAGAACAAGGAGGTGTGAGTTACTGTTGTCCATTATGCAGAGTGCATCATCAATGGCTTTTAACATTGTGGTTTCGGTGCAGTGACCGGGTTTGAAAGCCAAACTGGTGAGCTTCGAAGAGGTTGTTGGGAATAGCACATGTTACAACACAGGCATTTACGATGCATGCCATTACAACACGGTCATTACATCGACTGCATTGTTACAACGCATCCAATTACAACGCAAGTCATTACAATGACTTGCTGTGGGGGTTGCTGGAGTTTGGAATAGTATAATTTACTATTCCAACTCCAGTCTGTGCAACAGTAAGGAAGGTGTTGGATTTAAAATCCAACACCTTTTGCCCCCACAGCAAGTCGTTATAACGACTTGCGTTGTAATGGTATTCAATGTAACAATACAGTCTATGTAATTACTGTGTTGTAAAAGCATGCGTTGTATCGCATGCATTGTAAACGATGTTTACAGTTGTTTTTATTTATGTTTTTGTTGAGCTACGCAGCTTTTCAGGCGTTTGGCCGAGAAAGGAGGATTAGAGATGGAGAAGAAGTTGTTGAGGTCAGAGGGATGAACGTCATGTTTCTATAATTATAGGGGTGACCTGGCCTGCTGTTATGCAGTCAGGAACTAAGCCTTAGGTTAAGTATGAGTTGATTATATTGGTGAAGTGAGGGAGGGTGCAATGGATTTGAGTGTTTTGGCCAGTATAGGGCCTGCAAAGTGAGAAGAGGCCATTACAGCTGAGATTGAGTTTTCTATTGTGGTTTCATTTAACTGTTCTAAGGGTGACCATTCTGCTGAGTCTTTGCAGGTTAGTGGTATAAAAGGAAGAAAGTAAGTGGGTTTTGTGTTGGAATTTATAATTTTGTTGATTTTGTTAACGAAGAAGTTGGAGACCTTGTAGCAAGAATCTATGTTGGTAGTGAAGCTGGGGGAGGCTGTAAAGTAAGTGGTCTTTCTGACTATGTTGAAGAGTTTCTTAGATATGTTTTCAGCCAAGCTAATTTTTTCTTCAGAATGGTTCTACTTTAGCTTTGAAGGTGAGTTCTTTGTATTCACTATGATTACATTGCATGGCTTCAAGGGATTCCTTTGATAGTTGGCATCTCCTTTCACGTTCAACTGTTCTGAGCAGTCATGGCTGGCATTCATCGCGGGTCGGGGGCATGGGGTTGCGAGGGGAGGGTGTGTAGGGAGAGGGGATACACTTAAAAATCAAAATAAAACATGCCTGTCTGCCAGCCGGGTCCCGTGTTTACTTGGTGCCTGCTCTCCTGCCTCTGGCAGGAACAGGAAGCAGGCAACCTCCCTCCCCTTCCCTAAGTCAATCACAATGCTGAAATGGCACCATTATGATTGGTGGGGATGCCACCCAGCCAGGAGCTTAGGGGGAGGCCATTTTCTCCATGTAGGCAGCATTACAGCCTACATGGAGAAAGTGCAGAGTTCTGATGACTGGTTTGGTCGGCCCCAGAAGGCTGTCTTAACAGTCATTGTGCCCTCAGGAGTGGGCATACCACTCCTCCCCTGCTCAAAGAGCAGCCCCGCCCACCCGTCCGCATGCAACCACACCCTTCTGTTTTCTCGCAGTGCAAGAAGCAGAAACATAACATGGTAGTAATTACCATTTTGTTTCTGCTTCTCGCACTGTGAGAAACCAGTGGGGCGACGTTCCTCTGCCCTAGTGGAGGAGCCACCACTGGTTCTGAGACTTCCGATCCTAAAGTGGATGCTTGTAGAACCATGGAGTTGAAAATGTGTCTAAGGTTTTTTGAGCTTGAGAGGAGCAGGTTCAGTGGAGACGTCAGTTAGAAATAAGTTGAAATTCTCAACTAGGTCCATTGTGTTATTAGATGTTTACAGGGGCAGGAGTCAGGATGAAATTCTCAAGCATGGAAGACATTTTATACTGTTGAAGTCTATGATCCACTCCTTGCAATGTTTTGGTTGATCAGGTATAGGCTTTTTAGAGCAACAGAGGTAGAAGGGGACAAGAAGGTGGTTAGATCAGTCCACATGGATGGGAGAGGCAGTCAATACGGTCACTGTTGAACATGATGAGGTTAAGGATGGATCCTTTCGTGTGGGTGAGGGAGAGATAGAATTGATTGAGTTCATTGCTGTTCAAGAAGAGAGCTAGCTGAGATACTGCTCAGTCAGAAATGCCTCCCCAATTTGAGCTGAAGTGTCTGAGGAAGTTGTTTTTGGCATTGTTTGTTAGATTATCAGCGGCAAACTCTATCATGTGTTAGACAAAAAGATGGTTGTTCCCCAGAGGGTGGTATATAGGGTGGAAGGATGTTGATTTTAGCAGTGTTGTCCTCTCTTTGACCGAGAGACACTTGAATCACAGTGCCTCAGCTTATTTTAAGATTTTACAATTTAGGAAGGTATTGTAGAAGAGAGCAATTCCTCCACCTTGTTTCCCTATTCAGTCTTGTTGATTGATTGTGTATCCAAGAGGGAACAGGAGGTCAAGTAAGTGTTAAAAAGAGTTGGATAGCCAAGATTCCATTAGAAAAAGATGGTCAAGGTTATGTGAGAGGATCAATTTGGAGATTTCAATACAGTATCTGTCAGCTGATCCGGAGTTGTGGAGCATGCAATTGTAGTAATAGGTCGTGGACTAAATTAGTGGTGAGAAGTTGAACTTGTACTGGATTTAGGGGGCATTTTTTACTCAGGGATTTGGGGGTCTATGCATATTGATGATTGTAATGGGAAGTGGAACAGAAGGGGAAGAAGAGAGTGAGGGAGGAAGGAACTTATGCTCAGGGCTAGTGAGGTGGGATCCGGGAAGGGTAGAGGGATAGATGGGCTGTGTTCGACGAGGCGGGAGAAGAGCTGTCTTGAGAACTGACAGAAGAGTAAAGGAGGTCGGAGAAGTGAGGTGAGAACATAGTTTGTGCTCGAGGGGTTTCAAGGTCCTGGGCAGGAGAAGAGTTGAAGAGGAGAGGGATTTTAATGTGTAGAGTAGAGAGTTTAACCTGACCAGAGGGCAAGGTAGTTTTAGTGGTAAAATACTTTATTGTATTAATCAATTGATTAAAATAAAACTGCGAACATTTATGAGAAGAAAAAGAAATAGTAGTCAATAGTCCCATTATTTACTGGCATGTACGCTGATCATGCTTTGTACGCATGATCAAAAAAGCTATCATTATTATTGCACTGCCTTCTCTGAGCCTAAAACAGTATCTAACAGCATCAGCGGTTGTTCCTATTTGAGCATTTTTAAACAAAGAGTGTAAATTTGTCCTCCATATGGGCAACAGTTTAGGTACATGTTAAGTGCACAAGAGAGCCAACAGTAGTTCCACAAAGCCGACAATTTAGATTGCCTTTAAGGGCTGGGTTCCATTTCCATTCAAACTCCCAAATTGGTATATAAAGTAGTCTGAATCTTACATTTTTCTTTTTTATATCACCAGGTAGGTTTAATCATAAATATTCTTGACTCTGTACGGTATACGTATCAATTACTAAATCTGTATTATTATATTTTCCTGCTTGTAGTTGGTCTAAGGCTCACTGCTAGGTAGTAAGCTCATTACTTTTTATGTTTTTCCAGACAGATCCGTTAATTTGCCCCAGCTCCTGTATATCAGGAAAGCCATAGGATCCTAATCCCATCAATGTAGCATACAATTTTATATCTCTATATTTAGATCTCCCTAGCTCTTCAAATATTATGTCTTTCAGTGAGGATGGATCAGTCTTGGCACAATAAACAATGTAATTCACACAACTCCTGTTGTGCAATGATACCAATTAGACCAAATTCCATTCTCATAATATAAGGAAGGATTGCCTGCCATAGGTGCAATAGAGTGCGTACACATTTCATAAAACATTTTTCTAAGTTGAAGATGTTCTTCTTACTCATTACTAAAGGATAAGGTAGTCAGGGGAAGGGGAAAAGCATGGGGAAGGGGCGTGGAGTGAGGCTGGTCTGCATGAAGAAGGTGTCTTACCTGCACATGCATTGGTTTGGGAAGGGTATAAATGAAGCTGGTAGGACTAGAGGGAGAGGGGAGTGCATTGGATGAATCAGAGTGAGAGGCAGAGGATAGGGCTGCAGGGGATTTGTTTATATGATATGATACCTCCGGGTCTAGCCAGCACTTTATAAAACTCTTTAAACAAATAAATAAAATAAAAGGTGGAAAGAGAGAGAGACAGGATATAGAATCTGTCTAAGAGGTAAATCCTGACTTTGGGGTGGAGCAGGTTGATGGGGAGGAAGAGAGAGGGTGGGGTTAGAGTTTGAGTAATGCAGACATGAGGGACGAGGGGAATGAGAGGAATTAAATCTATTGACTTCTTGGTGACCAGAAAAGGGACAGTTCCATTGTCTGTAGGGTGCCTGGGGGGTGGTATGTAGGGATTGGGGTGTAATACAAGTAAGGGAAGGGCCGAGAGGGAGTTGAGGGGTGAGGGTAAGGGTAAGGGAGAATGGGGGAAGTAAGGAGGGGAGATTGAAGTTGGATAGGGATAATTAAGAGAGGGGAGAGAGAGAGTATACAGTGAAAGGGAATGGAGTGTTTGAGCTCACAGAATTTATAGTGTAAGAGTGCTAGTAGGTAATTGGAAGACTCGGGATCAGATTTGTTGAGTTCCCACATGGCACACACACTGCAGGAACGAGGTAAATCCCAATCCACTTCCCCGACTCACTAGTCATTCACGTGATGTAACCAATGAGTAAGCCAATGACCCAGAAAAGGGGGTGGAATATGTAGAGACACCAAGCCTTCCACCCCTGTAGAGCGAAGTACTAACAAATCCCTCCTCCTCGCATCTGCGCCTGCATGAACAGGGAAACAAAAAACACTTCACAATAATATCCCAGTCCCCATTCTATCATTGACAACCATATCCAACAGTTTATCACTACATGAACTTACCAGGGAAAAATGCAGGCTTTGCTTCGAGGGGGTTTCAGTCCAAGAAACAAGCAAATCCAAGATAACTTCTCTTGGATAAATAATATGGGACTGATCACAGGGAGTTATAAATTGGGTCTCTTCAGTATGTTACAGGGTAAAAAGCATGTCATAGTATATTGACATGAACAAAAAAACCCTGCGTGTGCAGAAACTCTTCTTAGCACAATAAGCGGTAAATGGCAACAAACACCGTCTCAGGGGAAAACAGAGTGAATGACCCGTATTGGAATCACACTCGCGGAATGACCGCAAACGTCATTTCCGCCCTACAACGATGAGGAGCGGTTACTGTACGGCAAGCGGACAGCGCGACTCAGCGCATACACCGTTACAATTTTGCCAGGCTCCGGGGAGGGAAAAGGAAATAATTCATCCACTGCGGGAGGAGGTATACAGGAGCCCCTGAATACTCACAACACGGTGTAACAGTGGATGTGGTAAAAATACAATGAACGCGAAACAAAAGAGGGACAAGGACCCTACAACTCACTAACTCTCTAATACTGGGACAAACAACGAAGGAATTGGGGTGATTTGATATAGGGAATATCAGCTCAGGAACAGGTTCAAGGAGGGAAAGAAAAAGGGGCTAAACAAGAATTCTCACGAACCCGTGAGAATCAGCAAACGTGAAACAGGATACACAGGAACCAGGATACCAGGAACCCACAGGTTAGCAATAACAAGCACCAACACTATGGTAGGACTAACCTTTATGTGTAACTGGCGAGTCATGTGTCAGCAAAACATGGTCATCAAAAGAGGACTGGGGACCGAATCCTAACAGTACCCCCCCCCAATGACCCTCCCCACCGGCCGGGGCTTCCAGGGAGGCTGTCTATGGAATAACCTAACTAAACGAGGCGCATGCACCCCCCCAGCTGGTGCCCATGTCCTGTCTTCCGGGGCATAACCCTTCCAATCCACCAGGTAAAACAACCGTCCTCCCCTGCACCTGGAATCAAGAATAGCCTGAGCTTCAAACTCCTCCTGACCATCCACCAACACTGGGGCGGGAGGGGGCAAAACCTGATCTGATGGAACAAAGGGCTTCAGCAATGATGTGTGGAAAACAGGGTGGATCTTGCAATCCGATGGCAATAAGAGCTTCAGAGCCACAGGATTGATCACCTGTACTACAGGGAAAGGACCAACATACCGAGGCTGTAACTTTCGTGACCCCTGCAATCTCAGATTACGTGAAACCAACCATACTTGATCGCCCACCTTGTAACCAGGGGCCGGGACCCTATGACGATCCGCCTGCAACTTCATAGCAGCCTTGGCTTCTTGCAGCCTAACCCTTGTCTCTTCCCAGATGTCACTCAATCTTCTACACACTTCATCAATGGCTGGCATGTGCCCAGTAGGTTGGATAGCTAATGCTCTAGGATGGTATCCCATAGAACAATAAAACGGTGTCATTCCCAGGGCAGTGTGTACACTATTGTTGTAGGCGAATTCTGCTATGGGTAAAGCCGTCACCCAATCACACGACAGGGAGGTAATCAAGCACCTCAAGTATTGTTCCATGGTCTGGTTGGTGCGCTCCGTCTGCCCATCTGACTGAGGATGATACGCAGATGACAATCGTATATCCATCTTGAGCACCAGACAGAGTTCCGTCCAGAAATGGGACACAAATTGCGCCCCCCTGTCTGATATTACAGCGGATGGTAACCCATGTAACCTTACAACCGAGGTCATAAACTCCAAAGCCATCTCCTTTGCTGTCGGGATCTTAATGAGTGGTATGAAATGCGCCATCTTAGTGAACAAATCCACCACCACAAAAATGGCGGTGAATCCGGACACTGAGGGAAGGTCAGTGACGAAGTCCATACTGACAGTATGCCAAGGGGAAGGAGGGACCTCCAACGGCTGCAAAAGACCAGAGGGCTTTCTGTGTGAGGGCTTGTTGATGGCACAAACAGTACAAGCTGTCACATACCTCTGAATATCCTGTGCCATGGTATCCCACCAAAACCATCTCAAGCATAACTCCTTCGTCTTACCCATCCCAGGATGCGCGACCAAAGAGGAGGAGTGACACCACTCCACCACCTTCCCTCTCAGATCGGGTGGGACAAATAACCTATCCCCATGATATAGGAACCCATCTTGGGACACCACCTGAGACAGTTGTAACCATGGAGTCAGATCCATCCTGCGCAAATGATCTTTCACAGTAGAGAAAAACTCCTCCACCGAAGCCGCTCCAACTATCTTCCCACTGTCAATCATAGGTCTACTCTCTTTCACAGGTCTTACATCATCCGGATCAATATGAATCCGAGACAGTGCGTCAGATTTTATCTGCTGAGCAGCGGGTCTGTATGTTATGATGAAATCATATTCGTTAAAAAACAGAACCCATCGCATCTGTCTTGGTGTCAACGCCCGAGCTGATCTAAACAACTCCAGATTCTTATGGTCCGTATAGATCGTGATTGTATGTCTGGCCCCCCACAAATAGTGACGCCATTCTTCAAAGGACAGTTTCACGGCCAACAACTCACGTTCCGTCACAGTGTAATTGCGTTCGGCTGGCAACAACGTTTTGGAAAAATAGGCAATGGGATGCATATGGCCCGTACCCTCCTCTCGCTGCGATAGCACACCGCCCACCGCACCAGCTGACGCATCGGTCTGCACAAAGAACGGCAAGGCAGGATCAGGATGGGCCAGCACAGAAGCGGACGTAAAGGTCTTCAGTAACAACCGGAATGCATTCTGAGTCTCAAGGGTCCACACAAAAGGGACCCCCTTTCGCAACAATCGAGTCATGGATGCCACAACATCAGAAAAATGAGCAATAAAACGCCGATAGAAATTGGCGAACCCTAAAAGCACCTGTATGTGCTTAACAGTGGATGGCACAGGCCAGGTCACAATCGCCTGTATCTTTTTTGGGTCCATACGTATCCCTTCTGCTGAAATCAAGAACCCCAAAAACTCCACCTCTACAGCATCAAACTGGCACTTTTCGAGCTTGGCGTATAGCCGATGTTCCCTCAATTTCTGCAGCACTTGTATCACATGCTTGTTATGGTCTACTCCTGTCTCAGAATAGATAAGGATGTCATCCAAGTACACAATGACCGTTCTATCCAGGTACTCGCTCAGAACTTCGTTAATAAAATACTGGGACGCTGCCGGCGCATTGCAAAGGCCAAACGGCATCACACAGTACTCAAACAGGCCATGTTTAGTCTTAAAAGCCGTCTTCCACTCATCCCCCGGCCGGACACGGATCAAATGATAAGCTCCACGCAAGTCCAATTTAGTAAACACCGTGGCCTTGCGAAGCTGGTCCAGCAACACGGGGATGAGAGGAAGAGGGTACCTGTTCTTCACAGTTACCTTATTTAAGGTACGGTAATCCACACAAGCCCTCAACATCCCTTCCTTCTTCGGTATGAAAAAGATCGCTGAAGACACAGGTGAAGAAGAAGGACGGATAAACCCCAGTCCTAGCATCTCATCCAGATATTCCTTGAGGTGTTTTTCCTCAGATTCAGACAATGCGTAAATACGACTACATGGCAAAGGAACCCCTGCCACTAGGTCGATCCTACAGTCAAAAGACCGATGTGGTGGTAAACTCTGGGCACAACCCTTGTCAAAGACATCCTTATAAGCAGAATACTGCACTGGGACCCCACCTCCTTCCATTGCTGTGCAGGACAACGAAGGGACCTTCTCACTGGCCTCGCTATAAGAATGTCCCAAACAATAAAGAGAATCCAATGTCACCAAACGCTGCACCCAATCGATCCTGGGATTGTGTTCCTGGAGCCAAGGAACCCCTAACACCAGACCGAAAAAAGGCGCATCGATCAAATCAAACACCACCTGCTCCCAGTGTCCATTTTCACACAACAACCGCAAAGGCATTGTCTGTCGGGTGATGCAACCTGATGACAATTCAGTCCCGTCAATTGCTCTTACTGGCTCTGGTTGCTTCTTGTATTGACAGGGAACACCCAACTTCTCTGCTAATGATATATCAATGAAATTACCAGTGGCACCAGAATCTAATAGCACCGACACTGGTACTCATCTTTGTGCGGCCAACAAGAGATAGGCAGAAATGACAAAATGTCTGGGCGCCAAATCCACTGCCCCCAACACCTCATACTGAACCCTCAAGTGCTCCGAGAGTTGGGAACTTCCTACCTGTACATATGCCACCTTTTTACCATACCCTGCACCTGATGGTTTAACAGGACACTCCCTTGCAAAATGACCTCCCTGTCCACAATATAGACATAGATTCTTGTCTCTTCTTCTTTTCTTTTCCTCTGGGATCAGAGGCCCCCTTACTCCCCCTATCTCCATTGGTTCCGGTGATGACTTCTGCTCCCCAAGGGGCTGTTTGACCTCTGATTTCATAAAGTTTCCTCGGGAAACCTGAAAACGCGCACGATCCCCACGTCGCTCTGAGAGCCTATGGTTCCGTTTCACAACCAGGTCTATGAACGCGGCACACTCCTCTGGTGGATCCACCACCTACGACACCACATCCTTCAGTTCTTCACTAAGACCCTGGTAGAACAATGAGGTCCGCTTTTCCGCCGGCCAGTGAGTCTCAGATACTAACCTGTTAAAAGTCGCTATATACGTTAGAAGATCCTGCCTGCCTTGCCGTAACTTCAACAATTCGGAATCACTGGCTTGCATGAATGAATGTTTAGCAAACAACCCCCGCATCTACTCCTTGAAGGCCTCATAATCACGCAATACCTGATCCCTGCCTTCCACCAAGGGTATAGCCCACGGGGCAGCAGTACCAGCCAAATAAGAGAGAGTGAAAGCTACTTTCGCAGAGTCATCGGGAAAGGCACCAGGTCTGCACATGAAATGTAACTGGCACTGATTCATGAACATCCCGAACTTCGCACTACCACCATAAAATCTTTCAGGCGGAGCCAAGGGAACTGGAACGGGTGATGTCACAGTGATAGCTACGGGAGCCCCGCCTCCAGGATTGCTCTGTCCCGCCCCTCCATATTGAAACGTTGCCGGCTATATTATAGGAGCCTGACCCCTTGGTTGTATCTGTTCTCGCGCCCTCACAGCGGCCAATTCCTGTCTCAGCCCTACGTTCTCCTGCCGTAAATCCTGTACCTGAGCCTGCAAGGCCGCCAGGGCACCCGTGACTTCAAGCATGGTAGGGGCCTCAGCCCCCCCCCCCTGCCATGTGTCCTGTATCTACATCCATACCTGTCCAGGCAGTGTATTACAACGTGGGCTTGTTATTCTGTTGAGTTCCCACATGGCACACACGCTGCAGGAACGAGGTAAGTCCCAATCCACTTCCCCAACTCACTAGCCACTCACATGATGTAACCAATGAGTAAGCCAATGACCCAGAAAAGGGGGTGGAATATGTAGAGACACCAAGCCTTCCACCCCTGTAGAGCGAAGTACTAACAAATTCCTCCTCCTCGCATCTGCACCTGCATGAACAGGTAAACAAAAAACACCTCACAATAATATACCAGTCCCCATTCTATCATTGACAACCATATCCAGCAGTTTATCACCACATGAACTTACCAGGGACAAATGCAGGCTTTGCTTCGAGGGGGTTTCAGTCCAAGAAACAAGCAAATCCAAGATAACTTCTCTTGGATAAATAATATGGGACTGATCACAGGGAGTTATAAATTGGGTCTCTTCAGTATGTTACAGGGTAAAAAACATGTCATAGTATATTGACATGAACAAAAAAAACCTGCGTGTGCAGAAACTCTTCTTAGCACAATAAGCGGTAAACGGCAACAAACACCGTCTCAGGGGAAAACAGAATGAATGACCCGTATTGGAATCACACTCGCGGAATGACCGCAAACGTCATTTCCGCCCTACAACGATGAGGAGCGGTTACTGTACGGCAAGCGGACAGCGCGACTCAGCGCATACACCGTTACAATTTCGCCAGGCTCCGGGAGGGAAAAGGAAATAATTCATCCACTGCGGGAGGAGGTATACAGGAGCCCCTGAATACTCACAACACGGTGTAACAGTGGATGTGGTAAAAATACAATGAACGCGAAACAAAAGAGGGACAAGGACCCTACAACTCACTAACTCTCTAATACTGGGAGAAACAACGAAGGAATTGGGGTGATTTGATATAGGGAATATCAGCTCAGGAACAGGTTTAAGGAGGGAAAGAAAAAGGGGCTAAACAAGAATTCTCATGAGCCCGTGAGAATCAGCAAACGTGAAACAGGATACACAGGAACCAGGATACCAGGAACCCACAGGTTAGCAATAACAAGCACCAACACTATGGTAGGACTAACCTTTATGTGTAACTGGCGAGTCGTGTGACAGCAAAACATGGTCATCAAAAGAGGACTGGGGACCGAATCCTAACAAGATTCACCTTGTGTCTCTTTTTTACGGCATTCGCTGCAGACTCTCCTCAATGAGAAATGGCAGTGCAGAGATTTTGCTACTACTGCGTAGAGTCTGCCATGACTGCAAAGGCTCTTTGTGAATCGGGCACTGGATCATTATCTTAAAATTGTTGAATATGTAGAGGGAAAGTTTACCATAAGGAGGAGTGGGAAAGTGATAGCAAGGTTTTTTCCATGAGGGATTTTCTTCACTTCAGCGAAAGGTAGGAGAGATCTGAGAGCCATTCATGAAAATCTGATAAAAACATATCTGTACATAACATGAAATATTAAAACAAGGATTACCAACAAGGAAATAGCAGTGAATCATCTATATATATACTAATATAATAAAGAGAGAGCCCAAACCTTTGAGGCGGGTAATCTCAGGAACCACAGTACCAATCACAACACCCAATATAGAGTTGGAAAGGGCAGTTGCAGCAGAAGGACAAAGTTTATGAAGATGCCCACCATATACATTTAAAAGGTAAAAGAACCTTGCCAGCAAAGTAGTCCCTTGTGGGCGTGTCTGCGTTGTGCTTTGGGCGTGTGCTGGGGGCGTGACAAATGCTGGGGGCGTGTGGTTCATTCCGCCCTTAATGCCATGTCTCATATTGTGTGCTAATCCCACCCTGCTCCCTTTAAATACCCCTGCACCCCATAATCGCAACCCACCCTTACTCCTTAAAATACCCCAACACCCTTAAACACTAACCCATCTTAACCCTATAAATATACCCTGTACCCCAAAACCCAAACCTATCCCTAAACCTTAAAAATACCCCTGTACCCCAAAACCCAAACCTAGCCCTGAACCCTATAAATACCCCTGTACCGCAAAACCCAAACCTACCCCTGAACCCTAAAAATACCCCTGAACCCCAAAACCCAAACCTAGCCCTGAACCCTATAAATACCCCTGTACCTCAAACCCCAACCCTACCCCTGAACGCTAAAAATACCCCTGTACCCCAAAACCCAAACCTACCCCATAACCCTAAAAATACCACTGTACCCCAAAACCCAAACCTACCCCTGAACCCTAAAATACCCCTGTACCCCAAAACCCAAACCTAGCCCTGAACCCTTAAAATACCCCTGTACCCCAACACCCAAACCTACCCCTGAACCCTAAAAATACCCCCTACCCCAAAACCCAAACCTAGCCCTGAACCCTACAAATAACCCTGTACCCCAAAACCCAAACCTAGCCCTGAACCCTAAAAATACCCCTGTACCCCACAACCCATACATATCCCTAAACCCTAAAACTACCCCTGTACCATATAACCCAAAACTATATCTGAACCCTTAAAATACCCAAACACCCCAAAACATATACCTCAGTACCCCAAAACATATACCTCTATACCCATACTTACTGTATTCAAACATAAAAAAAAACATGCTTTTACCATTCATGCATTTACAACGAATTTCGTTGTAAATGTATGCTTGGTAAAAGCATATAAAATGTAATGCCATGCGTTATAATGGCATTGCGGATTTATGGTACTTTCGTAATGAAAGTATGCGGAGTGATGGTATGCGGAAAGAAAGTTGCGGAATAATGGCTGTTTACCCTCCCCCGGTAAGTACATTGGTGGCACGGCGGCCCACATCTCCAGCAACATACTAATTTTTTTTTACCACCCATTTGAAAAATGCACAGGTCTCTCTCATTGATGGCCAGCACCGACATACACTTTTAGACACACCTCCCGCCACAAGTTCTAGAATTGCGAACTTTAACACCTTAGCTGCGATGGAACGTCCAGCTCCAGTGCTGAACGTTCCATTGCGCAGGTGCAGCTGGAACGTCCAACGGCCGACGGCAGCACTCCCGAGGTAGTGGTGCCGCCGGCCGTTGGACTAGGCGCAGCACTTATGAGGTTAGAGCTGAGGAGCTATGTTCGAATCTCTGCATCAGCTCAACATCCTGTGATTCCAGGCAAATCACTTTGTCTCCCCGTGCCTACCACAAATGAATGTGTTCTTCCGTAATATAAATTGTGCTCATGCCATGTTGTCGAGTTCGCGCTATATAATATTGCAAGGAAAAATAAAGTAGGGAAACTCGAGTTCACACACTACTGAATGCGCACTCTTAGTGCATCAGCAGTGCACTGTGAATCGGAGCGTTTCACAGGCCTGTCACAGATAAGAAATGCTATCAAAACGAAATCCTGCAAAACAATATACTACTGGCTGGCAGCAATTCATACCCTGACAACGTCGGGACGGGCTGCTAGTTATAATAATAAAGAGCCACATGCCCTCACAGCATGTCTGAAAATTGAGCCTACATGTAAACATGTTTCAATATGGACAGTTGACAAATTGATGAAAAAATTGCTCCACTCTGTCTAATGTCGGGGGTATCTCCTTTTAAAAAGTAGAAGCAAAAATGTCCGAGTAAATAATTAAAAAATGTGCAAAACAGTAAAAAATGTATCATGGTTTGGCCTGACTTATTATTGCACGGGCAGGGGATAGCAGCAAGATTCGGTTAATACCCAGAAGGAAAACACAGTAAATATTTTACAGTATCAGCACAAAACCTGAATAGCAGGTAACACTCCCATCTCCCACAAAACTATTCTAAATAGACAGCTGATAACAAAGAAATGCTCTGAGACAAATATGCAGTTTTCAATGGTTTCCCTACTAAGCTATTAAAATGATGTTCACAAGCTAGGTTATAAAAAGCTGAAGCTACTTTCCTTTTATTAAAAGTAGGGCATGAATACGCCATTCTTTAGTCACCAACTCCGCAACCCTAGACCCTCCCTGGTAACACTAAGGGTCTTATGTAGAGTTTGGTGCACAGGATGCTCTGTCACAATCATGGCGGTTCTCCCATCCTCCATATTACAAGTGCATTATAGCCTACAGCACTTGTGGATGCGATTCCTCTCACTTTCACGGAGTATCTCATTATCCAAGCTTTAAATAAGGCCCTTAATCAGAAATCCATTTTAGAAAAAAACTCACATTTGTTTGCAGTGATAGACTGCCAATTTGCGACGCTCTCTGAGAACAAGAATGGTGTGCACTTGTTTCGCTCACACTATCATTGAGAGCTGACTAGCAGATTACAGATGCAGGCCTTCAACGGGTGCATTGATCAACAATTAATTTCTCTCAGAATGAAACCCACTTTGACAATCATGAACTGGATTCTAGAATGGAAATAATTATTGCTGAGACAATAAAAAGTACATTTAAGCATCAACTGACTTGATTAGCATGTTAAACTTTACAACATATAAGTTCAGACACTAAGCACTGCCATTTTTAACCCCAACTTAATTTATTTTCATCATTTAAATGTATGTGCAGCTTTGAGAGTGTGTGTTTGATTTTGCCAACGTGTGTGCAGGTACTAAATACATCCAATTTTGAAATGGCTTTCTTCTTCCTGTCAAGTGCCCTCTCTCAGACTTGAGTGTTTTTGTCTCAGGAGAATGTCATCTGCAATGTCCCCCATACGGTAAAGCTATGTTTACCTGATTAACTTCTTAGCATTTACAGAAGACTCGCCAGGGGGAATCTTGCAAACCTCGAGGGGCATTTCATAACAGAGGACATCTGCCAACATTCAAAGGCTCGGCTTCTTGAGTGTGTACAAACGTCACAGAAATGCGGGTACCAGGTGCGCCATTTTCTTCCATAGATTTCCTTCCACCAAAACAACAAATATGCCGCAAACCCTTTTTTTTTTTTTTGGCTTTGCAAATGTTTTCCCCTCTCCGGCCTCGGAAACCAGGTTTGTTAAAGAGAGCTTTACAGTTCCTTTCTTCCTACAAATCTTTTCTCTGGACTGTCAACTTGTATGAATGTGCGCTTACTTCAATATCCATGAAGTGATCACAAGCGGCAGTGGCATTTATTTCTTCATTTGACAGTGATTATTTGGAGAGCAGAGGTGGGCAAGCCTGAAAATTGATAGAGAGAGCCAAGCCAGACCCGAGCCTCAGGTCTGGCATGTTCTTAAATACCGGAACAAAAACCGAGTCGACTAAATATCTAAATATTGCATCAAATGTCATTTAAAAATGTGATAGTCTCTGCAAAGTTCATGAAAATGTACTCCTTTTGCATTTAGGATAATTCACTTCAGGACGTATGATTATATCACTGCACTGAGCAGCATTTATTATACATGATAGTTTCTAAACAAGAATTTAGAAACGTTCTTGAATTGCCTCCTTTCTGCACTGACTATGAAGATCCTCATTTATAAGGTTAATTTATGAGGTTTTGCCAATGGGCAGCACCGCAAGCCTTCCTGCTGCACTGCCCTACGGCAAAAGAAAAGGGCAGGAATGTGCAGTATGTGTCAGATTTCTGTCCTTTTCTCCTGACCGGGGCACAATGGGCTGCCTTGTGCAAACGCATATTTAACAACAAGGGGTGGTGATGGACAGAGTTTCTGAATTAAGCAGAATACTCTCACCCAGTCAAGAGATCAGGGCTAGATCCAACACCGTTTTTTAGCTCACTGCACCATCCCAGCTCAGAACCTGGCTATATGCAAATTAGTCTGTTTCTGTCCCAGTGCATGATGGGAACAGGGCAAACCAAACTACCAAGCCAATTCTTACACTGGGAAGGAAACAAGCTTCCGGGACCGGTTTCTGGCATTTCAGCCGTCGTCGGCCCGCTTGCTTGAATCCTGATGGTCTGCCCTGTTCCCTTGATGCACTGGGCCAGGGACAGACTGATTTGCATATAGCCAGGTTCTGAGCTGGGATGGTGCAGTGAGATAAATAACGGTGATGGATCAAGCCCTGATCTTTGGACTGGGTAAGAGTGGTCTGCTTAATTCAGACACTCTGTTCATTACCACCCCCTTTTCTGAATCGTTTTTGGCCACTATAGGTGTGGCAGGGTATACTCAGACATGAGTCCCTTTCTCACTGCACCATCAGGATTCAAGCAAGCCGGGCCGAAGACGGCTGAAATGCCAGAAACCGGTCCCCGGTAGCTTGTCTCCTTTCTGGTGAAGAATTGGCTTGGTAGTTTAGTCTGCCCTGTTCCCATGATGCACTGGGCCAGGGACAGACTGATTTGCATATAGCCAGGTTCTGAGCTGGGATGGTGCAGTGAGATAAATAACGGTGATGGATCAAGCCCTGATCTTTGGACTGGGTAAGAGTGGTCAGCTTAATTCAGACACTCTGATCATCACCACCCCCCTTTTCTGAATCGTTTTTGGCCACTATAGGTGTGGCAGGGTATACTCAGATATGAGTCCCTTTCTCACTGCACCATCAGGATTCAAGCAAGCCGGGCCGAAGACGGCTGAAATGCCAGAAACCGGTCCCCGGTAGCTTGTCTACTTTCTGGTGAAGAATTGGCTTGGTAGTTTAGTCTGCCCTGTTCCCGTGATGCACTGGGCCAGGGACAGACTGATTTGCATATAGCCAGGTTCTGAGCTGGGATGGTGCAGTGAGATAAATAACGGTGATGGATCAAGCCCTGATCTTTGGACTGGGTAAGAGTGGTCTGCTTAATTCAGACACTCTGTTCATCACCACCCCCTTTTCTGAATCGTTTTTGGCCACTATAGGTGTGGCAGGGTATACTCAGACATGAGTCCCTTTCTCACTGCACCATCAGGATTCAAGCAAGCCGGGCCAAAGACGGCTGAAATGCCAGGAACCGGTCCCCGGTAGCTTGTCTCCTTTCTGGTGAAGAATTGGCTTGGTAGTTTAGTCTGCCCTGTTCCCATGATGCACTGGGCCAGGGACAGACTGATATGCATATAGCCAGGTTCTGAGCTGGGATGGTGCAGTGAGATAAATAACGGTGATGGATCAAGCCCTGATCTTTGGACTGGGTAAGAGTGGTCTGCTTAATTCAGACACTCTGTTCATCACCACCCCCTTTTCTGAATAGTTTTTGGCCACTATAGGTGTGGCAGGGTATACTCAGACATGAGTCCCTTTCTCACTGCACCATCAGGATTTAAGCAAGCCGGGCCGAAGACGGCTGAAATTCCAGAAACCGGTCCCTGGTAGCTTGTCTCCTTTCTGGTGAAGAATTGGCTTGGTAGTTTAGTCTGCCCTGTTCCCATGATGCACTGGGCCAGGGACAGACTGATTTGCATATAGCCAGGTTCTGAGCTGGGAAGGTGCAGTGAGATAAATAATGGTGATGGATCAAGCCCTGATCTTTGGACTGGGTAAGAGTGGTCTGCTTAATTCAGACACTCTGTTCATCACCACCCCCTTTTCTGAATCGTTTTTGGCCACTATAGGTGTGGCAGGGTATACTCAGACATGAGTCCCTTTCTCACTGCACCATCAGGATTCAAGCAAGCCGGGCCGAAGACGGCTGAAATGCCAGAAACCGGTCCCCGGTAGCTTGTCTCCTTTCTGGTGGAGAATTGGCTTGGTAGTTTAGTCTGCCCTGTTCCCATGATGCACTGTGCCAGGGACAGACTGATTTGCATATAGCCAGGTTCTGAGCTGGGATGGTGCAGTGAGATAAATAACGGTGATGGATCAAACCCTGATCTTTGGACTGGGTAAGAGTGGTCTGCTTAATTCAGACACTCTGTTCATCACCACCCCCTTTTCTGAATCGTTTTTGTGCCAACGCAGGCACTTTTGCACCACGGAGCAGGGGTGCCTGCGTTGCAGGGATAATTATTTTTGTGTAAGAAGGGAAACCTTTCTGCACAAAAACAATCACAAGAGGCCTTTTTCTCTTTCTATGTGTGCTGCAAAATGCAGCACCCAAGGGAGGCATAAGGCAGGCACAACGAATAGAAATATCTTAATTTCTACTTGTTTTCCTTTTTCCCTTACGAGGCGTAATTGTTTGGCACTGCCTCGGAGTAACGAATTCTTGTGTCAAAAAGCCATGGAGGCTGCTAGGAATGCCTCTAGCAACACCCTTTGCACGCCCCTTAAATGCAGAAAACTGCGTTAAAGAGAACGATATTTACGAGGCAATATTAAGTCACAAAAAGTGGCATAGTGCTGCCTCGTAATTATGGAGCAAGCTCCAGCACCACGGAACGTCACAAAAAGTGACGTTCCTGCAGTGCAAGGTGTCCTCATACATGAGGCCTGATGTCTTTAGCGGCCCAAGAGGCAAGCCAATTGACTTGCACTGCTTATTCTGAAGTGAATTATCTTAAGGTACTCTTTAGTGTGATTCTCAAGAAAAAGGAAAGACTGTGAAATAGTTACCTAGTTTTAAACAATAGTGAGGGATGCAATTAAATGATTCCAAGTTTCCCGATTAAACGTTGTATAATTCAGCCACTGAATGGGTACGCCTTCTCTCTCCAGTCATACACCAAAGGTCAAAGCTATCTGTTTCGTTATTTGAGGAGCTGATTTAGTTAATATATATATATGACTGGAAAATCAAGCAGACAAAAAGGTCTTTCTAGAAAAAGAAAAAATAACGTTAAGGTAATGCAGTGCACTCTATTTTGCTTCCATTGACTTAATACGGTGACTGCTTTCATGAGCAGCTCTGGCCTCTGAAAACCTCAGAGAAGGCAGTCACTGATACTATTAGCAAAACATAAGGGTCTTCACTAGGACAAAAGGGCAGTGCAGAGTTCGGCTGCACAGACTTTCACACAAAGCTCCCACAAGTGACTGACTGCAGGCTTTTTTGTGCAATTTTGAGTAAACTGTGGAGGAGGTTCAGGAGAGTGACCCATAGGACATTATGGAGTGCTGTGAAAGAAGTGATTAGAAAGATAAGTAAGGTTGTTTAACCGAAATAAAGAATAATGACATGAAAGATAAGTAATGCTAGTGGTTTTTCAAATTGTTTCATCACTCAACCGACTGTTTCAACAAGCATTCACCAATACAAGAGGGCTTGCCTAAGAGAACTACTGAAGTTGCCAATGGGTTGTGGGAAAAGGTGCTGAAGCTGTGCGATTTGTGCAGGCAAACTCATGTGTTTGCATACAAAATGATGGAGGGGCCTTTTTGCTTTCCTTTTTATTAATTACCGTTCCAAGCCGGATTGGGTATTTAAAATAAAAGCAGTTCAAGAAGCGGGGTGAGGAGAGTGGGTGGGCAAGTAACAAGAAGAGAGGGAAGGCATGTGTTAATGCCTCACAGAGGGACCTAAAGCAATACCGTGATTGGGCGGAAGTAGAAGCAACATAGCACGCAGGTGGGAGTTGAATCAGCTTGGTGAATGGGTGGGCAGGAGTCGAATTAATATGCCAGGTGGGCAGACAGGCAAGCAAGCAATCGAGGCAGAACAACATGGAGGCAAATTGAGAAGCATAAGGATGACTCAGAGCAGTATCGAGAGCAGGAGGCAAGAGTACACAAGAATGTGAGAGCAACATGAAGGCGAGTGGGAGAGAAGCACTTGGGTGAGAAAGAGCAACACGGAGAGTAGGGGGCAGCAAAGAATACAGGCAAAAGAAAGGACAAAAGTGCAAGTAGCAGAAAAAATCAGACAAGAAAGAGCAACACAAGTGTGTGTGTGGGATAGGAGCACTTGGGTGAGATAGGGTAAGAAGGAAAGTGGAGGGCAGAAAAGCACATGGGTAAAAGAGAGATGAATATAAGCACAGTGGGATAGAAGCACAGAGATGAGAGAGAGAAATACAAGCAGTTGTGGGGGAGAGAAGTACACAGGTGATAGAGCAACAGTGAGCGTGGGGGAGAGAAGTACATAGGTGGACAGCTAGAAAACCCATGCACTCACTTGGAGTACTTTAGCCAAGAGAAAAAAATAGTTTCCTAAAAGTCAATAGTGCATGGTATACGAGCTGATCAATGAGAAAGAGATGGTAAAGAGACCATGCTTCAGCAGAGGGACAAACACAAGACTGGCAAGCTGAAAAATGGAAACAATTGAATAGGAAGCAAGGAAATGAGAGTGAAAATAAAGCCAATGAATGGTAAGCAATGAACGGGTTATAAGCCCAGGTAAACTCTCTATATGCACAACTAACACAATAGAAGGAGAAAGGAAATGATTTATCAACCATGCTGCCAGTTTTCAGTATCACACACCTAAAGATTGATGAAGGGAAACTGAACAGCTACCCTCTAAGAAATCACTTATTGTGGGATAAGAATGTCCTCACCTACTATTTGTGGCATGCTTCATCATCAGGCTGCCACTACACTCCCAGTTTTGTCATCAGCAGGAATTAAGCAAAATATTGTTTGGGGGTTCAAAATAATGTATTGCGGGATCAGTTTTTATGGTGGTATATGGTTTAAACTGCCTTATGGATACACAATCAATTCAGATTCCTTTATTTTATGTTCCCCAGACAGGGTTAAAAGAGTTAATAGATGGTCTCTGGGATTTATCATCCTATCATCTCAAATTGATGCCAACATGTTTCGGCCAAACATCTTGCACCACTAAGGGTCGATGGCCTTCATCAGGAATATAAGATCTTTATGTCGACTCACCATCAAGGTCAATCAACCCAGTTCAATTTCTTTATTCAGAAAGTTCACCCTTCCAAAAAAGTACATGCATATAAAACAATCTTCATTACATCCACATAGGTACATTATCACATTAATGTAAATCTGATAAAAAAAATATCTGTACATAACACTAAATATTAAAACAAGGATTAAAAAGAAGGAAAGAGCAGCAAAGCAACCATTATAATAATAAAGTGCCACATGCCCTCACAGCATGTCTTAAAAATGGGCCTACATGTAAACATGTTTCACTATCGAACAGTTGAAAAATTGATGAAAACACTGTTCCACTCTGCCTAATTTCAGGTATCTCCTTTTAAAAAGTTGAAGCAAAAATGTCCTTGTATACAATTCATAAACTTTAGAAAACAGTAAAAAATGTATCATGGTTTGGCCTGACTTATTATTGCACGGGCAGGGGACAGCAGCAAGATTCAGTTGATACCCAGAAGGAAAACACAGTAAATATTTTACTCTATCAGCACGAAACCTAAATAGCAGGGAACACGCTCATCTCCCACAAGACTGTTCTAAATAGACAGGTGATAACACATAAATGCTCTGAGACAAATATGCAGTTATCAATGGTTTCTCTACTACACTATTAAAACAATTTTCATGAGCTAGGTTATAAAAAGCTGAAGCTACTTCCCTTTTATTAAAAGTAGGGCACGAATGTCTCATTGTAAAAACTTGCTCCATGCTGAGTTTCCCAAATTCTGATTTATTATATGCCAGCCACGGAATTTGAAGGCCATTAGTGCAAGAGATACAACCATTTATTATATCTCTTGTAAGCAATGCCTTATCATTACTCCAGATGGATAGCCAAAGTAACAATGGTCTCACTCTGATGAAATCGGATATGTATAGCAAATTTACTCTTTGTGGCAAATGACATGGGGGGGAGAAGGTGATACACCCAACAGGCGCCTACAGAACCTATTTTTCCCAGATTGTATGGTTATGCAATTTACACTCCCCCAAATGGCAGAACCACAGGTAGCACTTGGAACACATTGAGACTTATATATATATGTAATATTACTTTCAACTGCCCCTTGCCACGAGGTTGAGGAAGGGAAAGCAGTGATCCAATTGCTTTAAAAAATAGCATTCTATGGTGTGCGATATTAGTTAACCAAGCTCTGGAAGATGAAACATAACTCCTAAGTAGGGGAAGCTCTTAACATTTGTTACGGAGTTATTTCCTACTTGTATAGAAGACAGTTGAATGCAATGTGGCCCACATGCCATAACATGAGATTTTGGAAAATGTGTTCAGAGGTCTAGATTAGACATAAAATCAATAAATGCTGACACTAAAAGACGCAATGCCCTGGGGGTCCGGGCCATTAAGACTTCGTCATCTGCATATACAAGACCTGGAACACCCTCCCTACCCACCTACGGCAGACCCAAGACTTACTCGCCTTCAGAAGACTCCTTAAGACCTGGCTCTTCGAGCAGTAGCAGCACCCCCTCCCCTCACCTCCTTTAGACCCTCACAGGTAAGTAGCGCGCTTTACAAGTACTCTGATTGATTGATTGATTGATTAGGAAGGGGTTTCCCTTTAACAGTTGGAACATCACTGGTTATAGGAGATAGGGATGGGTAGAGATCGTTAATATATAGTATAAACAGGAGAGAGGCTAACACACACTCCTGTCGAACTCCCCTGCCAATCTTAATGCCCTTGGATACATTCCCATTATTGTTTTTTCTGACTTTCGCTCTCATACTCCTATGAAGAAATGCAAGAAAGTGAACAAGGGGAACATCCAAACCCTTAAGTATCACCATATGCCAAAGTTACGACCGGTTCACACAGTCGAAAGTGGCGTTTGAATCCATAAATGCCATGTAAAAAGGCATGTGCTTAACAACTGTACTTGCCTATTATTAGGTTCAAGTAGGCACATTGCTCAATAGCCCCTACCTTACTTCTGAATCTCTATTGGGCAAGATATAAAATCGACTTTGTTTGAACCCACTCCTGGATCCTGTTGTAAATAACACGCCCCAGAACTTTTACAGTTGTGTCAATTAACAATATTGGCCTATAGAAACTGGCGTCTTCTCGATTGCCTTTCTTAAATATGAGGGCAATAATAGAGGTGCACCAAGAGTCCGGTATATCTGTATGAGGTAATTGACTAAACACATTTGTTAGAATTGGAGCCCAAAGTGTAGTATTGAGTTTTAGTACAATAAATTGGTACTCCATCGGGCCTGTCGCTTCACCACCGGTATTTTGGGATAGGTCCACTTCTGTCATGATTCTAACTTCAATTAGCTTACTATTATCTACAGTAAAACTGTTTACATAAAGGGGGGAAACATAGATCTTGCTAAAGTGATCTTCCCAAGATTCGCTAGTGATGTGGCAAGAAATTGGGGAATCTGTCAGGTTTTTACATCTCATACCAGAAACTGTGGCCCAAAAGTGCTTGCTATCCTTCGTGTTAGCTGCCTGTGCTAATGTCTTCTATTGGTCTGTGAGAATCTGTTGCCAGCGCTTGGTTGTAATAGGCTTATAATGTTTTCTCAAGGAAGTGATTAATCCCTTATTTCTTCCCTAGGGCCATACTTAGTTCTTGGTTAGCTGCTGTACAGTTATGGTCAAACCAGCTGTGAAACTTATTCGTGGGGCATGTAGTTCTAAGAAGGGTGTTTTTTTCTGCCTAGGCATGTTCAATAAAGGCATCCACTATGTTAATGGCAATATCCTCTTCAGATAGACAGGTCTCCACTGACCTATTCTCTTTCACAATTTTCACTAGGGTTTGCGCTTGATCGTGCATTCTCCAAACCAGTTTTAAGTTATCCGTTGTGGGTTGAAGGTTGCAAACCCCTATCTGCCGCTCATATCCTTTCCTTGGGGCCATTAGGAAGACAGCCTCTAGTGGGTTATGAGCGCTAAAGGTAGAGTCAACCACAGATCCATGTAGCAGGGTTTGTTCAAGGCTCCAAGTAATAAATATGAAATCAATCGTAGACGGAGACTCTGTTCCTTTATAAATTGGAGGCATAATTACTTCTTTCCCTGCAATTGCCATAATATCTAGTAAGTCATGGGATTCCACTATTAACCCCAGCAACTGGCTTCTTTGACCTTATCCCCGTATATTCCCCATCGTGTACCTATCATTTGAAAAGTGTGCATTAAAATCACCAGTGATGCATAAATATAATCCCTGGCGCTGAGTAACAACCTTATCAGAAAGCTTAGTAAGAAAATTAGTTAGTTCTATAAATATTGGGTTCATCATTATTAAATCATTATTATAAAAATTAAACAAGTAGAAATTAATATGAGTTTTCCAGCAAAGCACTTGAAAGCTGGTACTAGCTGTCTCCAAGACCTCGATGTGACCACCCGGGGCAATATTCAGCCATACTGATATTCCACCTGATGCATGACCATTACGGGAACTAATAGCAGGAATATTATAGCATTGGTACCCATCTTATATGGTGGGTTCCACCTCCCATGTCTCCTGTAACATGATTATATTGCAGTTGTTAATGAAAGAGCCCCATTCCGGAACTAATATCTTAGAACAGATTCCTGCAACATTCCAACTCATAATGCACAGCCTATTATTCCCAACAGGCTGCACAGTAGGTATATGGATACATATCTTTACAAAATTAGGCATGAGGTGTGCAGAAGCAGTAGCCACTGGGAGTCATTTTATGTCTTCCAGTGTGCCAAGAACTTAAAATCTTTTATTACAATTCGGTAATGGCGGTACCCTAATAGGGGGATTGTAGACAGTTGGTAAAATTATTGGCTTTTAAAAAATAGCCTTGGGGAATTGCCACGATTTTCCTTCTAGTATGTAGCAGTGGTTCAACATATTTTAAAAGATTGTGCACATAGATTGGAGCTCTGAAATTTATCACAATACAATCACCTGTAATCTCCTTACACCCCTGTCCCACCCATCCAAATCTCCTTATCATGATAATTTAATCCGTATTTCCAAACTCAAACTGCTTATATTTATTCAACCAGTGTATAGTTTAATTTTTTAACTGAGAACAAATCTCAACTGAACCCGTTTTCAATGGCAGTACAACAACCAATATAAAAACATATGTGCAAGCAGCTGGAGGGAGGCTCGGTGAGTTTTTCATAGGATTAGACACTTCACTAGCTTCACCGGAAGGATCAAAATGATTTGGTCTCAGGAGTGGTATCTCTATAATGGAGTTGATGAAGGTGGGGACAGCTGTTTGTGGGACCATGTTCCTTCTGAATAATGTTTCCTCATTAAAAGAGAGGTTCCTTTGAGACTTATTTATTAATTATGTACCACTGGTCAGCCTTGTCTGCAATTTGGCAGGATAAGTTGGAACAGGATAAGGATATGAGTTCGAGCATCCAATGGGCCTATCCTTGCTTACATTGTTTGAGTCACAGTAGTTAGCTAGAGAAATCTCAATTGATTCTAGCCGCCTAATAATTGGGCAAAGTTTGTGATCAAATATTGAGGTAAATTAGAGATCAAAATACTTTGGACGCCATCAGATATAATTTCCTCTATTTAAGTTGGCTGAGTCGCACTATGGGATTTGGAGTAGTGTTGAATTAAACCTCTCTGTGTCTGTTTTTTTAGGTGGTAGCCCCAGGCAGTTCCCTGTTTTTTTTAGCAGGTTGGTTAATGTCAGAAGTTTTAGAGGAATCTAAACATGAAGAGGCAATGTGCAGTATAGGGTCAGTATGTCCATCAACATTTAAAGGAGAGCTGTATAATCATGGTAGAGTGGTGCAGATTAGGCAGGGAAAGATAGGACCTGCATCGTTTGATAACTTTATTGCGGTCATAGACCATAAAAGCACAGATAAAATATGTACATACACGAAATAGAATACATAAATAATTAAAAATGCATGGTTAAAAAGTTATTAAACAGTAAGTTATCAAAATAATGGTAACAAACATCGCAATTAATCACAGTTTATCGCAATTCATTAGAGTGAGCCTTCTGCGCCACATACCATATAAAAAACGGGAGACCGCAAACACAATAGAAGGGGAGGTGTCATATCTTAAAATTCTAACAGCGTGTACACATTGCCTTAAACAAAGACTTCTGCATAACGGTGCCAACCAGCATCTCCGAATTGTGCTATAAGCTGGGCAGAGGAATAAAACGTGAACAATATCCTCTTTCGTGTTGTTACAGACTGGGCAAATTCCCTTTCTCGTCCATCCCATTTGCAAGTAAATGCCCCAATAGGTAGGCAGCCATGTCTTAATTGTGTATAGAGCTTTCTTGCAAGGGGAGGCTGTATTAAGTCCAAAAACACCTCCCTCTTAGACACGAGTTTTACCTGCAAACATTCTGTAGACAAATTGCCCAAAGTTGTCGAGCTATGCAGAAGGCTTAGGTTGTAATGTCTCAAGGAGGCCAAAAGCTCCATTCTCTTCACTCCCGGGCAGCTCACCTCCGGGGTCTCCCATAATTGGGGCATACCAATTTGATGTGCAAGGGCTTTGATATGGGCTAACCATGGGATATTCTTGATCTTTAACTGCCCCCAAACTGCAGTGAATTCAGCTCTATAATCCTCAAGCTCAGGTACTGTCCAAAGCCTTCTCCAATACAGGAGAGGTCGAGCAGCTAGCAGTTCTGAGATGGACTCTAGGCCTAGATCTAGTCTCAGGGGTGTGAGCGGGGTGCTCTGGGGAAGGCCTACCAGATTCCTCATAAAGGCCTGTTCCACCTTAAGAAGGCTTGGTGTACTCTTATGGCCCCAGAGTTCTGCACCATACATCACAGCTGGTCTAGCTTGTGCCCCATAAATCTCAAGGGCTGGGGCAATTGGCTTAAACAGGGTTGTTCTCTGAAACTTGCCAATGCCCCCTCCGATCTGCGCCAACCTCAAAGCAGATTTGAATACCTGTAGGCCCCAGCTGAAATCTTCAGTAACGGTGACCCCCCAGTATACAAAGGTTCTCACCCTTTCCAGCGGGACACCATTTAATACAGGGTTAGGGCGAGTGCGCTTTGGGGGATGAAAGATCATAAACTTCATCTTTGCTCGGTTTATCTCCAATCCCCTCAAAGCGCAGAAAGATACAAAACCGTCTAGGACCCTCTGGATACCTGATGATGTTCGAGACAGCAGCAAGGTGTCGTCTGCGAACATCAGAGCAGGTACCCGGCCAGTGGCCAACCATGGAGCGTCACTGTCCCTGACCTTATCCAGTTCACCCACCAGGCCATTTATATAAAGACTAAAGAGCGTGGGAGCCAGGGCGCAGCCCTGGCGTACGCCTCTGGTCACGGGGAAGCGGGCTGATAATTCCCCGTTCTTCCCGCATCTCACCTGGGCGTAGTTCCCTGCATGGAAGCGCTGCAGGACGTCTAGCAGATAGGGCGGGAGGTCTAGTTCTTTCAGTACCCTCCATAAACTCTCCCTGGGGACAAGGTCGAAAGCAGCCCGCAGGTCTACGAAGACAAGGTAGAGGCTGCCACCCTGTACTCTTGCTGTCTTTCAAAAAAGGACCTGCAACCTAAACATTTGGTCCAGGGTCGAGATTACAGCTCTAAAGCCGGCCTGAAGGGTAGTCAATAATTTTTGCTCCTCCCTCCACCCCAGCAATCTGTCCAGGAGGACTCGGCCCATTAGCTTCTGCGAAGTATCCAAGACACTAATTGGCCGATAATTTGATGGCACTAAGGGGCAGCCCTTCTTAAAGATTGGGACAATCTCGGCCCCTGCCCAGGTGTCCGATAACTTGGCTCCCCAAAGGACCGCATTAAATAGAACAGCCAAGTACGGCGCCCAGATTTTTGGCTGGCAGCGGAAAAGATCTCCTGGTAATCTGTCGAGGCCTGGGGCTTTGTTAGGTAGCTGCCTGATGATCGTCGATTCCACCTCTTTAACTGAGATACTCTCAATGTCTCCAGGGCCAACCCTCACCCTGGCGTGCCACTGACCTATCGGATAGCCCAAGTCCGAGGCCCCCTGCAGTCGATACTCGTGCAGGGGGTCTGGGGTTTGGGGCATCTGGAGGGCATCATCTGGCACCAATGTTTCTGCCCCATTTGAATGTTCACTAGTGTCGGTCTCAGGGCTAGTGTAAAGCGCAGCAAAGTGCGCCTCCCAAACTGACGGAGCAATGTTTGGTTGAAGAGCCTCCCCTCCCTCTTTTACACCAGAGTTAACTATTTCCCAGAATAATTTGGCGTCTTTTGCCAGGAGGGCACCTCTTAGCTCTTCCCACCTGGCTTCTTCCCACTCCCTCTTGCCCCTAGCGAGCTCCTTTGTATATAGCAGTCTGGTTGCCCTAATGTTCACTCTGTCATTGGATTTGATTGCCGCAAGTAGCTCCTTTTTTAGTTTTTTGCATGCATCATCAAACCAGGGGTGACATTTCGGGGCTCGCCTTTAGTTCCACTTACAGGGTAGAACACGTCCCCCAATACCGTAACTAGCTGCCTATGTGTCTCCACTGCCTGATACCTGCAGGATGGATCACCAATCTGGGTTATAAGTGGGATTGCAAGTTGATAAATTTTTGCTAGCCGGGATGGTGAATCTGCTAGGTGAGGCCATTTAACCCTTCTTCTATTATTAGCCAACATGAGGGGAGGCATCATCGCCGCGGGTTTGGGTTCAGGATTAGTTAAACCAAAGGACCCCGGCTTGAGAGTTAAAACCAGGGCATCAGATGTAATATGTTTGTGACAGTGCACTACATCCATGGAGTGCCTATGTTCAACCAATATGATTTAATCTGAGATCGCCCTCCCTGCTTTAGACAACATGGTATCTACTGCAGTAGTTGTATGAGATGAGATACCTGCACTGGACACCTTCTGTTTACCCATTCTCAATGGAGTACAAAATAAAACTTAAAAGGAAAATGTACCTCAGTTCTCCATTCTGACAGCTCAGAATGGAGAAGCTGAGCTGAGTTCACATACAAAACTGGATTCTCGACCAGACTTCAAAGGTGGGAGACCTTTGAGTGTTGAAAAGCGTACATGGAGGTCCAATCGCCTTGTTAGTCACCTTCAGGCGCAAGCGAGATGCGTCAGTAAACGTCAATCTGCAGCCACGGTTCCTTCTATAGTGTGTGGTCTGCCCCTACGATCCCACCTAAGCAGCAGCATCGAAATTAAGGGAGCCCGCTCACAAATTCCAATGGCTTCTGAGGCCAGACATCAAACATAAAGGGGATGGCCCAGCCTCTTCCGGGCTATGACGGGCCCGTCATGACCTGGTCTTCGGCCGGGTCGAACCCGGGCACGCCCGCACCCGTCCTGCGCCACGGGATGCCTCAGTGACTTTTATGGTACTACAGGCCCTTGCTGCTACGTTGCAGCCCTCCTCCGGGCTGGCGAAATGAAGAACAGCAATGTTCCGGCGGTGGAGACTCCATGCTGTGGGCTGCCTCAGTGACTTTTATGGCACTCCGGTGCCTTGGTGCTACCTTGCTGCCCCTTCTCCCGGGATGGCGAAATGAAGAACAGCAATGTCGACGGTATAGGTCAGTCAGTCATTCAGAAAAAGAAGCCACTTCTTTTACCACACCAGAAGCATCGTGGAGCATCAAACGAAGCAGAGTCAAGCACTTGATGAATATATAACTACAGGGCGATGCTCCCGCTTGGGAGTTACTAACCAGATGACTCGAGAAAAACGAATTTTGTCATAATACTCATACCAAGAGTAAGGACTTACATAATGTAATAATTAACATTCTGCACTTTTTCTAAATGACTGACTACTGACTGATCTTGACACTGATTCAGATGTTAAAATCTTATAGTCCTGATGAAGGACATTGACACTTACTGGCGTATTTCAGAAATTTTCCATCAAGTTTACATTTTCTGCCTGAGACAGTTGGCAGATATAATTGTACAAGAACTTGTTGGTTTATTTTTGCTTTTGTTTCTCATATCATCTAATTTTGAAGACCACCATTTTAAACAACACAAAAAACAATGCTGCTTTTCAAGGTGCTTTTATACATGCGTAAATAATTCTTTTTTTCTGCAAGGTCAGCAAAGATGGTTTGACTTTTTCTGGACACTATTTTTGCTGTTATTTTAACTCTGTCACTTTACCCCTTTTAAACAGAAGTAAAATGCCTGTTCTTTAGCTTGCCTCTATGTACCCAGGATATTGTTTAGGAAATACACACAGAGGATGTGAGGTCAAATGCCACCTATGGACTGTAGCACCTATGATGTAATCTACAGGGTTGACATGTCAAACATGGCTTCAAACCAAATTGTGTAGCCTACTGCAGCAGCCTAAAAACCTGTTGTAAATCTGTCAAAATAAACCTTACTGACATGGGGAAAACCCTGCTTTTAAACATTAATAAGTTATGTTATGTTATGTTATGTTATGTTATGTTATGTTATGTTATGTTATGTTATGTAATGTTATGTTATGTTATGTTATGTTATGGGAACTTATAACGCGCACAGCTGCTCCAGCGAAGGGGCATCCTGGCGCTTGAAAAGGTAAACAACACAACATAACTAAGAGCGCAGCAGACTAAAAAAGAGCCAACAAGCTAAGGAAATAGAAAGGTCTTAATGGCCCTACGAAATGAGAGAAGATCATCCAGCGCACGGATCTTTAGAGGAAGGGAGTTCCACAGGACCGCAGCCCACACTCGAAATGAGCGGCCTCCAGCTCGGCTAAGCTTGAACCGGGGAACCACTGCAAGTTCATGGCCCAAAGATCTTAAGGAACGGGCAGGAACGTATGGAGACAGGAGGTTAGTAAGAAGCTGGGGAGAGGAGCCCTTGAGGATTTTGTAAGACAGGCAAAGCACTTTAAATTGAATCCTCTGCTTAACCGGCAGCCAATGAAGGGAACGCAAGGTGTTGGCGACGGAACAGAACCTGGGCAGACCCACCACTGCTCTGGCTGCCGCGTTCTGAACACGCTGCAGACAGATGATTTCAGCCTGGTTAACCCCTACCAGGAGGGAGCTGGCATAGTCAAGCCGAGAAACCACCGTCGCCTGCACCACTAGCTGCCTGGTCGAGGCGTCAAAAAATTTCAAGACTGGTCTTAGACCCCGCAGAATACCAAAACAGCATGCAGCAGTTCTCTTGGTGTGACATACGAAGCTAAGGGCAGGATCTAACCACACCCCAAGATTTTTTATCTCCGTTACCGCGGTCGGGGTGGTCCCAAGTTCAGGAGGCCACTACATGTCGCCCCAGAGTTCCGCCTGCTTGCCGATGATCATGATCTCTTTTTTTTTGCGTTCAGCTGGAGACAGTTGGAATTCATCCAGCTGGCAACCGCCCGAAGTCCATTCTGGAACCTTGGGGCATCCAGGCGAGAATCCCCGCTGAGCGTGACCGCCAACTGAGTGTCGTCAGTGTATGAGAATATAGTCATGCCCCACTGCTTGACGACATCAGCCAACGGCCTCACGTATAGGTTGAACAACGTGGGGCTCAGCGAGGATCCCTGGGGGACCCCAAGGCCCAGAGGGTGGAATTCGGACTGGTAGGGCGGAATAACCACGCAAAAAGATAGATCGGCAAGAAAGTCAACCCTAAGCCCACCTTTTTTCCCACAAGGTAGGGTGCCTAATGTTTAGAAGTGGAACATGTGCAAAGTTTAAGTTTGCATGTTCCTCCAGTAACTCGCCCCCAAAAGATATTTTCCCTGGCAGGACTGTAGATTGATCCTAGAAAATGGCAAAGTACAGATTACAAACTTTAAACCGTAATTTTTCATAGGAACAAACTCATATAGTCATTAAAAAAACTATTTTTTCACATTTATTAAAAGTGTGATTCATAGATGAAGCCAGTTTAATAAATTCTTAGATACAGTAACTTTTACAAAGTTACAAATGTTCCTGCTTGAAGCTCTTGGAGGTTAATTAGCTTTCCAGCAACTGCCCGCCTCCTGGAGATTAATCAGCTCTACAGCAGCTGCTCAGCCAATTCGTAACCTTAATGAGGTGTCAGACCTGCTCCCAGAACAGAACAATGGCTTAGTCTTGATGACAGGCCTAAGAGTGGGTATTCCCCATTTGATCCCTATCATCCCAGGATGGACTGTTGTGATGTGCCCATGAATTGTATTACTTTGAATAGGACAGATCGGAGGCCTACCCATTCATAGCTTGGTGTAAGAAGGAACCAGAAGAAGGGAAAGTCTTTGACCCCAAAGACCTCACTAGCCAAGCTGGATCTGGTCTCAGCGAAAGGAAAGTTAACTATAGGACTGATTTGGGAAGGACACAGGGATGGGACTGCTCATTTTCCTGATCTCACCTCTGGGTGAATACAGGAGCTCTCCATAATGAAGAAAGTGTTTTCACAACTTAGACTTTAAGAGTGAGGAGCACTATGGGATTGTTTACAATATGGCAAACTAGAACTGCCTGAATAACTCGGCAGGGTTATTAGCTGGACCTTTTATGCTATTGGTTAAGGGGAAGCCAGGAGTCATCACCACACACTAGCTAGTGGCAAACATAAATGTGACACTACAAGAGATGCTCCTCAGCAACCTTCTTGGACCAGCAGAAGAACATAAGCAGCCTGTTGTAACTAGAGAAGATTCTGAAAGTACTGGACCAGCTCCCTCTTGCACCCAGGACAACAAATGCAATGCAGCGTGCGCAACAAAATGGGCTGGCATGCTGAATCAAGAGGCTATACTGCAAATGGAATGGCATTGGCTCATCCCCAGGGTCACCTTGGGTGCAATCAGGTGACTCCTGAAGATACTGTGATTCCACGGTTACCTGCCTATCATTGTTGGTGCAAAAGTGCGGGCCTTAGAGAGAGCTCAGGATGTAAGCTGTGCAAGTGCAAGCAATACTCGGAAGGGTTTCCAGGATTTACTAATTTGCTACATAATTGCATAATTGGTACATCTGTAAAAAGTCTGCACGTCTTGCCTAAGTCGCTGCCTAAATCCCCTCCCCTGCCTCCTTTTATTTGTCGAATTAACTGCCACTGGGCACAATAATGGGTGGATGTGTGCAGGATGCAGGCAGGAAAGGCTGTTTAACTTCTTTCCAGCCTGCTGCATGTGCAATCCAAATGTTATTTGTACGGTTTAGGAAGCATCACAAATAATTTATTTAGCCCTGTGTTACATCGTGCTGATTTGCAATGCATTTATAGTTGTTTGCGACACTTCATGGCGTCCAGCAGACTGGGAACGAAAATCAGCTCTGAAATGTTTGAATCCCAGTTCTGCCCGGCAGTGGCCGGCGCTGTAGGAGCAGGTTTAATCTCCATTACACAATCTGTTTGTGTATGTGTACATGTATTCCATGGCACAGTCTTTTAGAAAGACAAATGGCATCGTTGTGTAGTGGAATAGTGACTTACACAACAAAAGTTAGTTTATAAAAATGCCGAGAAACAAATGGCTTTGAAAAAGATGTGTCTCAGTTTGTATATCAAATATGAGTGACAACGGTATCACACAGGGCACGAACAAAACTATCAATGTCCTGTTCCATTGCAAAGGGTGCTGAAAGCAGACCCCTTTCTGTTCTTGCTGCAGAGTAAGGAAAACGATTAAACAACAGGAAATTGTGGAAAGGAATCTAAAGTAACTCATAAAAGAAAATGGTACCTAAATGCCACAAATACTTATATGCAGGCCATTAAATTTCGAATTCTGTGCTTCAAATTATGCCTGTGTGTGCCGCATTATCCTCGGGTTCTGGCTAGATTTACTTACATTTAATTTATGTAAAATGTGCTTCATCTAATAATTATCTTCATCCCTGTCAGTTCTAGTGCTAACTTTTTTTGGCTCCTTTTGGAAAGCTGAACACCATCTTAGGTTCTCAATTTGGAAATCCTAATTCTCAGCGTGGATTGAACAAGTTTTTTGCATTAGCATATTTGAGGTGTTAAATAATGAAACATAAGGACCTGATCACAATTCGTACTCTTGTTGTCTGCCCTCTCCTTCAGGAATTTCCCGCCAAACGCCCTCGAGGTAATCAGGAATCTCCTTCTATTGCATAGCTATTCAGGTGAATCAGAAACATTATGTCCACCTTTCGGCCTCACAGATGTTAATAATTACGCTGTTCTTTACAATTTTCTCGTTGCCTCCAAGTTACGACGTTTGGCATACGCCATCCCACAAAACATTTGGGGTAGCACGTGTCGATCAGGCTACAAGAACAGACTACAAAGTTAACACGGAAAAAAGAAGACTGAAAAAACATTAACAATATGATATAAATATATATTGCCTACAAAAAAGTGACCTGCACTGAATCTCTTTATCAATAACTTTCTCAAATATGCTAGAACTGAGAGTTAAAATAGTGGGCTACAACAGGTGACATGGATGTTTAGCAGATGAAAACCTTTGTAGATATATTTTTGTCTGGCCTTTATTCTTGTTTCATGCTGTGCTGCGTGTCTCCTCATCATAGATGGCTGTCATGGATGAATGGGGAAGAACTATTGCTTTTATATAGGAAGACTCGTCTCCTTCCTGTCTGTTCAACCATCCTGCATCTCTCTCTGCACCAATCCCCCCTGCTGTAATGAATTACAACTCCAAGGACCACCAGGGCTCTCTGGCATCTGTCCAGCTTGCAGGCATTTGAAATGCCAGGAGAAGCTACAGAAAGGCTAGTGGGGTTCTGGTCCCTTATTTGACCAGGACTGCTCCTGTCATGCTTGGGTGTGGAACCAGTTTGGGTCTGACTCCACCTGACTTCTGCACAATGGCAGCTGGCATAGCTCGTGGGTGGGGGGCGGGTACGTGGAGTCACGGGGGTCGCATGAGGGTCGCAATTGCAGAAGGGAGTGAACATAACAAACAAATTCGGAAATATAACTTACCTTGCCTCCCAATCCCGTGTCTCTGCTCCTGCTCACCTGCTTCCGGCTTCAGGAACAGGAAGCAGGCAGCAAAGCTCCCGCCCCTTAGCCAATCATAACACGGCAATGCAGCATTGTGATTGGTCTGAGTGCTGTGACACGGTGCTCAGCCAGGGGCTGGAGGGATGGGCATGTTCTTCATGCAGGCTGTATAGCAGCCGGCATGCAGAACGGGGAAAGTGTGCATGACTTATTTTGGCGGCCTGAGAGGGACGACCAAACGGTCTTTGCGCACTTAGGAGTGGGAAAACCACTCCTCCCCTGCTCCGGGAGCAGAGCAGCCCTGCCCAACTGCTGGCCCACGAAACATAAAATAACAATGACTGAAAGTTATTATCATTTTATTGTTGTTGCTTCTCACACTGCTTGAAAGCAGTGGGTGACGTTCCTCTGACATAGCGGGGGAAGCCGCCACTGCTTCCGCATAGAAGTGAGGATAGATTTGCTGGGGAAGGGTGGGTTCTGTGTCTGTAACTTCCGATGCTCACAGTTACTACCAGTCGTTCAGTTGTAAGGACACAGAGACTCTCACATAGCAGTGGAGAGGAGGTGGACTCCCCACTGCAAAATGAGGTTGGAGAGACTGGAAAAGGGTGGTCAGTCTCCCTTTATGAGAACACTCTAAAAGGTCAGGTACTCCCTGACGCAAGCTTGGTGCCCATTGTTAAGAGTGTACTTCTGGCCCTGGCGATTGGTTGTTTCTCCTCTCGAACAACATGGGTACATGTGGGTAAATAAAGTCCTCAGCATTGGCCTGTTTATTTTTGCAAAGGATTCACCTGAGCTTTAAGAAGGGTTTCTTTGTCTCTTTCATTCAGTCTTTTGCACAACATCTCTCTGCTTCCAAAAAGCCGGTAGAATGCCATAGATTGTAGTGGGATGCTTAGCACACCACTATTTTCAAACGGGAGGCTGGACAAGTGCTTTCCTCCAGATCCAGCCTGTGCTGCCAGTGCTCAGAACAACAAAAATGATGGGAGGGTATTCAGTACACCAGACACAATAGACATGCTCCTCCTGAAGGGCTCCTAATACACTTGTAAAAACACAATTTCCACCTTTTGCAGTAATTATTCATTGGGACTAGATGTTGCTCTAAGGTCTTACATTGGCTCTTGGAAGCACCGGCTCTTTGGCACAAACAGCTTCAAGACAACTTCTAGCCTACATATCACAGTAGGAGCTGCATTTTCTCATTTTTTTCTGCACCAAGAAAGGCAAAATGGGGCCCATCATCTCTACCCACATGTGAAAGGCCATTTTCTCTTAGAGGAATCCAGCTTTTAGAGCATTCATTGAACCGCTACTATTGAAACTGTGGTGTGAGACAGATACCGCTTCTTGGCAGCGCTGCTGTAGAGGTGGGGAAAATCTGTTTAGGCCCCTCACAGTCTAGCATGCTAATAGCCTGTAGAGTACACAGATACGCCTGACACCAGTGCAGTTATGTGCTTAGTCCCAGGGCGGCCCACGCACCTTTATCTATCCCCTTTGGACTGAGCCTAGCACCTAGGGTGGGTGTTGATACAAAGTATCATAGTGGCCGGCTGGATCACTACATCCTTCATAACTTTTACGTCAATAAACCAAAAAAGTAAAAATAAAAATACAGAATGAACACCATTAAATAAAACACACAGCTTTACATATCTCTGCAAGTAGGAGTTCCTTCTTCATTGCGTCTTATCCTCAGCAGACAAAGTCTTTCATTGCCTTCTTGAACCATGAAGTTTTTCGCAGAACCACCATTCCACCTCTCGGGTTGTGATCATGGTTCGGTTAAGTCCAACTACCTCCCATATGTCTCTTTTGAAAGGAGTCCTGAATTTCCAAGCAGGATTTCGGTCTTTGATCACTACTTTATCTCCAAGTCGTATGTCAGACTCCTTGGAATTCCTTCTTTCGCTCGCCCACTTATTGTCTGCCTTTCTCATGCTTTGCACAGCTTCATTGTCTAGAGTTGAAGGTACCCACCGTGAACTTACAGGCACCAAGTGCCTTACTGGCCTCTTCCTGATTAATTCACTCGCAGCACATCCTGTAGTGGAATTGGGCGTTTGTCGATAAGCTCTCAGGAAATTTTGTAGGCACACCTCCAAATCCACTCCTTGATCCACACCTATCCTCATGGCCTTGCTTAATGTCCTCTTACATTTTTCTACTTCCCCATTTGCTTGGGGCCACTGAGGAGTGATTTTTTTGTGTTGGGTGTTGGGGTGATGTAGATACTTCTGAATTCTAGTCCCTGAAATGGTGGCTCATTATTAGTTTTCACCTCATCCCGTAATACCAACATAGCAAATACTTTTTCTAGGACAGGTCTGACGCACTCAAAAGCTGTGATCAGGATATTTGGTGGGGCTGTATATCATCACCAGTGTTAGTCCTCCATCTGGAAAACTCCTGAAATCCACATTTGCCTTGGACCAAGGCTTGTCACAAGGTTCTTCAGTGATTATTGAAGTTGCTGCTGACTCGGCCCCCGTGATTGTACAAGAAAGGCATCCACACACAATCGCATCCACTATCCGATCCATGCCCAAAATCTAGACTTTTAAATGTAAACTTGCCTTGGTCTTAGCTAGGCCCTGATGCCCTTGATGAGCCAGCTCCACGGTGCTTCTTCACAGACTCTGCTGCACTATAATGTGTTGCTGCCTCAGTAGGAGTCCTTCTGAGGTGTTGCTCAGTTGGTCGGGGCATAGCCACATACTCGTTTGGACTTCTCCCTCCTCATCGATGAGCCCACTCACCCCGTGAAGAAATCCTTCCACTGGATTGTTCTCTCCTGGCCATTAGGCATTGTCGAAGTTGTATTGCTCTAGTTGGACTGCCCATCTCTCGATTCGTGGTCGTCCATTCCTTTCAGATCCACTGAACAACGGCACTAGGGGTTTGTGATCAATGATCACACGAAACATGTGTCCACACAGATAAATATGAACGTGTTACTAAGCCCACCCAGTGGCGAGGACCTCCCTTTTTTTCTGGGCATACCGAGTTTCCACTGCTGTCAATGACCAGCTGGCGTAAGAAATGGGCATCCACTCTCCGCTGGTGTTTTGCTGTAAGAGGACGGCCCCCAGCCCCACCGGACTAGCATCTACAATGAGTTCTGTTCTGCCTTCTAGTCTGAATGAAGCTACTGTGGCTCCTTGAAGCAATACTCCCTTCACTTCCTTGAACGCCTGGGCAGCCTCACTCTTTCACTCCCATGGTGTGACATTCTTGGTCAACGCCCTTAATGGTTCCAAAAGTGTCGCCATTTGGGGAATGAACCTCCCACAGTAATTGACCATTCCTAAAAACTTGCCATCTCCATGGAGTACTGGGTAATTGCTGCTGCTCAGATGGCTTCAACTTGGTGGGGTCAACCTGTTGGCCCTACTTTGAGAATCGATATCCAAAGAATTCTACCTTGTTGGTATAAAATGAGCATTTGATCTTGTGGAGTGTGAGTCCTTGGTCAATGAGTCACTGTAGAGTGGCCCTCAACCTGGTATGATGCCAAGGTGTCTGAAAAGATTAACACATCGTCACTGACGTTGATCATGCCCACTAGTCCTGACAATGCTTCTCTTATCGCATGCTGGAATACCTCAGCCACAGAGGACATCCTGAAGCTGAGCCTCCTAAACCTCCTCAATCCTACGTGAGTCGAAAATGTGGTTATGTATCAACTGGCCTCGTCCAGTAGCAGTTGATGGTATCCCAAGTTGAGGTCTACCTTAGAAAATGATGTGGCTCCCTTGATATCTGTCACAATCTCATCAATTGACGGGGTGATGTGCCTTTCTCTTGAAAATGCCTTATTCAGCAAGCGCATGTCCACAGACAACCTTATCGCCCCTGCCTGTTTTTGTTTTAGGGCTATTACTAAAGGCGACACCCATAGTGTTGGTCCAGACACCTTTTCAATCATGCCAGCTCTCTCCAGTTGATCCAGTTCTGCTCCACCAAAGGCCACAGGTAAAACAGCACAAGTTAATGTTGGAATGGTGCAGGTCTGACTGTATTATAAATATATAGCTTCACTTTGACACCATTAAGACACACTAAACCTTCAAACTGCTGTAGGAATTCTTCTATTATGTGTTCTGCATGGGATAAGTGTACCTGCCTGGCAAGGAGTACTAACCCAAAGTCCTTGGTTGTGTGGCAGCCTAGTAAGCTTCCTGCACTCTCCTGCGTGATGTGAAATTTGGTCTGCAGCACTGCCTGTCCATGACTCACTTACACCTCTGTGACCCCTTGGAGAGGTATCGGAGTTCATCCATAGTTGTATATCGTTGCCTTGGTTTTCACCAATTAGGATGCGGTTCCAGCCAGTTGAAGATATTGCTCTGCATCTAGAATGTTCACTGATGCCCCATGTCAAAGAAAGCGGTTAGTGGTACACCCCTGACGTTCACTCTACACATTGGTGGAGGTCTCTTCTTTTGGTTGCTACGACCTGTGAAGGATAGAGTGAACACTTCACCCTCATAGTCCTCTTCCTCTTTAAGACTTGGCATTTGTTGGCACATCATAGTTGCCACACTCTGCTCTTCCTCTGCCTCGGAGACAAACTTGACTTTTCCAAATTTCTTGAACTTTCGCCCACCATTGTGTTGTTGTGAGGTTCCTGGGCATACGTTTGCGAAATGGTCTGGTTTCCCACACTGTAAGCACATCTTCACCCTTGCCAGAAAACGTTTCAAGGGATGACTTAACAAACTACAGCTCCCACACAATTTTTCTCCAGCACCGGCTTGAGACCTTCCCCTTCATTTGCCTGCCCACTTGCGGATGGTATCAACAATTTATTTTGGGCTTTTAAAGTGACCGATTGCGATGGTGCCATTGCGTTGTTGGCCAGTTCAGAATCTATCTCTCCAGCCCTCATGTCAATCAGTTCATGAGATCTGCCCAATATGAGAATTTCATTGAGCGATGGCAGAACAACATCCTTGAACCAGTTGTGCCCTTATCTCTACCTGCTTGTTGATGCCAGTACAGGTGCTGGCTATTTTTTGTAGGTGAGCCAAAAAATGTCTACTGACTCTCCTTCTTGTTAGCAAGCTTGTCTTCATTTAAAATGTTCATAATCTGGATTTAATTGCGGATCAAAATATATGTTCATTGCTTCCACCGCCGTATCGTAGTCATCATCAGTATTTGGTAGATTAAGAAGGAGATCGTACAGTTTATCACCGCCCATGTGTAGCATGGTTGACCTATTCACAGCGCTGTCTGTTCTGCACACCTTGCAAAATTAGTTCCCAGCCTCCATATCCACTCCCTTTATCTTTACACTGCAGTTGCTGGGTCAGCTAGTTGACTAAAAGGTAGTAGTGTGCGGAAAGTGATGAATGAGTACAGCAGTCATTGGGATGTTCTTGGTCTTCACGGTCCTGCACTAACATTTTAGAATTACTCCTGTGTTCCTAAGTCTGCTCGGATATCCCTGTTGTTTTAGGTGCCTTATTATCTTATTCCTCCCAGGGACTCCTTCTCCTTTTCATACGTTGCTTCATGCACATTAGCATTCTTTCTTCAATTGCTCTTTTCAGACTGCTATCCTGGGCCTCCCCCCCTTATTCCTTTTCCTTCTGTGTCTTTTTCCTTGACCATGGGCTAGCGTCTGCTTTGCTAGCCACATGGTATATCTCTCTCTCCCTTTTGGGCTCTGTCGGCACGCGCCCTCTCTCCGCTCACCTCTGTTTAGGCCCGGGTCTTCAGCCACGCCCCTCAGCTTCCTTGTGTTGGGTCGTCGAAGCATCACCATGCAACCGCTCCGTTCACTACACTGTAACTACTTCGCTCCACAGCATGCAGCCTCTCTCCGCTAACCTCCCCTTAGACCTGTGTCTTTGGCCACGTCCCTCAGCTTCCAGTATCTGGCCATCAGAGCTTCACCACATGCCTGCTCATTCACTATGGGCACTACTTCACTCCACTGCACTTTACCATCTTTTTCTTACCTGTAACAGCTGCCCCTCCTCCTCGCGATGCCAAGATTCACTTCTGCTGGGCCGTGTGGTGCCACACTGCTTGTCCTGGCCATCCGACGCTCCCTTCAGCACAGCCTTCACGTCATGGAGTAAATACCCCCTCGTCGCCAGGGTAGAGGTAGGGAACTTTTGGCTAGGACCCTCACAGTCTAGTGTGCTAACGGCCAGTTCAGTTACGTGCTCGGACCCCGAGCAATGCATGCACTTTTATTTATCCCCTGGGGCCAAGCCCAGGCCCTAGGGTGGATGTTGGTATAAAGTATCATAGTGGCCGGCTGGCTCACTACAACCGCATCCCTTCTATCTGCCCTGGCACGCTGCCATCTTGAAGTGGTCATTGGTGGCATTCTCGAGTTTAAGAAATACAAGCAGTAAAATAAATTGCCTTACCTGAAAATGTGATAACGAGTTGGTGATTCTGCATACAAAAGAATGAACACTAATCATTTAAACAAAATCAGAACCAGCAAACAGTAATTCACATTTTTGAGTAAAAACAGATTTATCAATCTAAAACGTCCCACTTTGTTTTCTCAAAGATAACGTGACACACACAGAAACAGGCTCTACTAAATTGAGATTTTGTTGCTGTTAGCAAGAAAAGTGATGCAACCTTTACTCTTTTACATACTAGAGAGGATGATAACCAGTTTTACAGATCCATAAAAAGCCGCATAGTGCACACGATAAAATTAAATGGGGAAATATTCCAAGTGAATTAGAATCACAACCACAAAAATGGTTTACTCTGCCCGCTTGGCCACATTTATGCAAATCAAATTTGAGGAACATCATGTTCAGCTTTGATGACTTCCGTATCCTTCTAAGCGACTGATTGAAAGGCAAGGAAATATACTATTCCACTTCTATGTCAGTTTAATATTTTTGTAGAGAGAAGCACATTTATTGGCTTTGGTTCATTCAATTTTAGCTTGAATCTGTGTCCTTGATTTCCATTTTTTCAATCTATTAAAATAATAATCTCAGTCGTGCCACAGGTCAGAATATTTTAGCTCTAGTGAAGCTTCCTAGATAAATCATTCCACTATCGCCATAGCTATTACAGGAATTCAGTCTTTTTCTTTGGCATTTTAAATCAAAGGATTTTCCTCTCAGAAAATATAAGCTCTGTTTGAATTGATTAGATTAAACTCACACTTTTCGGATTTGGGGGGAGTTTAACGGGCCAAGAATATTTAGAATTTATGGAGTTTTGCTTAAAACATTCAGGTGAATATTTGTGTTTAGAAGCGCTTTGGTTGATGAATGCTGGCATTATAGAGCCAGAAGAAAGAAGGAGTGGGGGAAAATGAGGTATGACCAGAGAATGATTGTGCAGGCAAAGAAGTAAATTAGGCCACTGAGACAACGACCCCTTGGACCCCCAAAATGGCTGTTCACCTCTTAACTGCCAGTTTCTTAATATATAATTTTGACAATGGATGCAATCTCCTGACACTATATAGGAAGGGTAGAAACAAATTTGAAATGTTAAAACTCTGCTTCTGGTTGACCGAAAACGTTTAACTTAAAAAATACAAGTAGGCATCCATTTTCAGTCTTGATATCCGAGAACATCGTGGTGTTTTCAGGAACACTGATGAAGAACACTTCTTAGAAAAATAAGGTTTTGCTACGCCCACACGGGGTGGGATACATGGTATAGCTTGAGTTGTTTAATTAAGTAAAATAACTCCAAATATTATTTCTGTGACCTATGTCCTGCTGTTACATATGCATACGTAGTAGATTACAACTCAGGTAACAGCGAAACAAAAATGTGTGCATTCCCTTCCTGTGGCTTGTTGAGCATCTGGAAAAGTTTGCCTTTTTCCCGCGACCATTACAGCATGAACAGTAGTTTTCCGCCATCTCTCAAGTGGCACAGTTAGAAAAAAGGCACCAGCCCTACCCCTAGACTTCAATTTAAGCTTTATGGCCACCCACTCCTGTGCAGCCTTGAAAAGTAAGCTCTCTCTACTGCTACCTTCACTTCTAGGGCACTTCCATATACACGTCCCACCCACTAAGACATACGAAGCACCCACAGATGAATTGTTATGCTGGTGGGATCAAATGCGCATTCACGCTGTAGACAAACAACACTGACACCACTCACAAACCTAGTAAGGCAAGCATGCACACATTCACAAACAGCAATTAATGGAAGTTCCATGATCCATCTGGAAATTCCACTTATGATTTCACTGACCAGTAAAGAAATATATCAAGGTACACAATTGTCAGCATTTGAAAAAAACTCCCGTAGGTAGGCATATATATGTTGCTCTGTGCCACCTGTTTCCCCATGGCCCAGAGAGAATTTTTCACTTTTCTTCTCAAAAAAGAAAAAAACAATTTTCTGATGTACAGCTTGCTGAAATAAAATTTTAACTTTCGATAGATCATCTTTAATGGGCACATTTTCTGCATACTCAGAAATTGCTGCCGGAAAAAAATGAGTGAGTTCACACCAGCTTTCTCCTTTTTGTAAGGCTAAGGGCAGAGTATTCTCCAAAGAAAATACATTCCTTTGGCCATCTCATCCTATGACTAGACCTCCATGCTGGCATTTAATGTGACCGACAAGTAACTTCTCAGTACTGTGCAATATTGCCCACAAATACAGTGAGGATATCGTTCACCTGCACTTCAGTAAATGCCGCCATATCTAACTATTGCTGGCATGGCGTTGCTCACTAATAAGCAGAATGACATCCCTGCTGAGAAACTGCTCAGAACAACCAATTATTTCCAGCACCACTGTACATTTTTTTCCAATCAAAAATGACCTGACTTTAAAATCTCAATATCTTATTATGTGAGCAATGGTGTTGGACGATATACCAGTTTTGGATGGGTTGTTGCACTCCTAACAACAGCCGCAGTTAGCTTTATCATTGCTCCTTAGCCCTGATCTGTTCAACAGTGCCTTTTTCTGGCTGCCAGCCTGAGACAGGGCACGCTCTGTTCGATTTGGCAGCCATTTTCAATTGTAATGGATGGGCGGCCTCTGTGTTTGTTGACGAGTGTGGTTTACAAGGAGGACAGGCCATCTGTCTCAGTTAGCAAAGGTCTTAAGGCGTGAGGTTGTGGATAAACCTGTTCTGTATCTGCTGACAGTCTCTTTCAGCAGTCACGTGTACCCACTCAGAGAGTTTACACTGCACAAATACAGTCAGTCTCAAGCGTGACTGGCTAGAAATGAAATTCCATTCCATTAAACTTTTAACTGAAGTTAGGAGCTCCACTGTCTATGCCTGCTGGAAACTCAAGATAGTGTAATTTATTTCTGTCTATTATCCTCTGTCTCTGTAATGTGTGTAGCTGACTGAGCGCCGTGGGCGTCATTTAAGGGTAGCCAGGGGTCACAGTCGCAACCGCTGGCTTGCCCCTTGTTAGCCCTGGCACTGCTTTTGCGACACCTGGCCTCTGAGGTGGCAAAACCAGTGTCTGGTACACAGGGGCAGCTCTTCCTAATGGATGCTGGTTGGAGCTCCACTTGCCTGGTTTCTGTCAAATATTTTATTATACAAATAGTGAATAATATCATTCACTATTAGTGTAATACAAAATGGAGTACTTTAACTGAAATATGACCCTATCTGGAAGCTTAGGTTAGTACAAAATGCTGTTAAATATATGCTGTATGCATGCTTGCGGGTGAGAGTATGTGAATGTGTTGGTATGTGTAAGGATATGAGTGCGAGTCAAAGTAAAGGGCAAATGGCTTGTAATGTCACTTCTGCTATCCCTGGCATTCTGGTGAATTGACGTCCATGGATTGCCCATCAAACTAATGATTTGATAAAGGATCAATAACTTGAAAGGAGTTGCTGTAGGAACAACACACGGAAGGCACAGAGATCCCCACCAGGCATTCAGTGGTCTCTAAATAGGACAGGTTTTTTTTTACAATTTTTTTTCATTGAGCAGAGAATTAGTTTCAAGAAATACATGGTATACTAAAAAACATTTTCATTAAAACCAGTTTCTACAAAAAATCAAATTGACAGCCTTACAATACAGAATAACAGAATAACAAAGAACTAAAGCTAAAGCGGCTAATTATATACTCATTCACAGTGCAAAGGGCAAATTTGTCCTAGAACACAGCAGCAATAGAGAAAATTCCTAATACATCTCAAGTGCAATGCCAATAAAGTGCTAGTGCCATCTTATCGCCCGAAGCCAACATAAATACAACACATTTTTTTTGCCCAAAAAAATGAGTATTTGTGGCTACAGCGGTTCCTCACATCATTGACCAAAGTGCAGAATGCATTCTATAAAGTACTAAAAATCTGTTAAAGTGCTAGTGCTGCTAAAGTGCAATGAGAAAAAGTGCTAGTGCGATTTAATAAAAAGCTGCAGCATTAATTTTCAAAGGCAAGTTGTCCTTTGAGGGGGGAACGAGAGCCGTAGCCTTTGTAGACCTGGCAGGCCAACGGGCTGTGCACCAGATGTTAAATGAGGCACTCAGTTTAATTTTACACTGAAGAAGCATACCTCAGGTGGGAGATATCCTGTGACCTTACATTTTCACATCTAGACCGCAATCTCATAATGCTTGTCTACGACTTGGGCTAAACACAAGGAGCATCTTTCGAGCCATGTTTTAATTCCAATGATGCTGGTATTGGAAGGATAGAAAAGGGCTGCCAGCCATAAGCGATCTGTAGATTTACAGAAGATGTGGTGTCTTCACCCATCACTCGTCATGAACAGCTAACAAAAGTGACAAAGGCCCTCCTAATTCACAACGTCACATATTTGGAGGCTGCTAAGATTGGTCACCAAAGGAATCCCTGTCAGCACAGAGCACTATTCATGACCTGTCAGATAGGTATTAGTGAAACAAATTATGCTCTTAAACTGTGGATAATCAACACTAATTTTGCCCAGAAACATACATTACCTCATCACTCACTCTTCCAAATATTCACTGACCCAATTCTGCCAGGTTTATCATTGGTCGTTAAAAACTAGAAAAAAGGAGGAGGGGGTCTACTCTGACATTCTAGTATGTATGCAAAAATATGCAACACATACACCACATTCAATGTTTAGTCATAAAACACACAAACATCTAAAGCAACCCCTTAATCATCTTTAAAATAGACAGATCCTGGTATATAAACCTAAATCCCTAGACAAAGATCTCCCTCAGGCTCTGTTCCTTTAAGCCGTATCAACATCTTTCAGCACATGGGGGAGGCAACAAACCTACCAAAGACCTAAATTGTTAATGGCCTGGCACATACAGCGGGACTAATGCTGGATTTACTTTTCATCCACAATACGCTTGTTGGAATGGGACTATCCCCTGCATGGAGTTCATTCATGTTCTTCTACCTTATGTGCTCATCTGCAAGTTTCTGGTATCCTGTTTTTTATTTTGGCCCCAGCCTCAAGCTAATCTAGGTTGCAGACGAAGGCCTAGGCTTGTCCCTTAACATGAGTGAGGCCTTGGACTTGTCCATGGTGGAAAACACAAATTGCACATTCATTTGTTTGACAGTGGACTATAGTCCCTGTCATGTGGTTAGGATGCAGAGCAGTGGTGGCAGGGTACAGTGTATTGTGAATCTTTAGGTGTGGCCAAACATTTTTATCTTTGTCACAGGAGCAGTGGCCTACTGGCCTACTTGTGTTAAGTTCTGTTATGCACTGACCCACGTCCTTGAGCTAAAACCTCAGTGTATGTTTGCATGTGTTTATGTGCATGACCTGTGTAGTACATATATTGTGTAAATGAGTAAACCAGAGTAATGTGGGTCTGTGAGTCCATTGCAGAAGCACCTAGCCTGTTCATATGCACCTGAGTATGTGCACCTTGAGATGGCGGCATGGTTGTTTACCCAGACAGTGGAACTATATAGCTGAGATTCCTGAAGTTGGCAGTAGACCTAGCCTCTGAAGTGTAAAAAGAGGAGACAAGCTCCTTTTTGAAATTCGATCGGGTCCTTTTGCTGCAAGGAACTACTGATTAGGCTTTCTGAGCCAAGTCATTTGATAAATGGTGTGGGTGAAGGTTGGGTCTGCAAACTCTGTTGTTCAGAGTGTGAAGGGTCCTTCAGGAGATGCCAGCCCTTTGTCTCTTTTTTCAGCTCACTGTTCAGAGTGGTAGTTAGTAGCCAGGTGCAGATGTTCACACCATTTTGTGCCTCTGTTGTTGGTGCTGTAAATTGGAGATGGTTCTGTTGTGAGAAGCATCATCTTCACAGTCTCCTCCTGACCGAAACCTGGCTCACTCAGGATTCCTTGCCTGACATTTTAGCTGCTCGCCAGTCACACTATTACATCTTCTCCGCCATACGCACATCGGGAAAGTCAGGGAAGGAGTCGCAGCAATTATTAATAAAAATCTCAGATTCATCACCCTGGCCCACCTTGCACTCCCGGAGGTTGAGAATTTGGTTGTACAACTCAACACAGAGACTGGTTCCCTGGCGTTGGTCCTTCCATCGTCCCCCTGAGTCAATGCCTAATTTTCCTTCCACCCTAAGTGAGCAATTGGCTTCGCTGGTGATCAATTATGATAAGGTGATTCTGGTCAGGGACCTTAACTATTGGTTCAACAACATCTCATGGGGGCCACAGGCTGCTGAGCTATCCAAACTCCTATCTAATCTTAATTTACTTCAACATGTACATAGTCCAACTCACGAAAAAGGACACATCTTAGATCATATTTGGTCACATAATGTCTCCCTACCGATTCCGGTGATTATGCCATGTATTTGGTCAGACCATCATAAGATAAACTTTACTGTCCCACTTGTCACCCGAGGACAATGCCCTCCTTTAGTAGGGGGTGAAACGAGGAAATGGAACTCATTAAACAAATCTGACTTTCTCGAAACCCTGGAGAACTCTGTACCGACCCTCGGATATGACGTTAACATCATGATGGAAGAAATCACAGAATGGATATCTTCAGCCACTAATATCCATGTCCCCATTGTTAAATTCTCTCGGGCTCGTCACTTTGAAGCACATAAATGGTTCTCCCCTGAACTCAAACAAAAAAAACTTGATTTGCGCAAAGCCAAGAGGAAATGGAGATTAAATTATTTAAATGCTGATAGGTTACTTTGTGTTATCGCCCCTAGAGACTATAAGACTACCATTTCCACCACCAAAGCAGCCTGCTTTTCCTCCAAACTCCTTAATGCGACAAATAAATCTAAAGAGACCTTTAAGAGTGTCAATGAGCTATGCAATGACACTGGGACCTCCATGACACAGACCCCCACTGAGGAACACTGCAACTCTTTAAACCAATTTTGTTAGACAAAATCTTGTCCATAAAAAGCAGTCTTCCCAATACCCTCAAATGGGAACTGTTGGAAGACACTGCCATTAATCAAAGGGTTTTAAACTCCTTTCCACCTATCTGTACTAAAACCTTATCTTCACTTGCATCCCGTGTTAAATCAGGCTCCCCTGTGGACTGTTGCCCTCCGCTTGTCTTTAAAGAGATATTTACCACCTTACCTCAGTGCGTGCTCCCTCTCTTAAATGAGTCACTATCACAAGACATAGTCCCTATGGCTTTCAAACATGCTACAGTAGTTCCTCTCTTAAAAAAGCCGGGGGCTGACCCCACTAAACCTGTGAACTACCGTCCCATTTCCCTCCTTCCCTTTTTCGCCAAAATCTTTGAGGCCCATGTAGTCAGTTGCCTGTCTAACTTCATCGAAGACTCTGAGTACCTTGAGGCTAATCAAGCCGGTTTCCGCCTGGGTCATTCCACTGAGGCTGTTATCCTGGCGGTACTGGATACGCTCAGAGTCAATGCTGACAGGGGTGAGCATCAAGCCCTGGTACTTCTGGATTTGTCGGCCGCGTTCGACACGGTTGACCACACCATCTTGTCAAACCGTGTCGAACAGGCCGGCCTGCGAGGCCCCGCCCTGGAATGGATTAAATCCTTCCTAGCCGGCCGCACCCAGGCGGTCAGGCTGGGAAAGTTCTCTGCTCCTAAACTTCCTACTACCTGCGGGGTGCCACAGGGCTCTTCGCTCTCCCCTGTGCTTTTCAACGTATACATAAAACCTTTGATTCATTCATTAAAAAACAGAAATATTACAGTATTTAATTATGCAGACGATCTTCAGATTATTTTTTACCTCACCTCCCCTAGTGCTGTGAGTGACTTTCATACCACCATGCTCCACATCCAACGTTGGATGGATGTGAATCATCTGAAGCTCAACCCTGGAAAAACAGAGCTAGTTCTGCCTGGCAATAGTAGGAACAGCTGGAGTCCGCAATTTTGGCAGTCTGAACTCGGTCCTCCTCTTGCCCCTTCCCACTCTGTAAAAAGCCTCGGCATCACTATCAATGCTGACCTTTCACTTAGTGGTCAGATTGGCTCTGTGATCTCTTCCAGTGTTCCCCAAATGCGAAAAATAAGGAAAATCACTCATTTGCTGACTCATTCTGCTTTGATCCAGGTGGTGATTGCCCGTGTCCTCTCACGGCTTGATTTCTCCAACTCAATCTATCTTGGACTCCCACTTGGCTTGTAAAAACAACTTCAGATGGTCCAAAATCAGGCTGCCAGACTCATTTATAAACAGCCTAAATGGTCTTCTGTCAGACCCTACCTGGTCCAACTTCACTGGCTGCCAACAGCTCACATGATCTCTTTCAAGACAGGCTGTCTAACCTTCAAAGCCTTTCATGGAAAAAGCCCTAGATTTATTAGTAGAATTCTTACCAAATACTCCCCCCGGCGCAGCCTGCGTTCAGCTCATCATCTTCTGTTTGATACCCCTTCGTTCAGACTGAAACGTCAGGGAGGGTGTCGCTTTTCTCGGCTTGCTCCAAGATTGTGGAATTCCCTTCCACTAGCTCTGAGAAGTTGCAATGACCTCCTCTGTTTTAGAAGATTTTTAAAAACTCTGCAATTTGAGCAGGCGTATGCCTATGGGCCCGGATTGCACCTGACTTCAGCAACCAGCGCCATGAAACACTTGGGGGTACGCGCGCTTAATATATTCCTATTAACAATAACAATTAACAATAAAAAAGGCTGTGTGTGAAAAATAGCCTGGAAAGCACACATGAAAGAAGAACCAACCCAAACTAGTTCTGAGAGTGCAGTCAGATAATATACATCTTATTTCTGCTTTAGCCATACAAAAGGTGGAGGTGCTGACCCACTTGTTGTTCCTGGTCCATATTCTCTTTGACCAAGGTAAGGTGTGCTCCACAGAGTGCCCAGGGGACTGATGTAGTGACAGAGCTGGTGTCTGCGTGACAGACAACTTTTCAGGAGTGAGAGGACATCGACTGGGTCTTACTTGGAAGGAAGAGCTGTATCACTGTCCTGACATGGCACCAGGCTGTCTTGGTTCACTAACAGAATATTGCCTCTAGAACTATCATCATACAAAATATCGTCTCATAAATATCGTTGTAAAAAATATCCTCATCCTATATTTATAATGTAAATGACAAAAATATTGATTTAAAAATATTGTTGTCATTATTACTGTACAAAATCTAATTGTTTTAAATAAATATAAATATAAATATTAAACATAATAAAAAATACTGATATAATACAAGTTAAATATATGTAAATAATTTTAGAATAAATGTTACTATTATACTTATTTAAAAATATTAAAACACATATATTTGTATATTAATATATATATATATATATATATATATATATATTTAGCTAATCGCTCCAAAACACCAAGGCAATGCACTCTAAGGCGGGTGCTTTTCAACGTGGGGGTGCACCCACGAATTAAATCACCGCTCCGATATCCGTACCACTGGACTTCCGTCCTCCCGGAAAAAAAAAAACTCACGGGGGAGTTTCGTTAGGTTTTATTCACCAACAAATGGACACTCCAAACAAACAGACGCGTTTGTTTGTTTGGAGTGTCCATTTGTTGGTGAATAATACCTAACGAAACACCCCCGTGAGTGTCTTTTTTCCTGGAGGACGGAAGTCCAGTGGTACGGATATCGGAGCGGTGATATATATTTAGCTACATATGTATAATAAACCTTATTAAACTCAGATGTTCTATTAATATTTTAATGAAAACAATTATTTTACATTTGATAAATAAACATATCTCTCTCTCTCTCTCTCTCTCTCTCTCTATATATATATATATATATATATATATATATATATATATATATATATTCCTTCTCCAAGTCTCCTCCCCCAGCCGGGAAAGAAGTAGCAGCACTCGTGGGGTAATGTACAGTATTTCCTTTATTGTTCCTTTACAGACGCGTTTCGGGTCAAGCCCTTTTTCAATGTGACAACCAGAGTGTTGCACAGAAACCATTTTTAAATGCAGTACGTGATTTCAAGAGGAAACTGAAAGAAGACTACCCGTTCACAATCTGCGAGCGCCATATTGGAATGTGCAAAAACAAGCAAAACATTTCAAACTTATTCAGCAAGCAAGATTACATTGCATTTGTAGTTTTAAACCTGATAAAGTTCGTACATTTAGCCGTGAATCGGCTGGCTAAAAACATGGTATTGCTTAAAGAGCAAAGCGTACGTAACTTGAATGACATTCATATTATCCTATCAAAATTCCGAATACTATCTATCACATACTGAGTATACGTGCTTAAACTTTTTGCTGTACCATTACTGAAATAATGTAATGTTGCCTGAAAGATGTAACATTCCTTTGGAATCTTGCCTTGGATCGGCTTGGGCGGCTCCTATCACTAGAAACCGCCAGGTTATAACAGATTCCTCAAGAGTTCGTTAGGTTGGCCTTGGCATGTGTGCAGTCAGTTTATTTGCCCAAGTGGATAGCCAATTCTTCACCACTATTTAAGCCCGTTGGGACCTTCGTTTGTAGGTCGATTATATAGCGTGATTCAAGACGCCTCAATTTAAGCAAACGGTTGCCACCCCTTTCATGCTCTGGTACCTGGTCCATCCCAAAATATTGTAACAGATCCCTGTTACTACGGTGTTTGATAGCAAAATGCTTGGCTACAGGTGATGTTATATCTCTGTTGGCTATAGCCCGCATATGTTCAAGGATTCTCCATTTTACACTTTTTATTGTGCTCCCTATGTATCTCAAATTGCAGGGGCACGTACGACAGTATACCACATAGGGTGTCTGGCAAGTGATGAAGGAGCCGATGTTTTTCCTCTTCTTTAACCCTGGAAGTTCAAAGCCCAAGACCCTTTTGCTATGTGCGCAGGCCTTGCACTTCCCACAGGGGAAAAACCCCTTCATCTCTGCTAAAGTGTTTGTCCTTGTTTTGGGGGCATCTAGATGACAGTGTACCAGTAAGTTTTTTATGGATTTTGTTCTCCTAAAGGTTACCAGCGGATTTCTTGGGATGTCTGTCCCAATAATGGGGTCTGTCTTTAGGATGTGCCAATTACGGCGCAATATTCCTTTCAACAGATTGGCATTATTTGAAAAGGTTGTTATTAGACTGAACTTTCCCTCATCTGACTTGCTTTTTGTATGATTCTCTTTTTCCTTTAACAGTTCAGTTCTTTGAATGCCTGATACTCGTTTCAGTGTTTGATTCAAAAGCCCTGGGCTATAGCCTCTTTGCTTGAACCTATCTATGCTTTCCTTAGCCGCTGTTTCAAAGTCCTCCTCTCGCGAGCAGTTGCGTTTAAGGCGCAATAGCTCCCCGTAGGGGATACTTCGTTTTAGGTCCGCCGGATGTCCACTCTCCGCGTGCAAAACGCTGTTTCCAGCGGTTGGTTTGAGGTACAGGGATGTTATTACCTGGTTGTCAATAATGCTTACCCGGAGAACAAGGTAGCTCACTGCCACTGAGCTTACCTCCCCGGTGAATTTCAAATTGACATTATTGTTGTTTAAGTGGGAAATGTAATCTTTGGCACTCTGTTCTGACCCCCTCCACACCAGGAAGAGGTTGTCTATATATCTGTGCCATTTGACCACATTGTCAGTCCAGGCCCTGTTCCCCTCGGACCAGGCCACCTGCTCCTCCCACCAGCCTACGAATAAATTTGCATAGCTGGGAGCGAAGCAGGTGCCCATCGCGGTCCCCGAGATCTGTCTAAAGAGGTCTCCCTGGAAAAGAAAAAAGTTATTCAGCAGACAGAATTCCGTTAGTTCCAATAACATTGTGCTATGACCTGCATATTTCAAAGGTCTTTTCAACATGAAATATTCAATTGCTTTCAAGCCTTGCACGTGCTCAATGCACGTATATAAACTTGTGATATCCATCACAATCAAAACATAAGTAGAGTCCCAAACCAAGTCTTGCAGTTGTACAATAAAATCCTTAGTGTCCCTGATATACAAGGACAGATTAAGCACAGATTGGAAGAGGAAGTGATTGATGAAGACTGACAGATTCTCCGTTAGACTGCCCATTGATGATACTATTAGGCGGCCAGGTGGTGCCCTAAGATCTTTGTGGATCTTAGGCAGATGGTAGAACGTGGGGATCACTGGATAGTTCGATCGTAAAAAAAAGATACTCTTCAGTATTCAGCATATCTTTATTGTGCCATTTTTGAATCAATCTATCGTACTCTTGTACGCTGTCTTGATATTTATTCATAGTGGTAAGTTCATAATGTTCACAATTCAAAAGCTGTCTTTTGGCTTCCACAACATACATGTCCTTTGTCATTATCACCACATTTCCACCTTCATCAGATGGTTTATAAATTACCGATACATTGTCTTGAAGGTTTTTCAAGGCTTTTCTCTGGCCTTTTGATAATGGATTTGTTGCTGTTCGTTTGTCGTTTTTCTTTGATGTACGAAATTTTACCAAATCCTTGAGCACGGTCTCAGAGAACGTATCAATGGCATCTTGCACCATTTGTGGAAAAAAGTGGGAAATAGGCTTGAAAGGACTGTAGGGGGCTTCTTGATCTATGCCGACCTTTCTACTTCTCTGTGTCAAACTGTTTCCATCAGAGTCACTTCCTGTAGTTTCGGATCTGATCTCTTCCAAGATTTCAAGTGTTTCCAAATCACCCAGCTGGATAATGTCAGTCTCTGAGATTTTATTTTGTAGACGCCTAGTTTCGTGTATCGTTGGCTTGGTTTTGTAGTACTTGTGCAGTTTTACTTTCCTGGTGAATTTAAAGAGGTCAATTCTGGTTTGAGTATATTCCAGATTACTTTGCGGACAGTAAGAGAGGCCTAGTTTTAATACAGTTTCCTCATCTTTAGTTAGCTGTTTAGGGCTCAAATTCACAATGGTTAAGGTTTCGGCTGTGTTCAGCGGGTGCCCCCCCTCTTGGCTTTCCCGCGTGTTTGATTGTTGCCTCTGCCTCTTCCTCGTCCTTTTCCGGCCACCCCTCCTGGTTTTTCTGTGTCCTGTTCCGGGGGCTTTACTGTCCCCCCCCCCCCTGAGCCACGCATGTCGGATTACGTCGAATTCCTCGTGAAAAGGAGTTTTCTTAGTTGACCTCGAAGGACCTGCTAGTTCTTCTTCCTCAGATCCAGTAATTTCAGATTCAGAGGTTTCAATTCTTTCAGGAGGCTGGCTAGGGTTTTGTTTTTGTCGGATTAGATCTTTCCTAGAGCCATCAAATTTCTTTGCGAAGGTGAGGACTCTCCCCATTGAGTAGTCCCTTTAATCCCTGTCAAATTTTTCTTCTTTCCTCAGTCTAATCTTGGTTTCGTATCTGGCCAGTCTTTTCTTCATCTCGGCCATCATTTCTTGATGTTGTTTATTATCCGGAGAATGCTCGAGTTCTTCCTCAAGTGATTTTATTTCTTCCAGGGCCTTCGTCCTATCACTCCAAGCAAATTTCACCAGCAGCTGTAGACTGCCTTTACAGAATTGTGCCGTGTGTACATGCCATTCTTCAAGAAGCTGGGGATCTGGATTCTCATATGCTGGGATAGTGTACACCCGCAAGCCACGTGGGACCCTCTCTACTTTGATGTAATTTTCGAGAGAGGTGGCTTCCCACCACTTTCGTGTTTCTCTTTCGAACAGTCTCTCAAGCTTTGTATATTTCTGGCTTAGTGGGTCTGCATTTTTAGCGCTGCTTGCCGCAGCGATGCGTGTCTGTCCACCCGTTTTTTTATTAAACATGCCGACGGCCGCCTCCTCACGCGCTGCATTATTAAACATAAGTTCTTTTGACTTGGAGTACCGATCCCGGTCTCCGTGCGGAAAAGAGTACAGCAAAGAGTTTAAGCATGTATACTCAGTATGTGATAGATAGTATTCGGAATTTTGTATAGGATAATATGAATGTCATTCAAGTTACGTACGCTTTGCTCTTTAAGCAATACCATGTTTTTAGCCAGCCGATTCACGGCTAAATGTACGAACTTTATCAGGTTTAAAACTACAAATGCAATGTAATCTTGCTTGCTGACTAAGTTTGAAATGTTTTGCTTGTTTTTGCACATTCCAATATGGCGCCCGCAGATTGTGAACGGGTAGTCCTCTTTCAGTTTCCTCTTGAAATCACGTACTGCATTTAAAAATGGTTCCTGTGCAACACTCTGGTTGTCACATTGAAAAAGGGCTTGACCCGAAACGCGTCTGTAAAGGAACAATAAAGGAAATACTGTACATTACCCGTGAGTGTTGCTACTTCTTTCCCGGCTGGGGGAGGAGACTTGGAGAAGGAATATTACACGGTGCACCAACCGTGTTAGCGGCACCCACCGCCAGAGCCCCGTCGATTTGGTGCGAACAGGAGCGTGAATATATATATATATATATATATATATATATATATATATATATATATATATATATATATATATATATATATATATATATATATATATATATACATATATATATCAGCACAAATCTTCAAACCTCCACTGCACAGCGGCGAGAGAAGAGACAGACCCCACGCTTTTCAGGCAAGATGTTTTATTTTGTTCTTGTGCCTTCCAAATGCAACGTTTCGACTACTGACGTAGTCTTGTTCTCACACCACATTGCAGAAAGTGGAAACTTTTTTTATATCATTTGCAGTGAAGACCCACCCATTTGGGTCCCACCTCCACACGTGAGTCACATGGTAAAGCATTAAAACAACAGAGCCTTAATTAAAGGCACAGTGCACTGCAGCGCCATATTGATGTAACAATGTTGCAATACAGAGTACAAATATTTGAATAGTCTATCGACATATTTATATGGCTCGCTCTGTTTAAATCGTTAAATATGCAGCAACAATTTAACTGAAAATTTTAAATAACCGCATGAATGCGTGTACATTTTCTTATGAAAGTTAACTGACATACATGATCTGCATGAATGCTAGATAATGTGCGCATCTGATGCAATGTTTCGTCTTATATAGGTATAATGTGAAAACCGCATCGTTATAGATGTGGATTCAAGTATAGCCGCATGAATGCGTTGCAAACCATTGTGCTGGGGATAACCAGAAAACAATAATATGCACAAATGCAGTTTGAAATACATGTAACTTCATAAGAAAATGTGTCAAAGCAACATATAATGTTTCATTAAATCGCAGCACTGCACTGCAGTTTGATGTGGTAACCATCACACATGTTGACTAAAAACACCAAAACAGCACCTAAGTGTACTATACAATATATACACATAATGTCGTCCCTATTTCCTATATAAGACAAAGTGTATATACATTTATACATTATTTATATGTCCAACATTATGTTAATATAGGAACTATTTACATCAAATGTTGTGTATCGACAAAAAAGAATGAGAGTGCTCGAATGAATAACCAGTGTCAAAAGAAATCACCAAAAAAGAAAAAAGTTTCAAGTGTTTGTTTAAAAAACTGTGCTGTTCAAAACAATTACAACAGCCAGACCTTTTAGGAAACAGGGCTACAGGATACCTAAAAGTAGGTGCTGTTATTCAGGATTTCATATATATACACCCTATATACAATTGTATTTGTTATGCTCAGGTTCTAACCACTATGTACATAATCATACAGAATGTGTGTGTAAATTGTACATTCCTACAGGAAGTTATGCAGGTCCTCCGTTGCATTCAACCCATTTGGTTGTTTGCTGTCGAGCTTAATAATGTATTGTGTTTCCAACCGGCGCAATACTTTTTCACGGTCACCTCCTCGTCTGAGGGGCGCCACGGCGTCAATGACATAATAGGTAAGACATGCCAAATCCCTATTGTGCCTGCTGTTAAAGTGACGCGCCACCGGATAAGCTCCATCGTGGTTAACTATAGCTCTGAGGTGCTGCAGTATTCTGACATGCACCTGTGCACCGGTGCTGCCCACATAACGTAGGCCACATGCGCAAGTTAGGACATATACCGCAAACTCCATGCGGCAATTGTAGTTGCCTTGGATGGAAAAATCGGTATCAGAAAACGGAGTGTGGTAATGGGTGGTATTTTGTCCGAACTTGCATGCCCGACAGGAGGAACATTTGTGAAAGCCCTTTCTCCCAAACCACTGATCCATTATAGGTAATTCAGGACTGGATCGTGATAATTTGCTACGCATGCTGAAAGCGCGCCTAAATGTAATGGTAGGCTTATCAGGAGTTAACTCACGTAGCACTGCATCAGTTTTGAGGACTGCCCAATGTTTGTTTATAATGGCTTTAATTTTGCGGTGCTGTTGGCTGTAGGTTGTTATAAGCCTGCTGGGATTAGAGGTTTTATCACTCTCGGGGGGTTTGGGTACTAACAAAGAGTCTCTGGTTCTTTCCCCACTCTTTCTCAATGCAGTGGCAAGGCAAGATTTACTGTAACCTCTTATATATATATATATATATATGTATTACCTACTGGCGGTCGCCAGTAGGTATATATAGTTAGGATTTTTTTCCTATGGGATTTCTGAAAATTCTATGTTGAATAACTTTGGCGTTTTTGGACGGAATTGGCTGAAATTTTCAGGAAAATTGCACATTTTGTTTCGGAGCAGCCCCTGAAAATTTGGGGGGGTTTTGTCAAGGGGGGCCGAGATAAAAGGGGGGTCCCAAAACGCGTTTTTCCCATTCATTTTTCCATAGGGCGGTTGGAATCACTTTTAGCTCGAACGGCTGAATGGATTTACACAAAACTTGGCAAAATTGTAGATATGGTTTGCCCGACGTGCCTTTGCTATGTCTCAATATATGTGCTCCAGTGGATTTTGAGAAATTAACGTTTTAAAAAACAGATATATCTGTAACAGCGCTCCGGTTAGCGCTCCGGTTCGCGTACCTGACGCGTAACGGAACTTCGCGAAGCGAAGCTGATTGGCTCTCCGGTGTCTGTCAACATTCTAAACAGTCCGGAACGGCCGCCATCTTGTCTCTCGGTAGGATCGAGAGACAAGAGGTGGAGAAAAACGAAGGGGGAATTTAATGAAAGGGGTCAAGGTAGATCCCTTCTGACCCCCTAGGATTGATGAGGGGGATATTAAAGTGCCCCGCGGGGCAAAAAAAAAAATAAATTGGCGAATTTTCTCCGTAGAGGCGCGTCCCGGTACGCGAACTGGGTAGCTTACCGGTAGCGTAACGGGAGTTCGCCATTTTGTGTTTTGGACAAATTTTATCACAAGATGGAGGAATAACAATGTGGGAAATGGGTGTAAGGGGGCACGGGAGACGTATCTTGACCCCCTAGGTTTTCTGAGGGTAGCTGAGAAGGCTCACATATGTCGGAAAAAAAAATAGATTTTTTCGCGCGGTTAGCTGCCGGTACGCGAACCGGGTAGCGAACCGGGAAGCGAACATAAGAGAAAATTTGTGAAAAAAAGTACATTTTAAATTTTAAAAAAGTAATTATAGTTAAGGTAGCTCTGAAAAGAGCTTTTGGGTTCTGTGTAAGTTCTAGGTACTTATAAGTAGGTACCAATACACAGTCTTAAATTTTGTATGAAAACTCTGTTTCCCTCATCTGAGAAGTGCACACCATCTCCTCTGTAGATATCTTGCATGTAATACCGCAAGTTATTGTTGTAGATGGCACCCATTCCATGGTCTCTCATATAAGCTGAAAGAGACTTATTTACATGCTTCCTCGCTTTCTCAATTTGTGGACAAATTTGATTGGACCACCTCCATTTCTGTCCCTGGCATATATTGGAATATACCAAGGCAGTTTGAGGGAAAAGTGCCATTAATTGCTCAAAGGTGTCCTTTAAGAGCATTTCCAGACCTACCCCAGTCAAAGTGCCCAAATCATTTCCTCCACAGTGCACTATTATGAGGTCAGGGTTTGGCAAATGTAAAAAGGTTTTCACCAATGGTATCAATTGGTGACATCTCAATCCTCTTAGGCCAATCCATTTGATTTCCACATTTTGTAAATTGAGGTTGTGGAAATTTCTGTTATCAGCATACCTGTGAGCCCAGTGGATGTAGCTATGTCCAAGTATCCAGACAGAAAACATGGTGAGAGGAGGTTCTGCTGCAGTCAGATGAAGTGTGGGAATGAAATGGCAGTTGAAACAATAGGAGTTTGTAAAGAAAAAAAACTGTGGAGTTTGTGTGCTAATGATTCAGTAGCAGTGATTGGTGGATTTCCATTGCTGAAAACAGAAAGTTAGGGTGCATGGATGTGTTCTTTGAAACATGTAATTTAAATGGTTAAGAAAACATGATTTTAAGAAACATTGCAGTGGATTAGCAGGTGTACTGAGAGTTCAGAGTTCATTTGAAACATTGTTGTGTGAGCTTGTAAACATGAGAGGTCTGGCAGGAGGTAGTTGCTATGGAAAAAGGCCAGAAAGGGCAGAGGGGGGAAGGGTGTTGATTTGAAAAAAGTGAGGGAAGAGTTTTGATTGGGTCACATGAGAGATATGTGTGATGAATTTCAGCATTTCAGTGCCTTTGTTGGTTGCATACCTTTTGCTCTGGTAAAGAAAAATTGGTGTGTTTCTGAGACTGTTTTGAAATTCAAAAAGCATTTGCTGAGGAAAGAAAAAAATCATTTAATTTAGATAGCGAGTAGTATAGTTTATTGAGAAAATAAGGAAGTTAGCTGTACATTTAAAATGTTGTTTTTTGTCAAGTGTTTTCATTATTTTTTCCAAAAAGATTTTGCTTCTTTGACAAATTATAATTATAGATAATGTGAAGTATTAGTACTGACAGGGTGTGCTTGTACATAGGAGGTGTGCTGTGCTTTCAAATTATGACCAGAACATCGTTTTTTAAGAAAAAGACATGCTTTTTACATTTATGAGAACGATAACATGGGGTGTGCTTTTTTAAATAAATATTTCACTTCCCAACATGAATATGGGAGAATTATTTGCTTGTTTCTTGGTTTAAAAACTTGTTTCTTGAAGTCATTTAGGTTTCACAATATGTTTTGCAAGAGTTACATAGTCAACATGGGGGCATATTTACAAGGCTTATGAGACACATTCACGTCATTTTCCCCATTTTAAAAGTGACTTTAAAGGTGGTGCAAGGTTCTTGTAAATACACCCTCATGAGTGCTTTGCAAATTTAAGTCATTTTCCCCTGGTGCATGTGCCTTGTAAATACGCCCCTATGTGTGCTAGACAATTTTAAGGTACTTCTCCCAGGAATCTGGGAGACTAATTTCCTTACATGATGTGTTTAAAAATCGTGCTAAGGTGAGAAAAGATTCCTTTAATTTAGAAGGAGATTAGTATGCTTTTTGGAGAAAATAAGGAAGCCAGCTAGGGTATGCTTGTACATAGGAGCTGTTTTGTGTTTTGAAATTATGACCAGAAAATCGTTTTTTTTTAAAAGAAATACTTTTCACATTTATGAGAAGAACAACATGGGGTTTGCTTTTTTAAATAAATATTTTATTTCTCAACATGAATATGGGAGAATAATTTGCTTGTTTGATGGTTTAAAAAGTCGTTTCTTGAAGTCATTTAGGTTTCACAATATGTACTGGTAGAGTTTCATAGTCACTATGATAATTATGATATACATTTAGGACTGTTTAGGGGGCATGGATATGCTGAGGCTTCTGTAATTGTCATTGGAGGAGAATTATGTACATTGCACTGCTGCATACAGTCCTCACCTTCTGCATACTCTTGGATATGCTAGACTATATCTGCTCAATGAGATACCTAAGCTGAGGAAACATAGGTGATGTGATTGTGAAATGAGTAAAAATATTTGCACCTTTTTCTATTACATCACCTGTGTTTCCTAACATTACTAATCACTTTGTGCTGATGAGGTTTAGGCCTGTCCAGGGAGACAGAGGAGGTCTGGTCTTTGTTGAAGTGTGCAGTGGACATGACACACTTCATCTGTTGGCCTGCACATGTATTATGTCTTCTGTACTCTTCAATAAGCCAAAATTTAATCTGCAACGCTGGGTAGGCCTCACCTCAAACAAACTTTTATGACTGCCAGACCTGCCTTTTTGCTCCTAGATATTTCTTGGTTTTACCATGGCAGACAGACAATCCAGAATACTTCTGCATAGGCCACACCTTATGGTGGTGCTAGGGCCTTGTAAATACGCCCTCATGTGTACTTGGTAATTTTAAGTCACTTCCCACTGATGCAAGGGTCTTGTAAATACACCCTCATGTGTGCTTGGCCATTCCAAGTCACTTCTTTCTGGTGCAAGTGCCTTGTAAATACGTCCTCATGTGTACTTGGCAATTTTAACTCACTTCCCCCTGGTGCATGGGTGTGGTAAATTTGCCCTCATGTCTGCTTGGCAATTTTAAGTCACTTCTCCCTGGTGCATGGGTGTGGTAAATACGCCGTCATGTCTGCTTGGCAATTTTAAGTCACTTCCTGCTGGTGCAAGGGCCTTTTAAATACGCCCTCATGTGTGCTTGGCAATTTTAACTCACTTCCTCCTGGTGCATGGGTGTGGTAAATATGCCCTCATGTCTGCTTGGTAATTTTAAGTCATTTCCCCCTTGTGCAAGGGTGTTGTAAATACACCCTCATGTGTGCTTGGCCATTTCAAGTCACTTCTTTCTGGTGCAATGGACTTGTAAATACGCTCTCATGTGTGCTTGGCAATTTTAATTAACTTCCCTCTGGTGCATGGGTGTGGTAAATACGCCCTCATGTCTGCTTGGCAATTTTAAGTCAATTTCCCCTGGTGCAAGGTCCTTGTAAATACGACCCTATGTGTTCTTGGAATTTTAACTAATTTCCCCCATGGTGCAAGTGCCTTGTAAATATGCCCCCTTTGTATATGTTGTTAAATTACTGTAGATGGAATTGACATCTAGTGTGTTAATTGTTTGCCTACTGTTATTGGTTTACTGTTTGGTAATAGTGGTTAGTATCAATTTTTTAAATATTTTTCAACAGATTTAACTGAAGATCTTTAGAAAACTTTAAAAATGCCCTCAAGGCAGCGAAAACTAAAAGAAGCAAAGCGACTTACACTCCATCTTGGTAAAGATTTGGAACAGTCCTGTAATATGAAATCGTATCAAGTTACCCAAAAAGCTCCGGGTAAGAAAATAAAATCATTTTTAAAAACAATTTGCAGACAAAAAAAAAACAGTATTGAACATGTTTTAGTGCATAAGAAGAGAGACAATTTAAAGGAAAAGGAAAGGCCCGTAAAAAAAGTTTCTGCTAGAGCAGGAGATAAGTCTGTGCATGGCAGTAGAAGGGAAAATCAATTCAGGGACATTCGTAGGCGAATGTTCCGCAACTGGATAATTGTCAATTTGTTAAAAAATGTTAAGAAAGGCCAACAGAAAGTGACATTTTATAAGAAAAAGAAAAATGTAGAGAAAATTATTGATCAGGCTTTCGAAATTAAGCGAAAGTTATTTATTTTGGTAATCAATAGGATTAGGAAACTAAACAAGGTAATTTCTGATTTCAAATCAAATAGTAGATGGAAGAGAGTAGTTAATCATAGTAATTTTTGTGAAGTATTCTCAGGAGAATGGAAGCATAGTTCAAGTTGTGAGGCATTTTTCAATGAGGAGAGTTACTTTCAGGACAATGATTTGGTGCATGCAGTTGACAGCAGTGGTCAAGCATATGAGGTAAAAGATGGTTGTCCGGTTGAAAAAGAAAAACTTGTGTCTGCAGATGCAGAAGAGGTGTTAGGTGATGAGATTTTAGGAAGACGTCCTAAGGGACCAGTCTACACCTGGAAATGTAGTAGCATTTGTAGTGTGCGACAGGATTCCATCAATTTGCTTTGTGATTTTGTTCGTACATTTAATAAGAAAACTTTAAAACAGAAAATGAAGTTGTTGCAAGAATTAGATCCTTGCAGAGTGAGAGAAGTAACAGGTTTGCATGGGCATTCCCTGGCTTGTCTTTCCAGAAGAGTATGCCAGAGTGTTTTTCATCATTTCAGGATGCTAGCAGTGCATCATAATAAAGTGAGGAAATTAGTGAGAATGTTGTATTATGCTAAGAGTCCAGCAATTATGCTTAAACAATTGACCAGTGCTCTTTTGCATGGTTCAGAACAACATGTGAAAAATATTTGTGAAGAAATTGAGTTGTGTTATTTTGCTAGTAAAGAGAACAATGTTGAAATTGACCGAGTAGAAGAAGGTAATGTGGAAGACAGTGTACAGATTTCTAATATAGATAAGTTTCACAAAGAAATTTCCATCTTTCAGGGGAAATCAAGTGAGAGGCCTAATTTTTCTTGTGTGTGTTGTCGACGGACTTATTATAAGAATCAGACTAAGTTAGTGGATGTATATGCAAAAAGTGAAATGGAAACAATAGTGAATGGAAGGATTTTGCTACATACTTGATGGTAGAAAATTGTTTTGATTTGGGATCGGACCAACGTATGTGTACTTATTGTTTTAACAAATTAAACCAAAACCGGATGCCTGCTAGATCGGTTCATAATAATCTGGAATTGGTTGACATTCCTTCTGAATTGAAGGATTTAAATACTTATGATTCTATTTTGATTCAAAGTGTGCATCCCTTTCAGGCTATTGTACGAATGGAGCCAAGGACAGGGAAATTGCCTCCATCAGATTTACAGAGAGGATTAAAGGGAAGAGTTGTTTATTTGCCTTTAGATTTGAAGAAAAACATTAATACAATTGGAGTAGAGAAAGTGGAAGAGGAACCTCTGGTTATCCTAGTTAATGGTGTTCCGACAAAGAGCAAGAAAATCTGGAAAGGTTTAGTGGATGTTAGGAAAGTCAAAAAGGCAACATTGTATTTGATGAAAAAAATGAGTACTACAAGAATGTATGTGTAGCAGAAGAGGAAGTAAGTGAAGAAGAAGAGAGCAAATTGTGTGCTGGACAAATTGAGAAAGTAGAAGCCTCTAAAAATGAAGAAATATATGAACATTATAGTGTTCATCCTTTGCATTCCAAAGAAGTAATGGGGAATGCTATTGAGTTGTTTCAAATGAAACAAGCCAAAGGGAGTCCCAATAGTGTTTGGGAGGAAAGTTTGGAAGCTCAGTGTTTTCCACAGTTATTTCCCACAGGTCGAGGAGGACGATATGATGAGCGACCTGATCAAATTCCTGCTTCTGAATACCGGACTTTACGATTGTATGCAGAAGATCCTAGGTTTCGTCAATGCATTCCCTATTTGTTTCATCTACTGTTTGAAAGTGATCTGTCGGGACTGTCTTATGCAGTGAACCACATCCTGAAAAGTGGTTTACAACTGCGAAATATCTCAGCAAGGGACTTTATGGATAAAGTCAATGTGCAAGACAGTATTTTGGATTCTCACCTGATTAATCTGATGGCATGTCAGCGTGGTACTAATGAGTATTGGTACAGTCATCATGGTGACTCAAAATGTATGCTGAGGAACTTAGGAACTCCCACATGGTTCCTCACTCTCAGCTGTGCTGAGTATGGCTGGGAAGACTTACTTGAATTTCTACGAGAGGCAAATGGAAACATTGAAAATATTGAATTCAAGACACCCGGAGAACTGTGCTCTTTGGATCCAGTGAATGTATGCAGGTACTTCAATCATAGATTTGAAGCTATGATGTCTTTCATCACGAACAAGAAAAATCCACCTCTTGGAGAGGTGTTGGATTTCTTCTGGAGAAAGGAGTATCAAGCACGAGGTTCTCCTCATATACATATGCTGCTATGGATCAAAGATGCACCCAAATTTGGAACAGATCCGGATGACTTAGTGATGAATTTCATAGAACAGTATTCTACATGTGCTGTTCCAAAGACAAAGGAAGACAAAAGTCTAAGCGAACAAGTTTTACGGTTTCAAAGCCATCGTTGTGGAAAGTACTGTCGTCGTAAATTCAGAAACAAGAACAAGTACTATACAAAATGTCGTTTTGGATTTCCACGATTGGTGATATCTAAAGGAAGAGTGAACAATTTGATGTCTTCGCTGCGACATATTGTGACAAGGAAATCACCCAAAAATACATACAATTTGAAGAGAAACGAAGAGTCCAAGAACCTCAATGACTACAACCCAGTGATTTTGTCCATGTGGAATGCTAACATGGATATACAGTTTGTGGCTGACAACTGTATGGCTGCGGCTCGGTATGTGACGTCTTACATCACAAAAAAAGAAAAGACAGAACTCAAGGATATGTGGGAGGACATTTCCCATGAAAAGAGCCTCAGTAAGAAGTTGTACAGTTTCAGTCTGAAGATGTTGTCGCATCGAGAAATCGGAGCTTATGAATGTTCTGACTGGTTATCTTCAGCAAGTCTCTATGCCAAATCTAGGAGTATCAGTTGGGCAAGTCTTGGTCTTGCTGCAACGCGTAATCGTGTTCTCAAACCTGTACGGGAAATTGAGTATTTGGCGGAGAAGGAGCCAAGCAGTGCAGATATTTTGAAGACCAACATGTTGGATACATATTATCCAAATAGAAGCAATCACTTGGAGAATGTTTGTCTGTATGAGGTTCTACAAAATTACATTTTCAAGAGGAACATCACAGAAGATATTGATAAAGGAGTGTATGCTGTAATTGGAAGTGAGGGATGTCTGGTCAAGCAAAAAAAATGTCTATTGGTAAATCATCGAAAATTGGATTGGCTCTTTTGCAACTTTTCAAGCCTTGGCGTGCAGAAGAGGAACTGCTTGGAGATTTCCTCTGTTACGAAGACTCTTTCAATGCAGCCAAGGAGTCCATAGAATGTCCTGTTTTCCCAAAATATCTAGAAATGTTGAATGCAGAAATCGAGCAGGAAGCAACAATAGCAGCCGAGATTGCTAGAGACAGTTCTCAGGACAGTCAGAGTTCTGTTTCATTGAGTCAGGATCCACTAGGAGACCAGTTATTGAAAATGAAGCTGCCACTGCCATGATTGAAGTGGAAAGAGCCATGGCACATGCTCAGGAGGATGTTGTTAACTTCGAAGATTTAGACAGACAACTTAACGTTGAGCAGAGGAAAATATATGACGAAGTTACCAACCAAATTGATCATGGATTAAGTCATGAGAAGAAACAGTGCTCATGTACGTCGTTGAAGCCTATCCGATTGTACGTGAGTGGAGAAGCAGGAACTGGAAAAAGTTTCCTCATTAAAGCAATTTCATGTTATTTGCAGAAAAGGACTGAGTCATCGCTGTCTTGTGTTCTCACCGCTCCAACTGGTCTGGCAGCACATAACATTAAAGGTATTACTTTGCATCGGCTACTGATGCTGCCAGTGGAGCATGATAACAAATTACAATATCACAAGTTATCGGGAGATGCTTGTTGGGAAGTATCTAGAGTCCTGAAGAAGATGAAACTTCTTATCATTAACAAAGTAAGCATGGTTTCCAATGTCATGCTTGCCTTTGTGCATTTGAGAATGCAGGAAGTTCTTAAAACAGAGTATGATGTGTTATTTGGTGGTAAACACATAATTGTTTTCGGTGATCTCCTGCAGCTGACACCAGTGAAAGGACAACCAGTGTTTAAACTGCTTACGCAGGAAGATACCAGGAAGTGCATAGGGAGCATTGGCAACGTTAACATATGGTTAAACTTCAGTTATGCTGAGCTTCGTGAAAATATGCGTCAGGCGAAGGATGAAGATTACAAGAATATTCTACAAGATGTTAGAATCGGGAAAGTGACTGAGCGTGGGAAAGAAGCTTTTCATGCACGATTACTGTCAAATTTGTTTCCAGAAGAAGACGTTCTGTCAGAGAATATTTTTCATAAAATTACTGAGAAGAAATCTGGAATATGTTTGATGCCAACTCTTGCAGAATGTTCCATCTTCAACAACAAAATGTTGAATTTAGAGAACCAAGAGATTGTGAAACTGGAAGCTATTGACAGAATAGAGCATATGGGTGCAACAATTGTTTTGTCTGAGAATTTTGAAATCTAAATTGGATTCATTAGAGAAGACTATATCTGCTGGTTTTGAAAAAACTCTGAATGTGTGCTTAAATTGCCGTATCATTTTGAGAAGGAATTTACATGTTGAAAGAGGTCTGGTAAATGGATCAATGGGTAATGTTGTTGATTTTGAGAAATACAGAAATAGGGATGGAATTGAATTTTAAAAAATTAAATATGATGGCATTGAGGAAGTACAGCTAATTGGTTGTTGCACAGCTAGTTTTTTGCTTGTAAAAGACTTATATGTTCGCCGTAAGCAATTTCCTGTTTGCTTGGCATATGCGGTGACAATCCATAAATCACAAGGTTTAAGTGTAGACAGTGCTTTGGTGAATATTGGCAGTTCTGTGTTCAAGGAGGGTATGGCTTATGTAGCATTGTCACGAGTCAGAACTTTATCGGGTTTGTACTTGATTGAGTGTGATGTCACAAACATTTGTGCGGATCTAGATTGTGTTATGGAATACAATAGGTTAAGAAGAGAGTATGCGCCACATTTGCCTCAATATCCTTTGTTTGAGAAACGTGTGGTAGGCCGGAAACGAAGAAATGTCACTAATAGTAGGGAGGTTGTAGCAAAAAGACCAAAAGTCGATGAACCCAAAATTGTAAGCAGAAAGAAAATGAATTCTGTTGAAGATGATTAAGTATTTATACGAAAAAGCAGCAGCGGACCTTAGAGTGCCGCACCTAAACTCCAGTGCCAATGAGTCAATGTTCAAGTAGGTTTGTTATTGTGCTGCCAACCCCGACACCAGCTGCTGTTTGGCGTCGCTGTGCTCTCCAGATCAGTTGAACAGTTTTTTAAATACTCATGGGGGCGCACCAAAATGAGAGTCCAAAAAGAAATAAGTAGAAAAATGTTCTTTATTTATCTTTGTCCAGCTAAAAAGCACATCAATAAAATATGTAGCGAGTTCAGCCAACGCGTTTCACTCCCTACCAAGGAGTTTCTTCAGGGCTGAAAAAACAATAAAAGACAAATATTCCCATCAATTTCCTGCATAGCCAAGTGTGTACATATTTTCCCAGTTGACATTACATCATATGGAGATTCTTTGTAGAACACATGTTTCCCTGGAACCAGGGAAAACAAGAGAAGGACACAGTAGCCTAATAACAGGGAAAGACTGATCAGCGAATATTTGTTAATATCTAAAAAGTCCTTTTCTAAGCGGTTACTACCAAGGAAGGGGGAAGGTTTACATGGAAGACCGTAAAGAAAAGTGCAAAACATCCTAGTTAGAGTATATATGTATGCTGAAATCCCACTATAGTTTTGAAATTCCCCGCAGGGAGAGGTGAGTATACCACCGTCTATAGAGGAAAACACATATCTCACTTTACAGTAACATAAACATATATAGGTCTGACATCACTATTTCACATTCATGAGTAAGAAACATCTGTATAGTCTCACTGTTTTTCCTTCATGGGTAGGAGAGAATACACCAATACTGACTGCAAACTTATATATCCACTTTCCAAGAGTACAGTCCGCAAGTTTTTGTCTTGTTATACCATGCAGTTTGAAAAAGACTAAAGAGTATATGTATACATAAGTAGCACATTTGAACACTCTACATCATGTTTTGTCTATTTTCTGACATTTATATCATAACCTTGCCGTCCCACATTCAAAATAGACCATCCTTCTTTCAACTGTTTCTATTGGATTTTAGCTTGGAGTCAAGAGGGCACGGAGCGGAAATGGTAGTGATAGTTTGGACATAATTCTCCTATCTGTTATTAGCAAGGAAGAGTATGCTATCAAGACTATGGTTCTTACCGCTGCAGATCTTTTCGGTGTGTTGTGTTTGAGAGTTCCCTCTGTAATCACACTAGTATTTCTCCAGTCATTTCTTCATTCCGACATGATTCTAATCAGTATAAAAAACATTGTTTTACACTATGTCTGTATTCTATTAAGATTTTCCTATGGTATCATTCATTAGTTCCCTTGTTGAACATACCTTAAAATTCTTTGAAGTACCTCTCTTCCCTTATCTTCTCACGTTATCACGGACTTTATATATCTTGTCCAAAAAGCAGTTCTGGTACTCCAATAGTTACCCGTCCCTGACTGTATTTGTTCGAGGTGGGTACAGTGCTAAATGGTAAAAAAATTTAAAAATAGACACTACGTCCATCATGTATTCCTATTTAGACAGACTGCTATATATTTGCACTTTATGTTATAGGAGCTACCCAGCCGGATAGTCCAGGATCATAATAGCCCAAACTCACAAGTTGAAAAGATATCAGTAGGGCAAAAATACGAATTATATATATAAAAGGATCTTAATCCTCTCATGCTGTTTCATATTATCATTGCAGATTTTAGTCCTCTCATGCTGTTTCATATTATCATTGCAGGGAGACACCCTACCCTGTATCATAGTATCCCAGAACAATAGCGCGTCTCAACCCATGCTACTAATGGAGATCAAAGATTCACAGGCTAAAAAACATCATTATTCTAACTAGCATGAGAGAGAGAGCAGATTAAGAAAAGGCACTCAACATGGGTTTACAGTAGTTTCCTTCTGTTAAAACAATTAAACCAATTAAACACTCCCAAAAAGCAAAGGAGAACCCATGGAGGTACCATTATAGTAACCAAGAGTTACTTATGTGTATAACAAGCACTCACTAGCACTGCTAACCCCCACTCATCCATTGGTTTTTAGTTTTTGAAGCCCAGTATGGATGTTAGCTACCCTCCTAACCCCGTCTCTCACCTGTAATGACAGTCGTTCGATTTCAGCGTCTCGGCATGGCTGGTTCCAGGCTGAGTTCGCCATTCTTGAGACCGCCTTATATTCAAAGAAGAGCTAGCCCATTGGTCAATCTATTTTCATCCCCGTAATCATTTGTGATGGAAAAACTTTTTTCGCTTTAGTCGCCATCTTTGAATGGGCAATTCTACGCGACAATTGTATTGTAACGCGTTCTATATATATTTAAAGGATGTTAGAAACAATGTTTTGTATTATAAGGAGTTGGAAAGCCTTTCTGAGCATTATATCGCTTAGTGTAGAGAAACACTAGTTCATGCGTATAGTGTTACCGATCGTTGTATAATCCTTAATCGTCTAAATTCATGTTGCTGCTAGAGTGTCAAAACCTGACCCGTTGGTCACATAGCAATAGCATAATCGTGATCATCAAGACCTTTATTTTGTATACTAAGTATTGGATGGCGTTTTCACTTGATTGTACCCCGCATATTATGCGGGCACCATCTTGGAACGGGTAAATGGCCTACAGTATTCCATTTTCTCGGGTTTTATTTGTTCAGTTTCGAGGGGTGTCTATCATATTCGGGTGTACTGATTGTCTAACAGAACATACGCCAGTACATGTCATTGGTTCAGTTTTATTTGGTAAGGGAGGTGGGACATTATGCTTGGCGCTGCCTCTTAGAATGAAGGGGCACACTGTACATTTGGACAGGGTGAGTGTCAAACTACGCAATATTTATTTTTGCGTTTGGCGGGCGTTGGCCGGGCCTTGGAAGCAGAGGAGGGGACAGGGGTAGAGGGACAGAGTATCCCATCGGTTGTGCCTAGTAGTATTCTATATGGGAGGGGACATAACTGGAAACTATTGACAGAATAGAGCATATGGGTGCAACAATTGTTTTGTTTGAGAATTTTGAAATCTAAATTGGATTCATTAGAGAAGACTATATCTGCTGGTTTTGAAAAAACTCTGAATGTGTGCTTAAATTGCCGTATCATTTTGAGAAGGAATTTACATGTTGAAAGAGGTCTGGTAAATGGATCAATGGGTAATGTTGTTGATTTTGAGAAATACAGAAATAGGGATGGAATTGAATTTTTAAAAATTAAATATGATGGCATTGAGGAAGTACAGCTAATTGGTCGTTGCACAGCTAGTTTTTTGCTTGTAAAAGACTTATATGTTCGCCGTAAGCAATTTCCTGTTTGCTTGGCATATGCGGTGACAATCCATAAATCACAAGGTTTAAGTGTAGACAGTGCTTTGGTGAATATTGGCAGTTCTGTGTTCAAGGAGGGTATGGCTTATGTAGCATTGTCACGAGTCAGAACTTTATCGGGTTTGTACTTGATTGAGTGTGATGTCACAAACATTTGTGCGGATCTAGATTGTGTTATGGAATACAATAGGTTAAGAAGAGAGTATGCGCCACATTTGCCTCAATATCCTTTGTTTGAGAAACGTGTGGTAGGCCGGAAACGAAGAAATGTCACTAATAGTAGGGAGGTTGTAGCAAAAAGACCAAAAGTCGATGAACCCAAAATTGTAAGCAGAAAGAAAATGAATTCTGTTGAAGATGATGTTGGTTTTCAATTTGAAAATAGTTCTGGTGTCAACTGCTATGCTAATGTAGTGGTTAATGTTGTCTTTTCACTAGAGACGTTAAAAGAACAGATTGTGATCAATTCAGAACAAAGTTTATGCTGTTTGTTGAATTCTGTGTTAGAGAAATGTAGCGCAGATAGAACAAGAGTAGAAAGTGTGTCTGAAATTCGAAATCTGTTAGACAAATGTTCAAGTCAAACACAATTCTCTCAAAATATTCAGCAAGATCGTCAGGAGTTTTTAATGTACATGCTTAATGTATTGCAAGATGAAGGTGTAGATGTAGATCATCTGTTTGGCCTTTCTTATTAATGGCAGCATGACTGCGAGAATTGTATGTTATCAAGTATTACTAGTGTAGACTCAGAACTTTAACTTTGCCAGACACTAAATCAGTATCCTTTAATAAGCTAGTAAAAGCAGCCGATCAAAACATGGAGTGTAGCCAATGTAAGTCTGCAATGCTGTCCACATTATTTATACGAAGATATGGCCAGTATGTCATTTTAATGTTCCAACGATGTAGGCCTGATGGAACAAAATTGACAACTTTAATTAAAAATTTTGTGGCTTCTCAGTTGTCAATATCAGGAAGGACTTTTCTAACTGCAGCAATTATATATCATGAGGGTCCTTCAACAACATCAGGTCATTACACAACTTATTTGAAGTCTGGAAATGGCTGGTCATTCTGCAATGATTCTGTTTTAACTTTCAAAAAAAGATTGCCTTTTCACCTTCAAAATTCTTACCTGGTGTTCTTACAACCAGAATTTTAGGAAATGAATCTCTGGATTTGTTCTGAGGAATTTCAAGAGGTTCTAATAGCTCCTACACTATATAGCCTTGTGGATAAGTGTAGCACAGAGCGAAAATTGTTTTTTTTAATAAGCTAATTCAAGCAGCAGCTCAAAAGAAGGAGTAGAGGTGATGTAAGTCTGTAATGCTGTCTACATTATTTATAGAAACTTATCGGTGAAATGTCATTTTACAATTCCAACTATATAAACCGGATGTAAATAAGTTGTCAAGTCTAATTAAAAATGTTTTGGCTGCAGAGTCGTCGATTTCAGGAAGAACATTTGTAACTGCAGCTATTATATGACATGATGGTCCTTTAACAACTTCAAGATATTACACAGCTTATTCGAAATGTATAAAAGGCTGGTCTTTCGGCAATGATTAGAATTTGACTATGAAGCAATGTTGCCTTTTGACTTGTTTTCAGAAGTGAGAATTTAGGGTAGGTAACTGGATTATAATGATTCTAGGTATTGCTGTAATTTAGTGTGCTGTTTTAAATTGCTTTGTATGTCTCATTTTTCTTAAAACAATAGAGCTTATCTTTCAGAAAGTGGCGGGCAGAAAATAATAACAGCACAACAGAGTATAAGCTGTTCATAGGACATCCTTTGACGTCATGGAAAGTAAGTTACTTTTGAGGAGTTTTGATTTCTGATTGATTATATTATATGAGTTTTTTAAACACAATCATTTTGATTGTGGTTTTTTTTCCCTGCTGTTATATGATGAATACCTTCAACTCACTGTTTTCAGTGAAATTTGATATATTCTGAGAACAGCAAAAATAAACCATTTAATATGTATAATTAATTCTGTACTTTGAATTGTGACTTTTAATATGTACTCATCTTGTCTCATGCTCACTCATCTTTTACTACTTTCTATCAATGTTAAAATTTTTGTTCTCTCATTCACAGATTGAAAGTATAAAAATAACACGTGAGTAAGTTAACGATAATTATAAGGTAAGTGTTTAGTACTCATTCTGTTACATCTCTTTTACATTTAACTTTTATTAGTTCCACTGCTTCATTTCTTTAACCCTCAGTTTCCTGCCTTTACTACTTCCCTCATTCCTTTTTCTATTACTTTTTTACTCTACTCTTTCCACTCCTGTTTTCAGTCCCTCTTTAAACAGTATATCTGTGTTACTCCCTCTAACTGTCTTTCTTTTAACATTACTCTCAGTTTATTTAATCTTCTTTTTAAAAAAAAAAAAAAAAAATTGACTTTGCTTCCGGTTCGCGTACCGGCGCGCGAACCGGGAAGCGAACCAAAAGAAATAGAGGTTGTCAGAGTGCTTAATATTCTAGCAATTTCTTATACAGGGGAGGTAGTTCTGAAAATAACTTTTTTTTTATTATTTTTGTTGTTTTATATTTTTTATTATTTTTCTGAACATTTTTTTGTTTTGTATTTTTTGAACGGTTTTATATTTTTTTGGTTTTTTTGATGGGGGGGAGAAACGAAAATGATTCATTATGAAGGGCTCAACAGGAGCAACAAAAAAAAAAGCTCATTTATTTTCTGGGGCGTTTTGGACATTTGTGATTCTCAATTGCTTTATTGATTAATTGTATGCTACTCTCCCTGAAGCAAATCAGTTGGCCACAGAAAATGCATACGTGCTTCACATTGCCAAATTTCATTTGGATATTTGGGACCATCTCCCTCGCCTCTGGTCCCGTCACTGCCTCTTCATTCGATGTACTGGCCACAGGTCGGGGGTTATCCAGCAGATCACGTACTTGTGCAGCACTGTAATTTATAGGGTGCCACCTTTCCATGTGCCGATGCATGGTATAATTGCCATAACTGTATTTCTTTTCTGTTCCTCTGGACAGTTCATTTTTACAGATCAGACAGGTAACGTACCGGGCATTTACCTTTTTTTGTCCCTGGGGAAATGTAAAAAATTGCCATATATCATTTTCTTTGACATGGGACCTCCTTGGCTGTTCAGGTAAAAACCTCCTTCTCCCTTGCTCCTCTTCCTCTTCTTCCTCTTCTTCCTCCTCTTGTTGTAGGATAACCTGAGGAGGTGGTCCTCTGTTCCTAGGAGGTGGTGGTGGGGGTGCACCAGCTGCAGCTATTAATGAAGCCATTTCTAAGGTATTCAAAGTAGGTCTTTCTCTCATAAAAATGAAAGTCAGAGTGAGGAAAAAAGGTGGGGCTTTCATCATTTGGGAAAAAAAAATGTTCTAAACCAATGAAAATTGTTATTTTTAGGTCATATGACCAAGCCTTACATCATTACGAAACCAAAAGTAAAATGAACCAATGAAAAGTTTTATGAACAAGTCACATGACATGTTATGCTTACGTTACGCGTCCCGCTACGCACCCGGAGCGCTTCCGGGGCGCTGCGCTTCGCGCCTCGGTTCACGTTCCGGAGTGCTTTCGGGTGCGCTAACGCGGCGCGTCATAAGACGCATTACGCGGTAACGCGATACGTCGCGCTTACGCGATGCGTCTCGATGTTGCTTTCTAACGCGGTAGTTGCGCTAACGGAACGTTTACCGGTTCGCGGACCGGGTCGCGGAACAAAATGAAGCTAACGGTAAGCTGCCCGGTTCGCGGACCGGCAGCGAAACAAAAAAAAATAATTAAAAAAAATATATAAATAAAAAAATTATATTACAAAAATATAAAATATATTTTTGCATTAGAATAAGAATGCATTTTACAGCTTTTGTTATTTGCTATTAAAAAACCATTGAAATTCACTGAAAAAACCATAGGTTATAGATCATATATAGTTCGGAATTAGCATTTACAAAACCTTGAAAATTCACTGAAAAAACCATAGGTTATAGACCATATATAGTTAGGGATTAGCATTTACAAAACCTTATTTTACTTGCACAAAACCATTGAAATTTGCATATATAGTTAGTTGCACTAACTATATATCGCGCACCCGCAATCCACTGCTGATGATGTCACATATTACATCATTCATGACATGGTCAGTGACATCACTGATGACATCACTGATGACACCATCCAGTGACTGTATGTTTCTGTAGAGTTAAAATATGTCTTACATATTGAAGAATGAGTGGATGTATAAGTGTCTGGATGAAGGATTTAGTAGGTGCATGACTGATTGTATGAGTGAGTGATTAGATGTGTCTCACTGAGTGCATGGGTTAGTGACTAAACTGTCTTAATTTGTACATCATTATGTCTGTTGTTCTGTAAACTGCTGCATGTGTTGACCAGTAGCTATATGAGTAACTATATGGGTTATTCATTGGTTGCCCAAGTATTTGTATGGGACACTGAGTGTGTGTGTACGGGTGGCTGGGAGGTGTGTGACTCTGTGCATAGATGTGTGAACAGTTGATTCACTAGATGTATGGGTTTAAAAGTGCATGTGGAATTAGCTGTATGGGCGGTTGACTGTGTGCATGAGTGTATTGGTAAGTGAATTGATATCTTAGTGCTACATGTCAAAGTAAGTACATATGTAAAACACAGTACATGTGAGATTTGACATATATAAATAACTGTGCATAAGAGCCAGTGAATGTGTGAGTGGCTGTATGGATCATTGTGAACTTGTATCAGGGATTGTATAAGAGAGTAAATATGTGTTAGTATATGTTTGAATAAGTAAGGTGTGTATAACTGTATAGTTGAGGAAATTGAGGTGTGATTGATTCTTTGCATGACTGACTAGGTGTGTGAGTAACTCCATGGATGAGTGACAGTCTGTGAGTGGCTGTTTACACTGAGTGTATGTAAGGTTATATTAGAGTCTGAAGAGGTTCAACGTATTATCACATGAATGATATCATCAGTGATATGATCAGTAATGTCAAATGAGATGTCATCAGTGATGTCATTTGAGATGTCATCAGTGATGTCACTGACCATGTCATGAATGATGTAATATGTGACATCATCAGCAGTGGATTGCGGGTGCGCGATATATATTTAGTGCAACTAACTATATATGCAAATTTCAATGGTTTTGTGCAAGTAAAATAAGGTTTTGTAAATGCTAATCCCTAACTATATATGGTCTATAACCTATGTTTTTTTCCGTGAATATATCTATATATATATATATATATATATATATATATATATATATATATATATATATATAAAAATGCCCAATAACATAACAACATAAAAAATATAGCAATTTAATTACAATTGAAAAAGTAAAAACATTCAAATCTATCAATTTACTAATAATGTATTATTATTAATAAATATTAACAATATAAGCAATTATTATCATAAATTTACATAGAAAAAAAAAACATAATAATTTTATTTTAAATAAAGTAAACTAAACTATACAATTCTATAAATAATACATATACTATTCCCACTATGACTTATACAACAGTACAACAGAAGATTTTTTTTTTGATTCAGTGACCTAGGAGGGCTAATATTTACCACTCATTCCACACAGTGCAGCAGTATGGAAAATGTTTCACTGCAGAAGGGTATATGTTTCTATTCCCACTCCAGTCAGTGCAACAGTAGGGAAATTGTTGGACTCATGAGGGGTAAATGCAACGATTTGCACTTCACACAGTGCAACAGTAAGGAAAGGGTTGGATAGTGGAAGGGTAAAGTTTACTATTCCCACTCCAGTCAGGGTAACAATAGGGTAAGCATTAGACTCGGGAGGGGTCAAATATACTATTCCCATTCCAGTCAGTGCAACAGTAGGGAAAGTGTTGGATTGCGGAGGGGTAGAATTCACTATTCCCACTCCAGACTTACTACAGTAAGGAAAGGTAATTGCGGAGGGTTATCATTTATTATTCCCACTCCAATGTATGCAACAGTAGGAAAAGTGTTGAATTGAAGAGGAGTAACATTTACTATTCCCACACCATGTAGTGCAACAGTTGGGAAAGTGTTTGTGTGCGGAGGGGTAAAATGTACTATTCCCACTCCAGTCTATACAACAGTAGGCAAAGTGTTGGATTGCAGAGGGGTACAATTTACTATTCCCTCTACAGTCAGTGAAACAGTAGGGAAAATGTTGGATTGTGGATGGGTAAAATGTATTATTACCACTCCAGTCAGTGCAACAGTAGGGAAAGTATTGAATTGCAAGTGGTAAAACATATTAGTCCCACTTCAGTGTATGCAACAGTAGGGAAAATGTTGGATTGTGTAGGAGTAACATTTACTATTCCCACACCAGTCAGTGACTCCCATAGACCCCTAAAAACCACAACCCACACCTAAAACTTAACAAAAAACAAATTAATAACACAATTAGCATGATTAATTATCAATTAGTTAATAAACATTATTTAAAATAAATATCAATTAATTACAATTAATTTACTTCCCACCCTATAGGGCCTATAGGGCCACCCGCACCACCCGCGAATACCACCAGATGATCCGTACCACCAAAAGGACATTGTTCAAATAGCGTCTGGACAACAACTCCCACAACAGCAAGGAACTCTTCAGCATCGTCAAAGAGCTCTCCACCTCAGCACCAGCAAAAACGACATCACACTGTCCCAAGACCTCTGCAACTCCCTCGCCACGTACTTCCACCGCAAGATCTCAGACATACACGACAGCTTCAGACCCTAGACCCCGCCTCCAGTCACCGAACCAACGACCCCCACCTCCACCCTCAGCGCCTGGACCCCCATCAGCATGGAAGACACCACCCACGTCATGAACACCATCCACTCCGGCTCCCCCTCCGACCCATGCCATCATCATGTCTTCCACAAAGCCGACGCCATAATCGGACTCCACCTCCGGAACATCATTAACAGCTCCTTCACGTCAGCCACATTCCCTGGAAGCTAGAAACATGCAGAAATGAACGCCCTTCTGAAGAAACCAACAGCGGACCCCAAAGACCTCAAGAACTTTCGCCCCATCTCTCTTCTCCCCTTCCTGGCAAAAGTCATTAAGAAGACCGTCAATAAACAGCTGACTGCATTCCTCGAAGCAAACAACTCGCTCGACCCATCCCAGTCCGGATTCCGAGCCAACCACAACACTGAGACCGCCCTCATCGCAGCCACCAATGAGCACAGGACCCTGATGGACAACGGAGAGACAGCCGCTCTCATCTTCCTAGACCTCTCGGCAGCCTTTGACACCGTCTGCCACCGCACCCTAATAACCCGCCTCTAGAACTCTGGGATCCAAGGAAAAGCCCTAGACTGGATCACTTAATTCCTCTCCGACAGAACTCAGAGTGTCCGCCTCCCTCCCTTCCGCTCCGAGGCCACCAAGATCATCTGCGGCGTACCCCAGGGCTCCTCACTCAGCCCAACCCTCTTCAATATTTACATGAGCCCCCTCGCCACCATCACTCGCAAAAACAACATCAACCTGATCTCCTACGCCGATGACACCCAACTGATACGCTCTCTCACCAAAGACCCTCGCATCGCCAAAGCCAAAATCCAAGACGGAATGGAAGATGTCGCAGAATGGATGAAGCACAGCCGTCTGAAGCTCAACTCGGACAAGACGGAGGTCCTCATCCTCGGACAATCCCCATCTGCATGGGACGACTCCTGGTGGCCCACGATGCTGGGCACCGCACCAGCACCCAAGGACCATGCTCGCAACGTGGGATTCATTCTGGACTCCTCGCTCACAATGACCAAACAAGTCAACGCAGTCTCGTCCTCATGCTTCAACACCATGTGCATGCTCTGAAAGATCTTTCGGTGGATCCCCACCGAAACCAGAAAGACAGTCACCCTGGCCCTCGTCACCAGCCACCCGGACTCCGGGAATGCCCTATACGCAGGAACTACAGCCAAACTTCAGAAACGGCTTCAGCGCAAATAGAACGCCTCTGCACGACTCATCCTTGACATCCCTCGCCACAACCACATAGCCACCCACCTGAGAAACCTACACTGGCTCCCCGTCAGCAAGAGGATCACGTTCATGTTGCTCACCCACGCACACAAAGCACTCCACAACATGGGCCCTGAATACCTCAACAACCACCTCTCATTCTACACCCCCACCCGCCAGCTCCGCTCAACCAGCCTCGCCCTCTCCACCGTCCCACGGATTCGCAGAGCCACCACCGGAGGATGATCATTCTCCTATCTGGCAGCCAAGACATGGAACTCCCTCCCCGCACACCTACGACTGACCCAGGACCATCTCACCTTCAGGAGACACCTCAAGACCTGGTTATTCGAGCAGTAGTGGCACGCCTCTCCCTTCAGCGCCTTGATACCCTCGCGGGTGAGTAGCGAGCTTTACAAATGTATTGATTGATTGATTGATTGATTCACCCAAACAAAACTCACAACCTGCATCTGAAACTTAACTTTAAAAAACGTATTACACAATTAACTTACATATTTTTAAATTAAGTCCTTACTATTAATGAAAAAATTATTTTGAATTACAATTAATTTACTTCCCACCTTATACCCCTACAAAACCCACAGCCCACACCTAAAATTTAATATAAAAATTTATTCAGCAATTAACAATTAATTATCAATCCAATAAGTAATATTAATTAAACTTGAATAAATAATTAATTATAGTAAATTACTTCCCACCCTGTACCCCTATAAACCCCATAACCAGCTGCGTTATTAAAAATCACAAACATTTATCGAACTAAATTTAATAACTACTAAAAATGTAACAACTATATTAAAAAACATAAAAAATACCTACAAAACATTTATTCCATATACATTTGAAATATAAATGAAAATACATAACTATAATTAAAAAACAATATTACAAACAACTATATTTTTGTAAGCGATATTAATGTTTTAGATATTTTCAAAATCGATATTACTTATCTTAAAATCTATATTCTTGACAACAATATTCGAGCAGATGATATTTCTATATCACAATGTTTTAGATGAGGATATTTTGTTTCGATATTTTGTCTGAATACCCAGCTGATCACATAGCTGAGGTTTTACATGGCCACCGAGACTCAAGAGAGAGTGACCTTCTTGTTCCTGGATTTGAACACTGACGTTCTTGCTGAAGTGCACCATGGCACTGTTGAAGTGTGCCTGAGTGGACTGCACCAATGTGACCGAGAAAACGGCCTTTACTGTGGCACTGTTCTGAAGTGTTCCATTACAGACTGAACATCTGTGACTCCGAAATCTTGTGCCCAAAGCGAACAGTATGGTTGCAAGACAGAAAATGCGTTGAAGCGGACTTCACCAACTGATTGACTGATCTGTGCAGACCAAGCCACTGACCTATCATAGTAAGTGGTGTTGCAGCAGCACCATAGCCCTGAGAACTGCATTAAGTGGCACATGACCCCTGACCATACCCAACACCCTGCAACCGGAAAATACCCTACAAATGGCCAAAGAAAGCCGGCGATGCTGATGGATACCCCTGCAGCTTCTGCTTCCCCAGACTTGACCAGAGTGCTGATGCCCTTAGACCTGGTGTGCATTTCTCCTGCAGGAGGGGCTAAACAGGTAAAGAGGAGGCAAGACCGATATCAAAGGGAAAAAAGGGCTCACACTTGTGAGGTTTACATACTGGGACTTAGATTGTATAATTGAGTGCTCAAACTCTGAACAAGCATGGTAGCACTGAACCTGTGTCTTAAACCTGCCAAATATAGTCAGAGGATGCTGAGGATAAAGGGACATTGAACCCTCAGTACATTGTCCCCACAAAGGTGAATATTCTTACCTTTATTCTGCAGTGTGTGGTACTCCATTTTCCAGTGTATCAAAGTACAGTTTTTCTTTATTATAAAAGGTGAGTATTGGGTTGGACAATCAATTATTGTGCTGCTGCCAGATTGGTCATATCTGAGCTTGATACACCTTCACACGATCTCCCTGAGAAGCATGTGAATGCTCACCATTGATAATAATGAGAGTCAGGTACTGAAGGAGTTATAGTTGTCCTAGTTTGGAGATTGATAGTAAGACTGACCATGGTACTGCAGAGTCAAGCCACCCAGTAGCCTCTTTTTACCCATTGGCCCACAAAACTGAATCTAACAATGTTAGTCTTGTCAAATACTAATCACCCTCTACTTTCTCAACTTAAAAATGTAGCCTTTTAAATAACAATTCCAACCTTCTTCTCTGAAAGATCTGAATGAGGCTTAATTTGATGGTTTGCATAATAGAATAGAAATAACAGTCCAACCACAGTAATCAGGAATCAAATGTACCACAGGATGATCTCTTTACTGAACCATTTTTCCACTCAAAACCTTGAGGAAACCCATCTGACATCAAAGAATGTACCAAACAGTTCAACTAGGAACGTGCAGTTCTAAAAAGATAATGCTGATCTTCAAACTTCAAAGGTGAAGATCCCAGTGCGAGGCTTTAAATCACTACACAAGAGAAGCAAAAAAAAGTAATTTGGAGGCAGAAAAAAATAGCTCGACAAACACATTAATGAAGCGCCTAATCAAACCAAGGACATTTTCAATATCTACCATGAATTGACCTGTCCAGCAACTTTAAAAATAGTCCTTGCTACAACACTTGAAAGGTATTTTGCATTTCAAAAGCAAAGTACCAAGGTGGGGGGTTTAGAACCCTTAATCTTCCCATTTCAAAATTGCCCACCTGCATCCTCGTTCAGCCCAACCCCTGAGGAGGAATAATGAGAGTAACTGCTAAGTCTAAAGAATTTAATATATCTGTCAATTCTTCTCCCTCAACCTGTGTGAAAAAGTCCTTTTCATGCTAACTTATATGACCACTCTGATAAACTGAAACATGCAGTTATTTCTCCACTACTAAATAAATATATTGTAGACCCTCAAATACTGGCCCATTATTGTGTACTTCCAACTTGTCTTCCCGAAGAAAAACCCTTGGAAAGGGTAGTAGCAAATCAAGACTACACCAAACAAAGTGGCCGATTACGATGGCAGGCGGTCTGCCAGGCCGGCGGTGGTGATCCGCCCACCATCAGCCTGAATATTCTCACAGCCAAATTAGGATGCCTGTGGGAATGGCAAGGTCATCCTTTTCTGCCCACCTTGCGGGACAATGGGAAAATGGCAGCATGGGCATTACGATGCCTGTCTTTTTTGGGCGGAGATCCCGCAACAAAAAGACAGGCGGAGAATGCCTTTGGGGGCCCATTGCGGGCCCCCGGGAGGTGTGGGGGTGCTGCAAGTGGGGGGTGCCTATGGTACCCCCCTCCATTTGCATGTACAAGGTGGCAGGCACCGCACAGTGCCTGTCACGTTGTGCATACAAATTCAAAACATATATTTTTACATTGTGGCGGGTGCTGCGCCTGCCGCAATGTAAAAATAGAGGAGGCGCCCGCCAGTGTGGCGGGCGCATCCTAATCTGTATAGCAGGACCGCCGCACCTATTCCAGGCGGTCCCTTTTGCAGCTGTGATCCGCCCACCATCGTAATCGGCCCCAAAATCTGGTGTTCAGTGAGCTACAATCAGGTTTCCATCTGTCAAGTGGAAAGGAATCCATCTTTGACAAACCTTTTGAGTCGCTTCTCATTAAACTCATCAAAGGTCAGCAAGCTGCCTTTATTCTCCTGGTCGATATATATATAAAGGGGTCCCAGACCAAACACAAGATGAATTTTTTAATGATCACAATATTTAGTTAAATTGATCCAAAACAAATGAGGGTGCATAGTGTTTTTATTTTCACCGCACCGTTATAACCATTCAATGATCAGGGAAACGATAATAGTATACACAAATTCAATGCGCCCACAGGGAGAGGGGAGAAAGTGCAAGGGAAAAGAAACACATTTTTGATAGTTATACATCACTAATCAAATTTTCATATGTATGAATCCACCGATCAAAATCATAAATGTCATTGATCCCCCTACGAGAGGTCAAATAAAATATGCATACATCAAAAACATTTTATGACAGAAGCTCCTAATCTGCTGTATATATCAAGCTAATGTTTAGGAGTTCAAGGTTGTAGACAAATGTCTACGTTTCGACACAAAAATTGTAGGACAGTGGATCCTTACTGCGCGGGTCTTCGTCAGGACGTGAGGGGAAAGGGGAGGATATGGTGGGGCTGATTCCTGGTGGGAAGACAAAGGCGGCCAGGAAAGACGTGGTCCGTGACAGGGCTGTGGCTTTAATTACGGTGGATGCTATCCGTATCTCTTCGTTCCAGGATAGTGAGATTTAAAGAGGTAAACTGGTTCTTGCTCCTCCGTCAAAACGTTTTTTTTTTCAAAGATTCTTAAAGTGAAAAGGATCACTCATACACATCCGAAGGGATTGTGTTTGTCAAGGAGCGTGCGAGCCGGCGTCTCACCGCGTCTCCTGAAACCAGGAAGTTATTCTCCTGGACATGCTTTTAACCGATGACACAGATGATCATGCATTCATTTGCAAAGACTAAGAGCACTGTATGAAATTTCTGGACAGGCCCCAAATGGAAGTTCTGGATCCTTTTCACCTTTTCCCATTCACCACTTTATAGCTGAACACATTCACCTCTGGTTACGAAAACTACTAAAAGCGAACTTTTAAGAAACTATTTGCTAAATACTGTTCCAATGATCTGCAAGGTAGAACGTCATAAAGGATGCTACCTATCTGACTAGACTCCAACATATTTCTGTAATCTATTACTGAATAGAGGTCTCTCTCCCTTATCTCCATATGCCATACTTAATAAAACACCTATATAATGAATAAATAAACAAATATGTACTTACATTAAAATGTTGTGTAATATATTATTGTTTATACAATATATACATATTACACGGAAATATCAATCTTTATGTCAGGTGTTATTATATGTATGAGTATGTGTATGTGTGTGTTTTTACTTTTGACTATAACTGGCCTATATTTAAGACTTAACTGGGACATTCGTGCAAAACGTCATGTCACTTAACAAGAAGGTTTATCGTTCAAGCATGCTTTTAAAGTTAAACACTTGTAAGAATCAAAGACTTTCAGCATGTTTTTATTCTTATATACATGTGATGATTGATATGGAATGACACAACTTGTTTTAAAGCATATTACATTTTAGGTTTATATTTAAAATGTAATTTTTTTTATTTATTGGCATGTGTGAAAGGCAGCTATTTTTTAATACTGTGGGCCAGAAGCACTTTAATAAGTTCAAATGCTCTACTTTTGAACACCTTGAATCCATGATACTGTTAAACCAGTACCAATGTGAATTGTCTGATGGCCCAGAACTTCCATGGTCAGCGGGGAAATAGCGCCATGACAGATTTTCACACAAATCGGCACGCATTTGGAAGAACATTGTGTGAAATCCGAAGCAGGTGTCAGTGGTATTTCATGCATACAATGTCTTATTATGTGATACCAGACTTCCCTTTTCTCCATTCCAGAGGTGTGTGCCAGGACTTTAATGAAAATGCTTTACATAAAAGATCCTGAGAATTAAAACCAAGCCACTGTGGCAGAAATGCAAAGTAACATTGCCCTTTGTCCACAGCACAGAACATTTCCTTTGCCAAAGACTAAGGGGTCTATTTGGATGGCGGGCGGATCACCACTGCCCGTCTGGCAGTGGCGATCCACCTGCCATTTTCCACTGCCAGCCTACCATTTCCCCCTCACCAAATTACGATGGTGGTGGGGACCCCGATGGACAGAAAGACCGTGCACAGGTTTTCCGCCGGTCGTACAGGCAACTGGGCGGACAAGGGCGTCAATATGGTGGCGGTTTTAATTTTCGGGGGCCCGCTGTGGGACCCAGGGGTTGGGGGTGCACTTGGGGGAACCCATGGTACCCCCCTCATTTGCAAGCACAATGTGGCAGGCACTGGTGGGTGCCTGTCACGTTTTGCATGCAAATGCACAACATGCATATATTGCATTGTGGTTGGTGCTGCTTACAGCACCGCCCGCCACAATGCAATATATGCGGGATGCCACCGCCACTGTGGCGCTGAGTCCCGTTTCCTGGTACGGTGATGTTCGGACAAAGTACGCCCGCCATCGTAATAGGGCCCTAAGAGTCAACCTGCAGCAGTTGATGGGGAAGGCTATTCACTGGACACTTCTATCTGGCTTTAGTACAATGAGTGAAAACTCATTCCAAAGTCTATTCTGCTGCTTTTTTTTCAACTGCCTAAAAGACTAAAAGAGATCAGTTAGGGTTTGACGGAGTACGAGCAACCCTGCAAATCAGAATTGTGCGCCTCCTGCTTCACTGAACCAGAGGATGCTCTGCATCCCATAGAGGTGGGGGGACTGCTAGACATCCATCAGCGGAGTCTCACCTCGCGCTATCCTGGGAAACTGATAATCATGTGATTCAGCTGTCACAGGTCTGCCAGGGCAATGCGTTGGAAGGCCCATCCAATTGAAGGTCTACACTTTTCAGACCTGGTCTATCATGTGAGTCATGGAGGTCATATGCATAAAAATAATGAGTAATTATCATGCTCAGTGAGAACATTTCCTGTGCATCATTTATATTTTGTTTTACAGTAATACCCATTCCAGAATCGGTGGTAGACCTACACTACAGAGGGCTGGTAGGGGGGCCACCCACTAAGGATTATCTGACATTCAGAGGGCCTTATTTAGAGTTTGTGTTTATAAAAAATCATTTGATTTCTGAAGGAGAGCAGACATCTTCAAGGGATTTTCCTCCTCTCTACTCTTCAATGAGAGAGGAAATTCCACAGAAGGATTATTATCCTGAATTATCATTTATTCCAGAAACTAGAGGCTCCAGTCTAAATAAAATCCTCAAGTCTAGTGAGGGGAGCTACAACATTTTCTTAGAGGTTGTGATGACCTGTCATATCATTGTGGCACAGCTATACCTGTGCCAAAATAACTGACCGGAGCCAAAGCATCCATGGCCAGTCAAGGGTTCCTGTTTTGTTATGTTTTTCATACCAATGGAGTGCTACGGTACCAACCGTTCACATCTCTCTAACTTTATCTGAGAGTTAACCCCTTCATGCCCCACCTGATACCTTCTTTAAACACTAATTTCTCAAAACAGCTGAAGGGATTTACACCAATCACAAAACCATGCTTTCTAAGTAAAGTTCCAACTTTTTATCAAATTTATTCAAGAAGCCCTGTTAGATCGGGGTGTCTCTAGTTGGCAATGGTATTCACCTTTGTCCAAATAGGAACTCTTACTTCTAAGTCAGGATAAGGGGATTACACTCCTAAATAACCCCCGCTCACCCTCTTGGTAGCTTGGCTCGAGCAGACAGGCTTATCTCAGGGGCAGTGTGTTAAGCATTTGTGAATATACACAGCAATACAGTGAAAACACTACAGATGGACACAACACAGGTTTTATAAAAAATAAGTATTCTTTATATAGACATAACACAAGACCACAAACGACAAAAAGATGATAAATGTTGCTTAGTTCAAGTTGATGATAAATGCAACAAAGTTCTCAACAAAGTACCTGGATGCGTAACGCAAAGTGAACAAAAGGCTTGCAAAAGGGGAAATGCGTCAGTTCCGTGATCCAGGGAAATGATGCGTCGGGCCTCAATGCTTGTGCAGAGTAGGGGATGCGTCGTAATCCTTATCGGTGAAGGGTTGATGCGTAGATTCTCGGCCTGCGGGCCCGTTGCGAGGGGCAAGATGGTGCCATGATGCGGTGCGATGATCCGGTTGCGATGCGAGAAGATGGCGTCCTTGATGTGGCGATGCGATGAAGCTGCGATAATGATGCGTAGGCACCCGGGCAGCCTTGCGACGACTCTTTACTTTGGAGCCACGACAGGCCCTGCGACATGCTTCTCCGGTGATGCAATGACGAATCTCTTGATGGTGTCACGCTTCTCCGGTGATGCGACAGCAGGCAGCTTTGACGAATACACGCTTTCAGGGAGATGTGGCAAAGGCTCGCTTCTCAAACGATGCGATGATTTCACCTGCGGCATCGACACACTTCCTCTCGATGCGTCGCGCTCCCAGCGACACGAAAATATATGTAGATAGAATTCCCAGCAAGGAAATTCAGAGGGGAGCTGGAGATTAAGTCTTTTGTCCCTAAGACTTCAGCAGGAGGCAAGCACAGTTCAAGCCCTTGGAGAATATTCTGTAGATAATGAAAGTCCTTAAAGCGTTCCTTCTCCTTTCCTTGGCAATGAGGCAACCAATGCAGGCCAACCCAGCAAACAGCACACTGGCAGAGGGGCAGTCAAACTCCTGCAGCTTCCTTGGTTCTTCACCTTGGCAAAAGGTTTCTTGTTCCAGAAGTGATCTAAATTCCTTGGGACTTTAGATCACTTCTAGGAAGGTCAGATCTCAGGTCAGAATCGCCGGGGAGATCTCCTCGTGGTGTTGGGCTACTTGAACTCGGACCATGGGCGACGGATGTAGAGTGGTGCAGACTCGCAGATTTGGCTGGAGATGGAGTCTGTGGGTGAACAAATCTAGTGTTCATGGGAGACAAAGTATTTTCCTTGGAAGGCAGGGCAGGTCCTCGGGGTCTTGAGGTTGCTGGCTGCAGGACACACCATAGTTTTGCTTCTGCAGGTTTGAGGTGGGGACAGGCGGTAGGGCTGTCAGTGGGCGTCCTCCTATTCTTAGCTTCAGCATGGCTTCTTCTTCTTCTTCTCTTCTTGGTCGTCACTTGTCCGAGGAGGAAAGGTTCAGGGGTGCCCCCAAACACTAAATTTAGGGGCATTACAGGTAAGTAAAGGTTGGACCAATAGGCCCTGTTCTTGGGGTGGGTAAACCCCCTATTATGCCACCCTCCAGTGGGAGGGGGCATATGCCTCACTCTGGTTGGCTGGGTCTCCCCATGTGCAAGATGCTGGGACTGAAAGTTGTGCTTCACCTCACCTGCCCCTCCTGAGGGGGTGGGTTTGGCAAAGGTGGGCACACCTCCCTTCCTCACTTGGTTTTTCCACTGGTTCTCCCTCCAAAAGTGGGGGTCAGAGCTTGTGGGGACCAGTTGCTGGAAGCAGCCAATGGCCTGGTAAAGCTCACAAAGGCAGTAAGCCTTTGAAGCTCCCCTTCGTAGACCTTGCCCATCCTGGGGGAGGAGGCTTGGCACCTTGTCCCAGGATGTGAATTGTTTCAAAACCCTGAGAGCAGCAGGCTCTTGACTAAGGGGTCCAGAAACATGTCTGGTCACTAGTGATAGGTCATTTTTCAGGTGGCATCTCTAAGATGCTCTCTGTGTGCATTTGTAATTAAATCCCACACTGGCATGTACTGAGAAGTTTGATACCAAACTTCTCTGTTTTTAGTAAAGCCATTATGGTACTGTGGAGTTCTTAATGACTCCCAGCACCATACGCTCTTAATGGCATTAATTCACTTAAAATGTCTAATAATTGGCTTAGACACTGTAGGGGTACAGGCAGTGGCAGCTGGTATGTCCAGAGCATAGTGAGGCAGGTGGCACATAAAAAATAAATAAATAATGGGCAAACTTTCTACCGTCAGCTTGGTCCAAGATGGAAGGGCACGGTCAGGAGTGGCAACGTATTCAGGAAGCAGGCCTCTAAGGGTCATCAGGGCATTTTACGAAGTGGTAGATGCAGGGATCAGAACTTATATAATTCTATGGGACTGGACAGGGACCCAGCCCCCAGTAAGGAATTTGCATTAGTGCAAAGTTTAGGTGACTACTCTCTCCGGTAAAAAGCTATTGTCATGGGCTTCCTTCCCGTGAAAACTTGGAAACTTGAATGTCTGGCTTGGGCTTACACTGACAGAATGCATTGTCCTAAACTGGGAACCTCACAAATAACCCACTCGCTATTCAAGATATGGAGTTGTTCGGTGAGGGTAACTTTCACAGGTTTGGCACCCTAGCGGGCAGTCACAGAATTGCACATAAATATTCATAAATAATGCAGTTGTGTCACCTGAGGGGACAGTAAAACAGTGTACCTCCATGTGGAATAAAAAAGTGGGGCACTTTGGTAACCCCGGATCCAACGTAGAGCCTTTCACTTTGCTGGCATGAAGGTACCCCTTGTGTTCAGAAACCACTACATAAATCAAAGGGGGGTGTGGCTTTAAGAGAGAATGTGAAAGAAATACACACTTGAATGACACCAGACTTCACCCGCCTCTCCCCACACTCACTCGTCCCTTCATCCTCTTCATGCCCTTTATTTGCTTATCTTCCCCTTTCTCCTATTCTTTTCTCCTCCTCACATTTGTACCTCCCCTCGCGCACCCTCATTCTCTTTCCCTTCCCTTTCACTCTTCTCTCACTATGATTCACCTTTCTCTTCTTTGCATTCTCCCCTCGATTGATCTTTCCCTTTCAAACTCACTTTTTAAATTTTTTTATCTCTCTGTTCTGACTCCGTCACTCTAGTACTCTGTGTCCCCTTCGGTTTCTTCTTTCTCTCGCCACCTCTAAATTCCCCTCTGTTTAGCACCGACCCTTACATGAGGATAGCAAGGCAAAAGTGGTCATTAAAGAAAGGAAAGAAACTAGGCCTGTATTGTCTGGTTTGCTAGTAAAAAAAGCAGCTACCAGTTGCCTGAAGTGGACACTCCCAAACCCATGTGCCCCAATGTCATTACACTTGCTGCACTTTCTGTAGCTGCACCCTTTCCCTTTCCTCCTTTTATTTCTTGCCAAGTTCAGAGTCAGTGAGAAGATATATGTATTGCACTGTAGGGGCTGCATGGCCTCTAGGTGCTGTTCACCTGCTCTTTACCACTTAAGTCCCGGTCCCATTCACTTTCCCCTCTCCCACCATCATCTGAGACACAGATGGTGAGCTGCCCCTGCCGCCCTGAAATTTCCCGGGTGGTTCAGCCGGCATGACTCATGGGTGGGTGGGGTTGTGCAGGGAGGGGGTCGCATGAGGAGGGAGGGGGGTTAATTTAAAGTTAAATTAAAAATTAAACTTACCCTCTCCTCCGGTCCTGTGTTGCGTTGCGTCTCCACTCTTTCCATGCAGGCAGCCTCCCTCCTCTAAGCCAATCACAACGCTGCAATGGCAGCATTGTAATTGGCTAGGACCCCACAGGCGTCTATATAGAGAAAATGCAGCGTGCGTATGATTGGTTTGGTCTGCCCTGGGGACGACCAAACAGTCAGCGCACTCAGAGTGGACAAAAAACTCCTCCCCTGCCTGGAGCAGGAACGCCCACCCACCCACCCCAAAACAAACTCTGCTTCTGCTTTCTCGCAGAAGCAGAACGTAAAATGGCATTAAGAATACCAGTTTATGTTTCTGCCTCTCGCACTGCGAGAAAGCAGTGGGGCGACGCTCCTCCGCCCACTTGGAGGAGCCGCCCCTGAGTACAGGGCCCATGCACATGTACCCTCACCACTGGTATAGTGCCCCAGCTAGAGGGGTGGTTGATCTATGCAAGGGCAGTGGGTTGTAGGCATGGCACACAGGACTGTGTGCCATGTCAACTGTTCACTTTGTTCTGCACCAAAACACGTAGCTTGCAAAGGCAGTGTGTGTAAATGTAAAGGTACAGGGCCTCCAAGGGTGTCAAAATAAGTACTAAAGCCCTTGGAGGCTTACCCTCGTAACAGTGCCCTGGGTACCTGTGGTACCATTTACCAGGGGCTGACCTGTGGCCAAAGAATGCCAATTTGGTTTTGTCTTCAATGCCGTTTTAGTGGAAACAACATAGGCCCGGGGGTACATGATTGGCAGGAGCCCAGGACACACTCAGTCAAAGTACATCAGCAGTTCAGCAAAACATGGGGGCAACCATTCAGAAACAGGGCACTTTCTTACAGGGAGTACCATTTTGTAAGGAAGGTGGAATTCATCTCACTTTCATGAGTCTGGAGCCTTATCTGGAGTTTAAAAAAAGGTGACTATATTGTTAGGGGATGGGTTTCGGTGTTAAAATAGTGGGGACTTATGTTTTGTTAACTGGGGACATAAAAAATCCCATGAAGAGATTTTACTCAGTGCACATTTTTTTTTTAATCTAACAAGCAAGTTTGAGGGTAAGAAGGGTTAGGGGTAGAGGTGTTTAATGACTTGCAGGGGGGAGGATTCAAAAGTGGTGTTAAAAGAGACTAGTAAAAGTGTACCGGCAGGGAGTTGGGACAGCATTGGGACAGAAAGTTCAGGATAGGATATGTTAGACTCAAGCTTAAGGGTTTATATAGGGATGTGGTGGTGGTATGGTTAGTTATATTTTTGTTTTCAGTAATGATGTATTCAGCCTGAGGCCAGGTTTCTGCTACATTATGATGGACACATGTCTCATTAAAGCAGCCTTTTCTACATACAGCTGGTGTGTTTATTGGGTTTGCGCCATCTCACCCAAAGATGTGACTTCTTGCCTGCCCATCAGTCGGCGGTGCGCCTCTTCGGCACTCCTCTCCCACTAAGGATCTCAGAAATGAGGGAGTGGTCAAACTAGCTCATGGGCATATTTCATTTTTCACTATAGAGTTCTTTGAATCACGTTCTCTTTGTCTTCCAAACGCTCCTTTAATGCGGAAAACATTACTAATAACCAAGACTCCACTAAAAGGCACCCTTGTAGGTTTCTTGGTATATATTCAATAATGTAAAACATAAGACTTCTTACCTGGCGTGTAGTATGCCTATGAATGTTGGCAGAGGTCCAGCCGAATCTGCAACAGAACAAATACCTTATTAGTTACCCTCAAATGTTAAATTCTATAATAAATGTGGCAATAAAATATGATGAGGTATTTTGTCAATGCCCTTGTCTGTGCAGGAAGTTTTCATTTTGACATTGAATCAAGTTGCTCTTAGTCAGCTATTGAATAAGGAGATTTTGCTCAAGGGATTTGAAATGAAGCCAGGAAGAGATGATGCACAGAGGGCATAGGCCAAAATATTTTTATGATGAGAAAGGCTAATGGGATTAAGACATAACAATTTAAAAGTCAGGCTTGCTGCTCTAGAGATCAGTAGCATTCTAAGGGGACCTCGAAGTAATGAATATTGACAAGCATCCCATAAGAAGAAAGATGCTGATGCAGCGGGATAGGTTCAATGGAAGCTACACGTGAGCACAGACAACCACAGATAAGCTTGGCCTGGCTTTTAGGCTCTAACCTCTAGTCACTCATTTACACTACTTCTTTTAAGCGTGCGAGTGAGACCTCGGTTCAAGGACACGCTTTATGCTGTGGTCAGGAGAGTTCTTGAGGTTTAAGTCACTGAATAGCCAAGCCTTAAATGCTGTGCTTCACTGCATCAGAAGGAGAGAGCAGGAGAGTGCCAAATGTACTGAAATAAGGCGCTCTATTCCCCTCTCCCTAGCGCCGGCTCTGAAATCGAATGCCATGTGTCACAGATACACCTCTGTGCCATGGTGCAAGGGTGTTTCTGTGAGTCTAGGATAGGTTTTGTACTGGAAGGATACCCTTTCAGTACAAAATACCATGCATAGACTTTAACCCTTATCTCGCTTTGCATGTGTGCTGTAAAATGCAGCACGCATATAAAGTCGGAAAAGGAAGGAGAAATTAGAGCATTTCTCCTTCTCTGTGCCTACTTTCAAAGGGCGCCGGTTTCTGATGCTAAACTGTGTCTACTTTGTTTAGTAAATTGGGTTTAGCATCAGAATTCTTGGGTGGTTGCAGAGGGATGCTCATGCTCCGCCCATGTTATGCCCCCATGGTGCTAAGTTATGCAAAGTGAAACTATCCACTGCTTTGCATTACTTTCACGTTATTTCCAGTGCGTAAGTAAACAAAAAAAAAAAGATTTTGTGCTGATTTGCATCACTTTTGTGACTCAATTACAGTGTAAAATCCTAGTAAATATTCACATGAAATTAACCTGATTTTGTTTAAAATCTTGAAAATCTATGTGCATTTTGCAACAAAAAAATGAAGAACTACTTTAATCTAGGGTCCCAGTACCACTGCCCCTGCTGCACTAATCATGCTTCCCTTTTCATCACATTTCCAAAAGCCCAAAAAGATGGCTGTTGTGTCCTATCTGAAACCTACAGCTCATAAACAACTTTTTAGAAGACCACATCTTTTCAAGATGAAACAGAGACAAATGGCCTGGTATGTCCCATTCACCTACTGTTCCCTATTGTGCGATCCCAATAAGGCAAAGCTGGAAAAAGTAGCAACACTGGTCTATACGTTTGCCTAAATGCTGGTGTGCTTTGGCCGTCAGGGTCCGTAGATGGGAGCCTAACTACACATTGTCAGGGGGTTTCTGTTGGCAACCTATGTGACCACACACACTACGCACCTTCCCAGAAGATTCTGTGAAAGTGGTACAATTCATTCATCCATGCTAAGTTTCCTCTGTGAATATTTCTGTTTTTTCCAGCTTTGTAATGACTCCAGCCATGTAGGCAATGGCCTTTGTAGAGTGTTACGCTACTCTGTCTTGGGTTCCTCGCGTGCAATGTAGTTCCCCAGCGCTCTCTTTTATTTCTCAGAAACAAATTGCTTTTGTCAGAATATGCTTCCCTATGACTTCTAGAATTCCTCTCTCAAGTTTCATTACTGGTCATCTCATGATAGAAAAGTTCAATGTGTTAAATGTAAGGCTTATGTGGTGATCTGCAGTTCATATGTTAAATTCTCAGGAAGGCCTAGATATGTAAATTAAGAACATGATCTTTTATAATTTGTAACACCTTCAGTGCTTTGTGATACTACTGAAATATACTGGGAGATATTATTGCTGGAAGGTTAGATGCATTATGGGCACAATTGCCACAAGATGGTTGGCAAGTAGGTCACTCAGTGCTGAGGTCCTTCATTCCTTAGAGCCATCCCTGGAGTTTTCTTCCCGCCTTCTGTTATCCAACACTCTTGGACCACTCATAGGGAGATAGCCTGCATTTTCCCCTGTGCTTCTATGTTCCTTCTACAAATGACCACCGATTGAAGCTCTGGGTGGCAGCCATTTGGTGATTTTGGATGTCGGCAGAGTAAGAGTCAGCAAGTGCCAGTTCCCAAACCCGATATTCTGACTATGACTTGTCTGTTTACTACCTCTCTGAGTGCTGCTCCATGCTGCACCTTTGCTTCTTCTGTTGCTGTGTGCTCTTCCACTGATGGGAGGTTAGACCTGAGCAGCAGCAAGGAGGAGGGTGAGGCTACTCAATAGTCTTAAAGGTGGAGACCTGACACGCTGCTCCCCTTGCTTAATGGTGACCCGTTTCATGACTACCATTTGTTGTTGTTCTTGCACCTCAGGTCTGGACTTTTCCATGTGATATTTTCCTTTGCTACCCAGTGTTCGAGATTGTTTTATTGGTACTGTGCTGAATGGGGGATGATCATGAGGTAGTTTGGGGTTTAGTGGTCAGGGACTGCTCTTACAAGTGTGACAGTTAGAGGTACTTGGACAGCATGCTGAGGGTGGTGATCTGGGATGGAGGTGGAGGTGGGTGAGGAATGGATACACCAGCATGCCTCTGAAAATGGTACTAATAGTCCATGAAAGTCCTTTAATTAATTACCAGAAGGGCCTACATGGGAGTGGGTCTACCGTTTTGAAGGTCGGAGTACGACCTTAGCAAGCTGATGGATCTTTTCTCTCCATATGGGGACATGTCCCTTCCTGATGGTTTTCGAATGGATGTGGCTGGTATGCTTTGGGAAGGTCTGTGGAGGCCAGGCAACACCATGTGGATTTGCATGTACTGATTACATATGAACTGATCTGGTGATGAGTGTTTAGAAGAGATGCAAAGGGGAGACAGTGATTAGGAACATGAGATTTTTTGGGCTCTGGAGGTCAGGAACGTTAGAAACTCGGCTTGAGAGACATGGGGCTGCTCTTGCTGTTCTTTAATGCTCTTTCTCTCGGCCATTCCTTTACTGTTCACATGGTTGAGTGATGGTGGGGTGCTATATGTCAGTTAAGCGAGTGGGGGTTCTGTGGAATGGTGCATTTGTAGGATGATAAAGGTGTTGTCTCATGGGGTCAAACATGGAGGAGGTTGAACTCTAAAGAGAGCAATTTGACTTTGGTTCGGGACTTCTGATGGTAACTTGTTGGGCTCCAAGAGCCTGTATTGTAGTTGAGGCTGTGGGAGTAAGAGCTGTTCTTTTGCAGGTATACTCAGGATATTGGGTTGGAAAATGGCATAATTGTAGGACCTTTTGAGTTCTGAAGTTCAACTCAGGGGCGTGGGTCTCATGCAAGCTCATATGACAACCCCTTGCATACCCTGTGGCATATTACAGAGGTTATTTAATCATCTCCTCAGACACTTAGTGCAACGCTGGATAAGAGGAAGTGGGCGAGATTTCATAAAGGGGTAGTTTGTATCTGAGATAACAGTTGTTAGCCACAGTGAGAGAGACGTGAAAATTAGTCTTTCTAACCAAAAAGGGGGTGGGAGCACATTGCCTCACATCCCAGCACTCAGTTCTCCCCAATGCATCATGGTAAATGCAGAGCGTGATAACACTTCCTTCAGTAACAGTCTTTAGTTTTTCACCATTGTTGGTGCAGCCGCTGCTGTGATCTCTAGACACATGTTTCAGGATAGTTGTCCTTCTTCAGTAGAGAGCAACATATTCCTTTGGGGGTGCTGGAAATGCTGCCTTTTTTCTGTTCTTTACTACTTTTCTCTCTAGTGATGAAGGGTTAAACCCAGAAACACATGTCTAGAGATAACAGCATTACCTGAACCAACTTTGGAGAAAAACGACAACTTTGAAGTAAGCACACTGCATTTACCAGAATGCAATGGGTTGAACCGTGCTGGGATGAGAGGGAGTATGCTCCCTTTTGTGTTTAAAAGGCTCCCTTGAGCCAATGAGTTGACAAGCTCACTGAATATGCACCTGTGTGTCTGTAGAGTGGTACTGTTACCTGTGAAGACTTGAGGCAGCATTTCGGCAACTGCAGATGACTTTTCTCTGCTCTCTACTACTTCGGCTCTCAACCGATGAAGAGCTAAACCAAGAAACACTTGTCTAAAGATAACAGCCATACGGTAATCAACTTTGGTGAAAAACTACAGCAACATTGTAGCAAGTGCGCTGCATTTACCAGAATGCAATGGGGTGAACTGTGCTGGGATGAGAGGGAGTGTGCTGCCCCGCTTGTGTTTAAAAGGCTTCCTTGAGCCAATGAGTTGACAAGCTCACTGAATATGCACCAGTGTGTCTGTGGAGTGGTACTCTGACCTGTGAAGACTTAAGACAGCGTTTCAGCAACTGCAGATGACTTTTCTCTGCTCTCTACTACTTCGGCTCTCTACCGATGAAGGGCTAAACCAAGAAACACGTGTCTAAAGATAACAGTCATAACGTAATCAACTTTGGTGAAAAACTACAACAACAGTGTAGTAAGTGCACTTTACCAGAATGCAATGGGGTAAACTGTGTTGGGATGAGAGGCAGTGTGCTCCCTTCTCCCTGTTTTGAAAAATTGTAGTTGAACTATAGAGGATGCTCACCTTCCTCCAACACCAGTAACAGCAGTTGTCCTGTGCTGTCTTCCCATCCAGGCCCGAGTGGGAACGCAAACAGGCCCAGGAAATTACATTGAACTGGCACCTGGGGGTGGGAGGGTGCTGTTCAAAACTGGCCCCCACCCTCCTGGCCCACTGGGAAAATGCCTGGTGCCTGCTACAGCAAGTCTGACCCTGTTCCCATCCCATCTGTGGTGGGCTTCAGGCGTCAACTGGAACTGTAGAGTAAGGTTATGCTCTTTAGTTGTGGTGCAGATGAGTGGGCAGCAGGCGAATCAGTTGATAAGGTGGGACCGAAGAGCGGCGCTTGGGCTTGATGATGCTAATTCATGTTGTAAGGACTCCTATGCGGTTGAGTTTCTTGGACCTTTATCTGGGAGCTACAGATTTCCTCTGCTAGGATATGAGAGGGAAAGCAAAAACTACAACATTACCTATTTAGCGAGATGGAAGGTGTACCCTGAGGAACCAAGGAGCCCTGGATAGGATATCTTGAATTACCTATATCCCATTGACACTGCCTGGTAATTCCCATCTCAGTTTTGCAGTATTAGTTCACCCTGGGCTTTCGCTTTCATCTCTGGGCCTTGTTCATCTGCATCCATCTAGTGAGAATAGAACATCTTTGCTGGCCATTCACTGATGAGTAATTGGAGGAATGCCTCACAGGGATCAGTTTGATCATAGGGCTACCAGGTCAAACTAATGTCTGCATTTTTGGTGCATCAGAACTTATTAATCAAATCACTGTTGTGTGGGTGGTCTACTGGAGTAGAGGGATACCCAAGGGAATGCTTTGACCTCAGGACTACCAGTCCTTTATTGGTTTGGTTTTTTAAAAAATTTTGTTGGTTATGTAGAGAAGTTGTTTGGGACAGGCATTGCTAATAGTGTACACTTAGGTGGGCCTTGATCCTCAGGTTTCCCTTTACCCTGTGGAATCCTTCCTCCAACAACACAAAGCTTTTCTCTAGGCATCGCAGGACTTTTCCACTGCTGTGCACCCAGCTGTAATCTCTGTTGTCCTGCTTCTTCATTTGCCCAATGCACAAGGATCTGTTGCTTCTTTTTCCCTACAATCCTTCTCCATCTGGGCCTATGTACCAGTCAGATAAAGGTAATAATATTCGTCATTTACCATCAAATATCCAAAGCAGACACCCTAAAAAGTGACCCCTGCGCATTCCAACAGCACTGCAAAGACCTTCTTGAATTCTTTGAGGGCAACAATTGCCAGAATCTATGAAAGCTGTCAAACTTTCATAGAATTGTGCCCTTGGCCCCATCCACCCTTTCCTAATATAGTTGTTCCTCACCTACTTCACACTACTGAAAACAGCAGAGATTCAGAACCGAACGACTAAATCAAAGTATCCAAACCTCCCATTGACTGTTCCTCTGCTATGGGCCTCAAGCAATTCTTTCCCTCATTTGCACCAGACACAATACACTCGAGCAATACCTCACATCTCTCTGACACTGTCTGTTGCTGCATAATACAAGCCTTCACCCACCTTCTTCTGAAAAAACATCATCTGACACACAATTGCTGAATTACTGATCTTTTGACAACCTTATGTTTCTCAGCAGAATCCTGCAGAAAGCGATGATTAGATAACTTCAAGACTACATGGAACTGTACCACCTCCATGAAAAAAAGTCAGGATTCTGCCCCTCAAAGGGTGCAGGAACTCAGCAACTAATATAAGAGAAGCAATTCTCTTATTAGATGGGGCAAAGCAAATTCCCTTATTCACCTTTACTTGTCTGCCACCTAAGACACTGAAGGCCAATCAAGACTGCTTGAGAGACTTAAACTGTGGACAGGAACTTTTGGGCACACACGTTCATAAGTCCATTCATTTCTTGCCAATTGTAGCTAAAACGTTAGGTTCATATCATCCAATAGCTTGCGTAAACTGTCAACGGTCGTCACTTTCATGCCTCCTGCATCTGCTTCCTAAACAGCACCAAGTGACCATCTAACTGTAAGTGGACAACAAACAAATTCACTTCTGATTGGACAATGGGCCACTATCATTTTCCAAATGGATCTTTTTTGAGAAAACAGGAGACTTTAAGGTTGAGTTATCATCATTTAATAGTAGCAAATAACGGCCCCCGGAAGCTCCACCGAGTCCATCTGCAACTGATCTCCAACTCGCCTTCTATCTCTTGAGGTCTGAAATCAGACGCATCACTCCTCTGCAACAGTCTCCAGGGATACCCATATACATTCCAGGATACATCTGGTTACACTAATTAAGAATATAACACATCTCCTTTCTCCAACAACAACAAAACAAAATAACATGGATGATGATCTACTGCCTTTAAAATACCAAAATAACACAGATAATAATTTACTATCTTAAAATACAACACGCTTATGCAACAGAAAAACATATATAAGTTACTTAGACATAATCATTAGACATAATCATTATACCATCCCGGTTTTCATTTCACTCTCTCAGTCAGCCTGATGGTTTCTCCCCATGAATATCATCATGGCTCATTTCTCTCCTCAACCATTTGCATAACTCCAACTGGAAAAGGGACTCAGGCAAGATCTTGACCAGTCACCATTAGATGCTACATTGGAGTTGAAGGGTGTAGAGGACCGTACTGACGTCACATCCTTTAGTGATGAATTCCCCTTGGTTGGGGACTCATCACTAAGAGGTCCAACATTAATTCTACCAGCACCCTCTACTACAGTTCCCACCCCTGTACCATCTACATTAGCACGAAATGGGCCCACGAATGCCCCTGATGGATCAATCAATCTGGTTAATCGTGGCAAACAGCCACCTAGTATTTATAACCATAACAAAACATTAAACATTTTAACCTGGAACATAGCGGGCCTCGCCGCCAATCAGGATAATCCTGACTGGTGCGCTTTTGTAGACCTCCACGGGATATGTATATTTCAGGAAACATGGGCTCTTAACCCTATACATAGACCGGGTTATGTTACGTTTATGGAGCCAGCTCTGAAGGGCCCTAGAGGTAGACCATCGGGGGGACTATGTATTTGGGTGGGTGCTCACCTTGGGCTTTCTGTAAAAAGAATTGATACTAACACCCCTGACATAACCTGCATCATGCTGTCACATATTAAAACACCTAAATTGGCACTCATTAATATCTACGCGAGGCCAGCAGGACAGGGGGGCACCTCCAAAACCTTAGACTCTTTGACCTCCCTTTTGTACTCCCTCCCGGGAGACGTTGAGTTGATGATTGGTGGTGACTTCAATTGTCATTACAAACCACTCACTGGAGTCCACCTTACCCCAAAAGAAGAGGACAAAATATGGTCAATCCCCCACCCTAGCATGTACCCAGCTAAACAATGGTCACCCACGGTCCTCCAGCTAACCTCCATAACCTACTCTTTTTCTATTAGAGCATGTAATGGGCGGTTTAAGGGGGACAGCCCAGGCCAATCAACTTATAGTGCTAGGGGACATTCCTCTTTAATAGATTATTTCATGGTTAGTCGTATGCCCCTATGGCCCAGGATTCTAAACTTCCAAGTCTCTAGTCGTACGGAAAGCGACCACAACCCATTGTCAACTGAGATCAACTTTGACTTGATAACTGAGACCACCGAAACGTACGAAAATAGTGATCTCAGAATAATCCAAGGTGGGAGGAGAATTAGACGGGCCAACATGAAGAAATCCACAGATGAATTGGCTAAATTGTACCTGAGTATAATCCCCCTCCTAGAAAGGGCAAACTTAATTATGACTCAACCTTTTAGTGATAATGTACAAAGGTCCCTGGCAGGGTTGCATGAGGAACTAATTGATTTATTGGCGAAGTTCTTTTATATAACTATGCCTAGTAAACCGAAGCCTTTCATTATTAAACACCCCTGGTTTAATGGTGGATGCAAATAAATGAAGCAGGGGATACTCATGGCATTGAAACAAGGTACCCCGGCCGCCGTGATTGAAGCCAGGCGTGCCTATAAACTAATGATTTTTAATGCAAAAAAGAGTGGGAAGAAGATCGATGGTATGCCATCCGACTCGCACTTGAGGCCAAAGATACACGGTCCTTCTGGAACTTAGTTCACACAGGGAAACCAGAAGGTAGGACCTCAATTGATCCAAATATATCTGAAGAATCTTGGTCTTTATATTTTAAAGAGTTATACTCTATCCCCCTAACACCAAATAGTTTAGTCCCTACTGTTTTAACGGATTTGGACCCTAATTGCCCAACACCGCTTTTTACCCTGGATGAGGTTCTTATTGCAGTACATTCTCTGCAATCTAACAAAGCTCCTGGTTTAGATAGGATACCAGGTGACCTCTTCAAAGAAGAACCAGTAGTATGGGCCCCCTATCTGCTATTACTCTACAATGCAATTTTGCAGGGTCTACCTTTGCCAGCCACATGGCTGGGGGCGGAGATTATCCCCATCTTTAAGAAGGGTTCTCTGTCTGAACCATCAAATTATAGGCCAATCAGCCTCATTGATGTTAGTCAGAAAATCTATGCGAGACTACTATTACAACACCTACAGGACTGGGTAAACGATAATAATATACTGACCCCCCTCCAGGCAGGCTTTAGGGCCAAAACGTCTACCATTGACCAACTCTTCCGGCTCCAGGTTCTTTACTGGAAGCATGTTATCCTGGACTGGGGAAGTTTATATCTAACGTTTGCGGACCTAAAGTCAGCCTTTGATATGGTGGATCGTAACCAACTCTGGGCAATGTTATCATCAATGGGGGTGCCACTCTACTTATGCCATCAATTTAAACATCTACACGATGGCACCTATGCTAGAGTGCGTTTTGGGAAGTATGGTCAGTTAACAGGGCCCTTCCCGGTTGGGAAAGGGGTTAGGCAGGGCTGCGTCCTTGCCCCGACCCTCTTCTCCCTTTTTCTTAATGGGCTCATTGAAGACCTACTATCAATTAATGACATTGACTCCCCAAAATTCGCCTCGCTGAGGTTTCCTGCTTTAATGTTTGCAGATGATACTCTGCTCCTATCAAAATCCCCTATGGGTATGCAGAGGGTTTTAAACCAGTTTATCAAATTCTGCAAACACAGAAATCTAGTAGTTAACATCAACAAGACCAAGTATATGGTATTTAATGCCAATACCACCAACTGTCCTCACCCCATGATGGAAAGTAGACCGTTAGAAAGAGTCCCAACATTCGACTATCTAGGGTTGACTCCCACAGACAAAATGGGGTGGGGAGCACAAATGGCTAAGGCAAACCTAAAACTAGTACAGACAAGTGGGGGAAATTTAAAAGTTCAAAAAAACTGTGCGAATAAAATTATACGTGCCCCATTGGAAATCTTTAAAGTCCAAGCAAGATCTGCCTCCCTTTATGGGGCGGAACTTTGGGGACATGCTCCTTCTACTGACCTAACTATTACAGAAAACAACTTCATTAGGCAAATCCTAACCCTGCCCAGAAGTACTCCTCTAGTTCCACTTAGGCTGGACCTGAATATTAGGCCTATAGCGGAAATCATCGCCTCACGCCCCCTTCTTTATTGGAGGAGGCTCTGGAGCACCCCCGAGCTGGAAAACTACAAAAGGGAACTAGAGGTGGTTCTATCCTCCCCAGGGGCAGGTAGAATTCCATGGTTACGCTTTGTAAGACAGTCTCTTGCTCAAATTAGATACGAAAATCTGTGGTTAAATCCTGAGGTCGCATCCTCAACTATTTCCAAAAAAACCTTGTCCGGTGCTGTAAGGGACTTTAGCCTCCAGAGGATCATCAGCTCAGCATCACCAACGAGCCTGATTGGTACCTTCCTGAGCCATAAGTCCACATACAGCTTTGAACAAGAAATTGACGTAATCCAACCCACTCTAGCGAAGAAGCTGTACCTACAGTTTAGATATGGAACATTGCCCCTCTATTCAAGGACCGACAGGTGGACGGGGGGCCCAATCCATTTATGCCCTGGCTGCAGAACCGAAAATGAAACCACCCTACATGTTAATCTGTTCTGTCCAGCCTATTCACACATACGAAGAAAGTGGATAATACAAATATGTAACAATCTGGGCATAAGGGACTACCAAGTTTTCTTTAGGATTTTAAAGTCTGACATGAACCCTTTGATAGTGTTTGCTATCACTAAATTTCTGTTTTCTATGTGGTCTATACGAAGGAAATCACTTAAATAACACGCCATTTTATGTTTAACCTGTTGAGACGCGATAAATATTTTGGACCAACAAATGCTATTTTAATTTTTTAACTACATTTTTTTTTAAATATTTAACATTTTATTGTCTTAAGTAATTTGTCTTCGCCCCTCTGATTGCATATGATGTATTTTAATATTACAAATGAACTGTGGAAAAGTGAAAACGTATATTGCATGTACTTTTATGGTTAAAACTAACCGAAATAAAGTTTATTGAATGAATGAATAACTCCAACTTTGAGCACTTCACCACTCTCCTTGCATTCCACCATCTACTGCCCAACAATATTAGTGAATTTCCCTGAACCTTCACTACTTTTCTAGGTTCAGAGTATTTGGGAAATCCCTTTTTAACAGTTCACCAACATGCCATCAGTAAAATACTTTCCTACTCTGACTATTTTGTCGTTATGTCTTTGTCTGTACTGTAATTAATAACCTTACACTTTTTTTCGCCAACAATTCTTCCTTAAACTCTTTCTTTCCATGCCTGTCCATCTATGCAGGCACAGTAAGCATACAAGGCACTCTTCCCTTCAATAAATAAAAAGGAGTCTCCCCAGTCACAATATGAGGAGTTGTCCTATAGTTCGACAGCATTTCTTCTATGTGCACTTTCCAACAACTGTTACTGACATGGCTAATTGTATACCCTCTCCCAACACTTGGTTGAAGCGCTCAACAAGACCATTACACCTTGGATGATAGACATGAGTCCTGATTTGTTTGATACCCCATTTCCTAAGGAAAGATTTGAATTCTTCAGATACTCATTGTGGACCATTATCAGTCATTATCTCACCTGGACTACCTTTCCTGAGGAAAATATCTTCCCAAAATGCAATACCATTCATAGTCTTCACTTCATGCATGAAAGCTACCTCTGGCCATTTAGAGTAATAATCCATTAATACTATGGCAAACCTCTCACTCGATCCCAGACATTCAAAGAGACCACAAATATCCATGGCAAGTTTTTCCAAAGCTCTTTTGGGCCACTCTACAGGATTTATCTCAGTTTCTTGTACGATGTGTGATTTAGCAATACACGTACACTTAATGTAGTTTCTAAAAAATCTTTATATGTGTCTATCCATTCCTGGCCACCAGAAATCCATTTTATCCTTTCTTTTCATGGACGACATTCCCCCATGACCTTTGTGCATCCCCTCGATTAATTTGCTTCATAAACCTTCTGGCACTACTACTAACTTGTCACATCTTCTAACAATGCCTTTCATCTCAGACAACTCATCCCAGACATTTTCATTGGAAGCTAAATCTTCATCATGTTTCCATCCATCAACATCAGTTATTTTCTTCAGCACCTTCACTAATATGGGATCAGCTGTTACCACATACTTCCATTCTTTTTCCTCTATAGCTTGACCTATGTCCGACATCTCAGCAATCATCCATACGTCCTCTTCCTCATATGGTCCATTTTAAAGAGATAGTCTAGATATGCAATAAGAATTTATGTTTCTGACCCCTGGAACAAGTTCAATAGAAAAATTATATTCTTATAAGCGGTTTAACCACTTTGCGATACCAGGTGTAGCTCTTCGTACACCAGATGTGGAAGATAAATCTACCAGAGGTTTGTGGTCCGTTCGTAATTCAAACTGTGCCCCCCATTCAAAAACACGGAAATGTTGTATTCCCCACCAACATGCCAGGGCTTATTTTTCTATAACAGAGTAAGATTTCTCTGCTCCTCTCAAGGTTATTGAAGCAAATGCTACTACTCTTTATCTACCTTGGTCTTTTTGCATTAATACAGCACCCAAACCATATCCTCTAGCATCAGTGACAATGGTGGTATTGTTATTGGGATTAAACCGCTTGAGAGTTTCCGCTTTTGCTATACCTTGCTTTACAGTGTCAAAACCAAGTTGGCGTTCTTCTCTCCAAACAAATGCAGTACCCTCTTTTATTATGTCTTGTAATACAGTTACTTTATCAGCTTAGTGGTGTACTAACTTTGCGTAATATTCTGCTAACCCAAGGAATGAACTAAGTTGTTCTTTGTCCTGAGGAGCAAGAGCTCCTTAAATGGCTTCCACAAAGTTGTGTTTAGGTTTGACTCCATGAAATGTCAAAGTATGCCCTAAGTACTCAACCTTAGTTAGACCAAATTTACAATTCTCCAATCCAAATGTGACACCAGCATGTTCTAATCTTGTCAAAATGTATTTCAGTACTTCATTATGATGATCCATATCTCTGCCCCATAATAGAACATCATCTTGAAATACTAATGGATTTTTAATGTGTCTCAGTATACTTTGCATAACTCTCTGGAACACAGCAGATGATGATGCCAGACCAAATGGCATGCATTTAAATTGAAATGCCCCCTTCTAGTTTGATAAAAGAGGTTAAGGGTCTAGATTCTGCATGCAATTTCACTTGGTAACAGGCATTAGTCAATCCAGTGTAGTAAAATACCTAACCCAGATACTCCTGCCAACATCTCATTAATACAAGGTAAAGGGTGATGATCCACCCAAATACATTTGTTTATTTCTCTCAAGTCCACACACATGTGGATGTTACCATTAGCTTTCATTGCGATTACAATGGGGCTAAGCCATTCTGAAGCCTCAATGGGATCTATCACATTGTTGTCACATAACCTCTGTAACTCATTCTTGAGTGCACTTCTCATAGTTTTTTTTAACCCATTTTTATTGAGTTTTTACAATTCTTGATGCATATGAGATACGTAGTTTGGCAAAAGTAGCACTTCTCATAGTTAATGGGACATTTCACACGTTATGTTGGTTTGACATTTTTTGTAAGGATAATTTTGTGTTCACATTTTTTTAGACAACCCAACTCCTTTTTAAATAACTTAGGAAACAAGTTAACCCACTCGCAATTATTTTGAGTTAGTAACACTTGCTAAGGATGCTTGGGGTTTAAAATCATCCCGAACGCATGTTGCTTTTTCCAGCCTAAAAGTGATTTTCCTCATTCAACAGTATACACGTTAGCCACAAAATGCCTGTCTTTGAACTTCAGATCAGTAATACCATTACCCATTATAGGTAACTTTTCCCCACCATAACCTTACGGTTCAACATCTTTTGGATTCAACTTGAGTTTACCTAATTTTTCCCATGTGCTTTTGTCAATGATTGTGAAAGGTGAGCATGGATCTGCAAAATGTGTATCCTCACACCATTAATTATGACATCACATTTAGGAGGAGAATAACTTTCACCTATCACTTCAGAAATGGTGCACGGCTGATTTGATCCCTCATCAATCATCAATACCTCAACTTCCTCTTCATCCGTGTTGTCATACTCTCCGTCCCTAGAACATATACCTCTACGTCTTTCCATATTTACAGATTTTCTCCATTTTTTGTACTCATCTGCCTTGCATACTCTGCAAAATGACCCATTTCCATTTAAAACACTTGCTAGATATCCGTGGACAGTTACTTGCTTCTACCGTATGCCTGTTGCTACCACATCTAAAACATACTCTTTTCCTTATTACATTCTGTCTTCCCTTCACATCTCCACTTCGGCTTGAATTGTGGACTGGGCCTTTAGCTTCACTAAGCTCACACACCTTTTCAGTTTCCAGATTTGAATTTGATAAGTTTCCTCCTAATTCCTTCACATAACTTGAAGTATTCTCCATACTTTGAGCCACCTCAACAGTTTTTTCTAATGTAGGATCTTTTAAATCTAATAATTTCTCTTGTATCCGCTAATTACACAATCTATTTATCATTTTATGCCTTATGATATAGGGGCAGATGTATCAAGATACCATTTTGCACTTCTCAAATAGCGATTGTTAAGGAATCGCTATTTGAGAAGTGCAAAATGGTATTATGTAGAATTTCACTATTTATTAGCGATTCCTTAGAATTCCTTAATTGCGATTAGCAAATTGCTAATCGCAATTAAGGAATAATTTCCCATTCATTTCTATGGGCCAGGAGGCCCATAGGAATGAATGTAAAATGATACTCAATTTGCGATTAGCAATTAGCTAATCGCAAATTGAGAATAATTTCAAGGGTGTCTTAAGGACACCCTGCTGCTCCCCTGAATTTGATCTGTGTACGCATATGGCCCACATACATGCCCTAAGGGCATGTATGAGCATCATATGGCACCTTTAGAATTTAAAAAAAGTGCTTTTTGAAAAGAATTCGCAAGTTACCACCAACTACAAGTTGATGATAATTTGCGAATTCTTAGTCAAAAATCGCAACACTGAAATGCTTGATACATTTCAAATCTTAAATCGCAATTTGCTATTTCTTAAAAGCCTCGCAATATTAAGGAATCGCTAAATTAGCGATTCCTTAATATTGCGAGGCTTTTTGCATGATACATTCCAAATCCCGTTTATTTTGTCGCAAACGCTGCTATTTTCCGAATCGCAGCGTTTGCGACAAAAAAAAACGGATGATACATCTGCCCCTTAATCTCAGAGATCTTTGAATTTACATGTGACTGCTAACCTAAGTAATGTTGCAACATATTGACTAATTGATTCCCCATATTCTTGACCTCGAGAAAGGATGTATGCCTTTCCACAACTAAGCTACATTTTTTCCCATAGAACTCTTCCAATGCCAATAAAGCATCCTCAAACACATCTGCTTAGTCCCCTGTCTCATCTGCATTCCTGTTCATTGGTGTAGGCAAAGCTTTTAACACTTTTCTTATCTCCACACCTGAGAATTTTTTTTTAAATAGCAAATTTTCTTTTAGCAATGTATACATCACCCCCAATTGCTTCCAAATAAGTCATAAAGGATTCCTTCTCGTCATCCCATTCCATAAGAGGTGATCCCGGTTCCTGTAGACAACATGTTGGAGGAGGAATGTTTTGTTCAGTCATTGTTACTGTGTCTCAATGTCAAATGCGTAAAAATAATGTTTTCTGTGCCTCTAATAAAACACAAGCTCCTTCTTAATTTAAAAACGTAGGACCCACTGTACATGTGGATGCTTGTCACAGTATCATTACACTCCCTGACAAGCAGGTGACCTCCCGTAATCACCTAATATCGTCAATCTCCAATCCCTCTCCCTATCGGCATCAATGTCATTACACGGAAATTACATGCAGGCAAACAGTGGTGCAGATTCAACTGACGGCATGCAGAATGACATGAAAATGCTTCAATAAAAGAAAGAAAATAACTTGGAATTTCCTCATCCAGGTCCACGTCACAACTTCCCAAAGGAGAAGGGAACGTCCAGATGCAAAGTGTTGGTAGGTATGCAGATTCCACATTCCTTTGCAAATTCGAACACATGCAAAAAAAACTGCATCTGGAAGTTCCCTTCTCCTTTAGGAAGTTGTGGCTTGAGTGAGGATCTGGAAGGGTCTGACCCTTACATTGTATGCAGGGATACAGCAATGCTCGCAATGCATGCAGGGTTACGCCACCTCCTCATGCAAGCGTGCCGCCATCCTGGATGAGGAAATTCCAAGTTATTTTTTTTCTTTTATCAGAGCATTTTCATGTCATTCGGCATGCCGTCAGTTGTTTGCCTGCATGCCTGCATGTAATTTCGATGTAATGACATCAATCCGAGAAGGGAGAGGAATTAGAGATTGGCGATTTTAGGTGATTACGGGAGGTCACCTGCTTGTCAGGTAGTGTAATGATACTGTGACAAGCATACACATGTAAAGTGGGTCCTACGTTTTTAAACTAAGAAGGAGCTTGTGTTACAGAAACTTGGGAAGAAATTACAGAAATACCGAAGCCACTTCAAGCTCAGAATAAAAAACCTAGCATTGTGTAGAAAGCAACAGATGAAAAACATCAGGAATTTCAGGAGCACAGTTGCTTTGGCTACAGTTGCAAAGAAGCCTTCTATGCCAATCTCAGGATCCGATAATGTATGGATGGAATAGGTTGCTGATCTTTAAGCTTCTAATAACTCTACTCTCGAAAGTATGGTAACGTCAAAATTGATTGAATGATCAGATTTGCCTATTCGTCTCGCACCTACACATGATCAAACAGCAAAGTATATGTCTAAATTGAGATCATCGGGTGCCCTAGGCTCCGATCAGGTTACGGAATCCATAATGCAAAAATCCAGTACTTATTGGAAGAATTTTTGGCACCAGTGTTTGTGTATTGGTGCTCCTCTGGCCTTGATCCCAGTAGCTGAAAGGACAGCACCATTATGACTACATGTAAAAGGGCCCATGTAATCTTTCACAGATACAGATGTCATGATGTGTGCCAGGAGGCTATTTAAATATCTGTAGAATTGGGCAGAACAAAAGAAATTATAATCGAGCAATCAGGATTCAGGTCAAATTCTTCAATGCTATATAATATAGATTTAGTCAATGGAACTCTTGATAAATATGTTAAGACAAAGCTCCAGCCTTTGCTCGATTTTTCAACAGTTTTGACCCCAAAGACAGCCCTACAATCTGGCATAAATTAGACGCTCTTGATATTCCTAATTCTTAATGGCCTTTAGATAATATTAACTGCCCTCCGCAATTCAACTTGTTAGATACTGATGTATGCACATTGGGATCTTCCGACTGACAATGGCCAAATAGGGAGGTATAAAGCAAGGATGTTTCCTGGCCCCACTGGCATTCACCTCATATTCACATATTTGTCACACAACCCACCCATCTTTAAGGGTCATCATCAATTTCACACCAATCAGGGTCCAGCATTCCCCAAATGAATTTCTTAGCTATGCTATCCAGCTAACCAAAGTAATAAAATAGCTAAATGTAAAATCCAAGATTTTAGTATGAGGTAAGAAAGGCTTTCTTTAATTGGCAGCTGGAGTATTACAATTGGAGAAAGTAAAATTATATGTGTCCTCACACATAATTTAAACAACACTCACATACATATAAAACAACAGTCATCCAAGTGTATGGTTCATGGAGTAGGAAACATTTCCTTTATAAATCCTGGGGTCATAGGAACTTTCTCTATTTGCTGGGTATGTTTGAGATAAAAGTGTCTCCTACTCCATTTCACTCAGTAGAGTATCCAACATGTGTTTCCTTTATGGACAAGATGATTGGAAAACTGTTATGCAACTTTTGTTCCTTGAAGCATTGTATGCCAACTCAGACATCTTAATTAAGATGCCTGAGTTGGCATACAATGCTTCAAGGAACATCGAAAATAAAGGGCATTGCATTCATCGATAGATGGATATGTTGAGTTACAGATCTTGTATGTAGCTCCCTGAGAGAGCTTCTATAAATAGAATTAAATAAGCCAACTTGCTCAAAAGGACTACTGTATACTAATATGAATGCAGCACTTAAAGTTTTTTTATAAAAAACTATATATATATATTTTTTAAATTATATACCAGCAGCAAGGACTTCTGTAAACCAAAGGAAATGTGCACCGAGCTATCAAGTTTTGAAAATGTCACACTTAAAATGTAGAACACTGTTCCAAACTAAAATCTAATGTGCTACTAAGAGATGCAGAACTTCAGCCGAAACAACAACCTCTTGTTATGGCACAGGAACAAAATGTGAGAAGATTTGCCTTCCTTATGAGGATGGGTGGTTTACTATAGAGAAGCAATTATGGAGCCTGGGAGGTACTCTCCACCAAAGACCAGATATGCCTGCTATGTTCACTCCAACAACAGCAATCCAAGACTTATCTGACCTGATTTGGCACTGATTTGCGGGAGGCTACTGTCTGCCACTTCTATGAAGGAGACATGTGCTTTTCTGATATCACCACCTACCCCTGACGTTTGTTATTTGATTTTCAAATTTTGTAATGGTGTTTTAAATTTTGTCTATTGATTGTCTACTGTTATTGTACCAAATCAGGAGCTTGTTGTTTGCTGTTATTTCTAGTGAAATGCGAGCTATACTTTCACTTGCAAAGGATAAAACATCACTAAACTTGAACTTGAATCCACAATAGCCTTCTCAGTGCTAACCACAATCAGTGCTTTTTCAGAAAACGTTTACGTCCCAACTGACCTCAAGATTATTTACATTAAAACCCCTACTCAAAGATTATTTTCTAAAAAACAAATAATTCTCTGAAACATCCAATTCCAAGGTAAAAACAAACCTGGAGAGAGCACGGTATCTCCAAATGAAGTAATATTTGGAAAACTATCACATATTTGATGATGAGCAATTAGAAATCCGATGTGTTTGGGGTATGTCCCCCGGGCTCCTTTAAATCCTCGTATGTAGAGGTTCAATAAGTTCATAACAAATTTTGATTGTTAAACTTCACGATAGAAACAATACATTACACTATTCGAGCTTTTACCCACAACCGTTGAAAGAACATTTACCATACAGTCAATTATTGCGAGCCAAAAGAATAGTTTCTGATCCAAACAGACTGGAGCAACAGTCCAAAGACATGATACTGAGGTTCAAAAAACGGGGGTATCCTGATCATATCCTCCAACAGGGGCAAGAACGTGTTAAGACAAAAACTAGAACAGAACTAATGACTAAAACACAACCAAAGATCAAAGAATCAATACAGTAGTCTCCAAATATTCTACAGTCAGTAAAAAATATAAAAACATCATCATGAGACATTGGGAAATTTTGAGAATTGAACAAGATTTTCAACACATCTTCGATGAGGATTCCATCTTTGCCTACACAAGAGCCTAGAACTTGGGTGAAAGACTGAAACAATCACAGATTGTACCAATGATACATAAGGGGACACTCCCCTGTTGGAATTGCAACCACTGCAATAGTGTAATTAAAGGTACAGTAATAAATCATCCATTGAAGGGCAATAAAATCCACATAAGAGCAACAGCGACGTGTGATTCCGCCAGCGTAGTATACATGCTGAAATGTCCATGCGGAAAGACATATGTGGGCCAAACTGATCGTAAAATAAAAACGAGACTAAATGAGCACAAATCGAACATCAGGACTAAGCAGACAAAATCAACAGTGGCTCAACATTTCGTGGAAATGAACCACAACATCAGCCAACTTAGATTCTGTGTTCTAGAGAATGTACACCGAAGGGAAGGACAAGACCATGAAAAAGACTATTGCAAAGAGAAAATTATTGGATTTCTTTATTAACCAGTATGACCCCATACGGCCTCAATGACCATATGGAATTTACCTGTTATCTGTAAATAACGCTTGTTGTTCCTTTAATGCGTCAAGTGACTATGCAATCATAACAGAGCTGTTTTGTATACACAAGATTCAACACTGAACCACACACACGAATATCCTGTTCGAATACAACATTACACCCTTTCAGAACGCTTATGATTTTTTAATTCACTTGGGACGTCCGATAACTCATACACATTTTACACGTTTGTGTTTACCCTGTCATTTCGTTATTTGGTAACTCATCGCTCAGTTAATTCAGATTTGCATTAGCTTAGATCTGATTTCACTACACAACACGAGTGCAACAGCGCGCATACAACTATCGAGCGTTGCTTAGCAACGATAGCCCTTCTTAGTAAGATCCTCCGGATACGGTACACCAAACATTTCCGGGTCAGGAGAACGGTCACGGGAGATACAAACATTTCACGGTAAGCCCGCATTCTCGAGCTTAATATAGCGTAGCTCTAACATTATTCAAGGAACATCAGGGTTTAAACTTTGGCAGTTAGTTCATAGAACTCTCACAGCGAATTCATGTAACTACTGTTTTCTGTTTAACTGACGCATATCACGCTTGAAGATCTAGTTCACACACACCTACACGGACACTCGACACGAGAATTCTCTGTTACGAATGCAAGATTGTTTTCCGAATATTTTGTTATGACTTATTTAGAGTTTAGACAGCAAGGCACGACCTATGAAGTAACAGGGGAAGCTCTAGGGTCAAACAGTGTTCACTTTTATATGTATTGTGTATAGACCTACGAAACAAATGGTAAATGTTGCGTTATTTCGTTTTTTTATTTTTAGAAATATCCCCTGGAAGAAGGCATGTGATCTGCCGAAATGCATTGGGAGAGAAGAAATGTTCAGTACAATAATGAAAACGAAAACATTGGTTTATGAATAAAATGACCAGTGAGAAATGAGAAATAAAACGTGAAGTTTAACAATCAAAATTTGTTATGAACTTATTGAACCCCTACATACGAGGATTTAAAGGAGCCCGGGGGACATACCCCAAACACATGGGGGTGCAACCATATAACTATTAATTTACACTTGTAACGGAGAGTGATATCCCGGAGAACCACACAACTTTAAAGACAGTCAAAAAATACGTAGTGCGCCCTTTTTTCCCCTTTGATTCAATTAGAAATCCGAGCCAACAGGCACATTGAATTATCTGTAATAGCCATTTGACTCAAGTTGGGGAGATCATTAAAGATAAGGCCTCCAAATGTAGGTTAGTGAATACCATTTTGTAGTACATTAGTACTACTATTGTAATACTCCTAAACACATAACGAAACACAACTTGTGAAAAGGACCCAATGTGCGTAACTGCCAAGACTATTCATAGAAATGATTTGGAGCTGCACAATTTAAAATTACCAGATGCCACCATGAGCGTCATCAGAGATCAATGTCAGATTTTTGGTAAGTGTCAAAACAGGAGAAATATCCTTACTTGTACAAGTTTCTCAACTAAAACAAAAATACTGGTTCTTTCCTCACAACTACAATAAAAAAACCTAAGTATGATGGAGTTCAAAACAAATCAAGCCACTTTACTTGGTGGTACGCAAATGATAAATATTAGCTGAACCCCATTTCCCACACTTAATTATTTTTGCACTATAAAGTTTTACTAGTAACACTGCATGTCTATTCACATTTACTGGCCATTCCAACTGAAAATATACCGCCTGTAAATAACAGTGTGCTACCACACAAGTGCCCCAAAACGCACCACAAGCTACATACCACACCCATATCTCTCGTTTGCTGAATAAATGTGGCACATTTGCTACACTTGATTGTTTGCATGATGCTTGGATTTTGCACAATCCCTGTGACTTTGGTGAAATAACATTAATGAAAGCACCCCACTCCGAAAATTGTTCCAGCACCACTTCCGCAGGACCTCCTTTTCCTTTGATCAGGAGAACTATGCATCATTATCTACTTATCTCTTGCTGATATCTGTTCTCTAAATTCTATCTGCTAACAAGTCTGTTCACAATTGAAAGCTCTTTCCATGGGCACACCACTTCTCACTTTTGCCACGGATTTCTCACATTACTGAGGCTCAAATTTATCCAGCAATTTTGACTGTCCTCAGAGCGTCTGTAATATGTAGACTGCTGTTATTTGTCTTGGTATCCTTTTAGATAAATACACTTATACTGCTAACCTCCAGCGTTATTACATATCTGCCCGGTCCCCTGGTTGTTTAAGTGTTTTACATAGCGCTAACATACTACCTTACAGATGCTCTGTGCGCTCTGGTAGATTGTAAACATCAAGGAATGCAAAGCAAAATGACATTCAGACAGTTACAGTGAGTATGAGGGAGCATTGTGCATCACAAGGTGCACATTGGCACTGCACATCACATAATATAATCACAGTCTCTTTATGGGATTTATAACTCTCACTGGTTCCCGATGGGTCAGCTGCTACTGGTCTGGAAAGAGGTCAATGACAATGTTCCTAAAAACTGTGATTAACCTGTTGATACACATATTCACTCTCCAGACAGGAATGATACTAATTTCACAAACTTGCATGAGAAACATATTTGAATTGAACCCCTCTAAACGAGAAGATCATAATAATACTATCTCCAGATATGACTAATACCTAACACTAGAAACCCATGAGTAAATAGCTACTCATCCAGACAAGCTCTTCTTGCCTTCGGCTGGGCCTTTAAAGCTGGAGCGGGTCTTTAATGGCCTGTAGAGCCCTTTACATTGGCCTCTAGGGCTATATTAGAACACTATAACATGGAGAGCTCCATTTAAAACAACAGAATAACAGCAGGCTATAAACACTGGCATACACCCGCTGTCAGCAAAATCATAATCCTGCCTTTCTCTCTCCCCTGTCATTCCATAGGACATATGGTATTGTTCATTAGAGCCAGAGAAGCAGAGGTTGCACGGGATGGGAAAGAGGAGAGGATACCCTCTCCCTCCTCACATGGCTCACAGTATCAGTATTGTAAGTGATACAGGTCCACAAGGTATGGGAGATTGGGTGAGGGGAGCTCTGATCTCCTCTGCTTTACCAGGTGAACCAAAGCAATATGGCATAGCTAAAGACAGATGAGGCAGAGACTGAAGAGGCATCCTCTTTGTATTTCTATTGCACCTCTTCGTATTTCTATTGCACCCACTGCCCCTTCTTGCTACTTAGTGCCATATCATTACTATGCACATCAGCACGCACAGCCCCAGCAGTAACTGACGTAACTGGAGAGCAGTTGATACTGGCCATTAAAATCACACTCTCATTTTATTTTTCTCTCCTATTGACCGAGGTAATAACACTTTTAATGCCCAGTATTGCCCACTACAATGGGCTAAAAGCCAAATCAAAAAACTGTTGGGTATTCATATACCAATTTTCAGCACTATTTCACCATGGAAGCACTTACACATTTACTTCAAAAAGAGCAGGAATTAGAGTTTTCCCAGAATGGAAATGACGAGAAAACACCTTGTATTCCATAGGGTTCTATGGGAAGCATTTTCCAGTGTGAAATCGAAAATTAAAGTTAAATGACCAAATGCACCTTTGTGTCAAATTTCAAATTTATGTTTCAGACAAGGAGTATTGTACTCAATTACAGCATCACAAAAAATGTGCGGATAATATAGTATATCAAATTCCAGAGCACAATTTAAAGTTTGAGCTTGAACACAAAGTAAGTCGCTGTATTCTCCTCTTGCGACTAGGAAATCTCCCTTTAAAAGTTTACTCTTCCAGATGGAATTCCCCTGAATATTCTTCAGGTGTCAGTGAATTGTGTAATGGTGGAATACAAGCCCTTCGCCACAGACTTTTAATGTATCCAAATTCAACTCTGCTAGAAGTTTGACAAAGTTTTATCTTTTATGGTTGTACCTGAACCGAAATAAAGAGATTTTAAATTTGAATTTGACTTTGACAATGTTTTATGAAACCCATCCGCCTTAGATATAATGCTATTTTAACACAAGATTTAATTACATTGTGCACGTCTCCTCCATATTAATTTATTTTCTATAACATGTTTAAGTTCTTAAAGAGTTTTTTTTAAGTTGTTTTTAAGAATTTTATAAATCTAATAACCATAAACCATGTATCTGTATTCGTCAATTTTGAGTTACTTTGTCTATAACTTGTTTTAAAGAAAGTTTTTAAAGTATAATTACAACTTCTTAATATTATGTACTTGTATTTGTTAATCTCAGACGAGGTCTGAATTAAGTAAGAATTTTGAATTTGAATTTGATTTATGTCAAATTTCCTCACACAAAAATCCCAAATGGTGGACATTCTGCATGTATACATTTTTTACATGACTATTCTATAACATTAGCTACCTGTATGGGTGAAACTCTTAGGGAAATCCATAAAAGTCAGAGAATTGCTTCAAATTTTAGGATGTTCTAAAGGAGCAAATTTCTGATTCCCCCCCTTAATTTTGTGAATTGGAACATGCATGCCTTTCTCAGATCCCCTTTAAATCCATTTTATTAAATTTTCCTGCTTCCTCCATGTTATATATTAATTCTTCTCAATGCATGTCAGTGAGAGGATGGAACCTGTCAAGTTATCTCTTTCCAGCTTTCTCATGTTCGAAAGAATTCCTAAACTCATAATGACACCTGCATATTGTACACTTCTAACAAAAAGAAAGAATTATCTACGTCAATATGGCTCATGGCAAGGCCAGTCATTGGAACAAGAGAAGGATAACACGATATGATGACTGTACTTTATGTGAAACTTTGAATATGCAAGCGAAAATTGGGAAATTTCAAATGTTTTGTCACATGCAGTTTGCAACATTTCCTGAAAGGCCACAGCCTGCAATTTCATATTATTATTTTTTACCAGAGTCATCGGATTTGTAGAGAAAATACTTTGGGGGCTATTTCTGATCAAACTACTATCCTTGTGATACATCACATACATTTTTTACACAAGGAATGTTCTTGCATGCCATTTTCACTTTAGATACCCTAAAACCACATTATGCATAATTTTGTGTTATTGTGTGTCATTTTTAGAAATTTCCTGAAAAAAATTATGCGATTTTACAGAGCCCCAGATGATTACAAAAGAGATCAATTAATGATAATGATAAAAAAGCCATCACTCTCTTCTCCGTTTAGATTTAAATTCCTTAAACTGCACACTGATTCGCTAGAATAGCAGAATGTTTGCACGTAATTGGGGGGTAGAGGGAGGTGGTCACAAGGAGCCCGAAATTTGATCTCAGATTTCTTAACCTTGTGCACAACTTACCTAATTTTATGGAGTCTCATATTGTTTCAATGAAATATACACCAGCTCATGATCTTATAAAAGCCACCGCAATCTCAAGATTTCGCTTGATCTAGCAGTTACTCAATGCTTAGTTTTTAAAATAATAAATGCCAGGACCCAAAATATTGCTAAGAAGTCTGTTGATGGCACTATTGAATGTCGGTGCCGAATACCAATTTTGTGTATCCTTGATTTCGTTGTATGCCTCTTTGATGCACCACCTGAAACTCTCACCCCTTTAATCTCACTCTTGCTTTTTCTTTTTCTTCCCTCCTTTCTATTTTTGGCAAGTTTTTCTGGCTTCTTCTTTCTATACACCTTTTGCGTTTTTCTCTCTCTTGCTCTAGTTTAAAGCAGACTGAGTCAAAGTGCCAGTCCCCAAAAATATGTCCGGGTAGGCCCCACCTTCAACCACCAGCTCAAATTAGGCACGCAGTTACCACTTGGCATTACATCTACATGCCACCTACCAGAACACTGTGGAAAGTGCACCTGAACCTTTGTCGACTTTTTCATGTAACATACAACAGTAGAAAATGCTATGGTCTGCATAGGAAACAGTGACCTGTTTTAAAAGCACAAAATGTATATGTTGATCAATTCGACAAATTGTGAACTATTTCTGTTGGCTAAAATAGCGTCTGCTGCTATGCACAGCTATAGCAAATAAGCCTGCAATGCATTTTAGTATCCAATTGACTTTATGCATGTGATTGAGATTATAAAAGGACTGTGTTAAAAGGCATTTTGGAGTACATAAAATAGTACTCTTTAAGAATTTGTTTAGGTAGTCTTACATGTCTTTGTGAATTCCATCGTCTACCTCCCCTTTAGTAGACGTGCACAGAGGGCACAGTATTTTCTATTTGTTCAAATTTTATTTATAAATATCCCTGCATATTTCCATTGTTTTCCCATTTTAGATGTTTTGATGTGAATTTACAAAGGCATGTAAGAGTATGTAAAAAATTATTACAAGAATGCAACACTGTGCATTCGAAAATGCCTTTGTAAATATGCCCACATTGTTACTTAATTCTAAGAGATTCCCAACTCAATCGTGTTTCTTTATGCAAAGTCAGCCCTCAGATATAAAATGCTTCTTGTGTTTTGGGGATGTTTCTCAAACATTTGTATCTTTTTTTTTGTTTTTCTAACTTCTAAAGGCTCCATCACAATAGAACCAATCCCAGTGCCAACCCCGTAATTCCAAGTAAAGTAGTGTTTACCACACCCAGTCATTACAATCCTCCCCACGTCAATTTTAACAGATCAAGCATTCTGAAATATACTGGGGGGGAAATACCTGGTCAATTATTTAACATGTGAAATTTGGTACAATAGGTACCAAATTCCCTCATGTGCCATTTCCATGTTTAAACACAAAGGACAAGGTGTTTACCTAAAATGGTAAATACCTCACCTCACTGTGTTTGTATTTACCGGGTCTTCTTGAAACCTCATGTACCTCCATCCTCATTTATGATCAGGATCTGCATGTTATTGTTTCACATTAAGGTTCTCTTTTAGGTTTTGCTTCAATGGTGCTCACTAGTGGCACCTTAAAGCAAATCTGTCCTTTTCCCATTGTCTTGCTAGTCGCCGAGGAAAAACGATGTACTTTGCTGATATTTAAGTGGAAGCAGTTTTCCACCTGACTAGGAAAATAAAAATAACTGAGTTACACCTGGTAGTCTTTTAAGTAAGTGATAAAAAAAACAAAAAAAGGAAACATTCCAATGGGAGAGGAGACTCCATTGAAGCTACTCCCAATTGCAGGAAGCATGAGAACCCATAAGCACTGGTGATGGCCCCATCCGCTGCCTAAGCCCCCTTCCTCCTGTCCCACTGTTGATGGACCATTCCCTGCCTCTGTTGCTGATGGCTTCCGACCCACCAGACGAGGATTCTCGTGATTACCACGCCCCTTTCTCCTCAGGTGCTTCTGGTTGGTCCATCCCCAACCCTCCATGGCCACTAAGGTGCTCCAATTCAGCTCTTCCCATTTCTGTGAGGACCAATCCAAAGAAAGAGATGGCAGGCAGCCCAGGGACGTATCAAGAGTCAGGACAGCAACTGAGTGAAATTTACATTTAAAAAAACATATGTTGATGATGTGTTTTTTTGTAAGTGTGTGTATGTGCGTGAATGCATGTATGTGTGTATGCGTTTGCTTATGTGTTTATCTGTGTTTGTGTGCTTGTTTATTCGTGCCTGTCTTTGAGTGCATGAGCAAGGATTGCTGTGCCCACTGCCCAAGGGGGACATCTGTGGCATGTTGGCCATTCTCACCCTGGTCATATCCTGGCCCTGGCACCATGGTGGTAATCCTTGTCATTGAGAGGGCATTCATGGGAGGATGCCAATAGCCCAACCCTAGTAAAATGTAAGCCCTCATAATCTGGTGGTATTTCTTGAAAGCTTGTACATCCATGGCATGATACCCACCACAGGCAAGATGTTGGCCATGGCACACTTGATGCTATTCTTGCAATCCATACTATGTTGTCTATTCCACCCAGATAAAATGCTTGCCCTAGTCAAATTCTGGCTGTGGCACAGCAGGTGGTATTAATATTACCAATTTAATGGAACCCAGTTCATTAACCACAGAGGGATGGAAAGCTATAGTTTTTTTGGGGGGTGTGGGGTTGCTGTCTTTATATAGGAAAACCCGAACTGAATGTATCAGAGCACTCTACATGAGCACCAGTTGCATTACAGATGGACACATTCATTTTAGGCACCTGGAGAGTAAGTGATTTGGCCAGAATCTCCGGATGTTTGAGCCTCCAACAAGACTAGAACCTGGCTTCATAACTTCAAAGCTGGCCATTTTTGCCGTTAAGCCACATCCTTCCAGGATTCACATTTGTGACCTGCAGATCACTGCATGTATTAACGACAAGCATTCAACGCATTCAGCCATCCTGACAGCTTTCTACTCAGTTGAATAGTATTCCTTTTAATAATCTCGAAAGCATGAAACACTGAGCTTTCCTCACTCAGTTTAGACTCAATGGCCTGCAGGTTTCACACAGATTTCTCAGCAGGCCCATTAACCCTCTGAGCTAGCATACCATCTATGAGTGTGTTTGTTAAATCTAACTAGGAGTTTTTATCAGGTACCACAATTTTCTCATCTTAAAAAGATTGTATATTACAATATCATCTTCCATTGCATCGTCCAGGTATGGTTGTATGTATTTTAGACCTTCATCAATCCTCACTGCATTGAAACTACTCTTATCTATTTTCAATATTCAACTTTTTTATTCTTGATTATTTTATGTGATTGTAAATCTAAATGTAACTCGTTTCTCCTTTGTACCCTTTCATCATTTTAATTATCGTACACAACCCCTTTCTAACCTCAAAGTGTATTTAATCAAACAATTACTATAAAAATAGTTTCATTATTTTAAAGTGATAATATTTATATACACAAAAAAAGTAACATGTGTAATTATTATTAGCCTATCCCTAATCTATTTTGCTCATGTAGTAAAGTTATCATTAACATATTTTGTTTTTTAAGAAAACATCACTAAGCTTTTAATTGACATAATTATTTTAATTTAAATTACATCAATATCCTAACCTTTGCCTTTCTATTCATTTTATCTATATATTTCAAGATTACTTATTACAGCTGAGCAAGCTTTTTTTTGGGTCTCCTTTACTCATTTTTGACGTAGGGCAATGCCTCAAGCCTTCATTCCGCACTGCCCTACGTCAAAAGAAAATGGCAGGAATGTGCCATCTCTATGAGAAACTGCGCATTCCTGTCCTCTTTTACTGTGCTGGTGCATAAATGGCTTCCTAGTGCCATCTCAGGCTCCCTTGGTGCTAGGGTGCCTGCGTTGAAACCAGCTTGTTATCATGCAGGAAGGGATACCTTCCTACACAAAATCAACCGTTAGGCATTTCCAGTTTTACAGCATGTTGTAAATCTAGGACTGTGTCAGAAGTCAAGAGTGGTATGTGGGAACACCCACCTTATTGCCAATGGCACGCCTCTCTATCGTAGTGTGAGGCAATGCAGTGACTTGCACTGTGTTGCCTCACACCATAACTACATGGCCATGAAAAGCGATGCAGGCTGGCTTTACACAGCCTCCTAGATATGGCTCTGCAAGGTGCACTGGGGAATTGTTAGCAGAGAGTGGAAGGGAAAGGTGGTTAGTATGGTGCATAGTCGGTGCCTGCTGCTCATGATTGAAAACTCCCCTATGTGGGGCCATGTCCTCTAGCTTAGACAACGAGTAGCAATGGAAAGCCACCTTGGAAAGAGACATTTTTTTATTTATTTTAAATGATGTCATGTTTGGTTGGTTCATAGAGTATAAGCATAGCAATTTACATATTGTTTGTCATGAATTCTGGTAGGCTGATCTCCATAAGTCTTTAGAGTGAAACTGGTTTGAGAAATCAGATTAGCTTGACCTGTGGTTGTGGTTTGGTATGTAAAGTGGAATTCGTTTTTGTGAATAAATCAAGAGCAGTCCTCTCCCCATTCATTGTTTGAAGATCGATCCTATGGGACACCTGCAGTCATCATGCTTCCATTAGGGCTAGGGCGATGTGACTAAAACTCTTCAGGTTGATACTAAGCCTAGCCGATTGTTTTTCAATATTCTGAAGTTTGATGATGTTCTTCTTGTGTCCTTCTGTGTAAACTATGTTGCAATAGTTGAGCTGCAAATGGACCAAGGACCTGATGGGTTCCATCCAATATCACAGTTGAAGGAGGACTGAGGAAGTTGAAGCATCTTATTATTAATTAATTATTGGATGTGATAGGTGCTTTTGATTACTGCTGAAAGGTGGTGCATCTATAACAGGACATTTCTTGCCATGCTCTTTACAGCTATCAGGATTTTGGTGTTTGTTCTCTTTGGTTGGATATATTGTTCTATCATTCAATTGAAGTGTTTCAAGAATGTTGAGATAGTTGATCTCTGCTCTATTGGACCCCTATGCCTCAGATGGATTTGAATATTTTCGGCATATATTTGGAGTTGGTAGAGGAAGATAATCTATGTAAGATGATTTTAGGAAGCAGTGGGCTCCATGTGGAATGGCACCTCCAATGGGTCTCGTTGCTGAGGAGAATTATCCCATTTTGATTTTATGGCTTTACATATGAAAGAGATGAGCTGAACCACATACTCTCTGTACCAATTTTTCGAATCCAGTATTGAAAGCAGTCAAAAAGGACCTTGTCATCTTCTATATGACAGGATGCAGATAGGTCAGGTTAAATGAGAAATTCTTGTTTGCCTGTATTGAGGGGTGAAAGAAGGCCTTCTCCAATATTTGTTATTGCAATTTCTGTACCAATTGAGGGTCTGAGTATGGATATTCTATCTGGTAAGAAAATGTTGAGTTCAATGAAATCTTGTTACCGGGGCATGACATCACTTTCAAGAATTTGTCCTAGGAAATTGAGATAAGTTTGTAGTTTGACACCACCAAAGACACAGCCGTGTGCATCTTTGATAAGAGTAGTTTAATATTTTGCTTTAGCCCTAATCAGTAGCACACTTTGGAGAGTGGTGTTTATTATCCTTGTTATATTTTGGTTCAGAGTAGAAATATGGACTTTGACAGTAGAAGCCACGCTCAGTTCGAATAGGAGGGCCATATTTGGGGCATTGAGTGCTTGCACTGGTCCAATGGTTGATAAGGTTGGGAAGTGCAATTGGCTGTTTGACACCTCTATTTATTTGAATGGAGAAGAAGAATATTTCTCCTAAATATAGGAGCAAATCTTTGAAATGTTAGCTCTCTGAAGATTTGGTTCGATGTGATTTGCTTCATCATCATAGTTCTTCTGTTCAATTGTAGGCTTGGCTGCATATGTTAATGATTTTAGGCTTGATTGTGTAAGTTAGCGAAGGGCATCTTCACTTACTGGATCATTTCTCAAATGGTCTCAGAGCATGTCTTTATCTGCAGTAGCCTTCATTTTTCACCTGTATTTCTTGAGTTTTAACCCATGTCTTTTCAGAATATCCAGGTTTGCATGAGGCATGACTATATCAAGAGTCTTGGTAATATTAAGATGGCAAATTAAAGAAGGGAGGTCGGGTCAATGTCATCTAAATTAATGGGGAAGTCACCCTTGAAGGTTAATAGACCAATATACCTTGGGTTTATGGTGTTTGAAGCCTGTTTCTAGTTCAAAATCAACCAGATTGCTTTCTACGCAATATGTCAACTTAACTGCTAGGTCTTGGGTGTTCAGGTGTGAAGACACCAGATTGATTGCATGACCTGCAATCAGGGCTGGATCACTAAGTGAATCCTATGGAATCCACCTTTTCCTCAACTTACTAGCCTGGTTATCACACAGGTTGTCTACTGAGCAGTTGAAAATGCCAGTTAGCAGAATCGTATTTGACACTATTGGTTAGAAAAAGTTAGTTCTTGCACTTCCTCAAGGAAGGGTGAGGACAACCTGTGATTATTTTATATTATTGTCAGAGAGAAAGTTGAATTATGCCCAGAGCCGGACTGGGATCCGAAACCAGCCCTGGGAAAGGCCTGGGCCGATTGGGAGGAGGGGTGTGTGTTAGTGGAAAGGTTTGTGCTTCTTTTGTTGCAGGGGGGTGATATTGCAGCAAAAACAGCCCCCAGTAACAACAACGAACCCCCAGGGGTCTACAACCAGCCTCCACCATGGCAGCCCACTGGGGAAATGCCTGGTGCCCGCTCCGCCTAGTCCGGCCCTGATTAGGTCAGGCTGAGAAGCCCCATGACAAAGGGGTTCCAGTGAGGTGTTGTTGAGGTTTTAAATCCTCAGGCTTTCAAAAGTGTCATGGTAGAACAGGTTTGATCTAAGTCTTCAGCCAGCCATGCGTCTCTTCTTCAATATTATTTTGCAGTTTGTTGGGAGAAGTGTGTATAGTAGGATGTGGCATCAAATGTGAATCCGATTTATGTAGTTTTTAATATTGCACAGTAATCATCATTCAAGTTTGGGATTTCCAAAGTTTGGTTGACTACTAAGTGTGCCTTTACTAGAACAACTTTGGCTGATGTGCTTCTCAAACTAAGGGGAGCCTGGGTGGGATGGTCAATAAAAGTTTGGCTAAGATTGAGGAATGGAAATCAGTTCGTACCTTAATAATTCTTTATAGGATGGATATTTTGGAGGACAGGGGTAAGTATATGCACACTCACTAGACCAAAGCGTCAAGTTTTTCTGATTTGAGTGAGGAACACTGCAGACATGGGTGGGCATCACTGTGCCAAGCATATGCACAATATGCTATTCCTGACAACCATTCTGTTAGATCAAGCATTATGCCAGAGAGAGGCACCATCATACCATGGATATCCACAATATTCCAAGAATGATCACCATTGTCCCAAGCTCAGCATTTTACAGGTAATCAGCATCACACAACGCATGTTCACAAGTTGCTAAGAAATACCCCCAGTATGTGAGGACCAGGATTTTACCAGAAGTGGACACTGGTTACTTTCACATGAATACTCACAGATTGTTATTATTTACTAGCTGTTCACAACCCTTACAAAGGGCAGTTGTGTGGTGTGAAAACAAGTTAATATTATCGTGCAATAGTAATCTCTATCTTTTGAGCACCTATCTGGACTTGACTAGCCTCATTAGTTAGCACATTTTTACCTTAATCACAGTTATAGTCATTTAATCCCTGGTAAACTCTGGTGCAACCGAAAGACATTATGTAAGCTTTATATTGCAATCATAATAAATATATATTTAAATTAAACAAATGTATTAAATAAATGCCCAAATACAATCTTCACTGCGCTTGACAACCGGCGACCCTAAATGTATTGTGCAAACAAGTGAATACCGCTTGGTCAGCCTAATACAAAAAAACACCATGCCAGGACCCATCCATCCACCTGCATGTCATCTGCCCTCTCTTAACATCCCCTTTGCCAGGACGGCCGCCCACTACTGTTCATTTTGTCTTGCAGGGATTTTTTCAACTTTTTGCCCACTTCCAAAAATAAAACGTACAACTAACATTTGCAGAAGACAGACCTCGGGCAGCGCTACCACCAGCGTCCGTCCTCTCGTAGTTAAATCGACCAATTAAAATCTCGACATAAAGAAAATCGGGCCCAGGGGTGGACGTGGCTATGAAAAATAGAAACCTCCCGCGGAAACCACCTCTTAGTTACCGTGATGCGGAAAACGCTCTGCACCGCCTTAACGAATGCGTTCAATTATTTTCACTATCAACTTAGTTGCATTCTCAATTTTCGGCCGTGGCCAATTCCTGGAGAAAACAAATGTTAACGTGGGAGTTAAAGAGGTAGCAGGGTTCTCGCGTAAAAAAATAGTAATTCAAATCTGTGTCCCTGGCACAGAAAGGATATGTAACAGTTGTAAAGACGTTTCAAGGCATGACGCGATAAGAGACTATCAACGTAACAACAGTCTATCATAAACACGTTTGGCTGCCTGCTAATCCAATTTCTTCCACACATTAATAAGTGTACAGTTAAAACGTAGTAAGCCACTTGGTGCCGCAGACGCTGAGGGCCGCGCGGCGACGTCGCGCAAGAGTCGTTTACTCTCAGCACATTCTGCAGCTGAGGGTTTCCTGAAGGGGCAGCTTCCGGTGGAATAAACTCTCGCTGTTAGGGGCCGTGCAGCTGAAACAGCATGAACGCCTTTTACTTCTATTTCATTGGCCAGGGATCTTTAATTAAGCAAGCAAATCTGGCTTGATAATGCGATAGTTGTTGAGCTAATGATTTCTCCGCCGTTTCAGTCCCCCTCGCTACCTTTGTAAGGTGCATTTAAGACATGCAGTCAAGCCTCCCTAATATGAAACAATCAGTTTTGTTAAAAAAAAGTGGGTTGGAGTTTTTGTATTAATTAACTTATTTTACATAGTTTGGAAGATTTAGGGTTGTATTAAAGTTCCACTTTTAAATTATTTTTGAATGAACAAATAAGAAGGAGTTCAAATGATATTTTCAGATATTCACTCATTTTAAGACAACGATATCCAAGGTGAACTGAAACCGTTGATTAAAGCTTGCAGTAACCACCCATAGTGGTGAATGGGTAGAGAGTGCAGCTGAATGCCTGAACAAGAACTAACCTGCCCCTTTAGTGCCACATGAGGTATGATCAGGCTTGATCATGGCTGGCCCTCTCCCTGTATCTATTCATTGACCATAGTCATACATCAGTTTCCAAATTGCTTGTTATGGAAGCTTTCATGAGAGGTATTATGCTTGACTTCCAATCACCATTCCTTTAACACTGATGCTCAGGTTGCCTATTGCCTATAGAACCCTCTTCAATCAATTTCTGATCTACATATTGTGCACCAATACTATTGGTGGTAAGTAGTTGTTTGATAAGAGAGAATGGGAACATGAGCACAACTTAAAGCAAAAGTCAAGAGGCTCCATAATGAGGAAGCTCTAGAAAAGTGTGGAAATAAAAGAATCAGTGATGAGCAGAAGCAAAGAACTTATGGACACAACAACAGTATAGGGGAAATAGAAACACAAAAAGTACAAATTAATAAGCACCATGTACCAGCACTAACAGTGGACAAAAACAAGAATACTTTTTAGGTTGAGCCTGAGCCAGCACGCATGCGCTGCTCTACAAGACATGTTGTGGTGGAATAGCGAATTGAAGCACAGCCCACTCTCTGCCCATATTTGCCATTGGCTTGTGTCACTGTCTGTCTTAAATGCTGGCGTCTTATTCGTAAATAAGCTTGTTAGTCCCTCTTTAGTAACACCTCCTCTTCATTTGTCACCTCCCATGGTGACTGGCCCCTTTACTCCGGTTCTTACAGGGTCCGTCTTCTTTAGTCTGTGAGTACTATTTTCTTAATTGATTTTCAGGCAGCTGGGACAATGGCGGCCACTTTTTCCAAATGCAATAGGTCTCGCATTTAAATGCAAGACCTATTGCATTGCAAATATCTTTTTTAAACGTTGCTTTCCGTCGTAGCTGCTTCCGCACTACCACCACCCTTCCAGCTCAAATGCAGCGTTTGCCTTACTCAGACGGCAAATGAGCACGGACGAAGTAGCCTCGTTTTATGGGTGAGTCCCATGTTTTGTCATTGTATTTATGTATTGCTCATCATCCCCGACAATGCGTTGAGGCGCTTTTTTGGCGAGTGAAGAGATCACACAGAATAAACTGAAAAGAGACATTTGCTCAAGAGTAACTACTGTACTTGCAGTGCTTTGCACTTCATAAAATCAGGATTCACAGGCAGGCAGCTTTAATGAACGTTCCTTTTGGTCTACACCGGCTGTTGACTTGTTAACTTGTGCCAGTGGTTGTAGGTAGTCTGCACCAGCGCTAATTTTCGGGGACCAGGATGTTTTTCATAATCTGAGTTAGGCAGATGGAGAGTCACTAATACATTCTTTAGACTTGAAAACCAGGTAACCTGGGGCCTAACCCTTGAACAAAATTGTGTGATCCTGGGCAGATCACACCACATTCCTAGGTGCCAGCTTCCTTATTTGCCGGGCGCTTCTAAAGCCCAACATTCAGAGAAGAGGGGGATAATTTAGTACTGCTGAGCAGGACAAGTCTCCTCACCCGTTCTGCCCCCTCCAAACACTTAGAAGGGCACCCCACCTCACAGGCTACACAACATCCATGGGACACCCTCCATACAAGGCAATCTTACATCTTAGAGCCTCTGGGAGACAGAGGGCAGTGTAGTGTAGCGCCTAACCCAAACTCGAACAACTTGTGCACTTACTATGAACTTTCCTCTAATATGAGCTTGTGCCCCCACCACCCTCGAGGCGGCACTGTCCTTGACCCCACAACACATGTAAAAGGGTCGTTTGGGGACAGTGAGACCACAGGACGCCGGGGGAATGGGACTGGCACCATCTTGGACACAAGATGAGTTAAACACAGCACTTTCATCGCCCAAGGACACATGCTTGGAGACCTTTTTTAGTGAAGACCATGGCATGAAAGAAGGCTGTTGGTACATCTGAAAGGACAAGTGGTCCCGGCCATGGAGCAGTGACGAAAGACACATCCACTCAGCCACAAATTCAAAGGTGGCCAGAGAGGAAAGGCCTCATCAGGCACAGGGCGAGAAGAAAATGAAAATTAAACGTGAGTAGCGGCTGGTTCTCTCAGCGCCACCTTCTTGAGGCAGTGCAGAATACCGTGGAGAACCAGGGCATGCTGGGAGGGAGAGACTAGATGCCATGGGGGGACTCTCTACATGCATGACCATACCTGCCTGGCAGCAACAATGATTTCTTAATAATACCATGCATTTAACACACTCTGCATATTGAGCCCTTTACAGGCGCTGTGAAAATAAGTGCTATTCCTCCACTCACTTTACTGAACTAAGGAATTCAACCCGCGACCACAGACTCCTGTCAGTAGCTAGTGTATTATACAGTTCTATGTGCCTCGCTCGTTGTCAACTTGCATGGCTTCATATATGAGTACAACCAAAGCGGTTGCTACCCTGACTTGGTCGCCAAATGACTCTCTCACCGAGGCACAACTTTTCCAGTCCTGGGAATCCCTGTGACAAATCACAATTTTCAGGTGTCTTAGTCCAATTATTTACATTTAATCCAATCAGGACTACAACTACCTGAATGCACTGTTTTGTTCAAAGGTAGCATGCCTGTTAACCTTAGGGTGATGTCTATCTAGGGCCTGCCATGACCTTCCACCACTCCTCGAGGTCTCCACAGACCTGAGAGAAGGCAGGACAAGACTCCTGCAGCGGAAAACAGCGCATCGCCAAGATGAGACCTCAAGAAAGGCACACGGGCAGGTGCACACGACATGCAGTCGCACCCGCGAGGCGGCAACAAGGGGTCCTCTTTCCATTATTGGCTACCAGTGAAAGACAAGGACAGGGCTGACGCTCAACTTGTCTAGGCTATCACTGGAACCGCCCTGGCCTCGTGAACACCCCCGAAGCCCCAGTAAACATCCTGTTTTTATTAACCATTCACTACTCTCTTTAAAATATACAGTTTTCAATGTAGCACCTATCTCCGCTGCTAATTGAGCCAGAAGGGTCTCCAGATTTTGTCAGGTAATCCACTCGCCCCTGACAACGTCTGATCAGCGAAATTTCCACCTCCATGTATACAGATTTACAACTTTTGCCAGGGTGGTGTTGAAAACTCACCCTCTCGAGGGTCATCCAGCACAGTAGCGGAGGCTTGCCCACTTGCCCATCATGGGAAGAGCCACCTTGACAGAGAGCTTCGTCAGCGGAATATGCATCAATATCTGTCATTGCTGGTGGAATTTCCACTAACAAACTCTTCCACTAAACTACATGTCCAAAGCGGGGTAATAGGGTCACCATCCCAGCCTTCTTAAAGTGAGACTGATATCCATCATACTGAATCAACAGACATGGTGGTGAGTTGGAGAAATGTTTACCACCCACAGGACACCCCATAGGCAGGGACACTGGGATTATGCAATCCTGTGGGCACAGCGGTTTCCACATAATTATAAACCTGCCTCATTTCCCAGTCAATTTGTCACCTGATGTATAATGAACAGATTTTAACATAAATATGTGTTTCTAGCTTAGACATATCCAAAGTCACTAAATATTGGCAACACGCTTCCTCGAAGTGAAAGGCTATTCCCAAATGTTGACTGGTCATCTCCAGTTGTTTATTGCTGTATTTCGATCTTCAACTGATACCAATGAGGTGAGATATGTGTGCAGTGTTGACGTGCAAAAACTACAAAATAATGAAGTCATACAATTACAAAATGTGCCACATATTTGACCTTTTTTTGCCTCATAACTTATTTACCCTGCTGCATATTGTGATCCTCTCTTGCCGCATAATTCCAGTGGCCCTACCTATAGGGCTGTTATACCCTCGGAGGAGCATGCAGTCAGCTGTTTCTTTTCTACACCAGGCCCTCTATATATATGCACAGTTAACTCTGTAGTCACCTGTATGCAGAGATCTCTGTCGGGTATTTGGCCAGCGTCCTTTCTTTACCAACAGTACATTACTTGTGCTCATTCTGAACACAAGGTCAATTGGCATTGTAAATGACAATGTCTTTTAGTTATGTTTTGGTTTGTAAAAAAAGAAAAGACATTATCATTTGCAATGCTAATAGTTTAAACTCTTGAAAATGTGAGACCTATTGCATTGCAATTGCTTGTTTACTGATGTCCCTAAGAACAGTTAATTCATTAAATGTTGTACAAAACGTGGTACAAGTCGATGAGCTCAGTACTGGTGAAAAGTGATTAAAGAAACATTGGCAAAACCAAGTCTCGCCTATACGAGAACTATTGGCTTTGTCAATCTATTTCAGCCATGTTGTACAGCACCATGGGTGCTGTACAGCATGCCTGAACGCATAAAAAAATGATGTGCTTTACTTTAATACTCAAAGTACGGCCCGGGGGCCGCATGCTGCCCTTCAGACCTTTACATGCGGGCCCCTGGGCAGAAGCAGCACTGGGCTGCTGTTTACTCGACTCAGGACTGACATGAAAAATAATGTTAAATATACAGTAAACACTTATTTAAATGTAAATTGCAGTTAGGGAAAATAAGCAACTAGGCCCTTACCTGTAGCGAAAGAAAGTAACAAGGCCTTTAACTTTAGGAATGCCTTCATTTTTAAAAGACCACAAATGTGTTCAAATAGAAAATGTCTTTTCAAAATTTAAAAAGTGTATTTCATTGACCTGTAGAACTATTCCACCTTAGCAAATCAAATTATAGCAGTACATTCAGAAGTATTTTTCTTAAAGTGATGTTTTTCAAACATGAATTTAGAAGCGTTCCTGCTTACCCCCATCCACCCAGACGATAACGGCATTAGTGATTACATCCAAGCACAGGGGATGTTTTTGAACAGGACACGTCCTGAAGTCATGTATTTCGAGTTCCTCTTAAATGTGATAATGAAGAAAAAGGAGGGAAATTGAAATAAAACAATTGCCCAGGGTCACACAATTTAGTCAAGTGGAGAAGCTGAGATTCATCCCAGGTTTTCTGGTTTCGCATTGAGCAATTGAGTTCAGCCACTAAATATACATGCTTTGCTTCCCCTACACCAACTTTACACCCCTGCTGGCATCAGTGCAGCCCTCGGTCACACCAAAGACAAAATTATGTGGCCCCCGGGAAAATGTTTGTGAGTACCCATGCTGTACATCGTTCAACAAAACATTGAAAAGGCCAATACCTCTTGTGCCGAAGAGAGACCTATTGGCTTTGCTAATGTTGGTTAAGCAGAGTGGTTTTGCATCGCCTTATGGATTTGTGTTCTGCTCCTTGAGCAGCTGGGCTTCAGGCTGCCAATAGAACCCTTTTGGGTTTTAGCATATCATTAGGAAGGGGGCTGTTGGAGGGTCTGCACTGTGCGCCATGTGGCCGGTGCTTTGCTGAACGCTTCTTCCAAGGCACACGCGAGATGAATAAAGGAATGCAAAGAAAGTCTCACCCGATATCCCAAAAATGTCTGATCAAGCATATTAAATCAGACTGTACAGATGTTTAGCTACAATCCCCAGCCGGCTTAAGTCAAGCAAGGAAAAAATATAGCTTTTAATTTGTTCCAACGGTTGTTTTCCAAACTTTCTAGTGAAGGCTTCACAGAAAAGAAAATTCAGAGGTTTGTGAACCAAACAATAGACCTCATGCGTGAACAAAAACAATGCCTTCTGCATCATGAGAACTTGTCGAAACGGAACGGCTTTTGAACAGCATAGCAGCAGGGCAGTGCGTAGGTAAGTTCGTTGCATCCACAGCAACATGGCCTGATCCCAGAAAGACCTCAGGGGAGCCTGCAATCAGGCTAAGGTACCAGCCACGGAGCACAAGCAGAAAGTACAAACCAGAAGCTGAAAGTTTAATCAAAAATTCGAGGGCAAATTAGCTACAATCACTATGGCAACCACGAGCAGAACCTGTGAGTGGTCTGAAACAGTCAGGTGAAGCGCAGAGAAGAACATAAACCATCCCGCGTGGCGGGGACGCAAACGAAAGCCTCCTGCCTGACTCTGAAAAGGTCAGCGTAGTGAACAATTCCCGTGTCTTCATCCACGCGCAAGGGCTCTGCAGGCGAAGATGACAAACAGGGCTTTGTTTTGTAATCTTCAGAAGACAGAGAAAGTGCGAGAAAAGCAAAGAAGGGGCATTTTACAACAAATGAAGGGGAAAAAAACATGCGAAGCTTCAGTGCGATTGTGCGAGCTCTTTTTGATATGTAATGAAGGTGACCACTTGTCAAGAAGCAGATTCTGGATAGTGAGCGAAAACAATCTGTAAGGGGCAGCATCACGGACACAAATTCTAGACAATGTCTCGTTGTACAGAAATATCAAATTAGAGCTTACTATCACACCTAATGCAAGTGACAGGCAGCGGTACCCTTCTTACATGCTTATTTTCCTTTACACTCCTCTTCTGTCTTCCGGTACCACAGCAGATAGACCCGGCGCAATGGAGGCAAGGTTGATAGGATGCCATGACAGGCCGCACTGGAGGGAATACACAGATTTTTATTGTGCTTACCTAAGGTGCGTCATTTCACTGGTACACACCTTTTTTAGGTTCAGGGCATTATTTTATGTTCTGTTATGTTAGGAGTTTTGTATAACGCACTGCTGCCCAAGGGCTTCTCTGCGCTGCGGAGCAGGAGATAGCGGTGGAGCATCGAATTATCTGGGAACAGCCATGTCTTCAGTTTTTTCTGAAGCTTATCTCGTTCATGAGTAGTCTAAGGTCTTTAGGCATGGAGTCCCAGAGTTTTGGCACTAAGGGGCCGATTATGATAGCGGATAATCTGCATCTTCCGGGCCGGCGGAAGCCACCGCCAGCCCGGAGAATGTGGATTATCCGCTGCGGACTGAGAAAAGACCCCCCCGCCAGATTAGGATGGCTGGGGCATCTTTTTTCACTCCGCCGCTTTTCCACTGCGGTCGCCTTCCGACCGCGGCGGAAAAGCTCTAACATGGCTTGCGGTGTCTATCAGACACCGCCAGCTATATTAAGATGGCAGCGCTTCTATGCCTTTCTACGGCAGCATTTCCGCCGCCGTGGAAAGGTATACGGTGTTTTCTTCGGGGGCCCATTGCAGGCCCCCAGGGGTGAAGGGGGGGTGCACATGGGGGGGTACCTATGGTACCCGCCTGCCTTTGCGTGCACAAAGCGGCAGGCACAACGCGGTGCCTTCAGCTTTGTGCATGCAAAGGCAAACATGCATTTTTTAACATTGCGGCGTGTGCTGCTTCAAGCAGCACCCGCCGCAATGTTAAAAATACAGGATGTGACCGCTAGGGTGGCGGTCACATCCTAATTAGCACGGAGTGACCGCCGCTGCCCCCGCGGATGGTCCCGCCTCCTCTGGGGTGGCGGATGGACGCAGGTTCGTCCGCCATCCTAATAGGCCCTAAGTGCGAGAATGATCTTCCTCCCCATCTAGATCGCCTTATCCTAGTGGTTTTGACAAGACGATCTGAGGAGGATCTTATGGCTCTTTCTGGTATATATGGGGTGATGAGTGCCTTGAGAGGGGCCGGCCCTTTATCGTTCATAGCTTTAAGTGCTAGGCATAATGCTTTAAATTTGACACTTGCCTGAACCTGTAGCCAGTGAAGTTGTCCCAGTGCACTTTTCGCTGATTCATGCCTGGGTATGTTTCTAAGAACTCTGGCTGGTGCATTTTGTACCACCTGCAATCCGCGCACCACGTATTTGGGTGATCACAGGAAAAGAGAGTTCCCATAGTCCAGACCACCAGGGACTATCTCAATGTTCTCTTGGTCTCCTCTGGAATGAGGCCTAGAATCTTATGAAGCATCTGCAGTATTCCAAAACCGGTGGCAGCCAGTTTCCAGGCTTGTGTTTCCATGGTGAGGTTTTGGTTTATCCACATTCTTAAATTCTTTATGGAGTTTTTGAGGACAGGAGGACAGCCCAATCCTTTTGGCCAGTCAATGGTGATCCACAGTGGGAGATTATTTCCCAGGAACATAAGTTCCGTTTTGTCATCCATCTTGCTACTTTTTCTATACAGGAAGCCACTAGGTTGTGATTAGATTTGGGGTCCTCCGCCACTGAGACTACCAATTGTGTATCATCAGCATAGGACACGATTGACAACCTAAATTCTTGGACAATCTCGGCCAGAGGTTGCATGTAGAGATTGAACAGAGTGGGGCTAAGGGCAGAGCCCTGTGGCACTCTGCATGTGATCTCTAAGATGTCTGAGCAGTGTCCGCATTCTGTAGCCAGAAAGGATCTATCATTTAAAAATGAAACTATCCATCTTAACACCATCGACGCTTATGGTTTTCCCCCCCTGTGCGGAAAATCTGGAATTCCTACTAATCATGACGAGCTCAGCTCGGCATGAGTGTCGAAGGTGTTAAAGCACATTCCTGTATCCCTGCTTTCTCCAGCCTGCAAATAAGTGTTTTGTGATCTACCGTATCAATGGCTGCACTTAGGTCGAGCAGCAGGATGACAGCAGTACCTCCCTGGTCGATGTTTTCCTTACGTTCCTCAGTGACTAACAACATGGCAGACTTGGTGCTGTTTGTTAGTTTGAACCCCATTTGGGTCTGATGTTGCACCTCGTTCTCCTCTAGGAACTGTGACGGCGTGCGGTTGACATGCTTTTCTGCAATTTTTCCTAGGGTGGGTAGGAGTGTGATGGGACAGTAGTTCCTTAGGTCTGTTGGTTCTAACTGTGGCTTTTTCAGCAGTGGTTCGACTATGGCATGTTTCCAAGCTTTTGAAACCTTCCCTCGAGTGAGAGATAGTGTGAGTAACTCTGTGGTGTTAGTCAGAGTGGAGTCCCACCTGGTATCAAAATATGTGGGGGTACTGGGTCTTTAGGGGAGCCTGATTTGATGTTTTGTAGAATCTTACTTGGGTATATTTGCTTAACGCTGCAAAGTGCATTAGTATGGTTCTCGCAATGTGCACCGTGGGATTCTTAGTTTTTTGAGAGTCTGGGTTATCTCTGCTCCCTTGCATGGAGTTGTAGATATTTTCAACTTTGTTTTCAAAGAAAACTGCTAGTTCATTACATCTCTCCTTAGATGAAGATTGCAGAGAGGCATCATGTTGTATTGACGTGAGGGATTTGATCACCTTGAAGAGTTCTCTAGAAGAGTGGGTGGGCGAGTATATTTTTTCCTGGAAATATCTAGCTTGGGCTGTTTTAATTTCATTGTAGTAGTGTCTGATCACTTTCGTATACAGTTCCTTGACGGTTGTATCATATGATTACCGCCAGTTCCTTTCAATTTTTTTACATGCTCTTTTCAGCGATGCGAGATGGCTGTTGAACCATGCTGTTTTTCTCTGTGTCCGACTGGTCCCTGTCCTTTCTCTCTTGCTCCAGTGTTCTGACGTGTCATTGAGTCATTTGGCCCAGAGTGAGTCTGCGTCGTTTACATTCCCTGACAGTGTCGGGGTTTGCCTTTCTAGGGACTCAATCATGTTATCAGGAATGGTTCTAGGCCATTTCCTGCCTGGTTTCTATACATTGCTCCCTGTGTTTTGTATTTGCGTTTTTGCCAGAAATAAAGGGATATAGAAATGGTCTGACCTGGGAACTGGTATGGGAGTGGCTATTTTTATTTTAGGATAGTTGGTAAAGATTGCATCTAATAAATGTCCATTTTCATGTGTTTTGCCGCTTGAACCAGCTGAATAAGTTGCATGGCATCCATATCTTGGGAAATCGCTTGGAGGTAGGGTTGTTTTGTTTATCTAGGTAAATATTTAAGTCACCTAATATGGTCATTGCACATTTGGTAGTGATACTCTGTGCTAAAAGATCGGAGAAGTGCTCCAGAAAAGTATTACGGGGTCCTGGTGGTCGGTAAATGAGCATTCCTGAGAAGGTTTGGGTGGGGTATAGCCTGAGGTTGAAAAGTATTGTGTCGCGGTTGAGAAGGGGTTTAGGGGAAACATGGCAACTATAGGTATCTTTATACATGATGGCAACTCTCTCTGATTTTTTCCTCCCTATCCTGTCTTCTGATGTTAAATCCTGGAGGAAGGGACATGACTAGGTCTGGGGTGGAGCATTCTTTGAGCCAGGTCTTGGTCACAAATAAAACGTTTAGTTGTTCCTTCTCAATTAAAAGTCTAATTTATTAGCCCCACTTTCCATCTTACTTTCCCTTCTATTTCTAATTTGGGACTGCTTTAAGTGAGAAATCTCCTCACTCACCATGATTTTGCAGTGGGTGGAAGTAGTCTTTCTTCCTTCCAGGTTTTCCGGTGCAAATGTGTGTGCACATTGTGGGGTATCAGCCAGCCTCAGTTGTGTAAGTTCTTTTCTGCTGTATCGTTTGCCTCCTTGTGTATTATAGTCGTGACACGCAGGGTTCCTGGCCCATGGCCCGGACTAGACGCAGACAGGCGCAGAGTGTTTTGCCTTTGGCATGCCAGTGGCGCGTCCTCGCTTCAGCCGCCATTTGTATGCGTTTCCTCTGAGCAACTAGAGTGCTTACTTCGCTCCCTCTATGGTGTACTCGGGTGTATACTCCTCTCTATGGTCTTTTTCCTGCCCCACCCGGACATTCATTCAGTTAGTGTGGAGCCAGAGCAGTAACGCCTGCTAGAGATGTGTGAGTACCTCCACTTATGTTAGATTGTTTGGTTAAATTCAAATTCACTTCCAATCAAATTCAGGTCCTTTAAGACAGTTCACATAAAATCAGGATAACAATTTTAAAATGAGTTAAAAGTTTTAAAACATTCCAAAAAGAATTCCCATGCTGTGGGTGTAACGCACTAGTGCACTTCGAGCTTGCCTTATCCTTCTACTCCGCTGTGCCTCCGTGCTTCAGCCGCCAATTGTATGTGTTTCCCCTGAGCAACTAGAGCGCTGACTTTGCTCCTTCTATGGTGCGCTAGGGTGAATACTCCTGCCCAGCCCCGGACAGCCATCCAGTCAGTGTGGAGCCTGAGCAGTAACCTCCGCTAGAGATGATTGAGTACCTTCACTTATGTTACATTGTTTGGTTCAATTCAAATTCAACTCTAAAATAGCTCCTTTAACACATTTCACATAAAATCAGGATAACAATTTTAAAATGATTTAAAAGTTTTAAAACGTGCCAATAAGAATTTCTACGCTGTGGGTGTAACACGCTTATGCTCTTCGAGCTTGCCTTATCCTTCTACTCCGTGATCTTTGTTCACAGTTGTTTATTTCAGTTGGTCTGCAACAATAAAACTCCCAGAAATCACTTATTTGTTAATTAAAAACCAACAGCTGTGAATAAATTGTCTCTATAACTGGCAGGCATTTTATAACCCAAAGTCTACAGGACTGGCAGGGCAGGGAGGCCAGCAGCTGAAGTTGAGGGTATGTGTAGCAAGCACTTACTTTAATGCATTATGCTGCTAATGCTTATTTGTATAATCCCAGCAGCTTTGAAAAAGAAAGATATGGCGGTTTACAGATAAACAAAAATGGATTGTTCTATGCAGGATTATTGTGTTATTAAAGTATTATGGCTTTCCTTGCAGGTACATCTTGTCATTACTGAATGATCAAGGAATTGTTATTTGTGCATTGGATAATAGAAAATAGTTCTATCGTTTGAGCCACATGTATTGAAAGCAAACTTTTGGGGGAAGGGAAAGGGGGGAAGGACTCACAGATTTTAAAATAGAAGGTTTTATGTTTAAATCTTTATAGGAAGATTATGTCACTCTTATCATAGAGAAGCAGACGCACCACGCTAATATAATAATAATTCCACATTTTTAAAGCACAAATTTATCACCCCTAAGAGTTTCCAGGCACTGTGGGGATGTCGGGGAGATTAAGTGAGCTATTGCCCAGAGTCACATGATGCTGACCTGAGCGCCGCCGTTGCCAGGGATCGAACCATGAGCCCCGGCGCTTCGGAGTCAGCCGCTCTGGGTGCTGCACCTCACATATAATGCCTACAATGTCTTGTTCCAGTTACCCCAGTGGGGTAATTCAAGAACTTCCTGGCAAGACCCAAGCACTCCATTTGCTCTCTCTTCACTGCTGCCTGCACATACACAGGAGCCTGGTGAGGAGTTGTGTTTCCAGCTTTAAAATAGATAATACAAGGAAATGCCTCAAATTAGACCTATGCTAAGGAGAAGCCTGTCATGTTTTCATGCACTTATCAAACTGGCAGCCAATAACAGCTGTCATGCACAGTCTTGCCATCAACAATGTCATTTCAAATGTTACAGTGATGTTATTAATGATGTTATAGAACATTTCATGAGTGACATAATATGTGGGGTAACTAGCTGTGCCTGTTTAGGACGTGAGGTATATTTATCTTAGGGCATGAGTCATAGTTACAAGAGATAACTGTAACTGGTGAATTTCAGTGTTTTTAACATTTTTAAATGTTACGTTGTCACCTTAACCATAATATCACCTAATTTATTTGTTTTTTTCAATGAATTTCTAGGTTTGTTTTTTTAATGAAAAGGCATATTTTATTACTGTTGTTAAGCAAATCCCTAATGGAGCATGGTCAGCCAACTGCCTGCAGCACACAGCCTTTGGCTGTGCACAGGGTGGGGTTGGCCATATGCCAAGCCCTGAAACCAACCCTCTACATGCAGCCAACATCCTGCTGCGCATGATCTTCCGTGTGAGGTGTGGGTTTGGGCAAAGGGTCTGTCTGCACTCATGCAGACCCCATTCCCGGGGCTGATTTGTCAAAAAAAGTGGGCGGGATGCATTGCTCCCCTCCCAGAGCCTTTACAAGCTCTATAGCTTGGACCTTTTCAGTTAAGGGAAGGGGTGTCAGCCCCTCTCCCGAGTCACTGCAGGCCCCGGGGTCCCATACCACAGTGCTATAAGTTCTTATTTAAAGGGATGGGGTTGACCAGCCCCACTGAGCCTTTACCGATCCAGGGTCCCCATCCACCGGAGCCTTTAATTTTTTTAAGTGCATGGGGCACCCTCCCTATGCCTTTATTGCCCCATGGATCCTATCCCCTTGGGAGTCTATTTTTTTATGGGGAAGGGGGGCATGAACCCCTAGGTACCCCATTCTGGGGACTTATGTGCTACTAGGAGGGTGCCAAAGTGCCGACCTGGGACACGCACCAAACAGGACATTGACCCCCAAGGCCCCTCTGGATACCTGCGTGAACCCAGCCTGGTAACAGGAGCAGCTGTTTCTAGTGCTCCCACCGAGCACGAGCAATCTGAGTTTCCCTGCCCGCAAGAGTGTGGACAGGCAAACACAAGTCTACTCCCACCCGGCTGGAGCATTTTCAAAGTTCCTACTGGGGGGGAGCACATTTGTTTTCCCTGCTTGTGCTCCTGTTTAAACTTTGGCCCCAGGGGATGGGTATTCCGGGGCCTCAACAAAGCAAGGGGATGGGGCCTTTGCACCCGCTCCCTTTTGTTTTTACAGTGGCCCCAGCCACCATTTCCTTTTTTTAAATGCTGCATTCCCGCAGGAGTGATTGCATTTTTAAAAATTATGTTGGCCCCAACAGGGATCCCCCACAAAGACCCTAGAGGTGTAGGCCATCCCTACCATGCTCCCTTATATTATTTTTGAAAATTAAATTCTGCACACAGGACTTTGTCCCCAGAGTCCTGTAATGGCTGCTGCAACATGAAGAGTGCTTGCTCCCACAGGAGCGTGTCTCCTGTGGGAGCAAATTGGTCCAAGGGAAAAAAACGCCCCCTGGGATAATCAGAACGCTCAATTTGTAAAAATTGGGTTTGAGGTACTCGCACAAGAGTTCCTCAACTTGAACTGTTCCAATATACCAATAATATTTAACAAAAACAGTTGAACATATTTACATCAAATAATAAAAAGCATGCCTTCTGGACCAAGATCCATCTTCCTGCCAAATTTGGTCTAATTCTGTTCAGTCCTTGTGGCTATATCACGTTCCAAAAATGTAAATGGGCTTTGAATGGGGGTTTTGCGTTTTGGGACACCCCTTTATCTCTACAATCAGTTGCCGAATCATCCCAAAATCTTCTAGAAAGGAGCTAAACCAAAACAGCACTTTTTAGAAAGTTTTGTGAAGATTTGTCAAACACTGCCAAATTAAACAAACCAAACCAAAAAAGCCCTTCCCTTTGGAAACATCATCATAACTATAATTGCCCAGTGGTGATTACCATCTATATGTATGTATAAACAAGCGCACACACACACACACACACGCACACACACAAACACACACTTATCTTAATCACTTACTCTGTGTGGTAAAAGTCATGTGTGGTAAAGGCATCAGCGGGTATAAGCATGCATGCTGAAGGCTGAGTGTTAAAGGCATTGCCTGGTTAAGCATGTGTGGTAAATGTTATATCCCTAATATATGTTCCATCTGCTTAGCCGTACGAAATTTCATGTTCTCAAAACTGAAGATCCCTCCAACACCACTCAATTTTTTTATGTACATTTGTTTTGTTTGCTCTGCTTTGTGAATTAATTAGTGGTAATATTGCACCTCTTTCCGCAGGCTAATCTTCCCATCTGTAGCAGAAAAAATCTCCCTTGCTCCTCAAAGTCATTGTCACATTAGCCATTGCTGTCAGTACAGCTAATTGAAGGCTGTCTGACTCAAGGGTCAGTTTAATGAACAACCAAGAAGTTAAGAGATCAAGCTGAACATTTTTCCCAGACCTATACATTTTTAAAAGGCAATGATGGGTAGTGGATTTATTAAAAATAAATTCCCCTATTTCATATTAAGATTTCTGTAATTGTTTCAAAAGTAAATGTCAAACCTGATCAAGACTTCCCTTTAAAGCAGCCTTAGCGTGTCTGAAAGTTTTCAATAGCTTCTTTACAGTATTTTGAAGTTGTGATTCATGGCTCAAGCTGATTATGATTTGGTCAGGTATGTTCATTCAGAATGTAAGGGAGCGTGATATAAATATTCTCCCATGGGAACTGCGGGCTTTTTCTAGTACTGTGCAAGCTGCTTAGAATCTTGTATGGGAGTCAGAAAATGTTTAAAGTCTGTGCATCCCGAAAAGTAAATTTAAATATTTCAATCAATAAATGCCGTTATTTGAAGCCTACCCTCTATCACAGGAGTTATAATGAGAGAGCGCAATTTGAGTAAAATGTAGAAGTGCACCATATTTACATGTAAGATGCACAAATTTAGTTAAAGCACATAAGAGTGTTGAAATTATAGGATGCATATACTCACGAGTGTTTAATCAATATAGAATGCATATTTTAGGAGTGTGAAGCTAATGTGGTAATGTTTAGAAATGTTAGAATGCTATTAGATTCCATGTTATGTGGCTGTTGCAGAAGAGAATGTAATGCTGCCAAACGTAGAAATGTGCAGGCCTCATGGCAATGTATGAAGAACGAAAACGTGCCTTTACATTTTCACATAAGATGGAATTACTATTATTCAGAATATTATTGATCATACGTTAAAGTTATGTTTTATAGAAGTGTTTCATATAATCAGAGTGTAATAGGTTAGAATATTGTTTTAGGCTAACAAATAAAGGTTCACAAAGTGCAGGCCTGTTTCAAGTAATTTAGTAGGCCTGGAAAGATAAAGTCGTTTCTTTGATCTGCATGTGCTAGTTAATATCGGGTCTTGTTAAGCATAAATTGCAGACCATGTTCGAAGTTTTACTGCTTGGAAGATAAGCTGGAGGTCGGAATTTGGGGCCCAATTCATGGGTGTCTGTTTGCAGGTGTGAGGGGGTTCCAATCAAGAGTGTGATGAATAGAGCTCTGTTCTGGGAGACAGGCACAGGCCTGGAGGAGGCTTCAGGAATTTCCTGGGGGATACCGGCGTGCCGAGAAGAGCCTGAGAAGCAAGGTCAACGCTAACAAGAAGCCCAGAGGAGTATCAGTATGGAAAAAGCCAGAACCGACACCACGTGAGAGGTGTACGTGAGGGGCGTCTCTGAGGGGCGTTTCAACGGTAATTGTGATTTTGTATTAGGGACAGCACCCTGGGGTGGAGTTAGAGCAGATGGCCTGAGGAACCTTAGAGAGCGGATGGGTAGGCAGAGAGGGCACAACTGCGATGCACAGATTTACAACAGAGACTAAGGGAAAGTGAGTGAACTTCTTTGGAAGTCACCACGGCTGACACCTTTTTAGGTTAAGATCCTGCTAAGTAGGGATGTCACTTAGTCTAGTGTAGGGACAGTCTAACCTGGATTTTTCTCCCTTTTGTAAATGACGCTCAAGTTACAACTTGTGTCTATTCTTGCAAACCTGCTGATCTTTGAATTAGTCTTGGTGATATTTTTCTGTCGCCTAAGATCGTTTAGAGAATTCATGTTTGTATTGGTGCCAGTATATCTCTTGAACCTTATATTGAGATGTTTGTATCTTCAGTTATCTTTGGCTTTATAATAAAACTTTAAAACTTATTCGTGGTAAGTGGTTCTTCAGAGTTGTGCAAATTATTGGATTGATTAACCTGGTAGTGGATTGCTTTTTACTCTATGACAGGCAACAAAGGTTCAGTCGACCTAGGTGGGGATTTAGATCTAGAGTAATCAGATAAGAGATCAAAAATCCCGCCGTCCCAGTTGGTAGCAGTTTAGGATGGTTGCCTTCTAGAGGAAGGTGATCTAGACTAGGTTAAGATTACCCCGAGGCCCCTAGAGATCGAGAGATGACCAGCAGAAGAATCACCTGCCGAAGAAGGTGCTGACGGTGCGAGAGAAAAGCAGCAGAGTCGGTCGAGAGTGAGTATAATAAGGGTCATGCGTTGTCAGATTGCGGTGTTTTGTGTTGTATTTGTGTTGTAATGTCATGCGGAGCTGAATGCCTGTAGTGTGATTGAGGCAGGGTTGTGAGCGCGCGCAACCTGGTGAAAATCTTAAGTTCAGAGAAGAGCTTAAGTGGTTCGGGTGTATCGGACATCCAGAGTAATTGTCGACCATTGTGAAGGGGGTCATGAGGTACCATTGATCGCCCGCAGGACCGAGATAGGGGGAACGCAAGAGTGAGTGTATGGGTAACGGACGCTGGTCGGAAGTTACCGTGTGTAAGTAACCTATCAGTTAAGACGACTGTCTGGACGTTCGCGGAAAGACATTTCGTCAGTTAAGGTGACAATTACAGTTAGACTGTGGACGTACAGTCAAGAAAAGTGATCGCTTGGTCGGAAGTAATCATTTTTCAGAGTATGAATGGGACGCATGCATGACCGGGAGACGAGCTGAGAAAGGAGGGGAACTGCTGCGAGAGGGAGACGAGTGACGTCAGAGAGAACCGCGCTGGGATAGGTCGGTTAGCAAGAACCGCGCTGAGATTGGTGGATTGTCATCAGGAAGTAAACAAACGCAGGGAATTAAGGAAAATTGTAGATTTTGAACATGAAGTGTTTTAAATGTTTGAGAGGGATCTTTAAGAGAAACAGAAGGAACTCCTATTACGGGGAAGAGGCCCCGCCAGAGGGTACACCAGCTCATTATATGGCTACGAATGTTGGGTTGCATACTATACTGTGGATTTCTAATTGGAGTAAGATTATAGAAGGGAACGAGGAACTGACTTTTCCGAAATACGGAACGTTTAGATTAGAAGTGTTGCACCAGTTAAAAGCAGTTATGTCCTCGATGAGGCCTCTGCCCAGACCAACACAGTTTGAAGCCCTTAATGTGTGGATTAGGGCGGCGCACAACAGGAACCAGAACAGGCGTCAAGAAAGAGTGAGACGATCGGTAAGGGCAGTGCAAGACGCCAAATGGGATGAGGAAGCCAAGAAATGGAGAGTGCAGACTATTGAAGTAGATAAATTGTACCCAGTGATAGAAGTTACAGGAGATAAAAGAACACCAGAAGAGGATGATGAGAGCGAGACAGAGGATAGCCTGATAAATAGGTTGTTGATAGACAGACCGCCTCCGTACTATAGAGAGATGAAAGGTGCCGAGCTCCCAAGGGAAGATAGGGTTGGCATAGGGGAGTATAGACCACTCCCTATAACGGATTGGGAACCCACCAAAGGTGAGGAAACACCTCAACCTAGTCCGGTACAGAGAGAAGTCGGAAGGTTTGTGGTACCAAAGGTGCCAGAAACGGAGCATGCTAGGTCCTATCAATTGCCAGATGCTCTTCAAGTACCCGTTACAATAGGTCCTATAGTATCGATTTATGACCCAGAGAAAGCACGAGAGAAGGAACAGGTGCGACTAGACAGAGAGAGAACAGAAATGGAAAGAAGGAATAATATGACCAATGCTCGAAGGCAGTTACCAGGACCAAGAGATCGGAGCACCCCATTAAATTCAGCAGTGGATCCCATAATAGACCAGGGGGGTTAGAGAGGACCGATGGATCTGAGGGGACCACGGCCGAAGTCCTTTAAGGAGTTGAGGGCTGACTTCAGAGAGTGGGATGCTAACACAGGAACCCAGAGTAACAGGCCAGGAGCGGAAGCTGAGTGGGGAAGTCGAGGCGATGGAACATTGTCTCACTGTGGGGCTAGTGAAAGCGGTCAGGAGTGTGATGGCAAAAGCCAGGAGAGTAGAGGAGCTACACGTCGTTTCCATAGTGGAAATGGACAGGAGCAAGAGGATAGAAGTACAGAGTGTGGAAGGGCGTCTCATCTCATTCACAGTGAGGGAGACCGAAGGACGCAAGAATACAGGGACAGCTTTAAGTGCACTCACCATGCACCTGGCGATAGGAGACAACATTGGGATCGCGGGAACATGGGGAGCTGTGAAGGGTCCTATCATGTGCTGAATGATACTAGACGGCAGGGGAATTGCGAAAGCATGGGGAATAATGGAGAGTCTTATCATGCGTCCAGAGAAACCAAACAGAATGGGCAATGTGGGACTGTGGGGAATAGAGCATTGTTTCACCACACACCAAGAGGGGATGGAACTGCGTGGGACCTAGAGAGATGGGAACATGGGAGGACTCCCCATAACTCGCCTGAGCCCAGGCGTAGGGCTCGGAGCTGGGATGGGAGAGATGTCAATGGACTCTCTAGAGATAACACACTGAAAGCTGAGATAAAGGCAAGAAGGCTCGATGTAACCAGTTTAAAATCTGCTCTGGATGAGATAATAGATGGTACGTTGCCTTTGGAAAGGATTGACATGTACGAGCAAGATGAGGTGCTGTTTATAGCAAAGGATATTACTCGGAAGGCGAGAGCAGTACACGAGAAATTATCTGAATTGGCAGACAAGTATATGGTAGACTTGTCGAGAACAAAGGCCTTACAGGGTAACCATAGGTTGCATTATTCAGATCAGGACCTTGATGAGAGGAGGACAATTGGATTAAAAACACACATAAGGGAACGGATCACAGGAATAAGGACATGGAGAGATCTGGATAAATGGGAAGAAAAGTGGTCCAAGAAAGGGACTGTCAGGCGGAGCACAATTGTGATGTCCCCGGAGGGAGGGCTACAGAGGATGGAAGCATACCCTTTGCGAGAAATAGCGAATGGGAACTATGTGCATGTGCCCAGAAGTAGGGGGGTTTAGCGGCATTTACCAATTCCTTTCCTAAGCTGAGGGAAAATCCTGTGGAGTGGTACAAACAGGTAGAGAGGTTTGTAAAAATCTCTAAAGTACTGTGGATTGACCTGAACACCTTATTTGATATTGTGGTCCCAGGAGACTTGTGGACAGCATGCAAGGTTAGTGTTGAATGGCCCACATCAGAACCAGAGAGAGATGCCTATACTAATGGACCGTCAGAAAGAGTAATGGAAAAATATGAAAGGGTAATGACATGGCTGAAAGAGAAGGTGCCACCGCAGGACATAGATTGGGTGAAAATAGATCGAACTAGGCAGGAACCCAAGGAGACAGTCCATGAATATTATGAGCGATTGTTGAAAACGTTCAAACAATACAGTGGACTAGACGTAATGGATCCCAAAGACATAGGACAGTTTGTGTAGAAATTCGTTTTTGGGATTGAGACCTGATATTTGTTTGATGATTCAGCAACATGTAATTTGCTGGCAAAACAAACCATTAGATGAGATCTTGAGATACGCAAGGTATTGCAGTGATGAAATAGATTCAAAAGCCAAAAAACTTAAGGCGAAGCTGATGTTGGCTCAGATGCAGTCGGCTGGAAAGGGTGGACAGCAGCAACAGGGAACAGGGACCATGGGAAGAAGACCAAATAATCAGAATAGGGACAACAAGGAAAATCCGAGACCTAGAGTAGACCTGGCTACCTTGAAGAAGACGACAAAGTAAATGTAAATGTAAATGTAAATGTATAGGCATTTATATAGCGCACTACTTACCCGTAGGGTCCCAAGGCGCTTCAACCGCTGCGAAACCCTTCCTGGCTTCCCTGAGAGATGTTCCCTTAATGGGTATATCCAGGGTGAGACGAGGCATCCCCGGCGGTCTGGTGGGGCCGTTAGTGAAGATGAGGCAAGCTAATGCCCAGAGTTGCCGAGTGTGATCGCTGATCAGAGTGGGCACAGAGGCGAGAGAATTATCGAGTCCGCTGACCCTGGTCCAGAAACCTGCCGCGCCGTGATTCGAACCCTGGTCCCGGGCCGTCCTCTGCTCTCGGGTCTGCCGCCTCTAACCAGTGAGCCACACTACTTACATTTACATTTACATTTACATTTACATTTACATTTTCAGATACCATTCCAAGCTGAGTGGTTCGCAGTGATTGACCTTTGCCAGGCCTTCTTTTCAATTCCATTAGATGAGGAGAGCCAGTTTCTTTTCGCATTTAAGCTGGAAAGTCGCGTATTAACATGGTGTCGTATCCCACTGGGGTATACAGAAAGCCCATCGATTTTTAACCAGCTGCTGAAGAAAAATCTTGAAAGTCTAGTACTACCACAGAACTCGGTTCTAGTTCAGTACATAGACGACCTACTTGTTGCGTCAGAAACAGAGGAAGCTTGTAAAATAGACACCATCACCTTGTTGAACCATTTAGCTGAGAATGGACACAAGGTGTCTCCGAGCAAATTACAGTACTGTCTGACAGAAGTACAGAACTTGGGTCACCGAATTGAAAAAGGGAAATGGAAGGTGTCACCAGACAGGATAGAGGCGATCATGAAAATGAATTCGCCCACGACCTAAAGAGAGGTCAGGATGTTACTAGGAATGGTTGGTTATTGCCGACAGTGGATAGCTAACTTTTCCCTGAAAGCAAAGCCCTTACAAAAACTGACGCACAAGGAGGTGAGTGATCCGGTACCATGGGACAAGGATTGTTTGATGGCATTTCTACAGCTGAGAGAGGACTTGTGTCGTGCTCCTGCTTTGGGAATGCCGGATTACGAAAAACCATTCTTACTTTACTGTTGCGAAAGAGAAGGTTGTGCTTTGTCAGTCCTAGCCCAAATCCATGGAAATGCCCGTAGACCAGTTGCATATTTCTCGGCTACTTTAGACCCAGTAGCCGCAGCGTTGCCCTGTTGTCTCAAATCTGTTGCTGCAACGGGTGTCAGCATTGAAAGGTGTGAGAGTATAGTGATGGGACACCAATTAGTGGTGTATGTACCTCATTCTGTAGAATTGTTAATGACCAGGACCAAGACACAGCACTTGACCAATAATAGGCTCACGCGCTACGAGCAAGTTATTCTTGCTGCGGAGAACGTGACCCTTAAGAGGTGCTCTGTTTTGAATCCTGCTACTTTGATGCCACTCCCTAATGATATAGAAGAAGAAGAATGTGAAGATCACGATTGCCTTGATGTAACTGAACTATGCACCAAACCGAGACCAGATATTGTGGATGAGCCGTTGACTGACCCTGATGAAATTTTCTTTGTTGATGGCTCATGTGTAAGAGACAATATTGGTCAGTTGAGAGCAGCTTATGCTGTTTGCACCATTACCGGAGTTGTGGAAGCCGTTTGCCTGGAAGGAGTACACTCCACTCAGGTAGCTGAAATTATTGCATTGACACGTGCCTGTTTAGCAGGTAGCAAAATTCGAGTCACCATTTACACCGACATCCAATATGGTTTCGGGGTAGTTCATGACTATGGGCAATTGTGATCTCAGAGAGGTTACATGACCTCCTCAGGTTCACCTATTCGAAATGGGGAATTTGTACGACTGTTGTTAGAAGCATTACAAGGTCCGGCAGCAATTGCCATTGTCAAATGTGTAGCCCATACGAAAAATACAGATTTTGTATCCCAGGGAAACAGATACGCAGATGAGGTCGCACGCTACTGTGCAGAGCAAGGATACTCTTTCACGGAAGTGGAAGTGGGGGGGACACAGGAAAAGACAGAGCTAACTATGATGCTAGAAACTGTAGACACCTGGGATGATTTAAAAGGCATACAAGAGAACACATCCGATTTTGAGAAAAAGACATGGGAAACTGCAGGTTGTGTAAAAAGTGAAATGGATTTGTGGATTTCAGCAGATGGAAGGGCAGTATTACCAAATGAATTAGTGAGTCCAATGGCAAGACAGATACACGGCCCAGTACATCTAGGAAGAGATGCCATGTTGCGGGTATTTAGGCAGACTTGGTATAATCCCAAGTTTAGAGTAGCCGCAGAAGCAGTATGTCAGAGGTGTGTAACATGTCAGCAATTGAATGTAGGGAAAAGGACACCAGTTACGTTGAGTCACATTGGGAGGTCTGGTGGTCCTTTCAACCGGATGCAACTAGACTTTATTGAGATGCCAAAATGCAACTGCCTCAGGTATGTTCTGGTGGTTGTCTGTATATTTTCCAGATGGGTCGAGGCATACCCTACACGCAGGTGTGACACACTCACAGTAGCAAAGTTGTTGCTTAGAGAGTTAATACCACGCTTCGGGGTGCCGGCCTCTTTGGACTCAGATAGGGGAACACATTTCAACAGCGAAGTTGTGAAGATGCTCTGCTCTGCATTGAATATTGATCAGAAGTTGCACTGTAGCTATCGACCAGAGGCTTCCGGAATTGTGGAGCAGATTAATGGGACGATAAAGTCCCGAATTGCCAAAGTGTGTTCATCGACATCCTTAAGCTGGCCTGATGCACTGCCATTGGTACTCATGAGTATACGTAGCACACCAGACAGGAGAACAGGTCTCTCTCCGCATGAGGTTCTAATGGGGAGGGCAATGAGACTGCCATCAGTTCCAACTGCAGCTTTGTTGAATATCACAGATGATCTGATCCTGGACTATTGCAAGGGACTTTCTGATGTCATTCATTCTCTGTCTCTTCAGGTGCGGGCTGCTGAAATTCCATCGTCCAAAGACCTGTGCCACGACCTGTGCCCTGGTGATTGGGTCGTGGTGAAAAAGCACGTCCGGAAGAATTGCTTGGACGTGCGTTGGAGAGGACCCTACCAGATAATCTTGACAATGAATACTGCTGTTAAGTGCGGAGGGCTGCCAAACTGGATACACGCCTCCCATACACGAAGAGTTCCAGCACCCCTGGAAGAAACAGCTCCTCTCGCGGATGAAAATCCAGCTGTGGACGAAGAATCAATAGAGGGGACCAGCCAAGCTGTGGGGTTGTCGGAGGAAGCTGGGAGCGTGTCAGATCAAGTGGAAGAAGGACAGGACGACAGTGAAACTGACGTTGCCACAGAAGGAGAAAGTTGCTGTGAGTACGGATCAAACACTGATCAAGCCGCAAGTGATCAAGAGTCGAGTGTGAGGACAAGAAATAGGAGAACAAGGCGTGGAGAAGCTAGTTGGCCTGAAAGGAAGAAGAGGCCGAGCTTGAAGTCAACTCCAGGAAGAACCCTTGCTCCTATATCCGAAGACTCAGACCTGGACGAAGTTGCACAGAATCAGGAAGCGGAGGGCCCAAGGAGATCAAGGAGGGTGCGTGTACCCTGCAGAAGAAACGCCACTCCTGAGTGGACCTACCTGGCAGCAGATGTCTTGTGCACGGAGATCCGGGAGGGTGAGGGAAGTGACAGTGACCAGCACTGATCCAATCATAACGTTGGAGGTGGCGTTGTTGGTACCTGGAGTAGAAGCTGAAGGGTTGCTGACACTCACTATTCCCAATCCTCCTTATCTGAGCAGAATAAGAGAACTGGTTTTAAATAGAGTAGAATTTCCGACTTTTGGTACAACGGTATCAGCACTCGAGGAGACCATTCTTCGCTTAGAACTATTAGAATACGTGATTAGAGCTGCTGGAACACGGGTGATTGTAGGCACCTAAAGACTTTTGTAAATAAGCAAGATTGAGAAGATAACCTAGCGCCAAGTGGAAGAAGAAGAAATTTAGGGACTCTTCCATTTAGTTGACGAGAAGGGCTAGGGTTGTCTGTTGCTATAGTTCAAAGGACTGATTTTTCAAAAGGGATTGTCAGCTTCCAGGTGTAGTTCGAAAAGACTGAACAAGCAAAGAAGACTGTTAAAGGTACAAAGAGAAAAGACTTTGTGTTGAAAAAGAAAACTAAAACTACACTGTCTTGAGATCATGGAGGCCGGCAACCCGAACCGCAAAGCAAAATGCATAATAGGCACACTTTTAGCGGGAGTAATTTTTCTTATAGTTTTAGTAGTTACTGTATCATACATAGTGGGACATGAAAATGAAGTGAAAGCAACAGAAGCAAAGGTTATGGTAACATCGAAACCTACTACGAGTTCTGTTTGATTCAGTTTGTTCCTTCAGTGATGGTGTTGTGATGGTGATGACCCCTGAAGGTCATCAAAGGGGGAACTGAGAGAGCGCAATTTGAGTAAAATGTAGAAGTGCACCATATTTACATGTAAGATGCACAAATTTAGTTAAAGCACATAAGAGTGTCGAAATTATAGGATGCATATACTCACGAGTGTTTAATCAATATAGAATGCATATTTTAGGAGTGTGAAGCTAATGTAGTAATGTTTAGAAATGTTAGAATGCTATTAGATTCCATGTTATGAGGCTGTTGCAGAAGAGAATGTAATGCTGCCAAATGTAGAAATGTGCAGGCCTCATGGCAATGTATGAAGAACGAAAACGTGCCTTTACATTTTCACATAAGATGGAATTACTATTATTCAGAATATTATTGATCATACGTTAAAGTTATGTTTTATAGAAGTGTTTCATATAATCAGAGTGTAATAGGTTAGAATATTGTTTTAGGCTAAGAAATAAAGGTTCACAAAGTGCAGGCCTGTTTCAAGTAATTTAGTAGGCCTGGAAAGATAAAGTCGTTTCTTTGATCTGCATGTGCTAGTTAATATCGGGTCTTGTTAAGCATAAATTGCAGACCATGTTCGAAGTTTTACGACTTGGAAGATAAGCTGGAGGTCGGAATTTGGGGCCCAATTCATGGGTGTCTGTTTGCAGGTGTGAGGGGGTTCCAATCAAGAGAGTGATGAATAGAGGTCTGTTCTGGGAGACAGGCACAGGCCTGGAGGAGGCTTCAGGAATTTCCTGGGGGGTACCGGCATGCGGAGAAGAGCCTGAGAAGCAAGTTCAACGCTAAAAAGAAGCCCAGAGGAGTATCAGTATGGAAAAAGCCAGAACCGACACCACGTGAGAGGTGTACGTGAGGGGCGTCTCTGAGGGGCGTTTCAATGGTAATTGTGATTTTGTATTAGGGACAGCACCCTGGGGTGGAGTTAGAGCAGATGGCCTGAGGAACCTTAGAGAGCAGATGGGTAGGCAGAGAGGGCACAACTGCGATGCACAGATTTACAACAGAGACTAAGGGAAAGTGAGTGAACTTCTTTGGAAGTCACCATGGCTGACACCTTTTTAGGTTAAGATCCTGCTAAGTAGGGATGTCACTTAGTCTAGTGTAGGGACAGCCTAACCTGGATTTTTCTCCCTTTTGTAAATGACGCTCAAGTTACAACTTGTGTCTATTCTTGCAAACCTGCTGATCTTTTAATTAGTCTTGGTGATATTTTTCTGTCGCCTAAGATCGTTTAGAGAATTCATGTTTGTATTGGTGCCAGTATATCTCTTGAACCTTATAATGAGATGTTTGTATCTTCAGTTATCTTTGGCTTTATAATAAAACTTTAAAACTTATTTGTGGTAAGTAGTTCTTCAGAGTTGTGCAAATTATTGGATTGATTAACCTGGTAGTGGATTGCTTTTTACTCTATGACAGGCAACTAAGGTTCAGTCGACCTAGGTGGGGATTTAGATCTAGAGTAATCAGATAAGAGATCAAAAATCCTGCCGTCCCAATAACACTCTTCATATATGCTTCCCACCTCTTTCGAACACCTCCATGTGATTGAAAACACCCTGGAAGTACAGTGGTTTCTCCCCAGGACAAAGCTCTTTCAGATCCTGGGGCCTTAGACTTTCAACCACCTTCTTCTGCTGGTTTGTCTCTAAAACTAGAGTGTCATCTTTAAAAGAAAGATCAACGACCCTTTGATAACCAACTACTTCCCACTGCTCAATTCTCAGCAGTACAGGACCATGACATATTAGCTTGTTAAGCAGTGTATATTAGGTAACCTTCTCTGACTTTCTAATCACTAAGTCGGTTACTCATTGCTCATTCACTCCCTCTCAAGTCACTCACTGACTCAATTTCAAGTCAGTCATTCACTTGCTTGATCACTCACTCTCTAATCAGTCACTCACATTCCATCCTTCACCTTCTTACTCATGTGCTCCAACACAACTCCCTGCCTTATCTGCCGCCCACTCATTTACCTTCTCAATAACTCACTTTCCCTCACTCAGACACCCATTCAATCTTTCCCTTGCATACCTTCAATGTCTCACTTGCTCATTTGCATCATATCAGGGGATAACAGATGACAACAAGAAGATGACTATACAGAGCTGCTCCCTATCAGGGGAAGTGTAGAAGTGCACAAAGTCCCGATTGAAAGCTCATTCTAAATGTAGGAGAACAAATGTGTAGGATTAAGGAAGGAAGCCAAAGACTCACCTCGATAGGCTTAGGTATCTTTAGGAATGGAATAACAGTGACCTAAAATAAAGTGTATTTATAAAGTGAACCTAAACCCATGGGGTATCTTAGGGCTGAAAAACAGATTTTGTTTGTTACCCAGCAGTACTCAATTCATTGACTTCAGAAGGAGGAAAGGCTGGCTGACTGGCCCTATTAGGATTCCAACTGGTGGGCAAAAAGTCAAATACTTCATTCTGCCATAAATGTTAAATAAGTCTTAGGTATCTAAATAAATGCAAATGTGTCTGAAAGTTGAAAATCCTAGAGAGAGCTTTATTAACGTTACTATTTGGTCATGATGTAAGAGTGAGTTTCAGGGTCTCAAAGACTGTAAGTGGAAACAACCACACAATTGGTACCAGAGTATCAAAGGCTGCAATGTCCAAAGGTACATTAAGATGTGTGACTAGGAGCAAATGATTTGCGGCTCATTCTGAATTGAAAGTGAAAGGAACCATGGGAGGGGTAGCCCCACATTCTTGCAATTTTCTATTAATTGTTTTAATGGTTTTCATTGAGGAATTGTAATTTGAAGATGCTCTTTAATGGTAAAGTCTGATTTTAAATCACATTTCCGAAAATACCACTTTTAGACAGATGGCATTTTCTTGTCCAAACCATTTGGTGCCTGGAGTCTGTTTCTCTAACCACATGACTAGGTGTAATAGGCTTTTGGCCTCCGTGTATTCCTCCCAGATAGCCACACAATAGACGGTCTGGGTGTTGGCAGGATGGGCCGTCCTGACTTGGTGAGAGGGGCGGAGCTGTCACCTGTCACACTTGCACTTCAAAGACTCTACCACATCTCACACACAAAGGACTTTTCAACTAGCCTATTGTACCTGAAGACAGACTGGGACCAGGATGGGGAGGCAGGAAATTCCAGGCACTTCTGTAGGGGGAAATAACTCCAGACGTTTCTTCCACTTTAAAGAGGACACCCAATATAAATATTGGACCCTTAGACCAACTCCTCGATGCACTCCAGAACTGGTAGATATGACAGAAGAACATTCTGCAGCCTTGCTACCCTGCTGCCCTGCCACTTGCCCCACTTGCTGAGACCTGCACCCTTCATCCCGGGTGAACTGACTCCAAGGGACAGCTATCTGACATAACAAGCTCCAGTGGTCTGCCTCCATCTGCCCAGCTGACCTGCTAACTGGACCGACAACTGGACCTGCCTGATACATGCTGGCCTCAGCTGGAATAAATTCCTGATCTCCACAAAGTCCCACTCAGGTCCCTATCCCTTGGTGTGGCATCCGTTTGGCTCCTCCTTAAAGAAAAGGAGAAACTCTGAAGTTTTGTGCTGTTCGTGGCCACAAACAGGCATGTTAATGGCAAGATCACGCCGTCTGCCAAAATGAATCTCCGGTGGACCCAACTCTGCGCTATGGAATCCACCTGCAATGACCAGCGATGCGAGATCTACACTTCCGGCAACAGCTTCAACAGCTCACGGTGACCACCAAAGTGAATCTCTAGCAGAGACCATCCATGACACGCAAAGAGATCTTTGTACGGCAGTGACAACCATCCGTGATGCCCAGCCTGGTCTTTGCGCAACAATGGCAAACATCCAATGTGCTAGCCCCAGCCCTCGGGGCTTCCTTTACTGAAAATGGAACTCTTTGTATTGGGCTTTAAAAGGAAACTTTTTCAGTGGAACTAACCTGGTCTCTGGATTTGGCCCACACTCCATTGTGGTGGGCCTGAACTTGTGACTTTGATCTGGTTTCGCATGACCAGATACTAAAAGTGGCACTTAGTTCCTACCTTAAATATTTAATCTCTCTAAATTTGATGTATGTCATTTTCGTGTCATATGTTTTTTTACATTTTACCCTATTTTTCTAAATGAGTGTGGGATTTTTCTTCCTTGTGTTTTCACTTTATTACTGTTCGAGTGCTGTGTAAATAATTTACACATTAACTCTAGTTTAAGCCTTACTGAGTTTGTGCCAAGCTACCAGATAGTTAAGCACAGGTTAATTTAGTGACATTTTGTGGTACTTCCTGACAAAGTTTGTGGCTTTTGCTTGTGTAGGAATTTATCTGCCTCAGACAACAACCCAATTTCTCAAAATATCTATTTCGCAAAGTGGAGGCTGTCCAGGAGTAATAACTTTAATTTTGTGAGTGGGAACTCCGGGATTGCGTCACAGACCAGGTGATCACTGCATGCCCCCCGCCCGCCATGTCAGTTCTTTTTATTGCAACCCCTGTCCACTAAGGGAAGGTGGCTTGAAATAAAGCAGCAGCATTTTAATGTTGTTAATGCAAGGATAGAAGTCTGAAGTCTCGCCTAGGCCTCCATCCATGCATTCACAAACGTATAGAGTTTACAAATTGAATCCCTGCCTCATTAATATTTATAGGACAGGCACTCCACAAATCCTACCGAACATCCTTTTTGCCATGTGATACTTCTTTCGGAGGGGAGACGTAGTCTCAGGTCACATGTCGATGCTGCCCAACAATTCCACCTCTGCTTTGACCTGAAATTAGAAAATCCGTTCCTGAGTTACCATGGGGGGACCCAGGGAGAGCCAGGCGCGAGCCGGTCTCTTCCTGGGTATGTTCGCGCGAGAATCAGGAATCAGGTGGGACTGATTAGCGGAGGGGATATAAGGGAGACAGGCTGGCGGTTGGGAACTGCGTGGCGGGAGGCTAGAAGGGAGGTTTGTTTTGCGGCGCTCGTGGTTTACCTTTTGTCCCTGGTCACATGGAGGAAGCGGCGGAGGTCCGGAGGGCTGTGCAGTTACTTTGTGAGGCCGGGCGTGAAGACCTGCTATGGCCGGGTGTTCCGGCGGAGGCGTGGGTTGGCATGGCCCGCCCCCCTCGCAAGGCTTCGGAGGGCGTCTCCAGGGCAGTGGAGGCGTGTTTGTCGCCGGGCCTGGAGGAGGAGGAAGACGGCGAGGCGGCCATGCCGGCGGATGGGCCTGTGCTTGTTTTGCCCGCCGCAGATGTGGAACCCCCGCCGGGTGACCCGGGCGCCCTCCAGCAGGTATGTGATTTACTGTTTTTCAGTGCTGGCTCACGTGGGGCGCCCGGGGGGAGGCGGGGGCGTTCCGTGGGCCGGCAGGCTCCGCGCTCAGGCGGGATGGCACAGGGGAAGTCGGGGAAGCCACAGGCGGGCCCCAAACCTAAGCGAGGGCGGAGCCTGGATTTGCATGGGCACTTGCAATCCCCTCCCCCTGCTGCGGTGCCTTTCGACTCTTTCCCCACAGTGCCGCCTTTGCCGGATGGGGTCTCCCCATACCTGTGGCTGAATGGGCAATGTTTCCTGCTCTCCCCCGCCACGCCGGGGCCTGGTACTGCCCCACCCCACACTTTTGGCCCCCCACCTCTGGGTGGTGCTGATGTCAGGTCTCTTACTGCCGCGCTGCCGGCATGCCCCTCCCCTGAGGCCCCGCCCCCTGCTCCTGTTGTTGTTTCTGCGGGTGCTGCACCTAGCATGCTGCCCCCCACGGCCACCAAGTCTGCGGTCACCGGTGTGCCTGGCCCCCGGCCTGCCCCCTCCACGTCCATGGCTCCTGGTGGGAAGGGTTTGTTACACAGGGGGGTGCCCCCGGCCAATGGTCAAGCTCTGTTCCCGGTCCCTAGGGGTCGGCCAGGTGGCCTTCTGGGTGGTCCTGAGACTGGGTCGGGGGGTGTCCATGGTCTGGCGTCGGTGGGTCGTCCATTGGGGGGTGATTGCGGTTCCGCTTTAGGGGAGAATGTTTTTGGGACCTCTTCCTTGTCTGGCTCGAGCGGCCGCAGTTTTCAATCTGCGCCTTCGGCTGGGCGGCTGTTGGCTGTTTCTACGGGCCCGGGAACTGTCCACACGGCTGTTTCCAGTGGTGGGCTTACAGGGGGGCTGTCTGGAGCGGATAGCTCTTCTACAGCTTTCAGTGCACACAGCTTTCAGAACATTGACTGGCAGTTTTTTAATGGGGGTATTGGTGATGGGGCTATGCCCAGTGGCAGTGATCAAGTTGCATTTTCTGATGAAGCTTTCTGTGGGAGTTTTCATGATGATGATTTGGAAGAAGGGGAATTGAGAGACAAAGATGTTGGGCTTTTGGCAGCACGGGCCCAAGGGGGTGGGTTGGGGCAACCCACTGTTTCTCGTGTTTTGCAGGAGTCTCGTGCGGACCATGCAGCTGTACGAGGGGCAGTGAGGTCTGGACCTTCTCAAAGGGATCGTGGGGCTGTTCAACAACAGTCGGAGCAGTTGCCGAGAGGTAAGGATGGGTGGTGGTCTGTGTGGCAACCTAGGGAGAGTCTCCCTGTTAAGAGTACAAGATCTATTGGTACGGGTGATGGGGTTGTGGTTGAGCGAGTCGCTCTGGCACCGAGGCTTGAGCGGCCTGTAATTTCGAATGTTTCTACTGTGCAAGTTGCAAAGGAGGTTTCTACAGCAGGGGATGGCGGGGTGGCTGCCACACGGGTCACGGAGGATAGTATCCTACCGAAAAAATTGCCTTATTCTGGGGTGGGGATGCCTTTGGGGTCCCATTTGTCTGAAAAAACAAAGAATCTCATATGGTCTGGTGCATTTGTGGATGTTTTTCGGCTTCTACATAGGGATGTCCAGGCTAAAGAGGGGTCAAAAGAGGAGGAATTAGAATTGGCTCGGAGGCCTCGTGTTCCGAAGTCAATAGAGAATTGGACTTCGGCCTTTCTTATTTATGCCAGCATTTATTGCCAACGTCATCCAGAGAAGGCAATAGACATGTTTAAATATGCAGATGTCATACGCAAGGCTCACAGTTACTTTGGCGGCTTTGCCTGGTTGTCCTATGATGACGAGTTCAGGGCGCGCATGAGCGCTTTTCATGAGCGTTCGTGGGGTGAGGTTGATTCCGAATTATGGCTGCAATGGATGGCATCGGCGAATCCGCCTGCTACGACCCACACGGCTAGCGGGCAGCCGGTGTATTATCGGCCCTTTCCAGCTCGCCCCGCTCAGTCTGGGGCGGGGGTTTGGGGCAGAGGTCAATCGTCCGCCTCTGGCACATGCTGGCATTTTAACAGGGGTTCTTGTAACAGACCAGCTTGCAGGTACAAGCATGAGTGTTCGCAGTGTGGGGGGAAGCATGCGCTCACCCAGTGTTTTCCTGGACAGCGGTGGGGTGATCAAGGACGGGGTTCAGGGGGTAGGGGACAGCCGCAGCAGTCTGTTTACAAGGGCTCCTACTCCTATTAGGCAAGATGTTCTCGATCTCTGGCTGGTGGAGTATCCTGATTTTGAGGCTGCTAAGATTTTGTCTTGGGGTTTCAGAATTGGGTTTCGGATTGGGTATCAGGGACCCAGGGTGGGCAGGTGGTCGGACAATTTGAAGTCTGCGAAGGAGAGTCCACATGTTGTGCGGAAAAAGCTGGATGCCGAGCTTGCAGCGGGTAGGATTGCTGGTCCTTTTTTGACTTGTCCTCTGCCTGACTTGATTGTATCACCCCTGGGTGTGGTACCCAAGAAGGCGGAAGGGGAGTTTCGTCTTATCCATCACCTGTCCTGGCCCGAAGGTGCATCCATTAATGATTTTATTGATCCAGCTGACTCAACTGTCAATTATGCTTCAGTGGACGATGCCTTACGGCTCGTGCGCACGGCTGGTGTTGGGGCTTTGCTGGCGAAGAGCGACATTCAGTCGGCTTTCCGGCTATTGCCCATCCATCCTTGGGATTTCAGTCTGTTGGGGATGCATTTTGATGGTAGTTTCTACGTGGATAGGGTGTTGCCCATGGGCTGTTCAGTGTCATGCTCCCTTTTTGAGACATTCAGTACATTTCTGCAGTGGCGCTTCACTTCGGTTAGTGGCCACGTCCTGGTCTGTCATTACCTTGATGATTTTCTTTTCATTGGGGAGGGTCACTCTGGGCAGTGTCAGTCGGCTTTGACCATCTTTCAGGCTATGGCGGAGGAATTGGGCGTGCCATTGGCGCCGGATAAGACAGAAGGTCCCTGTACGTCCTTGACTTTCTTGGGGATTGAAATTGACACTTTGTCCATGGTGGCGAGATTGCCTGAGGCTAAAGTGAGGGAAATGTCTGCCTTCATACATCTGGTGTTGGGGGAGCGGAAAGTTGTTTTGAGGACCGTCCAGAAGCTTTTGGGGTACCTCAATTTTGCTTGCCGGGTTGTTCGGGCAGGCAGGACGTTCTGTAGACGTCTGGGTCTTTCCATGTCCGGCGCAAGCCTTCCCCATCATCGGGTGCGTATTACCACCGCTGTGCGTGCCGATTTGACTGTCTGGCTTCGTTTCCTGCAGGAGTTCAATGGCGTGTCCTTGTTTTTTGCGGGTGAGGACATGGTGTGGCAAGTCCAGTTGTTCACGGATGCGTCGGGGGCTCACGGCTTCGGCGTATTTTGGGAAGGTCGATGGTGCGCGGCCGGCTGGCCGGCGCACTGGAAGGAACAGGGTCTCAGCATAGCGTTTCTGGAGCTCTTCCCGCTGCTGGTTGCTTTGTATCTATGGGGGGAGGAGTTTCAGAATCGCTCCGTCTTGTTCCATGTGGACAATTTGGCAGTAGTACACCTTGTCAATCACCAAAAGGCTCGCGACTTGCGTGTTTTGCGGCTCCTGCGCGCATTCATGCTGCGGTGTCTGCAATTAAATATTGTCTTTAAAGCACGGCATGTTTCTGGTACTTCTAATTGCATCGCTGACTCTTTGTCTCGCTTTCAGTGGTCCGAATTCCGCAAGTTAGCTCCTGGGGGGGACCTGGAACCAACAGCGATCCCACAGTACGTATGGGACCTGGGGGATTGAGGGTACACCAATTGGTCGAAAATTCAGTGGCTGACTCCACAAGGCGGGGTTATGTGAAGGCCTGGAATGAGTTTCTGCAGTTTGGTAAGGATTTGACGGGCCGATCAGGGCCGGTTTGTCGGATGAACAATGCATCTTGCAGTTTGTTTTACATTTGGCGGACAAGGGCCTATCGCCCACTACCATTTCTGGCAAGTTGGCTGGGGTTTCTTTTTATGGGCAGCTTTGGTGGGGGAGGGATCCTGTTGGGGGGGTGTTGGTTCGAAAAGTGTTGAAAGGTTTGGCTAGGCTTCGGGCTGGTGGTCAGCAGCTCCGGCAGCCAGTGACTTTTGAGTTGCTCCAGTTGCTGTTGCCGGAATTGGAGGTCTGTTGCCATGATGCTTTTGAGTGTGCCAAATTTCGTTTGTGTTTTGTCTGGTTGTTCTTTGGGGCATTTCGGGCATCGGAGTTGCTGGGGTTGCGGGGCAGGGTAGGTATGACCAGCAGTGAGGTGGTGTTGGAAAGTGACAGAGTGAGGCTGTGGCTGCGGGCGTCCAAAACCGACCAGATGGGGAGGGGTAAGTGGGTGTTCCTTGGCAGGAGTGGTGTCTCTGCATGTTGCCCGGTTGGAGAATGGGAAGTGCTTGTGTCCTCCCAACATTTTCTCCAGGGGCCCATTTTTTGTCATGCTGATGGTAGTCCCATAGTTGCACCTCAATTGTTGGCTGTATTACGCAAGGTTTTGTTGCGCCTGGGGAAGGATCCTGTTCAATTTGGTACCCATTCATTCAGAATTGGTGCGGCGACGGAGGCCGCCCGGTTGGGGTGGGACTGGTCACAAATTCGTCGCATTGGTCGTTGGCGTTCCAAGTGCTGTGAAAAATATGTGAGAAAATAGTACATTTTTGCTTGTCTAACATTTCTTTTTCTCCTAGGTCCTTGGCCATCAGTCGCCGGATCCAAACGGAGGGTGTGGATACTGGGGCACTCTTTTGTTAAACGGGCAGCTTTAGCCGCTGCCAGTCAGCTTTGTGGGAGATCACTTGGTCTAAACAGCATGACACACAAAGTCTCCTGGCATGGAACGGGGGGCATGCGCTGGGGTGGGCTTTTTCCCGCCTTGGCTGCTTTGGTTTCACAGTGTTTGGGGGGCCCTCCGGATCTCCTGGTACTGCATTTGGGCGAGAATGACTTAGTTTCTCTCTCTGGTTTGACTTTGTTAAAATTGATGAAGCAAGACCTGGAAATCATCAAAACCACATGGGTGAGCACCATGCTGATATGGACTGAGTTTGTGCCTCGTTTGCAATGGCGTGGGGCGAGGAACCACACCGCCCTGGAAAAGGCTCGAAGGAAAGTTAATAGAACAATGCGACTGTTTTGTCACCATTTGGGTATATACCGTTTGGATCATTACCATTTAAAAGTCTCTGAACATCATTTATTTTGTGAGGACGGTGTGCATCTATCTGCTTTGGGCATCTCTTTTTACCTTCTGGAACTCAGGGATTTGATTAGCAAAGTTCTTCAGGTGCAGTTGTGGTGTGCTCCTTCCTTTCCAATTTTGGGTGGGGCAGGAAAACGCTAAAGGTTTTCCTGGGTGGCGGGTTTTTGCTAGTGGGGGTGGGCAGCCTGGAGCGGGTTGGCCATCCTGAAGGGTAGCTCGTTGGGTAGGTCTAGGGGTAGTAGGCAGGAGTTTTGTTCGGGGTTTTGGGATTTAGGTTTCGTAGGCTCACTGTAGAGTTGAATTATGTAAATAAATAAATAATGAATGTGTTCATGAAATTTATGATGCACCTGTCCTAAAATAAAGTGGCCTTTCTTGCTCCTAAAGAGGTGTGGACAATGATTTCTTGCGCGAGGGGGGACCCAGGGAGAGCCAGGCGCGAGCCGGTCTCTTCCTGGGTATGTTCGCGCGAGAATCAGGAATCAGGTGGGACTGATTAGCGGAGGGGATATAAGGGAGACAGGCTGGCGGTTGGGAACTGCGTGGCGGGAGGCTAGAAGGGAGGTTTGTTTTGCCCCACCCACCCTCCCTCTTTTTTATTTATTTTGTGGGTTTGCCACGGTTAGGACGGGTGCCTTTGTTCTTTTTGGAGGCGGGTTTTTGCTAGTGGGGGTGGGCAGCCTGGAGCGGGTTGGCCATCCTGAAGGGTAGCTCGTTGGGTAGGTCTAGGGGTAGTAGGCAGGAGTTTTGTTCGGGGTTTTGGGATTTAGGTTTCGTAGGCTCACTGTAGAGTTGAATTATGTAAATAAATAAATAATGAATGTGTTCATGAAATTTATGATGCACCTGTCCTAAAATAAAGTGGCCTTTCTTGCTCCTAAAGAGGTGTGGACAATGATTTCTTGCGCGAATGGCCCTTCCGACCTAGTAGTTTAAGCAATTGTGAAAAAAAGAGATTTTTCTTTGAATACACATGAAGTAGCTGGTTGAAATATTAGCTCTTGCCAGTGGCGGGAATGCTCATGCTTGCCTCAGAGTAGCCAATAGTATATTATGCAATGTGTATGCCACAGGAATGATGTGTACCAACTCGCAAAAAAGTACCAGAAGTCTGACTTTGGTGTTAATGAGAAATGTTCATGTATACATCCCGAGGTATGACGTCATGTGCCTTCTGCTTCATATAGCCTAATGTGAGGGCAGAAAAAAAGTGATCCAGTCAAATGCACGTTACTTGATGCAGTCAGTGAAATTCCATTTCCAACCAAATTTGTGAATCTAGAATATATTCTCAGAAATATTTGCAGGTAAATAAGTGATATTACCCATGGCATGTAAGCCAAAACTACCGCCCAGTATTCCACTGTTAATTTTCATAGACCCATATTTACCAAGATTCCCGCACTGCAATGATGCACGTGTATCTTCCGTGTTGCACTGTTTAGTGAACTAAAATGTGCACTGTGCCGTATTTCCATTGCCTTACCCGCCAATAATGTTATTGGTCGAAGTGCAAAGGCGAGCGAGTGGTGTCTTACCTGATTTTTGGACTTGTCTCATGCCCTTCATATAAAATCGGTGCAAGCATACAACTGTCCATGGATAAATTCCACAATTGTCTAGTTTTGTGTGCCTGTTGTTGGAATCAATTTTCGTTTGACATTTAAAGTCAATGTAAAGGCAGGCCGCGATACATTGTGCCACTTGAGTTGATCTGAATTTGAGCAGATTCCTAATCGTGTTTGCTCTCTTCTCATTTTGTTAAACCCACTTTACAGAGATTATTATGGGATTTGCGCTATGTGATACAATGCTGTTTCAACTATTGTTTACACTTCTTTGCATTGCATTACATCCCTTTCCATAAGTACCAGCATTAAAGTTTAGTGAATCATGGTACTTTATGAATTGATGCAGTATGCTAGCTCTATATTTAGGGCTAAATTGGTATAAATTGCACAGTGCTGTTCGTAAACAGAATTAAAAAAATCTCTGAAACTCCTAGACCAATGCGCGAAGATACTCCGGTTCGGGTGATTTGTGTGCGTTATCAAGTTAAATCATTCATTTATTCATTGAAACCCAACCTGAAGAGGCAGCAGAAACCAGCATCCAAGAAGTTGACTGCCATCAGACCTGTCCTTTGAGCACTACCCATCATACTAATCTTCCTTTAGATCAATTTACCTCACCCTGTTACAAAGCTAGCAAAGAATCTAATACAATATGTTTGGAAAGCAGGAAGACCACCCTGGAGAGACGAGGTGGAAATAGGGAGCAGGAAAAAGAGGTGATAAAGAGGAGGATAAAACGCCACCACTCTCCCAATGAAAAAGGTAGTTGAAATGGTAAACAAAGTTATTAGAACCCATGATGTTATCTCAGTTGGCGCCTCAACATCACCAAGACTAGTCTTTCAGTCTTGACTGCATATTCCGGCAAGAGTAAAATTAGGAAACTCTGTCTGAATCCACAAACTGAACCACCCTTAGAGGAGCTAGCAGCAACAATGCTGTCGAAAAGGAGAATTTGTGGGGCTTCGGGAACAAATGCACACAAGGGCAACACAAGAAGTCCACCCCTCAAGGAAAGCTGACAAATGGCACCCAATCTGAGATCTTAACTGTGTTGTGTGTTTTATACAGAGCCTATTGTAGTTTTCCCCATGTTAGCCTCACTGTGCATGACACAGGTTGCATTAGCTTTGCACATGTTACTACATAATCATGTTTGCTTTTGTGCCACATTATATTTTCCTACAGAACCTGCAGTTGTTTTCTCATTCTGTTCTTTCCTGGGATTTAGTCTGAACAGTAGACAAGGTCCAACAACAATGTCCCTTGTTATTGTGTTCTGAAAAGGCACTCACTCCTAGTCACAACACAGAAATGCAGCTGTAACACAGTGAGAGACACAGATTTAATCTGAGAGAAGATCACATTGGTATTTGAGATGTAGAACATTCATCTGTGTATGCTAAGATATGGGATCCGCTACTAATTCCATAGATATTTGCTACACCAGGCCCCAACCACAGGCCGATTTAGGCACTGGTTTCTCAAGGGCAATGAAAGAATCCTTCTTGCGGTTGAGAATGGGGGTAATACCATCAAAAGAACATCTTCCTCCATGGAAACGCTTAGAATCCAACACTAAGTGCAGACTCTGCGAAGAACCAAAAGAGGATGTTTTGCACTTGTTATGCAGCTGCAAGGCCCTAGACAGTGTACGAAGGAGACAACTAACACAGCCGTGGAACCAAAGACGTTTGCGAACCCGTCGACAGGCATTGTTGGCATGCTTTAACGGGGAGGACATTCAATTAGCCTGCAGATTGGTTCATTTCATGAAATCAGTAAATACCGTAATAAATTCAGCCATTACTTCATGATCTGGAATAACTAAGACCTGCGAAAAACCTTTACATGAAAAGAACTTTCACTGCGAATGCTTGACAGTGTTCTTTTCCCTCCACTATAATAAGCAAAGAAACCACACACTGACAGTGCCTCACAGGAACCTTGGGCTTTTAATACCATATTTATTTACCAATTTATTAACATTGCCATATCTTGAAATGTTTTTATTCAAATGTGATTGTAATGAAATTTATTCTTTTTACCCTTCTCTATTGTACGTATCTTGCAAAAGTGCTCAATACAAGCACCTTTTATACCAATTGCAAAGATTTTTATTATTCACGCAATAAAGAATTACTTACTTACATAGATATTTGCTGTATAATCAGTTTACTTCAGTAGAAGGGGAGAAGGGGTTAGACTATTCAATCTTATAATATGACAGGGATTTTTATAATGTATGGTATATTGACAATGCTGATGGTGTTTTTGCTAGGCATTTGTTTTCTAATTGCTGCACTTATACTGCATTTCAGAGCACAATAGTTTAAATAAACATTTTAAACTTCCTTTGTTTCTTTTCCATATCTCATTGTGGACGAGTACGAGTGTTTGAGCAAAAGGGAGTGTCATGTCATCGCGATCCCTGAGAGTGTCAGGAGTGTTTTTTTCTGGGGTATCAGTTCCCTTGTTCCTCTGGTTATGAATAGGAGCGTAGGTGAGACACTTTAGCTAGTCAGACTTAGGCTCATGGTACTGAGGGGGTAAGGTGACTCAGGGCCATATGTATCAAGCCGTTTTTGAATCGCAAAGGCCGAAATTCGCAGAATTTCGGCCTTTGCGACTCGCAAACGGCCGTTTTGCACGTTTTGGAATGTATGAAACATTCCAAAAATAAGGAATTGCAAACTTGTGAGATTCCTTATTTTTTCATAGCATTTAGGGAATCGCAAATTTGCGATTCCTTAAATGCTATGTATGTAGCAATTTTAGCTTGCGAATTTTGTTTAAGAATTCGCAAATTACCACCAACTTTCAGTTGATGGTAACTTGCGAATTCTTCCAAAAATGCACAAATTGGCATTTTGAAAGGTGGCATATGATGCACACACATGCCCATAGGGCATGTATGCGCGCCATATGCACACACATGTTCTTTTCAGGGGTGCAGCAGGGTGTCTTTGAGACACCCCTGCACCCTTGCAATAATTCTCAAATTGAGATTAGCAAATTGCGAATTCGCAATTTGAGAATTATTTTGCATTCATTCCTATGGGCCTCCTGGCCCATAGGAATGCATTGGCAATTATTATTAATTGCGAATTCGCAAAATGCGAATTCGCAAATAAGGAAGCTTAAGGAATCGCAAATAAAAAGCGATTTTGTTCACACATACCATTTTGCATTTCCTAAATAGCGATTCCTTAAAATTCGCTATTTAGGAAATGCAAAATAGTTTGATGAAACATATGGCCCTCAGTCCCTAACTACTGATGTTCTATGGTCCCATGCATAGCTCTGTTCCTGAGCAGAATCCCTGCAACAACTGTAACAAAACATTCAAATGCCCTTGCTAAACACATTGACACCTCAGCTTTAATATGGGCATTGAGATCATAGAACTAACCAGACCCCAGCAGACATGATAACTTTACCCAAGAAACCCCCATTTAACAAGATTGTGAATGTAACATACCTCTGTCCTCTTGGAGAACATTTATAATCATGGGAAATGTTGTCACTGGCAAACAGCAAATGCTGGCAGTGAAGAAAAAAAAAGATCAAGGTCCAGTTTAAACCAATGATTTATCATCATCACAGATTTTCAGAGTTAGAGCAAGCAGTGGGTGCTATTCTAAAAGTAATCCTTAACTTGGCTAAAAGAAAAGGATGAGTGTGGAGTGGTCCCGTCAAGGAACCTGAGAGCGTTAAAAAAGCAGTCTGCTTCACACACTGGAGCCTGCTAATGTCTTAAGAGAGGGAAACCTTCCAGGACCTCTACAGGGAACAAAAGGATTAGGAAGTAACATCTCAAACCTGCCCATTGTGCTCCACTCCACCGGCAGTCAATTAATTCATTTGACAGATGCATGACTGAGCTCTGTCAAAATAACCAGTTTAGAAGATGACAGCCAATGCTGTGGGAAGGGCCTTACAATCTCCACATTGAAGTCCATAATATATTCCCCGACTGCTCTTTCTCGCTCCCCAGTGTTGGCGGGTGTGCGTTTTTCATTTGCGAAGTGATAGAATTTTCCACTGATTGTATGTTGTCTGTCAGTGTTGTTTTTTTCACATTGGCTTGTTTTATATCACACCAACGACCAGTGGTCAAAGTGTCGTAATACATCAATTTGAGTATATCTTCTTGAACTACACCAAACCATCGATGTATTTACAAGACACATGCATGGCTAGCTTTAATTTCGGAAAAATAAGTTTGATTTGTATTGGTTGTGTAGACTTTATTTAAAACAGTAGGTGAAATATTGGACTATTCTGTTTTTCAGTGGTAAAAAGAAGCAACAAATAGTCAAATATATTTTCGAAAGCTGTAGAGTTTTACAATAACACACTTTGTTCGTTTTTATGCAAAAACACATTCTGGGCCTCATTTATGTTTTTTATTTGCCTTAGGGCAGGAATGCGCCGTATCTATTAGATACGGAGCATTCCTGACCTTTTCCCCTACCTGTGCACAATGAGCTCCCAGTGCCAATGCAGGCACCTTCACACCATGGTGAAAGGTTGCCTGCATTGTGGGTATGATTATTTTGTGCAGGAAGGGAAACCTTCCTGCATAAAAACAATCACAAGAGGCTTTTTCCTCTTACTATCTGTGCTGCAGAATGCAGCAGTCATAAAAAGAGGAAAAACAAGCAGAAATAAAGGTATTTCTTCTTCAAGTCAAGTCAAGTTAAAACCACTTTAATCGATTAATTAAAATCATAAAAGGTACATAGCAGTCACACAATTCGTACATTACAATTCAAATTAATGTCATTAAAACAGTTACATACCATAAAAATAGGGCTTTTAATTTTTACAATTCAGGGAATATAGTACAATACAGAATAAAAACAATTGTATTGCATAGAGCTTATTGGGAGGAAGATTAGAAGGGACACCAGTGGACAGCGGGCTACATTTTTATCAACATCTTTGATTCTTAATACGTACGGCAGCTACAAAGTAACTAGCAATATTGAAAATAATCCAAGGGGTTTCCAATAATTGTAAATAAAGCAAAGCAGGCTTAGCCTGGGCCAAACCTGTTCCCCTAAACAGTGGTAAAATAAATTTCAATCTAATTTCATAGAAATAACCACAGAAGAGGGTAAAATGCATTGTGTCTTGAAGGGAGCTATGATCACAATTACAAAGGGCCGTATCTGCAGGGTTACTCCATCCTTCATACGTGCCCAATAAAAAAATTATTAAATTAAAAAAACATTTTGTTAACAACCTGCGGTGAAAAGGCCTTGTAACTAGCTGCAAATATGGCTCGATGTGAGGAGTCGTAACTAGAAATAAATGGGCCCTCACCAGGGGTTTATTTAATTCCATTTGCTCCCTTTCCATACATTTTGACTCCCGATAATGTTTCTTTACCCATGCGATATCCACCTTAACAATACCATCAGGGTTTTCAAAGAACTCTAATCTCCCAAGTTTCTGCAACTCTTATTTTACTTAAAGTAACCACTGTATCTCTTTTACTTTTTCCAGCATAAGACAATCTTTTAGGATCTGCTGGTTTAAGAGTAAGTCTGGATTGAGCCAGACTTTCAGCCAGCAAATGAGGGGGGCCACACTTATATGATCTGACACAAACCCCATCCCTAGTTCCTGGTGGGTAGCAAAGGTAGGAGAGGACTGAGGGATTGCCAACAGGGTACGGAAGAATTTGTTTTCGACCCTGTGAAGATCTTCCCCCTGTTTATACCCCCAGATAGCTGAGCCATATAGTGCCGCAGCCAAGCATTTTGCCTTATAAATTGAGAGTACTGCTTCAACAGGCCTCCCCCCTAATCGCCGTGCGAAGCTTTGGACTGCAAACGTTGCTCTGGTTAAGCATGGCTTTTTTTACTAGGAGCTGGGGGATCCAGGACCATCGTTCATCGAACAAGACTCCCAAGTAGGTAAACGCCTTCACCCTTTTAACTTCTACCTCCTTACAGTAGAAAGATCTTAATTTGTTTCTACCTGCCCCCATAGCCATTGTGTGTGATTTAACACCAGATCCAGGGAATCCATAAATTCCCCGAATGCAGTCAATATCCTATGTAATCCCATCGGGGTGCGGGAAATCAATACTGCATCGTCCGCGTATAGGAGAACCGGGATGGAACTGTCTCCTATACGAGGACCAGACTAGCTGTCTCCAGATGTTTATTCAAAGCCTTCACGTATAAAGTGAATAGGAGAGGGGCCAGAATTCAGCCCTGTCTGACCCCCCTGCCTGATTTAAAAGATTGAGTACAAGCTCCCTCCTGGGTCATCCTTACCGACGCCCTAAGGTCCTTATGTAGGTCTGCCACAAAATAGACTAAACAAGGGTCAAAACCCAGATGCAATAAAAGCCTCCACAGCTTCGATCTATTAACTAGATCGAAAGCTGTGGAGAGATCCATAAAACCAAGGTAGATTGACCCATTGGTAGCTTTTGTATATTTCTGTGTTAGCAGATATAAATTCAGGCACTGGTCTTCAGTACTCCTACCAGTACGGAACCCATATTGGCACTCCGACAGAATTTTATTGTTTGTCGCCCATGCCGTTAATTTAGATAAAATAACTTTACCCAAAATCTTAACAGATGAATCAATTAAATATATGGGCCTATAACAGCGTAGGTCCCCTCTTTGGCCCTTTTTAAATACTGGAATGATGACTGAATGGGCCCATGATTCAGGAAATTCTACTGTAACAGAAGCATTAAAAACGTTTGCCAAAATATTGGCCCACAGTTTAGGGTTACTTTTGTAGAGATCGGCAGGGACACCATCTGGCCCTGGTGCCTTATTACTAGATGTTTCAATTATGGCTTGCTCCACATCCTTAAAACAAAACACTAAACTTGCCTCCTCAGTAGTAGTGATATCCACCACAAATGGAGGAAAAACCTCTTTACTGGCATAAATATTTTCAAAATGGGACAACCATTCCTGCTCCGAGATATTCGCTTCCAGAGAGCCATTCTCTTCCCCTGTAAATAATGGGCTCTTTACAATAGCCCAAAATTTGGCAGAACTTCCTTATCCATCAGGCTCTCCCACGCCCTGGTTTTAATTTCATTTTTACGAGTTACTAAAATATTTTTATATTCTTTCCTAGTTTCAATTATCAACTCTTTATTTCTTGGTTTGTCTTCAGAGCTTTAAGCAGTCTTTGGTGTGCCATTAAACATCTTGAATCAAACCATTGTTTCAGTTTGTTAGGTTTGGGTCTACTGGGGACGGTTAATTCCAGGGCAACCTGTTTACAAATAGTTTCAAAGGCTGAAATGGTTACCTCATCTTGTGTGGAGAGATTAGAACATTTTAGCATTTCCTCCTTAACCTTTGTATTTAGGGTGTCGAGGAGATGTGCTGGAAGTATTTTAGTCCAGTTCAATCTTCGTCCACGAGCTTTCGCTTTGACATTGGTTGGACCTTTAGCATCATGCCCACTGTCTAAGAGTTCAAAACCATGATCCAGTTTTAATATCACTGGATTATGGTCACTAAACTGAGAATATTTAGCATTGTAAAAAACCACAAGTTTTAATAAACCAGGAGATAAAAATATATACTCAATTATCAAATCATTTTCACGGCCCTTAAATGTCATCACCCTCTCCCTAACATCAAAAAAACTAGGTTCATATAAATTTCTGGAAGCCAAAAGTGAATCCAGTGCCTCCCCCTTTAGTGTGTGTTCAAAATGTGGTAGTGTGGCATGTGCAGGGCCTTGGGGTATCTTTATAAGACAGTTGGATTTACATAGATGAATATTAAAATCCTCCAAAAGAATAAAATATACACAAAAGTGGTTTGCTGAGACTTGTAGTTTTCTAAGAACTGCGTCAAGTAAGAGAGATGTTCATTTGAATGCTCTCTCTCTTCCGCATTATGGAAATTAATTATTAAAATGTTACTATTACTCGGAGCAGTAAGTTTCACTATGAGTAAGTTTGGGGAGGAAGAGTCTATTAAGTTCACTTAACCCTTTAGTCTTACTGAGACAAGGAGCATAAGCCCCCCTTTAGCTCTCCCTGCCGGTGTTGGGCGGGCTGGTAGTGAGAAGGTCTTAAAGCCATCAACCCAAAAATCTCCAACCTTATCCCATGTCTCCTGAAAGGCAACAACCTCAAAAGGGACTAATGATGTAAGCCAATTTTCGTCGCCCCTTTTCGACCGTAGGCCCGCGATATTCCAAGACATTACTCTAAATTTATTTGTCTCACTAATCATAGAATCACTTACTCCCGGGAGGGGGCATGTCAATTCACCCTTTGGGCTTAGTCATTCTACGTCATTAATCTGAGATAGAGGAGAGAATCTATTAGATAAGACTACAGGGTCAGAACTCCTAAAAACCTGAGTAGTCCGGAATTTGGTTTGGTTGGCGAAATATTTATTGCTTACAACAGATCGCCATTCCCCTCTCGCATTATTTTAAGGACAGGGAATATATGTTTCAGGACTGTTTCCCCGCCCACAAGCTAGCTTAGGAGGGACACTGCCCCAATTCATTGGCGGATAAAAATAACCTAGTGGGCGTGACCTGATAATCCCCTCCTCTAATCTCTTTTCAGAGCTGTCCCACAATAGACGCGGCGGGTAGCAAGAGTTATTAAAATTGACAACAACGCAGTCATCTTTAATTATCTTCCATGTATTCCCCAGCCATCCCACCCTTCTTGCCATTGTAATATTGCTTGAAATTTCTGATCCTCCTGTGCTGTTCTGATTGCACCAATTCTTTGTACTTTCAAGCAGGGAATCAGTAGTCTCACACTCATCCTCTTGCAAAGCGGGAATCTTCTTCTTATTGTGCCTCCCTTACACAAAGGTTTATGATGCTGCCTCAGACTTACGATTTCTCATAAATCTGTGGCACTGTCAAAAAGCCATGGATGTTGCTTGGAATGCCCCCAGCAACACCCATGGAACACCCCATTCACGCAATTTTCTGCGTGAAAGAGGCATACATTTGGGGGCGTGGCTTGCGCCCGACAGAGATGGCCGCAGCTCCGTGACTCTCCGGTGCGGACGGAGCTGAGGTCGGCTCAATGTGACACCTGCAGCACCTGGAATTCCTTCAAACTGCGGGCATCGGAACATGAGCTTGCTGCAGCCCGAAAGAAGATGTTTTTAGCCTTCCTTTAGGTTTGCCTGTGTGTTTCTTTCAAGGCAGAGCGCTGACGCGGCATCCTGAACGCCGTGTCCACCATTTTGAATCAGCGGCTGAGGAGATCACGGATTTTAGCGCAATTATTTCCTCGATGCTTGGGCTGGAAATACTGAAATAAGGAGCTGCGTGAATATCCATACCCTGTTTTGCTTCGTTTCTTCAGCCCTCAATCTACTTTAAAGGCTGTTTCTAAGCTCTTAGCATACCCTGTAAAACGAGATGCTTATATGAAGCGGAAGCCCGCCATCTTCTCCCAACCACCGACGAAGCCTTCTCCAATGTGGTATTTCTGTGCTTTTAACTGACATTTTCCCATCAACCACTGCTCAGCAATCTTTTCTTTCTTTATGGGGTTATGATTCTCATATTGTTTGGCTCCAACTTCTGCGCATCATTACTTTTAGGTGCTTGTGACTGACTCAGACAATGGTTTTGATTCTCTTTTTTCCTCATGGCACCTATTGACACAGATTTTTCACCATGACGCGTCTATCAGATACTGCTTTCCGCACATGTCGCCTGTGAATTTTTTATTTCCACTATAAAATTATTCTTTAGGTGTTTTTTCTTAGTCTGTGGAGACTTCTTTTCTCTTTTATATAGTACAGTATAATTTTTGCTTAATATCATGTTCTTTGGATATGTATTCGCAAGCTTTCTGTCCTTAAGAATACTGTTTATATTCTGGTGACTTTTTGGTATATTTTTCTAGTACAGGATACTTTGTTTTTCCCTGCTTTCTCCTCCCAACTTGGTTTTGTTTGACCATACAGTTACATGATTTCTTCATGGATAAACAGCTAAAGGCCTTATCTCATACTAAGCCCCCATCATGCAAGTTTATGCTCCAGACCAGCTCACGTTATCAGTGCCTAGCAATGGAGGACCCATCCAGTACCTCCTCCAAATCCTCAACAATGTCCACAATACCAGCACCTACTGCTTCTGCTAACACTAGCAAATCATCCTCTAAGAGATTAAAGAAAGACCCTCCGTCGCCTACAAAACAAAACTCCTCAGTTACTATGGACTTGTTGTTGGAAGAGATTCGAGCTCTAAGACCGTTGATTGAAGAAACCAACTCTGCGATTCAGACGCTCACTGACAAATGGTCAAATATGGAGGAACGCGTCGTCACTTTAGAGCGGACTGTAGACAATCTTTCTTCTTCTGCATCCAAAATGGAGTCTTTGTATTCCCAGGTAATACTGCTTCACAGGCAAGTGGAACATTTGGAAAATAGAAGTAGAAGGAACAGCCTTCGCATTTACGGTCTGCCTGAGCAAACAGAAGGTTCTGACCCCATCACCTTCTTTAAATCATTTCTTCCACAACTTCTCAAGCTCCCGGATATTCAGAGGGCTCATCGTCTGGGTTCCAGGCCATCCGCATCTTCATTGCCTTCTAACAGTAGGCCAAGAGGAGAGATAATATACTTCCTGGAATATACTGACTTGGTACGGGTCCTCTCTGCGGCTAGAGCACTGAATAGAATAACTTGGGCTGGTAACTCTTTGTTTTTCACACAGGACTACGCCAAGTCAACAGCAGACCGCCGCAAGGAATTCTTGTCATTACGACCCCAGTTGCGTTCAATAGGGGCACGCTATGGGTTGTTTCATACTTGCCTTTTTAAGGTCTCCATAAATAACAAAACCAATACTTATGAAGATCCTTTGCAGCTCAAGAGTTTCCTGTACTCATTCCATTCTCAACCAATGGAAACGGCTTCTACATCACACTCCAAATGACTGTCCTCATCTGTGTTCATGACCTACAAGTTTTTTTTGTCTCTTTAAGTCTACATGATGGTTATAAATTGTATACGATAGATTGAGTTTCATATTACTCAGTAATTTTAATTTTTTTCCTGCAGTCTATTGTTTATTGTATGCTCCCGATTGTTGTATATCTTTATGCGAACAAGTGCACTTACTTCATTTATTTATGTACTTATTTTTCTCTCCACAGATTACCTCACTGTTCCTCATCTTTGTCCTCGTGTTTTTGTTGCCTGCTGGTTGGTTGTATGTCCTCCTCTCCGTCCCTCATGAGTCCTGAGAGCGTCATCATTCGTTGTGTCCTTCCATCCTCCCACTCCTCGTATGTCTTGGATTTGTTGTAAGTCTTTTGTTTTCTCATCCTATCTCTTTCTCCACTTTTTGCTCTTCTTTTTTTTTCTACCTCTCTCTTTCCTTTGGTTCCTCTTCTTGCTCATCTTAAACTTCTTTATCATCTCTCTTTTTTCTATTCTATCTTACGTCATTTATACACATTACTTCCTCTTTCTCTCTTTTTTCTCTTCTTTAACAGTCTTATCTCTTTTCATATTTTATTGGTTCACAGTTCAAAATGGTTCTTCTTGTTCATAATATGGTATATCTTTGCATGCACCAATGTATTACAGTTTTCTTATATGCCTTTAAGAATTGTTTCATGGAATGTCAGGTGTTTACACTCGCCCACTAAAAGACAAAGAGTTTTAACGCACTTAACTAAATTAGATGCAGACATTCCATGTGTATAGGAGCCCCATCTAATATCTGAAGAATCTGTAAAGTTAAAGAGGGGCTGGGTGCAGGAAGTGTTCTTTTCTCCAGGGGATGGTAAGCGGAATGGTGTTCTCATTCTTTTTCGTAAGTCCCTTCTCATTAAGATACTTTCCCATTCCTCTGACCCTAATGGTAGATGGATGTTTGTCAAATTTTTGATAGATAATGTCCCTCTCTCCCTACTGAATGTATATGCGCCTACAACAGGCGATCCCTCCTTCTGGTCATCTTTAGCTACACTTATCACACAATATTATGATGAAAATGTTATCCTTGCAGGTGACTGTAATGAGGTTTTTGACCCTTTCCTTGACCGTCAGTCCTCATCTTCCTTTATTCCCCACAGGTCTGATAAACTTTTCACACAAATAATGAAACAACACAAACTAATAGATGCTTGGCAACTTTCAAATCCTACAGTGAGAAAATACTCCTTCTACTCTCCATTACACCAAACCCAATCCAGATTAGACTATGTTTTTATCTCTCACAATGTAGCTCAGTCAATCATGAATGCGGACATAAGCTCCATACTAATTTCTGACCATGCACCAGTCTCTATGCGTCTTGACGTCCTGACTACACCCAAACAAAATTGTAAATGGCTTTTTAATAATTCTTTACTTTTGGATCCCGTCTTCACATCTTCATTTACTTCTTTTTTCCATGAATTTTTCTTTTTTAATCACACAGATTCTATATCCTTTCCTGTAGTCTGGGATACATTTAAAGCCTCAGCTAGGGATTTCATTATCAGATATGTTTCCAATAAAAGACGAAAGGCACGACAAAGTACCCACGCTCTTTTAGCTAACATTAAAGCATTAGAGCACTCCTATTATTCTTCCAAATCCAAATCCAAAGATTGTCTGTCAGATCTCCTCAAAAGCCAAATTTCAGTTCAATCAGCTCACAACCAACAATGCTTCTAATATTTTACTTAAAGCTAGTGCCAAATATTATGGGGGCCAGAATAAAGCAGGTAAATTATTAGCAAATTATTTAAAGGTCAAACAAAATAAACTTAATATTGAGTCTGTTTTTGGTCGGGATGCTCAACTAAAGATCAAGGATGAAGAGATCCTGACTGAATTTCTCCACTTTTACAAGTCACTCTATACGTCCGAAACATCTTCTTGCGAAGATGATATTACCCAATTTCTTTCTTCAATACAATACACTTCTCCCTCCGATTTGGATTTCTCGTCACTGGAGTTAGACATTTCGCAAAAGGAACTTCTGAAGGCCCTGCAAACACTTAAGAAGGATAAGGCTATGCAGTTTGCTACAATCATAGACTGGACTCTTTCTTTGTATATCCACTGCACATCGCATCCAAACGTCTACACTTATGGTCACCTGTCACACTCTTTCTTGATACTAGCGCTCAGCGATCCTCACTTATACCTCCTTCACAGCAAGAAGTAGCTAAACCTCCATGACATTGATCTTATTTGTTATTGCATTTGATATCATATCTTGTATTATAGTTTTTGCATTATTTCTGCATACTCTTATTTTTCTTCATATGATGTTACTCTGTTTAAATAATGTTTTTTCTTAAACATTTTGAACAATATTTGTTCTCCTGATTACATAGTTATTATTCTGTATATCAAGCATTGCTCATATGTTATTTTTATTTTCTTTCTTCTTTTTGTGTTATGCTTCTCTAATACTTTAATAAAATTCTTTTGAACTAAAAAAAAAAGTGGGCATACATTTATAAGGCCATGAAAAGTCGCATAACTTGGCTCTATGTGGCCTTATAAATATGCCAGAGGGCACATTGTGCCACCGGAACATCAAAAAAGTGACGTTCCTACGGCACATCGTACCAGTAGGGCCTCCTCGGTCCGTAGAAGTCAGTTGTTTTTTTAGCTAGCAATTCGCCATGAATGTAAGCATAATGTTCCGCTGTTACTTAGCTTTCATACACCTGATGCAGATTACACAAAGAAGAAAGGTAAACGGCTGCCTATTGGCTTGGAGCCGGCATTATCTACATACATCGTCATGTTTAGAGGCTAATTAGTTGAGGGAGGGAAGGAAATCAACCTGAGACTTTGCTTCCCATTGGATGAAAGTCGTATTTCACAAGAGTTATTTCATGTTTATGAAATAACGTATGCCTGCGAAATACACCTTTAGGGCCTACTACTTTTTGTGAAATAAAAACACAGAAACCTGTAATATCTGCATATAACAAGTTGGACTAGAACATACATTGATAGTGCATATAAATGTGTTTGTTTTATATGTCGTCTCACCAGAGTTGCAGTCTGCATGCTATACTATGGTAAAACAGTAAGTAACATCTAGCTCAAAAACAATATTTTTTCTTGTTCTAATCCCCCCTCCCCATTTTTCTAAACGCCCTTGGATTATGCTGCCAGATACTTGAAAGACACAGATGTTTAAACCTGAATGTCAGGGGGATTAGATTGATTGTTTGTATTCAGATAATAATATAAAAACAAGGCCTGCAACACAGAAATTTCAATCACTCACACGCATGTAATTGAGAATGAGGAAAAAACAACATACTTGTCCACAGCAGGAGGGTGACAGCCAGCGATTCTGGACATCTGGATAGCCTTCACATGCAGCCAATCAACAAGGGTATTTAGTTATGTGTGGAAGAGCTTGTTAATTCTGAGCGAAGCACAAGTGGAAAACACAGTGGGGGATATAATGTCAGAGCACGATGTTATGCTAAAAATGGTAATGCCGCGTTCCGACACACTTAAAATGCAGAGATGCGTCGTATTTGCAAAAATACAGCGCACCCTTGTGTTTCCCTTAGTGCTGGCGCAAATAAAGCTGCCTAGCACTAGTGCAGGCATCCTTGCGCCATGTTGCAAAGGTGCCTGCGCTGCAGGGACGATTGATTATGCGCAGGAAGGGACACTTTCCTGCACATAAACAATCTTGAAAGGCAATTTGCTCTATCCATGTGTACTGCAGAATGTAGCACACATAGAAAGAGCAAAATACGAGGAAAAATGTATCATTCCTCATATTGCCATGGGGTTTTCCTTGGTCTTAGTTTTTGGCGCTGCCCTACCCTTGTAAATATGAGGCAGCGCCAAAAAGCAATAGGTGCTGCGGTTGAACGCCCTCTGCGACGCCCATTGCACAACCCTTTCGCACTAAGTAAAGCATGAAAGGGGCCCTATTTACGAGGCAGCGTTAAGCCACATTAGATGGCTCAACGCCGCTTTGTAAATAAGAAGAAGGGGATATCGCCAGGCCCGGACTGGCTGTTGCGGGCACCGGGCAATCCCCTGGTGCGCCGCAAGGGTGGGGGCCGGTTTTGGGCCCTGGGGGCCGTTTTTGTTACAGGGCCGTTTTTGCAGCATAGCTGCAAAATCGGCCCTGTAACAAAATCGGCCGAAAACCTGCCCCGGGAAAGAGCTTGGCGGTTCCCCCAGGGGGCCGGCCGAGCACTTTGCCAGGGCCGGTTTTGGTTCTCAGTCCGGCCCTGGATTTCCCCACTAGAACGTCACTTAAAGTGACTTTCTTGTGGTGATATCCCCTTGTAAACCTGTCCCAGCATGTTTTGGGAGTAAATTAAACACTCTGGGGGCCAGATTTACTGAAGTGTCACCCATAGCAGAGCAGCCACCAACAAAGCTGTGCTGCATTGCGTGACCGGGAGAGAGGAGGAGAGTAGAATATTTACAGAGATCTCGCACTCTCCTCCCCTCTCCCTGGTGCATAATCAGGCTGTCCAGCGCCACACACACACCTTTGCGTCATAGTTCAAAGGTGTATGCGTGAGTTTAGAATAGATTTGATACTGAAGGGCAGCCTTCCACTACAAAATACTATGCCTAGACAACTTTTAAAACGTTTACTACTTTGTTTGTGTGCTGTAGAGTGCAGACGCATGCAAAGGCGGAAAAGAAAGCGGAAATGAAAACATTTCTCCTTCTAATGCCTGCTTTCAAGTGTTATTAATTTGTGACACAAAACCCTATTTACTACTGCTAGTAAATAGGGTTTTGAATCAACAACCATTTATAGTTGCATGGAGTGTCCATTCAGCACCCATGGAATAACCCCTTGACGCTAAGTAACACAAACCAGTTCCTAGCGCTGCTTTAGATTCCTTTTAGTGGACTTTCCAGTACAAAACAAGTTTTGCGCTGGAAAGTTAATAACTAAAAAAATACTGTGCTGCTTTGTATCACTTCTGTGAATCAAACACAGCCTAAAATGTATGTAAATCTGGCCCTGTGAGTATACCCAACAATCACTGGCGAAGCCAATTGGTTGTGCTTTTTTAAATTGTCTCCACCAAAGCTGAGAGGCCAGGCTGTATCTGATAGCACCTGAATACGTCCATCCTTGCAGGATGATTCCATCCTTGCAGAAAATGGTCATAGAAGCTTAAGAGCCTGGTGCCAGCAGCAAGAAGCTGTAGAAAGGTTGTGCTAGAGCCAGTAGCAAAGGGTTGGAAGTTCTGAAAGGACACACTGCAGCACAGCGCTAAAAAAGAAATGGAACTATATATTGCATAATTCTCAAAGGACTTGATAATGTCACAATTACAAATACAAGCTTCATGCTAGTGATGTGTTGCACCATCATATAAAGCAGTGGCTATCTTAAAAACAATATTACCAATGACAATAGGTTTGGCTTTAAAGTACTAATGCATGCAAACATAAACATGCACAATAAAAGCGTACACACATGTTTGAATATGTTAGGGATGTGGACGCTGAATGGAGCAGCGACTACAAGGCACAGAAGACTGTGCTGCCCCCTGCTGTAGGGGCATCCAAGACAGTGAAGGTCTGGGCACATTAAAGATCAGGCAGGCCGGCCCGATGCGGGGTACAGCTAGGCACGTGTTCAGGCCAAGAACGGACCTGTCTATGCCCGCAATGCCTGGACGTAGCTGGGCAGGTCTACTCCCTTGCATTGAATCAAGAGATTTCCTTTCACAACAAGGGCCTGACTTGGATCCGGTGGATGGGACATTCCGTCACAATTGATATCCGGTCCGCCGTGTTACAAGTTCCATGGGATATAATGAAACTGTAATTTGGCGGATGGGACAGAGTAACCCTGTCCCACAAACTCATAATCAGGCCCTAAGTACTGTTTTTCCTAAATGTTCCTTTTTCTATAACACTTACATTTTTCTTGACAATCTTTGGCCACCACATACTCAACGAGATAGTTAAGAGGAAAGTAAATTGCTCCCATGAGGGCTCAGGTCTTAAATCAGTTACCAGTTGCATGACAACTGTGATGAGACCATTAATACAGAAAATAGCTCTATAGAAGGCAAAATTGAAGCTGCAAGTAAAATACTGTCAGTTGTGGAGGCTGCTTTTGCTAGCTGTGCTTCAGCCACTGATCAGAGGGGTGGGTGACAAGTGAGTGGGAATGCCGTGGAACTTGCCGTTTTTGCTGACGAGGTGCCCGGGTGAGGAGCTGCTACCTGTTTGACCCTCTTGCCCCTTGACCTGCTGGGCTCACTGTCTGCCTCCCTCTGCCCGCCCCCACTGTCAACCTGGGAAGCACCGACCGCCGTGTGGAGGGCAGGTCAGGAGACTACAACTCCCAGCAGCCCAGGGATCCTCGTGACATCATTGGAGCGCCAGGAGGCACATAAAAGTAGCGTCAGACCTCCCTCGCGGGACGCGAGCGGGACGCCGGGCAAAGCCCAGGCAAAGGGCGGGCCCTCTTAGGCCCTCAGAGGCCTGAAGAGACTGGACTGGACCATAGCCCTTGATCTTGTTGTGGAGAAGTATATACATTGAAGTAAGACTCTATCAGTGTATTAGTGTATGTGCACACTTTGGTACTGTACTCCTACATTACAAACCACACTAATTGTAGCTATAAGGCTTCTCAGATGTCTCGGGCAAAAAACGATAACATTGCTTTTGGTTTTGGCACCATGGATAATTACCTAATTAAAAAGGTAAATCAGATTAACCATGAAAGAAGGGCCTCACTAGGTCGAGGGAGTCCTAACATGATACAAGAAGAAACCCCTCCCATAGTGGTGGATAAAGTTGCGCCAATTAACCCTGAAATCGGAGTAAGGAAGGTCATGACTATTGTAGCACAAGTGCATGCTGAGAGGCATGAAGATCGTCCTGAGATTCCTATTAAAGATCCAGATCATACTCCGCTAGCCCTAAAATCAGTGAGGAAATATAGAAAAGTGCATGTAAGACGTGGGGGGAAGCACTGTAAGAAAAGAGTAGATGTAGTTGATCCAAAGAGGGGACCCGCCCTGAAGTTAATGACTGGAAAACAATCCTCCTTGGGGCAAATAGGGATTATAACGTCGCCAAATTCTACAAACCAGGCAGGAGGACATAGTGGGTTGGTAACCTCTGGAGATATGCAGGGTAAAGTAGAAACGTCGTCTAATCCTAACATTGATGCTCCTCTGCTGTGTACTCCCACCATTCCAGACTTGTCCATGCTAGGATCATTCAATAGCATTGATGACGAAGGATTATCAAAATCACTGAGATTTTCCACTCCATCTCCATCCCGTTCCAATATCAGCGACATTACAGCACTCAAGGTAAAGACTAAAAAAAGAGGGGGTGGGCCCTTAAAAGCTAGGGAAGCTAAAATACAAAAGAAGGCGTTGACTTTAACATCGCTGAATGCGGTAGATTTACTGACCCCCAATGTGCCCCCCTTAATAACAACAAATCGCCTTTCTGGGGAAGATGGCCTGTTGGAAAAAATTGCAACTTTGATAGAAACACTTATGCACCCCCTACTAGAAAAGACTAGTATGATTAAGACGCACCTAGACCCAATTGATAAAAAAGTAGAACGTAATACAATTCTACTGTCAGACTTGACAAAGGGGCTGATCAATACAAACACTATAGTAAAGCCTGGGAAAACGTTGCCCCAAAGTAGAACAAATCCCAGCACAATCTACCCTTTCTACAAAAGTTTGCCCTGGCGGGAAAAAACCATTTAATGTCCCCCTCAAAAAGGCACAGACACCCCTTATGTTAAAAAAGAAGTCAGAAATCATAGCTCAACCTACATCTAAAGTGAGTGATCAGACGCCGATTGGGGGGAAAAATGTGACCTTAAAAGATAAGGTAGAACTCCCGCAACGTATGGCTACTAAGGATAATGAGGATAGGAGCACGCATAATACAAACTGGCAAACACGTAGAGTAGTAGACTTACCGCCTGAAGCTTCTCCTTATGTGATTGTCATGGCGAGTGTCCCTGAGCTTCCCCTAGATGCTAAGGAAGACCACCGAGCCTTAAGAAATAAAGTTACCTACTGGTTACGGAACAACAGACCCTTGCCTGCCCAAATTGACTGGGAAATTCTAAATGTTAGGCGGTCAACATGGGTGGGCTCTCGACCAAAAGACAGGAAAGGAGATGTAATCATTATACAATTTAAAGACCACAGAGCTGTCAGGCATATTGGGGATTGGTATGAGCCAAGAAGTAGTGATTCTATTTTTACACACTATCTTAGCTACTTCTATCCATATGTTTCAGCCCAATATCCTAAAACTTATGAACCACAAAGGCAGTCCACAAAAAGGTTTGGTTCTAATTATGTTGGATATACTCAGAACTGTCCCTTCCAAACTCAGAGATCACCCAATTTCTATCCTAGGCAGCACTATCTACCTATCCCAAGCTTTAACTCTAGGAATAATTAATTTTGGGATAACAGAGGTATAGCTCCATGTGTTTATAACATTCCTGTCCGCAACCAGTTTGACGTACTCTCGGGCCTTAATTATGTGGATTGACAAAAACAGGATACTTCTCCAATCAAAACATTGGGATTAGGGGAGAATAGAAATGAATTCAAGGAGATTAGTATAGAATAGGGGGCACGGAAGGAGACGAAAACATTACCCAACCTGCTACTGTACCCACTGTGACTCATAGTCACAATGAAGAGGTAGGCTGTATGATAACTGGTAACCATGACCTAAAAGATGGGGGGAGGCGTAGAATAGCATGCCAATCACCAGGTCGCAGGGATTTGACTAATATACCAGTGGGTGATTGCCCAGTAAATGAGAATAAAAAATCCTGTACATTTTTATTCTGGAATGTGGCAGGATTGAGGCAGAAAATTAGTAACTCAGTCTGGGAAAGCATTATAAATGGATCAGATATTCTGGCTCTACAAGAAACCTGGACCACTGATCCAGTGTTCTTAAATGGGTATAGAACCTTTTTTACCCCGGCCATGGGGGGTCAACCTGGGAGAGCAAAAGGCGGATTAATTACGTTCCTCTCAAATCGGCTTAAGTATGAGCAGGTACATTTTATTCCCAAATCTAGTTATTATCAAGTAATCAGGTTAAATAATAAGGGAATTAACCTGGTTCTGATACATTTTTACAACAATATCCCTAAAAACGAAATCTTTAGTACTCTAATAATGCTGAGGGAGGATATACAACATTAAATTGATCAAATAGACAGGGAAGTAATAATTTTATGGGGGGGGGGGGGGGGATTTTAACTGTCCACTCTGCAAAAAGGGCAAACAGGGCATCTGTGGCCTAATGTTAGAACAGGACATCAACTTAACGCATTTTGATCACTCTTTGTTGGGGGATAGTTTAAATGAAATATTGTTTATGTACAATTTGGGATATGCTAATGAAATTGCCCAAAAACCAACCCCTTTTGCCCCCACATTTATAGGTAGAGGAGCTTTTTCCACAATTGACTTTATCATTTCCTCAAATAGCTATAGTCACAAAATCAAGGGGCTAAAGATTACGGAGGTACCTTTAAGTGACCATCTGCCCCAAATAATGGAGGTTGAAAACCCATTTCCGGAGCAGCATGATGACATGCACCCTTCATGTACAGTCACCGATGTTGTTCTTGGGAGACAGAATGGGTACTCCCTAAATTGGGGAACGGTGGTCCCAGAAATGCTCCTAGGAAAACTTTTGAAGGCCTGTTCGGATAGCTTTGCAATATGCTAAATGAGCAGTCTAACAGCGAACAGATCATAAAGCACTTCAACATTATAGCTTCTAAAATCAGAAACTGCTTGAGGGTAAAGGCAAAAAATAAGCTTACGGGTAATAAAAGCTGGTTTGGCAAAGCATGTACAAGGGCATTAACTGATTTGAAACATGCCATTCATAGCTCACCCCGAAATCCCTTACAAATAAGAGCTTTTAGGAAAATATACAATGAGGCCCTAAAGAAAAGGAAAGATGTTATAAAAAAGGAGGCCCTAGAAGCTTTATGCATAGCATCGCAGTCAAAAGATGTGTCTGCTTTCTGGAGGGCCGTAAATGCCCCTTTTCTCTATGACAATTGTAAGGCACGAATAGAGATTGCCATTGCTGAGGAGGACTGGGTGGAACATTTTTCTAACCTTTATAGGTGCCAAGATGATAGTCCTACAATAGCCCAATTGTAATGGACAATACAGTGCCAGGGGCTGAGAAACTGGTGATAACACTGGAGGAAATCATGTTGGGCCTGAAAGCAACTAAAGGAGGCAAGGCCGCAGGCCCTGACGGGATCCCAGCAGACCTATACAAAGTCAATAGCGAGATCTGGGGCCCTATGCTAGTACAACTTTTTAATGCAGCATTAGCAAGGGGGTTGAACCCGTCTTGGTTTACTTCGGTCATTGTACCGATTCATAAGAAGGGAGATAGGCAAGACTGTGCCTGCTATAGACCAATCTCCCTCCTGGACTCCTCCATAAAAATCCTTGGCAGAGTTATCCTGGCAAGACTCTAAAGCTGGGCTGAAGAGAACGAGATAATGAGTGATCTACAGTTTGGATTTCAGAAGGGCATAGGCACAATCGAACAATGTTTAAGTTTAATGATTGTCCAACAAAAATACACAAGGGTAAAGGGCGAACGCCTGTATCTTACGTTTGTTGACCTTACGTCTGCATTCAACTGTGTGTCACTTGTGAAATTGTGGGACATTTTAAAAGGTGTGGGTGTGGAACCCTCAATCATTTGCTTTTTACGAGAATTATATGCGGGATCGACAGCTTCAGTCCGCTATGGAAAGGGGGGGGAATGTACCAGAAAATTTGGTGTTGAACAAGGAGTACACCAGGGGTGTGTCCTGGCTCCTATTTTATTTCTGGTTTACATTAATGGACTAGAGCACCATCTGCTACAAGAGTGCAGGGATATGCCTAGGATTGGTAAGAGATCTATACCTGCACTCTTGTATGCGGATGATGCAGTCCTGATGGCTCAGTTCCCCTTGGCCCTTCAAAACTTGATAATAGCTTTTGAAAAGTTCATGATGAGTTTGGATTTGAAAATTAATTGTAGTAAAACCTTCTCCATGAACTGTGGCAAAAGAACTGGAAAGCAAATGAGAAGAATGTATATAAATAATGTACCCTTTGAAAACACCTCTTCTTTCCCTTACCTTGGCATTCTGTTCCATGAATCGGGGGGCTGGACAAGTGCAGTTAAGGCCAGAACTCTTTTATTCTTAAAAACAATAATGGCCTTAAAGAATTTTATTAAAAAACTGGGTAAAAGGCCGATAAGAGAAATTTTTACTATATATAATGCCACGTGTAGATCAGTAGCTTTGTATGGCTCGGGTCTATGGGGATACTCGAACATAAACTCAATCCAAATAGCCGACAACATGTTTTTGAGGGATGTGCTAGCAGTACCACAAAGTGTGGTGACTTATATCTGCCACACTGAGCTAGGACAACCTCATATATCAGACATAATCAGAACACAACCAATCCTTTTGTGGCACAGGGTGTGGACAACGAATGAGTGTGTTATGAATCGGGCTATGCTCCAGGATATGCTAAAACTGGAAAATGTGGGTAGTTTTGAGTGGCTAGAGTACGTAAAACTTTTTCTTGTTGAAATTGGTTGCCAACAATATTATGATGATCCACTAACTATGGTTAACATATCTAGGAAAATGTTGAGTAAGCAATGTATGGAACACCTAGAGGAGAGGAGAAGGCGAGATGAAATGAAAAAAAAGACAGTTACCTCGCATCTCCTAGTAACAACTGGTGATAAGATACAGCCGTATTTAACGCTACCGATGTCCAATTATGATCGATTTCTCTTGACCCGTTTTAGACTAAACATTGTTTTTAGACTCTTGTCCTTCCCAGAAATGAATTCATGGTTTCAAAATGTGCCTATGTGCCCATGTGATGAATTGTCGTCCCAATCTGATATCCATATTTTTTTTTTTTGTAAATTTTATATTTTACCTCGTAGAAAATGTCTTATCCCGATTCTCAAAGAAATGAACTTAAATAAATGTCGCCCAGCATTTTTAGAAGTTCAGAGAATGGACACTGTTTTAACTGTTCCTGCAGTTTTAGGCTTTCTTAAACTTGTTTTTAAATTGCGGAAAACAATTGGTTTTAATGAAATGTAATGGAGTGGTATTTTTTAAATTTCCCTGTGTAAACTGTAAATCATGTTGTGAACTTTTATGGTTATTGTCTTTTAACCGAATAAAGTATTTTTGACTTTGACTTTGAGTGGGAACTCTCCTGCTGAGAGCAGAGTCGTAGAAAATCAGAACCTCACCCAGAAAAACCCTAATCAGAATTTGACTCACAGTAAGAGTCAGGCTGATGGGTCGTCGCCTCCAGAGGTCCTACCATCACTAATTAGCCCTCCTCCACTTCAAAAAAAAAAGAAATCCAACTGTATTGAAAGGAGATGGAGTGTCATGTCAGACCGGTAGTCTTAAAAAGGGTGATTTGAGAGGCTTAGGAATGCCCACATCTGCCCTTACGTAGGAGGCTGTTTCTAAAAAACATAGGATTGACGTGAAGTCTCATATATCAGACTACAGCTCAAAACTTCCTAATAATGTGGAAGACTTGTTTAATGGCTTTCAAAATGAAATTTGGGACAAGTTCAAAGCCATTGAAGACAAGTCAGGCAAACAAAGTTTCTGCTTCAGTACAATAAGAATTAAATCAACAGTGTAAGAAACTGGGTGGTAGGTTGACTAGGGTGTAAGCCCAGGTCAATCAGCAAAAGCAGTCATTGTCAGGGTAAGGCACAAGCAACCCCAAATGAATCTGTGCTCACCTCCTTGGTAGCTTGGCACAGGGCAGTCAGGCTTAACCTTGAGGCAATGTATAAAGTATTTGTGCAACACTTCATACTTTAAAACAGTGAAAACACACCACAAAAGGAACCCAGAATAGATTTTGAAAAAGTCATTTTTAATAAATAAAACAAGACCAAAATTAAACAAAATTTAATTAGTAGAACCAAAGTTCTGAGTTTTTTGAAGATTTCAATGAAAATAGCTCCAAAAAACACAAAGTGCCAGGTGTGGATATCTGTCTGCACTGGACCAGAACAAAGTCACAAGTTCAGACTGACCGTGATGGAGCGTGGACTCGCTACAGGAACCCAGCTAGGCTCACTGAACAAAGCACCTTAAATCCTGGTAGCGAAGCATTGCGAAGTCCACGTTGAAGATGCTTTGCACAGCCTAAGCGATGCATCAGTTCAGAGATGTGGCGAGGCCCTGTTGTGTCATCATTGAGGATCCTGTCTATGGGTCTTGTGATGCAAAGTCTGTTGTCTGGAAGCAGCGCACAGTTGGGGTAATGCATCGGTTAAGAGGAGCAACAAGGCTGCTATGTGGAGTCTGACATTGTCATTGAGGTTGCAGTCGATGAGGGGTGCGATACCTGTGTCATGGATGTGCCACGCTGTTTGAGCAATGCTTTGTTTCAGTGAACTGTGAAGGCGATACAGGTCTTTGCAAGAGGTCCAATCTATGCAGCAGCAGTGATGCGTCAGTTCTGCTCAGGGATGCATCGCTTAGTATAGGAGTTGGGTCAGTTCCTTCCGGGTATGCGCAGCTCACCAGAGAAGATCAGTCAGTGCAGCTTGGGGATGTGCCACTCAGCAGAGGAGATGCATCGGTTCCACCCGGGCATGTGTCGCTCAGCAGAGAAAAAGCATCGATTCCTCTGGCAAGTACCTTAGGCCCACTTCCACAGGTCCAGGATGGGGTATCAGCACTTGGCAGGGTAGACTCAGAGATGGCAGTGTTCAGATTCAAGAGCATGGTTGTTGGAAGCCTGTTACATCCATGAGGCTTCAAATCAGGAGTCCAGACAACTAGCCCATGGAGTCACTCTGAAGTCTGGGTTCAAAAGATAGAGGTCCGGTCATTCTCTCCCAGGCAAGATGGCTGCAGGTCAGAACAACAGGGCAGTAGTTTCTTCAGAGCAGCAGCACAGCAGATTAGCAATCCTTCTGCAGTGCAGAAGTTCTTCTTTCTGGTAGAGCATCTACAGGTCCAGATGTGTACTGAAGAGGGAATGTTTGAGGTCCTTTTATTATACACAGCTGTGCCTTTGAAGTGGGAAGATACATCTAGAGGCATGCTTTGAAGTGTCCAGATGCCCTGCTTTCCTCGCTCTGGCATGCGGACTAACTACAGGGGGTATGCAACCCTTTGTGTGGAGATAGGACACAGCCTATTCAGGTGTAAGAGAGGCTGGCCCCAGCTCCTCCCTCCCCTCCTGCCAGTGATGGCCCTTCCAGTCACACTTAAAGTCGCATTGTGTGTGGCTTGCTAGGAGGAATACACAAAGCCCAACTGCCAACACCACCCTTAAGGTGAGGATGTGGTGCAGAGACCAGAGCTGCCGACTCAGGAGCTGGCAATACAGCTTTGAGCCTCTGAGTTGATGCAAAACCTTCTGATTCTGAGCAAACTACCTAATCTCCCAGTGCCCATAGACAGCGTCTGGATACCATGATAGGTTATAAGTTGCACTATATAAATCTACAAACAAACCCTCTCATGAGACCAGAGAGAGGCAACAGCCACTAAACAGCAATGGTAAGAAAATCCAATTTTTCTAAAAGTGAATTTTTAGAATTGCACCTTAAAATCCGACTTCACCATAAGTTAGGATTTTTAATTGTGATTCCAGAAACGTCAAACATGAACTGATTATCCCTTCCAATTTAGAAATTTGACATATAAAATGTAATAAGGCAACTCAAATGTTATCCTATGGGAGAGATAGGCCTTGAAGTAGTGAAAAATGAATGTAAACATTTTTCACTACCAAGGCATGTATAACTTAACCCCATCCCTGCAGGGGTAATTCCGCCACTGTGCGGGGGGCCGGTGGGGGGTGAGCACAACGTCGCGGTGCTCGTGACGAGACCAGCTCATCATGAGTCACGGTGGAGCTGTGCTCATGATGAGCTGGTCTTGTCCTGACCCCGCCCACTGATTAATTCACCCGCACAGGTGGAGAATCAATCGCACGTGGGCGGCGCGGAGCCATTATGACGAGACCAGCTCATCATGAGCACAGCTCCATTGTGAGTCATGACGAGATGGTCTTGTCATGAACCCCGAAGAGGTTAAAGGTATATATGCTGGTTTTAATCATATTGCACCCTGCCCTCTGGGCTGTCCAAGGCTTACTGCAGGGGAGTCTTATATGTAATAAAAAGAAAGGTTTGGGCCTGGCTACAAGTTCTTTGGGACAGGTCAAAATGGCAGTTTAAAACAGCACACACAGGTTCTGCAATTACAGACCCGATGCATGTTGAAAGGGCTACCTAAGTGGGTGGCACAATCAGTGCTGTAGGCCCACTAGCAGCATTTAATGTACAAGACCTTGGTACATGTAGTGCCACTTTACTGGGGACTTATAGATAAATTAAATATGCTAATTGGATATGAGCTAATATTACCATGTTTAGAGGAGAGAGGACACGCACTTTGGCACTGGTTAGAAGTAATAAAGTGTGCATAGTTCTAATGCCAGCAAAAACAAGATCAGAAAAAAATGGAGGAGTAAGCCAAAAGTTTGCGGGTGATCCTGCAGAGAGGGCCAAGTCCAAAAAACAGGCTATTTCCTCTTCCCAATTACTGTTGCCAGCATCTAAGCCCATACCTCAGCTTACTAGTGATAAAGCATTCAGGGGATAGTCACACCTATTCAGGCCAGTGAATCCATTAACCCTACAGCTTTGGCAAGGCTAAATGTTCTTGGAAAGAAAAAACTTGCATCTAGCCAAGAAAAGAGGTCAAATACGAAAGGAGGGAACAATTATCTTAAACTTCCCACTGAATGCTCACCCTGCACAATTATTCTAAAAGTTGTGCGTATTTTATTACCCAAAAAAAAATTCTCTTAAAAATAAGTTAATTTATTGACTCTCTGAAAATTCCCGGGAGGCAGATTGATCTCTCTGCAGATGTGTTGTTTGTTAGAAGAATTCCATGGAACAGCACTCATAAAAGGAAAATAATAGAGACTGTTTGATTGTTAATTTTAAAACCGTCCAAACTGTAAGTGCCTTGCTACACCGTTTGCAACAGCGAATCCCTTTGCATGGTTCTAAACAATCGGTGCCTTTAGGCTACATTTACAAGCCGTCTGGACCAAAAGTAGCTCTTCCTTCTCCTCAAGCAATCACAACACTACCCAATGCTTTGTCAGAGATTAACGTGGCTATGAGTAATAGGTTTCAGCCTCTTAATTCTTTGTAAGAGCTGAACTGACTTAGCACAAAAGAACGAAATGAATCTGGTGGTGTAAAGGATGAGCAAGGAACTGAGGGGGTTATTTATGAGAGCCTTACATCCCTTTTGCACCACATAAAGTGGTACATGCATGACGCAGGGCTCTCAATCAGATGTATGAAGCAATGTAAAGCCACCCTGCGTGGCTTTGAGTGGACTCATAAATCTTGAGTAAGACAATGCAGCGAAATTGCTGTGTCGCTTTACTCTGCTCTCCGGAAGCATTTCATGGGAATTGCTGGTGGGTGTTTCCACGCAACACCCATGGATTTTGACGCCCTGCCCCAGATTTACAAAATTATGTAAACCTAGGGAAGCATCAAATCCTTATGCCTCCTGAGGTGAGGTGTAACCAGGAGAAATATATTTATTTCTGCAGCATTCTGTGGCACACATAGAAAGAGGAAAACACCTCTTAGGATGGTTTCTATGTAGGACGGTGCCCCTTCCTGCACAAAAATAATCCTTTATGCAACAGAGGGGATCCACCATGGTGCAAGAATGCCTACATTGGTGGTAGATTGCCGAAACCGCACCAGCACAGGGAGAAAGGACAGGGATGCATTGTATTGCATAAATACAGTGCATTCCTGCCCTTTCACTATGGTGTAGGGTAGTGCAGCAAGGAAACTTGTGCTGCCCTTCACCAAAATCCCATATTTGAGAACCTGTGTGTAGGAAAAATCAGCAAACATCGCAAAGGGTTTTTTCTGGGGGATCTATTACTGATGGTCACACACCTAGATTCATGATCATGTTTCTTTCTTGGAATAATTCAGGTGTTTGTTCTAAACTGTCAAATCTGGTTTGTCTTTCCTTGTTGAGTGAATTTGATGTTATTTGCCTTCAGGAGACCTGGGCTCTGATGCCTGCTGTTTAAATAAATATTATTGCTTGTGCAGTCCTCCCGTTCCTTCTCCTTCAGGTAGGGCTACGGGGGAGTTGATCACCCTGGTCTCGATAAACTTGAGTAACCTTGCTGTAAAAGAAATGTGCTCTTCTGCTTTTTATCAAATGTTTTGTTTACGTTACCTAATTATTTTGATATTATTTTGATCATTTTTATTGTACGATTTTTTATGCATACTGCACAAAGGTTGTAGAAGATTTTAAATGTAATTTGACTAATTTCGTAGATGTCTATACAGAGGAGATTCTTTATCTTTGGTTGGGGGGTTTCCTCCTTCGATTATGTGAGAGATGCAATTCCTTGACATCCTGCTCAAAGTATGTCGACTGGTTGGACTTGCCACATTTTAGACATGTCCTCTATGGAGAAGTCCTTAATAGATTAATAACATCTAGCAATCTTGTTTTTTTCCACTGAATATAGTTTTACTGATACCCCAAAGTTTCAGACTTTTAAGGGCTGTAAAATGGGAAGCAATATAGATTTCATTCTTGTATTCGCTGATACGGTTCTCCTTGTCATGGAGTACAAGGTGGTGGTCTCTTGCATTAGGGAACATCATCCACTAATTATCTCTCTTGACCTATCCTACTGAATGAAGCAATGTCTATAGAATCTTTGAACCCTAAGAGCCTGATTCAGAAGGGCCTCCACACTCGTGGTGGATGCCCCGTAGAGGTTAGCAAAACAGATGATATCAAACCTAATCATAATAAATCTGTCATTGTGGAAATTGGACCAAAAATATGAAAACCAGGAAATACAAACTATGTGGAGCTGAGTTTGCTAAAGTGTCAAACTTTAGGCCTTACTTTTGATGCCTGACAAAATTATGATCTTTTAAAAAACTCAAGGGTGAATTAACTACAAAGGGCTATAGAGTACATTTTTAATTTTGAACGTAGATTGGGACATAAACCAGTGAAGGATATTCTGACTATATACAAAATTAAAAGTACATGTATAGCAAATTATGGGGCTGGGGTTTGGGGATAGAAGGGTATGGTACAAATTTAGCTGGTTGGAAATAAATACTTCAAAAGATTGTTTGGCTATATTGCAAGCTTCCTCAAATTTTATGTGCCGCTTACAAACCGGGCTAGAATTTTTGAAAGAAGAAATTAAATTAGCCTCTGTACTGCTGCGGATAAAGATTTGAGGTAACCTACAAACTAGCTTCTCAAGGGAAATTTTGCCAGCTTGTCTACTTCTTGACAGTGCCCTTGCGATTCCATGACTGCACTACGAGAAGACTTATTTACATTCATGAGGTCATTCTTAGCTGTTTTACAGCCCAGGATGCATTGATGCACACTCTAACTCGTTGGTTAATGCGTCCTTCACGCAGAGATAGATGAGAAGCCGCTTGCAGGACTTGATAGGCTGAAGTCTGGAATCGCCTATGGCCTTATTAAGCAGCCTCCTGGCCTGGAGTACTATATACAATATGTTTTTAGTTTTGAACATAGATTTTATCTTACTTTCTTACATTTTAATATTATTCACTTTTTGGCTGCTTTTTCACAGCAGGGCTCTCAGTTTTCCAGCATCCCGCTTTGTCCATGAGATAATATATTGAATCAAAGCACTTTGCACTTTATACGCTTTTGTGGTCTTTTTTTGCTAGCCATCGTAAACGGATCTGGTCCTGATCCTACTTCTTACCAATATAAGGCGACACAAGTTGGCTTTGAGTTTTTTTGCACCAGCTAAGTATTGATAGTGTCTGTATAGCAGGTTTATATTACATCCGATGTGCCTTAGCAACCAAGAAGAGATATGGATCTCCAGCTTGATGTTTATGTCTTATATTTGTAGGCTGAAGAATTGTATTAAGTTACTTCTTTTTGGTGGTAATTTTATCTTATATGGTACTTAATATTTTATTGCATGGTTTTATAAATTGTAATGAATGATTATATGCATTTTAATATTTTGTGATTTTATGGCCAATATTAGGCGAATAAAGAATCTCTTGAGTTTTTGAGTCTGTTAGCATTTTAAAGCTATACCTACACCTGGCTGACATTTTATGAAACATTATTTTAAATTACCATATTGTGCATGGCTGGGCTGTTTGGCACATGGAATGGCCAATGCTCCCCCTCGCCACTTGCTCCACAAAATTCATGTATGGGTCATTGGGATGTAAAATTGTGGGATATGAAGCCGAAATAATGCCACGTTTTATCCATATTACATGAAATTGACAGCAGTATGTTCTTCAGTGTTTTAAACAGCTCATTTGATAACTTATTTGAGAACGGAAATTGTCAAATGTAATTGTGAAGAGTGAACAGAGTGTGCGCTGAGAGAGCAGGAAAGGAACCAAGATTATTGCTTCAGCTAATTTTTTTTTTTAAAGCCATTCTCTAAAGGGCAATTTACAAGCTGTATCCCATTGATCACATTGCTGGGAGAGTGGGAACCAGAGTTCTGTTGAAACAAAGGGTTCAGCATCTGACCCGAAGAATGCCAGTAACTTTCAGCGCCAACAGTCAGGGCGGATGTATGACGTTACACCGCATGCTTTTACCACGCATGCCTTTACAACGCGGTTTTTACAAAGCATGCCTATACAACGCATAGTGCTTTGGGGCGCTGGATAGTGAATAGTTTAATTTACTATTCCAACTCCAGTCCCCGTGGATAGTAGGGAAGGTCTTGGATAGTAAATTAAACCTATTCCCTATCCTAGAGCGCCCCCCAGTGCAATGCGTTGTAATGGTTTACGTTGTAAAAGTTGCGTCGTAAAGGCACTGCGTGGTAAAAGTTGCATTGTAAAGGATGTTTCCCGTCAGGGCGGTGCTAAAAAAATAGCAAACAGTATGCTGGCTGCAGGTGTTTACTTGTGAGTAATTAAATAGCTACACTGGGCACCGAATCAGGACCTGAGCGTCAGTATAAGACCAAGGGAAACCCTCTGCCCCCAGAGATGTAGCTCAATTATTAACAAACCTGCCTAAAAGTTGAAGGGTTCACAACAGCTCCAAAAGCAGGTGCAGCGAACCCTGGCTTTGCCACTGTCTGTGCTGTGACGGAAATCATGCGCATGTGTGGCCTGATCCAGCAGCGTGCATGGATGCTTCCCAAAAGCCTGGAAGGAGCTCACTGTCGTGACCTCCAACGCCAATGGACACAATCACTGGCAAAGCCAATAGGGTTTGCTGCTTTATAAGGGAAAGTTATTCTACATTGACTTACACGTTTTTCGGTGGTTGTGGGATAAAGAATGAACAATAGGTGTATGGATGAGCAAGTCCACTAATGGACCAATGACTTAAGTAACATGGGTACAATGATAAGTAGAGGACTAGTCATTCATCTTCCCATAAACAGGGAAAAAGCTAAGAAATAAAAGTTGGAACCCTGGAGAGAAAAGAGGATCCTAATGATCTGAAGATAGAGCCCTCACACACCGAATGGGCGTCATGCTTCATCTCTGGGCTTGCTCCTTGTTGGGCCGGCACTGCAATGCCCGATGGGCACCGCAGGCACAAAGAGTTGTGTTGTGACCCTACAACACTCACTGTGAGGCTGTCTCGATTTATAGATCTCATTTGACAGCACTTGCATCTTCTTTTTATCTCTGTCAAGGGGACCACTTCATTAAAATGGGATAGGTACCTATTAAGAAGTTTTAATTCACACAGCTCTTAATATAGCACCCCACCCAAAACTCACCTTTCCCTCACTCATCTTTGTGGCAAAAACACAAGATCTCTGACAAAAAAGCACTCCTGCAGGGCCCAATGAGAAGCAAGCCCAATAATGAAGCATGACATCCATTTGGATGTGTGAGGTCTCTATCATCTGATCATTATAATGCTCCTTTCAGTGCAGGGTTCCAACCTTTATTTTTGAGCTGTTTCTCTCTGTATTGGAACGGCCCCTCTTCGTGTATGACTGTGATTAGATGGGAGCATGGGTGCTGGACCTTTAATAGCTCCTAGATCCCCCTCTTTTGATAAACTAAGTAGCGGGCTAGTCAGTATTTATCTGATTGGTTGGATAAATAAGTGTATTGAGAAATGGCTTTATAGTACACAATGAGCCTGCTGCAGTGATAGTTCGAAGAATATTCACAATAAATATAAAGAACTTCCCACAATAAGCACACATTACACAAAGTGTGAACACCATTGATCCAAGAGGCCGATAGTATGTGAGCAATTATTGCAATTAGGCGAGTGAACACATCAGGCAGGGGTGGACACCGTCGTGCAAAATTTGACATCATTTGTCAAGAATTACCGCTATGAAAGATTTGTGGCAGACTCGATTTAAAAACATTTTGCACCAAGGTAATAAAAAGCCGTAAGAAACAGTGGTTATGTTTTTTTTACAGATTAAAACATGCTTTGAAATAATTTTTACTGCCATATTTTATGACTATAAATACATGCCACTATGTTTATATTTAAAAAAAACAAAACTTCAATTACAGCAATGACATATTTGACATCAATATCCTTGGCCTTCTATCATGCACCAGGGTATATATATAATCTTTGCAGAATGGCTGGCAGTTGAATGCAGTGCAAATACTCATTTGCGGAATGTACATGTACTTAGATTCGCACAAGGCATACTTTTGCTTGGAATTGGGGATATGTGTGAAATAGGAACTCCTGAGGCGGAAGCCGGGAGCTCGTTTTTTTAATAATTGCACCACTTGCACCTTTTACTGGTGTTTCACAGGAACTTTTTAAAATCTGGTCTGTTTAAAATTGTAACCTATTGAGACACCCCACGCACCTTACTCAGCCAATTGAGCGCTGAGTGCAGGCAAGAACCTACGACCCCAGAGGCAGCCGTTGGAGCGAGTGGCCATCTTGGGGGTAGGAAAGGGTTGCAGGCTAGCTGTTCTCGGCAGCACGATTGCAAGCCTTATATAAGTGAACCCCTCGGCGCAGGCGCCACTTTCGGAACTCCTGAGGCGGAAACCGGGAGCTCGTTTTTTTAATAATTGCACCACTTGCACCTTTTACTGGTATTTGCACAGGCCTTTTTAAAATCTGGTCTGTTTAAAATTGTAACCTATTGAGGCACCCCACGCACCTTACTCAGCCGATTGAGGGCTGAGTGCAGGCAAGAACCTACGACCCCAGAGGCAGCCGGTGGAGCGAACGGCCATCTTGGGGGTAGGAAAGGGTTGCAGGCTAGTTGTTTTCGGCAGCGCAATTGCAAGCCTTATATAAGTGGACCCCTCGGCGCAGGCGCCACTTTAGGAACTCCTGAGGCGGAAGCCGGGAGCTCATTTTTTTAATAATTGCACCACTTGCACCTTTTACTGGTATTTGCACAGGAACTTTTTAAAATCTGATCTGTTTAAAATTGTAACCTATTGAGGCACCCCGTGCACCTTACTCAGCCGATTGAGGGCTGAGTGCAGGCAAGAACTTATGACCCCAGAGGCAGCCGGTGGAGCGAGCGGCCATCTTGGGGGTAGGAAAGGGTTGCAGGCTAGTTGTTCTTGGCAGCGCGATTGCAAGCCTTATATAAGTGGACCCCTCGGCACAGGCGCCACTTTAGGAACTCCTGAGGCGGAAGCCGAGAGCTCGTTTTTTTAATAATTGCACCACTTGCACCTTTTACTGGTATTTTCACAGGAACTTTTTAAAATCTGGTCTGTTTAACATTGTAACCTATTGAGGCACCCCACGCACCTTACTCAGCCGATTGAGGGCTGAGTGCAGGCAAGAACCTACGACCCCAGAGGCAGCCGGTGGAGTGAGCGGCCATCTTGGGGGTAGGAAAGGGTTGCAGGCTAGTTGTTTTCGGCAGCGCAATAGCAAGCCTTATATAAGTGGACCCCTCGGCGCAGGCGCCACTTTAGGAACTCCTGAGGCGGAAGCTGGGAGCTCGTTTTTTTAATAATTGCACCACTTGCACATTTTACTGGTATTTGCACAGGAACTTTTTAAAATCTGGTCTGTTTAAAATCGTAACCTATTGAGGCACCCCACGCACCTTACTCAGCCGATTGAGGGCTGAGTGCAGGCAAGAACCTAGATGTTCTCGGCAGCGCGATTACGAGCCACATATAAGGACGCTAGATGCGTACGCGCAGCGTACGGGTCGATGGCGCGCCAAAGGCGCGCCAAAGGCAAGCCCTTCTGTGCCAGGCCACGCCAGGCCGGGCCAAGGGCCAAGTCCCTTGTCCATGCTATTTCTGCCCCCCTCCAGTACTCACGCGCCCCCCTCCTGCAATTCAGAGGCGCTGTTGACACTGCATGCAGACACTCGGTTAATCTAGAGAAAAAACAACAGAGATGCCGTCAGTGTACCTTCCAACTTAACCCGATGGAGAGGAATCAGCGGAAGAATGAATACAAGCTTAATATGGCATTGCTAAACTGTAGATCCTTGCCACAACATGCCATAGAAATTTCAATACTGTTTCAAAACATGGCACTCGATGTGCTGTTTCTCACGGAAACTTGACTAGGACCCAGCTCGGGCCCGGGCATAGTCCAGGCACTTCCCCTGGGTTTCCTGATCCAGCATACCGACAGATCAGGGAGGACAAGAGGAGGGATTGCGATCCTTTATAAGGACTACTCAGTATGCCGCCTCCTAGGCAGCCCTATTACGGACTGTGAAAATGTCCACTTCTCCATCGCCCCGTCACCTTCAGCCTCGTTTACAGGTCTTCTTGTATACCGGCCCTCTGGAGCTGCGGGACAATTTTCCAATGTACTACTGGAAGCAGTAGTTAACTTGGCTAGCGCTACCTCAAATTTCACCCTCTTGGGAGACCTCAATTTACACTTTGATAACCCACAAGACATAATAGTCAAAGATCTGGCCCAAGACCTGGCAGCATGGGAAATTCCCTTAAAAAACCATCAAGCCAACCATATAAAGGGACATCTCCTGGACCCAATTTTTTCTAACATCAAAGAATTAACCACCAAGGAACCTATTCCGGTCCCTTGGTCGGACAATTTTGTAATACCTTTTACCTGGCACTCACCCCCTCCGGGTCCGATCAGGCCCTTTTTCAGGATGCAAGCCCGACATTGGCCCAAACTTAATGTGAAGGAGTGGTCGGAAGTATTGATTGCTACCCACCCCTCGGCTAATCCTGACACTACCGCTGCTAATACAGATTTTCAATCTGTGGATTGAACAATCTTTGGATACAGTGCTCCCCAGGAAATCTAAAATGCAAAAGATCGGCTCAACCAATCACCCTTGGTTTGAACCTGAAAGAGAGGAAAGACAATGGAAGAAAAACTACAGTTCGGAAGAAAAAAAAACAATTACACGGCCTCTATCAATGCCTATAAATCCGCTCTCAAGGCAGCTAAGACTGCCTTCTATGCAGAGAAAATCATCTCCTCCACTAACGCACCTAAAGAGATTTTTAGGATTGTTAAATCCCTTTTGAAGGCCCCAGACCCCCCCCCCCCCAGTCTCAGATGCAACGGGATCCCGCTGCGAAGAATTAGCAACCTTCTTTCTCACTAAAATCCCAAAAATACTCTTGTTCTTTCCCCCTAGTCCTACTCCTGATCCATCCCTGCAGCTTGAAACATCCCTGCAAAACAATGCTCTCAAATTGACATCCTTCACTCCCCTTACCGAGGAACTGCTCCCCTCTCTTCTTAACTCAATAAAAAGCGGTTCGCCTCTTGATCCGGCCACAATTAGCATCCTAAAAGCAGCCCTGCCTGCCATCATCTCACCCATCATCAACCTGGTCAACTCCTCGATCGAATCGGGCATAGTCCCAAGGGACTGGAAACTGGCCATGGTCAAACCGCTAATAAAAAAAACACACCTTGACCGGGGAATTCTATCCAATTATCGTCCAATATCCCTCCTCCCGGGCATCAGCAAGCTGGTGGAAAGATTTGTAAACCGCCAACTGTCCTCCTTTCTGGAAACATTCAAGCTCCTCCACCCCTCTCAGACAGGTTTCCACCCTGGACATGGGACGGAGATGACACTCGTTAAAGTGGTTGAGGAGTCGAGGAGGATCCTGGACGTGGGAGGTGATGTGGCTATCGTCCTCCTAGACCTTAGCGCCGCCTTTGATACGGTGAATCACCGTATCCTTCTAACTCGTCTAAACAAACTCGGAGTCTCAGGAAAGGCCCTGGCCTGGTTGGAATCGTTCCTTCAGGAAAGACATTTTCAGGTGTTGAAAGGGAATTCCCACTCCTCGCCTCTACCATTGCAATGTGGGGTTCCTCAGGGCTCCTCCCTCAGCTCCAAGCTTTTTAATGTTTACATGTCTCCTCTGGCTGAGATAGTGGCTGCCTACGGGATTCAATTGGTCAGCTACGCCGACGACACACAGCTCGTGGTCTCCCTTAATCAAGCAGAACAGTCCCCCACGAATCTGAGTGCCAGTTTGGAAGAAGTCGCCAATTGGATGAGTCAGTCCCAACTCAAGCTCAATGGCGACAAAACCGAACTCATGCTATTAGGCAAGCAGGCAATATTTAACTCCTTCACACTTTGGCCAGCCTGCATGGGCCCAGGACCGACTCTAAAAAGTGAAATTAAGAGACTGGGACTCTGGTTAGACCAGGAGCTCTTGTTCAAAGTCCAAGCCAGGAAAACAGCGGCCACCTGCTTTGGTCTGCCAAAATCTATATGGAAAATTCTCCCCCAGCTGCCTGAGAAGGCCAAAATAATCCTAGTCCAAGCCTTGATTTTATCCAGGCTCGACTATGGTAATTCCATCTACTTGGGAGCCCCGACTTCGGTTATTCACAAGCTCCAGGTGGTCCAGAATTCAGCAGCTAGAGTGCTGACTGGTACGAACAAACGCACCTCAGCCAAACCAGCATTAAGTTTACTTCACTGGTTACCCTTAAAGGAACATATACACTTTAAGTCCCTCTGCATTGCACATATAAATCTGCAGGGCAAAGGTCCCCCCATTCTCACCAATCTCATCAAACCCTATAAAACGTCCAGGAGCCTGCGCTCCAACAACCTCTGCCTGGCAGAAGTGCCCAGAATTAAGAAGTCCCGCTCCGGAGGCCGTCTCTTCTCTTACAATGTATCGAAATGATGGAACTCCCTTCCCCTCCCCCTTCGTCAAGAAACCAACCACCTCACCTTCCGCAAGAAACTAAAAACTTGGCTCTTTCCTTAAAAAAAAAAAAACGACCTACTCCGCCTCCCTATGTTCCAAGCGCTGGGATACTCCCGGGTAGCCATCCGCTATATAAGAGCAGTTTCCATTCCATTCTATTCCAAATATCACAGCTGGAGCTGTCTGTAGCAAGACCTAATAATTGCCACTTGGTGATATTTTGGAAATATAAATTAAAAACTGTTTGAAAATGTGTATATAGCGCAGCAGATGTAGGCTACAACTGAAACAAGCATTCACAAAGCAAACAAGCATTGGCAAAACCAATAGATCTTGCCTACACAGTAGCTATTGCTTTGCCAATGTGTTTTAGTCATGTTATACACCAGTGCATGGCTATTGTTCAGCATGGCTAAATGCTATTGGTGTAGAGGAGAGTCATGTGGAGTGTCATAGAGGGGAATGATGAAGAGTGGAGTAGAGTAAAGTGGCAGAGAGTGTCCTGTATTGGAGTGGCATAGTGTTGAGTCGCGTAGAGTGGCATACATTGGAGTGTCATAGAGTAGAGTGGACTGGTGTAGAGCGCACAGGCATAGAGTATTGCAGAGTATAGTGGCATTGAGTGTAGTGGCATTAAATTCACTGGCATATTTTGCAGCGTCGTAGAATGAGTTGGCGGAGATTAGAGTGGGCAAAGTAGAGTGCAGTGGTGAAAAGTGGAATGGCACAGAGTGGAGTGGTGCAGAGTAGACAGGCACAAAGTAGAGTGGAGCAGAATAGAGTGCAGTGGTGTAGAGTGCAGTGACGTAGAGTGGAATAGAGTAGAGTGGCTTAGAGTGGTGCAGAGTGGAATGATTGACGCAAAGGCAGCAGCACAGAGTGGAGTCGAGTGGCATTGTGAGCAAAGTAGAGTTGAATGGCTTAAAGCGCAGTGGCGTAGAGTGGTGCAGAGTTGAGTAGCATAGAGTGGTGCGGAGTAGAATACAGTGCCATAGAGCTCAGTGGCATAGAGTGGAGTAGCATAGAGTTCAGTGGCAGAGAGTGCAGTTGTGTAGAGTATAGAAGAGTGATGTAGATAGCAGTGGCATAGACCAAAGTGGTGTAGAGTGCAGTGGCATACAGTGAATTGGTACAGAGTAGATTAAAGTGGTGTACAGTGGATTGGTGTAGAGTGAAGGGGCATAGAGGTGAGTGTTATAGAGTAAAGTGCATTGGCATAGAGTGTATTGGCATAGAGTGCAGTGGCATTGTGTGCCGTGTTGCAGAGTGGCGTAGAGTACAGTGACATAGAGTGGAGTTGTGCAGAGTAGATTGGTGTTGCCTAGACTGGGGTGGTGTAGAGTGCAGTGTCAAAAAGTGAAGTGGTGTTGAGTGCATTGGCATAGAGTAGAGTGGTACAGGATAAAGTAGAGAGGTCTAGCGTAAGTTGCATATAGTGCAGTGTGTAGAATGGAGTAGAAAAGAGTGCTGTGATATGGAGTGGAGTAAAGTGAAGTGGTGCAGAATACTGAGCAGTGGTTTGGAGTGGTGCAGAGTAGAGTGGAGTGGCATAAAGCGGAGTATACAAGGTATGGTAGCGCACTGCCATTACAGACATCACATTTTCACTTGAAATGACCATTACATTTGCAAAGATATACAGTGTTACACATAAAACTATTCAGTGCACCAAAGAAAATCGGTGGAAATTGCATCACCTAGTGTAATACTAAATGGCTGTTTACGAAGCCATTACGAAGGTGACAGCACGGAGGAGCAGGGAGGCCGAATTTTCGTTAAAAGATATCTTCTTTTTCCCGATCATGAAAATATCCGGATGATCGGTTATCATCAATTGATTGTACCTAGATACCCAACTGATACAATAGTTGGTCAAAAGGTATCCAAGAAGCTACTCCCTTGAACAACGGTGGATCCTCCGTGCACATAGAAGGCCCTATATTTGATCTGTAAGCTCAAAAGACTGTGATTATTATCAGAGAAGCCCACAGCGAGCTGGAAAGCAATTGAAAAGCTATTTTTACTCAAAATACAGATACAGAGTCAAATGTCTTTAATGTCCTGATGAAGGTGTCAAGATTGATTAGCACCGAAACGCCGCGTCAACTGTTTTTACTTTGACTGTAACTATATCTATTGTACTACCACTGTAGGTGGTTTTTTAATTGTTTTTTATTATGTTTTAGATTGTAACCCAGTTGGGAGGAAGAAAATAAATTGCACCATTGAATTTTATACTTTATGTGTACTTACCAGTCACTTTACTTTAGTTGCCTGCTCTTATTTGATTATTAAGTTTATTAGTGGTGTGTGGAATAACTCCACTATCCAACAGAGACCTCCCCAAAGTTTGTCTCAGCGATCCTAGCCTGCTACACTTATGACAGGGACCTATAACCTCTCTCTGAAGGAGGAAAGTACTTCAGAGGGACAAGAGCAGAAAATTTGAGAGACAGACAAACCGTCTGGGGACCAATGATCCAAAACACGTGGGGCTGGCAAAGGGGAAATAGACACAGGATCACGGAGGAAGGAGGAGGGGGAGGGAAAGGAAACACAATGTGGAGATGAGGAAAAAAACTATGTCCAATGTCCAGCTGGGTAGCCGACGGCTGAGGGGGTGAACCATAGCCAAACTCCTCTATAGCTACCTGAACAGCTCCACCAGGCATCGGCCATGTTCCTCGTTCTCCGCGGTAAGTACAACATTCATTGTATCTGCCCTCGGGACATCGTCATAGTTCCATCGGAAGCATTAGTCCCGGTGTTACTGGGAAAACCCTGAGTGTAGTACAAACATCAGGGCATTGCTTGCTCCATGGCGCTTGTCCAGCTGGTTCCTCAGATCGGTCTGCAGCGTGTTCCATCCCTCCCTCGATAGTTCCTTAACTCTAGTGCGGTCCATCCAGTGACTAGCACTAGCACCCTGAGTCTATGTATCCCGCAGAGCCCCTGGCCCTCGCAGCACAGCTCCCAGCCACAACGCGCCAAGTGCATTAGAGAGGGCCCGAGATTTAAGGCATGTGGTGGGGGGTGCCAGGGAGAGGGGAGATCCATATGCGGAGGATGAGGGACTAAGGCGGCATATTCAGCTCCATCCCGACATGTGGGTGGTAGTCCAGCGAGGCTCTCATTAAGGGCAAGGGTGGGGCTAAGTCTGATGTGATCCTCAGGCCCTGTGGTGCACCTAAACTTCTGGGGCCCCTCATTGGCTATTCAATCTGGGTAGGTTAGCGAGAAGGTTTTGCAGCCTGGGCAGGCTATGCCTGGTTTCCAGCATGGTTTCCATGCCAACCTGTTCGACATGGAAACCATGTGGAAATAGTTTTGTGGGCCCATACCAGGTCCTCCTTGGGTGCATGGCCTCTGATTTCAGGGTGAGGTGCCCCCTGATCACTGCACCCCATGGCAGGTACCTTGAGGTGCCTGTAACAGGGTGCAGGGATGAACAACACCTCCCATTTTCCTTTGGGAGCATGCATTACATCCAGTTTCTGGCCGTAATGCATGCTCCCATAGCGAAATGTAGGAATGCCGCCGAACAGTGCTCAGTCGCATCCTAATGAGGCAGGCGGGACTGCTGACCGGGTGTCGGTTGGTCCTAGGTCTGAGTCGGTGTTGGGCAGAAGGAATTTGGCCCTACATTGAAATTGGGCCCTTAATGTTTAATAAATCCACATAAAACTTTGATTACTGAATCTTGGTCTTTAGTATGTGACCAAATGGGTATACCGTTATAATTATGATTTGTTGAATGCTAAGTCCCATTCCCACTTAGTCAACACAAAGGTCAATTGAATACATGTTGCAAACCTGGTCCGTCCTTGAGCCGGGTCACTGCGTAATCCTTGGGTCTAGCAAGCTCAAACTCCATTCTTGCAAGTGCAGATGCAGGACCACCAATCTGAGACATGATTTAAATTAGAAAGCAAAAATGCCAATCGGGGTGAACTGGAAAATTAAATATTGCCAATTACAGAGAGTTGAAACAAATGCCAAATGGATCAGAGACAAATGATTCAAATTGGTCTAGATGTGGATAGCAGTGTACACCAAATTACTTTAAGCTATTGCACAAACAAAAGTCCTATCCTCACTGCTGATCACCAGTGTTGAAAATGGAGTCTCTAGTTGGCAGAGGTATGCACCCTATCCAAGTGGGACCACTACTGTAGGCAGGGTAAGTTAGATACACAACCTAAATTAAACCTGTGCTTGACCACCGGTAACTTGACACAGAGCAGTCAGGCTTAACTTAAGAGGGAATGTGTAACGTATTTGTGCAACACAATGATTACAGTAACATCACAAAAAGACTCCACACCAGTTTAGAAAAATAAAGGATATTTATCTGATTCAAATAAAACCATAGTGACAAAAGTTAAATTAACACTTGCCTAAGCCATGTTTAAATGTTCTACTGAGTGGATGGCACAATCAGTGCTGCAGGCCCACTAGTAGAATTTAATTTACAGGACCTGGGCACATATAGTGAACTTTACTAGGGACTTATAATAATATGTAAATAAATATGCCAATTGTGGAAAGCCAATGTTACCATGTTTAGAGTACAGAGCATATGTACTTTAGCACTGGTTAGCAGTGGTAAAGTGTCCAGAATACTAAAGCCAACAAAAATGAAGTCAGCAAAAGAGGAGGTCAGGAAGCAAAAGAGAGGGGAAAGCACGCCAATGATGCCAGAGATAACACCCTGTTATTCAGTCCTAGTCCAGCACATTGACAATGTGTTTGTTGCGTCAGAAACACAGGAAACATGCACACAGGACCCTGTTGCACTATTGAACCATTTGGCTGAGAATGGACATAAAGGGCCTGATTTATATCTTGGCTGACGGGTTAGTCCGTCTCAACAGTGACAGATATCCCATCTGCCAAAATGAAAATCCCATTATATCCTATGGGATTTCTATTTAGGCGGGCAGAATATCCTTCACCGTTGTGATGGAGTAACCTGTCCGCCAAGATCTAACTCAGGCCAAAAGTATCCCCAAACAAGTTCCAGTACTGCCAGAAAGAAGTCCTGTATCTTGGACATCACATTGAGAAGGGAGCAATGAAGGTGTCACGAGAAAGAATCGGGTCGATCATGAAAATAAATCCGCCAACTAGTCAGAAAGAAATCAGGACGTTTTTGGAATTGGTGGGCTACTGTTGTCAGTGGATTCCCAACTTTTCCCTAGTGACCAAACTTCTACAGAGACTTACCCACAAAGATGTGTCTCAGCCGGTACCTTGGGATGACAACTGTTTGCGTGCTTTCTTAGAGCTGACAGATAATCACTGTTGGGCCCCAGCACTGGGAATGCCTGATTACAATAACGCATTTTCACTCTTCAGCAGTGAGAGGGACGGGTGCGCTCTCTTAATGCTTACACAGTTACATAGCAATGGTCGAAGATCCATTAGCTACTTTTCTGCTACCCTTGATCCTGTATTTGCAGCACTGCCTGGATGCCTTAAGGTTGTAGGTGCTGCTGGTGTCAGGATTGAACATTGTGGAAGCATTGTGATAGGATCAGACCCATGTTACCAACTGCAATAGCGAGAATTTAATTTATCTGCTGACATGCCCGTGTTCAATCAGATACGCGGGTATGACCACGCGGAAGGTACGAGTGCGTATGTTGGAACATAAGAGCTCTTTTTGTTGTAAAAAATCAATGACAAGTCTGACTAAACACTATCTAGAGAAACAGCACAGAGAAGAAGACTTCCAGTGGACAGTCTTAGAAAAGCCATTGATACCATCACACATTAGTAGCATCTCAAGATATCTATTAACGAAAGAACAAAAATGGATTTACAAGCTTCGCACAAATGTGGTGGGACTCAATGACGATATACCGTGGGCTTCTCTGTAAGTCCTTTGGCCTGTTCATAGTCTGTAGAACTCTTAGACAAGAGGTCCATAAGTTTATATCTTAATAGCTCACATCTGGAGGAAATTAACAGTACTTGGTGTTGCTTTGTTTACGAAGCCATTATGAGGGTGACAGCACGGAGGAGCAGGGAGGCCGAATTTTCGTTTAAAGATATCTTCTTTTTCCCGATCCTGAAAATATCCGGATGATCGGTTATCATCAATTGATTGTACCTAGATACCCAACTGATACAATAGTTGGTCAAAAAGTATCCAAGAAGCTACTCCCTTGAACAACGGTGGCTCCTCCGTGCACATAGAAGGCCCTATATTTGATCTGTAAGCTCAAAAGACTGTGATTATTATCAGAGAAGCCCACAGCGAGCTGGAAAGCAATTGAAAAGCTATTTTTACTCAAAATACAGATACAGAGTCAAATGTCTTTAACGTCCTGATGAAGGTGTCAAGATTGATTAGCACCGAAACGCCGCGTCGACTATTTTTACTTTGACTGTAACTATATATATTGTACTACCACTGTAGGTGGTTTTTAAATTGTTTTTTATTATGTTTTAGATTGTAGCCCAGTTGGGAAGAAGAAAATAAATTGCACCATTGAATTTTATACTTTTTGTGTACTTACCAGTCACTTTACTTTAGTTGCCTGCTCTTATTTGGTTATTAAGTTTATAGTGGTGTGTGGAATAACTCCACTATCCAACAGAGACCCCCCCAAAGTTTGTCTCAGCGATCCTAGCCTGCTACACTTATGACAGGGACCTATAACCTTTCTCTGAAGGAGTAAAGTACTTCAGAGGGACAAGAGCAGAAAATTTGAGAGACAGACAAACCGTCTGGGGACCAATGATCCAAAACACGTGGGGCTGGCAAAGGGGAAATAGACACAGGATCACGGAGGAAGGGGAGGGAAAGGAAACACAATGGGGAGATGAGGAAAAAAACTATGTCCAATGTCCAGCTGGGTAGCCGACGGCTGAGGGGGTGAACCATAGCCAAACTCCTCTATAGCTACCTGAACAGCTCCACCAGGCATCGGCCATGTTCCTCGTTCTCCGCGGTAAGTACAACATTAATTGTATCTGCCCTGGGGACATCGTCATAGTTCCATCGGAAGCATTAGTCCCGGTGTTACTGGGAAAACCCTGAGTGTAGTACAAACATCAGGGCATTGCTTGCTCCATGGCGCTTGTCCAGCTGGTTCCTCAGATCGGTCTGCAGCGTGTTCCATCCCTCCCTCGATAGTTCCTTAACTCTAGTGCGGTCCATCCAGTGACTAGCACTAGCACCCTGAGTCTATGTATCCCGCAGAGCCCCTGGCCCTCGCAGCACAGCTCCCAGCCACAACGCCCCCAAGTGCGTTAGAGAGGGCCCGAGATTTAAGGCATGTGGTGGGGGGTGCCAGGGAGAGGGGAGATCCATATGGGGAGGATGAGGGACTAAGGCGGCATATTCAGCTCCATCCCGACATGTGGGTGGTAGTCCAGCGAGGCTCTCATTAAGGGCAAGGGTGGGGCTAAGTCTGATGTGATCCTCAGGCCCTGTGGTGCACCTAAACTTCTGGGGCCCCTCATTGGCTATTCAATCTGGGTAGGTTAGTGAGAAGGTTTTGCAGCCTGGGCAGGCTATGCCTGGTTTCCAGCATGGTTTCCATGCCAACCTGTTCGACATGGAAACCATGTGGAAATAGTTTTGTGGGCCCATACCAGGTCCTCCTTGGGTGCATGGCCTCTGATTTCGGGGTGAGGTGCCCCCTGATCACTGCACCCCGTGGCAGGTACCTTGAGGTGCCTGTAACAGGGTGCAGGGATGAACAACACCTCCCATTTTCCTTTGGGAGCATGCATTACGTCCAGTTTCTGGCCGTAATGCATGCTCCTATAGCGAAATGTAGGAATGCGGCCGAACAGTGCTCAGTCGCATCCTAATGAGGCAGGCGGGACTGCTGACCGGGTGTCGGTTGGTCCTAGGTCTGAGTCGGTGTTGGGCAGAAGGAATTTGGCCCTACATTGAAATTGGGCCCTTAATGTTTAATAAATCCACATAAAACTTTGATTACTGAATCTTGGTCTTTAGTATGTGACCAAATGGGTATACCGTTATAATTATGATTTGTTGAATGCTAAGTCCCATTCCCACTTAGTCAACACAAAGGTCAATTGAATGCATGTTGCAAACCTGGCCAGTCCTTGAGCCGGGTCACTGCGTAATCCTTGGGTCTAGCAAGCTCAAACTCCATTCTTGCAAGTGCAGATGCAGGACCACCAATCTGAGACATGATTTAAATTAGAAAGCAAAAATGCCAATCGGGGTGAACTGGAAAATTAAATATTGCCAATTACAGAGAGTCGAAACAAATGCCAAATGGATCAGAGACAATTGATTCAAATTGGTCTAGATGTGGATAGTAGTGTACACCAAATTACTTTAAGCTATTGCACAAACAAAAGTCCTATCCTCACTGCTGATCACCAGTGTTGAAAATGGAGTCTCTAGTTGGCAGAGGTATGCACCCTATCCAAGTGGGACCACCACTGTAGGCAGGGTAAGTTAGATACACAACCTAAATTAAACCTGTGCTTGACCACCGGTAACTTGACACAGAGCAGTCAGGCTTAACTTAAGAGGGAATGTGTAACGTATTTGTGCAACACAATGATTACAGTAACATCACAAAAAGACTCCACACCAGTTTAGAAAAATAAAGGATATTTATCTGATTCAAATAAAACCATAGTGACAAAAGTTAAATTCACACTTGCCTAAGCCATGTTTAAATGTTCTACTGAGTGGATGGCACAATCAGTGCTCCAGGCCCACTAATAGAATTTAATTTACAGGACCTGGGCACATATAGTGAACTTTACTAGGGACTTATAATAATATGTAAATAAATATGCCAATTGTGGAAAGCCAATGTTACCATGTTTAGAGTACAGAGCATATGTACTTTAGCACTGGTTAGCAGTGGTAAAGTGTCCAGAATACTAAAGCCAGCAAAAATGAAGTCATCAAAAGAGGAGGTCAGGAAGCAAAAGAGAGGGGAAAGCACGCCAATGATGCCAGGGATAACACCCTGTTATTCAGTCCTAGTCCAGCACATTGACAATGTGTTTGTTGCGTCAGAAACACAGGAAGCATGCACACAGGACCCTGTTGCACTATTGAACCATTTGGCTGAGAATGGACATAAAGGGCCTGATTTATATCTTGGCTGACGGGTTACTCCGTCTCAACAGTGACAGATATCCCATCTGCCAAAATGAAAATCCCATTATATCCTATGGGATTTCTATTTAGGCGGACAGAATATCCTTCACCGTTGTGATGGAGTAACCTGTCCGCCAAGATCTAAATCAGGCCAAAAGTGTCCCCAAACAAGTTCCAGTACTGCCAGAAAGAAGTCCTGTATCTTGGACATCACATTGAGAAGGGAGCAATGAAGGTGTCACGAGAAAGAATCGGGTCGATCATGAAAATAAATCCGCCAACTAGTCAGAAAGAAATCAGGACGTTTTTGGAATTGGTGGGCTACTGTTGTCAGTGGATTCCCAACTTTTCCCTAGTGACCAAACTTCTACAGAGACTTACCCACAAAGATGTGTCTCAGCCGGTACCTTGGGATGACAACTGTTTGCGTGCTTTCTTAGAGCTGACAGATAATCGCTGTTGGGCCCCAGCACTGGGAATGCCTGATTACAATAACGAATTTTCACTCTTCAGCAGTGAGAGGGATGGGAGCGCTCTCTTAATGCTTACACAGTTACATAGCAATGGTCGAAGATCCATTAGCTACTTTTCTGCTACCCTTGATCCTGTATTTGCAGCACTGCCTGGATGCCTTAAGGTTGTAGGTGCTGCTGGTGTCAGGATTGAATGTTGTGGAAGCATTGTGATAGGATCAGACCCACGTTACCAACTGCAACAGCGAGAATTTAATTTATCTGCTGACATGCCCGTGTTCAATCAGATACGCGGGTATGACCACGCGGAAGGTACGAGTGCGTATGTTGGAACATAAGAGCTCTTTTTGTTGTAAAAAATCAATGACAAGTCTGACTAAACACTATCTAGAGAAACAGCACAGAGAAGAAGACTTCCAGTGGACAGTCTTAGAAAAGCCATTGATACCATCACACATTAGTAGCATCTCAAGATATCTATTAACGAAAGAACAAAAATGGATTTACAAGCTTCGCACAAATGTGGTGGGACTCAATGACGATATACCGTGGGCTTCTCTGTAAGTCCTTTGGCCTGTTCATAGTCTGTAGAACTCTTAGACAAGAGGTCCATAAGTTTATATCTTAATAGCGCACATCTGGAGGAAATTAACAGTACTTGGTGTTGCTTTGAGGCATACAATAGTATACATTGTTTAGGGCACTACTTTGTCTCTCTGACACATATGATCGAGACCTGGCTTTGGAGACACACACCATAACAATATTTATTATCACCATAAATAATCGTTAATTATACCCATTGGGATATGCGCACTTATTGATGCCCATTTAATGATACATTCAAGACCATTTTTAACCAAAAATACATTCATGCTGTCCTAACCAACACGTATGTGAATACATCGCTTATTGGTGGTACTGAACCTTGGGGAGCCATACTAATATGAGACATTGTTCCTGGCTCGTACCATAATTTATATAATTCACCTAATTTACTTGATTGCGGTGACAGCGATAATATGGAGGTAGATTTAGAGTGTAAGCGCCATGGTGTCATCTGATGCTAGCAGATATGATGAAAGAAATATATCAAAGAACAACAACATTCCGTTTGCGTTTCCACACAGGAATATAAGGTATGGAGTTCAAAAACAAGGGCACATGAGGGGCTTTTGTCGCAATTTATGTTTGAATATCGTTTTAATATCGAACTGATGTCTATAACACAATCGGCTTCGGAGTGGCGCAGGGGGACGTAGAGTAGTCCCTGTTTACCGGAACATTAAATACGCCTTCGCCTGCCATCTCGGTGCCTTCCTCAAAGACTCAGGCTTAAGCTTTGAGGCACCGACGGACAGGTGAGACGGGGGTTTACTCTGAAAGCAATAAGGTTGTATTAGTCCGGTTAGAGCGTAAAGAAATTGTTATCTCGGCATGGACCTGATGAGGAGGTTTTGTCCAAGTGATGAATCGTTTTTCCTGTTGATGAATACATAACCGGCATCTAATGAAGCTTAATACTACACCTATGCGTGAATAGGTTTTCCCAGACTTTAGCGCATACTTAGAAATGAGCAGAGGGATGTATTTTGTATTACTTTTCTTTGGTAATTGGATTAAGAGTACACAATACTAGGGCTCTCGCCAAGAATACAAGTGTATACTTGGAAGCAGAGATTGAGGCTACACACGACATATGGTTTGGACCTATGACTAATATTGAGGTATATACGATTGAGCCCACACATGAGATTGTTTGATGTATGTATTGTAGATCTATGCATACCAAGATCATTTTACAAGAATATTTATATACTTGTTGAGTTTTTGCGGTTTCGAGATGGAGTTGCTTTTTTTATAGATGGTCAGAGATTAGTTTCATAACCATGAAAGACTTTTTGAAAATTTGAGAGCGTTCTCACTATGAGCTCTATAATTTTCTGTGTGTGTGTTTCTTCTGGTTATTTTCTTTGATCTATAGAGCGGGGTCTTGAATACCTGAGCACGATCCAGGTGAGGTGAGGTCCAGTCCCCGGTCAAGCTGGGTGAGAATATTTAATTACTATAAATTGGTGATGGGAATGTTACGTGGTTGCATTTGCATACATTATATTCAACTTGTGCACATTTACCTATTTTTCTGCATCTCTTTGTAGATGTTCTCTTGCATTCACTGATATGGAGGATTGGCATACCACAGGTTGTATTTGTTCCAACCTTTAACATTTGTGTTACACACATGTTGGTTATAATTTGTATATCACTTTTTAAGCAGTAGCAATATATTGACAGCAGAGGCCCTGACGAAAGCCGAGGGACTTGCAGCCCGTTAGGCAGAAACATGTTGGCCTTTTTTTTCAACAGATATTTGTTTCCAGTTTTGTTTGCACTGTTCTGGTTTTAATTAGGGGGTGTGCCCTTATTTGAATAAAAAAAAAATTCTAGGACACATGACTCTATTTTAAATTCACCACATTTTTTGTTGCACTGCGTGTTTATCACTTTCATAGCCATCAATGATTGGCTGTCATATGGTCGTCCATATGTACTTGTGGACTTGATCCTTCCCTACCATTAAGTTGTGGTTAAATAGTTTCGATGATCAAGGGACCAACCACGTGATACTAGTGAACCATATGATATGACTGATCACGAAGTTCATTTGAAGGTAATCCACATATGAGCGACTTGGATCCTGTCAACTGGTACTGTATGTATGTGATTCCACGCATGCAGACCCATCACTATACTGTATCCCGTTTTTGAGGCTATCCAGGGTGACTAAGGCACTAACTCATAACCCTGTTTTGGAGTTAAGGATAGCGAGCCATACAAGGTGGTGTTTAGACCCCCTGTGTTCTCCTGTGTGTATTATATGTTGTAGCTGGGGACTTGAACCAGGAGAGGTCTTTAAATATACTTTGTCCCTACGACCCCCCTCTACCTGTATGTTATGAGAACACTTACTAATACTCAGCATTTTACCAACAGCCGACTGTCCAGGTATGAAAAAGTCATCCTGACAGCCAAGAATTTCACATTAAAATGCTGTACTGCTTTAAATCGTTCCACACTGTTGCCCCTTCTCGATGTTGAAAAAAGCTATGGAGAAATTGATCATGACTGTCTTGATGTTACTGAACTATGCACCAAGCCAAGACTGTGGTCATTCATATGTTCGATTTCAGTGCCACATTTGACACTGTATCCCATAATATCTTTGCCAAGTGGCTCTGGGATAGTGGCATCAGTGGTAGTCCCTTCCGAACTTTCCAAGTATCACCAAAACCTTTCCAGTTGTCAATTCATCCCTTGCAGCAAGGAGCGCCTCAGGGCTTGTCACTGAGCCATACTCTTTTCAATGTTCATGTGAGCCCTGTGGATAGAGTCATGAGCAATATGGTTTTATTGTGATCTCATACACAGATGACATTCTGCTTGTCACTACCCAGCCTCATAACAGGAAGCAGGTGGTGTCCTCTTTACAGGTGTGCCTGTCTGATTTCACCATTTGGAAGGACCTCAAATGTCTAAAACTGAATATTGAGAAAACGGAGGTCTTGATATTGGGCAGACATTTGAACATGTGGTCTAATTCTTGGTGGCCAGACAACTTTGGTCCCCTGCCATCCCCCAGGCCCAAGGTGAAGAATCTCAGCATCTGGTTTGATGAAAAGCTTTTGTTTGATGCCCAGATCAATGCTTTCTTAGGAAAGTGTTTAAAAATTTGAGATCATTAAAAAAAATACCTTCACCGTCTTCCTGAGGCTGCCCTAAACACTGTAGATCAGGTAATGGCTACTTTCAGATTGGATGACTGCAATGTTTTGTATTTAGGTGTCACCCAATTGCGTCTGAATAGGCCCCAATACATGCAGAATGTGGCAGCCTGTCCACTGCTTGGACTCTCGAAGCATGCCTCTATTAGTGCGGCACTGAGCACACTTCAACGGAAGAACACCGCCATCCCTTGGACTAACCTGTCTAATCTCAGACCTTTCTCCTTGCTACCATTTTTGGGTAAAATCATTGAAAAGCATACCAACAAGCATTTGTCCATTTTCCTGGAAATATCGGGAAGCCTTGACCCTTCACAGTCTGGTTTCAGACCGAAATATAGTACCGAAACGGCCTTGCTGTTTGATAACTGACGATCTTCGTATGTACCAGGACAGAGGTATTTCTGTTGTCCTGGTGCTGCTAGACTTATCGGCAGCGTTCGATACTAGATCCTGATCGAACGCCTGACTGTGAAGGGACTGGGTGGCAAGGCACTGGACTGGATAAAGAGCTTTCTCTCCGACTGCACCCAAAGTGTCACCATGGGTGAATATCGGTCGGATGAGGTTAAGATCACCAAAGAGGTGCCATAGGGCTCATGTTTGAGCCCAACTCTTTTTAACACCTATGTGGCACCCCTTGCAGATATAACGAGAGCCTTTGGTTTCTGTCCAGTGTCTTATGCTGATGATACCCATCTGCTTTTTCCTTTTAAATCCTTGACCCCGGAGGTTATACAATCTTTCTCCGAGGGGATGAAAGCAGTATCCCAATGGATGTCTTCCAACTTCCTTCAGTGTAACATTGGTAAGACTGAGGTGATGCTTTTCGGGGAGGGCAAATTATTATGGTCCCCTGACTGGTGGCCTTTAGATCTAGGACCAGTCCCCAAACCAAAACTAGTAATCAAGAACCTTGGGGTACGTCTGGAGCCGGAGCTGAATATGAAACATCATGGAAATAATACGGTGGTGTCCTGTTTTCATGTGATAGGGCTCCTCCGTAGGATATTCCCGCTCCTTCCGGACTCCATTAGAAAAACTCTGGTTCAGGCTTTAGTGATCAGCCAACTTGATTACTGTAATGGTCTTCTGGTGTCTGCAAACAAAGAGGTGTTGGACCGACTCCAAGTGGTACAAAATACTGCAGCCAGGCTAGTCCTCAACACTCCACCCAGGTCCTCCTCTAAACCTCTGTTGGATAAACTCCATTGGTTATCCATCCGCCAAAGAGTGAAATTCAAGACCTGTTGCATTGTACATAAAGGACTACATGATTTAGGCCCTGCCTACTTAGCTAATAAATTTGTCCCATATGTTCCCACACGCTCCCTTAGGTCAAGTGAGCAGTTGCTACTAAGGATACCTAGGGTTGGCAGGACTAGAATGGGTGGCAAGGCCCTATCAGTGGTCGGTCCTACTCTGTGGAATAGTCTGCCTCTCCAATTAAGACAATGTTCTGACCATTTCGTTTTTAGGAAACAATTGAAAACCTTTTTGTTTCAGGTCTAACTAGTCAAGTTAATAGGAACCTAATTATCTGTTATTTGCGAGTCTTGGCCTTGTACGATTATACTGTCCCGGTTTTGCTTCTGTTGTCTCTTAGCGCGGAGATACTCCTTTGGGAGTTTATTCAAGCGCTTTATAAACACGCAAATAAATAAATAAATAAGTTAAATAGAGAATTCACATTTAAGGCTCTCTGCTACTGTCACCAGCCAAGGTCGCACCTATCTACGGGACATGATGACTAAGGATCGATCATGTACAAAATAGAAATCTGAGATTGGCTCTGGTGTAACTGACCTCTGTCCCCAGGGTTAGGACCCCAGGGTTAGGAAAGCCAAACTTGGTAGCTATGCCTTTAGACACTTTAACTCCAGTTTCAGGTTGGTGGCTGAGGAATTGTGTCACAGATGTGTTGTGTGTCAACAAATGAACATAGGAAAAAGAATAGAGGTAAAACTGAGTCACATTAGGAGATCAGGAGGTCCATTCAACAGGATGTAATTGGACTTTATCGAGATGGCTGTGTGTAATGGGCTGAGATACGTCCTGGTGATTGTGTGCATCTTTTCACAGTGGGTTGAAGCTTACCCAACCAGAAGAAATGAGAGTCTTGCAGTAGCAAAATTGTTGTTGAGGGAGTTACTACCCAGTTTTGGGTTCCCAACATCTCTGGAGTCAGACCGAGGAACTCACTTCAATAATGAGGTCCTGAAAATGTGTGCAGCTTTACAAGTGGAGGAAAAACTACATTGCAGCTATAGACATGAGGCTTCAGGTTTCATGGAGTAGGCCAATAGGACACTAAAATCCAGACTGGTTAAACTGGGTACTTTTACTTCTTTGAAATGGCCTGATGTGTTGCCCCTTGTGTTGATGAGTTTTTGCAGCTTTCCGGATCAAAGGACAGGATCATCTCCTCATGAGATAATCATGGGCAGAGCAAAGAGATCCAGATGTACCTGCAAATGCGCTTGTCAATCTTACAGATGACATGATTTTTTATTACTGCAAAGGACTGGCTGACGTGGTGCCTTCTGAGTCTCATAAGGATGCAGCTGCCACCACCCCACCACATCACGAGCACGGCCATGAACTCAGTGCTGGAGACTTAGTTCTGGTGAAGAAGTACATTAGGAAAACATGCCTGGAACTTCATTGGCATGGCCCTTTTCTAGTTATTCTTGTCACGACTACTGCTATCAAGTGCAGAGGTCTCCCCACCTGGATGTATCCTGCCCATACTGGCAGAGTTATGAATCCCCTTAATGAAGTTACAACACCCCACCCCCTCAAAGCTACAAAGAATGCATACCAAACAACTCGAAGTGGCGGCATACCAAAAAGAGATGGTTTGGACCAGATTACTCGCCACGCGCCATAGAGTGTACGAACTCGGGGACAAGGCAGGTAAATTATTAGCGTGGCTAGATAAAAAGGAAACGGCGGGTAGGACGATTGCGCAGCTGCGCACGTCCGATGACACCTTGGTGACACTACCCAGTGACATCGTGACAACACTGGCTGATCACTTTGAGCAGATATATGCCTCACGCTCGACATTAACGTTAGAGGACTCACTGGGGTACATTAAGGACATAGCTATGCCGAAGCTCGCATCTGAAGATGCATTGCTATTGGAAGCCGAACTAACTATTGTCGAATTGCGGATGGCTATTGGCTCCCTGGCCTCTGGCAAGGCAGTGAGGCCCAACGGGATCCCCGTCGAATTTTACAAAGCAAATGCTGACATGACGGCCCCCTATCTCCTTACTATGTTCCAAGACAGCCTTGACGCTGGAGAATTGCCTCGTGATCAACGGTTGGCCACGATTGTAACGATCCCCAAACCTGGTAAACCACCGGACGATTGTGGCTTCCATCACCCAATATCCCTGATTAATGTCAAAGCCAAAATTTTGGCCAAACTGTTGGCTTTACGGTTGACCCCTCATTTATCTTCTCTAATACACTCAGACCAGTCTGGCTTCATGCCCCACCGTAATACGGCACTTAACCTGCGACGCCTGCAGGCAGTGCTGGCTCGCCAGTCCTTCATTCAGGAACCCGCATTCTTATTTTCTTTAGACGCCAGAATGGCGTTTGATGTGCTGGAGTGGCCATACCTGTTTTCAGCCTTGCAACACCTGGGCTTCGGCCCTAAGTTCTGCGCTTGGATCCGTCTACTCTATACTAACCCCTTGGCACACATGGTTGCCAATGACCACATATCAAGAGACTTCCTGCTCTCCCGAGGCACTAGTCAGGGATGTCCCCTGTCACCCCTACTGTTCGCCTTGGCCTTGGAACCATTGGCGGCCTGGATTAGGTGGGAGCCCTCCATCCGTGGACTTTGTTGGACTGATGCCTGGGAGGATCGCATATCCTTGTATGCGGACGGCGTGTTGCTCTATCTAACGTCTCCCAGGAAATCCATTATGGAACTCCTGAATATCTGCAAAAAATTCGGTAGAGTATCTGGCTACACTATTAACTGGTCAAAATCGGTACTGTACGTGCTGAAGGGGCCGCCGCCGATCCTCCCGATGAATTGTCCACTACGGGCCACCACTGAAGCCTTTAAATACCTGGGCATCCGAGTGATGCCAGACTACAATGAGTTTTATGTGACGAACTTGAAGCCCCCATTAGAGCGCTTCTGGCGTAACGCAATGGTATGGCGCAATTTACCTCTCATGTTGCTTGGCAGAGCAGCATTGTATAAAATTATGACACTCCCCTGCTTTCTATATATACTTGGAAACACGCCGTTCATGGTCCCACAGTCCTATTTTAAAGCAATTGCAGTGGAACGCTCTGGTTTGCTATGGGGTCGAAACCAGCCCGGATCGCCCAAAATAAGTTGTTGCGTAGTTGGTACGATGGAGGGATAGCGCTTCCCAAATACAATTATATTATTGGGCGGCACATCTTAAAATAATAAATTATTGGATTCATGCTTCACAGGATGACCCGGCGTATCGAGCGGACAGGCAGGTACTTGGGACGGATGGGCTGCTGTCGGCGCTGTACCGTACACGTGCACTGCCTAACCTGTTTGGTCTGACTGCGCACACGATACGCATATGTTATCAAGCACAGGCCCGATTAAAATGTTTCAACACTATCACTCAGATAACACTACTGTGGGACTCACTGCGACTGGGGCGACTCCGGAATACTAAGGGCTTTCGCCAGTGGGATAACATAGGCATTTCTGTGGGGTCGACTTGTGGCGGAGGGGCACAGTGGTGGACTTCACACATCTGAACACCCAATACGGCCTGGCACCGGCTGAAAAGTTCAGATATCTCCAGATCCGGCATGCATTACAAGCGATAATATCGCCGGGCGCTAGTCTGCTAGAGGCCACTCCACTAGAGGACAGGCTGTTGACAGAACATATGACCGTGAAGGCAACGTCCTTCGCCTACCGTAAATTGATCAATAATTTACCAGACCCGACATCTGGGTTGCGACATAAATGGATCCAGGACGTGGGCGACTTTGACGACTCGAATTGGCAAGAGGCCTTATCGTCCCCCAGGGAAACGGCCATACCTTCACGACTCAGACTAATCCAACTCAAAGTACTGCACCGTACATACTACACTAGGGTCACATTACATACAATAGGGAGCGCCCAACATCGATACTGTCTTCGGCGTTGCGGGGGGGGGGGAAGGTTAGTTTTTCCACACTATTTGGGACTGTGACAGATAGCGCCATACTGGACCAAGGTTATGTGCACCATTTCCCAAACGATAGATATCTCACTCCTTCCAGAACCTAGAGGCTGTCTCCTCAACGTGTGGGAATCTAATGACATTGCTATGTTGTGGGGGTCGGAGATCGCCCCAACGCTCAGACAATGGTGTAGGGATATGGATGTGACCATTGTGGCTGAGAAGGCGGTCTTTATACACCGTGGATGTCCTTGCAAATGGGAAAAGGTTTGGGGAGCATGGAATGCATTCTGGGGATATATCTGTGACCCACCAGATGTCACCACAAGTGATGCAACCCCGTAGTACGCTACTCGTTTTGGGTTCTATGAGCGGGACTAACTGTGCTATGAGTGATTGTGTTATCAAATTGGAACTGCGTATTATTGCTGCTTATCTTATGATCTCATTGTATTTCTTTCTGATTGCTCCATGCCAATGTTACAGCCATTCAGGAATCCTTTCTGTGTCCATTATTCTTGATTGTGATTACTTAGTGAATGTATTGATTGCCCTGATTTTCTTCAATAAAACTAAATCAAAAAAAGAAAAAAGAAAAAAAGAAACTGGGAGCAGGTTAGAGAAGCTGTCGGAGTTCTGCAAGAGTCTGACAAAGGACACGGTTGACTTGAGGGGGGTCTTAATGAGTCAACTGTTAAAACTGAGATAGGAGAATCTAGTCCTATGGCATTGACTGAGCCAGATTCAGAACCTGACGAAGGGCTTAGTGCTGCCGGAAGGACACCTGCCCCACACTACCTCAGAGGGTACTTAGGACAATGATCTGAGTGACAGTGAAAAAGAAGGGCCTGCGCCCAGGAGATCAAAAAGAGCTAGAGTACCCAGTCGGAGGTATTCTTCACCTGAATGGACAAATCTTGCAACAAATGCATGAGAGATAACGTTTTGGCACTTGGAGGGTCAAAGAGCTAATACAGCGGAACCTCCATGAAAACATACTTGCAGCTGAACTATTTTTTTTACTTTATTTTGCCAAAGAACAGACTGACCCGAATTTTCCTTAATTTGAATTCTAGATTGAACTTTGAAATGCACTTTTGAACAGAGACGTTGTAAATAGACTTTGCTAAAAGAATTAGGCAGGGTATTGAGGCCCGAGGCAGCTAAAGGAGTTTTTTCTTTAGAAGGACACAGTGTAGGGATAAGGAAGACTCACAAAGACTTGTAAATATTTCATTGCACATCACTTGACTTTTGTTTTGCCATGTGCACATGTGAAAACTGACAGAGAACAGACTGCTGCTGCTATTTCCCACCCAACGATCAGATTCTAGAAACGTTATGGAATAATTACACATATAGACATAGGTACATATTAGCAGGTGTGTTGATAACTGTAATTGCAGTACTAATTATGTTGCTTCTGGAATTATACTCACCCACCTCACATAGTTTAGAGAAGGGTAAGGCTATACTTACCCCTAAGGGTCCACTTTCTACTTATGGTAGAATGCACTCACTCGAAGAGAAAGATTTACACACAGATGTTTCTAAAGGAGACCTTTCTTCAAATGTTCATTACAAATTGCTTTATGAGAACATTGACACCATGGATGCTAGGAATTGCTTTGTTTGTACACAATTGGAAAGGGGCGACCACTCGGTCCCCCCGAACGTATGGTTGGGGGCCCGGATCCTCCCGGGAAGCCATTTTGGGCGGGGGGCGTGTCACGGCTGGTATGCCCGAAGCGGCGTAGCCGGGGCGCGCCTTTTTACCGCCCAAGAGGGGTTGTCCTAGACACCCACACCGATGGCCACGCCCAGTAGGCGTATCAGCAGAGGGTTCACGCCCTCCCGAAGAGGAATAAAGAGAGCGGGAATCCGAAGAAGCATCCTCTTGTTCCTGTGCTTGGAAGCTGCACCCACTCGTTGCACGTGAGCCCTCGACGGAACAAGGAGCAATTTTGAGAACTTGTAATTCTTGTGTTTCTCTTTCAGCGACTTCGAGGCTAAGGATCCAGGACCGTGTTGATCAACTTGGATCGAATATTGGATAACAATGCCTGGCAAGAAGGCAGGAAAGAAATCCGGGACTGACCAGATGCTTCGCATGCTGATAAGAGATATGGCGAGCATGAAGAAGCAGATGGCTGCGATGAACAATACGGGTAAACCGAAGAAGGTAATAGGCCCGGCATTGCCGGGAGTTGTCCCTGCGGGTAGGGGTAAACGGGTCAGGAATAGGGTGGCAGGGGAGGAGGTCCCGGTTCCCGAGGTACCACCGGCAAGCCCGGTCATCCCAGTCGAGGCCCCGGTACCAATCCCGGACGCGGGTCAACCGATTCCGGTTGTTGTTACGCCCGCCAACGAGGGGGACATGCCTCCAGAATTAGCCGCCCAGTTGGCCGCATGGCTCGGCAGGAAAACAGGGGGTGTTACGGCACCTGAGGACACGGCCGAAGAGGCCAAGTTACTAATACAGCAGTTGCGGCAGTCGCGAGATGCCACAGAAGCGAATCTCCCTCCGGGGACGTATTCAAAGCAGGTGACGTGACTCACGCGGCTGGGGAATACGGGTGCAGAGTGACCTTCCACGGAAGGGGCGGGCTCTGTATTGACCAGTTTGAATCTTTTGTCGAGGAACTCTTAGGGCGGCAGAGGTCACCGCCATCTGTAATCATAGTACACCTGGGGGGCAATGACTTGGTGACACTCGGTCGGCGAGTACTACTCGAGCGAGTTTTATCTACTGTTAGCTGGCTGGCGAGAAGGATCCCGGGGTGCACGATAGCATGGTCCCACATGATTCCCAGGAAGGTGTGGCGGGGGGCCTCTCGGTGTCAGCACTGCACCATTCAATGAAAAAAGTCAACAACAAACTTGGTAGGTTGTTTCGCTCGGCGCAGTTGCACAGTATTCCGCATGGATGTATTCGGGGGGATCACATGTATCTCGTGATGGGGTCCATTTGTCCCGGGAGGGGAATGTCTTACTCATAGGAGACTTCATAGCATGGCTAAGGGGTTTGAGAAAGCATGACCTTTAGGAGGAGTTTGTGGGGGGGCCGGATAGCCGGTCAACTATCCGGCCTGTGGCGGTAAGGTCATGATCGGTGAGCAGTAATTTCAAGGTCCCTAGAGGGGGGCGCCACCCACTATGGATGGGAGCGCCCGGGGGGAGGCGGCCATTGGCCCCTCCCACGGGGAGGCGGCACCCACTAAGTATGGGTCGCCTAGGGGAAGACGGCCATAGGCCCCTTCCAGGGGAGGAGGCGGCTATATGCCCCTCCTACAAATTTCCCGGGGCCCGGATATCCGCGACGGCAGATGTGATAGACAGTGTGGGGTGGGAGGGGGAGTCCACGCTGCCTTCTTACAGACACCTCACACGGGTCCTCGGATGACCTTTAAGATGGCGTCGAGTTAAAATGGGGGGCCCCCAACAAGACAAGGGAAATTGGAGTTGGCACAGAGGGTACAGTCCTCTGCGCGGCCGCCACTCACACCGTGAGGGCGAGAGTTTTGGTAGTAGGGATCTGACACCGGTTGCGACCTTGCCGTTGGCCCGTAATGCTAGGATGTACAATTTTAATTTAGAAAGTATGCATTTGCAGGATGTTAGACTCGGCTAGGAAAACCTTTGTACTAGAGATTTGTTAAGGTTAGCCAATGAACATGTCTTCATCGAAATGTAATAAATGAAAATTGTACATGATATGAAACTTTTATTTTATTGTTTAATTTTGTTTCATATTTTAATAAATACGGCCGGGAGGGTAACTCCCTCCCGCCTTCCAAAAGTTCAGAACTGCGTCCGTCTTCCCATCGTTGGGGATTGTGTTGGGAGGGGGTGACAGGCATCCCGGCCATATACCTACATCAGCTGAAGAGGGTATCACCTACCATCACATTCCTATGAATTATAGTGTTACTTGTAGCCTGTTAATGGGCCTCTGTGTAGACACCATGACACTAGACACTGTTTATGCACATCGAAACAATTTGACCTGTATCTTAACCAATAGACAGAAGGAGAGTGATGGAATCTATATTAAAGAAAGTTAAAATTGGATATCAGTGGCCTAGAAAAGAAAATGGGCATAAAGTACAGAGAAGTCCCCTCCTCCTCTTTACCCTCTAAAAAATCTTTTGTTGTCTGTCGTCAATTGGTGTCCAAGAGTGTTATGTGTTAAATGTCAAATCTTCCCTCTCCATTCTCTGGCATTCTTGCCTTCCCCTTTTCTAATATTTTAACTCATTAGTCCCTCATTGATCCTCCAATATAGTTTATAATGAATGGATCAGACTGAAGCCAAAATAGATATTCTGTTGTATATCAATCAAAAAATCTTCCTTGCTTTAAAAGAAAAAGACAAACAAAATCAAAAATAAAATTATTGAACTTTGCTAAAAATATTGACTGAAAGAGTGGTCTGTGGCAATGAGCGACTGATAGCTCATTGCCTTAGATTAGCTTTGGAAGTAAGTGAGATTACTAACTGACTTCTTTGATAGAAGCCTCATCTGAATTGAACATTGTTAGACAATTTTGCTATTCTTTTACACTTCTAGCTTCACGGACGTGAAGACACCATAAAGAAATACAGGTATGATCTGAGTATATGCAGAGCCGAATGTAAGTTGAGAGTCGCTCATATAGATGACTGACAGTATGTTATTTAATTTATGTCTTTCAGATTGTGTTGTGTGGTCCTGAAGAGAATCTCCCGATTCTTAGGGATTCGAAACGCGTCGTCCTTTTTCATATTCTTTGTTTTCATAGACCAATCGTTTTCAAATTTGTATTGTAAATATAATAATGATGATGGTCTATTCTATGAATATAAGTGTATTTGTGCATCTCTTCCATTGATTGGAGTAGGTTCTACCTGCCAAACATTAACAGTATTTCTGTAGGGCCTATAATATAAAATAATTTTCTGGTAGAGGTAAAAGTCCCCTCCTCCTCTTTACCCTCTAAAAAAATCTTTTGTTGTCTGTCGTCAATTGATGTCCAAGAGTGTTATGTGTTAAATGTCAAATCTTCCCTCTCCATTCCCTGGCATTCTTGCCTCCCCCCTTTTCTAATATTTTAACTCATTAGTCCCTCATTGATCCTCCAATATAGTTTATAATGAATGGATCAGACTGAAGCCAAATTATATATTCTGTTGTATATCAAGCAACAAATCTTCCTTGCTTTAAAAGAAAAAAACAAACAAAATCAAAAATAAAATTATTGAACTTTGCTAAAAATATTGACTGAAAGAGTGGTCTGTGGCAATGAGCGACTGATAGCTCATTGCCCCGGTGAAATATTGAATTATTGCACAGTATTGGCAACTTTTTTGTTTATTAATCTACTGGCGCAGCCTTACTGTGCTTTAGCCAAAACCCCAGTTGTTGCTTGGTAAATTAATTCCAAGGCACTTGGAAACCACTGGATCGTATTAGCTTGGTCCTGGGCACCTGATTCATTTAGGCCACGTCATGCCTCAGAAGCCCCATGCCACCATAAAACTCTGATTCATTCATGGCAATTTGAAGATCATTATAAGGCCTAGTGATTTGACACACACCCTTCATAGCAAGAAGAACCCAGATAACTCTTGTAACTGTCACACCGGCCAGGTAAAGTCAGACAACTCTTTCCTTGAAGGCTATATTCACCAAATAATCAGCAGAACTGCTTTAAGCCTGGAGGGACAGCTGTGCATCATCGCCCTCTTGCTGGGTGACCAGGGAGACGCGGAGGAGTAGATTCGTGACCTGAGGTGCCCGCATGGGGGCTACTTTGAATGATGTGTGTACTAGCAACTTCCTCCTTCTTCCAAGAGGTTCCTCTGCTTTAACCCCCATTCATCAAGGTTGATTTAACTTGACTATAGTAGGCCTGGATCTTGAAATATTTTTCTCTCCCCTACAGATGCAGTCCAAAGGCTTCATTAATTACAGAAAGGAGTATGATATATTAGATATAGAGAGTCCTGAGAAGAACATCTTAGCAGAAAGTGTTGAGAAGCTAACCTTGTGAAAACATGGTTTATTTATTGTAAATCTTCAACAATTGAAGTGCTCAAGGACATGGAAGTGCCTTGGTTTTGTGAGATGGGCGAGAATTCCAATGTTGCTAAAATAACGAAAGACCAAGTAAAGGTGAAGTGACAATAGACCATGAGACTGTATCTGTATGCTTTAATTAATGTATATGCTCTAGACTGTAGAGCAGATCTTTTTTCAGACTTTGAGAGGTACAGGTCTCTCTGCTTGCCCCATTGTTTGTGGGTGTATGGTTATATGCTAAACACTTGTTCCCTTTAGAGGCTTTCTACTGCAATCCTTGCAATGCTGACACCTTCCTGCATTTTAAAATTGTCTGCAGCTCCATCCTTAATGACCCATCTATAGGTAGATACTAATTTAGGTTAAACTACTTTTGAAACATTCATGTTTAGGCAGAAGAAACTGAATTTCTCAAAGGAGCACCAAATTCTGTTCTTTGGTACTTGGATTATTCTGACTGCCATCTTTATTGGACTTTTGTTTTCAAGCCTGAATTCATGCCGGATGCCTTAATATTCTTATTGGAATGCATGTATATAATATTTTTCTGTTTTGCTTACTTATTGTTTTGATACTTAATGTTTAATAAATCCTCCTTAAACTTTGAATATAGAATCCTCGTCCTTATTGTGTGACCATTTGGGTTACACTGTTATAATTGTTATTTGTTGAATGCTAACTCCCTTCACTTCTCAGTCAATCACAAAGGTATATTGAATGCAATTTTGCAACCCCAGCCAATGTGTCATCACTAGAAACTCCTAACAGAAAAGGGAATCCAAATCTATTCATTAGTAATCACCAAACAAGAGAGAGAATGCTCCACACTGCCAAACAGAGGTAGCTGTCTGCAGGAGATACTGGGTTCTCTCCCACTGGTGATATTCATTTGAATGTTTTTGTGTTACAAAGCTTAATATAATTCAGTATCATTCCAACATATACAACATATGCAGCATATTAGAAGGAATATGTCTGCTAATCTATGTTTAGTTCTAATAGGTTTACACCTGTACATTATGGTGGATTCTTTCAAGACTAATTACCCGGGGACCCAAAGAAAGCAAATTGAATTATTCATGCAGATAAGTACTCATGCATAACATTTAAAAATTAATGGTGTTACATTTTACTTCAAAACCTTCATTATGAGTGGGTCAGGGTTTTCAAACCCTACCACATCCTCTGTTTGAACAGGGGTCTGAATTTTGAGTTTTGTTCTATCTACCTCTCACTTCAATTATTTGTTGTGATAAACGTGGCGTAATGGCAGAGCTGCCGACTTTGGAAATGGGGAGCAAGGTTCGATTCTCGACCTCAGCTTAACATCCTGTGGTTTTGAGAAAATCACTATAGGACTCATTAGGATGTCAGAAAGCCTCCCAGGTTGGAGGCTTTCCGACTGACATCCTTGGTTTAAAGTCTGACCGCCTAAATACAATGTAGGCGTTCAGAGTTTACATCGTCCAGTTGGACCGATTGGCTCCCAATGGGCTCAAGGCACATGTTGAACAGTCGGGGGCCGCACGTAATCCCTTACGGATGGCATTTCCACCATCTGGATTATGATGTTGGTTTCCGACAGTTTCAATAACAAAAGAGGGTCTTGACTCAAAACTCAGCAAGGCTGAGCCAACAATAACTGAGAAAACAACAAACCTGCCTATGCTGAGCAGCTATTTTCTAGAAAAACAACAATTGTTGAAATGTACATGAAAAAATAGCATGAACACTTGCTTTAAGAATTGCAACGTTTACTTTAATTCTTTGAAGACTATTATGATTTTTAGTCTTTCTTTGTTTTTTTAGTGCATGAGAATACAGAAGACATAAAGAAGATATTATACATTTATATACAAACAAAAAACAAACTTTGGTATGTACATAATTCAGACAAACTCGCACTCAACACATTCTTGGCCATCCAATCATACCAAAAACACATTCATACTGGTCCCAGTGTCATAAAACAGTTGTGTATATACAAAGACAATATCATTTGCTGATTTTTACACGTTAATCAAAATTTTTCAAAATTTTTGAAAAAAGAAGGAAATGATCTTTTAGTTAATTGACACATTCCATATAGAAAAGAATGACACGGGACCGGGTCGGGTCGACGCGTTTCGAACCCTATAGTTCTAAGGGTTCTCTTCAGGACCACAGTGTAACTCAACAAGTGGGTCAGGGCTCCACAGAAAGCAAAGGGAGACAGATGTATTCCCAGCGGAGAAGGAGCGAAAGGTGCTTAAAAGCCGCGCGTGTGTGCTCAAAAGGATGCTTCCCGGTCGGGTTGCGCTCGGTCCGAGGGATATGGATCCGGCGTCCCGTGGTTTCGTTTTCAAGAAGTCCAAAAGATAATCGAAGTCCTTGCTCCTCACCCTGCAGTCAATGGCGGGTTGATTGACTGCAGGGTGAGGAGCAAGGGCTTCGATTATCTTTTGGACTTCTTGAAAACTAAACCACGGGACGCCAGATCCATATCCCTCGGACCGAGCGCAACCCGACCGGGAAGCATCCTTTTGAGCACACACGCGCGGCTTTTAAGCACCTTTCGCTCCTTCTCCGCTGGGAATACATCTGTCTCCCTTTGCTTTCTGTGGAGCCCTGACCCACTTGTTGAGTTACACTGTGGTCCTGAAGAGAACCCTTAGAACTATAGGGTTCGAAACGCGTCGACCCGACCCGGTCCCGTGTCATTCTTTTCTATATGGAATGTGTCAATTAACTGAAAGATCATTTCCTTCTTTTTTCAAAAATTTTGAAAAATTTTGATTAACGTGTAAAAATCAGCAAATGATATTGTCTTTGTATATACACAACTGTTTTATGACACTGGGACCAGTATGAATGTGTTTTTGGTATGATTGGATGGCCAAGAATGTGTTGAGTGCGAGTTTGTCTGAATTATGTGCATACCAAAGTTTGTTTTTTGTTTGTATATAAATGTATAATATCTTCTTTATGTCTTCTGTATTCTCATGCACTAAAAAAACAAAGAAAGACTAAAAATCATAATAGTCTTCAAAGAATTAAAGTAAACGTTGCAATTCTTAAAGCAAGTGTTCATGCTATTTTTTCATGTACATTTCAACAATTGTTGTTTTTCTAGAAAATAGCTGCTCAGCATAGGCAGGTTTGTTGTTTTCTCAGTTGGTTTCCGACAGGCTTTTCATGTCAGACTGTTTATGGAGGGGAGAGCAGGCAGGCAAGGAAGAGGCTTTAAGGAAATTTGGACAGTCACCTCATTGTATGGTATTTGTGCATGCATGGTGGTTGAAGGACAGTGAGGTGACAACTAGAGTCCTAACGGTCTCTGCCATGTTATGGTATTTACGTAAGTGACTTTGTCGGCCATCTTAACTGAGGAGATGCAAAGTAAATCACAGTGCCTGAGCCTGCAGCAGAGCAGGACGTAAAGCTATGTCAGTGGCCATCTTTGAGTGCCACTTTTTCAGTCTGGTGTATGAGGCAGCTGTTACAAGCACTCTTGTGTGTCGAGGATTATTACGGTGACACGATGTTGCTCATGTATTGCTTAGGCTGGTGTTCATGTGGTGATATGCACACCCCTGGTGCGTTCACACAGTGATACGCACACCTCAGAGAATGCAGCTGATTATGCAGCTGTTTACATGGTGATACACACATCTATTGTGCGATAAGCACACCTCTTGCGGAATTAAGCTGCTCATTTTTGCATGGTGATACGCGTCGCACACCAGTCAGGAATTGGGAGCACTTAGTTATGCAGTTATTTCATCGGTGATGCACTCACCTGACTAGTGCATACTGATCATAACAAGGTACTGTGTGGAGGGGATCTTTATTCTTGTTTTCCCTCTTTTGTTGCATTCATTACTAAAATAAGGAGTTAAACTGTGTGCTCAAATATTTTCACTTACTCCTCCTGGGCAATTTCTTCCCAAACCTGGAGAACCTGCTCCGAAATTGCCTGATTGGAAGAACTATTTTATGAATTACATTTCAGCTATTGAAGAGGGAAGTGGAGAAGAGTTTCCAAGTGTTAGGAAGGACCATGTTTTACTTCACAGACTTGGTCCGGAAAGATTACGGGTACATAATGAAATGGTGAAAAAAGGCTGGGATGCTGAGGACACCAATGTTTTCAAACATGCATTAGAAGACCCAGAAAGTTACTAAAGACTTGTAGTTTGGGCAGCACTTGATAGGTATAATTGTTTTCAATGGAAGCAGAGCAAAACTTAAACTGTGGACGACTATGTCTCAGCACTTAAACAATTAGCAATTAATTGCAAATTTGGACAGATACATGATGAATTAATACGTGTTCAGATAATTATGCACACAATTAATACTAGTGCACAAGTAAAATTTGTGGGTTTATGGAGATGCTCCTCTTAAGAAAATCATAGCCATTGTTAACAAAACTGAGATATCCAAGAGATGTGATATAGCAGCAAAAAAAGGGGAAGTCAATGAATCTGTATGTAAGGTCACCGGATCTAATGAGAGTTCTGGAGATAAGAGTGGGAACAAAGGAGTGGTTCCCAGTTTTGCAATAAACAAGAATCGCATTGACAATTGTCCAGTTTGCTTTAGGTGTAGCAATAAAGGGCATATGACAAGAGATAAAAATTGTCCAGCCATTAAATCTAAATGTTCTTACTGTGCAATACATAGGCATTTTTCCAAGGTTTGTAGGAAAAAATGTGGCAAATCTACAGTCAAATGTATCATGGGTAATCCAGATGCCACAGTTCAAGGACGGAACAATTTGGAGTGTGAAGATTGCATTTCTAACATTTCCGAAGTGGCGTTGGGTGTGGATGATGTATTCCAGAAAAAACCTTCTTGTTGTATGAAGATGAGGAGTGACGATATGCAGATTGTTGCTGATTCTGGGTCACCGAATATAATTGTGCAAAGTAGTGTGTCGGAAAGTAAATTTGCACACGTTTTGGGGATCATTTAGTGCCTATGGATGTTCATCCTGTAACCTTCACAGGAGATAGAAATCTTATGGAGGGTTACAGATCCTTGCTATTCGAATTTAAAGGCAAAAGAGATTTGGGGAAGCTATACATTGCAGGAAAGAAACCCTCAGTTTTAGGCTGGGCTGACCAAGGGGCTTGTGCATTACTCCTAACCGTAACTGCAAGGATAAATGTCTGATGTTGGCCAATCCGATTGCGTCCTTGGAGATTGAGCTGAAAGAACAATTCCCAGAGCTATTTTCTGGCATCTTATTGGACCTGTATTCTAAATGGCCCGAGTTTGAAGTTTGTGACAAAGTTGATTCTGCCACCTCAATGTCCTTCCTAACTAAAGTGTTTTTGAGGGAATATATTCCCAGAGCTATTTGGTGTGATAATGGTCACCAGTTCATTTCTGCCAAGTGGAAAGGTTTCTTGCCTAGGAATAGCATTAAAGAAAAACATACACCTGCCTATCATCTGACAGGAAATGGAGCTGTAGAACGTTCTAACTGTGTGGTGATGGGCTCTGTGCAGGCTGCTATAAAACTAGGTGGCGATTGGGAAAAAAAATTAGCGAACAACATTTAGGCTTACCGCAGCACTCCCACCGTAAATGGGTATATCCCATTTATGATTCTTGGAGATAGAGAGCCATTCACCATGGATAACACGGCTTTGATGAACATGGAGTTGCAAAGTAAGTGGTCACCTTCGGTTGTTTAAGGGAACCTTTTGAATCTCAAAAAGTGTACAGAGATTAGTGTAATAAGAAACATGGTGTGAAAGATGTGAAATTGTCCTCAGGTGACTGGGTAAGAGTGAAACTGGGAGTTAGATCTAAGAAGGGTTGTAGCTGTTTATCAGAACCTCTCTAAGTGAAAGAAACTTTTCTGAGGCCAGCATTACTAAGTGATGGGAAGATGTGGCACTTAGACAGAATGGTCAAGAATAGGTTTTATGGTGGAAACGTGATGATGGGTGTGGAAACTCTACAGACAGTGATGAATGGTTGTGGTCTGAAGTTGATCAACTGGCTAAGAATTTGCCCGTCTTAAATGATAATACCAATCTAGCCATTCATGTGAGTTGGAATATGCCTGTTTCGAATGATAACACTAATGTAACCAATGATGTGAATTCAAATATTGATGATGGCATTGAGCAAGGAGGTGAGGCGACTCGTGAAGGAAATGTACATGTGAATGCGTTCACAGAAGTGATGTTATTTGTGATGAGGAGGCACAAGTTCAAACTAATGTGAGCAAATCTACTCAATTGGGTAGACCAGTAATCCTACCTAGCAAGTACAACAAATTTATTGTGGGTAGCACTCACTCAAGAGATGTTGAGGGATACTGAGTAGTACTACTGAATCTTATCATTTGTGTAAAGTTTCCACTTATTTTATAATGCCGTATTGCTGTTGTTACAGAAAATGTAGATGATTAATCAGAGAAACCAAATATCTTCATAAAGGTTCAATCTTTGGGGGTAATGTGAATAATTTAAAATACATTTTGATAAGCAGCTTGAGACTTAGGAGCTGATTAGGATGGCGGGTGGCGGGATCGAAAATCGAGACCACCCGACAGACGGTTGGTGGTCCCCACATAGGCATTATGATGCGACTGCCACCACGGCGGTTCCAATGCCTATACTGCAATGCGTTGGGTGCTGCTGGCTGCAGCACCCAGCGCAATGCAAAATAGGGACACCTGACATATCCCTGCACTACGTGGTAGGCATCATGCGATGCATGCCACATGGTGCAGGGATATGTAGGGGGGCACCATAGGTGCCTCCCAGTGCCCATATCAGAGGGCCAGGGGGAAGGGGGCCACACTACAGACCCCGAAGGTCCCTTTCTGCCTGCCTTTTCATGGCCGGTTAACCTCCATGAAGAGGCCAGCAGACAGGGACATTGTAATCCCTATGGGAGTGCCTGGCAGGCACCGCCACCATGGTAGGGTATACAACCCCCTCTGCCACACCGGCGGGCTCAAGGAGCCAGTGGGATGCTTGGCGATCGGTCTTGCAGACTGCCAACCATCCGGTCGCCATTGAAATATGGTGGGCGGATAAGATGGTTCCGATGATGGTGGGACCGCCACCGAAGGGCTGTCAGTGGCTCTCCCACCATCATAATAATCTGCCCCTAGGTCATGTGGCTGTTATATTGATTTTTTTCACTTAAAAATTGTGGGCGTGTGATTTAATATAAAAGTGATAAAAATCTTTAAAATTAGACCATATAATAGCTCATTGTTTCTGTACGCAGTGCATTAATAAAAATCAGTGCATTTAGGAAAAAGAGGTGTATCTTACATATTTGTCAGCTGTATGAGATTTTTCTTAAGTGCTGTAGAAGTTCACGGTTAAGCTGCTACATCTTATACGGTTCTGGATTATTTCTTAGTAGTTTGTCTGTGATATCCAGAAATGTTATAAGTTTGGTAATCACTTGCGGCTGCACATTATTCAATAGGTGGCTAACAGCAGATGATAATGTCCGTGACCCCTGATTTGTTCATAGGTGCTGAAGAAGTCTTCTGCGATTTTCAAGAAGGGTGGGGCATATGCATATCAATTTGTTTATCCATTCCTGAAATAGACCACATAAATGGCATGTTTTAGACTCAGTTTTCATTGTTCATGGAGGTAGTAAGTTTAGTGAAGAAAAGGAACCTACCCGGAGATGCAGGTATTTTGTTTTGTAACATGGTGAGAATGGTTCCATAATATATTTTTGAGGACCTTTTCTATCATAGCTGATGAGGACCAAGGAAGAGTGTTCTCTTTTGCTGAATGCCCTGTGATCAGATTCCAAGGATTTCGTTTTTACTTTTCTGTTTAGAGCTGTTTTAAACTATGGGTGCGATAGGTTTAAGTTCGACAGCTCTGCCGAATCCGTTTGCTCCAGTGCTTCAGAGAGGGCGTGAGCCCAAAAGTTTGGATGGCGTAACCTTTTGGCGCATGATGCTAAAAGCCAGACAAGATTTGTCAGCGATCCTTCCTCTGCTATCCTTGCAGAGTGCTGGTATTTTATCATACAAGCCTTCTGCATGATCAGATGGTCCCTTAGTGCGAATTCCACCATTATCTGTGCTGGAGGGGTTTTATGTGGTAATTGAAATAGACTTGTGAGATCTGTGATCTGTGAGTTGTTCAAAAAGGCCACCAATTTCTCCGGGAATAAACCTAATTTTACCCTCACTCATTGTACGACTCATCACTACAATATGCTTGCTCGTAATTGTTATTGTTTAACTAGGCATTGTGTTGTGACTTGATATGATGGCTCGTGTGCGTGGCGGACTCTCTTGAAGGTTTTAACGGCAAGCTTCAGTTGCTGTTGGACATCGAACCAGCTGGACGTGACACTGTGGGCGATTGATTGTATGGAATAAAATCTATCTTGAAGACAAACTCGCTGTGTAGATCCATACTTATTACATCATACCAGCCCATTCTTTGGGAACTATAAAACCTGCAACAAGGATGCTCCAGTGTTAAGCACACTACTGCATGTTGTTATGTCTGTGTGTGTGCATTTTCTTACTTATCTCGTGCATTGGGCTGGCATGTGGTGGACTCATGGGCACTATAGCCTGATGCTTGAGGTGGAAGGTTGTGTTGAGGTAACAGCTCTCAGGTGTTTGAAGATGGAAGAGTGATCTGTATGTTATAGATCACAATAAAAAAGACTTCTCCTTACTTCGTTAAAATGTCTTCTTTACACATATTATATCTCTATGGCTCCTATCAGAGTAACTACACTCATTAAGTAGAAAGGTAAGGCATCAGCCACCTCAGTGAATAAAATGGTGCAAAAAATACTGCGGACTCAGGCGGTCAGGCTACAGCAAAAACTAACCTGCACATTTTTGCGTGGGATATTAAATTCTCCTTTTTAGGCAATTATCTAAACCGTTGAGACCAATTTTTTTCCATCACAACCGTGTACTTACCACCCAGATACTATTCAAACCACACATGCACGTGATTGGAATTGGGCTTGTATCTGCAGAGGTTTGAACGTTACTTCAGTCCTTTCTCTTTTTGCTTAACCTTCAATGCAAATCTCATCCCTCTGAAACGCCTTGCTAATTTCCACCGGGCTTGTCTCAGCTGAAGAGCAAATCAATGAGCGGCATTCCTCTGTCCCTCAGGTAAGAAGGAAAATCAATTATATTCCTCGCGTCCTCCACACCAGTGTTTCTGGTCACGAAATTACAGTTCTGTCTTGAAAATAATCAAATGTTGCTATAAACCGCTCACCGCAGTAGGCGGGACACATGCGGTCTGATAGCAGATGGACCCGCCGTTTGCCTTTTTGCACCCTGCTGTTCAAGTGTCCAAACCGAACTAAGATTCAATCAGCCATCCCAGCATCTCACCCTGAGGCCCGTGCTTCCGCTGTCAAAAGGTGGGGGAGTGCAGGGGGTAAAGAGGGGACAGTATGACGAATGGCCGCCTGATAGGGTCTACAAGATATTTTTAGAAACCCATTTCAACTTTACGAAAAAAATATAAAATACAGATGTCTCACAAATATCAGTCTCCTCATTATCGCTCAGAATTTTTGGATCCTTAAGCCTACAGGAATGCCTCCTCCCATCTTTCTATTTCAATTAAACAGATTTTTGGAAATAGTGTTCATTTTTGGAGCAGATGGTCCATGAGAAGAGAATATCAGAGAATGGCATTACATTCACAGTGTTGATGCTACTGAAGTTACTTTGTATATCTTGTCATTTTGTGGCCCGCCAGCCAGTCAGACTGCAGCATCGTATGCGAGCCCCGCCTTATCAATTTAACGGTAACCCCAGTCACCCTGACAGCTCGTCTAAAGATACTAGGCCCCAGCTCGGGAAGACGCGATTATTAGCTAAACCATTTGCTCTAGTTAGGAAAGCAAGGGACTTCAGTCACACAACAGATAGATTTCTAGTCAGGAATAATTACAGCAGTACATTAAACCGCGGACTCCTTTTTTAAATCATAAACTGCAAACTTTTATTGATGCATATTTTATCGCAGTGCTCCTCCTGCCTTATGTGATCTGAAGATTCAGAGCCTGTCCCCGGGGGCCGCGGGTCTGATATGTATAATCAAGAATTCCTTTTATGTCCTTCTCCGCGCCGCAGCAACTCGGATTGAAATTAACATCTTTTACAATGAAACACCAATTTGCCGTTGCAACCAGACATGACAGCTGGGACGATGCCGCCTGTTTATCCAGTTATGTTTTCACATTTATTCTGATGGCAGTTTATGGCGAGAAATGCCACCTCACACACGTAATATTTATTTGCATAATACAGACAGATTCGCAATATGCATCCCTACATCCTGTCTGTGCTGCTCAATTTAAAGGCAAAGAGGGGGTAAGCGTTCGCTCTATACTTACCAGCGAATAAGTGTTTCGACCAGCAAATAAACAAACTGTTACTTATGCGTGGAAGCGGTTATAACCATCACATATCACCAAACAGATTGACTTCGAAGAAAGTAATTATTATGCAACAGAAATACAATAATATATTGTAAGAAACTCAATCAGAATTAATAATTATCTTCTTCTGTTCATTAGATAAAAATATACTTTTAAGGGCGATACTATTTAGAAATAATAAGATCATTATTTTACTCTTAACTAGGCCTGGGCGGTCAATTCCATTCCGCTTGCGGAATTTGGGCAATTCCGCGTTCCGCGAGAACGCGGAATCGCCCAAAAATTCTCCGATCCGCAGCGTCACAGAATTTTTCCCTTGTTCACGCTTTCAAAATACTTGTTCGCGTGTGCGGGAGCAACTTACCAGTATCCCTGCATTTGCCGCGAGTTTTCCTATCCGTTCGCGTGGGCCACAAGATTTTGGTAGCGTGCCGCGTGATCCTGCGATCGCGAATACGTAATTCAGACGTGCCCGCATTCGCGAACAGGAAACACGCATCATGAGTGGGCGGGACAAATGAGAGAAGATGAGCGCACCAATTGGCGACTGCATTTGCAAATTCGCAAAATATTTTTCCCTAACAAATGCAAACAGCATTCGTGAACAAGAAAAACGCATCTCTAACGGGCGGAACAAGCAATTTCGCTTCTTAGCGGAACTCTGCGTGTTCAAGGAGATTTGTTACCATTTCGCTGAGCTTTGCATAGCGCGACTACGCAAATTCGCCCACCCCTACTTTTAACAAGGTCATCACTGCTTTTTAAAAAAAGATTGTTAAGTTGAAAGATCACTGTGAGGAAACATTGTGTTTGAGCTTACACCAAATTTTAATTTTGTTTAGTCTTGTTTCATTTCACTTAGCTGATATATACTGAATAAACCTTAAATACCTTGTTGAAGTTATCAAATGTTATATAGGGTATGAATCCCCAATATCTACTTTCAAAAAGTTAGGGAATCTGTTACTGGATAAACATTCCCATGGGAGAGATTTAAGAAAGTGCTCCAGAGCGCAAGAGGCGTATGCATCCATTACCATCAGGGTCCCTCCTGTCCTCATCCCGTTCATTACTAATTGAGATATATCTATCTTGCAGACAGAAAAAATAAAAAAAACAAAAGGAAAACAGAACTCTACCTCACCCTCACCCTAAGGCTTACTCACACAGCATTCCTTCTGTTCTTTTTACTGCCTGCTGACAGAATGGGATGAGTAATACGAGGGCTGTTCCTGCTAAGCTGGAGGGGAGTCTATGAATGCGAACAGTGTGCTTGTCTCTCTGGCTATTGGGCTGGCAGGGAGAAGTTTAGGTGAGAATGCAGAGTTGTTCCGAGGGCCGAACTTCCAGATCACGACACAGTCCAATAGTGTACATCTCTCTGGTTGCCGGGCTGGCAGAGAAGCGTGCTTCCAGGCCCGTGAGCAGCGTTGTGTCCAGGGTGAGAGATATGATGAGCGCTTCCTGGGGGGCCTGGTGACACGTGAGACATGTTGGTGGACTCAGGCATGCGGGGGGCTTAGTGAACTCCTGTAAATCTTGCTGTCAGCGACTTCTGGATTGAAAGTTGGTTGTGGACCCCAGCAGCTTCCTGTCCAGTGTTGAAGGCTGCATAGCGGTTTGCTTTGCTGCGTTTCTAGGGTTTTGTATGGTCCCTTTAGTTTGCTATGGTGTACGTGTACCCATAGGGCACTATCCACGTTGTGGTAAGGTACTGGTGGTTGCCTCCTTATTATGGGGCAGTATAGGGGACTCTCTTGTGGGGTAGTGGCTAAGGTCTCAAAAGCTCGCTCTTAAGTTCGTGTGATCTGGCCTAGGTGTCTCAGTGGTCTTTTTTCCCTGTCGCCAAAATGTAGGTTTGTCTTACCTGTGTGTTATGGGGGCTACATTTTCCAGAGTGTACCATTGCCACCATTTCAGCAGGGCGGGGTGGCAGGGGGGGGTGGAATGACATGTCTTCCTTACCAATCAAAGGGCTATGGTAGGGTGTCATTGCTGTAGCGTGCGCATGGTTTTGTTTCAGGCATGGTATGGGTGGGGGGCTTGGGGCCCAGCTAGTACAGTTGTTTTCCTTTACTTCCCGGGGCAGCAGTTTCCACAGATCTCCCAATGTTCTACAGCTTGCATTTAGGTGAGGCTGTTATGGGGTATCTAAATGCCGGATCTCTCCTGGCAACTCTTGCATGTTTTTTTTCCCAGGTTCCTGCTTTGTCTGCTCTGGGGGCTTTTAGATTCTACTGGTGCTGGTTTCCTGGTTTGCCCTGTTGCTCTTGGTTGTAGGGTCACATCTTCCTTCAGGTGCATAGTTCTTGGTTGTTTCTTTGATGCTTCTTCCCGGAGGAAAGGGGAGGGTCTACTTCTGTGTCCGTTGGTCAGTGGTTCACTCATGGATCCGGCTGGCTCATTCTTTGTCTGTGGCCCCTCCTCCATCAGTGGTGCTGGGCGCCTTGTTTGGGACATGGCTGCCTCTAAGGCTGCTTTTGTTGGGTGTCCTTTTGGCCATTTGCCAGGTGGCTCATTGGGCCTCCTCTTCTTCCTGTGTTGGCGTTTTCTTGCATGGGTTATTTAGTTTGGGGGTTGCTTGCTGGATGCTCCTTCGTTGTGTTTTGGGCCTGTTTCGCTACATCAACTTTGGGTGCTGCTGTTTGGTGTTGTATCCTTTTGTGTTTTTGTTCTATGTGAATGCTGGGTTCCTGGCTTGGGTATCCTCCATTAGTAATGAATGGGTCTAGGACAGGAGGAACCTGGGGGTAATACCCTATTTCTTACCAGTAATCTCCATTACTGCTGGTCCTGTTCTCGTCCAATGCATTACACCCCTCCCTCCCTCCTGGATGGCCAGCCTTCATATGTGCGGCTTGATAGTGCAAAAGGAATCCTGGGTAAGTGTGCCTTAAGTATTCCCAGTTGGAGAGGGTGGGGTAGGGGTTCCAGTATTCCTTTTGTTATTTTTTCTATCTGCGAACCAGGACCAGGAAGAATGAATATTGCTGGTAAGTAATTGGGCAATACCCCCACCCAAATGAGCATTTACTCAATGGAAATGAAGAAATGCCTTCACCCCAGCAGTCACACTGCATTAACGCCCTGAGTGTCGGAACAAACTGACCATTGGGGAGTGTACTGATTTTGGTAAACAAACAAAGTACACATCCAGTGTGCATTCCAAGAGACTCCCCATGTAAGGGAGCAAGAGAATCAGGGGGCCCCACCAAGCTTGCCCCACAAAAGGGCGCAATCCCATACTACATCAGAGGGCAGAAAGATCCCTGCAGTTTCCTCGATGCGCAGCTCGTCTCCCTCCATTGAAAGATGGACTGACAGTTTAAAACCAGTGGTCCGCCTTTCATTGATTTACTCCCCCATGAAGGTCACAAATTACTGAATGTGTTAAGTGCATTTTTTTAAATTATGTATTGGAGTGTCCCTGTCTGTACCAGGTTCCGCCAAATTAAGTTTATACCTGCCACAGACAAGATAAGTGCTCCATTTTATATAGATATGGCCCCAGAAGTACTCATTGAAAATGGTATCAGTCATAGATGTGTTCCATGAGGCATAAAATTCACACAAGTTATGTGAACATTTGTACATAGTTCCCTTGGGTTCTTTTGGTGTTTTGGTTTCTTTTCGTCCACTGGGAAAAACACATGTTGCTGTTGTGAAACTCCTTCCTCCACGCACTTTACCACTGGGAAAACACAGACATTTCAAATTATTTTGCAAAAAAATGACAAGCCTGGAAATAAATTAAAGGCATTCCAAGGTGGAGATCGCCAAGTAAACTGTGAATACACACACATGGGTGTTCCATGCATTTTAGATGGCTAGCCCTGTCACAGCTAATTTTCTAACTAACTTAAACTTGTGACAGTGGAAAACCCATAAAACTGATGTTTTTTCCACCACCATATGTATACTACATAATTTTTAAATACCATGGGCCTCATTTATGAAAAGTGACGCATCCCTGCGTGAAAACAGCGATGCGTCACTTTTCACTGCGCCCTCCTTGCAACACCAATGATGCGTCATATTTACAGTATGACGCATCATTGCGCAAGGAGTTACAGATACGTCAGTATTTCTGACGTATCTGTATGGCGCAAAAGTGACACATTGCTGGAGTGTGTCAGAAAAGTGATGCGACTCCTGCAATGTATCCTTTCACATGGGGCAAGCCCCATGTGAAAGGGCCTGAGTCAGTCTGACGCCTGCTGTGAGGCAGGCGTAAGAAATTGACGCATTTGTGTCCTAGAAGTGGTGCAGTGAAATCTCATAGATTTCACTGCATCACTTCTACGACCCTTTCTTGCGTCAGAACGCCCCCCTGCATACATTATACCTGGTGCAGGTATAATGTGGCGCAGGGGTTTACAAAGTGACGCATCTCCCTAGATGCGTCACTTTGTAAATATGGCGCAACAAGGCACATTTTTTACGCCACTGGTGCGTCACAAAAAGTGATGCACCAGCGGCGTAAAATTGACGTGCGGCCTCATAAATGAGGCCCCATGTATCCTGATTTTTTAATCAGTTTAAGTGTGATTTAGAACCACAAATGCACTTTTGCACATTTAATTTCACTGAGCTGTATACACAAATTATGAATCTTTCCCACATAATAAACTTGCTAAAATAGGTAGGTGAACAGGAGAGGACCTTTTTTCTTTTTCTTTTTTTTTTCTTTGGTTGGGGGGAGGAGGGAGTTGTGGGATTTTTTGTAGAAATTTCATTTAAGAGCTATCCGTCTGTAAGATTTGTTTAAAAACCTGCTGCGTTATTGGTAAATGTATTCTCCTCTTGAAATCAATATAGAAATCTGAAACCTAAAATAGGTTGTTGTATATTGAATGAATGCATTCTTTGGAGGAGGAGAAACATATTCCACGCTGCTTAGATTACTTTCTCACTTGCTCTCCACCGTGATAGACTATTTGAGCAGTCAAAGAATCTGTCCTGGGTCCATATTACAGAAAGTGACCCCGGGGTGCGACGGTTGTTTGCGCGCACTTTGCGCACCCCCAGGTACTTTATTATTACAGAAGGGGCTGCAGACGCTTCTGCAGCCCTTTCTGTAATACCGATAGTGTAGGCGCACATAAAGCACCAGAGCTATCTTCAGGGTGTGTTCCCTCTTTTGCAAGGGGGTGTGACCCATGCAAATGAGGGAATCCCTTTGTGTCGGTGCCGGCGCCGTATTGCCGGCGCGGGCACAGAGGCAAAGAAGCTGTCAGGAGGTGCAAGTGGCACTATGTCAGACCACCCCCTGAGAGCAGCCTTCTGGAGGAGGAAAGGGGGTCCTATGGACCCCCCAGACATCCTCTTGCAGGCGGGTGCAGTCACCGACTTCACCCGCCTGCAAGGGGATCTCTAATCCCCTTTAAAAGTGCAGGCGGTTTACCGCCTGCACTGTGAATACACGGAGTGCCTGTAAAGCAGCTGCTCCGTTTTTCACCTGAATGCTCTGCCCCCAGGGCAGTGTGAGTTTGCGGATGCCCCCATGGCAGCGCATTCATCATACTAGAGCGCATTTTCATTGTTTACGCTGAGCGCACCATTTAAAAGGTGCGCCTGGCGCAAACAATGGAAATGCACCTTTTATGTAATCCGACCCGTGGTGTGTAAATAGGGTAACTATGCCCTGCATCGTTTTAACACCTTGCGTGCGGTGCAGATTTCCGCGGTGCGTGAAGTTTTAAAAAACCCGCGGTTCATGACGAGCTCAGCTAATCATGAGTGTACGAGAGGTGTACCTCATGACGAGCTGAGCTTGTCATGAGCGTCGAAGATTTCTAAAGTCTGTTGTAAGATATGTTCCTTAATGAATCTCATTTTTTGCTGATTGTATAGTAAACCTTCTAAGAATGCCTCAACTATTCAGATCCTTTACAGTAAGAGGTATTATACTACTTTAGAAAAATTTCAATTGTAACAGTAGCTCCAAGGTGCTGGCAGAAGGAGCCTGTTTTCCAGTTTTTATTAATACTATTTGCTGCATGGACACCAACACAGACAGATCCATATTGGTATGTGGAAACGTTGGTTCCAAGGATCTTTGGGTATTTCTACACTTCAGAAATATTTAGCACTGCAGGTTACTCGACCCTATGTCATGTAAGGGGAGGAGAAATGCTTAACGGTGGAAAATTAGTAGCCTCTAACTGAACTTCTGAGAAGTTTTTCTCTTTAGATGTAGCACTTCAAGTTACCCCACTGCCTTTTGATATGAAAGGTGGAATACCTCTGGATGAATTCAGCTTCCTCTCACTGAACTAATGACGAAATGTACTCCTCAGAAATAGCACTCCAGGGGCCGTATTACATATCGGCTTTGTTTGCACCCAGCGCACGTTTGGAAATGTGCGCCAGTTGCAAACAATGCCAATGCGCCCCATTATGGTGAATACGCTGCCCTGGGGGCAGCCGCAAACTTGCGCTGACTTGGGGGTAGCGCATTCATGTGAAAACACAGAGCAGCGGAGCCTGCACTTTCAAAGGGGATAAGAGATCCTTTTGCAGACGGGTGCAGTCAGTGACTGTACCCGCCTGTAAGGGAATGTCTGAGGGGGTCCATGGGACCCCATTTACACCATGTAGAGGGCTGCTCGTAGGAGGCTCACTGACAGTAATCCACCTTTAAATGGCGCAATGTCATTGCACCTTCTGAGGGCTTTTTTGACTCTGCGCCCGCGTCTGTAATGTGGCGCTGGTGTAGATTCAAAGGCATTCCCTCATTTGCATAGGGTACGCCCTCTACAAATGAGGGAACACCCTCTGTTGATAGCGCACTTAAAGTGCCAGTGCTATCGGTATTATAGAAGGGGGCACACAAGCATCTGTGCCCTCTTCTATAATACCAAAGTGCCCTGGGGGCGCGCAGAGCAGGCGCAAACGCCTGTTCCGCCCCCAGGGCACCTTATGTAATAGGGCCTCAGATTACCCTGTAATAAGTAAGGGGAAGTGAAATACTTAGAGGTGGGAAAATGGTAACCTTTCACCGACCGCCTGGGAAGTTTTACTCTTCAGAATAGCAAAACAGGTTAGCTCCCTATTCTATGATTTGTAAAGGGGAGAGTACGTTTTGGGCAGAAAGTTAACAAACTTTCACTGAACTTCTAAGAGGTGTTACTTTTTAGAAAAAGCATTTCAGATTACTCCACTGCCCTATGATATGTAAGGAGGAATACATAAGGACGGTGAAAAATTAGCAGCCTGTCACTGAATATCTAAGAAGATTTACTCTATAGAAGTAGCACTTAGGGTTACCCCACTGTAGTTGATATGTGAAGGGAAATAACTAAGATCGAACGTTAGCAGGTTCTCGCTGAACGTACGAGCAGTTTTATGCTTAACCCCTCCGCCGCGGCCGGAATTCTGCGCCTGTGCGGCACATTCCGATCGCGGGCGTGGCCATGACGGCCCCCAGCCGTCATCAGAACACTCCCACCGTGATGCATGATGGCCAGGGGCCGTCATCAGCATGGAAGGGGTTAAGAAATAACAGTCTAAATAAATCCACTTCCCTATAATATATAAGGGGAACAGAAATGCTTACGGGTGGAAAATGGAAGCCTTTCACTGACCTTGTGAGAAGCTTTACTCCTAAGAAACAGCTCTCTAGGTTATGAAGGACTGGGTTATTCTAAGACCCAGCGGTGCCAGGGGACAACACCTGAAACCTTCGTGGGTAACCTGTTCCGGCGTACAAATGACAGAGACACGGGACACTTCCTTCGGCGTCAAAGATTCGAGATTTTTTACTGCAGGGAAACACAGAAGTCACAAGAAGTACAGCAAGTGTATGTTCGTGGAGTCTGCTTCAAATTGCTACTGTGGGTCGCTCCTTTTATACACATTTCTCTCATAGGTTATCATGATACACAAAGGTTTACAACTTGGTTCCCATCATTATCTCCAAGAGGGGCTGCTTTGATGCATTCAGGGCCCGGAACATAAGTACGGAAACATTTGGTGGTACCCAACTGTAAAAACCCATCTTCCCACCATTAGTACATTCCAATTAGCAGTAAACAGATCGAAGAAGGAACAGAAACAGGTGCAGAGGAGGAAGAAACAGTGGGGAGATCGAAAAGGGTGTAAAAGGGGGTTGTATCGGGAAACACGAGCTGCAGGCATCAAAGGGACGTGCCTAATGAGATGCACGGCTAAGACAATAGACCGGCACGGCAAGATGAGCCTCGAGCGGGACCATCTGCCTTACAGTATCGTCCCTCTCATCATAAAGACACTTTCAAAGGAAACGTGTCTTCCGCAAGAGTCTTGGGAATCCCAGGGTCGCGAAGCGGACAGCGTCCGTTCGCTGGCTACTTGAGGGCAAGAGACAAAATGGATGCCATATCTAAGATGGAACCCGTGGGCTCGGATGAAGAAACCCACGAAACAAACGAACGGTTTAGGTTAGCACAGCGAAACTGCGCACACCCACTAAACTCGTCATTTGCGGTTCATAGATACCAGACTCGACCATATTCGTGCGAGTCGAAAACACCACTTACGATCGTCACGGAACCTCAGACGCTCCTTTTGCCCTCATGTAGGCAAGCACTAGTCAGAATCATATTCGATATTCATCAGACCGTCTAGATGTTGTTGCAACATAATTCTATCCAACTGAGCTGCTTTGGTAACAGGAGGCTGTCTTATACACGTCGTAGCACAGTGGCCACATAAGGCAGGACCACACTGCACACAAAGGCAACACGTGAACAGAAACGCCACAACAACTCCGATGATCATCAGAATTTTCTAACCCCAAGTCGACATCAGGCCCCAAAACCATCCAAGTAGCGTCCAATCCCCTACGTCCACGTGTATGGACTCAGAGATCTTATGCAACTTTGAGATGGCTTGATAGACAGTCGGAGCGTTATCTGGAATGAAAATGCAGCAGCTCGAATGGATCACCTTACATACTCCACCTCGATCCGCTAAAACAACGTCTAAAACCATACGGTTTTGTAACGTCATGAGCCTATCCGCCTGAAGTTCTGTGGTGATATTACCAAGGGCACTGGCAGTGATATTAGCTGTCGATTCCACTACTCGAGTCAATTGTCTCAGATTCCTACGATTAACCATAGGTCCCCAAAACGGAAGGAAACCCTTGAAAAAGTCTCCTGCCTCTTGACCGGCAGTGTCCTCTTCACTAATCACGCCTCTCACAACTCTAGTCTAGTGATAGTCTGCATCAACAGTGAAAGTCGGAGGCAACAGATTTGCGATATAACATGAGCCCACAAAGTCAGAGGGCAACCATGTATACGCACGATCATGGCAGATGAAGTATGTACCCTTGGCAGCCAGAAACACAGGGGAAGAGAGCATCGGTAGGATATAAGTCTCGGAGCAAGCGCTCTCTCCAAGACGAGCTCTCGATCTTCGGCCACGACCTAGTAGACAGAAATTACCAAGGTGGGGTACGATCCATATCGGAGACGAGCTTCTAAGCTGTCTTTCACCCACGAGCGCACTGTACTCAACCTTACTCAGGACCCTATAGGCTTGCACCTCCTCCTCTGGGATGAGCGACGGCTCATAGATATCCCTATCTAAATCAGCGATCGCTATAGCCAAAGGCTTGTGGTACGAACCAGGGCCAAAGTGGGAAGGATGTGGCTCTCGATTAGGGTAGGAATCTAGTGCACTTCGAAACATTGTTTGAAATGCTCGAGCTGAACCGTGGGAACTATAAGGAAGGACCAGATATGGAATTCCCTTATCCGTAGTATGTGGCATTAACCCACACACCCAACAATTAGTAGTGTTAACCACTAACTGGTGCTGATGAAGGAGCTGAATAAAGGAATTATTTCTGAATTCCGCACGTCTAGCCTGTTCGTGTTCAGGTAAGATATGGAAGGAATGAGGGGATACAGTGGAGGTAGGTTTAGGTTCAGAAGTAGGAGTAGGTATGGCCGAAGGTAGGAAGTACTGTATCAAATAATACACCCCACCCGCCAATAACAAGGAAACAATTAGAAACAGAAGGAACACCTGAAACATAAAGCATTTGGTACGGGTAATTTGTTGCAGTTTGAATCTTTGCGCCTGAGCTTCTTCCAAATCCATCAGCTTTGAAAACGCCATCCCCTAAGACCGTCCGCAACGTTTCTTGACGTACTTCGTTCTGTGTAGCAGTAGTCAATCCCTAGGAGTTCCTAGGAACCCACGGTCTTTGACCTAGTGTCAAGACCTACTAACCAGAAGGAAGTACACGCGCGGCCCTACGGTACACCTGGATGCAAGGTATTTTATATACAAGTATGTACAAAAGTCTCTCAGCTGTGGAAGCAAAAACACATGTGGAAAAAACTCAATATTTACAAAAATCACAGTTGTACGTGTGTTTAGACTGATCGTGGCAAAGGGGCAACGTAGATGTCAAAAGGATAGAAACGAGAATTTATTAGTCTTTGGGATTGGATCGCAAAAAGTATAGTTTCTTTCCAGGACGTGTCTGTTCGTCGAACAATGGATCCGATGAGGGAACAGAGTTCTGTTGATCAGTCGATTGTTCAGATCTTGAGTTTTGTGACGACAAATGTTCAACAATGTCTTTCTGCTGCACTGAGGATTCTCCGACAGGCTCGGCGTCGCTAAAAGGTACGAAGGACTGCAATCTTTCAGTTTCAAATGAAGCAATGCCTTTCCTCACCCACGAGTCCGCTGGTAAAGGTATAGGAACCTTTTTCGTATGGGTGGCATGCACCCAGTGTTTTCGGCCCTCCAGACGAACAGCAGTTCTCGTGGCAAGGAGGACCTGGAAGGGCCCAGTAAAACGAGGCTCGAGGTTTCTTTTTCTTCCGAAGTTCCTCGTCACCACCCAGTCTCCGGGCTGGAGCTGGTGGCCTGGACCTTCCGTCTGCGTCGGCAGTGCTTCAAAGACCTGTTGGTGAATTAACCTCAGTTTAGCAGTCAGATCATGCAGATAATCGATCAACATTGGGTACTCAAGATCAGAAAACACACTTGGCCTAGGGACCCCCCAAACATTTGCAGGACGGCCGAACACTATTTCATAGGGGCTAAGCCCTACTCGGGAGTGTACAGTCGCCCTTGTTGACAACAAAGCTAGAGGCAAAGCGTCAGGCCACGAAAGACCCGTCGTAGCCTGAATCTTCGCTAGTTTGAGTTTAAGGGTACCATTATACCCTTCAACCAAACCTGCTGACTGGGGATGATTGGCGCTATGGAATTTTTGAGTAATTCCTAGGCCCTTACACACACTCTTCATTACACTCCCTACAAACTCACTTATCAGACCATACAATTCGTGGCATTCCATACCGAGGAAAGTATTCCTTCAGTAGGATTTTCGCAGTGGACATAGCAGTGTTGTCTTTAAGAGGGTAGGCTTCAATCCATCGGGAGAATGCGCAAACCACAACTAAAACGTATTTCAGGTTATTGCATCGCTCCATATGGATGAAGTCTAGCTGAATCACTTCAAACGGGCATGAAGGGGGCGCGAAATGGCCAGCAGGTGTAGGGGTTCCCTTATCAGGATTGTACATCATACATATCATGCAATTCTTCACCAATCTTTCAGCACACTTCGTGATACCATCATTCTTCCACACAGGGGACAACAACTTACAAATACCTTTCGCGCTAATATGTGCTAACCCATGTGCCATCGTCACAACAGCTAACACATACGCATCTGGCAACATCCACCTCTTGTTCTCCGACAAATCAATCCAACAACCATTCGCATCCAACTTTCCCGTACTTTCTTTCCATTTCGCCTTTTCAGTCTCAGTGGCCTCATTCTGTATCGTTTTCACACTCTCGTTGGTATCCTCACACATACTCGTTTCTGTAGGCCACCTAACCGAACTCGTCACATACATTCTCGTGCTAAGGTTCCGGGCAGTCTCCTTAGCAGTCTCATCCGCAAACGCATTACCACGACCAACATCATCCATCACCTTACGATGCGCACTACATTTAACAATCGCCACCTGCTTAGGCAATGTGAGTGCATCCAAAAGATCATTCACAAGTTGTCCATGCTGAATCTTAGTGCCATGCGATGTCATAAAACCTCTCTCTCGCCAAAGCTATGCGCAACGCCAAAAGCGTATTGACTATCAGTAAACACATTCACCCGTTTCCCTTTCGACAACACACACGCTCTAGTCAAAGCGATCAGTTCTGCAGCCTGAGCAGAGTTCTGATTCAATCTCGCAGCTTCCACAACAGTATTCAAAGTTACCACAGCATACGCAGTCGTGACATCACCATTTGGCAATTTAAAACATGAACCATCCACATACAAAGTCCCATCGGGATCATCCAAAGGAGTGTTTTTAAGGTCCACACGACCTTTTGTCTCCTCCTCAGTCTGCAAATAGCAGTCGTGAGGGGTTACTTCGTCCGATTCCATAGTAATGGGTAACAAAGTCGCCGGGTTCAGGACATTACAACGTTTTATCTGAATATGACTTGCCAAGAGCGTCAACTCGTACCCAGACAACCTTGCACTCATCAAATGCTGAGTTTTCGTACGATTTAAGAGAGTGTCAACTGCATGCGGAACCATCACCGTAAGCATATTATCCATGACCAATCCTGCTGATTGTCGGATGGACACCGCAGCTGCCGCTGTTGCTCTCAAACAACTCGGCAATGCTCTAGCTACCGGGTCCAAGGTCGAGGAAAAATATGCACATGGACGTTGCTTACCACCAAAAGGTTGCGTCAAAACACTCAACGCACAACCTTCTCTCTCGTGCACGTATAATGTAAACGGCTTACTGTAGTCAGGGGTACCTAACACAGGAGCCGAACACAACGCGTCACGCAGTTCAGAAAAACTTTTCTGACATTCTTCCGTCCATGGTAAAGGAGTTGGAACATCCTTACACGTAAGAGCCACCAATGGTTTCGCTAACAGTGAAAAATTTGGGATCCACTGTCTGCAGTATGACGTGATGCCCAAAAAGGCACGCACATCTCTCTGAGTTGTTGGCACAGTCATTCGGGCAATCGCTGCAATTCTCTCTGGGGTCAACCTTCTTCCCTCCTTTGACAATAAGTGACCTAGGTAGGTTACTTCTTGACAACAATATTGAAGTTTAGAAGGAGACACCTTGTGATGTAAGTCACAGAGATGTTGCAACAACGATACCGTGGCAATTTTGCAAATGTCCTGAGTATCTGCAGCCACCAATAAGTCGTCAACATATTGGATCAAGGGTGCGCCAACCGGCAACACAAACGCATCTAGTTGGCCCTTCAAGGCTTGACTGTATATCGATGGACTCTCACAGTAGCCCTGAGGAGCACGCTTAAACCGGAAGCTGCGGCCACCAAGAGAGAAACCGAAAAGATCTCTACTCTCTTCAGCAATCGGTATGCTGAAGAACGCATTCTTCAGATCGATCACTGAAAACCAAGATGCCGAGGCTGGAATCAAAGTCAGTAGCGCCGTGATGTCGGGCACAACAGGGAACTGAGGAATTACAATTTTATTCACCTCCCGTAAATCGATAACAAAACGATAAACAGGTGGTTTCGAAGGATCAGTACGTTTCAGAATGGGCAACACAGGACTGTTGCACACATTTCCCCGAGTCTCCTCGATAACGTCTTTCTCAATCAGGTCATAGATAATGGCCAACAATGCTCGTTCACCATCAAGGGAGATACGATACTGGGGAATACGTGGCAACCGCACATTAGATTTCAAATGAACAACATAAGGGGAGATGTCAAGCAGGCCCACGTCATTGGGACCTGTTGCCCACAAAGATGCAGGAAGAGAACTCAATTCCGGTGGAAGCTTATCGAGAGACAAGTACATTGGAGAGATAACTCTCTCACCCAAAGTAAGCTTCACTCCCGCAGGAGAACAATACAAAGTCGCATGTAAACGTTTTAGCAAATCCAGGCCCAAAAGATTTTCACCACACCCAGTGGTCAAAATCAACGGAGCTTCGAGCTCACGCGGCCCAATTGTAAGAGGCAAAGGGCGTGAAACCGGATTGCTAACAGGGGCGCCAGAGAATCCAACGGAAACATTTGTTAAGCCAGACAAAGGTGCGCCAGGGAGTTTCGAATGCATAATAGAACTTTTTGCTGCACCAGTGTCCAACAGAAAAGGCTCAACGACGCCCGAGGTGGCAACTGCGACGTAAGGCCCTCTCTGATCAACCGGAACTGATACCACTCCCTCTCCTTGTCTGTGGCTGTCCTAGTAATTACTGTCGTCAGCATCCTGATCGACGTAATAATCATCTACATTGTACTGAGCAGATCGCCCTTGCGACGATCCACGCTGATCAAAACAATTATTGGAGTCAGAAGTGTTAGTGGAACGATCGTTCTGAGCACCGCGACCCCTACCACGTGACGTCTGTTGAGAACCACCACGACCTCCTCTAGACGAATTACCACTATTATGCTCATTGAGGACTGGACAATCAAATTTCAAATGACCCTCCTGTCTACAATAGGCACACTGATTGTACCCTAACGACGATCTTTGTGAGGAGGAATCATTTTGTGATTGTGACCTATTTGATTGAAACTGTGATCTATTACGTTGCTGCGAGTCATTCTGATTCGAACGCGGAGGATACGCCTGTTGCAACAACACTTTAGTTTTGAGTTCTTTCGTTTTCTTGTCAGCACGATCGTTCTCCTCTTTCTCTCTATTCTCATAATATTGAGCCGTAGCCAATATCTGAGCAGAAGTAGAAACAGCCCACGCACTTTCAGAATTTTTCAACTTGTTGCTCAAGTCAGGCAATAAATTTGAAACAAATTTGTCCACAAACAACCTCTGACCACCTTCGGTACCCATGTCTTGACCACTGTGGTCAATGAAAGCCTCCTCAAATCTCGTAAAGAAATCAGAGACGCTCTCATCCCTCTTTTGCTTACAAGCGGACAGTTTGTCCCAATTTACCTTCATGGCTGGCATAAGCGTTTTCATTAGGGTAATGATTCTCTGAGGGAGATCGGTAATGAGCTGTTCAGGTTTAGCCCCACCAATTTGTCGTGTGTCTGCTGCGATAAGAGCAGCCCAATCACCACCTAATTCTACCGCATGGTTTTCTTGACGAATCTTTGTCCATACCGGTTGCGGCACGACATTGCCAAACAGCATATCGATATCGGCAAGATTCATTATTGTGGCATCTACGAGCTGCGATAATTCTTTATAATACCCTGCAGGATTTTTGCGAGGGTCAGGCAAAGATTGCTTTACCTGTAAAACTTCTGATCGTTTCCATGGAAGATGGATCCACACTCTCTGGAAGTGTGGCAGGACGATAGGAACGGCATTAGCGTCTCCTGGCATCCACACTGGAGGAACCTCACGCATGGGGTACTGACCAGGTGCTCCTAACGGTCCTTCAATGTCTTCTACAAACAATGCTCGAGGCATTATAGAAGGACGAAGGGACAGTAATTGCTCGACTGCACGTCGAACATTGGTACCTACTATCATTCCGCTCGAAAACTGAAGCTGTAGATTAGTCAAGGCAGTCATTACATCATCAGATGCATCAGCCGATATTAGGTCACGTAAAACCTTGCACATTTCTTCAAAAACATATCTTTGTGTCGGTATATTGAATTGATCGAACGTATTCAATACCGCACGTGGAGGATTCCTAACGGGGCATTTCATCCAACCCATAGCCATATTACACAATGAGTCACGCTCCCTACCACCAGGAAGCTGACTACGTCTTTGAGGACCGTCCGAACCAGCGGACTCAAGAATAGGTCCAAGAGAATTAAAGAAGTTAGCAGCTACAAAGGGAGTATGACGTCAAACAGACGGAGACAAAGAATAGCCCAAAGGGGTAACAAGAGAAGTACCAGAAACAGAGGGAACGGCAGGAGAAACTAGAACAGTAGAGGCAGCGAGAGCAGGAGTATGAGGAAGTACAAGTGGAGGAGCAGTAGGGACAGAAGCAGGTAGAGGAGTGGGAACAGCTGGAAGTGCAGGGACAGGAGCTGGTTGGGGAGCAGGAGCTGGGGGGACCACAGGAACTGCGGTACCCTGTACATACGGAGGTGGTGACTTCATGAGATAAGACATTAAGGGGTCCTCGGTACCTTCCTCCTTCTTGTCCGTATCCGCCGGTAAAAAGGGATAGCACTTATCTACAGACATACGTTGCAATCTATCGAAGACTTCCTTTTCCTTTTCCTCCTTATCTCGCTGAAACTGCTCTGCTTTCTTTACTATGGTAGCAACTCCATCTCTCTGATTACGTTTTAACAGTCTGATCTCTCTCTGTTTGGCTTCTTTACGCCACAACCGAAAAGCATCAAACATGGCCGGCCTTGATTTTTTCTTAAACAATTTAGCCTCAAGGTTGTCTAAAATCGGGGTCTCAAAACTACCATGAGGTGGCCAACTAAGGACACCGTCTTTTTTAGTATATCGAATCCAATATTCATTAAAAGTAATCGGACCTAGTCCGTGCTTTCTGTAGAGCTCATATGTTGGAGTTCCAACCGGAGGTATCGGACACGAGTCCTCCAATCGGGAATCCGTACCACAACGACGAAAACAACTGAACAAAGTACTACGGCCAGGCATCTTGCACACCAGCTGAGTTTCACAAACTTCAAGGGTTACGGGATTTACCAAGTCCCAGCAATGAGCAAAAACCCTCGGTTTTTGGCGTCTGCAGGCGTCAAATATTACAACAAAGAACCAAATACTAAGAACCACAAATGCAATGGAATCATGCAACAACTAAGCAACCACAACTAAGGACTCTGGGAGCGACCCACAAATACTTAACTCAAAGATCGATGGCGTCACCAGGAAGGCCTGTCAATCGTCTCGCTGTACCAAGGTCTACGCCAGGCGCCAAAAACAGGTCTACAGTCAGGGCAGCAGTCCGCCGCAGCCGTCAGGAGGCGGGAATCTTCGCGGGAAAAGTCGTCGGGCCACTTGTTTCGACAACAGGATCGATGAAGCGGGGTGCACCTTCCCTCGGAGATTTCACACGAAGTTCCTCACGATCGTCGGGCTTGGACCGGTACCACTGATGCAGCCCCGCGTTGGGCGCCAACTGAAGGACTGGGTTATTCTAAGACCCAGCGGTGCCAGGGGACAACACCTGAAACCTTCGTGGGTAACCTGTTCCGGCGTACAAATGACAGAGACATGGGACACTTCCTTCGGCGTCAAAGATTCGAGATTTATTACTGCAGGGAAACACAGAAGTCACAAGAAGTACAGCAAGTGTATGTTCGTGGAGTCTGCTTCAAATTGCTACTGTGGGCCGCTCCTTTTATACACATTTCTCTCATAGGTTATCATGATACACAAAGGTTTACAACTTGGTTCCCATCATTATCTCCAAGAGGGGCTGCTTTGATGCATTCAGGGCCCGGAACATAAGTACGGAAACATTTGGTGGTTCCCAACTGTAAAAACCCATCTTCCCACCATTAGTACATTCCAATCAGCAGTAAACAGATCGAAGAAGGAACAGAAACAGGTGCAGAGGAGGAAGAAACAGTGGGGAGATCGAAAAGGGTGTAAAAGGGGGTTGTATCGGGAAACACGAGCTGCAGGCATCAAAGGGACGTGCCTAATGAGATGCACGGCTAAGACAATAGACCGGCACGGCAAGATGAGCCTCGAGCGGGACCATCTGCCTTACAGTATCGTCCCTCTCATCATAAAGACACTTTCAAAGGAAACGTGTCTTCCGCAAGAGTCTTGAGAATCCCAGGGTCGCGAAGCGGACAGCGTCCGTTCGCTGGCTACTTGAGGGCAAGAGACAAAATGGATGCCATATCTAAGATGGAACCCGTGGGCTCGGATGAAGAAACCCACGAAACAAACGAACGGTTTAGGTTAGCACAGCGAAACTGCGCACACCCACTAAACTCGTCATTTGCGGTTCATAGATACCAGACTCGACCATATTCGTGCGAGTCGAAAACACCACTTACGATCGTCACGGAACCTCAGTTAGCCCAGTCCTCTGATATGTAAAGGTGGATACTTAACTGTGAAAATGTAGCAGCCTCCCACTGCCCTGCTAAAACGTTTTACAGTTTAGAAATAGTACTTCAGATTGCCCCTCTTCCCTGTGACATGTAAAGGGGAATACATAAGTGTCTTCAGTGAACTTCTGTGAAGATGCAGTCTTCAGAAATCGCACTCCAGATTAACCGACTTCCTTATGAGTTGTAAGTGGCAGGGAAATACGTGCAAGTGGAACATTGGTGACCTTTCACTGAAAGTCTGGGAAGCGTTACTCTTTATTAATAGCGATCCAGGTTACCCCACTGCCCGGTGATACATAAGGAGGAACGGCTATGGGTAAAAAATGAGCAACCTCTCACTGAACTTCTGACAGATTTAGACTGGCCTATTAGATTTAAGAGGAGTCACTGTCAGTTGCGGGCATCATTCCCACCGCTCTTTATTAAAATGGGAAACGATTCCTCAGTACCAGCAAAATTACTCTAAATTATGAATGTTCTGCTACTCAAGGGTCATTACCCTGTGAGTAATTAGCTGTTTCCTCTCTTCCACATGTGACATCAACAAATTAGACCAATATTGTATTTCCGTTTGGCCAAAAGAGATGTCTCAATATTCCTTGTCCTGATGAGACCCCTGCATTCTTTTGGTGGTCCTAACGCTGTGGTCATGCATAACAAACAAACTACAATTCAAAATGGGTCCATTGTGTTTAATATTGTTGTTGTTGTGTCTTTTTAAAACACACGCAGAGTCTCTCTACCACACAGTCACTGTTTCTTGGTGTGTTTAGGTGTGATTCTTCTTCACGGGGACTCGCTGCAGTAAAAAGTGTACATCTGGAATATTGTACCAGTATAAAATATTGAATACTGTTCATAACAGAAAGACTGTTTCTGAAGTTATTATTCCGGACAGTGCTTTCATTGAATTGTCTAACATTGAGCGTAGATGGTGGCCACTTTGGCTGTTCATTGTTTAAATGAAACTAATGAGATCTAAAGTATTAATAGCCCATGTTTCCAACGAGTATAAGAGTGGCTCTTGTTTCGCGTTGCACGGACAAATGATGGTAATGAAAAATACGTTTTGGTCCCCAAATAGACTGCAACTAACTGCACGAATTCAGCAGTAGGTGTGAGGTTTCAAGAGCATTCTGTCATGAAAAATGCTTCTTATCCTAATACTTGAGTTATGAAAGGCATTGCAACAAAAGGTGCAGGTTCAACACTTTAACTCTTCTATCATTGAAACTAGTGGTTTGGGATTGAGAATGTGAGTTACAACATCTAGGGCTAGATGTAAGTAATTTAGATTTACCAATTTGAAAATACCGAATTTTACCGATTCAGTATTTTCGAATCGGTAAATGCAATGTAGGTAATTATTCGGTAAAAAATACTAAATCGGTAAGATTCGGGATTTACCGAATCGGTATTTAATGATTCGGTATTTGCCATTCATTCATATGGGCCTGGAGGCCCATAGGAATGAATGTCAATTACCAAATCGGTAATTACCGATTCGGTAAAATTGTGAAAAAGTCAAGGGTGGCAGGGTGTCACTTTGACACCCTGTTGCACCCCTGATTAGTGCTTGTGTGCACATGTGGCACACATACATGCCCTAATGGCATGTATGTCTGTCACATGGCACAGGTGTAAATGCACATATTTGCATTTACATAGGAATTCGTTATTTACCACAAACCAATAGTTGGTGGTAAATAACGAATCCTTAAAGCCCAGAAGCACTGTTTACAGTGCTTCCTACATCTTATTTACTGATTCGGTAAATACCGAATCAGTAAATGATGATTCGGTAAATACCGAATCGGTAAATACCGATTCATTATTTACCGAATCGGTAAAAAAGCCTCCTACATAGGAAAAGTCTATTACCGGTCGGTAACGGCCGAATCCCGCCGTTACCGACCAGTAATAGCCTACCTACATCTGGCCCATAGTTAATTCAATAATAAAGGAGTGAAGACATAAAAAGTCAGATGAGACATGCAGAGTAGCTACAGCAGAACTCTCTCAGAGACCAGAATCCAACTACATTGAAGAGTCAATTCTACTTTCTACACAAATCAGGAACACAACCACATTCAAGAATTATTTGCGACACACGGTTAGGAAGTCCCAATTGTAGGGGCTTGTGACAGTTCAAACTAGTGCCAGTTCGATCAGTAGCAGCGGCTCTCTGATCTTGCATGTCTACACACGGAATGATCCTGCCACGTCAGGCCCAGGGTGGCAGGGTATTCCTTCCCTGCCCCTATATGTTTTTTTACTCATTTTCAGGACAGACAACTGAGTCCCTGAGTCCTCAAATGGCAGCCATCATATCTTTATTGATATAGTGGCAGTCAGATATTATTTGTAGATCTGTCGGGTCCGCAGATCCTCCGTGGTATGATACGTATACGTACGTATACGGTATGGTACGTATGATACGTGATCCACTCCTCGCTCCTGCCTCGAGTGGTCGCTCCCCTGCCTCAGCGCTGCAAAGCGGTAACGTGGTTTGGCTTTTGAAAGTGATCTGGGACAAAGTTTTGCTTCTATAGCGCCAGGATAAAAATAGCGCTTACATTGCTTGGCTTGCTCTGTTTTAGATCTGCGCATTGTTGTTGTGCTCTCCCCCAGCGTCCTGCTCTGCCCTCCCCTCCATTTTAACTCTGTTGTTGTTGTGCTCCGTTCCCTTTAACCCGCCCCGCCTCCCAGCTGAGACGCCCTCCCACTACCATTATAGAGCGCCCCCTGACCTCGCCGCGACGTGATCCACTCCTCGCTCCTGCCTCGAGTGGTCGCTCCCCTGCCTCAGCGCTGCAAAGCGGTAACGTGGTTTGGCTTTTGAAAGTGATCTGGGACAAAGTTTTGCTTCTATAGCGCCAGGATAAAAATAGCGCTTACATTGCTTGGCTTGCTCTGTTTTAGATCTGCGCATTGTTGTTGTGCTCTCCCCCAGCGTCCTGCTCTGCCCTCCCCTCCATTTTAACTCTGTTGTTGTTGTGCTCCGTTCCCTTTAACCCGCCCGCCTCCCAGCTGAGACGCCCTCCCACTACCATTATAGAGCGCCCCCTGACCTCGCCGCGACGTGATCCACTCCTCGCTCCTGCCTCGAGTGGTCGCTCCCCTGCCTCAGCGCTGCAAAGCGGTAACGTGGTTTGGCTTTTGAAAGTGATCTGGGACAAAGTTTTGCTTCTATAGCGCCAGGATAAAAATAGCGCTTACATTGCTTGGCTTGCTCTGTTTTAGATCTGCGCATTGTTGTTGTGCTCTCCCCCAGCGTCCTGCTCTGCCCTCCCCTCCATTTTAACTCTGTTGTTGTTGTGCTCCGTTCCCTTTAACCCGCCCCGCCTCCCAGCTGAGACGCCCTCCAACTACCATTATAGAGCGCCCCCTGACCTCGCCGCGACGTGATCCACTCCTCGCTCCTGCCTCGAGTGGTCGCTCCCCTGCCTCAGCGCTGCAAAGCGGTAACGTGGTTTGGCTTTTGAAAGTGATCTGGGACAAAGTTTTGCTTCTATAGCGCCAGGATAAAAATAGCGCTTACATTGCTTGGCTTGCTCTGTTTTAGATCTGCGCATTGTTGTTGTGCTCTCCCCCAGCGTCCTGCTCTGCCCTCCCCTCCATTTTAACTCTGTTGTTGTTGTGCTCCGTTCCCTTTAACCCGCCCCGCCTCCCAGCTGAGACGCCCTCGCCCCTCCCCCCCACCCTCCTTATATGACAGCCGTTCCCGCGTGCAGCGTTCACGCGCAGCGACCGCGCCCAATCCGCGCCGAAGGTGCGCCAAAGGTAAGCCCGTCTACGCCCGTCCACGCCTGGACCGCGCCCAGCGCCAGACCCCCTGCCCCTCGCGCTGCCCAGCCCTCCCGCATCACCTACGATGCCGCCACCCTCCTAGCCCTCAACCCCGGTCGCGCCCCCAACTGCGTCCAAGCAGCTCCTGGACACACCCATGGACCTTTCTCCTGCTACTCCTGCAAATTCAGCGGCACCGACAACATCTCCGCTACGACCACACCACAGATTCCCGACCCCAACCACCTACAATGCATCCTTCTCAACACCCGCTCGGTCCACAGACACGCCATTGACCTATGGAATCTACTAGACACCATCTCTCCAGACATCGCCTTCCTAACGGAAACATGGATGAACGCTTCCTCCGCCCCAGACATCACCATTGCCATCCCTGAAGATTATAAGATCACTCGCAAAGACCGTACCGGCCACACAGGAGGAGGAATCGCTATCGTCCATAAGAAATCAATCCGCATCTCAACCAGCTCTGACGCCAACCTCGCCATCTCCGAACACCTTCACTTCCAAATCCACATCGACCCCAAGACCACACTCAGAGGCACCCTCCTCTACAGACCACCAGGACCCCGCGCTAAATTCAGTGAAGACATCACGGACTTCATCACTCCACACGCGCTCCCCTCCAAAGATTACATCCTTCTGGGAGACCTCAACTTTCACCTTGAAAAGGACAACGACCGCAACACCACCACCCTCTTGGACAACCTCGCCAACCTCGGACTTAAACAACTGGTCACTTCCCCCACCCACATAGCAGGTCATACTCTCGACCCTATCTTCACCTCCAGCAACCACGTCTCCTTCAGCCACACCTCGGCTCTCCTTTGGACCGACCACGGCTGCGTTCACTTCACCTACAACAAGCCAAAACCCAACAACCACCCCCAACCAACTCTGCAAAGAAACTGGAACAAAATCACCATCGACCAGATCTCCTCATCGCTCCTTCTAAACACCCCAGCCCACTCCTCGAACCCAAACCTAGCCGCCGCCAACTTCACCCTATGGTTATCCAACACCGCCGACACCTTAGCACCACTGAAAAAACGTCAAAGCAAACCTGGCAACAAGAAGGCCTCATGGTTCAACGATGATCTTAAGAAGTCCAAGAAACTCTGCCGCTCCCTTGAAAAGGCCTGGAAAAAAGACCCAACCACCAGCACCAAGGACGCCTTCAAAAACGCCACCCGCACTCACCACCAACTAATCCGAAAGGCCAAGAAAACAGCATTCAAGGATCGACTTGACAACAACGCCCACAACAGCAAGGAACTTTTCCAATCCCTCGGCCAACTCCAACGACATCACCCCCTCTCAAGCCCTCTGCGACTCCCTAGCCTCATTCTTCCACAACAAGATTGTAGACATCCACAACAGCTTCGACAACCAAGCCGGAGACCAACCCTCCCAACCATATGCTGAACACTCCCCCCCCCGCGAACACCCTTAACGACTGGAAGCCAATCTCCACTGAGGACACCATCCGCCTGATGAACTCCATCCACTCAGGATCCCCCACAGACCCATGTCCTCACCACATCTTCAACAAAGCAGACTCCGTCATAGCACCACACCTCCGAGACGTCATCAACTGCTCCTTCAATTCCGCCACCTTCCCGGAAGACTGGAAACACGCTGAACTCACCGCCCTTCTGAAAAAACCCACAGCGGACCCCACCGAACTCAAAAATTACCGCCCCATTTCGCTCCTTCCATTCCCGGCCAAAGTAATCGAGAAAGCTGTCAACAACCAGCTCACCGCTTTCCTCGAAGCCAACAAATCCCTCGACTCCTCACAATCTGGCTTCCGAGCAAAACACAGCACTGAGACCGCCCTCATCGCAGCAACAGACGACATTCGAACTCTAATGGACAATGGAGACACAGTCGCCCTCATCCTCCTCGACCTCTCTGCAGCATTCGACACAGTCTGCCACAGCACCCTTTTACAACGCCTCAGTAACATCGGAATACAAGGAAAAGCACTTGAATGGATCACCTCGTTCCTCACCGGAAGAACCCAGAGAGTCCGCCTTCCACCATTCAAGTCCGAGGCCTCTGAAGTCATCTGTGGCGTACCACAAGGATCTTGACTCAGCCCCACCCTCTTCAACGTATACATGAGCCCCCTCGCGACCATCGCCCGCCAACACAACCTCAACATCATCTCCTACGCGGATGACACTCAACTAATCCTTTCTCTCACCAAGGACCCCAGCACCGCCAAAACTAACCTACACGAAGGAATGAAAGAAGTTGCTGAATGGATGAAACACAGCCGTCTGAAACTGAACTCAGATAAAACAGAAGTCCTCATCCTAGGTACATCCCCCTCTGCATGGGACGACTCTTGGTGGCCGGAAGCCCTTGGAAAAGCACCCATCCCGACAGACCACGCACGGAACCTAGGCGTCATCCTGGATTCCTCACTTTCGATGAACAGACAAGTCAGCGCCGTATCCTCATCCTGCTTCAACATTCTTCGCATGCTCAAAAAAACATTTCGCTGGATCCCCACCGAAACCAGGAAAACGGTCACCCATGCTTTGGTCACGAGCCGACTGGACTACGGAAACACCCTCTACGCAGGTACTACCGCTAAACTCCAGAAGAAACTCCACCGAATCCAAAACGCCTCAGCCAGGATCATATTAGACATCCCGCGCAACGAACACATCTCTGGTCACCTGAAAGACCTCCACTGGCTACCCGTCAACAAGAGAATCACTTTCCGACTTCTGACCCACGCACACAAGGCACTCTACGACATCGGACCAGAATGCCTCAACTCACGACTGTCCTTCTACACCCCCTCCCGCCAACTACGTTCTTCCAGCCAAGCCCTCGCCACCGTACCTCGCATCAACAAGACCACCATGGGAGGCAGATCCTTCTCATACCTGGCTGCTAAAACATGGAACTCACTCCCCACTTACCTTCGCCTTACCCAGAACCACCTAGCATTCAGAAAGCAACTTAAAACGTGGATATTTGACAAGTAATCCTCCTCCCCTTCCTAAGCGCCTTGAGACCCTCTGGGTATGTAGTGCGCTATATAAATTCTCTGACTTGACTTGACTTGACTGTATATACATTTGAAAGCTTCATGGGTGTACACCAACTCATATCTCACCAAATCATATGTCATGTGATCAAGGCTACACAGGCCTTGATCACATGACATATTGCGAGGTTTACACATATTTAAAGTGACATAGTGCTGATTAGTTCAATGAATGTTAACAAAGAACTGTATATTTAAACCAAACCTAAACCAGGACATTCTTTTTAGCTGCAAACATCGATATCATGTGCAAAAGGTCGCAAAGATTTTATAATTATTTTTATTTTATATGCATGCAGAATGTATTTAATTTATTTGATGTTATTTTTCCTATGGAGTGTTAGAGTTATAGGCTGCCTGTCTGCCTCCATTGTTTCCTGTTGGACTTTGCTGCACTTCTTGTGATTGGCTATGTATGGTGCTTGACTTGAAGCCAAGTTAAATCTGTTTTGTGACAAGTAGGACTGTAGTGGAATTAGAAGTGTATTTTGTGAATTACACTTGTCCTACTCTTATGTCAATGTGTTTTGTTATAACATGACCCTCCCTTAACCTTTCCTTAAATTTCCCTAACCCCTTCCAGTGTAGTAATAATTATTCCTAATCCCCCCGCCCCTGTACATCCCACATTTACCACTAAAATCTTTACCTATATGTGTGGAGATCCCTGCCACAAGGGCAGAAATCTCCACACAGAAAAGATAGGACTGGAAGAGTAGGAGATCTCTGTCTGGAGGTTAGTGAATTGCATTTTGTAGTATGTGTAAGTGATACTACTGGAGTTCTACTTTACGCACTCCAGAATGCCTTTTGTTAATAAAGCCCTATATTTGTGCAGTATTTTGATTTTGCCACATACTCCATTCTTTAGGGCAGTTGTACTATTTGGGCCTGATTCACAAAGACATCATCACTTATAATTCAAGTTCACATGTGTGAATATGACGGTTATGGCTGCAAGTCATTTACATAAGATGAGCTAACAACAGTCAATCCATGTACTACTGTAGAATTATCTGTCACGTGAGTGTATAATGACTAGTAGTAAACCCAACAAAGGAGGGGGGCATTACAAAGTGTAATTGTTCTTGTAAGTTTGTGTACCCACCAAACTTGTGTGTAAAGGACATTCACAACTCCTATCTGACTAATTCATACCCTGAAATCAGTTGGACATTTTCTGAAGTAAAGGGCTGGAGTAAGTAGTATGAAAGGACAATGGCTCACCAACCACCCACCCCCCCAATTTTGTGGAGGTGTAAATGGTTGTCTCTATGAGTAAAATCTTTTTTCACATGGGAAAAAAGAAAAGAGAATATTGAACATTAGCGCTAGACAAAACGTAATTCACTTGTTGCCCTGTGCTAAATTCACAAACATTAGAGATACACTGACTGAGCTCACCCCACGAAGCTGAGTGATGAAGAACCCTTGTAAGTTTGAGGAATAAAGTGCATAGGGACTACACATGTATTATTGTTGTCCTTATCTTTTTTTAAAACATTTTTATATAGCACGAATTTGACCTGAAGGTATTGGGTATCAGAATCATAGGATGTTGCGTATCCTTGCCGAGACTCGAACCTGGTTCCCCAGACTTGAGGTTGACCGCCCTAGCCGTTAGGCCAACTCCTCTCCCCAGATCTCATTTATAAAGGTATGTGTGCCTAAAAATTGTTTTCGTAATAATCAGTCTTCCAGGAACCATTCACTATGGTTTGACACTAACTCTCAATATTTTATAGATGGTGAACAGGTTTTAAAAGTAGATAACTTCTGTTATCTGGGGATCAACTTTTCTAAAAATGGTACCTGGGATATCGAACGCAAAGCAGTTAAAACTAAGATGACTAGAAGTGCCAATGGGGTTTTTGTATTTGCCAAGAAGCTGGGAAATAGACGTATAGCTGATATGCTTAATATTTTTCAATCTAAAAGTCTATCGGCGGCCCTCTATGGGGCTGGAGTCTGGGGTGTGACATCTGCTGGGTGCCTACAGGTAGAGGAGAATAACTTCTTGAAAAGGCTCCTTTGCTTGCCCAAATCGACCTCCAACATCTTGGTTCATAGGGAAATGGGTATCCATTTTCTGAACGATTTAATTATGCTAAGACCCCTATTATTGTGGCGCTCCGTATGGCTAAATGAAGGCACCTCACTCAATAGAGTTATTATTGAGGATTGCCTCTCCTTGGACCAGCACTTGAAGATCCCTTGGATTAAATATAATATTGTTAATTTTCAAAAAGTCTTTGGATACAATGTGACTATTGATCGGTATTGTGCTTCTGATAATTCCAAATCTTTTTTGAAAAATACGTTTTTGAATTTCTGTACAGAGAGGCGTGTTTTGGAAGAATCAAAATTATCTACTTGTAAACTGTATAATGACCTGAATGAGTTTAGTGGACTTCATCCTTATTTAACTCAGGTGACTAGAGTTTCGCACCAGTTTGTCCTCACAAGAATGATGATGGGAATAGTACATCATCTGGTTGCATGCCCTAGTGTTAATACACGCCCTATTGGCCCTTGTGCCTGTGATTGCAAGTCAGAACAGAGCACTATGCACTTTCTTTTTACTTGCCAACTGTACAATGGATTACGGAAAACTTATCTAAAACCCATCTTGAAAAGATTTGGAGTAATAACAATTCCTGAATCTATGAAACTGCTTTTTAACATGCATCATCCGGACATTTGCTTTTTCACAGCTACCTTCCTACTTAAGGCCATTGGTGCTAGGAAAAGTATGTGTTTTTAAATTCTGTTTTTTAACTTAACTATTTATTCCATCCCGCACTGGATTATTAAGCAATTATGTGTTCTTTTTTTTTTTCTCTTTTTATCAATGAAATGTTTGCTTATGTAACTGTATGTGCTTTTATGGACATGTTTTTTTTATGTTCGAATAAAGCTTTATGACTTGACTTGACACTAACTCTTAGTTTGTCTTTCAGCAATACACTTACATCCATCATTCCAAAGTGGAACCTTTTCATCGAGTAGTAAAGCTGAGTTTGTGTGCAGAGCTCTCTCCTGTGGCATTCAGAGGTGTAACATGGTCGCTGTTAGAACCCACAGTGTTATGAAAGGGGCCTTGGCTGGACCAAGTCTTTGTTTTATCAGTGAGATGTTATTACTGAGTTATCCGAGCTGGCTGCTGGACAGTCACACCACCTTTACTTGCAGTGCTTTAAGTGGGATGGTGGTGAGGGAGGGTTTAAAAGCGGTTTCCGCTAAGAAGCATACCTAGGAAATATTTACAAGAGATGTGGCTATACAACAAATAGTACAGCCTAATATATATATATATATTTGAAATAGAACATAACAAATTAATTACGAGTCCTACTAAACAAAAAGATGCGAAATTGGCAAATCAATAAGACATGTAATTAGGATCGTTTATCTAGGTTGTAAATAATAAAGCACTTTACAAAATGCATTTAAAAGTAAGTAACTATAATTCAACTAAATAAAACTGTATTTTGGAAGCCTGGTACAACAATGATAAACAACAGTGTCCATTGTGTCGCTGCGTTTTTCGTTACAAAGCAGACAAGAACCGTTTATCTTTTTTTCGGTTGGTGAAACTTAGATATACAGGGCCTAGCATTGGGTTAGCTGAACACTAGATACTTCTCACCGCATATTGCCACGTGGTTAATTTTCTGTAAAACCACAGATATTGTTCATACCAATAAAGCAATATATATATATATATATATATATATATATATATATATATATATATATATATATATATATATATTCCATTGGTCTGTTATTGTGTCATTCAGATTTTGCTTCTGACTACTACAGAATACAGCATAAGGAACTGGGTCAGCCTGCATAAGCCACTGGTTAACTTCACTTTGAGTGACTGCATTCTGCTCTCTCACAATGAGAACATATGCAGACAGGATAATGGCCCTCCAGTGCTTTTGTTTTTAGTTTATAACTACTTTAGTGTTGCTTTGTCTCTAGAGCATGAAGTGATAGCAGGATGGTTTCTTGAATAGGCCAAATTCCAGCTCCATCAGTTCCTCTCTCCTTCAAATTGTGTTGTAAATTCCTTTTGGAGTGTCCTTTTTTAATTTGACTAAATGTGTCAATTTGAAATTGTTCAGTATTAAGTTATCCTATTTTCACTATGCATGCAAAGAGAAGTGTGGCTCAACGGTTAGAGGAGGCAGTCCCTGATGCACAGGTCAGACCCGGGACCAGGGTTCAATCCCCGACGCACGCGGCAGGGCCTTGAGCTCAAAATGTCCACGGACTTGATAATTCTCTCCTTGGTGCCTATTCGAGTCGTGGGTTCACACTCTGCAACTCTGGGCAATAGCTTGCTTAAGCTCCACTACGGCCCCACCGCGATGGGATGCTTGGTCTTCACCTTGGGGATGCCCGGTAGGGGCAATTTCACAAGGAAAGGCCAGGACGGGTTCCCAAAGCAAGCTCCTTGAGACCTTACGGTGAAAGGCGCTATACAAGAACGTATGATTTATTTATTTATGCAGTATACAAGCCGAAAACTTCAATATTATGATGTGAATTCATAAAAGCACAATTCTTGAGAACACTTTAATCTGGACAGACTTTCACCAATGGTTCTTTAATACACTTTGCCCAGGGAGAAAACTTGTATTTATTGTGTTTTATTTGCAGCACTGGTAACACTTGTTTCTTTCCGTCCTTCCTTCTTTGTTTCACTTTCCTTCTTTCTTTTTTCCTTCCTTCTTTGTTTCTTTCTTTCCTGCTATCTTTCTCTTTTGCATTCCTTCTTTTAATTTTCCTTCTTTTGCTCTCTCTTTTTCCTTTGTTCTGTTTTTTATTTCCTTCTTTCCCTTTTATTTCTTTAATTCTTTTCTTTCTTTCACTGTTTTCTTTCTTTCTTTAATTCACTTTTTCTTTTCATTTTTCATTCTTTTTTATCTCCTTCTTTCATGCTTTCTTTTGCATTCCTACTTTCTCTTTTTCATTCTTTTTTCCTTCCTCTTTCCATCTTGTTTTCTTTCAATCTTTCTTTTCTCCCTTCTTTATTTTTTCTTTCCTTCTTTCTTTCTTTCTTGCCATTTTCATCCAATCTTTCTTGCCATTTTCTTTCAATCTTTCTTTCTTGCCTTCTTTTTTCTCGCTTCTCTTTTCTTCTCTTCTCTCTTTTCTCCTTTTTTCTTGCTTTATTCTCTCTTTCCTACTTTTTCTCTTGCTTTCCTGCCTTCTTTCTCTTTTCTTGCTTTCTTGCCTTTTTTCTGATCTCTTTCTTTCTTTAATTTTTTCTTTCTTTCTCTCATTCTTTCTTACCTTCATTTCCTGAATATCCTGCCCCAAGTCTACTCAGGTCTCTGTGCCGCTCACTGAGAATATCAACACAAGCTCGTCAGCTCAGTAACTCAAGGGGCCTTTTCAAACAGAAGAGGGTGGGAGCCCACTACCGCACACCTCAGCACCCAAAAAACGACTTGCTGATCTCTTCTACAGATGAAGGAATTAATCCAGAAACACACATCTATAGTTACACAGTAGTAACAGGGGTATAAAATGAAGCACAACTACTGAAGTAAGTGTTATCATGCACTGCATTTACCATGATGCACTGGGGCAAACTGAGTGAAGGGATGTGAGGCAGTGCACTCCCACACTCCTTCTGTTTGAAGGAGCGCATATTACCACATGCTGAATGTAACATCACATTAAATTGCTAACCAAGGATCTCCAGCTTGCAATTTAAGATGATTTTATCGGTGTTATAAATAACACCTACTTCTTTGACTCACTCAATATCAGGGCCAAAGAGTTCAGCGTGTTGTTGGCTTATGAGGCTAAAATATTTCAGCAATCAAACAAGAGAATTTCTAAATAAAATATCAAATAAAGAAGAAGGCAAGTGTTGCATCTTTGAGTGTTATTTTCAATATTGTTTGTTAGCATGTTGATGACTATGCCTTGTAATCGTCTGAGTTGACATTTCAGGAGGTTCATAAGAAACCCATGATGATTTAGAGACAAAGTTCAAACTCTGCTGTCTGGTTCATAAGGCAGTAAATGGACATGGACCAGCTTACCTGGAAAGGAAACTTAAAGCCCATATCCCAATTAGGACTCTACGTTCCTCCAGTAAAGCCCTTCTATCCATTCCTAGAGTCCGAACGGTCAGAAACGGGGACCGAGCCTTCAGTAAAACCGCCCCAGAAGCATGGAACTCCCTCCCCACATCTCTGAGAGAAGAGCCAGATCATGCCAGATTTCGGAAACTGCTAAAAACCTGTCTCTTTAATCCTTAATATTCCGAACCCTTAAACCCCTTTGAATCTGCTGAAATCTAAGGATCTTGTCTGCTCCCAGCGCTCTGAGACCTTCGGGTGAATTACGCGCTTTACAAGTGAAATAAATGTATGTAATGTAATGAATGTTGTTTCTCCATCAACTGAAGAGGGCTTCTCTACAATGAAGCATGGATCAACCAATTATTTACATGTGGGAAGCTAGGCACCCCTTGGAGACAAAGATAAGACACTAATATACCCATCATCTTTTTTAAAATTCTCAGCACTGATCAAAGTCTAAAGGGAAGAACCCTGACCTGTTAATTTTGATCTTGGATGCAGAAACTCAAGAACGCCTGGTGCACTTTTAAAATATGACTGTGTCAATAGGCATTGATCAAATTTATTGTCACCATAAAGAGAATTGCTTGAATCACTTCAATTATTCTCTGAAGGGTCATAATCTTGAACAATTTGTCCTTCTAAAACTTGTTTACTCTCTTGAGATTAATGACAAACTTATACCTCTCCCGTTAAGCTTTTGAAGTCAAAACAAGAAACTGGGTAAACCCTTGACACTGTCCATCTTGCAGTTCAGCAATGATGGCCTTTTTCAAAACTAATGCCTTCACTCTTTTCGCCATGGCGCTCTTTTTGAGTGGGCATTTCAAAAATGGTGTATGTCCCCTTTTCCCTGAACAAACAATGCCAAGAAACTGACACATCTAAAGAAGATGTTTCTCATTCCGTTAGGAAGTGGAGAATTCAACCACCTAACTGAAAGCCTTGACCACTATCTTTCTGAGACCAGTCATCATTGGAACTGAGGTTCTTTGACGACAATATTCAGCTTCTGTTTCTTCAAAAATGACCAGGAAAGGATTTCCCTCAAATTCAGAAGATTGGTTCTCCAACTGAAGTTTTCTTGATGGTTGCCTGAATGATGATTTATGTCATAATAAACTTATATATTTACACTATTGCTTTCTGAAAGAATAAGAATGCTTCCTTCCCTTGCAGATTTTATGTAGCTCATCTTCTAAATCAGAAAAAGCGTCACATACCTTCAAAAGATATCCTCAATGCTGCTGACCTCTGAGCTGCATCAATATTCCACTCCTTTAAGAACAGATTTCAAAGTGCTGCATCCAATGCACCACATGCTAAAATTAAAGCCCTTACTGGATCAAGAGAAATGTTCTCTAGGAATTCTTTCTTATGCTCCATCTGTTGTAATAATTCTGAAAACTCGCATTCTATTCGATTCGTTTTGAAGAATGCCTTGACATTTGTAATCAGGGACTAAGGTGCAAATGCCCCATAAATCCTATCTTTTAGTGCTGATGCTGCATAAACCTTCATTAAAGCAGAACTCACTTTAATCTCTGCTTGGTCCTTCAGAATATTTTCTTCCAGCATTGAGGATCTCCCCACCAGGTTGCACATCACAGAGCCAAAATCTACTGTGTCTGGTAATATCTTCTCCGCATCCTTCAAAGGATAAAGTCTTCCGATAAACCCATTAAAACATGTACTTTTATCTTATCTGGATCCTTCCATTCATTCAATCACATCTATAACATACTGAAGAACGAGAACCGCAATGTTGGGCGATTCCTGAAACTGCCTCCTCAAAGGCTCACCTCTGATGTCCTAGGATTTTCCATCAAAGGAATACCTATATTCTCTTTCACATGGACAAGCAGCTCAGGAAACAATTCATTTGAGATATATTTTCCATTCTGATCTTCAGGTGATGTTGAATCATCACTGTATTCTGATCCAGACCCATCACAATAGAAATTATCCTGGTCAGTGGTTTTCCTTTTGCCAGACTGATTTCCTTTTCTTGAGTGTCACCATAGTCTCCATGATGATTCGCTTGACTTTTTCTTTTTTCTCTTCACCTCTGACCTTCTTTGATGTATTGGTCCAGGGAGAAGTGGAATGACTTGAAGAAGAGCAACTATGCCTTTTCTTGGCTGTTTCTCCATGTTTGACACTGAATGCAACTAATCAGATTTATTAAAAAACATAAGTACCTAAAATTGCTGCTTCAAATTAAAACTTTAAAAGACAATTTGGCCTTCAACACAAGAGCATTACTTGCGTCTCAGTAAAAGGGCTTAAATAACCCAACCGGGCCCACAAGAACGCTTTTCCTGACCATGACGCAGATGAGGGTGCCTCTTGAAAGAAATGCTTACACTCCTGAACTAAAACATAAGCTGCTCCAAATACAGTAGATGGTAAACAAATTTCGTGCGAGTTGGAAATGCCTACCAACTTTAGGCATCAGAACTGGGAATCAAGTCCTCCACTTCCCATGCTCACCTCTCCCTCAATGGGCTACTGTCTCCCCCAAACCTGGCAGGGAAGGTACATCAGGAATCAATGCAGGAGGTTTGAGATCATCAAAGACCTCCAACTCCTGCATCCTCATCTCATGAGACTGAAAACAAACAGGAGAATGCTGGTACTGCTGGCCCAACTGAGGGAGGTGGATGGTTTGCATTTCATCACTCCTATTTGCTTCCTGTTTCGAGAGGTGGGATTTGCTTCTCAGTGAAGACAAGGGATGTAGAGGTAATATATGCTTAATCAAGGGCAGCTCCTCCGTTAGGGCGGAGGAACACCGCCCCCTGCTAAAAGAGGAACAATAAAATGATAATAGAAGTGTTTTATTATCATGTTATCATGTTTTCATTTTATTTATGCATAAACAGCTGACCCAATTGGGGGTGTGGGGGGGGGAGGTAATCCTGTTGGACAGGCAGGGCAGGGGAGGCGTGATGGGCACTTTTAAGCGCACATGTGTGTTTGCCTGGCTGTCCTAGGCCGGCCAAACACACAAGCGCACTTAAGTTTCTCCAACCTGGCTGGGTTGCACAACACCCCAGGCTCCAATGCACTGTCAAAGCTGCTCAGACCAATCCCAGTGTTTCTCTCATTCTAGGATCAACAATCCCTGTATGAGGGAAGCACTGTGAATTAGCATCTGGGCACCTACACAGTTGGATACCAGGATTAGAGGAGCGATAGAAGGAAGGCGGCCGTCGGAGCGGCAGGTAAGAGTTAGTTTAGTTTTTGGTTGTTCCCCCCCACCTCATGCCTTACCACTCAGCAATAATAGCAGCCGCCACAGGTTGTGAGGCAGGTTTGTCAGACGCTTTTAGGAGTCTCAGGTAACAAAGGTGATGCATTACACTTCTGTGACTTTATGACAACACCTAATGGTGGTTAACAATACTTGTATTAGCTATAATATATCAAAAAAGAAGGCTAAAAGTACTTTTGTGATATAAAATTAAATTTAAAAGTTGCAGCGCAGAGCCCTGAAAAGAGTGGGGCATGTAGTGCATGGCCTTGACTGCTTCCTCCCCCTTGGGATGGTGCTGGCGTGAGCTGTGGACAAAGCCCTTCCACCACCACGAAACGTGTTGGCAAGTCAGCGTTTTGGATATTGAAATTAACGTTAGTTATGTGCAAAGATTTTAGTCATTGCTTCCATCTAACACACATTGTTGCAGTCCTATACTTCCTATGTGGTGCAGGGGACTCTCTGGCCAACTAACTGCATGGTCCTCTCACTACATTTTACCAGGGGGAGCATTGGGTGTTATGCAACCACATCTGCTCGCATACTGGTCACAAATATTCTTCCTCTAGCTGATAAAAGAAACACGGGTGGCTAACTTCTCAATCTATCACTCCCACAATGATGGCAGGCGATGTAGATCCTGTTGGAATTCATCTATACATTCTTGAGAACTCTGGGCAAGTCACCTATTTCCCTACTATGCTTCGAGTTGAATTTTATTTTCAGATATAATCTTTGTTTTTGTTGCAGGACTGTGTTTTGCGTTAGCATTTTTGATTAAGCAGTAACAATTTTATGTTCTCCAACTGACCTGCTCTATAGTTAATCCATGTTTTTCTAAAAGCAAGCTCGTGCTAGAGGAATAAATGAATGTCTGATATCGTCAGCCATCCGTGATGTATTAGAAACACAGTGACTTTATAACGCGAATTAATCTTACCTATACCGCCTGAACTGTGGCCGCAGGGTTCAACACAGTAAAAGGCTGAAAATAAGGTAAAAGATGCATTCAAAGTTAAAATCGATACAAGTGAGAAAAACGCATAGGAAAGGAAAACAAGTTGACAGGCCTTAAAGTAAAGCTTTCTCCTGTCAGAGGTATCAACATATCTTTTACAAATCCTGGCACTCGGTAAATAAATCCTTCTCATTGGAAGAGGCAGCTGCTCGGCTAATTCCAGCTCATTTTCAAGCCTTAATCAGCCAGAAATGAGAAACTCAATTTCAAGCCTCTCGACCAGTGACCTTTGCGGACCTCGGAATATGTTGCGGAAAATGAGGTGGCAGTGAACCTGCAAATGGAGGGCGCGCGGCAGACTAGTGCCACTCAGGCGAATGGGCAGTCTGCTCTCGGAATGAAGTGAAAGGGAGGGGGAGGAGGAGGGGTACTCCTTTAATTCCCCCCACACCCACCCGAGACTCTGCAAATTAAACAAGACCGAACGCAGCAGCAAGAACGACCGTGAAGATGCGCAGTCACTTGTTTATTAGAAGCTGGCATCAATTCCTGAACATTTATTGCAAGGTGTTATGGGAAAACATTGCCAAACCCTACATATAAAGAAAACACTTTTGAGCAGCCAGAACCTCACTTGACATTCCGGTGGTGCAATGTGCCACTGCATATTTATAAGGCCAGGTAAAGCCACTTTACATGACTTTTCATGGTCTTCTAAATATGTGCCCATTTCATGCAGAAAACTGTGGAAAATGGGTGTTCCATCAGGGTGTTGCTGTGGGTATTTCCACCCCACACTCAAGGAAACGGACACAGTCCCAGATTTACGAGAAATCGGAAACCTGGAAAGCGTCAGAGCCTAATGCCACCGCAGGGTTGGTGTTAGAGAGGCCCAACGAAGAGAAATGTTTTACTTTCTCCTCGTGCTTTAACCCCTTCGCTGCTGATGACGAGCTCAGCTCGTCATCAGCCACGGTGGTCGTGTGCGGATGATGAGCTGAGCTCGTCATCTAACGCGGCTTTTGGAAAAAAGCCGCACAGCGGAAAAATAACCGCCGCAGCGATGCGGTTAACTTTCCGTCTGTACTGCATTCTGCAGCACAAACAGAAAAGGAAATCGCCCGAATTGATTGATTTTGTGCAGGAAGGGTTACCTTCCAGCACAAAATCAATCAGCCCCGCAATGCAGGCACCCTTGCACCATGGTGCAAGGGTGCCTGCGTTGGCGCAGGGCAGCCCATTGTGCGCCATGCTTGGGGAAAAGGACAGGAATGTGCCATATCACATAGATATGGCGCATTCCTGCCCTTTTGTTTTGACATAGGGCAGCACAGCAAGATTCCTTGAGGCACTGCCCTGTGTCAAAACCTCATAAATGAGGCCCACTGGGCCCAGTTCACAAAGATTTTGCAATGAGTTATTGAGAGTTACTCTTATAGTAAATCTAGGGTCCATTTCGAAAAAGCATTTATGAAAACCGGAATCAGTGTAACAGGAATCATGTTTTTTGCACTCCTACATACATTTGCGAATCAGGCCCAAAACATCTGTCTTTTATTATAAGTACAAACGAAGAGAACAGACTTTTCTATTTGTACTATTTGTATAAATATTTCTTGAATATTCAAATGTTATACCCATTTAGATGTTTTAGAGGCAAATCACAAGGATATATGAGTACTACAGGAGTACTACTTTACGTATTCCAAAATACCTTTGTGAATAGGGGCCATATGCATCAAGCCTATTATGAATCGCAAAGGCCGAAATTCGCAGAATTTTGGCCTTCGCGAATTGCAAACAGCCTTTTTGCATGTTTTAGGATGTATAAAACATTCACAAAATAAGGAATAGCAAAGTTTTGTGATTCCTTATTTTGCCATAGCATTTAAGGAATCACAATTTTGCAATTCCTTAAATGCTATGTATGTAGCATTTTTGTATTGCGAATTATGGTTAAGAATTCGCAAATTACCACCAACTTGTAGTTGATGGTAACTTGCGAATTCTTCAAAAAATGCACAATTTGGCATTTTTTAAGGTGGCATGTGATACACACACATGCCCATAGGGTATGTATGTGCACCATATGCACACACATGTACATTTAAGAGGTGCAGCAGGGTGTCTTTGAGACACCCCTGTACCCTTGAAATAATTCTCAAATTGCGATTAGCAAATTGCGAATTCGCAATTTGAGAATTATTTCGCAATCATTCCTATGGGCCTCCTGGCCCATAGGAATGCATTGGGAATTATTCCTTAATTGCGAATTCGCAAAATGCGAAGTCGCAAATAAGCAAGATTAAGGAATCACTAAAAAATAGTGATTTTCTTCATACATACCATTTTGCGATTCCTAAATAGCGATTCCTTAAAAATCGCTATTTAGGAATCGCAAAATGGTTTGTTGATACATATGGCCCTAGGTCTCCAGGAATTCAAAAGTAAGCCAGGAGCACTACAAGAGTAAGGGCATGATTTAGAGTACATGACACATACCCCTCCTTATTAGAAACTCAATAGGATACAATGTACATTTGTGATTTAGTATCCCATCCGCCAAACCCTAAGTCATGGAAAGCCTTCTGGAACAAGGCCCAGAGTATCTGATTATACAAAGGCATTGCCAGGCTGATTCAGCCGAATTTTTGTTGGACCTATTTCACTCGCCTAGTCTTTCCATTTCCATGATCACAGCACAGGTCCTATATGATCTACGGTTTTCACTTCAGGTTTTCTGCCGCTGCTATCCCCACTGTCTGCCAAGATTTCTCTAATCCATTTGCCGTTTTTGTATATCTCCTTCTTCCTGGAATCTTTATCACAGAACACGCAGTGGGTTCCTACAGGTTTATTTTGTGATCTCTAGAAATCTCTTTCAATTGAATTGTTTTTTCATAATATCCTTTCTCTGGTCTAGGGCCAACGTTTCTGTAAGGTGAGAAAAGACAACAGCTTTTGTGCGCAACCTAGTAGTGACAACAAGTTACTGCAAAAAGGCCTGAAACTGACCTTTATCCAAAATACTATGGGCCTCATTTATGAGAAATGACGCATCGCTGCGTGAAAGCAGCGATGCGTCACTTCTCAGTGCGCACTCCTTGCGACATTCCTGATGCGTCATATTTAATGTATGACGCATCATGTCGCAAGGAGTTACAGATACGTCAGTATTTCTTACGTATCTGTAAGCGCAAAAGTGACGCATTGCTGGAGGGTGTCACAAAAGTGACGCAACTCCAGCAATGCGTCCTTTCACATGGGGCAAGCTCCATGTGAAAGGGCCTGCATCAGTCTTACGCCTGCTGTGAGGCAGGCGCAAGATTTTGACGCAACGGCGTCCTGAAAGTGATGCAGTGAAATCTCATAGATTTCACTGCGTCACTTCTACGACCCTTCCTTGCGTTAATAGGCCCCCCCTTGCATACATTATACCTGGCGCAGGTATAATGTGGCGCAGGGGTTTACAAAGGGACGCATCTACCTAGATGCGTCACTTTGTAAATATGGCGCAACAAGGCGCATTTTTTACGCCACTGGTGCGTCACAAAAAGTGACGCACCGGTGGTGTAAAAGTGACGCACAGCCTCATAAATGAGGCCCAAGGAAATCTTCAGCTGTCAAAATTGACGGTGTGTGATTCTGTGCCCCAGAGCTGGACTGGCTACCAGGCAGTTTGGAATGCTGCTGGGCTGGGGCCTGATTTTGTTGATGGGGACCTGCATGTACTAAACGAAATTCGTTTTGCTTTCATTATTTCGAAGCGCACGCAGGTCTCCATGAACGAAATCAGACCCCACTCCAGTGAAGTCAGCCCCCAGCTCAGCAGCATTCCAAACTGTCCGGCAGTCAGTCCGGCCGTGTGTGCCCATGTACATAATACGGCACAGGCACATTATTAGCATCCAGCTGCTTAAACCCAGACAATTCAGTGACTAGTGAAATAGGAATTTTGGAGTACGTATATCAGAAGTCTTGTAGTGCTCTATTATGTACTCTTAAATGCCTTTCTGGTTCGGCCACAAAACATTTAAAATGGGATAAAAAGGGGAATATTTAGCGAACATTCATGCACAGTTGATACAAATACTAAGGACTGTGCCCTCTTTCCACTTTCACTATTAGAGAGTTGGACGTTTCAGCCATTTTACAAATACATGTAAAAGTGCTTAAAAAAGTACTTATGTAGTACTACTTTCTAACTCGTAAATGCTTTAGTGAGGAGGCCGATCTGTGAGGGTACCAGAAAGGTACGTGTTTTCTATGAACTCGGGTTGCCCACAAACAATAAATTGGGTGAAGTGCATTTTGGAACTCGGAAAGCACCCACAAAGGAAACACCGGCTTAGGGTGCCTTACTTTGGTGTCAGGTATCTCCCCTAGACTCACATCCTCAGTCACACTCCTCTCTCCAACCAATAGATGAAAGAAGCTTGAACTGGAGTGTATTGCTAGGGAGAGGCTGGAGGCTGGAGGCAGTAAGATCTATCCTTAGCGACTTCCAGTCCCTCTCAACAGCTTTATTTATGAGTGGACCTAGAAGGGTCAGTGGATCCCAGATAGTCAAAGATTAAACACATATGACATAACTAGTGATCCCAGACACATATTAGTGAGGCTAGAAAGTGAGCTCTGGTGTACCTCAGTAGATAGTTTGCTGGTGTCCAGAAAGGCTCACTCCCACATTGACACTCCATTCCCTCAGGCACAGGATGCATATTTAAATATACATGGCAATAGCCAGTAGGTAGTTATAGTTAGGCGTAAATTTTCCACAGGATGAGCATTTTTTGTTTTGCCAATAACTTTCATGTCGCTTGGCGAATCTTTACAACATTTTGAAAACATATACTTTCCTTGGTTCAGCTGCTGCGTTGAAAATATCTGGGTGATCCGCAAAATGGGGGATGAGAAAAAGGGGGGGTTCCAAATCTTTGAATTTTTTTAAACACAACTACAGCCCGAAATGCTGTATGGAATTACACCAAAATTAGCAGAAAGCTAGCTTTTGGTCCAGAAAGCATGCTTTTTGTTATTTGGTATAAATCTGTTCAGTAGTTTCAGGAATATTAGAGGTTTAATAATGTAGATATCTAGGGACACACATCCTGCCTGTAACTCCTCGGATTCTCGAATCCACAGGATGGATCCTCAAATCCACAAGATGGATTCTTGAATCCACACAATGGATCCTTGAATCCGCTGAATGGATCCTTGGATCCAAAACCCAAGGGGAAAGAAAATACACCCACTCACACACCAAATCCCGCCCGCATGGCCTTCGTACGTGCGCAGCGAGGGTTCGGTGCATGCGGTGGGGTTAGCTGCAGGATTTGGACATGAGCGGCGGTGTTAGTATTAACGTTTACTTGTTTCTTAACATAAGTATAACTATAAGTGCTGAATTTCTATGGTTTTGTTTGGGTAAAAAATCAACCTAACTATAACATCCCTGTAATGTTTGGTTTTACATATATATATATTCATATATATGCAATACTATGGTATGTATAGGGAGCCCCACTGCACATAGGTATCGTAAAGCAGCAGTATGATACCTGATATTCTGTTAAAGTGGTGTGTGCTTTGCTGTGAAATATACTGAAGTGGTGGTACTTGCACACCAAGAGAGTGAACTGAGGATCAACAGTTTTAGATATATTCTGCGTGCAACCAGGGTATCACTGTCTGATCAATCTGCGTGGAAGTTCAATGGATGAAAAGAGTTATGCAACCGGGTAATGTCCCCCGATGGCACAGCCAAACTCCGATAGGAGGTTACTCCACTTTTGTTCAGTGAATAAACAACAGGTAATCGTTGGAGTAAAGTTTATTCCACAATTATTTGAAATAAAAATTAATTCCTTTTAAAGAATTATAGTTCAAGCCCAATGGTAGATCTGGCCCAATGCATTTTGGGTAAACCCTTTATCAGTGGAAATTATGTTGCAGTTCAGGTTTGAACTATAATCCCTTGGAAGGAATTAATTTTGATTTCAAATAATTGTGAAATAGGTTTTACCTGTTGTTTATTCACCGAATAAAAGTGGAGTAACCTCCTTATCGGAGTTTGGCTGTGCCATCGGGGTAGTTTATCAGGCTGGATAACACTTTTTATCTTTTGCTGTGAAATGCCATTGCATGGGCAAGGGGCGTGTCCGTAGACCATTACTTCAGAATAGGAAAGACAACTAGAAAATGTAATACACCCAACCACAGCCTAGTTAGAGCAAAACAATGCTGGGTATTTGTCACCCAAAACAAGTATGGTTAAAATCCCTTCAAAGAAATGTTCAAAATGTAGGAAACAACCATACGTTTCTTTGATTCCACACGAGCTCTTTGTTCATATCTAGTACCTAGAAATGAGGCCTTAATTTCGCTCTTATTGAGAACTAACATACTACGTGGATAATGTGTTGCAGGCATATCATTCAATAATTGTAAAACCTCATTATTGTAAGAGTGCCAGGGGATTTTAAATGTGTGGGCCAATGCTCAACAACCTAAAATAAGCGTTTTTATAAAACCTGTTTCAGCTTTTGCCAAGTTGGAATAACAGAATAGATAGGTTTCAGCAAAAGTTAGTCATCCAGCTAGGTTATCCCATCTCCTTGTGGACAGTAATGGATGGTGCAGAAGCCAGAGTGCAAAACTAATGCCTGAGGAAAACATTCTCCTCCACCTGCTAGGTGTATAACCACAAAGGACTCCACCAAATGTGGCAGTCGACAGCGCTCTCAACTGGTTTATGGTAATCATTTCTTTAACTGGTTGCCTGTCAAGAATCCTTCACATCTTCGGCTCATTTATGAATGGACGTTTTGTATCTGTTGAGACCATGAGCCATTATTGGAGAATTAAATTCCCAAGTAACAGAAAGAATTCACCCTCTCAATTGGGAGCCCTTGATAGAGAAGGTCCTAAACATTTGCATTATTTTCCTACAGATAATCAGATATATTTTTGATTTATTAATCTTGATTTTCCTGGCCTCCATAAAATCACCAAATGTGTAAATCAGTCTCTGCAGGCTGACAGGGGCCCTTGATAACAAACCAGCATCGTTGACATACAACAACACAGGGACGATGATGGGCTCATCATCCCGCAGAGCCTAGAGGACACTATCCATTCCATTAATAAAAAGAGAAAGCAGAAATGGCGCCAAAACTCAACCTGCCTAATTTCCCTCTTAAATTTAAATGAAAGGGAACATCCTCAATTTGGGCCAAAATGAACCTTAGCAAATACGGTCTCACACAACTGGGATAGGAAGAAAATTATATTCTCAGGGGTGCCAAGAGAAAGCAAGGTAGACCAAAGAACTGAGTGGTCAACCAAATCAAAAGCACTGCTGAAGTTAGCGAAACATAGATAGAGAGGTCCTGACTTGGCTTTGGTATATTTCCCAATGAGAAGGTCTAGATTCAAGCACTTCTCCACTGTCCCCAAACCCTTCCTGAACCCATACTGGGACTCCGACAGGATAGAGCTATCTGCTGTCCACTGCTCCTGTCACTGCAGAAGAACTCTGTCCATTAGCTTAGCCGAAGAATCCAGGAGGGAGATGAGCCAGCAATACTTTAGGTCGTTTTGTCCCCTTTCTTGAAATTAGGAGCTATGATTTATTCAGCCCGGCTAGAAAAGAATGTGCCATCAGCAGCCACATTGAACATGGGTCAAAATGGGGCCCCATAAGTCTCCAACCACTCTAAAGATGCAACTCGGACTCTGTCAGGGATGGGTGTCTTGATCCCCGGCTCAGTGTGCTAGGGCAAGGAAAACCTCATCCAAATTAATATCCAAAGGACAACAATGTATTTTGTTCACTCTCTAAACAATTACCAGAGGAGTGTTGTCCTTAAGGGAATCAAAAATAAATGAGAATGGTTGAACAATGCTTGGTGAGAGACAAATTAAGTACATTCGGGCACTGTGTAATTTTTTTTTAATGGAGTGTTGACCATGCTCCAAAACAGGGTAACGTCATTCATCTCGACTGCCTGGACCAAATTTGACCAGGCCACTTCTCTGAGCACCTTTTTTTCTGGAGGCTAATACCAGATTATAACTCTTTCTTGTTTGCTTAATAACCAAATTATACCTAGGAGAACTGTGTAACACAGTCCATACACTTTTGAATGCCTAAGTGCCTGCATGATTGAACCAACCACAACTCTTTGTAGTTTTTGACCTAAAATATTGTGTAAGTAGTGCATTAAGGGATTTGGCAATATTTCCAAAGTGAGCAACAACCTATCATGGACCACATCAGAATCCAGGCAATAATTAAACTCAAGTGAGCTCATAGATAACAACTTCTGCAGCACACAGTGAGGATCAACATCTGTCCATTTAATTCAGACACCGTTGCGGATCACTGGGGTAAGATTAGCAACACAAGAAATTTCTATGGAGCTCTCTGCCTGGGGGACATGGATACAACTAATGGATTATGGTCGCTCATGGCAGTCGGAATTATTCTAAAATTAATAACCAGGTCCCTAGTAGTGGAAGATATCAAAACATGGGCAATGATGGTGTGGGCATCTCTGCCAATAAAGAAGGGAATCTGTTTGTTACGCTTCATATTAATACTCTCCAATAGTAAAAGATTATACTTTAAAAAAAAATTGACTCATGGATTTCCAGAAACATTGTGTGGAAAGTGTAATATTCCTACACCCATCACATCAGTTAGACAACACAAACAACTTGGTCAGAGAGAGCATTTTTGTATGTTAAAATGGCCAGCTCACAAGATAAAACATTTAGAATTAAGTGGGCACAAGAACGTGTCCAGGCCTGGGTCAAGGGCAAGGGCAAAATCACTGTGGGAAGAATCAAACAAGTTATTGTAAATATTGACCAACACCATGTTAGATCTGTCTTTAAATGATAACCATAAAAATTGAAAAGGAGAGGAAACAGAAACAGACCTTGTAATAGTTATGAAATGGTGGTTATTCGCCAGTAGACTCCGGTGGTAAAATAAAGAATTCAGATTCAAAGTGAATTTTCCAGAAAACCACTGTAAAATATGGGGTCGCCTTAGGCAAATTGTAGAAAGTACATCCAAATCACTATTTCAAATGTGATTTGTGTCTGATACCAGAATGAATTAAATACAGCACAAGTGTTGACCCAGTTTCTAGTTCGAAGATGACACTTGATGGACTATTGTAGGCCCGTTTCATATATGTCGCTGGCGGAGCATTTCAATAGAGAACTGTATTTGTAGTAACTCCCGGCTAACACGAAGAGCTGTTATAAGCCCCTGCAGCTACTGGTAACCTCTCTTTCTCAGGCTCCCTTTCAAACTGCGGCAATTTCAAAGTGTTCTATCAGGTCCATCCCAGACTTCTCTATTGAAATGTTCCACAAGCAATGCATAGTTTCTTGTAACTGGCTTGAGAGTCTTTCACTGGTATCTTCCGGTGAACAGTCAAAATATTGACTCCAAAATATCGAATGGACATAATATTGAGTTTTAAATATAGAATGGACAAAATATCGAATGGACAGAATATAGACATAAAAATATCGTTTTTAAGGTAAGTAATGTAACATCGAATGTAAAAAATATAGAAAGTTAAAATATCGAAGTATATAATATAGGTTATTAAAATTATCGATTTTTTAATAATATCGAATTTTTTATAGTGTTTTTTATGTTATTATATGTGTGAAAAGTGTGTATTTATGTTATAATTAATTTTAATTGATGAATTTTGTTTTAATAATTTTTGCGTAATTTAATTCTGTAGCGTGTTGTGGGTTTATAGGGGAATAGGGTGGGAAGTAATTTAATTATAATTAATTAAATATGTAAATTTATTTATTGGTATTACTTTTTAAATAATTGTTAAATATTTTATATTTGGTAATTTATTAAATTTTAATAGGTAAATATTTTTAATTAATTGATTAATTGCTAATTATGTTAATTTTACAAATGTATTTTCTGTAGCGGGTTGTGGGTTTATAGGGGAATTGGGTGGGAAGTAATGTAATTATATTTAATTAAATATGTAAATGTATTTATTGGTATTAATTTTTAATTAATTGTTAATTAATTTATATTTGGTAATTAATAAAATTTTAATTGGTAAATAATATTATTTAATTGATTAATTGCTAATTATTTTAATTTTACTAATTTATTTTCTGTAGCGGGTTGTGGGTTTATAGGGGAATTGGGTGGGAAGTAATTTAATTATAATTAATTAGATATGTAAAATTATTTATTGGTATTTATTTAGAATTAATTGTTAATTAAGTTTTTATGGGTCATTATTACAATTGCAATTGCCAATTAATTTAATTTAATTGATTAATTGCTAATTATGTTAATTTTACTCATTTATTTTCTGTAGCGGGTTGTATGTTTATAGGGGAATAGGGTGGGAAGTAATGTATTTATAGTTAATTAAATATTTAAATGTATTTAATTGTATTTAATTCGAATTAATTGTTAATTAATTTTTAATTATCAAATAATTAATTGTTAATTTGTAATTAATTTGTATTAATAGGTAACTAACTGTAATAAATAATGTTAATTAGTAATTTTAATAGATTAATTTTATATTGTATTAAATTGGTAATTACTTTTAAATATTTTTTATAGATATTAATTTATATATTTTTAAATAATATATGAAGTGTTTACTTTCCCTAATGTTGCATTCTCTGGAGTGGGAATAGTAATTTTTGCCTCTACGCTATCCAACGCTTTCCCTACTGTTGCACTCTTTGGAGTGGGAATAGTAATTTTTACCCCTACGCTATCCAACGCTTTCCCTACTGTTGCACTCACTGGAGTGGGAATAGTAATTTTTACCCCTACGCTATCCAATGCTTTCCCTACTGTTGCACCCACTGGAGTGGGAATAGTAATTTTTACCCCTACGCTATCCAACGCTTTCCTTACTGTTGCACTCTTTGGAGTGGGAATAGTAATTTTTACACTTCCGCTATTGTACGGTAATAATATTGGATATTATTTAATTATATTATGTTACTATATATATATGTTTTAACAAATATGATAAAAACATTTTTTTATATCTTTCATTAATTATTTAATTATTATAAGTTAATTTAAGTATTTTTAAGTATATTTTAGTAATTATTTTTTAATATTAATTTAATTTAACATTGTTTTTAATAAAGTCGATATTTTTATAAACTATATTTTAGTAAACGATTTTTTACTCGATATTTTTGTACTTACCTGTTTGTAGATACAAACTTGATATTCTGTCTGTCGATATTTTGTCAACGATATTTTTGATAGTCGATATTATGTCCCTCGATATTATGTCAGTGATCCGTATCTTCCATTGGGTGGAGTCGAGGATGACCCCTAGTTTGCGTGCGTGGGTGGTGGGTGTTCGAGCTCTTCCCAGTGCGGTCGGCCACCAAGAGTCAAATCAGGCCGAGCGGGTGGATCTGAGGAGGCAGTCGGGCAACGTGGGCGAGCGGTGCCATGTAGATGTTAAACAGCATTGGACTGAGGGATGAGCCCTGGGGTACACAGCAGATGATATCGGTGGCTTCTGAGCGAAAGGGGGCGGCGTACGCTCTGTGTTCCGCAGGAGAGGAAGGAGGTGGTCCAGTCCAGGGCCTCCTCTTGAATCCCGGCATTGTGGAGGCATGTGCGTAGTGTGCGGTGGCAGACTGTGTTGAAGGCGGCTGACAGGTCCAGGAGGATGAGGGCCGCCGTTTCTCTGTTGTATAGCAGGCCCCTGATATCATCGGTGGCGGCGATAAGGGCAGTTTCGGTGCTGTGGTTGCTGTGGAACCCGGACTGGGATGGGTCCAGAATTCTGTTCTCCTTGAGGTAGCGGGTCAGTTGTTTGTTGATGGTCTTCTAGATGACCTTCGCTGGGAACTGGAGCAGCGAGATGGGCCTGAAATTTTTGAGGTCCTTGGGGTCTGCCTTGGATTTCTTGAGTAAGGCGTTGATCTTGGTGTGCTTCCAGCTCTCCGGCCAGGTTGCTGTCTCGAAGGAGATGTTGATGGCTTTCCGGAGATGGGGTGTGATTGTGGTGCTGGCTTTATTAAAGATTTGGTGTGGGCATGGGTGTGACGGGGATTCGGAGTGAATGATGTTCATGATTTTGATGGTATCGTCGTCGTTTATGTTGGTCCAGGAGATCAGGTGGTCGGTGTGGTGTGGATGGTGGTCATGGGGATGGAGGTCTCAGTTGTTGTTGGGGCGGTCGTGGCGTTGAAGCTGTTGTGGATGTCTGCGATCTTGCGATGAAAGAAGGTGGCAAGCGAGTCGCACAGGTCTTGCAAAGGCGGGATGATGTTGGTGTTGTAGAGTTCCATCACGATGTTGAAGAGCTCTTTGCTGTTGTGTGCGTTGTTGTCTAGGCGGTCTTTGAAGGAGGCCCTTTTGGCAGATCTGATGAGGTGATGATGTCTGTGGGTGGTGTTCCTGTGGGCTGCATAGATGTCCGGTGTTCGTTCATGGTGCCAGTTTTCTCTAGCTTTCGGCAAGTTTGTATGGAGGCCCGGAGGTCTTCAGTGAACCAGCTGGCTTTCTTGCTGGTGTGACTGTTGGAGGATTTCTTGAACGGGGCAAGGTTGTTGGCGCAGTCGTCAATCCACTTTCTGAGGTTGCGGGTGGCGGTGTCAGGATTGGTGAGGTCAGCGGGTGGGCTCCAGGCAAGGGGGGGGTGGTTAGATGGTCTTCAATGACTTTGCTCCAGCAGCGGCAAGGGATCTGTTGGTTGCAGTGGTGCATGGTGGGTTTCCGGAAAGTGAAGTGGATGCAGCGATGGTCGGCCCAGTGGAGTTCGGTGGTGTGGTTGAAGGAGACATGGAGGCTTGCGGAGAAGATGGGGTCAAGCGTGTGGCCGGCGGAGTGGGTGGGTGTTGTGACCAGTTGTCTGAGTCTGAGGTTGGCAAGGTTGTCGATCATTGTGGTGGAGTTGGTGTTGTTGTTGTTCTCGAGGTGGAAGTTCAGGTCCCCGAGGAGGATGTAGTCCGTGGAGGGGAGGGTGTGTGTCCTGGCAAAGTCGGCAATGGAGTCGCTGAACTGTGGTCGGGGTCTGGGGGGTCTGTAGACGAGGATTCCTCTGAGGGTGGTGTTGGGGTCAGGGTGGATCTGGAAGTGCAGTCGTTCAGCTGTGCTGAGGGTGTTGTTGGTGTTAGTCGGGACTCTGAGAGTGTTCCTGTGAACGATGGCAATTCCTTCTCCTATTCCGTTGGTGCGGTCCCTGCAGGTGATCTTGTAGCCTTCCGGGATGGCTATGGCGATGTTGTGTGCCGAGGAGGGGTTCAGCCAGGTCTCCGTCAGGAAGGCGATGCCTGGGGAGCTTGAGTCGAGTAGGTCCCAGAGTTCAACAAGGTGTTTGCGTGTGGAGCGGGTGTTGAGAAGAATGCATTTGAGGTAGTTGGGTTCTTTCCCGGTGGGCGGGTTGGCGGGTCGGGTGCCAGTGAAGCTGCAGTTCCGGCAGGAGAAGTGTCCTTTGGTGCGCTTCAGGGCAGCCTGGAAGCAGGTGTGTGATTGTCCGGTGCTGAGTGCGTGGAGGGTGCTAGCATCATAGAGGTGTTGGGTGTTGTGTCGGTCGTTGGGGCCAGGGGTTCTGGTGCTGGGGGCGATCCAGGTGCAGATGGGCTTGCCTTAGGCGCACCTTCGGCGCACCAGCAGCGCGGCCGCAGTGCTGCCGCCATAAGAAGGGGAGGTGGGATGGAGGAGCAGCTGGGAGGTGAGGGCAGACGAATGGGCGAGTGGGGGGAGCTGTAGGAAGCACAGCGGCAGGAAAGAAACGGAGGGGAGGAAGGCGAAGAGTACAGAATGCAAAAAAGGGCAGAGAATAGCACAGGAGGAAAACGGAGGGATGAGGAGAAGCAACTATAGGCAAAATACAACAACGTGCAAATACAAAAAGACTGGGGCGAAGTGTGGTGAGCGGGGGGGCGGGCCGCAGGGGATGCAGCGGCAGGAACCACGGGAGGAACGGTGAGAGGCAGGCAAGAGCACAGAAGCACAAGAGGCAGCAGGAGAATGAAATGCGAGAATAAAATAAACAATACAGCAAAAACGAAAACGAGAACAAAATAAACAATACAACAAGGCAATACAAATAAATTAAGTATCCTACGGCCCACCACTGGCCACCAGGGATGAGGCGCAGGTGGTAGCCTGCAGGTTTCGGAGGACCTCGAACTTGCGTCAGAGGCAGCAGCAGAAAGCTGGGGAACGGGCAGACAGGTAGTGCTGCTGCGGCGTGGGGAGCGACCTGTCTGTAGAGTGTCAAGGGTCACTCCGATAATAGTCTCCCACCTTCTACCATGATCCCTCGTAGTGGCATGCTTCATTATTGGGCGTGCTATGACAACCACATGGCTGGTGAGTGTCTTATTACACCAAATGATAAAGCATGTCACAGCATTGGATCACGGTAGAAGGTGGGAATCTATCGCAGTTTTGTCAATCTTTTTGTGCTTTATGATCAGAAATTGGAGGGGATTGATGATGATTTTTTTCTCTCTCCTCTTGTGATTGAGATTACATGTAAACAATCAAAACATATGGTGAAGTAGGCTAAGGGTTTTCTGTGTAGGAAACATTTTCCCATGTGTTAAAACAAGAAAAAAATGTAAAGTACAAAGAAGCATCTGCCGTTCTTAGGTGAATCTTGGTGATGGTTGGCTTTGTCTGGGCAATATTTTACACGACATAATAGCACAGTAAGTAGGACAGTCCATGAAGAAGGAATTTATTTTTCATATTTTTGTCAGCACTAACCACGTGTAAATAAACTATCAGTCGGCTCTGCCACTCTAGCTCTTCATATCTATTATATAATTTTTTTTAAAAACTAAATTTGCTCTGAGCTTGACTTTCTTCTTGCATTTTAAGGCAATTATCTTTAAAAGGCTCCAAATAAGTACCTTCACAGCAAATGCTATATTTTTTGGTAAACGGCAGAAGGCATTTTCAATAGAAATGGGTTGACCTTTCCCCATTAAACATATCAACTAATAGTTCAGGCTTCTCGAAAAGTAGTTTTTTCACATTCAAAGTGCTGACATTTTTAACATGTTATACATTGGCCAAATCTTTTCAGTAAAAGGACTCTATTGCAGTTACGCAACATACTGCATCATGCAGCACCTCTTCCAAGCCTACCCATGCGATGCGGGTACGCAAAGAGCCATGCAGTGTTTCAAATGCAGATATACTACGCCGGGTGGCATCATGTGTTGTCACATCCCAGCACTTCCTGACAAGGTTGCCAGCACTATGGCCTCACTCACAAGACAGCCACCATGCAATGCGGCTGTGTGAAGAATTTAGTCACACAGTGTTATATATTGAGGAAACCTATCTCCAAATATATATATTTGAGGAACTGTGACTGTAGTAATGCAAAGCCCATTAGCCTAGGTGAATATTCTATAGATAGTTTATTTAAGCTTATTTACAAGGTAAGTTCCAGGTAAGTAAGTAGATGATATTAGATAGCCCCTCCAGGAGCAGCCTCCCTGCTGCTCAGCCGGCACACTCCAACTGATACTCAGCACATCACCAGGCACCCATGACACAATCTTGGGGAGAGTGAGTGCCTTGTATTGGATGATGGGCCTCCATTTTACTCTTCCTGTGGTTTTGAATTGATTTTTAATAGGTACGCCACCTGCAAGCATAGGCAGTACACTTGGGGCGGGCTGTGGGCCAAATAGCAACTGCTGTGCAAATCAAAAGGGTTGGGGCACACATAACAGCAAAACATACACACAATATACGTTACACACAACAGACATATCCCACAAAATGAAAAACATATCCCCATCAAACACACCTATCCACAGGCACACCTATCCCGCAATTGTGAATATGTGGACTGTGAAGTAGAAGCAAATGCCATAATGAGTGTTCATACACTGCCGGAGTAGGGAGGCGAACCCACAAACTGAGGAAAATCTTGGTAATGCCAAAGTTTTAATTCACATCCTCCTTTCTGTAAGTGGTGTAATCGATAATCATTCCAAACCCAATAGGATTACTACACTAATCATGACACATAAGCCCCTAGCCCTCAGCATTCCATGTATTTAACCTCATAAGTGCTGCGCCAGTTCAGCGGCCGACGGCACCACTACCTCCGTAGTGCTGCCGTCGGTAATTGAACGTTCGAACTGCACCTGCGCAATGGAACGTTCAGCACTAGAGCTGGACGTTCCATAGCAGCTAAGGTGTTACGTGTACTATGTCAGCAGCAACAACAGATGGCAGACCTGTTTTTTTCTCTAGTAAATCATTATTTAAGGATGTGTCAGACCAAGCAATTCATCCTGTCTGATTTACATGTTCCTACATCACAGGTTATCTATGTATAGAGCACCCACAAGGGATTCAACAAATAGTAAAAAGTGCTAATATTTCCATAATAGGGTCAACAGCTTAGCTACAATTAGAAGACATAAATGATGAGTTATTCTCTCTATACACACATAGTTGACACACACACATTTACCACGCCTGACAGGACAGATCTTTCCTGGGTACATCAAAGAAGTTGAAAAGCCACTTCTTTGTCCAATAATACTAGCTCTGTGATATGGACAGCCTTAGCTGGATGTGCAACTTATGTGTAAGCCATCAACTCACCTACTGCAATATGAATTATGTGATGTACACTGTTTATTTAGCAATGTGTGGACCAGGTAATGGGGAGGTCATTCCAGATCTCATGCATTGCTGCCCAACAAGGCTCTGTGTTCTGATGCTGTCACCTGACACATTGTCAGACATCACTTAACAACCATTGTTTGCTTAATATGGATTTTCTGATGATTGAGGTCGGTGTTAGGTGGCAATTGTCCAAGTTAGAAGTCTCATGTCTTGGTTTGTATGCCTCTATTATGCCTATTGATCTTGATCAAGCCATATTTGGCTATTGAGAAAGAAATTGTGGTGTCCCCGAAAGGCGTAGGCTTTTCAGTGAAGATGTGCTCTGATCTAAGGGTACTTGTTGTTCTTTTTCAATTCAGCACTGAATTACTGTCTTTTGTTGTGCTGTCCATGCTGATGAATTGTGGTATTTGAACACATTGCAATATTTGTGATACATGAGCAACATTTACCTGCTAATACTTGTGATACATGAGCAACATTTACCTGCCTATGTCTAAGTGCCCTCTTTGGACGTGACATTTGACCTAAACAGCTTCTGCCAGACCAGGAAAATGATTTGCTAGACTGTTTATTATCTTTGCAACAATAAACTGGCAACAAACCTTATGTCTTGGCACTCTGTTGTGTAATATTGTCACAGTGTACTTACTAGTGTGTTCTCCACCTTTAATGCCAACAATACCTTCACTGTCCAGACTCACCAGCACTTTCTTTTCTCAGGCTGTAAATTGAGGGGCCTGGAAGACCCACTGCCTGTCCCAATTAGGTGTCGTTGGGACCACGCATAGAAGGAGCACACTGTCTCCTGCAAGTCATTCCATCATTTGCAGATATTATTTTGTAAGTATCTTTCCGCAAATACTTCATTCACCCTTCCCCAATTCTCTTTCACATTGCCATGAGCTGACTGAGGGAAGTCGTTTGAGCTCACCTCTAAACAGCGTTGGCGCCGCCCTCAATGTTTCCTCGACTGTTACCTCTAGCTCATTTTCTGTGAAACCTCTCACCAGAGACCTCAGGAGAACTACGCACAAAATCTTCTGCTACAAGTGTAGATGAACTGTGTGGTAAATCTGCCAAATGGGAACACTCTTTCACAGCATCCCCTTTTATTACTTCTAGTTTTCAGCATTGACCCTACTGGTCATCTGGTGATCCAGCAACCATAGGGTTTGGCACCTCTCAAAATAGCCCTGTAGGACATGACAAACCTTTTGTGCCTGTGGATTTATACATGTGGACTCATTGTCACTTCTGCCGGTCAGACAGACGTCTACCCCCATCAACATCAAGATTGATAGCACCAAACAAATGAGAAGCCAGTAACTTGGACTCTCTCAGTCTATAGAGTAGACATAACTTCCAGTTCTGATCATCCAAGACTATTAAGACCAAAATGTAAGCTTTCTTTCCTGAAGCCAATAAGTGCACTTTCTGACATGCAAGGCACTGTCCCCTTATTTTGTAGGTGCACTTTTGCCTTTGCCATTGCTTTTGCCTTGATTCAGTATTGTTTTGGATATTCATGATCAATATCACCAGGGTCGTTTACAGTAAATGTTACAGACTCAAAGCAAAGTAACCCCATTGTGATCCTTCATTTTGTTGTGTGTTGACAATAATCTTGATCATTGTATGCTTATGAAAATTGCTTAGCCCTACCGGCAGTGTTGCTGTATTGCGCATTTTGTGTTCAGGATGTAGATGCCCGTGATCATTTAGTGATGTAGTGTGCACTACCCTGGTTTACTTCTATCTGTTGCATCATTTTTCCATGTTATAAAATGTTACATTTTCCACCATTTGAGTTGCCACCTATACAGTAAACATATTTATATATTATTGCATTATTATTAGGAAAGTACAGTTGACTCACCACTCAAGTTTAACATTTACAATTTCATTGCAACTAGGACAATTATGTTCGACTGTATTTAAACTCATCCTTCAGTTCTTCCAAGAGCTAGGACTTGACTGCCTACTTGGAGGGTCAAGGAGGCACACCGAGGCTAACTTTCTGAGTTCTCATGTGAATGCTGAAGGTCAAGTGATCTTCACAGTGAGCTGCCCATTTCGCTATTTGCACAAGGACCACTGTACTACAAAGTGGGTGGTCTCACCACACAGAGTCATCCTGTGCAGAACATGAATTTTGAAGCTTTCACGCTGTGGCGAAATATGGGGACTTATTCGTTGGAGCAGACATATTGTGTCTCTCTTTACTCGCTGTCTTATAGACACGTGCAAAGTAAATTGCAGAAATCATAAATATCCCAAGATGCTGATCAAATTGGTGAGTAAACGGACTCATACATCATTTAGGGTGGACCGACAATGAATAAATGAAGCTTTTTTCATGATGCTACTGGGAATGCTGTGTCAATTAAAGACATATGTTAGCCTATATAGCGAAAAGGAACTAAGGCAAACGGGATATGGTGTTAGAAGATCAAGATATAACACAAATATGCATGTCAAATGTATTCTATGCTGGTAAAATAGACTTGTTTTCTTAGTAAATAGTAGAGTTTAAATCAGCAATACACCCCACCAATCTAAAATCAACAGCTTTTTACAATTATGCTGATCACCTATATGTCGGCATTCCAGAACCAGTCTAAATAGTACGGACAGTAATAGTACTAATCAACCTGTTACAAGGAAAAATACCTCCCTTGACCTTATTCAGCAGCCTCTCTTGCTGCTCATAACTGATGTACATGATTTGCTTGAAAGGATCATTCTTAACGGCCTATGGCTCAAATGTACGAAGATAGGAATAACGATTTCCTAATTGCGATTTGTTGTGAATCACTTAGGAAATCAGTGTTCCCAATGTATGAAATTGTTTGAGTTTCATTAGCAATTCCTAGTTGGTATCAAATAGACCTACCTCATGAATATTAAAGAAGTGAGTCAAAATGTGCGACCCATTAGGAATCTCAGCCATCACAGGCATGGTGGCCTGCTGAGGTCAGCAGACCACCATGTTTGTGATTGCCCATTTCCCTAAACAAAAACAGGATGCATTTAAAAAGACAAAAAAAAAATGAAGTTTCCATTTTTAACTGTAGGCAGTGGTCCATGGGGGGGGGGGGAGGGTGAACGCCGATTATAACGAAGCTGGAATCAAGGGTGCCTTCACAGCCCCGGCAATAGAACAAATGCATCTTTACCACTCATTCATTCAGCACACAAGTCGTTAGAACGACATGCTGGTGGGGGGCGCATTTGTGCAATGGTGATGAATTTAATATCCAACACCTTCCCCACTGTTGTGCAGACTGGAGCGGGAATAGTAATTAAAATTATTCCAAAATCTAGCGTCCCCCCTAAGTCGTTTTGCATGCTGAATGAATGCATGCCACCACTTTCAACATGGTGTTAAAGTGTTACTGTTCTGGGACCAGAATTATGGCGCAAAACGATAATACATACAATACCAATCTGTATTGGGAAGGGAAACCTAAAGCACGCATCGCCACCGCCATACGGGCGGTGGGATCCGCCCGACATCCTTCCCCGCTCGCCACCCATTTCCCCCCGCCATGTTACTATGGCGGGGGGACTGCGGCGGACGGAAAGACCGTCCGTCGCTTTTCCAACCGGTCAGGAGTGCAGAATTAACGAAGGAGATCAGTTTCTTTTTTTGATAAATAAAGATTCTGCCCCAATTAGCACAATATGGGATGCCTTCAAGGCTACACTGAGAGGCATAATTACCTCAAAAGAGATACCAAAGCAAAAGGCTAAGAAGGAGGAGAGAATGGTAATAGAAAATACATTGGCCCATGCAAATGAAGATTATTTTAGAAACAGGACCTCGCACAACAAACAAGAAGTACTGAATGCAAAAAAAAAATGAGGGAATTCTATTATGAGCTAGGGGACATGGCTAGTAGGTTGTATCTTCAGACAAGCTACGAAGATAGCGAATATACGGGAAGATTACTAGCTTGGCAAGCAAAGAAAAAGCAATTTTGAAACAGAGTCGAATCCATCCAGGATAAAGCAACTAAAACCTGTGTAAAGACCACATCTTCGATAGGCGAGGTGTTCCTTAGACACTATAAAGATATTTATCAGGCAACTCACCAGGTCTCTTTGGAAACAATTAAATAATTTCTACAGGAATTACCAATTCTAATTTTGGAAAATTATTATAAAGAGCTGCTGCTAGCTGAATTTACAAAGGAAGAAATAGATATGGTTATCAGCTCTTTGCCCAACTGTAAAGCTACTGGAGAGGATGGCATTCCGGCAGAATTTTTTAAACCATTCTCTACAGTGCTCTCCCCCGAACATTTAAAACTAGCAAATTACTTATTGCAAGGAGGTGACCCACCTGTATCTTTTCGTACAGCAGTAGTGGTCAGTATTTTAAAAAAAGATAAGGATAGTGACAATGTGAATTTGTATAGCCCAATAAGCCTTTTAAGTATTGACTACAACATTTTTACTAAACTTCTTGCCAATAGGCTAAATAAGATAGTGAGATCATTTATCGGGATAGATCAGTGCGGTTTTATAGCAGAGAGACAGCTTTATACCAATACAAATGTTTTATTAGAGGCACTTGATTTTTTTTAATATCAATAAGGTTAGGGCACAGGTATGGTTTTTAGATGCTGGAAAAGCATTTGATCTTGTTTCTTGGAACTGCCTTTTTACAATTCTAAAAAAGTTTGGCTTCCCAAGTGATTTTATAACTTTATTAGAACAGCTCTACATGAATTCCCAGGCACTCATTTTAATTAATTCTGTTAATATAGGGACATGCCAAATAAATAGAGGCACCAGACAAGGCTGTCCTCTTTCTCCGATTTTATTTGCTTTATTTATTGAGCCTTCAGCAATCGCAATTAGGGAAAAAAGAACTCATACGGTCCCGGTCCAAGGAATGACGAACATAAAATTATATGCTGATGATATTGTTCTCCTTCTGGGCCCAAAGATAGATACTCAGACAGAAGTTATGAAAATCTTTGCAGACAAAAATAGGAGGCTATAAGTTCAATAAGACCAAAACTGAAATAATAATATGCAATTGTAAGGTGAATTCTCTTTTTATCAGAATTCAGACAAGCATATAACACCAGCCCAAAGAGGTACCTAGGGATCTATGTAACGGAGAAAGTAGAAGATCTTTTTTCTATGAACTACATCCCATTGTCGAAAAAGGTCCGCGCTCAGCTAACGCGATAGAATCAGCTGCTGCTATCAATAATAGGCCCAGCTGCGCTAATTCGAATGTCTATCCTACCATTATTTAATTTTCTCTTTAGCGCAGTACCATGTGCAATACAGGCTTCTTTTTTTTAAAGAAATAGACAGTATGTTCTCCTCCGTTTTATGGACAAATAAGATACCAAGATTGGCACTCAGCACTTTAAATCATCCTGTAGTAGAAGGAGGACTATCATTATCAAATATCTTGGATTATTATTATGCAGCATTTGCACATCATAGTTTCAGATTTTTCTTTTTAGATCCTCGAGAGGAAGATAACTTTTTTATGAATACGATTCTAAGGGAGCATAACATAGTAGACCCATCAAGAGTTATTAAGTACCCCAAAAAAGTACGTTATAAGACTATGCAAAGGATATTTTAAAAAAATCTCAGCTCCTAGCACATTATGATATTTTAAGAGTCAACATCTCAACTAGGCTTTCGAATCTATCATCGGGGGGAATAAACTTGCTAGAGAGCAATATATTAAGACTATGGGAAGAAAATGGATATATTCCGATCCAGGATTTTGTTAATGGGAATATCTGGAAAACCTGGGCCGAGATTGAAACAGGCCAGCAACATTCAAGCACAATTTTAAAATGGTCATTCATTAGGTTAAAACTCATTTTAGAACAACTAGACATGGAAAACCTGTATTATAAATACACTATTACTGAAACCCTTAACTCCTCCATACAGCGGAAAATTAGTAATTGGATTAAAATCTTCAATGACATTAAATCTCTCTCTCTATATGAAAAAGTGAGGGATAGATGGAAGAAAAGGGAAGATATGCAGATCCTTAATTCAACCTGGAATAAGTTTAACATAGCTATATTTAGAGGAGCAAATTTCAAGCGCATGCAATATTATTCGAAATGGTTAATATACAGAACACCCTCTTTTCTTCATAAAATATACCCGCAGATAGAAGACAAATGCTTTCGTTGCGCAGAGAAAGGAACTTGGACTCATATCATCTGGGAGTGCCCAAAAATCCAGAGCTTCTGGGAGGAGGAGATCGAGAAATATCTTAAAATTACAATTGATCCCCTCATTTTTATTGATAAATCTATCTCAGTACTGGGTTGCTCCTCTGTTATCTCTGTGCACGAGGAAAGTTTACTTATTGCAGCTTTAATAGCAAGATCTCTAATCCTACAGCTCTGGAGAACAGAGAAAGTACCTACTTTTAATTCTTGGAGGGCAAAACTAACCAGAGTTCAAGAAATGGAAAAGAAATATGCAATAATATCATGAGCAGTGAGAAAGTATGAGAAATACTGGTTTGTTTTTGAACTATAGGAGAACCGATTGTAGTCAATACAAAAGGAAATAATATATGTAGTTGCCTGGGTATAGCACTTTGCACTTTATCCTAAGGTTCTCAATTTTCGTCTGTCCTTATTTTTTTCCCCTCAAATTTGATATAAAAGGATGGGGTATGTATATATGTGTATATGCACCGATTGCGCACTTTGTATTTTATCCTATGAGGAACTCTCTGCACTATAGAAATGCAGCGATTATTTAGCTGAGTATTTAGAAATGAATATCTATCACACTGTAATATTGTATATTTGTCCATGTATAGCACTTTGCACTTTATTCTAAGGTCCTCAGTTTCATTCTGCTCTTTTGCCGAATTTGATATAAAAGGATCTATGCATCCCGATCCTGTACTCTGCATTCTGACATTTATGAATTCTCTGTATTAGAGGAATATTGTGAATTTATGATTGAGCAACTAGAAACAAATATGTATCTTACGGTAATATTTTGCACTTGCCCAGATATAGCACTTTGCACTTTATTCTAAAGTCCTTAATTTTTCCTTTGCTCCCTTGTGAAAATTTGATATAAAAGGAGAGGGTACGCATATGGGTATGCATCCTGATTCTGCACTATGTACTTTAACTTAACTTATTAGGAACTCTCTGTATTATAAGGATATTGTGATTATATGTCTGAGTACTCAAAAATGAATATTTATCATATTCTAGACTTAAATTAATGTCCTCTTCTTCTGAAATTGTGGTATTAGGCAGTTATATATATTATTCTATGTTGTAATGCTTGTGAACTCTCAATAAAAAAAAAAGGAGTTGACCGGGCGGAAAAGGGTTTCAAATGGTGGCGGTGTGGTGGTGGTGTCTGTTAGACACCGCCATCCATATTAGGGTGAAGGCGGTGACATGCTTTTCCGTGGCGGCGTTGGCATGCAGGAATGTCTTATGGGGGCCTGTTGCGGCCCCCAGGGACTCCAGGGGGGTGGGGGGTGCACATGAGGAGTACCTATGGTTCCCCCCTGCACTTCAATGTACAACGTGACAGGCACCGCACAGTGCCTGTCACGTTGTGCATTGAAGTGCACAATGTGCATTTTTAGCATTGCACTGCCGCAATGTTAAAAATGCGGGATGCGCCCGCCAGTGTGGCGCGCGCATCCTAATGGCCCCCACGGGACCGCCACCCTTATGGCGGGCGGTCCTGTTTTATGCCGGGATGGCGGGCGGACTTAGTCTGCCCGCCATTCTAATGGGCCCCTCATTGTCAATTGCATAGGTATTCTTTTAATATCATGGTTGCACTGCGTACTATTCCAATGGATACTTATCTTACACGCATGACATTCTTCGCTTCTTACAAGGAACACAGATGCAAAAAGTTTTACCATCCAAATAAGATGCACATTGGAAGATGCATTTGATCCCAGACAGTCACCATCCCTAAACATCCCTGGAGCCTTCTTCTCTTTCTTATTTTAAGTGTATTTATGGAGAGAGATATAAGAAAGAGCTTCTCAGCAGTGAGGAGGTAAAAGGCCATAACTACTGAGAACAAATCCAGACCGAAGGGATAGCTGAGAGCAAATAACCAAGGGCATTAGATAGAGTTTGTGGGATGAGATACACTGTCACAAACCTGGTGGATATTCTGTCTGCCATACTACGAGTGTATTTAAGCCTATGGTACTTGCAATATGGCAGACAGGATATCTGCCACTTTTTTCCTGTTCACTCACCGTAAGGACCCAATTCTTTAAAACTGTCTGAATTTAAAGAGACAACCTTCAGGTCACAGCTGAAGTGGAAAACATTTACAGGTTCTGACTGAGACTACTGAGAATGCTTTGTTGATGTAGGGAGCATGTCTTGTTTTTGGATCAGTGAATGAAGCGAAAACATTGTGGCTCATTGCAATTCCAGGGAGATTCTAGTGAAATGTAGAGGACACAAAACAAAGTCAGGTGAATTTTTATACATTCCCTTGTTGGACTTGGCCCTTTTTGGCTAAAGTTCCCTAAACGTTTTGCCTTCCCCTAGACCTTTTTTCTGTCATGGTGTTGCCAACTTAGATGCTTTGGGCACTTGGCCACTGCTGATCAGTGTCAAAGTGCAAGTGCTACCTGTATAAAGTGTAATGGTAATTGGTTGTCCATAATTTGTATATTTGTTTTACTAGTAAAGTCCCTGGTAAAGTGTACTATGTGTGCCAGGGCCAGTAATTCAAATGCTACTAGTGGGCCTGCAGCACTAACTGTGCCTCCCACACATGTAGCCTTAAAGAGGGAACTCAGGCTTGCCACTGCAGTGTCTGCATGTAGTTTGTTAAACTGCCTTGTTATCCTGACAAGTGCACCCACTTGCCAGGCCTTACCCTTTCAGTTGTATGCACACCAGACACCCCTATGATAGGTCCAGGGTACCACCCTGGGCAGGGTGCAGTGTATGGGAAAGGTAGGACATGTACTCAGGTATGTACCATGTCCTGACAGTGAAATACTCTCCATTTCGTTTTTCACTGTTGAAAGGCCCATAGGACAGAATGGGGGGGGGCTGGGTAATATGTTTCCAGCCTATCTTCCCATAGGCTTAAGATGAAGAGGTGAAGTTTAGTATGCCTAAACCCGCAATTTAATAACACATCTTTTTGTGAAGGTGGTTTTTGCATTGTGCGTTTAGAAACCACACTTCTAGAAGTGGCTGCTTTTTTGTGTTCTAACATTTCTGTGTGTCACTGCCTGGATGTGGATTGGCTGTCTGGATTTGAGTGTGAGAGGCTCTGAGGAGTGTCTTGACCCAGGGAAAGAGGTGAGACAGCAATAGTCTGACCTGAGTCTGGACTGGAGTGTAGGGAGGTGGAGTAGCCCCTGGAGGTGAAGAGACCTGGGCTGCCGTCATAAAACAATGACTCCATCTCCTGCTGAGTGATTGAAGATCCTTGACCCACACTATCAAAGGAAGGTGTCACTGGCAGGGAGACACCCAGAACTGGTTTGGACAGGGGTCAGTGCCCCTGTGAACACAAAGACTTCAAAGACAATTAGGGGTATAACAATGAGAGCTGAAACCCATGGACATAGGATTGATCAAGACTGAAAAGGATTGAAACTACTTTGTGGTCAAGAGGAACCTCTGCCAAGGAAGAAACAGCTGAAGCAACTGAAGTAAAGGACTGACCCTTGCGGATGTGAGAGGGGACATTGTGCAACACAGTTCAAGAGAGCTCATAACAGGGATCTCTGCAATAATTTCTGAAGTATGTCTCTTATTTTTGCAGTGCATGTGTCCCATGTTAGGGGAAGTACCTCAACACAGCAGGATTACTGCGCTTACATACTCTGGATATTAACCAAAACAAGGTAACAGGGTTTGGACTGGGGCTGATAGGGAGTCCTGAAGAAGACAGGCGTGACCCTCGAATGTGGGCACAGTGAAACTCGGTCGAAACATGTTGACTTAAGCAGTCTCTGGAAGGTTGATGTGAGTCCCAAACACTCTCACAAATACACCCATCCGTCTCAATTTTGAATACGGTCCTTGGGCCTCTGGAATGAAATAATGAATTGAGTACCCTTGAGACAGTTTTAACATCACTTCCACTGTACTTTTTTCTTATCACGATCCCCAGTCAGGGTGGTAGCACATCGTACTCACCTACATATATATGTTTTGTTTATTTGTGTTGTTTATGTTACCCCCTTCCCTATGCTCCACCCTGTGCGTGGCTACGCCGGGGTGTTTTGTAAGCAGACCGGATGATGAAGCATGTCACACACAATTTTGTGTGTGAGTGAAGGCAGTTTTTTTACTAACACTGTGTGTGCCCCCGCATACTCTGTATAGGTCCTTTTTCCTCTCTACCCCTTTTAGTGTGTTAAAGTTACTATTGGAGGGTTGGGGTAGGGGAGTAGTTGACCCTCTCCCCCTTTTTTCTGTGTGAGGTATCTTTTTATATAAACATATACTTGTTTTTTATTAAACTCGTGTGGAGTCCATTTGTGGTGTCATCATTGAGTTACTGAGAGTGGGGTTGCACCTACTTTACACAATTGCCTTGGAGATAGGCCTGGCTGCTCATGCCAAGCTACCAAGGGGTGAGCAGGGGCTATCTGAGAAGGTGTCCTTCCTTTCCCTGACTTAGAAGCAAGGGTCCCTATTTGACCGAAGTTACTCACTTTAGCCAACTAGAGACCCCCAGCTCTAACAACCCTTATATACAATAGCCACAACTTTTAAGTAAACGATTTCGACCTGGTAGCCAGCACGAGAAATGTAGGATGAGGGAAATATGATCTACCCTGGACAGACCTCATACCAGTCTCATGGCTAAGCTTTTTACTGTACGCAACTGATTTATCACCCTGATTCATCCATGTGATGCCCGGTTCATCAGGATATGCACATTATGGGGTCGATTTGGATCGCGGACGGACTTGAGTCCGTCCGCGACCCCTGAGGAGGAGGGAACGTCTGCATGGGCTGCGGCGTTCCCTCCGTGCAGATTAGGATGTGACCGCCAGGGTGGCGGTCACATCCTCTATCTTTAACATTGCGGCGGGTGCAGCTTCAAGCTGCACCCGCCGCAATGTTAAAAATGCATGCATCGCATTTGCATGCACAAAGCGGCAGGCACGCAAATGCAGAGGGGTACAATAGTTCAAGTTCAAGTTCAGGGATTTATATAGCGCACTACTCACCCAGAGGGTCTCAAGGCCCTTGGGGAGGGGGGTTCATTTTTTGTCGAATAGCCAGGTTTTAAGATCTTTTCTGAAGGAGATATGGTTCTGTGTAAGGCGGAGGTGAGTAGGGAGTGAGTTCCAGGTCTTGTCCGCCAGGAAGGAGAAGGATCTGCCACCCATGGTGGATTTTCGGATGCGCGGGACTGCGGCGAGGGCTTGATTGGAGGATCTTAGTTGGCGGGTGGGTGTGTAGAAGGACAGTCGAGTGTTGAGGCATTCGGGTCCTAGTTTGTAGAGGGCCTTGTGTGCGTGGGTGAGTAGACGGAACGTAATTCTCTTGTTGACGGGAAGCCAGTGGAGGTCTTTTAGGTGTCCGGTAATGTGATCTTGGCGAGGAATGTCCAAAATAAGTCTCGCTGATGCGTTTTGGATGCGTTGGAGTTTTTTCTGTAATTTGGCTGTGATTCCGGCGTATAGTGTGTTTCCATAGCCCAGTCGACTCGTGACCAGTGCGTGGGTGACAGTCTTTTTTGTCTCGGGGGGGATCCAGCGGAAGATTTTTTTGAGAATAGGAAGTACGTTGAAGCAGGAGGATGAGACTGCGTTGACTTGTCTGGACATCGAGAGTGAGGAGTCTAGGATGAAGCCAAGGTTACGTGCGTGGTCTGTGGGTATGGGTGCTGTGCCCAGAGCCGAAGGCCACCAAGAGTCCTCCCAGGCAGAGAGGGAAGATCCTAGGATGAGCACCTCCGTTTTGTCTAAGTTGAGTTTTAGGCGGCTGTGTTTCATCCATTCGGCTACTTCTTTCATGCCTTCGTGAAGATTGGTTTTGGCGGTGTAAGGGTCTTTGGTGAGGGAAAGGATTAACTGGGTGTCGTCGGCGTAGGAGATGATGTTAAGGTTGTGTTGGCGCGCGATGGATGCGAGTGGGCTCATGTAAACGTTGAAGAGGGTGGTGTCTGAGTGATGATCCTTGTGGTACGCCACAGATGACTTCAGTGGCCTCTGAGTTGAATGGGGGGAGTCGGACTCTTTGAGGTCTCCCGGCGAGGAATGAGATGATCCAGTCCAAGGCTTTTCCTTGTATGCCGATGTTGCTGAGGCGTTGTATAAGGGTGCTGTGACAAACTGTGTCGAAAGCGGCGGAGAGGTCGAGCAGAATGAGGGCCACTGTTTCTCCGTTGTCCAGTAGTGTTCGGATGTCGTCTGTCGCTGCAATGAGGGCGGTTTCGGTGCTATGTTTGGCTCGAAATCCGGACTGAGAGGGATCGAGGGAGTTGTCAGATTCAAGGAAGGCGGCGAGCTGGCTGTTGACGGTTTTCTCAATGACTTTGGCAGGGAATGGGAGGAGGGATATGGGTCGGTAGTTTTTAAGTTCAGAGGGGTCTGCTGTGGGTTTCTTCAGGAGGGCGCTGAGTTTGACGTGTTTCCAGCTTTCTGGGAAGGTGGCAGAGTTGAATGAGCAGTTGATGACATCATGGAGATGGGGTGCGATGATGGAGTCTGCTTTGTTGAAGATGTGGTGGGGGAAGGGGTCGGTTGGCGAGCCAGAGTGGATTGAGTTCATTAGGCGGATGGTGTCTTCAGTGGTGATTGGGTTCCAGGTGCTGAGGTTGTTAGTTGGCGGTGTAGGTTCTGAGGGGGGTGGGGAGGGTTGTTTGCAGGGATTGCACTCGAAGCTGTTGTGAATGTCGGCCATTTTGTGGTAGAAGAAGGAGGATAACGCATCGCAAAGGTCTTGGGAGGGAGTGATGTCGTTAGATGCTGCGGTGGGGTTGGTGAATTCTTTGACGATGTTGAAAAGTTCCTTGCTGTTATGGGCGTTGTTGTCGAGTCGATCCATGAATGCTGATTTCTTGGTGGATCGAATCAGTTGGTGGTGTTTGCGGGTGGCTGCATTGAGGGTGGTCATGTTGTCGGTGGTTGGGTTTTTTCTCCATGTTTTCTCTAGGGTGCGGCATAGTTTCTTGGATTTTTTAAGGTCATCATTGAACCAGGGAGCCTTTTTGCTACCTGATTTGATCCGGTGGTTTTTCAGGGGTGCTAATTCGTCAGCGCTGTCATGTGCAGCCCCCATCCCCCCTTCACCCAGGGGGCCCGCAACGGGCCCCCGAAGTGAAATTCCATATGCTTTTCCATGGCGGAAAAGCTGCAGCGGAAAAGCATGACATTTACACCATGCTAATGTGGCTGGCGGTGTCTGATAGACACCGCCAGCCATGTTGTAGCTTTTCCGCCGCGGTCGGAAGGCGACCGCGGCGGAAAAGCTGCGGACGGAATCCCAGACTCACCGCCATCCTAATATGGCGGTGGGTCTTTTGAGGCTCCGCAGAGGATTTTCCGCATTCTTCGGGGCGGCGGTGGCTTCCGCCGGCCCGGAGGATGCTGAAAATCCTCCATCGTAATCGACCCCTATGTGTGATCTTTTAGCTTCGAAACCATGAACTAAGGATCAACATGATTACAAACTCTTTCTAGGAAACAAAAATATTTTTGTATTTCATAGTGGAGAAGCAAGTATCCAGGATGTACACATCGTTTAAGAATCAAAACCTGAAAAGTGGACCAGCAAGCCACTTCAATCTCTACAGTGACAAGATTCGCGTTATTTCTGTTGAACCTGATCCAGTAATATGAAAGAGAATTAATTTCAGTAGCAGTAGCATCCCTACCCTTAGTGAAATATGATGGCTGGTTTTACAAGGACGCAAGGTACTGATAGCACAAATAGTGGACCTGTTTTGTCATTTAAAGTGTTTGTAGGTGAAGGCACTAGTCTTCAAGACATTTGTGCATAACATCTGAGCCTAGGTAGTTTACTTTATGAATAGTGCCTCACTAACTATTTCTCTAATTTGTCAATATCTCACAGCCCAACCAGGTGCCCATTAAATATTGTCTGCTCCTCGTAAAAGCTTAGATAAATAAGTAGGTCTCTCCCTTCCACAGCTGGTCACTCAAAGTGGGCCGGAGTAACCGAACACAACTTTACAAAATTTTTCTAAGGAACTACTAACTGCGGTATTTGCCAATGCGGATTTGTAATTGGAGTGAAAAGCAGTGATTTCCAATTTGCTTAATAATGTACGTCTTCAGAACCCTACAGTAGATTTTGTCTGATTTGGTGTCTAAAACACCATAAAAATACACTCTATTTTTAGTAATTGGTGTCAGATTTTCTTTGTGTTGTGTTTCTTTCTCTTTCAGCTGTATTGATACAAACTGCTCAAAGCCACAGATACCCAGGGTTGAACTAAGGTCTTGCAAATGAACCTGACTAGACACAAGACGAGTTGATGAGGTTGAACAACCAGAGCATACCATATAATAAAACATATTTCCCCACAATTGGCATTTTTTTCAACAGTTTCTAACGCGCATTTTAGCCGAGATATTGATATACCTCTTTCACCCAGTGTAATAGTATCTTTTATGGCTCCCTGTCTGATATTGAGCTTCATGCCACACTTCTGCCGATTCCAAGCACTTTATATAACAGGTGTTACTTTTACCCAACGTACTGGTATTTCATTTTCTAATCTAGGAAGGATAAAATGTTGAGTTACCCTGTCTAGAATACAGACTCATGCTCCCCAGATCACTCCGTATATTAAAAGTTAGTCTTTTGACTGACGTGCGCTTTTAGAAGCTTCCTTGAAAATTAGCATCTTGTTTCTAACAGAAAGGCATTCATTTCTTTAAGTTACAGAGTGCTTATGGGTCGTGAAATAGAGTTACCAAGTAACACTATGCAGTGGATATCTGTACAGAAATAACCTCAGCAAGAAGTTATGTAACCTTTTGAAATAAACCCAATTATTTCTAACTACCTTAAACCACGCTGATTAAGGTCGCAGACAAGATTAGAAGTGGGCAAGCGAAAAACGAAATGAGGTGCGAGGAAAGGTAAAATAATGTAAAGAAGAGTGCCAGGTAGCATCAGAATTCAATTTAATTGCTTTTATTTTGTGCTTATATTCAAAGAGCATCCAAATGTAGCCTCGAACTGATGCAAATTGTTTTCAGCTTTGACGAAAAGCTGCTCTAAACCAGCTACCTCATTCCACTCTTCTGACCGTTTCAGTAGGCTTTCTTTATGTAGAATTCAATTCCTATGAAATGTAATATAGTTTGATGTGCAGTACTTATTTTGTAAAAGAATAAATGTAGAGCCCAAAGTCTATCGAATGTCGGGGTTATCAAATATCAAGGCTGCATATTCCTGTTTCCTCCTCATGTCTCTTTCATCAACTATTAGCAAATCCTAGTCTATTTATTTCACTCTTTCAGGTTCTTTTTCATCCTTGCTGCTACGCAACAACGACAATCAATAAATCCTTATCCAGACAGTGCTTTTTCCTACAAAAAGGAAAAGTGCTTTATTACGTACCCACTACCAAATACTATGCATTAATATATAAAAATATACAGTTAGGTAGATAGAAATACATTTGGTGATTCCCTCAGGACTCTTCACAATGTCAGGAATCCCTAATCCCTCCAATTACAATATTTTCATATATATTAAACACAACATAAGGGAGTGTCGTATCAAAAGCAGGCCTACTGGCTTTGTCAGGGTGTCACTCTATTAATACAAATTGAAACCTGTTAAAATCAACAAATTAAACGGTATTGATGGTTTGATCTTTCAATAACATTCTTGAAAACATATAACCTGTCATCCCTAAGAGCATTTTTGCCATTAAAATAATACATTTTCAAGACAACAGGTGGCAGAGTCTTACATTTACTTTAAAAATGCTACTATTGCAGACCCGGCAGACAGACCGATGCAAATGCACAAAAACACAAGCTCCTGGAGTGGATTGAAAACCTTTCTTAGGGTCATAAACGTAGACTTTTGGGGGAATCCGTACCACTGGCAGCCCACAAACACACTTGAACTCCATTGACGGTGCCTGTGCCACCTCTATGGCACAACAGGAAAAGAATATGCAGATATTAGGCCCTTCTAGGGGTTATGGGTACTCCTTTTTTTCCAAAAAACCGCTGTTCAGTGAAATGCAGCCTCACACCACAACCTTTCCAATAGGTGCCGTTACCACCCAGGGCACCCCCAGCCATGGTCTCTGTAGAGGGCTGTGCGGGAGGCAGCAAGGCTCTTGTGGACCCTGCCAGATCCCCACATGCATGTTGCTCTCTTTGTTTATCACTCAGGAGCCAGCTTCACCTTTCTGTCTCTTACCCGCTATTAGCACGGGAGGGGAGATGTTGGCAGTGTGCTCTCTGCTCCCTCTAGACATGGGCATAGGGAGCAGAAGAGTCTCACTGACCCACTGGAACGTGTTGGTTCTCATCTTCTTCTGTCCCAGGGGATGTGGTCCCCCCCTACAATCACCTTTGCTGTGGGGGCATGCTCTGGGCAGGGGGCCACACACACACCTGAACATTAACAAGAGAAGGCTGCGCTGACTCCATATTGACTCAGTATGGGGAACAAGGACCTGGAATCAAATTAGCTGACTTAGAGAAATATGACAATTCTCCAAGTCCCATAAGAAGTGTGGTTATGATGAACGTGATAGTGGATCTGCCCCTGGGGCACATGTTTATCCAAAGATTGATACCTGAAAAGTATCTCTATGCCTACATAGGGCTAAACTGTGCTGTGGCACAGATTTCATCCATAATGTGTAAATCAGTAAAGCACATTGACTTTTCAGTAATCATTTCAGGTGTGTACCATGAATGCTTGCTCACATTATAGGGCCTAGAGCAGGTCAGACTCAATTCATGAATTCTCCCTTCTGTGACAGGCTACCTGCGCACCGATAGCGGGCTCAGCTAGACAGTCGTTTCATCTCTCAGCTGGCATAAATATACATGTATGTGCTCACACATGTGCTCACATGTTCACATGTAACCAGCCCAGCAGAGCTTCTTACCTCAGTGGTGCAGCAGCAGACCTTATCTTAAAAGATGGATACTGGCAGTGAACATTGTCGGTCTGTTTCCACAAGCGTTGTTGTGAGTGACACTTATTAGGTGAGATTCACTCACAGTAAAATTGCAAAACCGGGTAGCCAGCCTTTTCCAGGCACTTGACCTTCTATCATTTAAATATCTTATATTTTAAATTATTATCCATCTGTAATTCAAAGGTTCAATTGAATTCATTCTCTATTCTTCAACCATTGAGTGAATTTTAATTGTATTGATTTTTTCACACATTCATGAATGCGTTAAAGAATTTGTATTGCCCCAAATTCCTTTTGCTTTCATGATATGAATTTGAGCACAGAACTTATTCTATGTATATTATATATTGGCTCAATGGATTTTAGACACAAGATTTTCCAACATAGTATCTCACATGTGAGGCATGTTGGGACAGCATGGCACATGCTAGGAAACTGAGAACAATCTGTCAGAGGCTGATATCCACCCGCTGATTCCGGTAGCACTTAACTTAGAAAACACATAGTTTTTATCCAAATATCATAAATGAGTTCCGGGTGTTTCATGGATTAAATCATTAGTATTTATTCACACCAATTTCATAATTGGCTGATGTAGTTCCTTCATATAAAGACATTGAAGATTTTCAATTTCTAACAAGTTAAGAATTTTCCAAATCCGTGATTAACAATTCTTCTATTAAGATGACTTGACCCCAGGTCTTGCCCAATGCATTTTGGGTCATAGACCCTTCTTCAGGGGATTCAAAGAAGACAATCTGCAGACAAACAGTGCTGTGGTTAGCTCAATGCAGTCCTATATGCAAACCTATGTATGCAAATGGAATATGTGGTTAGAATGGACGTGTATCACCCATGTAGTAGATAAAGTGGTGTCTTGAATGTTATAAATAAAGCCGAGTGTGACGTGTCATCTTAAGTAGTGGACTGTGTTCATAATCATGCACTTACTAAGGGAAAAGATGTCACTACACTGATGTTAAAAACGACCGTGCGATACTTGGCTAAAGGTGAAGAAAAACATGCTCAATGGTGAAAAACATTCTAAAAAGTAGCTCTGAGATGGAATGGATGCTTAACATTATCACTGTGTTATTGATTGATACAAACATACTTATTAGTGCAAGACATACTCAAACAGGCTCAAAGATGGACAGCTACGACCACTTTCAATTGTAGATATATTACAGCCCCATGTGCACCCCATATTTAACATGTGTGAACTTGTTTTTGTGAAGAGGCCTGTTAGATTTGGGGGTCTCTGGTTGGCACAGGTAGGTACTTGTGACAAGCAGGGACCCTCTCCTCTAGTCAGGATAAGTAGTTAGTCTCCCAAAATAACCCCTGCTCACCCTCTAGGTAGCTTGGCGTGAGCAGTCAAAGCTTATTTCAGAGACGTTTGTAGGTTAAGCATTTATGACCACATACAGTAACTAAGTGACAGCACCACAAATGGACACCATACTGGGAATATATAAAAAATAGTTATCATTTTATATAAGACTTAGCACAAGACCAACATAACGACAAAAATGACCACAATACTATGAGTTCTTATTAAATGTGTATTTTTCAAGTTCTGTGCGACTTGTTCTCTGGGTTTGGCTCTTACGGCAATGAAAATGAACAGAAAGAGTCTAATGTGGGCAGCGGACGCTTCAGTCAGATGGGTATTAGGATGGGGGTTCGAGGCGTACAGAGTACCTTGATGCGATGAGTCCGGCACAGACGAGGCGCTGTAAAAAGAAGGTGATGCAGGAGCATTGTCGGCCACTCACGGTGCGAGCCCCGGCTCGTTGCAGTCGTCGGTGCGAGGTGTAGAGCAGGGAGCCGTGTGGAGAGAGGCAGAGGGTGCAGGATGCGAGACGTTCAACTTACGATGCGGCGTACAAGCCGTACTGCGGGAGCCGAGGCGTTCAGTCTTTGCTGCGGTTAGAGGCTGACGTACGGAGCGTACTCCCCTTTCAGGTGCGATCGGCAGCTTTGAAATCGGTAACAGTGTGCGGGTCGTACCAACCAGGATGACTCGAGGAAGCAAAGCGTTTATACGCAGCGAGGTCGGCCAGTCACGGTGCGATCTACGGTTCGAGTGTCGAGTTGATTGAGGCGGACAGGCGGGGTGCGGTGCGTTGCTGGACATGATTTGGTTGTACGAGGCGTACACAGCTCCCAGCCTCGGCAAATACTGAAAACAGCTTTTCCAGCAGCGGATTGCGAGTCGGATGAAGTCCACTGGTCCTGGGGCTTCGTTCAGGGGGCAAGCTCACTCACAGGCCCTTGGAGATCTTTAAGCATAAGTTGAAAGTAAAGTCTTTTGAAGTTTTTCTCCTCTCCTACAGCAGGTCCCAATACATATACCCCTAATCCTTTGTTCTCTGAAGCCAGGGGCCCTTTGCCTAGTCCAGCCCAGTTCTTGAGTACTTTGTTGACATGACTCTGACTTTTCTTTCAGTGTGCAGGGCAGAGACATCAGACGCTCCACATTCTGGCCTATGGAGAACAGGTAGCCTTGCAATAGTGAAAAACTAAAATGTCTGTAATTCACTATTAGGACATGCCACACACATCAGCGCTTGTCCTACCTTACACTTACAATGCACCCTGGGCTTGGGCCTACCATAGGGGTGACTAATATGAAGTCAAGGGAAGGTTTAGGGACTTACAAGTAGGTGCACTTACCCAGTCAGCATGACAGTACCAGACTGCACGCAGGATCTGCAATGGCAGACCTTAGACACATTTTACAAGGCTGCTTCTGTGGGTGGCACAACCAGTGCTGCAAGCCCACTAGCAGCAATTGGATTTACAAGCCCTAGGCACTTCTGGTGCACTGTACTAGGGTCTGACGGTAAACCAAATATGCCAATCATGGAATCCAATCAATATAGCAATTTACACAGGGAGCACTTGCACTGTGGCACTGGTAGGCAGTGGCACATGCTCTGTGTCAGGGTTTAGAACACCGCGCGCCTGCCAGAACTTCAGTTCCCATGATACCCAGGGCCTGAACTACAGTTCCCATGATTCCCGGCGGTACTGCAGGATATTACAGGGCGGAGCCGGGTGATCGGGGCTCGTGATTCTAAGTTGGTAGCGGGAGCGGCTGGTTCCCTAATGTTCCTGTAAACTGTTCGATTCTGAGGGGACTGAACTCGGTCTCCGTCCATTCTGAGGAAAGAAGCATCCGGTATTTGATCACGCGCTGGCTAGCGCGTTTTGTTTTCTTTAAACTGCATTTCGGCTCGGAGCAAGTCTGCCCGAGCTCATCAGTGCCTAGAGGCTGTGAGGACTTATTGTAGGAAGTTTTGTTTTGATTACGCTCTGGGAAGAGTCTCTCAGAGGGTTGCTCATTTTTGGGGATTGTTCACACATCAAGTGGCGGAGTGCAGGGGGGGAGAGGACCTCCGCATTACCGTCATGAATACATGACGTTGAATGTACCTTTACCTTGTGGAATATAAATGCCAAAGCGGATGGCAGTAGTGAAGGAACTACGCCATGCCGTGTTTGGTTTAACCTTGTTACCTCTGTTGCAGTGGTGGTACATTTGCACTTACATAGCGAAGGAGGATTCTGCTGGCAGTAGCTGGGACTCTTTTCATCTCTAAGCACTGGGCTCGTTGCATTTCATTGTGCATTTATTTTCTTGGATTGAACCATTTTTGTATATTTGCGTTGGAACTATTCTTCAGAGCTTTCAGCTTTCTGGCTACAGGGTATGTTTCTAGTGAGAACTAGTGTTATAGGCAGATGGAGTTCATCACATTTATTCATAAGTTTTCTTGTGTTGTGCAGGATAGAAGGAAGTCAGAAGAAACAGCAGTATGAAGGTGTATGCACACGGTTTCCTACAGGTGAATCATAGTGTCTTTTGCCTAGTGAGATTGTAATGAGAGCAGGGTTAAGAATTGTATTAACCATTGTGTGTTTTTTCTTGCAGCTTCTTTTCCCCTGCTGTCCCTTCCTTCTTCCCTTTATTCTTTTGGTTTTTTTCCCCTTTTGGGGTTTTTCCCTCACCGTATCGTCTGAACACCCTGTGATATAATTCAGGGTGTTCGGAAGGTCCGGAGGTGGAGCATTGTTGCTGCATGCGGATCCTGCGGAGTGCAATCCTGACAGAATCACGAGCCCACGAATTTCACTCTGCCCGGTCTGTGTGTAGGAACAATGGTGTCCATGGAGGATGTGTTGCATGCTTTGGTCTTGGTACAGCAGGAGTTGGCCTCCTCTAAAGCTGAGACCTCTGCTTTGCGGGAAAAAGTGGAACGCTTGAGTGGTAATCCTTTTAATGCTTCCGCCCGTCCTCTAAAGTACAGGTTACTGTGCCCCCACCTATTCCTCTGGCTACTCCTGAAAGGTTCTCAGGCGATCCCCGCAAGGTGCATGTGTTTATGACTCAGGTTCTCATGCATTTTTCCTGTAAGCCATCATCATTCCCCACAAATCATTCGAGGGTGGCCTTTGTGATCTCATATTTGGTGGGGGGTGCGGCTGATTGGGCGGTACCTTTAGTAAAACGCGATGATGCTATCCTGTCGGATTGGACAGCGTTTAAAGCAGAATTCGAGAGGGTTTTCGACCGAAGGCCTACGTCATTCAGTGCTGATCGAGAGCTTTTGGAATTAAGGCAGGGCAGGGGAGAACTAGTTACTTACCTGACTGCTTTCAACAGGCTAGTGGCTGAAGCGGAATGGCCGGAGGAGAAAAGAATGTCCCTTTTTTATCAGGGGTTAAAAGACGATTTAAAGGATGTGGTGGCACAGGTTGATCCTCAGCCTACTTCCTATGTTGATATGGTGAATTTGGTGTTAAGACTGGATAGCCGTTTGTCTGAAAGAGGGAGCAATAGAAGAAGATGGGAAAGAGGAGCATACAGTAGTGAAAGGAGCCCTCGTAAGGTAACGGGGGGAACAGAAACCACTCCTGAACCAATGGAGATAGGAGCACTCAGGGCACCTTTGTCGAGAGAAGAGAGGGAAGTAAGAAGAGTACAGGGCTTATGCATGTACTGTGGGAAGAAGGGGCATTACGTTCGGGAATGCCCCTCCAAGCCCAAGACTTCGGGTAATGTTAATAGATTTAAGAAGGTAGCTGTATCTACGACGGTGCAGGACATAGACAGAAGGAGGACAATACACCTAGTGTAGAAGGTGGACATGAGTGGAAACTCACCTCTTTGTCCTCTCTAGGAACTGATGAAACAGAATCGCATTTAGTGGTTGTCATGACGCTTGAATGCGAACTAGAGCAATATCAGGTAATGGTGATGTTGGATTCCGGAGCAACAGGCAATTTTGTAGATGAAGGCCTGGTAACACGTCTGGCTTTGCCTCGTGTTCCTAGGGAGAATCCTGAAGACATTTTAGCGGTTGATGGGCAACCTTTAACATCAGGTCAGATAACTGAAAGAACCAGTGAGCTGGGGTTGTCTTTGGTATCACATGGATATGTGCATTCTGAGAGTTTGACTCTGAACATTATCGCTGCACCACAGAATGAGATCATTTTGGGCATGCCTTGGTTACGTAAACACAATCCTGTGGTGGATTGGCAGACAAAAACTTTCCGTTTCGTACCCGAGAATTGCCAGGATCACTTACGGCCACAGGCATCAAAGTCTGATTTTGCGATTCCTAATTTGCGATTTTTAGGGAATCGCAAATAAGGAATCGCAAAACGGGATGCATGATTGAAAGAGCATAATATTTGCGATTCGGTAAAAATCGAAATTTTTTCCGAATCGCAAATATTATGCGAATTCCAATTTGCCAAAAGGCCCATAGGAATCAATGGGAATTGCGAATTCGCAAATTGGAATTCGCAAAATGTTAATGCATTCCATGGGTCCAGGGGGGGGTCCAAAGGACCCCCCTGCACCCCTGAAATGTATTTTAAATTGGATGTTTCACACACACATGTCCTAAGGACATGTGTGTCTGTAACATGACAGTGTTTAAAATGCTAATTTGAGCATTTTAAACTTTTTTTCGCAAATTACCACAAGGTTCACCCTCATGGTAATTTGCCCCCGCTAATTGCGAATTCATAATTTTAAAAACAATCATGCATTGCTTTTAAGGAATCGCAAATTTGCAATTCCTTAGAAGCAATCGCATTTTTGGAAATTGCTAAAAATAGCGATTTTTCCAAAAATGATTGATGCATACTAAAAAGGTATTTAGGAATCGCAAACGGCCGATTTTACCGAATCGCACCGTTTGCGATTCCTAAATACCTTGATGCATGTGGCCCTTAGTGAATTGGGGGTTGGATGTGCCCAAAATTAAATCTTTACTCGTACTAGCCTTATTGTATGTGGATGATGCAGTCGTATTGACCCTTACCCTGAAAAGCCTAAAGCTCTTGGTCAGAGCCTTTGTAAATTTTATAACAGAATTTGAACTGAAGCCAAACTTTACCAAATGAAAAATAATGGTATGCGGAAGTCGTAGTCAAACCATAAAGGCAATTTTAATTAATGGTAACACCCTCCCGAAGGTTTCTCAATTTCCATACCTGGGGATTATATTTGACAGCTCCACTTCTTGGAGTTGTAACTTATCTGTCCGGAGTCAGAAACTACGACAGTTGATGGGTGCCTTTATTTTGCTATCCTCTGCCATAGGCATTAATCTGTTTTCCCCGGGTGGTAATGTATAAAAAACAATTTGCCAAAGTTGCTCTGTATGGAGCATGAGTTTGGGATACTCAAATGCGCAATATAATAATATCAAAGAGAATCCGAGTTCCCTTCCTTCTGCTCCACTTTTATTATCCATGAAAAACTTGGGGCCTGATTTAGATCTTGGCAGACGGTTTACTCTATCCCGATGATGAATGATATCCCATCAACCAAATTATATAAATACCATAGGATATAATGGGATTTATATTTTGGCGGATGGTATATCCGTCACAAATTTAACCGAGTAACCTGCCCACCAAAATCTAAATTAGCCCCTTGGTCTTCGTACATAGAAGATGTTATTAAACTAGCTCCATTATTACTCTGGCTTTCTGTTTGCCCCAACCCCCTTGCCACGTTTAATGAAACTGTTATTAGGGATTGTCTTAACTGCAAAGAGGGCCTTAAGATGCCTAGGGTGTCTTATGTTAAGGAAGATTTTAAGGTCTTGAGGAGACCTGATCTATTTACAGACCAAGCAACCTTACATAAGCTAGACAGAATGTAAAGACACTTTTTGAACAAAAGACAGATTGGTAGGGAAGATTAAAAAAAACGGTTAAAATCGTCTGTCAGGTCTTTTATTATTATTCAGCTTTGCCTGGGAACATAACCCTATTTATTAAAAGTAGCCAGGGGCATGAATAGATCATTTCTTACCCATTTCCAGACCAGGATCATTAATCCCCAAATCTGCCTTCCATTGGGCCAATATGATTATTCTGAAATAGGTGTTCCTTCCTTTGATGGGATTTCTGTTAAGTCAGTCTTGCACTTTTTATTTTTGTAAATTGTATGGCCTATACTCAAAACTTTCTTTTAATTCCTTTGCTTAAAAGATATACTTGTTTTATACAGTGTAGTCCAGCATTGTGTATTTTACAGTTACTAATGGGGTATGACATCTGTTTAGAAGTGAGCTATTTTCTAAAGTGTATCATGAAATACAGCAAGTCTATGTGACTTTTTAGCTTTAGCTTTTTAAACATTTTAGCTCATTATGTATGAGTATGTATGTTTTATTTTTATGATTATATTTTTGATCAAATAAAGCATTGTTGACTAACTGACTTACTGATTGATATAATCATGTTGTCATATGTGCATCTAGGATGTGATGTTCACTTACACATAAAGGAAATTATGTTGGCACTTAAACCTGATATCAATCCAAGACTGTCCATAAATATCTCCTTTGCAATTATAGTGGCTTGCCTGTGTATAGCAAGAGAATGGATTAGTAGGACTTCCCCTTAGGTCGGTGAATTGTGGGCACTTTTCTGCTAGCTATATGAAATTGAGATAGATATCCTGAGGCTAAATGGCAATAAAGGGCATCATCGTACTAATTATATATGGGCTACAGTATTCTTGTGCTGATTTAAGCTTTTGATGCACTGTTAGTTTTTAATCTTTTTTTTAAATTACCATGCACACTGTCAAGTATTGTTTGTCAACTTGTGTTTGATTATGTTGAATATGGGCAATCTGAAAGTTAAGATAAAATGTATTAGTGACTATATCCAATTACATAAATAAAGTTAATAATAAAAAAAGAAGGGACTTCTTGTGGGCACGCCTTCCAAACTAGTGATTCTAATCTATAAGCATGAATGATCCATGTAAGAAACTGGAGAATTAGTTCAGGGGAGTGATAACTCACACAATCTTTGCCAGGGTGAAACACAAAAGTCGCTAAATAAACCTGTGCATAACTGTAAAGTAGAGAAGGAGGCTGTTGTATCTCATAAGGTTTATTTGAGATAAAAGATAAAAACAGGTGGAGCCAGGAAACACAACTAACAGCAGCAGAGGAAGGCTTCAACTGGCCTTTCATGGAACAAGAATGCAAGAACAGTAATTGACATTCTACATGGTGGCACGCTCTAACGCGAGCCTTAAAGCAATATACAAGTAATAAAAGAAAGCACAACATAACAATAACCCTCTGGTAGCTTTGCATAAAAGCAGGCAGGCTAACTTGGAGGCAATGTGTAAAGTATTTCTGCAGCACTCAAGCAGTAATAAAGTTAAAATACAACACAGGAAAAATTACAAACCAATCTGAAAACACAGAGAATATTTTATTCTAGATAGAATTTAAAAAAAATGAGAAAAATCTAATAAGAAAATTCAGGGTTATACATTTTTCAAATTTAAGGTTCAAAATAGCGCCAACGAGCATCAAGCACCAACCATGGCCATCTGGTTGCACTTGACCCGTAAAAGTGTAAGGTTTAAGGCAACCACAATGGAGTGCAGGTCAAAAACAGGGTCAAGGTTCATCCAGGTTCACATTTAGGGCACCATTAGGATGACGGGCGGATTGCCCCCGCCGGGCCGGCGGTAGTCACCGCCGGCCCAGCGGGGGCAATCCGCCCACCATCCGTGCAGAAATGCCCCCTGCTATATTACTATGCTGGGGGGTCCGCGGCGGATGGAAAGACCGTCTGCCGCATGTCGGGCAGAAAAGGCTGCAATATGGTGGCGGTGTCTGTTTGACACCCCCAGCCATATTACAATGCGCTTTGAGGAATGCCTTCCCGTGGCAGCATTGCCGCCACGGAAAAGCATGCAGAGTCTGCATGGGGGGCCCGTTGTGGGCCCCCAGGGACTCCGGGGGGTGGGGGGTGCACATGGGGGGTACCTATGGTACCCCCCAGCAGTTCCATGCACAACATGGCAGGCACCGCGCGGTGCCTGCCATGTTGTGCATGGAAGTGCACAACATGCCTTCTTGGCATTGTGGTGGGCGGTGCTGAGTGCACCGCCCACCACAATGTCAGAAATGCTGGATGCGCCTGCCACTGTGGCGGGAGCATTCTTATGGCAGCCACGGGACCCCTGCCCTTATGGCGGGTGGTCCCTCTGTACGACGGGATGGCTGGCGCTAATGTGCCCCTTAGTCTCTGGGGCGAAAGTAAAAAGTCCTAAGAGAGGCAAGGCAGCAAACTGTGATTGAAGAGAGCTTCATGTTGTCAGATAGTTGTTGGATGAGGTCTCGGTGAAGCTATTATTTTTGGTGGGAAAACTCTGAGTGAGAGAATTTTGAATCTTGCACCCAGAGCTGGTCCCTCACCAGCCAGATACTTCTTGCGCCTTCGCCCTGTGGAAACTTATACTTTTGGACTTAGTCCCTTTTTTTGAAGCTCTGATTCTTCCAGAGGGTCAGCACTGCAGGCTGTGGCCTAGGAGGGCTCCACGAAGCCGGACACTTTCCCTGTAAAGTCGCTCTGGATCGAAATTACTGTGGAGAAGAACATAGCAGGAGGAAATGTAAGGCTTGGAGCTGATATTGCCTCGGAAGTAACACGGAAGTGATGCTCAATCCCTAACCTCCCCTAACCGGTTCACCACATGCCAGAATAGAATAACTGGACACAAGTATTGATGCCCGTCAGGGGAAAACAGGGAAACAAAACAAGAAAAGTAGGGGAAAAAACAGGTTTCTTCATATACATCTGGAGTGACTGCCAATCCTGGGGAACCAATGCACCTCTGTAAACCATCTCCTAAATACAAGGACAAAGAACTGACATTAGTGTAAGTCTTGTTGGTAAGTGATAGAAAATCTAGGAAGAGTGATAAATCTGTGTACCGTCTGGTGTGTAGAAGTTGTCATAGGAAAGGAATTATGACTGATTGTGTTCCCCCATGGTGATCTAGATCAGGACTATAATGCTATAGCGACGAATCTTAGACAGGCTATCGACCAGATAGCACCTGAAAGGGTACAGAAAATAAAAGGTGCTGAAAAAGGGGCCCCTTGGTTTACCCCCATTTCTGAGAGACCACAAAAGAAAGCTTCGCCATTTTAAGAGATGTTGGAGGAAAACAAAAGACTGTACAGATCGGGAACAGTATAAAATATCTTTGAATTCATATAAAAAGCTTATTGTGTTAGCTAAAGGGGAATATTATGAAACCCGTATAAATAATGCAGAGAATATCTAGAAAGAAACTTTTAAAATCTTAAAAGAACTGAGTAAGAAAGATGAAAAATCAGAAATAATGATAGATTGTAACACCTTCCAAAGTTACTTTCTTGAGAAAGCGGCAACTATTTTGTCTGATATTAAGAAGGATACCTCTAGTGGTCCCCTTGCACCACAGGTCTCTCAAGCCCCCCGAAATCCATCATCTCTAGGTTTCCAGGTATAGACCCTACAACCCTTGGGCAGCTTATAAGTAGAACCAAGTCAAGTTCCCCTGCAGACCCATGCCCCCCCGGAGTTTTTTGTCTGGCGCTTCCTGTTGTTGAGGACCATATCATCTTCCTTTTAAACAACCCGTTAGACACTGGCCTTTTACCAGCTAGTTTTAAAGAAGCACGAGTAAAGCCCCTGATAAAAAAGCCGGGGGCTGACCCGGCTATTCTGAAAAACTATAGGCCAATATCCCAGCTGCCTTTCTTGTCCAAGATCCTGGAACAACATGTGCTAAAGTCTCTGTCTTCGTTCCTGGAGTCACACCATCTACTCCAGGAACGTCAAGCGGGGTTCCGCGCACATCACAGTACCGAGTTAGTAATGCTCGCGGTGCTGGATGAGCTTGAGGTATGGCTGACAGTAAGAAACCAAGTGCCCTGATACTTTTAGATCTATCAGCGGCATTTGATACTGTCAAACATGCCCTGCTTCTGGACAGACTGGCCGCATTTGGGATAAAGGATCTAGCACATCAATGGCTAAAATAATTTCTTTCGGGGAGGACCCAAAGGATTCAATTAGGGGATTGTATATCTGAGGTGGGTGTTCTTGAGTGCGGAGTCCCGCAGGGCTCTGCATTGTCCCCACTCTTGTTCAATCTTTATTTACAACCACTGATAGACTCCCTGGCAAGCATGGGCTGCAGAATTTTTAATTATGCCGATGATACTCAGTTGTTACTGAGTATTGACAACACGGCACTTGCACAGACCCAGGCCCAGAATATACTTAGATATATGGTTAGCTGGATGACAGCAAATTTGCTGAAAATAAATCCCGAAAAAACTGAGGTTTTGGTAGTTTCAACTGCTGCCTCGCCCTGGAGTGATCTGTTTTGGCCCCAAGAACTTGGCCCCACCCCGAAACCGTGCTCCAATGTAAAAAGCCTTGGTATTAAGATCGACCATGAGCTGACAATGGCTAGCCAGATATCCTCTGTTGTTGGGACCTGTACTAACCTAATCAGGCAGCTACGCAAGCTAGTTCCCCTACTTTCCCTAAATATGCTCCGGACCATTGTCTCGGCAACAATAATTTCAAGGATAGATTATGAGAACGCGCTCTACCTAGGTTTGCCAAAAATTCTGATCAATCGCTTGCAGGTAACTTTAAATGATGCAGCGCGACTGATCTTTAGATTACCTAGACAGACCCATGCCTCCCCATTACTGCGCAGGTTACATTGGCTCCCCATAAAGCAAAGGGTAGAATTTAAAAGTCTATGTATTGCCCATAAGGCAATCTATGGGCATGCGCCTGCCTATATAAAAGAACGGCTTGGGGTCTATAATCCTAAACGAGCGCTGAGGTCTTCTAACTCCCAATTGTTGTCTTGTCCACGTTTTAAAATGGCAACTAAGGCAGGGAGATCTTTTTCTGTCCAGGTCCCACAGATGTGGAACAAACTACCGGAGTCTCTCCGCAAAGAAATAAATCTTCTTCACTTTAGGAAGTCGTTGAAAACAGTCTTGTTTATGGAAGCTTTCTGTTCCATTTGAGTAATGTTGTTATATCTGTACCTCCTGTTTACCTACTCAGTTGTTGTTACTGCTTCTGTCATGAGCGCCTAAAGACCTGACGGTGATTTGGTGCTATACAAACCTCAGATAACAATAACAATAACAATAATAGGAATGAAGTTACTCCGTGTGCCCTGCAATGTAACAAGAATGATTAACCTCTAGGCTTACAACCATTTACCCAATGTAGAGGATATAACCCTTTGCCTACCTTATGTATATAGGAACAAAAACTAAGAAGCTAGAACTAGAATCAATACTCCTCTAGTTCCAACTAAAAATCAATAGAAAGACTGAAGCTAGGACTAGAATCAATACTCCTCTAGTCCTAACTAACTTGAAAGGGAGACTTTTCCCAATACAAAAACTATACTACTCAATATCCAAAAAGCCTATGGGGGAACACAAGAAAATATCAGAAGGAAATGCTGATCCCTTTAAGTCTCAGGGATAGCATCTGTAACTAGCCACTAGTAAGTGTCTCCAAAGAACTCGCGATTCAATCATAAACCACTATTAACCACAAGAAAACAAACTGATGCCAAAGAGCTAAGTACCTGCACAGCTATGAAACGTACGCCAGCCGCAAACCCGACGGGACCCGCTGAACGCCACCACCGTGACCCGGACACGATACCAAACGACCCCGGAACCGGAAAGGAACGCGAAGCGTTCTTGTGATGGAGGGGAGGGGCTAAATGCGGGGGACGACGCGCATAAGCATGCTCAGTTCCTTGACCCTAGCCAAGGGTCCAGGATCTTGGGGAGAGTGCTTCAGAGTCAAGACTAACTCCAGCAGAGGCCATAAGTAGGGTCCAGGGAAGGGCCAACTGGATCTAGTCGACTAGGCAGTTGCTGGAAAGGTCTATGGAACTTTGCTTCATCTCTGTAGCTCAAATGGGAGATCAGCCAACTAACCACTGGAATAATTTCTGGAAACCTGATTTCAAGTCAAGCAGGTTAAGTCTCCTTTCAGGTTCTTCAATTAGCAGGGCAGTCCTTCTTTTGATTCTTTTCAAGCCCAGGAATTTTGCAGGAGAGTAGTGGGGGTTATCAAATGTATGCCCAGTGCCAGCCTGTGGGTTGTGGAAACTCCTACCAACTCTCAAACTAATGGTGTAAAAGGTCCCAGGGGTGATCTTACCCACATTTGCAGCACTTCTTAGGTGTTTTACTGTATATCCCACAGTGCCCATTTCTACCTAAATCCAACATCGCAGAATCCTTCTTCCTCTGGAGAAATCTCCCTGTGCTCCCCCAGAGGCATGGCTGTGGAAATGGACACACCCTCCCATGTGCTCCCTTCAAACCTGCTCTGGGGCACCCCCAACTGGGCTAGGTGCTTCATTGATTAGCAAGACAAAGGGAGGTCGGTCTAGATGTTACCTACATCTGCGAGAAATAAGGTAGAGAACCTTTGAAGCTCAGAAAGTGGCTGCATACAGCCCCTCAGGCAATCCTGGTCAATGAAGAAAACACCTCTCCACACCTAAGCCTGTTGTCCACTTTCTGGGAGCAATCCACATTTCACCATAGGGTAGCCATTCAACAGTAGGTAACAGTGGGCACTACAGAAAGGCATTATTTGCTTAGATCGGAAACAGACAACTTTCTTAAAGTGTAATTTTCAAATTAGGTATATAAAAATCAACTTTACCATTAAGTTGGCTTTTAAATTACTAGTAAATGTAGTTCTTGATTCCTTTTTAGGTCTTGTAGAGAGACCTATTGCAGTCAAACCAGAAAGCTGAGGATTTGTAGAAGTGCACGTGCTCGTGAACATGCTTCCATCCCCCTGCATTGCTCTTCAAAGGATCCTCTTACCATTTGCTCCTGCTTCCCCGTCCACTGCTTCACACTTCACGGCCGCCAGGCCGTGACTCGCATTTTTTTTCTCTGTGCCCTCACCTCTCCAGCCCCTCCCTGCTCGCTGTGCTCCTTGCTTCCAGCCCAGGCCAAACTCATGCCTTCAAAACGTGACAGCATTGTACAGCCCGACCGCCTTTTGGTCTCCATCAGTGTTTTAAAGTGCATGTTCCTGTGCACGAGCTTGCCATTTGCTCAGGCATTTCTCCTCCCCCTAATTAGTCACCCCTGCTGTTGCTGCCCACGGCCGGCCGTACTTTGTCTCGCATTTCTCCTCCCCCCTCCCCACAGAAATGCCAGGAGCTTGTTTATTTTTGTATCTATTTTGTAACGCACGTAATCCTAAATCCTTATACTTTGCAACCAGTTCTTATGTAGATCGCTCTGACACCTTCCTGTAAAATTCGCACCATATAAACTCGTATAATTAAAATAATATAAATAAAATAAAAAGTTCTGCGAGCAGCCACTTCAGGATATCCCTCCCACAGTGCAAGGCGCCTGTTGCGGATATGCCCGCTCTTGAGGCCTGAGACGGCTGGCTATTCCCTGGCGTTGTTGTTGGCTGGCGGGTGGGGTAGATGTTTCTTGGCCTGACTCCCTCTCGCTATTCTCTGAGGCCTCTTTTAATGCCCCAACTAATACCTACCGAAGCTATTCTACATACCAGTGGGCCCTGAGCTTTGGCCCCTTCATCTTTGTTATACCGGACGTCCCTTAATAATGCTATTTTCGTGCCCTTAATAATAGCACCCTAGCTGGCTGTGAGACGTGAGGGGTCAGCTGAATTGTAACATCAATGAGGAAATGCCATTCGCGGGGCACAGTGCGTAAGCAGCAGCCAGTCCCCATTTTTAGTGTAAGTAACACTTTGTATTTACTGATCCGCCTTGTTGGAAACTTTATCTCTGTATATTCATTTTTTTTTTTTTTGGCGAAAATTGCCCCTCCTAGCCGCTGCAACACACTCACAATTCCACTGTCAATGTGAAAATACTTACACATAAGCAATCTGAAACCTTGGCAGCTTATGCAAATTACAACAACTGTTACGTTAATTGATGCAACGTGACACTTGCTCTTTTCTCACCATCCCCGCCACCACTCTGGCCTATCCCAGCGCATCCATTACATACCATGCCCCACAGACCCAAGCACCTCCACGCGATGGAGGGGGGGCAGTGGAATCCCCCAGCTGACCCTCTCATCAGCCAGGCCTAACGGCCCTCCTGAAACTCTATCTGCCGCGCAAAAAAAGCCCATCTCTTCTGGCCTGTGCCTGTCCCACTCCCAGACTGCTATCCCAAGCCCGCTATGCATTTCCGCACGCCTTTCTCCGAGCCGTCTCCGTCGTCTTCAATGACATGATTCCCCTCCCAATCGCTAAGCAACGTTCCCACGCGTGCCTCACTCCGAGCGGTCTCCATCTCCTTCAATTACATGATCCACCCTTCCCCTCCCGATCGCCCAGCCCTCCCACACGTGCCTCACCCAAGGGCACTTGACTGTGCGGCCCCCTGCCCTCCCCGCCCTCAGTCATCCCCGCATCCTCTACTGCACTCACCTTTCCCGACCACGCCCGACCATGGCATTGTCCCCTCAGCGCCTGCAGCACCAAACCCCATTCCTATCGGCCCCGGAAGGAAGAAAGGCCCGCGCATGACGCCCATCCAAATCAGCTCCAAGCTTAAATCCCCCCCCCCGCTCACTGCCCCTATTTATGTTCTGCTAGGCACCGTGTCACCCTTGATCCATCTCACCCAACGTCCTATTCTTAGTACGTGGCCTTTAATTTTTCTAAGCTATGTATACCCATATTACGCTGACAAATAGGTAAAGTTTATGATCTCTGCTATCAGAAACCTAAATATGTTTAAAGCAGAAAAACCAGGCTTATTTAAAGCAGCAAAATACATAGGCCTAAAAATATATTAGAAAAAACAAAGCATTTTTCCCATTGACCAAATACATGGCAAGAGAATATAATCTAATAAAATATGTGAAAATAAGTTATTTGTTTTCACAGTGAACTACATAAATCATGATGATATACAAGATCTAGATCGCCCTATTAATGTATATATTTTTGCATGATTGTTACCCTCGTTTATATTTACGCTCGGTTTTAATGGCTGCTAGGGTTGCTTTGGGTTTACACTGAAGAGCTCAGTGCTGGAATGGAGTGGTACGGTCAGTCAACTGCCAGGTTAAGTTTGGCCAAAAACTATCTCAGGCTGTTAGAGCTGGGAGGAGCCAGTGATGTCAGCCTCATGCTACTTTTCGTGTACATCACCATCTATAATTCTCTGGCAGTCAGCGCCCACCCAAGCCTTGTCCACATCTGGTTTGTTTGTTACTGCTAACGTTTTCACACGTACGCATGCACGCACGCATACACACACACACACATACATTCACAGGAAGATATTTCTGTGTATTAAACGCTCGCTGCTGACATCTTTAGTTATGTAATAAAGGTCATCAGTTCACATCCTGGCAGGACCAACTCACACACGTGCTATTTAGTGCTAATTCTTTCACACACACACATGCACGCACACACACGCACACACACACACACTCACAGCAAGATTTTTCTGTGTTTTGAATGCTCGCTGCTGACATCTTCAGTTACGTAATAAAGGTCATCAGTTCACATCTTGGCAGGACCAACTCACACATGTGCTATTTAGTGCCAATTCTTTCACACACATGCACGCATACACACACATACACGTGTTACCATCCTTGTGGGGACTATGTGTGAATACCAGCCTTGTGGGGACTAACCTTTCCCAATGTTTTTAAACTACACTAATAACAGAAAAAATTTAAGAAAAACTTCATGATACAGGATCCTGCTTCAAATTTGCAAATATATTGTTATTTAATCGTGCGCACAGCACCATCCTTGTGGGGACTTGAACACGTGCTACCATCCTTGTGGGGACCTAGTCTGTAACACAGTTTGTGACTGAATACAGTCAAAGGCACATGGCTAAATGTTTATTTTATAAACAATATACACAAACAACATTATAATCTATTCATATATGAATTGCTTCATATATACTAGGGGTATATATTAAAGGCAGATTATGTTAATGTGCAAGAAAATATCATATCATGCTTAAAGAAAGACACATAATGCTGTATTTAACCTATACATTAGTGCTTAAAATCTTAGGAGATAAGGGAATTAATACATAAAGAAATTAACATATGGAACCAAGGAATATGGTCAAGTGGAACCCAGAGCTTGATTAGCTGCTTAAATTTTTTCCAAAATAGATGTTCAAGTCCCCACAGAGAGTGGGTGAAGATCATTGTGTTTAAGTCTCCATAGAAATAGTGTGCACATTCAAAGCTTAAATCCCATTATAAAGAGTGTGAAGCTAATGGTGTTCAAGTCCCCACAGAGATGGTGTGTTATTATAGTGATAATTAAGTCCCCACAAAGATAGTGTGTTATCATAGAGATGTTCAAGTCCCCACAGAGATGGTGTGTTATCATAGTGATGTTCAAGTTCCCACAGAGATGGTGTGTTATCATAGTGATGTTCAAGTCCCCACAAAAATAGCGCATTATTGTAGCGATGTTTAAGTCTTCAAAGAGTGCATAAAGGTGATTGTGTTTAAGTCCTCAATAAAATAAGGCCTAATTCACAAAGTTAAACTTAGACAAAAAGTCTAACTTCACTACTTTTCAGTATTCCCAAAGGTAAATTTAGACCAAAAGTCTAACTTTACTTCTTTTCAATATTCACATAGCCCCATACAGAGAATGTGAAGCTGATGATATTCAAGTCAAAGCAAACACAAGGACATGATGGACGGAGTGCTCAAACTTTTCAGTCACTCACCCCCAGTTACAGATCTGAGTTGAATCCATCATTGTTCTTTAGCTCACTTTGCTACCCCAGTTCAGACCCAGTTATAAGTAAATCAGTCTTGACCCTTGAGCCTCATGGCACCCCCTGGAGCTTCACGTTGAAACAGAGCTTGCGTTTAGTTACAGGAATGCTCAAGTCCCCACAGAGATGGTGTGTTTTTATAGTGAAGTTCAAGTCCCCACAAAGATAGTGTTTTATTATAGTTTTTTGCAAGCCCCAAAAAAGATATTGTGTTAATTTAGCAATGTTTAAGTCCCAACAGAGATAGTGCATGAAGATGATTGTGTTTAAGTCCTCATTAAAATAGGGCCGATTCACAAAGGTAAACTTGGACAAAAAATCAAACTTTTCTATTGTTCAGTTTCACAAATGTACACTTAGACCAAAAGTCTAACTTTACTACTTTTCTGTATTCACAAAGCCCCATACAGAGAATGTGAAGCTGATGATCCTCATGCCAAAACAGAGCTTGCATGTAATTACAGGAATGCTCAAGTCCCCACAGAGATGGTGTGTAATTATAATATTACCACGGTCGCCAAGAAGAATGTGTGTGATTACAGACATGCCCAGGTCCCCACAGAGATAGTGTGTGAATATAAAGATTTCGATGTCCCCACAGAGATAGTGTGTGATTACAGACATGCCCAGGTCCCCACAGAGATAGTGTGTGACTATAGAGATGTTGAGGTCCCCACAGAGATAGTGTGTGATTATAGACATGCCCAGGTCCCCACAGAGATAGTGTGTGACTATAGAGATGCTGAGGTCCCCACAGAGATAGTGTGTGATTATAGACATGCACAGGTCCCCACAGAGATAGTGTGTGATTATAGAGATGTGGAGGTCCCCACAGAGACAGTGTGTGACTATAGTATTACCACAGTTGCCAAAGAGAATGTGTGTGATTAAAGACATGCCCAGGTCCTCACACATATAGAGTTTATTTATAGACATACTCAGGTCCCCACAGAGATAGTGTGCGATTAATGGGATGAACGCGGATAGCACACGGTGATAGTGCATGATTTAAGTCCTGTACAAGTCCTCGCATAGAGATTGTACGATTACAGTGAGGTTTAAGTCCTCACAGTGATAATGTGTGATTACAGCCATATGCAAGTCTCCACAGTGACGTGTGTATTGATAGGTTTGTTGGAGAACACATACAGATCTTATTAGTCTGGTGGCTGAAATGAATGAATCCACTTGAGGGATATATGTTTGACCACTCTAACATGTTTGAATCCTGGTGCTACCACTCAGCCTATATTCCTTCCAAACAAGGTGAAACATGTGAAACTTTCACAAAGTTGAAACCTCTATTTGTTCAGCCTTTTATATTTGGAGTGTAAAATAGAAATCCTTAAACAAGGTTCAAACATTCTCAAAAGTGCCCATATCAGCTACAAGAGACTTTCTCGGTGTTAATGGTCTTGTTATTTGAAGGGCAAATCATATACAAGAGTCTTACTAATTGTATTCCTGAACTGAGCTTGTATGCTCATAATGTAAGAGTAGAGAAAGTCACTTTGGCTGACATACAGCTGTGTTTTTCATGGAGATAAAAACCTCAGAATGTGCCTACTTTAACTATTAGAATCTTTCACAATGTTAACAAAACTTTTTTGAGGAGTGCCCCCAAATGTTGTGCTTCGGTGTGTGTGGGCTATAAATCTAGGCTTCCTAAAATGAGCGGGTGAATCATTTTTTCAAGAAAAGAGAAGGACAATTTGATAGTCGTGCACTAGAAGTTTTTTTGTGAAAAGAAACCTTCCAAAATATCATGCAACATAAATATGTTGTCAAAAATATCACCACTGCAAAAATATAGTGGAACAGAATATCAAAATTAAGAATGGATTTTTTATTGTATACAATATGGTAATGGAGACAATTGTTGTAATTAATATTGGGTACTTTAGTATACTTGTAATAAACATTGTTTTTAATTATATATATATATATATATATATATATATATATATATATATATATATACACATACATATATATATATATATATATATAATACTTATAATATTAGTAAAATTGTCTTTTTTAAATATAGTTTACAATTTTAAATGTGTAACTGAATTTTCAAAAGGTAATTAGATGGGTCTGGTGGCTCAGTACTATTGGGTAACCATAAACACCTTTAGCGCCAAGATGCCTAAGAGTTAATGTGCGATCTACAAATACCTATGTTAAGTAGTTTATAATTTAATAGGGGGATATTTGGTTTTTTTGGGGAATATGGAGGGAAGTTAATCACATTTTATCAAATTGTTTTTTAATGTTAAGTAATGTAAGGTAAAATCAATATATAAATGGTTAGCATGTAATGTTTTAATTCTTTCATTTATTTGGGTTTAATTTCAGATTTTTAATTTATATTTTTTATGGTATAATTAGTTATAGATAGATTAGCAGCATTTTATTTGAATGAAAATATTTTTTTTATAAATTTCTTGTTTTTTAAATATTTAATGTATAAATCATTATATAATTTTTTCATTGAATATTTAAAATGAAAGTATAGTTTTTTTAGACCATGCAAGAATAAATTAGTAATATATATCAACAAGTGTATATTAGTTTTATTATTTTTATGTTTCATTTATTTTAATTTGATTGTTTTATTTATATTTTTATTTATCTTCTTGGTGTTTGTGTTTTTTTTCAGTAGTTGTGAGAGAAGTGAATTCTACGTATGTTTATTTAAATATTTCATTTAATTATACATTTATTTTGTATATTTATAATAAATTGTGCATTTTATTTAAATGTATACAATATATATTTTCGAATTTAACTATGGTTAATAATTTGATGCTTTAGGTATTTAAATATTTTTTTTAAATGACTGTATTGGAATGGTATATGTAACCTTTCTGAAGTCCAACACTTTCCCTACTGTTGCTTAAATGGGAGTGGGAACAGCAAATCTAGCCCATCCAATTCCTATGCTTTCCTTATTATTGCTTGATTGTGGTGGGGGTAGTTAATATAACCCTTACAAAGTCCCACACTTTCCCTAGAGTTGCTTTGGATGGAATGAGAATAGTAAATATAACCCCTTTGAAGTCCAATACTTTCGCTTCTGTTTTATATATATTGGGGTGGGAATAGCAAATCTAATATCCCTCTGAAGTCCTACACTTTTCCAGCTGTTGCTTACATTGCAGTGGGAAGAGTAAATCTAACCTCTCCGAAAGTCAGCACTTTCCTTGCTTTTGCTTAGGGTGGAATTGGAATAGTAAATGTGATCCCTTCAGATGTTCAAAACCTTCCCTACTGTTGTTTAGACTAGAGTGGAAATGGCCGTTTGAACCCCTCTGAAGTCCAACACTTTCCCTACTGTTACTTAGGGGCCCTTTAGAATATCAGGCGGATCGCCACCGCTGGCCTGGTGGTGGTGATCCGCCCGCCAAATGTCCCTGTTTCACCCCCGCCATATTATTATGGCGAGGGGTACCGCGGTGGACGGAAAGACCGTCCGCCGCTTTTCTGCCAGTCAGAATGCCGGCCGGGCAAAAAAGGCACACAGTATGGTGGTGGTGTCTTGCAGGCGCCACCATCCATATTACTATGCCTGCGGAGGGATGTCTTTCCATGGTAGAGAGTCTCCGCCATGGATAGGCATGCGGTGAACACTTTCGGGGCTCGTTGCGGGCTCCCAAGGGAGTTTGGGGGGGTGGGCGGCTGCAGTTGTGGGGTACCTATGGAACCCCCCTACATTGCCATGCACAAGGTGGCAGGCACTGCGCGGTGCCTGTCACGTTGTGCATACCAATGCACAACATGAATTTTTTACATTGTGGCGGGTGCTGTCCACAGCACCACCCGCCGTAAAGTAAAAAATGCAGGATGCGACCGCCAGGGTGGTGGTCACATCATATTTGGCATGGCGAGACCACTGCACCTCTGGCGGGCAGTCCCATTTGCCATTGCGGTCCCCCGCCATAGTAATAGGCCCCTTGGAGTGGAAGTAACAAACACTGACCTTCCAGCGGACTTGCTCCCTTCATAGTGAAGCTCCGCCTGGTAGCTGCTGCTGCCCCTGTTGCTGCTGCTAATGCTTGGTCCGGAGTTCGAGGCCCACCTCCACCCGCAGGCCCCTGCCTGCGCCTCACATCTGGTGGTTTAGTGGTAGTGCGTCACATTCTTCTGCTGCTGGGCTGTCCCTCTGCCTCTCTTTTCTGATTTCTGTCTTTAATCAGCTTTTTACTTTTTTACCTTTTTCTTTCCTTTGTTTGCCATCCTTCTCCCTGTCCAGCCCCCCAGTACAACTTGATGGCAGCTGCTGCATGGCTAAATCGCTGGGGGGCCAAAGACAGGCCATGCAATCCTTACACAAACATGCCACAGAAATCTGGGATCTCCTCAATGTGGCCTCTCCCGAAATCACCTTCTTCATGGAAACCTTGATCAACCCCTGATCCGGACCGGACATCGCCATCACCATCCCCAACGGCTACAAAATAACCCGCAAGGACTGCACCGACCGACCAGGATGAGGCCTCGCCATCATCCACAAGAACACCCTCGGACTGACCACGCACTCAAACAACCAAATGACAACCATGGAACACCTCCACTTCCAGATCCAGACCAATAACACCTTCTGCAGCACCCTGATATGATCCATCAAGCTCCCCAGAACGATAAAAGAGAAAGATTCTTGGGGATTCCTGGCTGTGTTAAAATTATTTCAGCATAAGTGATCCATGTTGTTTGGTACTCATGGTTGTCATTAGCCCAACTTGTTGACTTCAAGCCAACCCTTCCTCCAGGATTACATGGAGGTCTTGTCTGAGGTAGTAGCCTTCCTGCTACTTGGAGGACAACTCCATACACCTACTTGGATGAATACTTCAGCCTAACCCACAAAGCGGCTGGTAAATAAGGAGTTGGAGGCGATCTGCCACTGCCCTTAAGATTCACATAATTTTGGAAGCAAGTAAAAGTGTCACCCCTAACTCAGTGTCCTCGTTATATTGACTTACTTCTTGCTTTGTCTGGTCACTATAATTAATTTATGGTATTTGACATTTGTTTGTTAGCAGCAACACTTCCTTTACTATGGCTGGTATGTGAATATTTTGGCTTTTGAAGAAAGAGGGAGACCTAATCTTCAGATTGCTGAATACATTATCAATTGCGGTCTTAAAATGTAACATATTCACTGTCCCTGTTCCACAAATACAATGCGAACAGACTTCTTAGTCTGAAGTCAAGTCAGAAACCTTGAACCACAATGGGTTTTCAGAGTGCTACAGGAGAGAGGATGTGGTGTTACAGAAGAGCTGCTGACTTTGGAACTGGGGAAGCAGGTTCAAACCTCTTAGTTCATATACAGGATAGTCTGGGGCCAGAACAACTCTAATTGAACATACCTGATTAGTAAGAATGTGACGGGGAATAGCAGCATTAATGTAAAGCCTAGAGTGCTTAATGGTAATCTCTAATTCTTCTAGTCCAAGTTTCTTTGTCATAGTCTTTCACCTACAGCTTTGCTTTGCCTGGAGTGCTTCTATAATTGGCCTGCTTCTCTTTTAGCAAATTTATTTGGAGGGCAATAAAACTATCTCCTACAGATTTTTAGTGGGTTATGAAGATAACCTGTAAGGTACTGATTATGTGTCTGGCAGAGCAGAATTCTCATTTGGAAATCAGATCTGCCATATCACAACTGGGACAGGTTTGGCACACACAGTTTTCCTGGGTACGAGAACACCAGATCTTATTTTCCTGGATGAAATTTCCAGCTGGAAAAATGTAATGACGCTTTTGCTGCAACAGCAGACAATCCTCATCCCCAATCCTGGACAAGCATTTTGTCTGGTAACAGGAAAGCATTCACTTGCCCCCCTGCCAGAACTTTTCTTCCCTTTGTCTCCCCAACCTTCCAAACTCCTCTATCCACCTCCACCCTCTCGAAAGCCCCCGCTTCTACTTACAATCTGCTAAAACTAGCTGGAAATACTGTGCAGAATTCCACACTGTAATTTGGCATCTGCACAGGTATTTCCTATTCCAAAAGGTATGACTCATCATTGGTCAGTATATTGGTTCAGATCAAGTGCTACTTGGTCTAGTAAACTGTGAGCTATCAAAGTGTCAGGTAACATTTAGGCCCGTGCATAATCTTCATTAGTTGGGTGAAATCCCAAGTAATTTATAAATGTCACGTTATGTAAAATGTACAAAATTTACTTATATTCGCCTGTTGGGTGCTGGTTTGAATAGAAGTTTTCTAGCAAGGAGGCATTTTATCCATGAACTAGTCAATTTCTGCTTAAGCCAATCTCTGTCTGTCTGCACATTTTGTAACTTTTCTGTTCTGTGTATGCCCACAGCCATCACCTATCACCTAGAAAAGTCATGTGAGGTGCACATTGTGTAATTGAGCAACTATTTTTCTGAAATTTTGTGGTACTTTGGGGAATAATAAGTTTTGCAAATTCACCACATCCCTAATAATTGCAAGTATCTGAGACAAAAACTCATGGCAGTAGCAGACTGGAAGACACATTAAAAACCATATTTTAATTGTGTATGACGCTGCTTGTAACATATCAGGTTTCACAAATATTATGCCACCCATGAAGTAGAAGACAACTATGTAATCACAAGGCAGTAGGAGGATATTCAACTATATAGCCAATGAGTTGGGTTCTGAAGGCAGTGGAAAATGTAACTGTGTGTAAATTAAAGAAACACCAGCCGCCCACAAATCCACTTTTTGAAGTCAAGTGCAGCCTGAATCCTATGCTGACAAGACGTCATGGAAAATGTTGTGAGACAAGCACATCTCACAAAAATCAAGCATCCCTTTCTTTACCATCCTTTGTCAAATAAAATTAAGTCTGAAGTGGACCTTCCAGAGGTACCAATGATGTTTTTCCAGCTAGCTGTTCAGCATGTCCCTCTTTGTATGGGAGTGCACCCAGTTAAACATCCACAGCTCCCAGAGAGGTGAAAATAGCCATGACTTCAAAGAAAAAGAGAAAAAGCTAGGTATCATAGACCCCTCCTGTTGTCTTATAGCAAAGTAGACAAAAAAATAATTGGGGTTCTGGGGATTTAGTGCAAAATATGTTTGGACCGGTACAGCTTTCAGGTGTGTAGCAAGAGTCATCCTCCCGTCTCAGTAGCTGAAAATATGGTAATATAGATTTTTTTACAAGATACCATGGTGCCTAGTCAGGATGGCAACCCATTACAAGATGAAGGTCTTGGTTAGCATTTGCTGCGTAAGGATAGGTAACACCTATTGCTGAGTAGATCATTTAGTATAATTGTGGGCAGAATGGCATGGCAGCCAGTATGACAGATATTTATTTATTTATTTTGAAAGTTTTATAGAACGCGAACCAGACTTCTGCGGATATCAGAGAGCTTTACAAGCAATGAAATGTATACAAAACAGTGCACAATAACAGTATATATCAAGCAGTAAGAGATATAAACCATAATACAGAAATACACAGTACAGAAATACAGACATGTGTGGGTATAGTGTGCATAAATAAAACAAACAAGAGAGGTAGATCAAAAACTGAATCCTAAGTTGGGCTAAATGGAATACAGAGAAAGGTGTGGGCCGAGAGAGCCAAAGTGCCATCTAGATTGTCTGTTTGCATCTATATAGGTCATGAATTTCAGTGAGGCTCATGTGAATTTTTCCATGAGAATCGCCTTTACTTACTTTTTGAACAGTGCAGTAGAAGAGCCATCCCTGAGAAGGAGCGTTTGTAAGTTTTCGCCTTATTAAATCTGTGTGGTTTCAGTAATAGGCTTTCTGCACTTCTTGTGGATCTCTTGCCTTCTGAGATAGACAGTTTCCAAGAGAGATAGCTGGGTGCTTTATGGTGAATGGCTTTGTGGGTCAAGCATGCTATTTTTAGGTGAATTCTGGCTTCCCATGGTAGCCAGTTCAATGCTTTTAGGTTGGGGAAGATGTGGGACCTTTTTTTTAACCCGTGATGAGCCTGGCTGCAGTGTTGATGGTGGCTCTTAGAGGTGCTGTTGTAGCTTTGGGGAGACCACAAAGAGACACTTCCGTATTCGATCTTGGCGATAACTAGAGCTTGAACTGCCGTCTTGAAGTCGTTTTTTGGTAGGAAGTGTTTAAGTTTCCTTAGAATATTAATCTGAAAATGTGCTCCTTTTGTTGCGTTGGCAATGTGTTTATGCATTTTGAGGTTGCCATCAAGGGTTATACCCAGAGATTTAGCTGAGTCAATGATTGTTGGTTGCACGTTGAATGCCGTGAGGTGTTTGAACCAATCCTGGAGGAGGGGAATTTTGGAGGGTGGAGCTATAAGTAGGAATTCAGTTTTGAGTGCGTTAAACTTGAGATGGTTCTCAGGGATCTATGACAGAATTTCCACAGACAGAATTTCGACCTACACAAATATCGGCGTAATTATATCGATAACAAAAATATCGACGCCCTATGTACAACATGGTAAGTACCAAAATATCGAAAAAATAATATCGATGTTAAAAATATCGTTGTCAAATATATCGATTTTTTGGGGATTTAAAATAACATAAAAAATACTGTAAATAATACTTATTAATTACTTAAACATATTTAAATATATGTAATAATGGTAAAAAAAAAAATAATACATATTTAATTAAAAAAATAATATTTAAAAATCATATATAATATATACTTACTTAACAATAATTACTATTCCCACTCCAGTGGGTGCAACAGTAGGGAAAACTGACCCTGAACCCTAAAAATCCCCCTTTACCCAAAAACCTAAAACTGACCCTGAACCCTAAAAATCCCCCTTTACCCAAAAACTGAAAACTGACCCTAAAGCCAAAAAATACCCCTTTACCCAAGAACTGAAAACTGACCCTGAACCCAAAAAATACCCCTTTACCCAAAAACTGAAAACTGACCCTGAACCCTAAAAATACCCCTTTACCCCAAAACTGAAAACTGACCCTGAACTCTAAAAATACCCCTTTACCCAAAACTGAAAACTGACCCTGAACCCTAAAAATACCCCTTTACCCAAAAACTAAAAACTGACCCTGAACCCTAAAAATACCCCTTTACCCAAAAACTGAAAACTGACCCTGAACCCAAAAAATACCCCTTTACCCAAAAACTGAAAACTGACCCTGAACCCTAAAAATACCCCTTTACCCAAAAACTGAAAACTGACCCTGAACCCTAAAAATACCCCTTTACCCAAAAACTGGAAACTGACCCTGAATCCTAAAAATACCCCTTTACCCAAAAACTGAAAACTGACCCTGAACCCTAAAAATCCCCCTTCACCCAAAAACTGAAAACTGACCCTGAACCCAAAAAATACCCCTTTACCCAAGAACTGAAAACTGACCCTGAACCCTAAAAATACTCCTTTACCCAAAATTAATTAATATTACAATTAAATTACTTCCCACCCTATTCCCCAATAAACCCACAACCCGCTCCAGTAGTAAAACATATAATTTAGTTAAAAATATACATAAATTATCAATTAATTAATCAATTAATCAATTAAAATAATTCATTGCCAATTAATATTTAATTGCAAAATAAATTAATCATTACAAAATAATTATTTAATTACAAATAAGTTACTTCCCACCCTATTCCCCTATAAACCCACAACCCGCTCCAGTAGTAAAACATATAATTTACTTAAAAATATACATAAATTATCAATTAATTAATCAATTAATTAATTAAAATGATTCATTGCCAATTAATATTTAATTGCAAAATAAATTAATCATTAAAAAAAAATTATTTAATTACAAATAAATTACTTCCCACCCTATTCCCCTAAAAACCCACAACCCGCTCTGGTAGTAAAACATATTATTTACTTTTATATATTTTTTATTTATAAAAACATATTAAACACATATTATAACAATTAATTTAAATACTTAACTAAAATTTCTAACACATATTAGTAAATCGAAATTACTAACATCGATATATATGCTATCGATATAAGTATTTTCGATATTACTTACCTTAGGGTCGATATTCTGTCCATCGATATTCTGGACATCGATATTCTGTCCCATCGATATTAGCAACTCGATATAAGTGTAAGTCGAAATTAAAAATTCGATATTTTGACTGTTTACCGGTTCTCAGTTAGCCATGTTTGGGTGTTCACCAATGTTTGATTGAGTAGTTTGACATCTTCAGGAGTATGAATCTTCAGATAGAGTTGTGTATCATCTGCGTACATGTGGAATTGGACGTTGGATGCTTGCAACAAGACAGTAAGAGGTTCTATGAATAGATTGAAAAGTGTAGGAGATAGAGCGGACCCTTGTGGGACTCCAAGAGTTACTGGTACTGGTTTGGAGAAGGAGTTATTGACCTTGGGTCCGGTTTTGAAGAAAGGAGGTAAACCAATTGAGCACTGACCCTGATAGACCCATTCTGAGGTTCAGTAGTTCAGTCAGGTTCTCATGTTTGACTGTGTCAAAGGCAGAGGAGAGATCTAGCAAGATGAGTAGGCATGATCCATTCTGGTGGAGTATTTGTAGCGCATCATCGATAATGTGAGTCATGGCAGTTTCGGTGCTATGCCCTGCTCTAAAGCCAGATTGGTGATTGTCAAGGAGGTTGAAGAGGTCAATATGTTTTGTCAATTGTTGGTGGATGCATTTTTCCAAGAGTTTGGCTAGGGTAGGGCTGTTCGAAATAGGTCGATAGTTAAGATCCATCGGGTCAGCTGTGTTTTTTTTTCGAATGGGTGTGACTTGCCCTATTTTGAGGACGTCAGGGATGCACCCTTGATGTAGAGAGCTGTGGATGATCCTGGTCCAGAGCGGCAGGATCAGAGGGGTTAGATCTTTAACTGTGTTAGCAGGGAGAGGATCGGTGCGATGGTTGGCTGGCTTGAGGGTGCTCAGAATCTTGCCTACAGCTTCTTCAATGTATGAGTCGAAGGAAGACCAGGCTGCATAATTTTTTAGTTGAAGTTTTGAGGTTGCTTGTTGTGGCGGAGTTAGAGAAGAGGGAGGTATTGTTATAGGAAGGTAAGACTGTAGGACTGTGAGGTCATTCAGAAGATCCATCTTGATGTTTTCTGTTTTGGTGTTAAAGAAAGCAGAGAATTCTTCACAAGTGGGTTGGGTGCCTGAGGTATCTTGTAGTTGTTTAGGTTCATCTCTAGATTGTGATTTGATTAATTCAAACAATTTTTTGGGTCTATTTCTTGCCTGGTCTAGTTGGTGAGAGAAAAATTCGGCTTTAGTGCGTTTGATCTTTCTGCAATAGTCTTTTCTCTTCCTTCTTAGCGTTTTCAGGTGTTTAGCAGAAGGGAGTGATCTCCAGAGCCGTTCTGAGGCTCTAAGAGAGCGCCTGTCATCGTTCAGCAGGTCATTGAACCAGGGTTTAAAGTTTTTGGAAGGAACTCTCTTTAGTTGTAGAGGAGGGGCTTCATTGATAACCGTAGTCATGGTGTTAAGATAATGATTGGTGAGGTCATTGATGGAGGAGAAGTCCTCCGGAGGCAGAAGTAGTTTATGTGAGTGAATGGGCAAGGTGTTGGGCTTGAGTTTTTTCAAGTCTCTTTTCCAAATTTTTGGTTTAGCAGATTGGGCTGCGTTAAGTTTCACTGTTTCCCTGATGAAGAAAGTAATGATGTGGTGGTCTGACCAATCACAGGGGAGGATTGAATCAAGCTGGATGTATTGTATAGCTTTTGTGATTATAGGCACAGGCTGTTTAAACAAGTTCTGTTAGATACACTATAATATGTAGCAAAATACACTCAACCAAAATATACATCATTACTCATATAAATCATATCCTAAGAGTTAGTTGGTACAAGGGATTAGTACTTCACACTACACTGCAATAGGGGTTATCATGTATTGCATGAGTGCAACATCGCATGCTGTGTTACAGGTAATAGTAGGAAAAAACCATACAATGTGGCAAGAGCACACCAGGGGCCTTATTACACAAAGTGCCCCGGGGGCGCAAGCGGCATTTGCACCCTCTCTGCGCATCCGAGTCACTTTAGTATTACAAAAGAGGCTGCAAATGTTTCTGCCGCCCCTTCTGTAAAACACATAGCACTGGTGCATTTATAGATCTATCATCAGAGGGTGTTCCCTAATTTGCATGGGGGCATGACCCCATCCAAAGGAGGGAGTCTCTTTGCCTCTACGCCGTACTACAGACCCGGGCGTAAAGGCATAGAAGCACTCAGGAGGTGTACTGAGAGTGCTCCACAAAAAGGCAGCACACAGTCAGTACACCCCTTGATGGCAGAACTCTGGAGGGGGTAAAGGGGGCTCTACAGACCCCCCCAGACATCCCCTTATAGGTGGGTGCAGTCACTCACTATAGCCACCTGCATACAGCTCTCTATCCCCTCGTAAAAGTGTAGCTGCTTTAAAGGTGCTCTGTATTTCACTTGAAAGCGCTGCCCTAGGGGCAGCTACCTTGGAGGCAGTGCCTTCATCCTAATATGGCACACTTTCCTTGTTTGCGCAGGGCACCCCTTTTGAAAATTGCGCCATGGCACAAACAAAGACAAGGCACCATATTTGTATTACGGCCCCTGATTGACTGGCAATTCTGAAAAATCCTAAATTATATCAACAATAGGAGTTAGATTAATCTGTGGGAAAACAACCTGGAAAGACTGATGTATGTTTCCTGGAACAGGTGGGTTTTTGGGGCTATGTAACATCCCTGTGGAATCCCTGAATGAATTGCTTCTTCCTGTGGCATCGTCCATGCTTGATCTTTTTTGGACGTGATAGAGCCGCAGGCTACAAACCTACAATGGTTATCTGTTTTTGATACAATAGGTGTTGCGCGCCTGATACAGGCACACCACTTTAGAGTAATCAATTTTGCAGTCGGTGGCTCCCAGGCAAGTCATTTTATTTTATTTTGTATTCCTCTCCGCTTCCTTCCCGCCGACCACCCCCACTAAATGGCAGCCACTACTGCTGCTTCCTAACAAATCTTTGTTCAACTGGAAGGAAACCAAATTCACAGTCCCATGACATCCTTGGTTCAAAACGTTTCCGTCTTATACCGGTGGGCTTGGGTTACATCATGGTTGTCATAAGATAGCAATTTTTTCAGTCCTGAATGGGTCTTATCAACCTAAGGCTTCATTCTCTATGGGCTTTTATAGCTATCACTAGGGTAGACACTCCTTACCAAGTGGGCCTCTCAGACCTACTACAGTAAGCTCTGTAGGCATGTACAAATATTGCTAGGATAGTAGCTAGTGTTCCCTAACTGGGTAGCATTTCTACTACTGTAGGTGCTGTATGAATGACCATATTTGACCTCTTCTGTAAGAAAGTACATAATGCATAGCTGCTTACAAAAAACATAAATACCCAACTAAATGGCATTGTTTGTGACAATAGCATTGCAAACCAATGTCCTTATGCATGACAAAGTTAGTGCTATTATGAGGATGATTTTATATAAATGTGTAGAGCACAAACTGCATGCAGATTGTCACATCCAGCATTACAATCACGGGATAAAGAGCCTGACGGTCAGTGACCCCTTTGCGGGAATATCATGACAATTTACATTTCCTTTAGTCAATAATTTCCATTCACAAACAAGGGATGTGCTGAAGGAGAATCCCCTTGGCGAAACGACTTGCTTAAAGCATATCAGACCTTCATCCTTCAACATTTATTTTAAGAAGCAGCAACTTGATGTCCATTTAAAGCACATGTCCTGTGTTTAAAAAAAAAAAAATTGGTTTCATCTGGACCAATTTCTACTTCCCCAATGGCTCTGGCACGATTTACAAAGGGGAGAGTGTACCCTTTGCGAATTAGATACCACCCCAACTCAGGGTTTCGTAATTCATCATACCTCTTTCATGATCCTGCCTATTTACATTGCAGAAAGAATAGCAAATGCCAATTTGAGTTTGCAGATACTCTGATTATGGGCCAGATATAGAAAAGATTGAATTCACCAGAAATAGTCTCACTGAATTTTTGTGAATCCAGTTACATTTTGCAAACTGACCTATGCATAAATAGGCGAGTTTGCAAGATTCCTGTATAAAGTGGCTCAAAATCTAACCTACCTCATTAATAATAATGACATAGGTTACAAATTGTGACTCAGCCTAGCTGGTAGCACTCCAAAAACCCAATGTAGGAGCTGGTATACGTTTACAGACTCCTAAAACCTGATTAATAGATAGGGAAAACCCAGTTTGCTTTTGCAAATCCAGCTAATTTGCAAATTTGACATCACAAAATAGGTCAGTCTGGCGCTTTGCGAATCAGAAGGAGTGTTTGACAGCAATAGAGATTTGTACATCTGGAAAATAGTTTCTGATTTAAGGTTTTGGAGACTTCTTGACAACTGTGTGATACACAGTGTAACAATTGTAATTTACTATACACAACAACATTCCTAATATAGAAAACATCCCTTTTATGAAGTTTGAACAACAGTCTGTAATATTCGTACATTTAATTAGTGACACAAAAACAAATGCATACCAACCATGTAATAAAAGCATAATAGTTTGTAAATGTTGTGCATGATAACCTGCAACTCCTCATATAGATTAGCATACTGTTTGTCTACAAGTCTCTTCAGTACTTTAGGTATTAGCCCTACACAATATCCATACTATGCCATATTTTCTGTTCCTACCAACCTTCGATCTATCTCAAAACCTAAAACCAGGACCAACGTACCCCTTTGCATTACTCATCTTATCAGAGAACATTTAGTAGTTTACATTTCTGGTGCTCTATATAGTAAACGTGTGCAAAAGGTTTGCATGTTCAAATGACTCACTTCTGGCGCTCCGCTATAGGAAAATTATTCTTGGTGCTATGTATTTCTAGTATGCAGTGTAGCCAGACTGCTTGAGTGGCAAACTATATTAGCGCTAGTGCAATGTTGAATTGTACTAATGGCTAGTTTGAATAGGCTATTCCACATTATCATTGTATTTTAGGTTGCAATAGGTTGAATGCTAAATTAAAGCTGAGAAAGTAAAATTGGGGGTCGCTTACGACCTAGGCTTTTAAAGATTGTGCACATTTTCTTTCTTTTTCCTCTCAATGTGGCTGGCATTTACGTTTAAAGATAATGTGCATGATTATAAAAAAATTAGAATATTTTCGTTATTTGAACAGTTTATGAAACCAGTTAGATTTTAACTAGGTGGTTTCTGTGCATTACAATAATTTCAAACGCTGTGGACTGCAATATAACTGCGACTTTTACCGGAGCAGTAATATGAGTTAAAGCATCTTATCTATATTTATTACAAACTGAAGGAGTCACTATGTATTAAAACTATATTTGTATTACACACAGTAGCAAAATGTATATTTAATAATAAAACAAATTGTAAGGCCGTATACATGTAAATGATTTAACTTCAGCCCGCATTTCCTACAGGGTGTATACACCTGCCAGACTTCACTCTGAAATTCACTTTACGCTGCTGCTTCGTAGAGGCCAAAGACACAGCGCCTCTTAAAGTCCTGCTAATGATGGGAGATTCTGGTCGGGCTTGGGGGATGGAGCAGCTGCTCGGCAACTATAGATATGTTAATGAAATTCTTTAACTCGTGTTTAGTGCTACTGTTGAAGGAAGGGTGTGCCTGGCAGCCTAGCCCAGGTGAAGAGAGGCGCTAGTTACCGCATTGTTAAGTGTAGCTGTCCCATGCTGTGACTGGGGCGATCAGTCATCCTGGAGTCACTTTCAAATCAATTGCGCTTTCAAGAAAACCTACCATTTTAAAAGTCCCAAACTCCAAGGAAGCTCTGCCCATTGCAAGAACATACCTGGTATGTGTAAGCTAAATTAACCATATTTATTTCTGCAGTATATTTCCCGTAAGGGATTAGAACATCTCAACAGTAAATGCTAAAAATAATTCCGGTTTATTTACAGTTGATGTGTAGAATTGATTTACAGAATAATTAACGGCTCCTCAAGAAGGGATTCCATTTTACTTGTAGGACTTTATATCATAGCTTCCCACATGCAACAAATCCTGCATTGTAAAGAGGGGAATACCCCTAGGAAGTGAGGAAGCATCATTTTATAGCATTTCATTAACAAAATGACAGAGCATTAAAACAGTCAGCCCATTTCACCAGTTCAAAATAGTGTGGACTGGACCCTGTTGCAGGCTTATAGGTTTATGGAAACCCACTGAACTGGTCACAAGAATATTTTAGTTAATTTGACTTGTGTCCTGAAACTGAATATCGACATCTATTTCTGTCTATTTTAGAAGCTGATAATCTAACTGAAATAGTGCAGTGTTTTTGATTTTTTTTTAAACCAGTAAGCTGTACTTGGTTCTCTCTTATAGTGCATAACACCGAGGAGCTCTGCACCTAAAATTACTTTAGCATATGGTACTGGTAACTAACTACCAATATGGTTTTCCCACACAAATAATAACGGAGGCCCTGACATTAAGTATTTCTGAAGTAAGCCTATTTGATTACATTACAGTTTGCATTGTTAGACATTTTAGGAAAACAATTATTAAACCGCTCCATTTGCCAAAATGCCTTTATTCCCTTTGTCAAAATGGTTCAGTGAGTTAAACGCTAGATGCTGAAAAGTGCGCCAATCTGTAGGTCGTGTTGGAATCCCAATAAAACCTACTCAACCTTCCGTTTTCTACAGTTTTTAAACTGACCACGATTAAGGTTGGTAATAGTAACACCCGTTATTTTGCAGAAAGAGTAGTTACTATTATGGTGCTTCTTTCATTGTTGGGTAAAAGGCACAAATTAGCTATGCAGCATCATTTTTACCTGAATTACAAAACTGGTATAAAAAGAATGTTTGCTCGCCCTTGCCCTCCACGGATTACCATTCAGGTGTAAACTGGGTCCACTGGCATTTTGTGCATGATTATACCACCTGTTTTTGCAGATTGGAACATGGCACATAAATGGTGAAGTACAAAAACTGATTGCGCGCACACTAACTTGTAAATCTGGTGTAAAAACACACCACCCATCCAATTTATATGTTTTGTGTACCAGAGTGTTTTTGCACTCGCTGCTTAGAATGAGATATTAATGTTAGCTATTATGTTCCAAATTCTCTCACTGTCAACATGCGTAGAGCAATTGTGATTTAGCTCTGGATGTGAAAGCTTCTCAGGTCATACTAATGTCTGGATTAGTTATGAGTAATTTACCAGTCCTCATCCTCTCTTTTACGTCCACATTCTGATCCTAGAAGAATTACTGTGCGCTAATTTCCCTTTAGGAACCATTCAAAAGCACACATCTGGCCTCATTCTCACTGTTATGTCTGTGAGGGTATACTAGTTGGTGTCTCCCTTGAGCAAATAAGGATTGCAAATCCCCCCCCCCCCCCCCGAATGGTAAATAACATGCAGATCATATATTTTCAGCACCAGTTCTGCATGTTTTCTCCCTTCTGGCACAAAAAAATGGGCCTAAATTCCCATACATTTACCGCCTGCTTACAACAGCTGGTAGACGTTATGAGGGTTTTTATTTTCTTGGTCGCCGGGGGTAAACATCCTTTACAATGACTGTGTTACAACGCATGTCATTACCCCGCATTTTTTACTCCGCAAAATCTTTTACAACGCAGGGCTTTACAACGCAAACCATTACAACACTCTGGTGGAGTTAAAATAGTAAATTATGTTGTAAAGGACAATGCATTGTAAAGGATTGCGTTGTAAATTCCTGTGTTGTAAAAGATTTTGTGGAGTAAAAAATGTGTGGTAATGGCCAGCATTGTAAATGTGTGCGGGGTAAAGTGTCATATTCGGTAGAAGGTTCAGGAGTGGCTGGAAGGCACAGTTTCCTCATCTTCAGCTGGGAAAAGCATTTTCCTTCCCATGCTGAAGTATGAGTGTGGACAGTGTCTGAGCACAGCAGCCTCCCTCAGCCCCTGATGCTCCCAGGAAGTCTTCACATCCTGTGTCTCTTGGCTTAGAAAAATCAGCTCAGATGTTTGAGGACCCGATAACTCAGGGCTGTTGTTGGTCAGACCAATATTCCGCCATGGATACCACTCCAGACAGCTCCAAAGGAGGTTCTTGGTGATTTTTTCCAGGGGGCAAACTTATTGCACAAATATGAATTTTTCTTCTCAGAATAAGAATAAGAAATAATGTGTGGAATCTGGGTTATGACATTAGATTTCCACACATTTTTCCTCTTCATGACCAGCTTCAAAATATAAATTTTGGCAGGTACTACCTAGAAAAATTCAAGCATGGAAAAAGCTTTACTCCACTCTCCCAAACTTTAATCCACTCTACTCTATGCCACTCCACCCTGTGCCATGCCACTCTAATCCCTCCACCCTGTGCCATGCCACTCTATGCCACTCCACCCTGTGCCATGCCACTCTATGCCACTCCACCCTGTGCCATGCCACGCCACCCTGTGCCATGCCACGCCACTCTACGCCACGCCACTCCACTCCACGCCACTCCACTCCATGCCACTCCACGCCACTCCACTCCACGCCACTCTACTCCACTCCACGCCACTCTACTCTACTCCACGCCACGCCACTCTACTCCACGCCACTCCACGGCACTCCACTCCACGGCACTCCACTCCACTCCACGGCACTCCACTCCACTCCACGGCACTCCACTCCACTCCACGGCACTCCACTCCACGGCACTCCACTCCACTCCACGTCACTCCACTCCACTCCACGGCACTCCACCACTCCACGGCACTCCACTCCATGGCACTCCACTCCACGGCACTCCACTCCACGGCACGGCACTCCACTCCACTCCACTCCACTCCACTCCATGGCACTCCACTCCACGGCACTCCACTCCACGGCACTCCACTCCACGGCACTCCACGGCACTCCACTCCACTTTACAATATTCTACTCCACAAAACTATGCCCCTTCATTCTTTGGTCCTCTACTTCACTTCACTCTACTTCACTCTATGCCAATCGACTCCACTCTGACATTTTACGAGCCTCCACTCTGACACTCCACTCTACAACACCCTATTCCACTCCACTCTAGGCTACTTTAACCCACTTAAAGCTATGCCACTCCACACAATGCCACTCCACGCCGGATGTATGTCGTTACAACTCATGCTTTTACAACGTTTACCTTTACAGCGCATTTTTTACACCGCAACATCCATTACAACGCATTCCATTACAACGCATGCCATTACACTCGAATTCTTTGAAACTACCTTTACAACACATTCCACTACAAAGCATACTACATTTACAACGCATACCATTACAACACATACCATTACATTGCATGTATGGTAAGTATTGGATAGTGTAGGGGTAAAAATTACTATTCTAACTCCAGGGGGTGCAGCAGTAGGGTAAGTGTTGGATAGTGTAGGGGTGAAAATTACTATTCTAACTCCAGAGGTTGCAACAGTAGGGTAAGTGTTGGATAGTGTAGGTATGCGTTGTAATGGTATGCGTTGTAATGACTTCGTTGTAATGACATGCGTTGTAGTGGTATGCGTTGTAGTGGCATGCGTTGTAATGGTTGCGTTGTAATGGTATGCATTGTAATGGATGTTGCGTTGTAAAAGTTTTGTTGTAAAGGTACTGCGTTGTAAAAGTTGCGTTGTAAGTGTTGTTCCCCCTCCACGCCACTCAACTCCAATCTACGCCACTCCACTTTACCCCACTCTGCTCCACAACACTATGCCATTTCACTCTTTTCCACTCTGTGTCAATCCACTCTACTTCACTCCACTCCACTTTACTCTATGCCACTCCACACCACTCTATGACATTCTACAAGCCTCCACTCTATGACACTCCACTCTACAACACAATTCCGCTCCACTCCATGCCCATCCACTCTATGCTCTTCCACTCTACGACCCTCCCCTCTAAGACCCTCCATTCTATGACCCTCCATTCTACGACCCTCTCCTCTTTGACCCTCCCCTCTAAGACCCTCCCCTCTAAGACCCTCCCCTCTTTGACCCTCCCCTCTTCGACCCTCCCCTCTTCGACCCTCCCCTCTTCGATCCTCCCCACTATGACCCACCCTCCCCTCTACGGCCCTCCACTCTACAATCCTCCATGATACACCATGTTACTCTACACCACTACACTCAAGGACACTCTATGCCCCTCTGCTTTATGACACTCCTCTCTATGCCACTCCAAACCGTTCTGCGCCACTCTATGCCACTCTACACCATTCTACACCACTCTACTCAGCTCTACACCACTAAACTCCTCTGCACTCTACTCTTCTATACCCCACTCTACGACACTCCACTCTACGACACTCCTCTCCATGCCACTCCTCACCACTCTGCGCCACTCTATGCCACTCTACGACATTCTACACCACTCTACTCAGCTCAACAGCACTAAACTCCTCTGTACTCTACTCCTCTCTACCCCACTCCACGACACTCCACGACACAACACTCCACGACACTCATCATATACTAGGGATTTATATGTAAGTTAACTTATGTCATTTGGGGGTAAACCTATTAAACATATACTTTTAAGGGTTCAAGCAAATGCACTGAGGCCTAGTAAACAGAGCCCATGGCAACCCACACTTTGGGCTTTTTGGCAGATGTGCTTTGTGTGCCTGGGACTCTATCAAGTGTAAATAAATGCTTGCGCTCTGGGCTTTTCTTCCCCTCTGCCCTCCAGTGGCTGCTAAATGCACGGTCTGATGGAGGCCGGGTCCCATTAGATGCTATCGGTGTTTACTTGGTTACAAAATGAGAAGCACAATTCCCAGATAAGGGGGATATCGCCTCAATGATCCCAAGATAAGAACTGTTGTCAGCAGCCCTGTAGGGACCACTTCTGCAGTCACAGGTAAAATGTGATAGGTTGAAGCAAGACAGGGGCCTTTGCAGCAAATCACCAGCAGTCTGGAGCAATGGGCCATCTTCAGGTCTGTGGGGCTCACTCTAAGCTGCACCACCACTCAACGGGGTTGAACGGCATACCATATTTCACCCTCCCTGATACCCCAACTGCTTCTCATTCATCAATCCATCGATGAAAAGCCTGATGTTCGCATAGCGTCGGCATCCCTAGAACACCGTTTGTGACACTGCCTTGTTAGACTGCATTTTGAAAAGACAAAAGGTTGGAGCCACTTCGAGCCGAAAGTAATTTATTACTACTGCTATATAGGGATGTATGTTGGGACGTTTTCTGTATGTGAAAAACTACTTATATGATTATTCCCTGACTCTGAAAGAAGAGGTAAGTTAAAAAAGGGTGCATTGAAATGTCACCCATTGTAATTACCAGTGAATAAGATTCACTCAAACATCCCATGTATCACTTTTTGTGCTGTTCAACTTGGAGGCTAGACCAGTTTTCAAAAGTATAAAATTATATTATGCCCCTTGGTACGATATGGCCTTGCGATACTTTTATGGATTTGTGAAGAAAGAGGAAGGATAGCAACTATTGCATTCGGAGAAGGTGGCTTGTATCTGCATGATTTACAGAAAACAAAATTGGAGCAGGATTGAACAGGCGCCCCCCACGCCTAGGGCAGGGTTGCCCTTAGTAGCACCATGGGGCTGAGCCTCCTCCGGGGCCCCTGGACAAGGAAGGGGTTGGCTGGCTGCGGTGATGTCATTGTGAGGCACGGAGAAATGAAACCTAACAGAAACTAAACTTAGCAGGTATTTAACGGTATGCCCTGGGGGGTTTTGTTCTCTTTGTCCCCTCGGACTACAGCCTGGCCACAGGAGCGTCGTTGACCACCCACCCACCCGACAGAAAAGCAAGGCTGCATGGTGGCGGAGTGCTGGCAGTTAACAACAAAGAGGGATGCACAACAATGGAGGTGCAGCCATTCGATGGACCCCAGGTGGGGTAGATTCCACGTGTGCACTGAGTCGGCTGGGAGGAGGGACAGACCTGCCGGTAGTCTTAGACTCTACTGCCCTAATCCACAACATATGGTCTAACTAGAATCTTGGGGAGGCTGCCTGTTTTCAGGTACCCCGGTGGGCCGGTGTGGTATGGGGTGCCCTGGATGTCAAGTAGTGCATCTGTTGGCTGTAGCGCGCTGGGGCCTGTCAGCATAATGTGCGCAGCAGAGTGGAACATGGGTGGCCGAGACGGCTAAGTTCAAATGTACGGCCAAGTTCTAGTGTACGCCCAAGGTAAAGAGTTAAAGTATAAAGTTCAAATGTACTGCCAAGTTGTTCTAGTATATCGCCGAGTTAAAATTAAAGTGTAATGTTGGCTTAATTCCCCTACTGCCGTTGACATGTTGATGCAACTAAAGTGTGATGCTGTGAATAATTCTTATGTATCCAGGAAGGATACTTTCTTTGGTAATGGTCTGTGGAAAATGACTTGGTTTGATGTAAATAAAAGTCTATGCCGAGGACAGCATGCTTTGATTCTGAGTATTCTTGGGTGTAGCGGGCTGAAAGGTCATGGAATTTGGGGAGGAGGGAATGTCACATTGTGCGCATACTATGCAAATGCTTGTTTTTAAGGCTTCCGTATAGTTGGGATCTGGTTGGTCCCGTGAGAGCACGGGGAAGGAAGTGGTCCAGTCTGTAAGCTTGGATAGCTTCTGCAACCATGCTGGTCCGTTAGTTCTTGATCTGCTGAATGCCTCACCTGGTTTTAAGTGTGGCTGAAGGTGGCATGCAGCTCTATGCCACCTGGCACATTCTCCCACTGAGCTATCTTTCTAGTTTGTGAGAAATGGCACTTTTAATGCAGTTCTAAGCCATGCATGCTTCCCCCCATGTGAGGTTGGTGCTGCCGAGGCCATATGCTGTGAAAATGTAGAGACATAATTTACGCCTATAGGGTACGGTGTTCAGATTTCCAGATGTATCGCCTCAACAGGGGGTCATAAGTGCTATATGAATAAAAAGAAGACAATAAGGACTCCAGAACGGACCAGCTGACCATTTATGCTTAGTGAACAGTTTTTGTTTACTCTACCCATCAAGTCATAACCATAGCTTGGGGGTGTGGTCTGGCGCACGGCGAGATGGCTGCGCTGTAGTGCTGCTCCGCCGGCCGACTATAATATCCTGCATTATCCTGCTTTCTGAGCGCTCACTGTCTCTGCCTACGTAGCAAAATCTGCGGCCGCTGTGAAGTGCTACAGAAATCTGTCATCCAGAGCGAGACAGACGACTGCTGTGCCCTACATCAAGAGCGTCGACTCTCTACCGGGCAGGCGCCGGTGTTCCAACACACGTGGCACAGTCGGCCCAAGTCAGCGCTGGCCCCGCACGATCCTTGATCTACCGCTCTGTGCCGGCCGAACAGCCTGCGTGATGGGCGCTGAGGGCTCCGCCAAGTTCTGAGGGGGTGTTGATGAGGCCCAGAGATGAGTGCCCGCGGCAGTGGCTGCGATCGCGGGGCACTGGGAATACGCAAGCCCCCGGCCTGTATAGCTCCGGTAGGCCCCTACAGGCCGCGGCACGTTTCTACCTGCAAAGACTGGATGCGGTGGTCCCCCGGAAGGTGCAGGGAGTACACAGATGGTGCCCTGTCTGGACGCTGATTTTTGCCTGGGGATTCTGGTCTGTGGGGGTACAACAGAGAGCGGGGGGAACATGGTGGGCCCTCTCCCACATCAATGCGACCTCCTTACACCCTGGTGGATGTTGTTCTCTGGTGAACCAGGGGTTGGACTTATGTGATAGCCTTGGGGAAGAGGCCAGAATCAGTGCTCATTTTACCCGCCCCATCTTCAATCTGGTATCCCTTGAGCCTGTGCACGCTACCTCCATATTCCCGTGTTGGGGCGCTCATTGAACACGATGCCATTTTCCTAGTGACGCGCAAGAATTGGCGGACTTCTTGGAGCGCGCCATCCATGACCCGGGAGACACTTGTGACTTATTTCTCCTGCTGATTGTGCACAGTTGCAGGGGAACACATCATCTACTCTAGCAGTCATACCCCTTAATTACAAATACACAGTGGCAAGTTGCGATTATTGAGCTGGAGTCTGCTGCGCAAGCCCCGTCTGCCATAGAGAAAACATTAACCGCCATTCAGGCCAGCTTGCAATCTATAGATGGAAAGCTAGAAGCCCTTAACGGGAGAATGGATCACATGTCATCGAAACTGGACAAGCAAGCAGCGCGACTCGGCGAAGCTGAACAACGTATTTTGGACGTCGAAGATGGTCTACAACAAGTCGCAGCCAAAACCAACGACATCACTCAACTCCTGGCGGTAATCCAAGCCAAAAATGAGCCCATTGAAGTGCGCTCAAGGCATAATAATGTGCACGTTTTAGGTTTGCCAGAATCTACAAATGTGGGGCGCCTGGAAGACTTCATGGAAACTATGATTAGAGAGATATGTGTGGCCGAGTGTCTCTCCTCCATGTTCGCCATTGAACTGCATCCACAGATCTCAGGCGCCGCGCCCAAAGCCCGGCGTTCCTCCCAGGCCTATTATTGCCAGGTTTTTTAACTTTAGAGACCGCAACACTATACTGCGTCTCACCTGTCAGAAAGGCATTATGACCTACCAGGGCAACGTCCTATCCTTTTTTCCGGATTTCACAGTTACAGTACAAGCAGCATGAAAAGAATTTGTAGGCGTTAAAAAAACTCCTTATGAAAGAGTAAATCCCATATGCCATGCTATATCCTGCCCGACTTCTCATTGGAACGGATCACGAACCAGAGATGTTCTCGAACCAGAAACTGGCCATAGACCACACCAAGCTATTACGCAGGAATCAACGCTCTTCTACTCAGACATCCAACATTGATGACTGAATGTTGCTTCCTCTATTGTCTTAACATGTATCCTTTTTTTAACCTGATACCTTACTGTCACACGGCCGGTATATTTACTGATTATCTATCACAATCCCTCCGATGTAGGCCCACTTATGTATTATTGACTCCTGTTCGGCATGCCATCTATATGTGTGCCTTTTTCATGCACGCATAGTGAGTAGCACGTATCACTTATGTCTCAGGACAATGTCTAACTGTGTGCAGACACCATATTGTTTAACTTCTCATTGCACAAATACACAGGGTAACAATGAGTATTACTATGTTCCGTAGACACAATTTGATGTCGCTCCTCATGATAAGAGAGCTGCAGAGGCCGATACGTACATACTTACTGTTGTATTATAATGGGTTGTCAGACGGAAGCGCGAACACTCCTCAGGTGGCCCCTCCCTACACAGTCGGCGAGTGGTTGTAGCCTCTACGTCCCCTGTTGGGTGTACCCCACTACGCCTGTTTTGTTCTCAAGTTTAGTTATGGCACTGGGAAATGCCTTTGGCAAGATTGGGTTGCTAAAGTGGGTGGGGGAGGGGGTTGGATTCAATTTTAGGAGGCTGCAAATGATGTGATCGGAAATGTAGACATGATGACAAGTCAAATATTGTCCTCTAGTGAGTGCAGTTCAATACACACAATTCGTATGTTCAGATCATTCCACATGGATAATGGGAGAGGATTACAGATGTATGACATGGAATATACGTGGGCTCAATTCTCCGAAAAAGATACGGAATGTATTATCCTACTTAGACCGACACAATTGTCAGGAAACTCATCTGAACAAACACACCGATTCCAAAATTCCTCATAGGTGGGCTGGATTCAAGCTGGCGTCTTCTTATTCCAACTATGCTAGGGGTGTCCTTATTTTGATCAAGAAGGGTGTCCCGTTTCGGCCTACACGCACTCATACGGACTCAGAAGGCCGCTGCGCATTGGTACAAGGCAAGCTGGGTATGACCAACCTCACAATTATTAATATGTATGGGCCAGTGATCGATGACCCCACACCTTTTCTACAAATGCTAGCTACGCTACCTACATGGCCCGAGACAGTGATAATATGGGGAGGAGATTTAAACATGCACCTTGACCCACAGGTTGACAAATCCAACCCGACAGGGGCTCGCACACCTAAAGTTGCCCAATGCATTTGTGAAGCCATGACAGAATTAGGCCTAGTGGTTGTCTGGCGATTACGAAATGATCAAACGAAGGCAGGCACACATATTACACCTGCCCACAACAGTTGGTCCAGGTTGGACTATTGGCTGCTCAACGAGGACGCAAACAACTGGGTTACTCAAGTACACAACTTATCCCGGACTCTGTCAGACCATAACCCTGTGTTCCTGCAGTTGCGTATTCCCACTAACCCTCACTGCCCCTTCACATGGCGCTTCCATGCTGAAGCATTACTGGATCCCGTATATAATGAAACTATTAGGACTGTCATACTTCACTATTTCACAGAAAATACAGGGACGGTGGATCGTCAGGCATCCCTCTGGGAAGCTTCATGGTGACAATAAGGGGGGTCTGTATTAGTGAGACATCTGGCATTTTGAAAGACATAAGAGGACGACTCTCCAAAACTGAGACAGCACTAGACGGATTGGAGAAAGAGTTGTGGGCGTCCCCTTCTAACGCTTTACTTGGCCGCATACGCGAGCTTCTTGCAGAAAATGACGAACTAGCTGCAAAGGAGGTGAGATATAGGGGGAGAAGACACATAGCCAGGGCATACGGGGAAGGTGGCAGACCGGACAAGATACTTGCCATGAAATTGGTATTTCGCGGGAATCACAATCAGATTGATAAGCTAGTTGACAGCAATGGGTCAGAGCATTTCACCCCACAAGTCATAGTGGAACAATTTAGGGACTATTACAAGGCATTTTATACCTCACAGGACATCGTGGATGAAGACACCATTGCGGACTACCTATGACATAGCCTGTGCGTGGTTATCGGACGTCCATAGAGAATATTTATCTTTGCCCATAGACTAAGCAGAAGTCAAGGATGCTATCAGTTCAGCGCGGGGACATTCAGTTCAGCGCGGGGACACGCATTCTGCGTAACCAGGCGCTCTATAAATGCCCCTTAATAATAATAATCTCATCTCTCCCTAATGGCAAGGCCCCAGGGTGGTCTGACGGCAGAGTTTTACAAAACGTACTCGGACCTTCTGGTGCCCCATCTATTGGAAATGTACGCTGAGGCGCATGATTCCGGCTGCCTCCCCCCTTCACTATGGCAAGCTCTGATCATCACCCTCCTTAATAAAGATAAACCACCTGCCTCATGTGAATGTGAATCTTACCGCCCCCTTTCTCTGATCAACCTGGAGAGATCCACCTCCCATAACGTACGTACCATCTTCTCTATGTTCCACTTACTCAACCCTGGCCTACCAGCGGCCACCATCATGCTTGATGCGGCTAAAGCATTTGACTCCATAGAGTGGAGCTACATGTTTCATATTTTACGCAAAATTGGGTTCTCTAATGTCATAATACAGTAGATTCAGATCTTATACACCGATGTGCCAGCCAGGGTACGCGTGAGTGGTACCACCTCTACACCATTCCAGATAAAGAGTGGCACCAGACTGGGCTGTCCCTTATCCCCTCTCCTCTTTGCAATCGTGCTCGAGCCACTTGCTTGCAAGAATCAGCAATGTCATAAGGCGACCACACTTAATTTTACACACCGACCGGTTGGCATCTCCATGTATGCAGACAACATGGTCCTGTTTATTAGGGATCCCCAGCAACACCTCTCCCCTGTTCGTCGAGGGTCTATAACATTCGGTCTGCTTTCTGGACTTTCAATTAACTGGGAGAAATCGGTCATTATACCGTTAACAACAATCACATCCCAACCTCACCTCGAATACCCTTTCGTTTGGACGGAGGACCCAGTTAAGTATCTGGGTGTCTAGGTGCATCGTGATCCCGAAGTGGTAATCAGGGAGAATTATGGGTGGGCCTATGAAAAGCTAGAACACCAGGTAAGCCGATGGCTGCACCTGCCCCTGCCTTTGGCTGACCCTATTGCAGTGGTAAAAATGGTCATACTTCCCCGCTTTTTATATCTTTTTAGCACCATACCGGTAAAACTGACCCAGCATTTTTTTTAAAACAATAAAAACCCAACTCCTAAGGCTTATATGGGGCACAGGGCCGCCTAGATTTGGCTGGCACACGCTTGCACTACCCTATGACAAAGGAGGATTTACTGCACCAGATTTTTATGTGTATTATTTATGTGCTCAGGCCCAATATGCATACTTTTGGTACAGGCCTCACAACTTTACTCCACACGTAGCAGTGGAAGATGGAGATGCCCACCCAACCCCACTTAGTAGTATGCTAACACATGTGAATAGAAATACGCCGAAGGTAGAAGTCAATACGGTCGATACGACCATAGCACCCTGGCAGGCGATTGGTAGGCGAGCACACAAATTACCGATATATGCACCAGCTCTTCCCCTGGCGCACCATACCGCCTTGTCTGTCACTCAGGAGGTTGGCCCTTTAAAATCATTGAATTTAGGTGGGATTACTCAAATGTGCGACCTATACCCTAACGGACAATACCTAGAAAGCAGCGATTTGGAATACATACAAAACCCCACCCCACTGTTTCAATATACCTGTTTTCGCCTTAAACGGGCCATTCGAGATAACTAGCCTGATTTCCCAGCTGTGCCCCCAACACTCACATCTTTGAAACTGCATCTGGTACTTCCCACCAAGATGAAACTAGTCACCAGATTATATAGGGCCGTGCAGGAGGAGACAGTGCAAGGGCCTGATAAAAGCCTTGCTAGATGGAATGAGATTCTAGACTCGTAGATCACCGAAGTTGAATGGGAATGGATATGTTGGCTGACTGGCCGCCTCACACCCAATGGGAATTTACGAATCATTCATTTCAAGTTCCTCCACCAGATCAATTATACCCCTTCCAAATTGCACAGAATGGGTTTAAAGGATCAGACCAATGCAAATGTTGTAAGCAATCGTAAGCAGATTTCCTACAAGCCGTAACCCGGTCTTCACAATCTGGGAAGGGGTGCTCGAGCGGCTCCCCTCCATGACGGACACTCTGATTCCCTGCACACCTCTCACATGTTTACTACACTGCATCCCACATCTCAAGGGTATTGTAGGCAGATTTGTTAGAGTCCACCTCCTGCTTGCTAAGCGCCGCATACTGTTTACTTGGGACAGTGTTCTCGTTCCCAAGCTGGAAGGGTGGTTGAAAGATATGGTATATTGCAAAGAACTGCCTGTAACATCTAGACCAAATGACATTTGGGGTCCGCTTGCTCACTTCCTCACTCTCCAGGCAGTCACAAACAATGATGTACACTCTTAAATACTCAAGTGTACTCACTGTAGTATATTTGTACAGTTTGTGTCAGCCTTGTCGCATCCTCTGTTCATTAAGGAACTTGTTGCTAATGTATTGTTAAAATCTCCTGTGCACAATGTTTTTACTGCTAGCTCTGGTGGCAAATGTATGTTAACTCAAAAAGCAGTAAAAAAGAATTTTTAAAAAGTCATAACCATAGCTTCAAGAGAAGATATTTAGGAGAATCTATTTACAACTAATAAATCGGGACTTGTATAGCGGCTAATCAACCTCGAGGATATCCAGGCACCAAAGATGTGTTTAGAATTAAAGGAGTGCACCCTTTAATTCAGGAACGCGTTTGGTCTGCTGATAGCCGAAAAGCTGTATATGGCACTTTCAGTCAGACCTCTAATATCCATTCTTCCCAGTAAAATGATTCGAAGTGGTCGTGAGGTGGCAGTTAACTATAGAACAGGCCTCTAATAAGAAAACCTCTTTCTATGTAATCTCTATTAACAGTGCACAACACTGACCTCACAACATTCTAGGCAGCTTTATATAATAAGGGACAATTGTTCCCTTTGTTCCTAGTATCGTTCAGTATACACACATCCTTGTTGTACATAGCCTCCTTGCATCATCATGGCACATGAAATCAGAGTAGATGTTGTAACACCCAGCATAACGTGCTGGATCGCTGAACACTTATACGGTGCTAAAGGCAAGACCTATTGGCTATGCCAGTGCTTGTTTTTGTAGGCACTGGGAGATTATGTGAATTGCCTAGAATCGCAGAATGTTGAGCCGACATGCCACATACTCTCCCAATTAATTGAAATAACAAATGAACCTCTGTATGCCTTTATGCTTGTATTTCTAAATTACACTTCTTGCTTTATTAATGTTTATAAAATCGCTGTAAGAGGTAGGCTGGGATCAGCCTCTGGATGCCTAAACCTCGTTCTGCTCTCAGTGTCCCAGTCAGTCACCACTCAGGTTGCCTTTCCCTGCAAAGGTGTCGTCTTTTCAGCAGGGCCCATCCCCCAGTCTGGGAGAGCATCCTGTTTCAGGTGACTCCAGCGCACTGGCCTCTTGACGGGCTAATGTCCCTTTTGTTATGCGCGAAGGTGCATTTGCATACCTGCGCCTGGCCATCCTGAAACCCTACAGGATTTTTTGTCTTAAGGCAGCCAGTATTATCATTCCGATGGGCAGAGAAAAAGCTATTCAAACAAGCCGCAATCCATGTGATGGCCTCAAAATAGAGTGAGTTGCAACTTGAATATTAATGAGGTAGGTCTGATTATGACCTCCTCTGAATCTGAATGTTCTGAACAGCCTATTTGTGCATACGTCAGCTTGGAAAACTATTTACTGCTTGCAAAAATACTGATAGTACATTGTGTCCTGTAATTTGAGAGCAGTTAGTACTGCCTCTGGTCATGGTTTTATTACTTTCCATGCTAGCCTGTGCGAAATTGGGATCTTGGTTGAGTCGGGTGTGAGCCCTCTTTCAAGCAACAGCCACAATCCTATTCAGGGTGAACCACAAAAAATCACTCCATTAACCTGTGCTTAACCCTCAGGTAGCTCGCACAAAAGCAGTTATGCTTAACTTAGAAGCAACATTTAAAGCATTTATGTAAGACTCAAACAGTAAAGAAGTGAAAACAACCCACAAGAAAAATATCACACCAATGTAGAAAAATAGAGATATTTTTTGGATAAAATGATATCAGAAAAACAAAAATCTAATCAATAAAGCTCGAGACATGCAATTTCAAAGTCTTAGGTAAAAGTAGCGCCAAAAACCGCAAAGCACCAACTGTGCTTATCTGGTCATGCCGGACTGGTACAAAGTTAAAAATTCAGTCTGTCCATAATGTAGTGGGGGCAAGATACAGGGTCCAGATTAGTCCCACTGAGATGTGTACCTTATGTCCTTAATGCGTAGCATTGAGTCACACTGTCTGTTCCGATGAGGAGCTGCAAGGGCTATGGTGTGAGGTCCTGCATTGAGTTGCATAGTAATGCATCAGTGTCAAAGAGCAACTGTGAGGTCTGCAAGGCAAGATCCTCTGTCAAGTTGCATCACCCTGCATCAGTTCCAATGAGACCATCGTTCAGGGCCTGCAAGGTGCTGCGATGAAAGGTCGTTCATCGCGCTGCGTCAAGTTCCATGGCACTGCAATGGCTCCGAGAAAACCAACTGTTGGCCAGAGGAAGTAAATCTGATGACAGTCAAGGTTCTGGTGGCATACATCAAAGTTCTGGAAAGGTACTGTCAAAGAAAAGAGCGCATCACAGATAAGGACTGGTACCTCTTGAGTCTGTGGACAAGTGTGAAGCTGTGTAGTTCGGCACAAATTGAAAAGTGCCTGAAATCCTTTCCTATTCCAAGAGAAACTTGAACTCAAAGTACAGCCTGAGCTTCAGGAACCCAACTGAACTCAGTGCAGATTTGATTGAGGCCTCAATAGCACAGAAACAGCGCTAGTGCCACGTCACCTTCATCCATTGCAGCTGAATGAGATTCCGCTGGTGGGAGAACAAGTGTCAACCAAAACTAAACTAACCCAACCTGGCATGGATCACTTGTGTCCTATGACAAGGAAAGGGGTATCTTTCATTGATAACTTCATTTCCACTCATTAGCAGGTTGTTCATTACTTGACTCAGTACTCTGGCATAAAACCAGGGACCTTGGATGCCAAAATCTCCTCCAAGCACCTAACCACCCTTGAGTTCAAATATCTGAAACTGTGGTTTCTTATTGATATCAAGGTCAAGTTTGTCGGCCATGGGTTCCAAAAGGACCTCCCAGTCATAAAGTTAATGTTTCCAAAAGAGCAGTTGATGACACGGTGTATCTGCTACACAAGCCATGAAAAAGTATAATTTCCCTATGCTTCTTGGCCCGGTACTTCCTAGAGCTGAATACCCATGGAGAGACTCATGGCAGTATTGAGGATGCCCAGACAACTCTATCGCTGTACAGGAAATATTTGAAGCAGAACTAGAATGGCATTGATCCTGACGCTTTTCGCAAGGTGCTGAAGAGCTTCTGTGTGAAGGGCATCAAGATGGACTGGAAGGTTCCAGAACCTGAAACTCAAAACAGCCCAAAAAGTTCTCTTCTGTTCTCGGCGGAGATGAGGCTCTGACATGAAGAAGCCACTTCAGATCTGAATTTTTATAATGTTTTAAAGGGGATGAGTGACCTCTGTTTTCTAATGTTATTTTTAATGGACACTTGGATGATATGGACTTTCTGTGAACACCAATACATATATTTACTAAAGCACTAGTAGCATTTAGCCTACAGATCATGGACATATAGTATACCATTTTACTAGGGACTTGTGAGGAAATTAAATATGCCACTCAGGTTGTAAGATAACTGTACCATGTTTAGAGAGTGAGCACAAGCACTGCAGCACTGACTAAAATTATTAAAGTGCAGAGTCCCAAAGCCAAAAAAAACAATTTATTAAAACAGGAGGGGTGCGTGAAAAAACGTTTGAGGGGGGGGCGTGGCTAGCGGCCGAACATGGCGGCAGCATAGAGGACTAGCTCCGGCAGGAAAGCGGCCTCTCCAACTATCCGCACATTAATCCGTGGCTAAATCTCACCTCAGACGGAGGCACCGAACGCCCGAGACCGGGCGGAACTGGCGGCAAGTACCCGGACAAGAATCGAGGGCTGGACGACGGAGTTATCGTCGAGTGCTGAATCGATCGAAGCACAGGCCTACCTCCGGGGAGTCCAGTGGCGAGTGAAGCCGACCGGAAGTGCAGACTGATCGGCTGCCCCAGGCAGGAAGTGATCGGTACTGAGGAAACGCCCCGTGCGACGACCAGCGAGCAGGGTCCCTGTCTAGGGACGGAACATTTGCCATAACTGAAAGTGGTTCGTTGAAGGAGGTGCCCGAGAATCTTCAGGAACACCAAAGGAATAATATTCTGCCGGGAAGGCGCTGACCATCTGCTCCGTTAAGATCATCGGGGCGTTTCCCCCATTGCTGCGGGAGCCTCTCTTTGAACTAGACTGAGGGCCGCACTGTTGCGGTGGTTGCTCCTGGTGCTCCCTCGCTCCGAAGAACTGTATAATTTCCGTGACCGAACTATGGCCGGGAAGGGTGTTAAAGGCGGTACGACTCAGACACGTATCGAACGATACACAAACGACAAAACCGCTTCCCCTCCGGCGGATGGAAGGCACTCCTCCACGAAAACAGGCGAAACTGTGGGAACAAAGAAGGCGACGCTGGATGATGTTCTGAAGGCTCTCCCACAGGTTCAGACGACGGTGGGTTCCATCTCGACCGAAATCACCCTCATCCGAGCGGATCTTCACAAGATGGCCGAGAAAGTAGATTCATTGGAACTGGTTACGAAATCGCTGGTTGAGGATGTATCGGAACTACAGACGGCCATGGAGGCGGTAATGGCGGAGAACAAAATCCTAAAAGATAAGCTGGACGACCAAGAAGGCCGCTCCAGGCGAAATAATGTACGCATTTTTGGTGTTCCGGAGTCGGAGGGCACAAGAGCGATGGATCTGTACGTGGAAGACCTCATTAAAACACACCTTCAACCTAAAGGACTGTCGGCTTTCTTTTCAGTCGAGAGGGCACATAGAGTCCCGGGAGGTCAGCCTAAGCCAGGGGCCTCGCCCAGGCCGATCCTAGCTAAAATGTTCAATTACCGCGACCGGGACGTCATCCTTCAAGCGGCGCGGGTCTCACCACCAGTGAAAATTCTGAACTCTACAGTGGCGTTCTTCCCGGATTACACGGCGGAGGTGGCCAGGCGGCGGAAAACTTTCCTGGACATTAAAAAGGAACTCAGGAAACGAGAACTTCCATATTCTATGATCTTTCCGGCCAAGCTCCGGGTGGTGGCGGAGAACAGGACCTGGTTTTTCGACAACCCTGAGACTGCACGAGACTGGCTGGACGGCTGGCGTCCTGCCCCCCACTCTCGCCGCACTGGACGGACTAAAAGTGGCCAACATCCGAACGACCGGGACAACGCTGGGGACGCTGATATGAACAGTGGCAGAAGCTCGCCAGTTAGAGACAGTGGCGACGCGAACCAGGAGGTAGACTTATGAACACTCGACAGGTATGAGACATTATTGTTTGGGACTGCGGCTGGAACCGCCATGGACACTGGGCCGAGGGCCTCTGCAGAGGGTATGAGGGGTCGCTAATTCCGGAGTACTCCTCACCCCCAACGAGCAAGTAACTGTGTGTTTTCTTTGGGGTGGGTCTAAGCACTCTGCTAAATTGGGGTGGCGGGCAGTTTTGAGTCTGTGTAGCAGGGAAGCAGGGCGGGCGGGAGTTCGGGGAACGGGGGGGGGGTTTCGTTGGTTTGTTAGTTTGAATTGCTTGGCTCTAATGATCATCTGGATGTTACTCATAGTCACACATGACCGCATTCCATACACCGGGTATACCACTGCTGATCTTCTAGCACTACAAAGACTCCAACATGCGACTAGTTACACATGGAGGGGAAGACCTCCATCGACCACAGTTCCGTCCTATTCCATGGAATCCCAATTCACATACACGTCTACACGATGGGGGACCACCCACGACCTAATAACATAACAACTGACACTGGGATAGGGCCTGTGCCGCCGCTACAAATAATGTCATGGAATGTCCGAGGGTTGGGGGACAAAGTAAAGAGGGGACTAGTTCTGCAGTGTATCAGGAGATTGAACTGCGACATCGCCCTGCTTCTGGAAACACTCTTGGTGGGTGCAGCTACCAGAGCTCTAGACAGAAGAGGTTACCACATGGTTGTACATTCGGATTTTACCTCAGGGTCCCGAGGGACGGGTGTATGGGTGAGAAAAACATCGCGCTTCATACAACAATCCACAAAAACAGACAAACATGGCCGCTTTGTGGCAGTGTGTGGGCAATGGGAAGGTGTGCCCATTAATGTGGTGTCTGTATACATCCCGCCAGCGCTACATTCATCGGCACTTCCGGACCTGGGCAAATTTCTTCTGGAACTCCAGGATGGGGACCTGATGGTGGGTGGAGACTTCAATGCACTGGCCAATACTGACCAGTATAGATTCCCGGTTCGCACCCTCACCACTGGCCCAACGAAATCGGGGACTTTTTGGAGGCACAGGGTCTGGTCGATATTTGGAGGCAGCTCCACCCCGCGGATCGACATTATTCTTACTATTCATCCACTCATGACTGCCTGTCCCGCATTGACTACTTCCTTACACTGGGGGGTGGCAGACTCACGATTATTGAAGTGCAGATTAGGCCCCGGGGTATATCAGATCATTCCCCCCTGACTGCCACACTGTCCTGCACAGCAGCGGCGCGCAAGCGAATCTATCCCATCTACCCTGGTTATCTTAAACTTCCTCCGGTTCGAAAAACCCTGAAAACAACCACTAAGCATTACTTCCAGGAAAATGCCGGCTCGGTATCTTCCCCGACGACACTGTGGGAAGCGTATAAGACGGTGTTGAGAGGCCAGGCAATCGTGGCCATAACCGACCATAAACGCAAGCAGAAACAGGAACTAATAGAGCTAGAACTGCAGTTGGAACAGGCTAACGCGGCCCATATGGCCGTACCGTCCGACGACACTCGGCACGCATTGCACCTCTGCCAGCAGCGACATGACAACCTTCTTAAACGACGGACGTTAGAGAATATAGAGACAACGGCGAATAGGATTTATGATGTAGGCGATAAGGCCAACAAACTATTGGCCTGGTTAGACAGGAAACAAGGCGGCAGCAGACACATTTTGCAATTGCGGGACCCGGAAGGGACGTGCCACACAAGCCCCTCCAAAATTGTTGACCTCTTAGCGGATCACTTTCAGGCTGTCTATACCCCGGGGGTGTTGGTCACGGCGGAGGCGGCAGAGCTAGCTCTCCAGGATGTAGAAGTAGAGACGCTGTCGCCGGAGGCGGTAACTGAGCTGGAAGCGGACCTCACGGTGGAAGAACTCCGTGTGGCGATAGGTGCACTGCATATTTATTTATTTATTTATTTCAAAATTTCTAAAGCGCGAACAAATACCACGAATGGTGTCTCGGCGCTGGGCAGACAGAGAGGCACTTCCTGTGCATTATTGAGTGAATAACCATGTCTTCACTTGCCTTCTGAAGAGCAACAGTGAAGCGCTGGTTTTTATGTGATGGGGCAAGGAGTTCCAGAGCCTCGAGGCAGCCACCAAGAAGCGTCTATCTCCCCAGGTGACTGTTCTCACTCGTTGAATGCATAGGGATGCGGATGAGGCAGATCTTAGCGCTCTTTTGGGAACATACAGCTGCAGTGATTCCCTAAAAAAGTCGGGTCCTTGGCTATTCAGTGCCCTGTATATAATACACAAAGCCTTGAATTTTGTTCTCTTTTTTACTGGGAGCCAGTGCAGTTGGTAAATGACTGATGAGATCGGCGCAAACTTGGGAGTTTTGGTCAGGATTCGCGCTGCGGCGTTCTGCACCATTTGTAGCTTTTTGAAGACCTGCTCCTGAGCATTCAGCAGAAGCCCATTACAGTAGTCCACCTTGGATAGCACCAAGGAGGACATCAGGGTTTTCCCTGCAGACAGTGGAAGGTAGGGTAGTAGCTTTTTCACTTTCCGTAGCGTGAAGAAGGAAGAGGAGACTACTGCGTTGGCGTGATTAGTGAAACTTAGTTTGTTGTCGAACAACACTCCTAGGTTTCTAACCTTTGAGACTGGGATAGGTGCATTGCCCATTTCCGGTGGCCACCAGATCGGAGACCAAGATGGTTTTAGGTCTCCAAACACCATTACCTCGGTCTTATCGGTGTTTAGTTTTAGACAATTACTGTTCATCCAACGACTGATGGCTCTCATGCCAGTCTGAAAGTTGGCTGCCACTTCGATCCCGTTCTTATGTACTGCCAACACCAACTGAGTATCGTCGGCGTACGAAGTCACTCCCATTCCATAGGTTTTAATGACCCTCGCCAAGTCCGACACATAGATGTTAAAAAGTGTCGGACTCAGCGAGGATCCCTGGGGGACTCCGCAAGGCAGCACAAACGTTGGTGAATGGAAGTTCCCCATCTTCACTGACTGTACATACATATGTATGTACAATGACATACAGGTAAAGCGTTGTGCCCTAATGGGATACCGATCGAATGGTTTCAAGCAATGACGGATACATTGGGCCTACCATTGCTGGCCATGTTCGAGGACTGCTGAGGAGCCGGGACACTGCCTTTGGACCAGCGTTTAGCGACTATAGTGGCCATCCCGAAACCGGGCAAGCCTCCCGAGGACTGCACATCGTATCGCCCAATCTCGCTCCTCAATGCGGAGGCGAAGATTTTGGCGAAACTGATTGCACATAGACAGACCCCGCATCTATCCCAACTGATCCACCCGGACCAATCGGGCTTCATGCCACATAGGAGCACGGCGCTAAATCTCCGTAGGGTGCATGGCGCACTGGCTCGAGCACATTTGCTGAAGGAGCAGGCGGCCATTTTGTCGCTGGACGCCAGAATGGCTTTCGATATGGTAGAGTGGCAATACCTGTTTGCAGTTCTGACCCGGATGGGCTTTGGACCAACATTTTCATCATGGGTTAGGCTCCCCTACACGGACCCGGTAGCCCATGTGGCGGCCAATGGCCACATCTCCCGAGCGATTCCTCTAGCGCGTGGGACTCGTCAGGGTTGCCCCTTGTCCCCGCTATTGTTCGCGCTAGTCCTTGAACCACTCGCTATTGTTATTAGGAGAACACCACTGCTGAAAGGTATTAAATGGACTGATGCCTGGGAAGACAGAGTATCCCTGTATGCTGATGATATGTTGGTCTACTTATCTGATCCCGAATCGAGTGTCCCGATATTATTGGCACTCTGTGATAAACATGGCTCGACCTTCGGATATACCATTAACTGGACAAAGTCGGTCCTTTATGTCCTGAAAGGCCCTATACCAATCCTTCCTGAACAGTGTCCTCTAGTGTTGACTGATGTCTCCTTTAAATACTTGGGCATACATGTCACCGGTGACACGAGCGTGTTCTATGATCGGAACCTGGCGCCCCCCCTCCTTCGCCTGAAAGCAGATGCCCGACACTGGACGGCCCTGCCACTCACGCTATTAGGGCGCGCTGCCTTATTTAAAATGATGGCGCTACCGCGCCTCCTGTATGCTCTGGAGAACACCCCAGATGTGATTCCGCTCTCCTACTTTCGTAAAGGCACCGCAGTGGTGACTACCCTGTTGTGGGGTGAACATCCACCGAGAATTGCCCACGTTAAACTTAACCGCGGATGGTATGATGGGGGAATAGCACTACCGAATGTACAACTTTACTACTGGGCATCCCAACTTAAAGTAATTAATCAATGGATCCACGCACCACACGATGACCCGGCATATTTGGCTGATAGGACCCAATTGGGGACGCAAAGTTTGTTGGCCCGTTATACAAGCCGAGTCTTCTTAGGGGACTGATTGGCCCAACTAAGCATACAGTTACTTTATGGTACAGGGCGCTCACACGGCTAAAGTGGAAGGGGGTCATTACGAAGCTGACCCCACTTTGGGACACCAAAAAATTGGGCTGCCTTAGGTCCAGCAAGGGGTTCACCCAGTGGGATAATATAGGCATTTCAACGGTGGGAGATCTTTGGACGTCCACAGGGGTACTTCCCTTTTCACAACTGCAACAACAATACACACTAGGCCCCACTGAAACCTATAGGTACATCCAGATAAGGCACGCTTTGCTGGCGGTACTGGAACCGGGATCCACCATCCCAGAGTCCTCACCCCTAGAAGACCGGCTTCTTACAGACTTTCTGCAAACACGTGCCACTTCACTCACATATCGCAAACTGTTGAACAATCTCCCGGATCCCTTGCAGAGTTTACGAGAGAAATGGGAAAGTGAGTTAGGAGCTATGGACGAGACGGATTGGAATGCTGCTATGGCGTCACCAAGGGAGTCGGGGGTATCTGCCAGGTTTAGGCTCATACAACTAAAAATACTACATAGAGTATATTACACAAGGACTAGCCTACATAAAATACATAGGGCTGAAACCCCACACTGTCTCAGGTGGTGTGGGGAGGACGGTACATTATTGCATACACTGTGGGATTGCCCGTCCATAAGGAGGAATTGGCAACAGGTCATGAGGACAATATCCCAGGCTCTTGACACTTCCCTTACACCGGAGCCATGCCTCTGCCTACTGAATATTTGGGAGGGAACTGACCTTAATCTTAGACAACAGCAGTGGGTTACTATCGGAGCAATGGTGGCCAAGCGCGACGTGGCGCAAAGATGGGGGGTGGCGGAGGTACCCACGTTGGCATTGTGGTGCAGGACTATAGATAAATTGATGTTAACTGAAAGAACTGTGTATAAAATGAGAGCTAACCCAAAGAAATGGAACAAGGTGTGGGAGGCATGGAATAGATACAGGGGAGACATATGTGAACCGCTGCCGGAGGACGAAGACGACGATTCGGAGGATGAGGAGGAACTGGTCGATTGAATCGGGGGGGTATTCCGGGGAGGGACGGGGAATGCTCCTTTGCTAATAGAGATTTAGACTTTGTTTGGTGCTTGAGGGGGGAAGGGTATCTGCCTGGGTAATTGGGATTGGCACACTTCATTGACATCGTTTTTTGCTTTGTGACTATATACCACAGATGAGCCATCGAGTTTGTTCTGTTCACCTTTTTACATAAAAACAAAAAATGGACTAGAAAAAGTAAGATTTCATAAATTCAATTATTGTATCCTGATGGCATTCCACATCATTTCCATCGTTCGCTGCCGGACCGGAGGGTTGTCGGCTGAATAGCTGTGTGAAAGTACAAACTATTGCATTACCATATGAAGTGTATGACTGACCAGATGTACTGATGTTATTTTGATGGCAATTGTCAATAAAAATCTTACACCAAAAAAAAAAAAAAAAATGTTTGAGGGACTACACCCTAGGGTGTCAGGTATAACCTGACCTATATGGCAAACAATGTCATAATTGAATAGCAGGTGAATGTAATACCCATTAGTACTTCAAATGTTAAAATTTGTAATTAATTCAGAAACCAATTATGTTGAGTCAAACTTTGGTCTAGGATTCCACCAATAATATTATATTCTAGTTATTATTCCATCTCTTAAACAGCATGAATTGCTGCGGAATTTGCATAACATATAGGCCCTGATTCGAGTCAGGAGGAGCAAAATTATGGCATGGAAGTTTGCTCCACTTAATTTTGAGTTGACAGGTATTTCCACAGGCTAGTTTTCTGGGTGTGAGGGAGCCATACCAGATTTTTCCCACCTGTAAGTCCAACCAGAATTATTTCAAGAGGATTAGGCTGAAGCAGCAGCCAAGTCTCATTCTCCTTTTTTTTTTACTTTGGCCGCATAAAATGCTCCTTCCCTGCAACAAAAACCTTCCCTTTCCCTCCCCCACTCCTCCACACTCCCCCCTCACCCTTACCTCATCCACAGGTCCAAGCTGATTCCCAGCACTTTCCTCAGCTGTAACTGAAAATTATCCAAACTTATAAATAGTTTTTTGTATGTTTTTGTGTGAAGTTGATACAATTTAAGGGGCAATACTGACAAACTCTAAATATAGTCTCATAAAAGAAAATAATAAAATGCAGGCTATCTTAAGAGTCTCATCAGCTTTTCTGGGGTGGTTGACAATAAATTGATTATAATGATGTTTATTTCAACCAGTGGCATATGCTTGCTAAACAACTATGTGTGATAATGTAAAGATGAAGATCAGGTTGTCTTACAACTCTAAATCGAAGCAAAGCACAAGGACAATGTAGGAGCAACCCTTATAAGAAAGGTGTGCCATTGTATCTGCCAGAAAGTCTTTCTGATTAGTCACAAAACTGGCAAGTCTAGGCAGTGGTGCTTCCAAACACTGTGAGTAACACACAATACTATTTCCAAATTAATGACTCTTAGCTTTAAATTCAAATGTAAATAGCAATCATTTTATGGTAGAGTCTGCCTCCAGGGCACATGCACTGTTTGTTTATTCAAAGTATAAAGCACTCCTGTGACTAAAATGAGGATCCTTTAATTTTTCAAAAAGGAGAGGTTTTGTGAGTTTCACAAGAAGTCCTAATTATTCGTGCTGCAAAGGCCAGATATTGGTTAAAGATAAATACAAGCTTCTTTCTTCTAGAATCTTTTGTATGTCATTTTTCCAATTTGTAGAGCGGATCAATGCATGACAAGATCAGAGCCCGCAAGCCCTCTAGCATTCTAGAGAATGTGAATACCAAAGGGAGGTACTGTCTTCGGGCCGATTCACAGAACTAATCTGAGCCAAAATCCTAAATGTACTACTTCTGGCATTCACAGAAGGCACTTATGATTTTTGGTATTCAAAGAAATCACTTACAACTCCTAATTTTACGCAGTCGGGCCGGAATCTCTGCACCCGGACTGTACTCTCCGCACCCGGACCATACTCTCAGCACCTGGACTGTACTCTCTGGCTAGGGCCGTAATCACCGGCTCGGGATGGATATCATGTAATCAATGGGCTGGAATGCAATGTTTGCAAAAAGGAACATCAGGAATGTGTGATAAATGGTAGAGGAGGCCATGAAAAATAGTCTGGGCAGGGAAAAGGGTATGGCAAGACACTACATTCAAACTATAGTGCTATTTAATGTTAAAACTAGGGAAGACTTTGTTATTTTCAAAGAAAAATAGAGTGGTGACATCTTGTATCTTGAAACTATACACCTCACATAATGGTCAATATACATTTCTTGAACTTTTCAACTATATTTTTATGCAACTCACCAGTTGTGCAAATGCAAGGGAGATAAAGATCTTGAGAGAACTGACATGTTATTTGACCTATTTATAAAGTTCAGATGGTTACAAATGCTCTTTCTGATTTATAACCATTCAAGCACAATTGAAAATCAAAAATCAGTCTTTACTACAAAAACCCATTGAAAATTAAAATTTGAAAAGAGAGGAGGCAAGAGTCCTGATGGTGAGGGGCTGGTTTGTATCAAGCACTGGAAGGCCTGCTTGGGTAGCCATGTCCTATACAAGAACAACTGAATTGAATACAGGTACAACAGCATGATTGCCTGGCGCTCAGTCTTGTCATTAAGACCCCCTTACTACATTAGGGTTGTAGTTCTACCTTTCTTCTTTGAAAAGAAGGGTCATGTGTATATTGCCTTCTCACCAAGTTTGACCAGTAGTTACCTAATGACCCATGAAATGTTTGTTTAACTGAGTTCCATATGATTGAAATGTATATCAACTAGTGAATCACTCCCTCTTGTTGTTATATTAGAGTGGTGTTCACAAACGTGTCTAAGCACGTCTCTCGTGTTGCACTAAGGGAGCCCAGATTGAAGGGGAGGTGGTTGAGCTTTTCAGCATTTAAAGTTTCTCATTTCATATGCCCTTGCAACTTCCAGTTTATTGATCTGTTTTTTATACACTTAGGACCCCATTATGAAGTTGGTGGAAAGCGATCCGACAGCTCGTCAGTGGCATTCCGCCCGACATTTGAGGCATCAGTCTGACCGCCATATTATAATACGGGCGGTCCGACCGATCCCTGCGGGGGGAACCCACTCTGCCTCCAACAGTCTCAAGGAGCCCATCGGGGCAGAGGGCAGATCGTAATCCCCAGAATAGAGACGGTACCTACTCAGGCACCAGCATCGGGATTACGATGCACGTTTCCCACAGCCTTTCTATGGTGGTCGGACCACTATTAAAAGGCTGTCGAAAACAGACTTTGGTGGCCCCAAGAAGGGCCCCATCCCTGTGGCCCCCACTATAGTGCCCCCCAAAACATCTGTGCATCATGTGGAATGCACCACATGGTGCCTGCCACAAGGTACATGGATGTTTATAAAGTGTAATTTTCCTATTGGTGCTTGTGCTTCAGCCAACAGCACAAGCCGCAAACAGTAAAGATACACTTTCCAACTGGCGTGAAGGCGGTCGCATTCTAATTAGGGGAGCAGGACCACTGACTCCATGTCAGGTGGGCTGATTCCGATACAATGCTGGTCAGATGCTCATCCATCCGGCATTAAATTGGGCCTTTATGTCAATAGTGAATATTCATGGAATTCTGTTACAATTTACTGTCCCTCCGTTTTTGGGAAATCTCGAGTCTTGCAACAGTAATTGACACATTTATGTCCTCTATTACAATCTTGAAATAATGCTTTTAGTGTTTTGTCAAGAGGCAAATCAGTATTGGTAGAGAGGATGTGAGATTTTTTTACTAGTGAAACTTCTTTCCCTGTGGAGAGATTCAATCCTACTGTCTTAAAAATGTGTGTTCAATTTGGGTAAAAGCGGCTTCCTGAGATGTAGTACCTCATGAACTTTTTCTGGCTGGCCTTATAAGCCTGTTTTGTTAGCCTCTTTTCATTAATTTTTCAGATACATTTCCAATACGTGTAAAATAATTTGTATGGATGTGCAAATATGTGACATCAATTCAAAAAATCCAAAGAGTGCTGATAAAAAGTGTGCACATAGGAGAGATAATCTTTTTGACTTTTTCAAAAGTCCCTTGAAATATGTAAAACAGCATTGCTATCTTTTTGTTTCATATGCAATTCATCCACTAAATTTCCCCTCAAATTATACAGCAAAATGTCAAGAAATGCAATTCTTACCTTGTACTGAAAAGATGAAAATTCAAGAGTGAGATTGCAGAAGTTTAACCATTTGATAAATTTGTGAAGATCGTCTTCAGTGCCTGTAAAGATACAAATTTTATTGTTACATTTAGGGAAAATTCCCAAATACATCCTATTAATTAACCATAAAAATCACAATTATTGCATTAGATGGAATCTAACCTACAATACACACTGTTCTATGTTTCTTGTCCACAGTGCAAATCACCTGAAGGGATCAAAAAGATATTGATTGGAGAGGCGGCCTCACCCACAACTTATTGTGGCATGCTTCACCCTCAGCAGTATCTCCACACCAGAGTAAGTGAGTACCACCCTGGTGGACACCACCTTGATAGCAGTTATTAGATACATTTAATCAGGACAGTAGTAGGGGTCCAGGTGAAAAGTAAAAATACCTTAGGATAAACACCACCGATTTTCTTTTATGACCCTTGATATGGTGAAAACGCAGTCCTAGTGAATACCTGGTGAAGTGCAATGATTCCGTTATCCCCACATAATTGTCAACATGTTTTGACTGGTATTTAAATCTAAACCAGCCAATGGTCTTCTTCATGGCCTCAAAACTCCCTACCCAACTAATGTATAAATCCCATGCATGTGAATGAGGCATAAGGCTCACATACCTGTCTTGTGAAGTCCAACTTATGAAGCCTATTCTAGGGCACTTATGGAACTCATGGTCATGATAGGGGGACTCCCCTGTAGTCACACATTTATCAAGGACATAGGTGAGGCCTGCGGAACCTAGCTTATGCCCTTCCACCGTATTGTGGACCCATGTCATGATGCCATAAAAGAATATGATGTAATTAAAAGCAAATGCTTTAACAATGAAATTTGCAGCACAGGTCACATAGAAAAGTTCATTAGCTTGGAGGGAGGCCATTTGCCCCCACAGATGATCAAAGTACAAGATAGAAAGCTGAGCATGATGAAAATAGGAAGTTGCCATTGATTTATCAAGTTTATCCTTTTGTCCATCAATCTTTTACTATAGAGACCAGATTAGGAACTTTTATTGAATTTCCAGAAGGTTCTTGTGATGAATTGCTCTACTCCATGTGTCTTCTAGATAGCTACTGGGAGCATTTATATGGGGAACCTCTCTCCCCTATAGCACATTCCTGTCAGATACTTTTAAGCATTCAATCAGAGGACATTCAAGAAGATTCCCTGAACATCAGACAGCATCCCTGTTTTGCAGGTTACATATATCTGATCAGACACCCACTTGGATTGACAGAAAAAAAGAAGTTTATCCTCTCCAGTCATTAAGAGAATATTTTTCCCTTGTTTCAAGTTAACATCAAGCATTAGCAAAACCACTTAGTGTCTTCTTTTAGGCATTTTGCCAATGCTGTTTGCCAATGCTGTACAGCATCCCGACAAATTTTTAAAGAGGTTGTGATGATTTGGTTGCTGATGAGCGAATGCAAAATGAAGTATGAGCGTGCATGCTTTACCATTCACATGCGCCTATGAAATGATGCAGTGCCCTTTTTTTTACTGAATTGAAATGGATTGGTAAATTTTAAAAAGCAAAATGTAACTAACATGACAATGTTTTTGTAAGGCTGAGTAGCTGTCAGTAATTTCCTGCCTGTCCCTCCAAAAGAATTAAAGGTAATGCACAGTGGGCAAGAGCAACTGGGAGCAGGCCAGTGGAAATAAAATAAAAATAATACCTGAGGGGGGGGGGAGAGTAGCTCACGACAGACAAAGTAACACGGGTAGGATGGAGAAGCACATGTGGGGAAGAGCAACACTGAGTGCTCTATTGGAACATTATCCTTATCTTTGGAAGATAGTCAAAAAGACATTTATAAAAACATCTTTTCAACCACAGCTAAAAAGGTGATTAGGAGATCATTTTTGGTGCACTAAGTAGCTAGATTTTAGGTCTGCTGCAGCTAAGGTCTTAAGATGTGACTACAATGATACATACATATATATATATATATATATATATATATATATATATATATATAGAGAGAGATGGTGGCCGGAGGAGTTGGGTCCTGCTCCCATCCCAGTCGCCGAGCTTAAAAACCTCGGGGTCTGGTTGGACCCTTCCCTTACGTTTGCATGCCACACTAAACGCACGGCTGCTTGTTGCTTCGGCATCTTGCGTGGGCTCCGTCCTGTGCTAAAGTTCTTCGATGCCCCCACTCGACAACTCATGATCCAAGCTACCGTCATCTCCAGGCTGGATTATGCTAGTTCTTTGCTGGCCGGATTGAACGTAGCTGAGATCGGGCGCCTGCAACGGATCCAGAATGCAGCAGCGAGAGCGGTGGTAGGCCTTCCAAGATTCTGTCCTACCTCCAGCACCATACGAGCGCTGCATTGGCTCCCGGTGGCGCAGCGGATTCAGTTTAAGGTCCTCTGCGTCGCCTATAAGATCTTGAAGGGGTCCCCGGCTATGATCCTTACGACCCTCATGGCCAACTACATCCCAGCACGACCCTTAAGATCGGCAGACCTCGAATTGGCCGTGGTTCCTCGCTTTAAGCGAAGCAGGGCCGGTGGACGCTCATTTCGAGTGCGGGCCGCTGCTCTGTGGAACTCCTTACCCCCGGCAATTCGCGCTATGAGCGACTTGCTTTCTTTTCGTCGCGCCGTTAAAACATTTTTATTCCCTTAGTCGTTTTGCTTGTGCTGTTTTATTTAGTTGTGTTGTGTAGCTGCCTTGTCGGGCGCCAGGACGCTCCTTAGCTGGAGCATCTGTGCGCCTAATAAAAACCACATAACATAACATAACATAACATAACATATATATATATATATATATATATATATATATATATATATATATATATATATATATATATATATATTCACTGAAAAAACCATAGGTTAGAGACCATATATAGTTAGCTGGACATTTTATTGACAAAAAACCAATGAAATTCCATATATAGTTAGTTGCACTAACTATATATCGCGCACCCGCAATCCACTGCTGATGATGTCACATATTACATCATTCATGACATGGTCAGTGACATCACTGATGACATCACTGATGACATCTCAAATGACATCACTGATGACATCATCTAGTGTCTGTGTGTTTTTGTAAAGTTTAAATATGTTTTACATATTGAAGAATGAGTGGATGTATGGAAGACTGAGTGTGTGTGTGGCTGGCTGGGAGGTGTGTGACTCTGTGCATATCAATGTGTACTTGTATCAGTGATTGTATAAGAGAGTAAGTATGTGTTAGTATATGTGTGAAAAGTATGGTGTTCTGTGTTTAACTGTATAGATGAGGAAATCGAAGTGTGATTGATTCTTCACAGGACTGACTAGGTGTATGAGTGCATATGATAGTGTTGTAATAATGAGTGACTGTATGTATGAGTGATTGTATGGGTGAATGAGTGAATGTGTGTGTAGACGTAGGAATCAGTGAGTGCGTATGTAGTAACTGGTATTGGTGTGTCATGATGTCATCAGTGATGTCATTTGAGATGTCATCAGTGATGTCATTTGAGATGTCATCAGTGATGTCATCAGTGATGTCACTGAAGTATGGTGTTCTGTGTTTAACTGTATAGATGAGGAAATGGAAGTGTGATTGATTCTTTACAGGACTGACTAGGTGTGTGAGTAACTCCATGGATGAGTGGCAGTGTGTGAGTGTCTGCATAGGTGTATGAGTGCATATGATAGTGTAATAATGAGTGACTGTATGTATGAGTGATTGTATGGGTGAATGAGTGAATGTGTGTGTAGACGTAGGAATCAGTGAGTGCGTATGTAGTAACTGGTATTGGTGTGTCATGATGTCATCACTGATGTCATTTGAGATGTCATCAGTGATGTCATCAGTGATGTCATTTGAGATGTCATCAGTGATGTCATCAGTGATGTCACTGACCATGTCATGAATGATGTAATATGTGACATCATCAGCAGTGGATTGCGGGTGCGCGATATATAGTTAGTGCAACTAACTATATATGGAATTTCATTGGTTTTTTGTCAATAAAATGTCCAGCTAACTATATATGGTCTCTAACCTATGGTTTTTTCAGTGAATTTTCAAGGTTTTGTAAATGCAAATTCCTAACTATATATGGTCTATAACCTATGGTTTTTTTCAGTGAATTTCATTGGTTTTTTAAAAGCTAATATCTATAGCTGTAAAATATATTCTTTATTACGTGACGTATCACGTAGCCACGTGAGACGCCTCATGACGCGTCGCATAACCGTGATGTATCGGTTCTGCAGCGCAAACAAAACCCGTAACGTAAGCGTGCCGGAGCACGCTTACAGATATATATATTTTTTTTAACCTTAATTAGACAAAATCCACACGTGCACATATCTTGAGGCCTTGCAAAGGCACATCAAACAAACAGTCCCTACAATTTTGCCAAGTTTGCTGGAAATCTATTCCCTTAATTTTTTTTTTACTGTTTCTCTTGGTTTTCCCCTTGTTACGCTTACCGGGACGCTACCCGGTACGCGAACCGGACGCTCCAAAAACACAAGATGGCGGACTCCCGTTACGCTGCCGGTTAGCTGCCCGGTTCGCGTACCGGGAAGCGCCTCTACCGCGAAAAATCGCGGGGGACTTTAATATCCCCCTCATAAATCCTAGGGGGTCAGGAGGGGTTTACCTTGCCCCCTTTCCTTCATTTCCGCCTTCTTTTTTCACCACATCTTGTCTCTCGAACCTACCGAGAGACAAGATGGCGGCCGCTCCGGACTGTTTACAATGTTGACAGCTACGCTGCCGGTTAGCTGCCCGGTTAGCTGCCCGGTGAGCTGCCCGGTTCGCGTACCGGGACGCGCCTCTACGGCGTAAAATCGCAAAATTTTTTGCCCCGCGGGGCACTTTAATATCCCCCTCATCAATCCTAGGGGGTCAGGAGTGGTCTACCTTGCCCCCTTTCCTTCATTTCCCCCTTCGTTTTTCACCACATCTTGTCTCTCGATCGTACCGAGAGACAAGATGGCGGCCGCTCCGGTTTGTTTAGAATGTTGACAGACACCGGAGAGCCAATCAGATTCGCTTCGCGAAGTTCCGTTACGCGTCAGGTACGCGAACCGGGGCGCTAACCGGAGCGCTGTCACAGATATATATATTTTTTTAAACGTTAATTTCTCAAAATCCACTGGAGCACATATATTGAGACATAGCAAAGGCACGTCGGGCAAACCATATCTACAATTTTGCCAAGTTTCATGTAAATCTATTCAGCCGTTCGAGCTAAAAGTGAGTCCAACCGCCCTATGAAAAAATGAATGGGAAAAACGCGTTTTGGGACCCCCCTTTGTTCTCGGCCCCCCTTGACGAAACCCCACCAAATTTTCAGGGGCTGCTCAGAAAAAAATGTGCCATTTTCCTGAAAATTTCAGCCAATTCCGTCCACAAACGCCAAAGTTATTAGACATAGAATTTTCAGAAATCCCATAGAGAAAAAATCCTAACTATATATACCCACTGGCTATCGCCAGTAGGTAATATACATATATAAACATATGTAATCTGCATATCTATATAAATATAAATGCATGCATACATATACATATATGCATACATATGCATGTTATTTACATGAAAGTTTTAAAAACACTAATAAAAGCAAAGCTAAAAAGCCACCTCATTACAAACAGAATGGCTTTAACTTAAACGAGGGCGAGATCTATTGCATTTTCAATGCTTGTTTACTTTGGTTCTATCAAGAAGGCATTCAGATGTGTCACACATTTGCCATAAATTCTGAATGTTAGCACTCTAGTTGCTCATTAGATCACTGTAGTAAAGCTAGTGCTCACCAGGGAAGTCTGCTGCTAATCATGGTTTGCAGCCATTTTCCCGCATTTTTTATCCCGCAGACTTTCAGTCCGCATACCATTATCCCGCAAGGTCATTGAGCTCGCATACCATTATCCCGCATTTTTTCAAAACGCATGTGCATTTATCGCGCATGCCTTTACAAAGAATTACGTTTTAAAGGCATGTATGGTAAATGCATTTGCGTTGTGAAAACCACGATGACGAGAGAGGTAAGTGGGTTTGTGTTAATTTTTTCGTGGGTTAGTGATTGTGTAGTGTAGTGTAGTGTTGTGTAGTGTAGTGTTGTGTTAGTGTAGTGTAGAGTTGTGGTGGTTGTTTAGTGTAGGGTCATGCTGGGGGTAGTGTTTTAGGGTTTAGGGTTGTGTTGTAGTGTTTGCGTAGTGTAGGGTCATGCTGGGGGTAGTGTTTTAGGGTTCAGGGTAGTGTTGTAGTGTTTGCGTAGTGTAGGGTCATGCTGGGGGTAGTGTTTTAGGGTTTAGGGTTGTGTTGTAGTGTTTGCGTAGTGTAGGGTCATGCTGGGGCTAGTGTTTTAGGGTTTAGGGTAGTGTTGTAGTGTTTGCGTAGTGTAGGGTCATGCTGGGCGTAGTGTTTTAGGGTTTAGGATAGTGTTGTAGTGTTTGCGTAGTGTAGGGTCATGCTGGGGGTAGTGTTTTAGGGTTTTGGGTAGTGTTGTAGTGTTTGCGTAGTGTAGGGTCATGCTGGGGTGTAGTATTTTAGGGTTTAGGGTAGTGTTGTAGTGTTTGCGTAGTGTAGGGTCATGCTGGGTGTAGTGTTTTAGGGTTTTGGGTAGTGTTGTAGTGTTTGCGTAGTGTAGGGTCATGCTGGGGGTAGTGTTTTAGGGTTTTGGGTAGTGTTGTAGTGTTTGCGTAGTGTAGGGTCATGCTGGGGTGTAGTGTTTTAGGGTTTTGGGTAGTGTTGTAGTGTTTGCGTAGTGTAGGGTCATGCTGGGGTGTAGTGTTTTAGGGTTTTGGGTAGTGTTGTAGTGTTTGCGTAGTGTAGGGTCATGCTGGGGGTAGTGTTTTAGGGTTTTGGGTAGTGTTGTAGTGTTTGCGTAGTGTAGGGTCATGCTGGGGGGTAGTGTTTTAGGGTTTTGGGTAGTGTTGTAGTGTTTGCGTAGTGTAGGGTCATGCTGGGGGTAGTGTTTTAGGGTTTTGGGTAGTGTTGTAGTGTTTGCGTAGTGTAGGGTCATGCTGGGGGTAGTGTTTTAGGGTTTAGGGTAGTGTTGTAGTGTTTGCGTAGTGTAGGGTCATGCTGGGGGTAGTGTTTTAGGGTTTAGGGTAGTGTTGTAGTGTTTGCGTAGTGTAGGGTCATGCTGGGGTGTAGTGTTTTAGGGTTTTGGGTAGTGTTGTAGTGTTTGCGTAGTGTAGGGTCATGCTGGGGGTAGTGTTTTAGGGTTTAGGGTAGTGTTGTAGTGTTTGCGTAGTGTAGGGTCATGCTGGGGTGTAGTGTTTTAGGGTTTTGGGTAGTGTTGTAGTGTTTGCGTAGTGTAGGGTCATGCTGGGGGTAGTGTTTTAGGATTTAGGGTAGTGTTGTAGTGTTTGCGTAGTGTAGGGTCATGCTGGGGGTAGTGTTTTAGGGTTTTGGGTAGTGTTGTAGTGTTTGCGTAGTGTAGGGTCATGCTGGGGGGTAGTGTTTTAGGGTTTTGGGTAGTGTTGTAGTGTTTGCGTAGTGTAGGGTCATGCTGAGGGTAGTGTTTTAGGGTTTAGGGTAGTGTTGTAGTGTTTGCGTAGTGTAGGGTCATGCTGGGGGTAGTGTTTTAGGGTTTAGGGTAGTGTTGTAGTGTTTGCGTAGTGTAGGGTCATGCTGGGGGTAGTGTTTTAGGGTTTAGGGTAGTGTTGTAGTGTTTGCGTAGTGTAGGGTCATGCTGGGGGTAGTGTTTTAGGGTTTAGGGTAGTGTTGTAGTGTTTGCGTAGTGTAGGATCATGCTGGGGGTAGTGTTTTAGGGTTTAGGGTAGTGTTGTAGTGTTTGCGTAGTGTAGGGTCATGCTGGGGTGTAGTGTTTTAGGGTTTTGGGTAGTGTTGTAGTGTTTGCGTAGTGTAGGGTCATGCTGGGGGTAGTGTTTTAGGGTTTATGGTAGTGTTGTAGTGTTTGCGTAGTGTAGGGTCATGCTGGGGTGTAGTGTTGTAGGGTTTTGGGTAGTGTTGTAGTGTTTGCGTAGTGTAGGGTCATGCTGGGGGTAGTGTTTTAGGATTTAGGTTAGTGTTGTAGTGTTTGCGTAGTGTAGGGTCATGCTGGGGGTAGTGTTTTAGGGTTTAGGGTTGTGTTGTAGTGTTTGCGTAGTGTAGGGTCATGCTGGGGGTAGTGTTTTAGGGTTTAGGGTTGTGTTGTAGTGTTTGCGTAGTGTAGGGTCATGCTGGGGGTAGTGTTTTAGGGTTTAGGGTAGTGTTGTAGTGTTTGCGTAGTGTAGGGTCATGCTGGGGTGTAGTGTTTTAGGGTTTTGGGTAGTGTTGTAGTGTTTGCGTAGTGTAGGGTCATGCTGGGGGTAGTGTTTTAGGGTTTAGGGTAGTGTTGTAGTGTTTGTGTAGTGTAGGGTCATGCTGGGGGTAGTGTTTTAGGGTTTAGGGTAGTGTTGTAGTGTTTGTGTAGTGTAGGGTCATGCTGGGGGTAGTGTTTTAGGGTTTAGGGTAGTGTTGTAGTGTTTGTGTAGTGTAGGGTCATGCTGGGGGTAGTGTTTTAGGGTTTAGGGTAGTGTTGTACTGTTTGTGTAGTGTAGGGTCATGCTGGGGGTAGTGTTTTAGGGTTTAGGGTAGTTTAGTTGTTTAGTGTATGCTAAAGGCATATTCGTTCTAAAAGTTTTCGTTATTTTAATTTGCGGCCTAATAGTACATGCGGGATTTTTTTTGCGGACTGATGGTATGCGGGATTTCGTCATATATTCGCTAATCATACTTTCTATGGCAAAATGAACCCCCTCATTTTGTTCCTTTTTAAATTAAATGTTTTAAGAGTTACCACTTTATTCCAATCAAGATGGCTTCAGGTGTGCCATACCTTTGTAATAAGTAGGACTGTTAGCACTCTAGTTGTTCTTTAGAACACTCTGGGACAATCTGTCATTGGGCTATAGTTGGGCTACATCTGGCTGATATTTGGGCTACATTTGGTTTTTTGTCTCTGGTGGCCATCTTTGGGCTACATTGGGCTACATTGGGCTACATTGGGCTACATTTGGGCTCCAACATATATATAGCCCAATGTAGCCCAATTTATATTTTTCAAAGTTAATTTTCGTAAAAACCACTGGAGCCTATATCTTGAGACATAGCAAAGGCACATCGGGCTACCAGTCCCTACAATTTTGCCAAGTTTGGTGTAAATCCATTCAGCCGTTCAGGCTAAAAGTGAGGCCAACCGCCCTATGGAAAATTGCATGGGAAAAACACGTTTTGGGACCCCCCTTTTTTCTCGGCCCCCCCTTGACGAAAACCCCCCAAATTTTCAGGGGCTGCTCAGAAACAAAATGTTCCATTTTCCTGAAAATTTCAGCCAATTCTGTCCTCATAAGCCAAAGTTATTCGACATAGAATTTTCAAAAATCCCATAGGAAAAAAATCCTAACTATATATACCTACTGGCTATCGCCAGTAGGTAATATATATATATATATATATATGTATATATATATATATGTATATATATATATGTATATATATATATATATATATATATATATATATATATATATATATATATATATATATATATATATATATATATATATATATATATATATATATATATATATAATGTCATCTTTTGAGCAATGACCAGGATATTGGCAGCATCATTGGTGACAGACCACAGGTGACATATAGGAAGGTACCTTCATTACAGGACACTTTAGTCCAAAGCCACTATCAAACAAAGGCAAAAACATGCTGGCTAGATGAAAAACAACTCGGCTACAAAAAATGCAATAAATGGAAGGTGTGCAAAGTTGCAGTCAATAAAACAGAGCATACAGATTATGAAGGTAAAAGCATCAAAATCAACAACAGAATCACCTGTACTATGTCATCCAATGTGTTTGTGGAATGAGATACATTGGCTCTACTGTCTGTTTATTGATGAAACTAATCCTGGAACATATCCGTGCTATCAAAAACAAGGATCTGAATTATGCTACAGCCAGACATATAACGATATGTCAAAACAATGACTGAAGGGGCATGGAGTTTTTTGGTCTGAACAATATCCCACCTAATGAAATCGCAGGGGATAGAAAGAAAAAACGTAGACAGCTAGAGTCCAGATATATTATCAAGATATGAAATAAGACACCCGCGAGCTCTTAACAATGACGAGGATCTTCATGTCCATTTGTAATTTTAAAGTTTTTCTACATCTATGTTTAGTTGCTGTTATAGCCAGAACTTTGAGGAGTAATCCATAGTTTGAAGCAGAATCACGCTTTGCCATCTCTTGTGTTGTGTCATGCATATATTTTAGTCATTTCTATTCGTTGAACACTTGTCATTGAAGGTTGAAATTTGATCAAGTCTGTGTTAGGTTAATACATTATTTTTATTGAATATGTGTATTCAAATAGATAGTGTGGCGTCATGTGCCTTTAGATTACAAACAGGAATACTGATACACTAGGTATATATAAGACTACTCATGCTGTTTTGATGACTAATAGTCACTGAAGACACCGATAGGCAGCTGATTTGACCAGACTTGGCAACATAGATGTTCAGATTCAGGCTAGCATCCGGTAATTTTTGAGTTACTAAACTCATTGATTGGCGGCTTTTGCAGCACTATTAGCCGTAAAATGCAACAAAGAAAAAATTGTCTGTGGTAATGAGGATGTTGATTCGAATTACTATAACTCCCAGAATGCCTCATTATGGGCTGTATTGGGAGTTGTTAAAAAAGGACATTGTGGGTATAGTCCTCCAACCGTGAGCAAGGCCTTTTTGGTTGAAACCCGTTGGTGTGACTCACAGATGGGTTCCTGATGGTTGAATAAATAAAAGAAACAGATTTTTGAAACCTGAGTGCGGCGTAATCTTGCTTGAAAAATGTATTTGGCCCACAGATTATGCCTCACGTACGCACCTGCTATCGAGCGCTCTGGCCGAGGATCCAATTGAGGGAAAAAAAGGAAAATATATATATGGGTATATATATATATATATATGTGTATATGTATATGTATATATATATATATATATGTATATATATATATATATATATATATATATATATATATATATATATATACTAGCAGCCCACCGACGTTGTCCGGGGGCAATGAGGCTCAGTGTGCAGTCCTCCGGAGTGCAACCACCACCTTCAGGGCCCCCACAGACCGCCGGCAGCATGTTGCGTCTCGAATCCAAGTTCCCCAACCACCTGTGCAGCCGTGGGCCAAAGACCGGGTGACAGTCACCGCCGCCACCGCTCCTCAGCCTCGCGCTCCTTGCCGCTCCTCCCTGCGCTCGTGGCCGCTCCTACCCCTGGGCATGACGGACCTCAACTTTAGCCCATCGCGGGCGCCGCCGCTCCTCAGCCTCATGCTCCTGTAGCTGCTCCTCGCGCTCCTGGCGGTTCCTCCTTGCGCTCCTGGTTTACTTCCTGAACTTTACCAAAATGTCTGACGGTGATGTCAGCACGTTCCTCGTTAGCGCACACGCCCACCTCAGACATGGCACTACTTCCAAGGGACTACTTTGGCAAAGAACGTACATGCCCTTGTAACACATATTTTTTGCTGATATATAGCCTATGACCATCTGCTTACCCTGACCTTTCCAACGCTGTATCGGGTGTGTGGATTGGCGCTGTGGTTCCCGAGTTTACCCACCTCAAAGGCTGAAAGTTCTTCCTTTATTATAGTAGTATATATATATATATATATATATATATATATATATATATATATATATATATATATATATATATATTCACTAAAAAAACATAGGTTTTAGGCACTGGATGATGTCATCAGTGATGTCATCAGTGATGTCACTGACCATGTCATGAATGATGTAATATGTGACATCATCAGCAGTGGATTGCGGGTGCGCGATATATAGTTATTGCAACTAACTATATATGGAATTTCATTGGGTTTTATGTCAATAAAATGTCCAGCTAACTATATAGGAGGAATTTCAATGGTTTTTTATATGTTAATTCCTAACTATATAAGGCCTAAAACCTATGTTTTTTTTAGTGAATTTCATTGGTTTTTTAAAGGCTAATTCCTAACTATATATAGTGTATAACCTATGGTTTTTTCAGTGAATTTCATTGGTTTTTTAAATGCTAATATCTATAGCTGTAAAATATATTCTTTATTATATGACGCGTCGCATAACCGTGACGTATCAGCTCTGGAGCGCAAACAAAACCCGTAACGTAAGCGCGCCGGTGCACGCTTACAGATATATATATTTTTTTAACCTTAATTAGACAAAATCCACACGTGCAAAAATCCTAACTATAGATCAACTTTTTAATATGCATTTTATCCAGAATTGTGGTTTTAATTCTTGTTTGCATTTTGACTTATATATTATGCAATGCCTATTTTATATAAATAAATATTTATTTATATATTTATTGCGCCGCACTTGCAGCGCTCAGTTATAGTTCCCCCCTATGGGATTGCCCTGCACATGGCATTTTGGTTTTCGTAGTGAGCAGGTTTGTGAGTCCATAGTAGTTTTATTTTTCTCACACCTGACCTTTGACTCCCAGGTGAAGGTAGCAGTCAAGAAGACACGCTTCCAGATTTTCATACTGAAGAAGGTCTTCCTTCTTGTATTTAAAGACTGATAATGGACCTATCAAGATCCCCTCTTCGGTCCAAGCTTACCAAGACATACATTCTAGCACTAAAGCGGGCTGAGAACTAAAAGGCCAATTGTTGGCATGAACTAGAATTATTCCAACTGCTTTGAAACTAGTTTATTGACTAATTGTCCATCCGAAGATGTAGTTAAAGATCATTTTCTCTGTATACCATCTTGAACAGAAGCTTATGTCGCCTCCAATATCTTCCCCAGTGATATGTACCTTCCAAAAACAGGAGATCGCACCATGATGTGCTAATGTGCATGGGATTAACGAGAGCAATTAAACATGGGTCCAGCATCATCAAAATATTCAGAACTCAACTCCAATAATGTGGTTCCAATTTATTTTCCGCAAAGTAAGGACAGACTTGAAAAATAATTATTAATGTATTCAAGAAGACACATGAGGCCCACACTACTTAAAAGTCCCCACACCTCGAACTGTGGTACTGAAACCACATAGACAACAAGCGTAAATCTAATGCACAACCATCGGTTTAAAAAATCTGTTCCTTAGACCTCTGGCTAAACTGAACCAAGCAAGAGAGTGACCACCGCCACCTGCGCTTCCACACTTGCTCGATTCAGCCAATAATGACATGAAGCACAAACCAAAAGTCAACTATTATACTGTGATCACCAGACAATTAATTCAATCATATGGTCAAAGCGGCCACAAAATAACGTTTACAGTTTCATACAAAACTTTTTAGGAAATAAACAGTTTCATCTTCTCCATATACAGTAGCCACCAGGTGCACATAGAATTTTCAATATATTTTGATGTAAGTAAATTCACTAACACGACGTATTTTCAAAATACATGTATCTTTTTTTAACAATATATCTATCTCAAGATATGACTGATCCGCAGAGAGTATATATCTATTTCAAGGTATGACTGATCGTCAGAGTAGGACTGATGAGCAGATAGTACATAAGTTTTACACGTGCTTCAAATTGTTCATCACTTCGTTGAATACTTATCCACATTAGCTCTTCAACGTGTCTGTCAATACATCGGTCTCTTTCCCTATCTTTCTCCTCTACTCCCCATCCTGCCTAAGCTCTGTTTTTCTCTAACTGCCTTCTCGGTCACACATGTAAAAAAAAGGATTATAATCACAGCTTGCAAAGTTCGGTTTTTGCAAGGCACTCATCTCACACCACCACTTGTCTGAACTTTATTTCACATTTGCGGATCACACATCACAGACTTAGTCGAGTTTTTCTTCACACATTCCTTCATTTTTTACACTCTGTCGTATAAGAGAATAATTAAGTCACTACGAGTACCCCACCAACCTACCTACGCCACTGCTCGCCCAAAGCGTCTCCTCTTCTCCCGGGGCTCCCTCTGCACACGGGAGCCCCGTACCAGCCCACACTCACCTCAGGCCAGCATCACCCGGTCTCCCCCTCAGCACGGGAGACCGGTCCGGACATCGAAGGCTTCCCCCAGGCAGGGGGAAGCGGAAACCACGTCCTCCCGGCCCCGCCCACAACCAGGCGGCAGCCATCTTAAGGCAGCTCGGGCGGCGGCGGTGACCTCAGGGTGCAAAACGAGGGGTGGGCACCCTCGAAATTACATTAAAAACAATAAAATGAAAAAGAGAAGCCCCCCAAGCCCCGCCCCCAACCCCCCCCCCAAAAAAATCGCAAAAAATCGCGGGGTGCGCGCACGGGTTCGCGCTTATAGATATATAATTGATTTCTCTTTGATTTCTCTTCTAATTTTCTCAGGAACCACTGGAGGGATTTACACAATTTTACCAAAAGCGTGATCTGCATACCAGACACTACCATTTTGACAAGTTTGGTGTAATTCCCTTCAGCGGTTCAAGCTGTAGCTGAGTCTAAAGGTCCTATGGAAATTAACATGGGGAAACACGTTTTGGGACCCCCCTTTTTTCTCAGCCCCCCACTTGACGAATCCCCCCCAAACTTTCAGGGAAGGAGCGGAGCGGAGCAAGCCATCTTCTTTAAGAAATCTGTGAAGATTCATCAACCAGGGCTAAAGTTATTCCCAATAGAATGTTGGGGATTTCCTATGGGAAACCGTCCTAATTATATATACCTACTGGCGACCGCCAGTAGGTAATATATATATATATATATATATATATATATATATATAATATATTAGTTAGTGAGCAAGGCGGGGGGAGCCGCCGAAACGCGTCTGAGCAGAAGTTGATGTGAAATAAATACCCTTGAACTAAGATACACGGAGTCAGCGCCTTCTTGGATGGTGAAGTTTGGTGTGGTGTCAATATAATATAATATATTTATATGTATAAAAGTATACACATGTTTTTAAAATTTACTTAAAAAACACTATATTTTATAGGGATATTGTAGTTAGATATTGACATTTAAAAAACCTTTGAAATTCACTGAAAAAAAAACATAGGCTTCAGGGGTGTTATAGTTAGCTGGACATTTCACTCATACAAAACCATAAAAATTCCTCCGTTATAGTTAGTTGTCCAGAGTCACTGTGGGAAGGATAACAAAATGTCGCCATTTGGGAAACGGCTGGTATTTAACTCATGTCTCAAGTGTAGGGCATGTAAGAACAGTCAAAAAGTGTTGGAATACGAGGTACCAGGTATGAAAGAACCAAAGAAAATCAAAAGCTTGATGAACTGTAACGCAAGCCACACGGTGTACTGTTTAGTATGTCCGTGTGGCTTGCGTTACATTGGAAGTACTATCTACCCGACAAAGATCAGAGTTTTGGATCATCTCAGGGCCATAGAGAATAGGGATCCCACCTATCTGGTGGTGAGGCATTTCGAGATGTTCCATCAAAGCAACAGGGATCTGTTGAGTTTCTTTTGTATGGACCAGGTGACCTTGAATGTGAGAGGGAGCAATAGGCAATACAGCTGCGCAGATTAGAGTCACAGCATATAATTGATAACCAGACAAAGAGACCAGGGGGTCTCAATAGTGGTGAAGAGATGGCCAAGCACTTGTAATGCTACTTCGGATAAAATGTGATTCTTGCTATGTTCTGAATATATCTAAGTCAACGGGCTTTGCTGTGGGGGTTGAATATGTAATTGAGTAGATTGATGCCCATCCAGGGCTAAATTATTTTCTTTTTCATTACATGAATGTTTTATTTATTTGTGTATGGTAGCATTGTTAAAAAAAGCCAATCCAGGACTATGATTTTGATGTGATGTGCTATCAACCAGAACACTTCGGAAGAAATGACCCACTGAGTAATGGTTGACAGTCTGACTGAAATTAAGTCGGTGTCCTTTGTTCATGTTAAAGGAACATGATTATTTAACAAAAAACAGCAAATTTCCTTTTCCAAAATATTTGGGGGGTGGGACAAGCCTCACAGGTCACAAATTTCTATATGGTCAAGCAAATTCTTGTGAAGAAAATCTTTGTGTAGGTTACCAAATTTACAAAACTACTTAAGTCAGATAACAATTATTATAACAAGGGCAAAGTTACACACAAAACCAATCATGAGATTCAAAATATGTTATTTATTAATACTTCTGTGAGATATTGGTACAGTACTAGAGTCAGTTAATACAATTTAAAATAAATGATCACATTCTTTAAAACATCTTTACAGACTTAAATATTCACAGTGTTTTTAAAAAGATTTTTAACATAAAACTTTATTAACAAACAATTTGACATTTGACATTTAAAAAAACCTTTGAAATTCACTGAAAAAAACATAGGTTTCAGGCAGATAATAGTTAGGAATTATCATTTAAAAAACCTTAGAAATTCACTGAAAAAACCATAGGTTTCAGGGGTGTTACAGTTAGCTGGACATTTCACTCATACAAAACAGTTGAAATTTCTCCGTTATAGTTAGTTGTACTAACTGTAACTCTCGTGCCCACAATCCACTGGTGATGATGTCACATATTACATCAACCCCAATTTCACCATCAACCTCAGGACCCACAATTTATGAGAGAAACACGCAACCGATAGTACTGGAAACAAGGGATGTAATCCCTATTTTTACCTTATCTTCAGTACAACTCGACACGCACAGTACTAGCTTATTGTCCAAAGGATTTTCCTTTGTTCCTCATTCTTATGTTATTATTTTTGAGTCACACCAAGATAATATTTCCTTTTTCCGTAGAATTAGGTTAAAAAAGTTCTTTAACCAGATTGAAGAAGTAAGCACTGATCTCCTTGAAACTAGAACTCTAAGTTTACCATCTACCTTTAGCCCGTCATTAGATCAGTTAGGACCGGAAGTGGCTACTTTTGAATTGGTCACATTACAGAGATTAAAGCAGGCATTGCGCTTCATCCCTAAACCTTTATACAACCTAAATAGAGATGAACATGAAGCCCTGTCTTCCCTAGCTAATAACAAAGATTTAGTTATTAAAAGTTGTGATAAGGGAGGAGGAATTGTAATCATAGATAAAACTAGCTATGAAGACAACATGAAGAGCATGTTGAATGACACTGCCTTTTACACCCCCTTAACCACCAACCCCACAACAGGAATCTCTCGCAAAATATATGAAGTCACTAATCAAGCTTTAGAGAGAGGAGAGATCACCAAAAAGGAATTTGAAGATCACCAAAAAGGAATTTGAATATTTAGGCCTAGATGTATCAAGCCGTTTGCGATTCGTTAAGGCCAAAATTCGCAGAATTTCGGCCTTAAGGAATCGCAAACGGACATTTAGCATCTTTTGAGATGTATCAGAAATTAGCAAAATAAGGAATCGCAAAAAATTGCGATTCCTTATTTTGCTTATGCATTTAAGGAATCGCAATTTTGCGATTCCTTAAATGGCATGTATGAAACTTTGTAAAAGTGCGAATTTGGGTTAAGGATTCGCAAATTAACACCAATTTGAGGTTCGTGTTAATTTGCGAAATCGTTTTAAAAAACAAAATTTGACTATTTTGAAGGTGGCATGTGACACACATACATGCCCATAGGGCATGTATGTGTGCCATATGCACACACATGTAAGTTTCAGGGGTGCAGCAGGGTGTCCATGAGACACCCCTGCACCCTTGAAATAATTCTCAAATTGCGATTAGCAAATTGCGAATTCGCAATTTGAGAATTACTGCACAATCATTCCTATGGGCCTCCTGGCCCATAGGAATGCATGGGGAATTATTCCTTATTTGCGAATTCGCAAAATGCGAATTCGCAAATAAAGATAAGTAAGAAATCGCAAAAAAAATGCAATTTTTTACATACATTCCATTTTGCGAATTCTAAATAGCGATTCGCAAAAAATCGCTATTTAAGATTCGCAAAAAGGAATCTTGATACATCTAGGCCTTAAACTTTAAACCATCATAAGGGTAAAACAGCATGCATATATGGTATGCCGAAAGTGCATAAAAACATCATAGATCCACCATATAGGCCCATAGTATCCACCATTGGAACTAATACAGAACCCTTATCTAAATTTGCTGACCATATTTTACGACCTCATATACCAACAATTACTTCTTATGTGAGAGACACAGGCCAGATGATTAACAAAGTGGAACAAATCACTTTCAACCCCAATATTGACTTAATAGTCACATTGGATGTTGAAGCCCTGAATAATAATAACCCGTTAGTAGGAGCAATGGAAGCAACAAAATGGTTTATTGAGGAATACAATATTTTATGCCCAAAACTCTTTCTGTTGGAGATCCTGAATATATAGTACTTACTGATAACATCGTTGAGTTTGGCGATTCCTTGTTCTGTCAGACCAAGGGCGTTAGCATGGGTGCATCGGTTGCACCTTCGATTGCTAATATATATATGGCAGCTTTTGAAAATCACTACATATAAAATGAGATAGCCCCTTTCTTCGAGTCCATCTCCCATTGGTCCAGATACATTGATGATATCTTTTTTTGTCTGGACCAATGGGAGGGACCAATTACTTGAATTCTTGGAGTGGCTCGATGTTATTGACCAGAATCTCAAATTTACTACACAAATCAACGCCGAGAAGGTGGAGTTTTTAGATATCCTTATTTTTCATAGTGATGGTCAACTCAAAGTAGATCTTTATGTGAAACCCATCGCACAGAAGGAATACTCTGTTGCATTTTACTAGTTTCCATCCCAGAAATCAGAAAGTATTCAGTTTTCACAATTCTTGCGAGTAAGAAGAAACTGCTCAGACCTTAAGGACTTCGACAGACAGGCAGCTTTAATGAGGACCAAGGTCTTAGAATGAGGATATCCGTACCGGTTAGTGCGTGACTCATACAAGAGAGCAAGGTACTTTGACAGGGATAATCTCCTTAGATCTGAAGCAAGTAAAGACAATGCCCAACTTGTATGTGTCACAAGACACTCTACATTAGATGCCAAAATTAAGCAAATCATAAACAGCAATTGGCACATTCTAAATAGTAATCCCAAACAAAGTACTAAAATACCTAAACCTTTGTTTGCCCACCGGCAAAACAGAAATATCAAGGACTACGTGGTACATTCTAGAAATACTACCAATAAGAAGAATAAGAGGTTCATACAGAAATCAATAGATAACGATGTCCCAATTAGAGGAACCCAGAAATGCTCTTCCTGCAAATCCTGCAATACCATTTTGGAAGGAGAAATATTCACACACAATGGCCATACCACCAGGGACACTGAAATGTGGAATTGCAAAATCACAAACACTGTCTATTTTATCCAATGTCCATGTGCGTTAGGATATGTAGGAGAGACCTCACGTTCCATACAGACCAGACTGACGAAACACCATTCAGCCATCAGAACGCACAAACTCCTAGTGCCAATGGTAAAACATTTTGTTGAAATGAACCATGGACCAGAAGATTTCCTATGGCGAATTCTGGAAACAATCAGAATTCCAGACAATAAAGGTGGACAAAAAATCCGAAAAAAACGAGAGTTTTTTGGATTTTTACGCTGGATACCCATAGTAAGGGGTTAAATAGGGAAATCCCTTGGGAGAATGCTATTATCTAATATCTTTTCAGGTTAGTAGTCTCCTTTAGACAAGGTCATCTTCTACTCGACTCGCCATTTCTGTTATATATGCATCCCTATCCCTCACTCTATACCATCAAGAGCGCTTCTATGGAATCTGATACACAGATTGGATGGTTGTTCTTGATAGAATAATCAACTAATAAATAATAATGGGTCTCGTGCACATATGTTGATCCGTGATTTTCACAATTATGTGTCACGTGGTTACTATGTATTGCGGAATATGCTCAGTCAATGATAATAAGAGACTGTTTAATCCTCATGGTAAAGCTGATAAATATCATCAGACTTGTTTGTTGGCAGGTCGTGGTTATATATACACATTAATATTTCAGTCTTAATCCCATATTTTGCAAAATCGGCAATTACGGCTTTTATCTAACATGGCATTGCCTTTATTGTAACTTAATAAAGATTTGGAGAGTTTCAACCCAATATAGCAATGGGTATAGATTTGATTATCATCACGTTTTTTTTCACTTTCTATTAGTTTGGGAATCCGGTGTTACACTCCTGTTTTCCCGCGAGATTAGCAGCCCAATCACGTGGCTGGACGTACATACATCAAGGGCCAATAAAAATGAATGGGGCTACAGGTCTAGTCCTTTGACCCCTGGTTACCATTTTAGTCAGCAGCTGGACCGAACCGCACCAAATTGGAGTTTGTCAGCTCCTTTATCGGACACAGGTTAGCACTATCATGAGCGATTGTTGTTTATGCTTGCGCGGCATTATGCCTCGGCAATCCCGTAAGGAGTATTAATGTAATGTGACTGTCTATAGTTTCAGTATTTAAGTGCACGCCATGACAACGGCATGCCATTTATATACTAAATTGTCGCCTTCTTGTAACTATACGTTTAGGCAAGCCGATCAGTACTATCCACTCTGATGTCAGCCTCAGCAGTATCCTTATAATTACTAGCTTGCAATCATTGCCGTCGGTGCAGCAATGTAGGTATTAGCAACAATACATAAGAGTCGTTATGTATCTTTTTCGAACGTTTCAGCCTGTGGCACCAACTTCGTTTAGTAATTAAATGTTATCATTGGGTTTGTCACGGTTATTAGATAGAGACCACTGAATAACTGCACCCTCATAACGTTGTAAGAATGCTCATCATATGTCATCTTAGATTTTTTTAAATGGCAAGATATGTTCCATTCGACCGATTCAAGCAGTTGGGCTTAATCAAGTCAGATTGTCGAATCTAGACTTAGGCGTTCGTTTTTTATTCACATAGAAGAAAACAGATGCATCACTCATATTAGCCGGATTGTTTTTTGGCAATAGTTATAGCGTTTTTATACATGCATTAAATACCCTGTTCTCTGTCTTGGTTTCTAACAGCAAGTGACTCATTTCAACCAGACCAACCAGTATATCTAAATAAGAAGGTATCAATAACTCCACCAGACTAAGGTAATAGAATCGCTAACATTGTTTACTCAATTTTCAATATTAATACGCAGCATCAATCAACATTGTGGTTCAGTGAATGATATATGAGGTCCTCAGCTTTCTATGAGCTATCCATTAGTATTAACTAGTGGGAAAGTCACCAATCTCTACATATACATCTTTAGAGACAATATAAACTAAGTATTACATGTTATAATAATAAACTGTTTCTTTATAAATGAGTTATGATTTTAGTTATGTGTTTATATTGTGCATTTAATAATTGATGGTACTCTATGTCCACGAGATAGGTCTATTACATATATATATTTTTTTTCCAGTAGAAAGAAGAAGGAGGTCCACTTGCAGGATTAAGGCGTTTTAACTGACAGTATCTACTTATTAATCCCAATATCAGTTACTAGGGATTTTTTAGTAGGTGAATATCTTTTGACTATAAGATTTGATACCAGCTAAAATATAGAGCATGTTGAATCAGTTAGAATATTTCCAACTAAATCATGTACATGTATATTTTCTAATTCAATTTTTTCAGAAATGTCCATAACAGGAATGAGAGATTAACCATATTCATCAAGCAGCTATGTGTTATTCTACGAACCATTAAGTAAGTGTCCTTTGAAATCTGTTTTTGGGTGAATTATAGTTATCAAAAATAGGTCACTCCCCATTGAGTAACTCAGTGTTATTCAAATAGCTTTTAAGTAAGTGTCTTTCTAAAAAGCTGTTTATGGGTGTAGCATGATTATCACAAATAGCCCTCTTTTCCTTCTACTATTTACTATATCCTGTTTTTACGCTCATATATAAATTTTAGTTTCCAGTGATGATTTGAGTACTCAAATACCTATCAAAAATCAGGCTTCAACTAGTTAGTTGGCCTTGTGATTAGTTAGAGTCGGTGTCAGAAATATAAAATATAAACTCTAATAAATTATAGACGTTTGTGTTTGTACATGTCCAGGGTAAAGAACTGATATGATTTTAAGTATTGTTGAATGTACTATTATGCTTAAATGTAAATGAAATTGTGGATTATCATAGACTAAGATAATCTTAAAGTCTCCTAATAAATAATGAGATAAATGATTATGACGTATATATGAAGAATATTAGATAGAGGTTTTTAAACTCCTGTTTCTGTAAAACCTATTTTCTGTAGGTTGTGGTAATTTCCTAAAGAAGGCGTGTGAAACGTCGAAACGCGCGTCGATAATATTAATTACTACAAGAAGATTTTATTTTATATGTATAATAATTGTATTATTTGTTTCTGATTTTTTACAATTGTATGTATTATTTTATATATTGGAGCAAGCAGATATACATTATGTGTCTTTTTAACTTTTGTGATATATTAAATTCATTGTGATTTTTTAACATTAGTGAGACATATGTAGACACAATTCAATAAAAACTAAAGAACTTTTAATATAATTTTTTCACTGCTTTCTTTCTGATTGACTCTCCTGATATCGTTTTATGAAAGATCTTATAGTTGCCTAGGAATTGTTTTTCTACAAACAGTTTACCGGGTAACACTTTTTAAACTCTCCAACGTATGTAGATAATAAGGACCTTATATGTGTAACCATGGAAATCAAAACCTTTACAGCTTCACAGTTTGTAACGTTTCCCAACACGTGCACAAGTAAAACAGTTAAAACTTGAGCATGTGTAAACTGTAAAACGGCGGAGCCAGACCTCCCTTCCAAAGTTTACTAAACAACCAAAAACTATATAAACCATACCAATTGTGCGATTAGTTTCATTTTTGCGAGTTATTTCGGCGTCGCCAATCTGTGATGCAGGTTCCCCTTTCTAGCATTGATTCTTGTTTTGCGTTAGCAAAACATATTCCGGAGTTGTACGTTGTTTCATTATGGCATAGCAGATAGATATAATTTGTGGCTATCTGTCAATATTTAAACAATTATATCTAGAAAAAAGTGTTATTGAATGTTTTTCCCTTTTTCTCTGTAACATCAGCAGCTTGTTTTCAGAAACAGATAGATTACAACAAACATTGCTGCTTTTCTGGCTCCTTTCAGCCTATATATTATGATTTTCTATATTATAATATTGGCACTGTACTTCGCTTCAGAGTTGTTGGTGACCCATCGGCGCAAACCCTAAACATTTACAATCAACGTCACCACCTTCCAGTCGTTAGTGTGTTTTACCCCAGGGATCATATACTGTTAATATGTACATTATAATATTAACAGGTATGAAGATCTCAGTGGAGTTCATGACCTGTCGGCACAAAGAGTAAAGATATATAAGCAAAGTCACCAGCTTCTGGTTTTTAGTCTGTTCCCCCCTTTTGATCATATACTGTGAGTATATATATTACAATTTTCACAGTCATAATGATCTCAGAGGAGTTTATGATCCGTTGCAACAAAGATCAAACTTTTCGACCTTCTGGAGAAAAAAGCTCGAAAGTATTTCGTTATGGATTTTCTGTTAAATAGATAACTTTATTTTCCTTTTCTTTTTACTGTAACAATGGTATCATTCGTTATATTGTAATAGATTGTCCTATTGTTACAGAAGAGGAATAGTAGATTTTTCGGTGCCATCTGTAATAAAGCTTACGAAACATTAGAACGTACTTGATCAGATATTTTTTTCAGTGAGCATATTTTGCGAAATTGAAGACTAAAAAAATATAGCTTTCATACATACTTTGTAACTTTAAATATTTGATAAACCCTACATTTCTGAATGTTATTTTCTAATTTCTATTCTTCTCAGTTGTGGTTCCTATTCACCTTCTCCCTATAGAATATATAGGACCAGTACTGTATACTATAATAGTACTATCCTATATATTCTTAAGTGAATATGTGATTTGTTAGCGGAACAGTGTGCAACCTCTAATAACTCGAACAGAACATTCCTGAATTCTACAAAATACAAATTTGAAAAATAATAATGCATACATTTCTATGTAATATGAAGTCACTTTTATTTAACTGTTTTTTACTTGTTCTCCTGACCTCAGATAATGTAGTGCGGGAGTGTTTGTTGTAGCACTTCTATTCTACTTTATCTAAAAGTAACTGATGCCCTCTTACATTATCAAGAATATGGGGCAACACTTTTATAAACTATAGCAGAATAAAGGAGAGAATGGCCACGCTTAACTGATATTTTATGAAATTCTATTTTTATTTCCCACCCCTTTCATGTATACAGCGTCAGTTTCTAAAGAAAGTTTATTTGTATTTGCTAAATAAAAACTGTTTCAAACCTAGACTGAAATTTTTGCTGCGCAACCACACCTTCCCATTAAAAAAGTAAACATCACATTATAAGTAAATAGTGCTCCTGGGAAGTATCCCACCCACAAACTTGATAAAAAAACATCCCAAGATACTGTCATTTTTCCGCCGTGATTTGTACACCCCAAGGGCACTTATATAACTATCACCACCTTGACCTTGTGACCACTGCACAGAGGTAATAGTGTTCCTACCCTCCCCTCTACTACTTTCTTTTCCCATACTCCTTTGAAAGTGCGTCACAAAATCACTGAAACAGTGGACCGTTCCCAACCAATAAGGAGCAAACTTGTGCTCGAAATACTTTAACCAATAAAATGTCCAAGTTGTTCCGCAGAGGAGGAAGGAATGACTGCCAAAACTTCTACTTTTAAAGCTTCACAGCCAATGAACATTAAGCTTTGTAAGGTCCCACTTGGAATACGTTACCCAATGAAATGTCTCAAATACTACGCGAAGAGGGAAGGAATCTCTGACAACACTTCTACTTTCAACAGTTTACAGCCAATCCACATTAATCTTGGGAAATTCCTTCTTGGAACACGTCAGCAAATCAGATGTCCCTCCTACTCCACAGAGCGGAAGAGAATGGCTGGAAACACTTCTACTTTCAATAGTTTGCAACCAACCAACATAAAGCGTACAACATGTAAGCCAATTAGATGTCCATGCTACTCTCCGGAGCAGAAATGAATTGCAGCAAACACTTCTACTTTCAATAGTTCGCAGCCAATGAACATTAAGCTTGTCTTTGGAACACCTTAGCCAATTAAACGTTAATTTTGTTCCACGCTCACATACAGAACACACCCTCCCACATATTAATACATTTCTTGTAACAAAGTGACTCTATCCCTAACAAAAGTGAACACTGCCTAATAAATACACATTATTCCACATTATATTAAAGAAAAGCTGCAATACGTCGCATTGTTGTTTTCTCGATATAATTTCCACAGCCTACTGCACCCCCCTCCGAACATGAGTGAAGCCCCGGGACTGTGGGGGCCCCAGCGAACCCCTGCTAATATTTTTTTAACAAATACCCCTGGGACATATTTCCACAGCCTACTGTACCCCCCTCTCAACATAACTGAAGCCCCGGGACTGTGGAGGCCCCAGCAGTCCTATATACCGTATCTTATTGCATTTGTATGTTTTTTCCCAATAGCAGGAAAGTTTTTATAATCGGTCAAATGTTCGTTGCTCGTGATGATTGAAACCACGTGTATCACTTTGCACCACTTAATTTCATAACCGGATAAAAAGATAACTACTATAGAAATTAAAAAAAAATCGAAACCTATTTAACAATTTGGAACTGTACAAATAGTTGTTCTTAAATGCGGGAGGGAAGGTGTGTGAAAGGGCGATGTAATTCTACTCCACATTAAGATAGTAACAATTACCAATCATAACATCTTTCTTTTACTATCTTTTAGATGTAGAGCTTCAGGGTGCATTATGTTGTGGCATGTGGTGAAAAACACACCGGTGAAAGAAGGTGAGCTGCGAATATTTTTTCAGTCACTCTCTCACTTCCTCTCTCCTTTGATAAAGAAACGACGCAAAATGTTAACTTCCTTTTTACCTTACAGGTTCTGTTTCACAAATTGGCGCTCACCCCCAAACACCTCCAAATCTCAATGTTCGTGCATTCTGTGATGATGTGTGGCCATCGTAACAACGTCTGAGAAGGCTGCTTTGACACGTGGTGCACCCTCTTTGAATCACGCCAATGGCACATGGTGAGCAAAGAAGCTTGTTTCCAAAACAACAACAAGTCATCTGTGGACGGAGAGAGAGGGTAGTGTGCAGCAGCTTGACTGCATAGGAATGTACAATTACCTCCGAGCAGCGAGAATAGATAGGTTAAAACAGTCTCTGGGGCAGATTTACAAGCCCCTTGCCCAACTTTTGTGTCACTTTTAGCATGGTAAAAATGACGTAAGGAGCTTGTAAATCTGCCCCTGTGTGCACTAGAAAAAGCACTCACCTCGGGACTCTGGGAGTCAATGGGATGCAACAGTCTGGGTCGCAGTACTGAAAACTCAATGCTATGCAGTGGGAGTGCATGGGTTATAGTACTTTGGAAGGAAAACAGCGCACAGACACCTCCTTACAGTTGAAGTTGATAAAATACAGTATCCTGAGTGTTCAAAGAAATAAAGCAAAAATATACTTGTGCAGTTGTATGTACTATGTTATTACTAACTCTATATACTATCTTTCAGATCACGAAACTAAAGGGTGCACTATGAACCGGCACATGCTTGGACACACAAAGGAGACAAAAAGGTGAGCTACGAAGATGTTCTCCAGTATTAACTGCTCCATCTATAACTTTGTCTTTCTCACAGTTTTAATGTTGTTTTTCTCTCTTTCTCTCACTCTCTATCACATCGTTTCTCTTTCTCTTTTAAAGTTATGGATGCTGCTGTCCACTCTGCTGAGGCTGAATGTAAGATAGTCTGCAGTGTACAACCAAAGCTGAGTTCAAGTTGTGAACTCTGCTGGCCACAGTGTTTACACAAGTAAGCAGAGTGGATTAGATACACAATTCCTCCGATTAAATGCGTTAGAAATAAAGGGGCTTATTTACAAGCCCCTTGCGCATCTTTTGCATCACTTTTAACATGGGAAAAGTAACGCAAAAGTGGAGCAAGAGGCTTGTAAATAAGCCCCAAAGAATATTGTCCTGCATAATGACTTGATCTCTCACCTAATTCTATCTCATCTCTGAAGTATTTTAAAGACCTGTTTATCCATACTGTAAATCTGATGCAGTAGGCACTTCCGTACAGACACCTCTTGAACGTGGGCCTATAAGAGAGGTGGAATGTATTAGGCACACTGCAGACCTGCAAATTAAGAAATATTGCCAAATATTACCTTAACTTGTAATCTTTGACCTCCTTCAGTCACATCGATCTAATTTTAAACACCTATTTTCATTTTTGTTTTGCAGATTACCTACCCTACTTCTATTGGAGTCCATATCACATTTTGTTTATTATATTGTTATGTTAAAGTTATATTTCTAGTTATTTATTACATTGTTATCTTAAAGTTACATTTCTAGTTATTTATTTTATTGTAATAGAAGTTAATTAAAAAAGAATATACGTCTTCTTTTTCTGATAACATTTCACTAATATTTAGTGAGATAATCATATAGTTTGAAAACATTTAAAAATAGAAATGATATTTATAACTAGAAGTATAATACGGAGGCTAACTCTTTACCAGCTCTTTACCAGAGTCTATAGCTATTTCTAAAGGTCCCTATGGAAAACTTTTACAATGCCAGCACAGTAACTGTTTCAATTAGCAACATTCTGTGGTGAACTTTTAACCTTTGTGCTCACGTGAGTGTTCCGTGAACTGTTACTATGGTAACAGGCAGTAAGTAGTTTGGGGGTAGGGTTGAAAGGTACTGGCTGTACAGAAACCATAATATTTACCAAGGATCCTCTACATGACAGAAAGGAAAGCAAAGTAAGACAACACTGTGTTGCATATTAACAAGCCTCTTGCGCCACTTTCGCATCACTTTTCCCATCTTAAAAGTGATGCAATAGTAACGCAATGAACTTGTAAATCTGACCCTATGCACATTACGAGCAAAAGAAGTACACAACTCTTTCAATTCTGTATCGATCACAATTAGACAGTGTTGCTTTACGATTCACAATGCACTTCAATAAATATTTTGTGCCTATTTAAATGGCAGACGGGATTGTCGACATTACAAAACTTAGGGGCATATTTACAAAGACGGCGTTAAACTTGTCGCTGCTTTAACAGCAGCAAACTAACACAAAAACAGCTAAAATGGACTTCAAAATACTTTGTTATCTTACCAGAATATTTTTTCAACATTGCTGTTTGCTATGCAAGAGTGAGAGGCACACCCGGGGCTATAAATAAATGGATGGGGTGGGGTCCCCGGGTTGGCCCCCCCCCTGTAAAATTAGAGTTAGGGAGTCCTTAACAACCCCCCAAGCCCCATGGACCACCACCCTGGGGCTTTCTTTATTGTGAAAAGAGACTGCGTGGTCCCTGCCTGGCCCCAACCCCCCATGTCCGGCTCTTGCAGTGTCCTGAAGTACCCACCACCGGGACACTGCTGTTTGTTATGAGAGGGTGGGAGTCTCGCAGCTCCCGCCCTCCCATAGAAAACAGAGAGAGAGCAGAAGGGGTGGGGGTCCCCAGGGCTAAGGGGGATTTGACCCCCCCGGGGGCTAATTATAAAAGAAGCCCCATTGGCAAACACCTGCCGTTATTTTTAAGATAGATATATATATGCTTTTAACTGTAATTTTCTCAGGAACTACTAAACAGATTGACACCATTTAAGAAAAAGGCACAAGTCTGAAATGAGGACTACATCTCTGCCAAATTTGGCGTAATTCCATTCAGCAGTTCGGGCTGTAGCTGTGGCTAATGCTCCTATGGGAAATTGCATGGGGAAAATACGTTTTGGGACCCCCCTTTTTTCTCGGCCCCCGCTTGACAAATCATACCCAAACTTTCAGGAAAGATGCAGAAATGGAGCTGGCCATTAGTTTTGAAAATTTCGCAAAGATTCATCGACTAGCACCAAAGTTATTCCAAATATATATATATATATATTACCCACTGGCGGTCGCCAGTAGATACTTCTAGTTAGGACCTTGTTTCTATTAAAAAAACGTTTTTTCTTTTGCCAATATCTTTGGCACCGTTTGACGAATCTTCGCCACTTTTTTTTTAAAACACGGTTCACTAAGGTTAGCTCCTGTCTTTAAGTTTTGGGGTGATTCGTCAAGTGGGGGTGAGAAAAAAGGGGGTCCCAAAAAGCGTTTTCACCATGTTAACTTCCATGGGAAATTTAATTACTGGCTACAGCCCGAACTGCTGATCAGAATTACACCAAATTCGGCAAAAGGAAGGTAGTTCTTGTTTCAGAAAGCGACCTTTTTTTCAAATGGAGTAAATCCATTCAGTAGTTGCTGAGAAATTAAAAAACGAAACATATCAGTATCTGAGCACCAAGGAGGGTGCGCGAGCACAAGCTCAATTCCGATTGGCTGCCAACACTCCAAACAAAAATGTGTTGGAAGCCATCTTGTGACTAGGTAATGTAGTCTCAAGAAAACAGTACAAAAACAGGTGAAAAACAAGAAAAGGGAGCAGGGTAGAAACACCCTAACCCCCTAGACCTGATAAGGGGGTCCTACAAGGACCCCCAGGCCAAAACAAAAGCATTTGTTTTTAAACAGCCGAATTTGCACTGGATTTGCAAATCCGGACCAAATTATTATAATTTTTTTTAATGAAGGGCAGGCCCCGTGCTTCGTTTTCAATAAGCCCTCCAGTGGGCCAGGTCCCGGGGCCAATCAGTAAGGCCCCGGGGACCACCACCTCCCTGGAGCTTAGTTATTGAATGCAGGGGGCTGCGGTCCCCCCACAGCCCCGGGGGAAGCCACCTCCCTGGGGCTTACTTAGTAAATGTGTGGGGGGGTCCCAACCCCCCACATGCTGCCCCAGGGACCGCCACCTCCCCAGGGCATTTTTAATTATGTGGTGGGTGATCTCGCTGGCCCCCCAAGCCCCGGGAACCACCACTTCCCAGGGGCTATGCAAATTGAGGGAGGGGGGACATGCCGCACCCCTCCAGGAGCCCTTGGTGGCCCTGGGGACCACCACCCTCCAGGGCCGGCTCCTGCAATGCCCTGGGGTTCCCACCCCTGGGACACTGTCGTCTGCATGGAAAGGGCGGGAGCACAGCTCCCGCCCTGTCATAGCAGACTCTGCTTTGGGTCTTCGGAAACCTGCTTTTGCCTTCAAAAACCGAAACAAAATTGCTTTTGCACAAGGGGACCTGCATGTTAGCTGCTCCCCTTGTGCAATAGCAATGCCGGCTCCCACAGGAGGCGGGGAGCAGGCTGGGACCGTGGGGGCATTGGGGCTCCCTCCACAGTCCCAAAAAGTGAGGCTAGGCCCTGGGGTATGGGGTCCACGGGGCCAGAAGTGGCCCCAGAGAGGGACCATGTGGCCCCACTCCCACAATTAAAAAAATAAAGGCAATGCCCCGGGGGCTGGGGTCCCCGGGGTGGATAAAAGCCTCCGGAGGGGCGCGTTTGCACAGTGGTGCAGGGAGAGGGCGGGCCTGATATAACAAGTTAGCAATAGTGCTGTGTGGGACTAACTGGAGGTAATACAAGGGGTAGTTGGTCCCCAAGGTTGACGTTGGGGGCTAACTACCACTCTTGTTTCCTCCAGTAAATCCCACACAGTGGGATTGCTAAAAGGTGTTTGGAGGCCACCTTCACCCATCTCCACCACTCTGCAAATGTGACTGCTATGTTATATTTAGAAATTAGCATTTAAAAACCTTTGACATCCATATATATATATATATATATATATATATATATATATATATATATATATATATATATATATATATATATATATATATATATATATATATATATATATCAAAACACAAAAGAGTTGCCCCCTAGGTAAAAGCCACAAGACACCAGGTGGAGTATAGGCGGTTTAATGTGAGAGCTGCAGTTGCCTCGTGCAAACATCCAAATGAAAATATGCAGTCAATGGCCGACGCGTTTCGTGCGCTGTACGCACTTCTTCACAGGCTGACTTCATGAATGGTGCAAGCCAGGTCAGAGCACCTGTATTTCATTTTACCGACACGCCCCAGTGGGCGTAAACAGTCCTGCTGCCTGCCGGTTGATGTAGTGCCATGCATCAAATCCGAGTGGAGTACCGAGTCGGTAAAATGAAATACAGGTGCTCTGACCTGGCTTGCACCATTCATGAAGTCAGCCTGTGAAGAAGTGCGTACAGCGCACGAAACGCGTCGGCGATTGACTGCATATTTTCATTTGGATGTTTGCACGAGGCAACTGCAGCTCTCACATTAAACCGCCTATACTCCACCTGGTGTCTTGTGGCTTTTACCTAGGGGGCAACTCTTTTGTGTTTTGATTGGATGCGGCTGGTCCGGCCGCGGTGGAAGCCCTGCCGATTCTTCGGTCTGTGTGCTGGCGCCAACCGACGCCGGCATTTGGAGGCACTAGGAGCGGGGAGGAGAGTCAGATGGTGCCGCTGCCTTGATGGAAACCTCCATCTACCCACTGGGGACTTTTAAACTAACTTTGAATGACTATCGGCAAGCAATCCACTCGGATTTGATGCATGGCACTACATCAACCGGCAGGCAGCAGGACTGTTTACGCCCACTGGGGCGTGTCGGTAAAATGAAATACAGGTGCTCTGACCTGGCTTGCACCATTCATGAAGTCAGCCTGTGAAGAAGTGCGTACAGCGCATGAAACGCGTCGGCGATTGACTGCATATTTTCATTTGGATGTTTGCACGAGGCAACTGCAGCTCTCACATTAAACCGCCTATACTCCACCTGGTGTCTTGTGGCTTTTACCTAGGGGGCAACTCTTTTGTGTTTTGATTGGATGCGGCTGGTCCGGCCGCGGTGGAAGCCCTGCCGATTCTTCGGTCTGTGTGCTGGCGCCAACCGACGCCGGCATTTGGAGGCACTAGGAGCGGGGAGGAGAGTCAGATGGTGCCGCTGCCTTGATGGAAACCTCCATCTACCCACTGGGGACTTTTAAACTAACTTTGAATGACTATCGGCAAGCAATCCACTCGGATTTGATGCATGGCACTACATCAACCGGCAGGCAGCAGGACTGTTTACGCCCACTGGGGCGTGTCGGTAAAATGAAATACAGGTGCTCTGACCTGGCTTGCACCATTCATGAAGTCAGCCTGTGAAGAAGTGCGTACAGCGCACGAAACGCGTCGGCGATTGACTGCATATTTTCATTTGGATGTTTGCACGAAGCAACTGCAGCTCTCACATTAAACCGCCTATACTCCACCTGGTGTCTTGTGGCTTTTACCTAGGGGGCAACTCTTTTGTGTTTTGATTGGATGCGGCTGGTCCGGCCGCGGTGGAAGCCCTGCCGATTCTTCGGTCTGTGTGCTGGCGCCAACCGACGCCGGCATTTGGAGGCACTAGGAGCGGGGAGGAGAGTCAGATGGTGCCGCTGCCTTGATGGAAACCTCCATCTACCCACTGGGGACTTTTAAACTAACTTTGAATGACTATCGGCAAGCAATCCACTCAGATTTGATGCATGGCACTACATCAACCGGCAGGCAGCAGGACTGTTTACGCCCACTGGGGAGTGTCGGTAAAATGAAATACAGGTGCTCTGACCTGGCTTGCACCATTCATGAAGTCAGCCTGTGAAGAAGTGCGTACAGCGCACGAAACGCGTCGGCGATTGACTGCATATTTTCATTGGATGTTTGCACGAGGCAACTGCAGCTCTCACATTAAACCGCCTATACTCCACCTGGTGTCTTGTGGCTTTTACCTAGGGGGCAACTCTTTTGTGTTTTGATTGGATGCGGCTGGTCCGGCCGCGGTGGAAGCCCTGCCGATTCTTCGGTCTGTGTGCTGGCGCCAACCGACGCCGGCATTTGGAGGCACTAGGAGCGGGGAGGAGAGTCAGATGGTGCCGCTGCCTTGATGGAAACCTCCATCTACCCACTGGGGACTTTTAAACTAACTTTGAATGACTATCGGCAAGCAATCCACTCGGATTTGATGCATGGCACTACATCAACCGGCAGGCAGCAGGACTGTTTACGCCCACTGGGGCGTGTCGGTAAAATGAAATACAGGTGCTCTGACCTGGCTTGCACCATTCATGAAGTCAGCCTGTGAAGAAGTGCGTACAGCGCACGAAACGCGTCGGCGATTGACTGCATATTTTCATTTGGATGTTTGCACGAGGCAACTGCAGCTCTCACATTAAACCGCCTATACTCCACCTGGTGTCTTGTGGCTTTTACCTAGGGGGCAACTCTTTTGTGTTTTGATTGGATGCGGCTGGTCCGGCCGCAGTGGAAGCCCTGCCGATTCTTCGGTCTGTGTGCTGGCGCCAACCGACGCCGGCATTTGGAGGCACTAGGAGCGGGGAGGAGAGTCAGATGGTGCCGCTGCCTTGATGGAAACCTCCATCTACCCACTGGGGACTTTTAAACTAACTTTGAATGACTATCGGCAAGCAATCCACTCGGATTTGATGCATGGCACTACATCAACCGGCAGGCAGCAGGACTGTTTACGCCCACTGGGGCGTGTCGGTAAAATGAAATACAGGTGCTCTGACCTGGCTTGCACCATTCATGAAGTCAGCCTGTGAAGAAGTGCGTACAGCGCATGAAACGCGTCGGCGATTGACTGCATATTTTCATTTGGATGTTTGCACGAGGCAACTGCAGCTCTCACATTAAACCGCCTATACTCCACCTGGTGTCTTGTGGCTTTTACCTAGGGGGCAATTCTTTTGTGTTTTGATATATATATATATATATATATATATATATATATATATATATATATATATATATATATATATATATATATATATATATATATATATATATATATATATATATATATATATATATATATATATATATATATATATATATATATATATATATATTACTTACTGGCGGTCGCCAGTAGGTAGTTATAGTTAGGATTTTTTGCAATGTTAAATCTCAAAATTCTATTTAGAATAACTCTGGCGCCGGTTGACGAATCTGCCTGAAAATTTCCTCAAAATGGCCTCGCGGTGCCCCTGTTCTTTCCTGAAAGTTTGGGGGGGATTTGTCAAGCGGGGGCAAGATAAAAGGAGGGTCCCAAAACGTGTTTTCTCCATGTTAATTTCCATAGGGCGGTCGACCTCACTTTTAGCCCGAACGGCTGAATGGATTTCCACCAAACTTGGCAAAATTGTAGGGTCTGGTAGCCCGATGTGCCTTTGCTATGTCTCAAGATATGTGCTCCAGTGGATTTTGAGTAATGTAGGCTAAAAAAAAATATATATCTGTAAGCCCGCTCCGGTACGCGCACCGGGTAGCGCTCCGGGCACGACACGCGACTTGCGCACGGAAAGCTGATTGGCTCTCGGGTGTCTGTAAACATTCCAAACAGTCCGGAGCGGCCGCCATCTTGTGTCTCGGTAAATTCGAGACACAAGAGGTGGCAAAAACAAAGTGGGAAATGACCATAAGGGGGCAGGGATAGACCCCCCCTGACCCCCTAAGTTTGTTGTGGGGGCTATAAAAGGGCCCCGCGGGGCATACACATTTGTTGTTTTTTTTTTTCGCGGGGGGAGTGCCTGGTACGCGCACCGGGGAGCGCACCGGGAAGCACTCAAAAGAGAAAAAAGAATGCCAGTTTAAAAATGTTTAGCAATATTTTATAAATGGGAGGTAGTTCTGAAAAGAACTTTTTTTTTAAGTTAAAAAAATGATCCGATTCAGCTGTGTGGCTTATCCATGGTATCATAACGCTACTTTTTAGCCTATTTAAGTTTGATGTTTGCATGAAATACTATGCTATAGGCAGATATGGATGTTTAGGCAGCGCTTATCTCCATGAAACTTGTTATTATCATTTACATATAGGTAACTGAGGGAGGGAAAAGAAGTCTATCTGAATGGCAAGGATTGCACAATAGCACCAGATCACTCTTTAATTAGTAGACACATACAATTGCATGGCTCGTGTAATGAAGATGCGCCTAATTTGGCCTGAGTTTTGAAAGGCACTCCGACACCTGTTATCATACCAATGTTAAGTTTACTGGAAACGGCAGTTATTAAGTTTGAAATAATGCAGATTGTTGTGCAATGTTAGCAGGCAACGCTTACATGATTACGGTAACTGAGCATGTGGTTTGCTATAAAAAAGTTGTGTTTACTCCTCTGCATGTGAAGCTGGATTTTTCCATCTGGCCATCGATTCCGACCTTGAAAGGAGAGTCAACAAAATGAGCCGTAAAAGAGCGCTATTGTTTCAAAAAGAGATCACATTTACATCTGCTAGAGAAACATTTGTCCTTCATGTAGCAAACACCCGCACTGAAGTGCATGATTTATTAAACACAAAGTGGCCCTGCATTTTTGGGAGTTAATTCAGAGTATCTTTAATGCGTCCTTGACTACGGGGTTACCTTACTTTTTTAAACTAAGACGTCGTGGCCTTGTGACTTCTTTTCAAACTATTTTTGGTGTCTTTTTGGGCATTTTTTCATTCGACTTTTTCAAGCATCATTGGTGGATTCCTCTTAATACTCGTATTAGTTGCCGGTGTGCTTGTATTAATTTGCTTAATTCAATATGGATCCACTTCCTGCAGCACACGAGAATATGTCCCGGCTGTTGCTGCTCCGCAACCGAATACTTAGTTATTATGGAGCTCTGGCTACATTGAGTGCAATTTATGGATTATCATTTCGATTCAACTTTTTCACATGCGTTCAGCCTGTCTTCCATTGCCTGAGCTGCGATTTCAACTGGGCCCTGGATTTGTGTCTCTGCAGTACGGTGTCTCCCAACGCGGATTATGACCAGCTGATGAGCCCCTTAGTGGTTCATGACTTGCTCTGTTCTGGCGGCGGGATTATGCCTTAGCAGCGATACATGGAAAAATGGGACATTGGAATGTTTTCCCTGAAAGTTTGGGGCAGATTCGTCAAGCAGGGGCCGAGATAAAATGGGGGTCCCAAAACATGTTTTCCCCATGTTAATTTCCATAGGGTGGTTGGACTCACTTTTAGCCCGAACGGCTGAATGGATTTTGACCAAACTTGGCAAAATTGTAGGGACTGGTAGCCCGATGTGCCTTTGCTATGTCTCAAGATATGTGCTCCAGTGGATTTTGAGTAATTTAGGTTAAAAAAATATATATATATCTATAAGCGCGCCCCGGTAGGCGCACCGGGGCGCGTACCAGCGCGCTACGCGAGTTCGCGCGCGGAAAGCTGATTCGCTCTCGGGTGTCTGTCAACATTCCAAACAGTCTTGAGCAGCCGCCATCTTGTGTCTCGGTAGGATCGAGAAACAAGAGGTGGCAAAAACAAAGGGGGGAATGACCAAAAGGGGGCAGGGTAGACCCCCCTGACCCCCTAGGTTTCATGTGGGGGCCATAAGAGGGCAGGGGGAGCGGGGGGGAGCGCCCGGTACACGCACCGGGGAGCGAACCGGGGAGTTTACCATGGGGAAAAAAGAATGACAGAGTTTTTTAAAAATGTAGCCTTTTTTTATAAATTGGAGGTATTTCTAAAAAGAACTGTTTTTTTTCTTCTTTTTGTTGTTTTATATGTTTTTTTATTGTTTTTTGAACATTTTGTACTTTTTTTGGCTTTTATGAACAATTTTATATTTTTTTGGTTATTTTTATGGGGACAAACAAAGAACAGGGAATTGTAAACGGCTCAACTGGAGCAAAAAAAATCAGGAAAAAAGTACTTTTTTTGGGGGCAATTGTGGTTGTCACCAGCACGGTTGATGAGTTTAATGCTTTGCTCACCATAGGTAATTGTTTTTCCACAAAATATACAAACGAGTTTGTATTGTCCAAACTGGTTTGTATGTTTGGGACCATTTCCCTTGTCTCTGGACCCGATGGAGTGGGTTGCTTACTTTTGGAGGTGGTGGGTGAAGATTGAGGAGGGTTTCTGGTCATTTCTCGGACCTCTGCCACAGCATAGTTGTTAGGGTGCCGGCGTTGCATGTGGCGAATCATGGTGTTATTGCCAAAAGAGTACTTTTTGTTAGGGTTCCCCCTGGAAAGTACAGTGCCACAGATTAGACAAGTAACCCTTGGCGCATTTACTTTCTTGAGGTCCTTTGGGATTGAAAAAAACTCCAAGATAATGTGCTCCTTTTGCTTATATGGGGTAGTATCTTCAGGCAGGAACCTCCTCCTCTCCTCCTCCTCCTCCTCCTCCTCCTCTTCTTCATCTCCACCACTGTGGTGTTGTGGTGGTCCTCTTGGTGGTGGTGGTGATGGTGGTGGCTGAGATGCTCCTGCTGCTGCTGCTGCTGTAGCCATTTCTGAGTACAAATAGGTAGTAATAGCTCTGGAAACAGGTCTTCCTCACTCAAAGTACAAAGTGAGAATGAGGAAAAAAGGTGGGGGCTTCCATCATTAGGAAAACAAAACTGTCCTGAACCAATGAAAAGTGTTATTTTCAGGTCACATGACCAGGGCTTTCATCATTTGGAAACCAAAACAGTCCTGAACCAATAAAAAGTGTTATTTTTAGGTCACATGACCCGACGCGCTTACGCTACGAGCCCCGGGGCGTGCCCAGGGGCGCATAGCGTAAGTGCATCGGATGCTTATGTAGTAGGATCGTATGCGCTCGAGTGCTTCCGGGTGCGCTTACACCATGCGTATCACGCGGACGCGGCTACGCGATATGTCACGATGATGTTTTCGTTTGCGGCATTAGTGCTAACGGGACCCTCACCGTTACGCGCACGGGGACGTGCTGCAAGTGCTGCAAGACTGCGCTTACCAGTGCGCTCACCGGTACGCGCACCGGGAGCGCTCCAGGGCAAAAAAAAAAAAAAAACATGAACAATATACATAAAAGAAATAATATTACATAAATATACAATATAGGATGTATTATAAAAAATATTACATTTCATAGCTATAGAAACTTGCTATTAAAAAACCTTTGAAATTCACTGAAAAAACATAGGTTTGAGGCCCTATATATAGTTAGGAATTAGCATTTAAAAAACCTATGAAATTCACTGAAAAAACCATAGGTTTCACACCAGTTATAGTTAGGAATTTGCATTTAAAAAACCTATTAAATTCACTAAAAAGCCATAGGTTTCACACCAGTTATAGTTAGCTGGAAATTTTACTGACATAAAACCATTGAAATTCCCACGTTATAGTTATTTGGACTCACTATAACTTGCGCGCCTGCAATGCACTGCTGATGACGTCACATATTACATCACTCATGACATGGTCAGTGACATCACTCATGACATCACTGATGACACCATCCTTGTGACAGACTGACAGACCTCCTTTCAGTGTAATGTAACCCTTGAAACACATATTCAAAAATAGAAACTAATATTTTCCAAAAAATGGAGATACCAGTTACAACAACCAATTCAGTAATTCCACCATCTATATACACATCCACTCATTCAGCAACAGTTCTATATAGTCACTCATACATATACTCACTCATCATATGTAGTGATACACATATACATCCTGTTACACACTGACAGTCATCCAAAAGTTACTCACACACATACTCACACATGCAAATAAACTATTGAACATCCATGTATTTGCATTTACAGCTATACACATACTAGCACATTACTTCTAAGGAAACTTACACATACTTACTCTCTTAAACAATCACTTATAGAAAAACATACTTATTTAAACATGAACTCTTACAATTTCTAACTCTCACATATACTCACTTATATACATCAATACTCACATATACTAGAATAAAACATATGTAGTTACTCATAAAGACACTAGTGAGACAGTCATTCACTCACTAACACACACATATACACACTCATCCACCCTTACAATACAACACATATGCTGTGTTCAAAACACATACAAACAGTGAGTCAGTCATTAATGCATCTATGTGCTAAGTAATACCCCCACCAAACCATACAGGCACTCATACTGATACTAAAAAAACATCTAATAACCCATACACACACACATGTAGCTACTCACCAACCCATGCAGCCACTTATACACAAAGTGAAACACTGATACATATATTTAAATATTTAAACAATACTCGCTAATATATGTATTCACTAAGATACACTTAATAAGCCAGTTAACCAATCAATAAAAAAAAAAACATCCATTAAGACACTTATTTAAACATTTATTCTTCCATCGACCTTTACATATACATATATAAAACATATTTATTTTCAGAAGGACACACATTCACTGGATGGTGTCATCAGTGATGTCATGAGTGATGTCACTGACCATGTCATGAGTGATGTAATATGTGACGTCATCAGCAGTGCATTGCAGGCGCGCAAGTTATAGTGAGTCCAACTAACTATAACGTGGGAATTTCAATGGTTTTGTGTCAGTAAAATTTCCAACTAACTATAACTGGTGTGAAACCTATGGTTTTTTCAGTGAATATATACATATATATATATATATATATATATATATATATATATATATATATATATATATATATATATATATATATATATATATATATTAATGCTCCCAGATTCCTCTCACCACTCGCAAGGAATCACCAGCACTCACGGGGGGTAGGTTTGGCAGTACGATTTATTACGGCAAGTAAAACAAACACGTTTTGGATCTAGTCCTTTTTCAGTGTTGTTTACACATTTAATAGTAAGGTGCCATGTTTATACACATAAACATCACAGTATAAACAATAGAAACCAAAGAGGGGATGGTCGCTGACAAAATCGGAGGCGCCATCTTTGACTGATGCAATCATCACAGTTTCTTTAGTTCATTTCAATAAACACACAGTCTTATGAGTTGATAGAAGGCACAACCGATATACTCACTTTCTTGCCTTATATTCAGTATAACAACCCATGCAAAGATGAATTCAAGCAATACTTCAATTCACTTAATCAAAATGACATTGGTTTATCCTTCACATGCAACATCAATTGTCACAAAGTAGATTTCCTTGATATCACAATTTATATAAATGAAAAACATCTTCAAAGTACTTTACATAGAAAAAAGACTGCGACTAACAGCATTCTACATGTTGAAAGCTTTCATCCACAGCCATTAATACGAAGTATTTCTTATGGTGAATTCTTGAGGATGAAAAGAAACTGTTCACAAAATGAAAATGACACAATAGAGATTGAAACAAGTGCGAACAGATTACGAAAAAGAGGATACCGAGAAAGAGACCTGAAGAAAAGCCTGAAAAAAATTGGGAATCTAACTAGAACAGAGATCCTAATAAAAAAAAATTAAAAACTTGAAGGAAACAAAGAAGATGGATGAACAGGAAATACCAAGATTGATATTAACTTATAGCAAGAAATCTCAAAAAATCCGTCAAACTGTACAACGATATTGGCCATTGCTAAAACAAGATCAAGAACTATCAAAAATAATTGGCTCAGAACCACAAATAACTTTCAGGAAAGCCCCATCAATTAAAGACTTGATAGTTAAAAGCCATTTCAATCCACCAAGAAAGGAATCAAACTGGCTATAAGAACAACAGAATTGTTTCAAGAAATGCAATACTTGCAATGCCTGCAAAATTGGGGTGAACAAAAAGAACATAAGAGACCCAGCAGGCAGAGCCATTCAAATTGACAAACGGATCACTTGCTTTACTAAGTTTGTGATTTATGCAATTCAATGTGACTTTGCAATGCTATACATAGGTAGCACCACCTGCATGCTAAAGAAGAGAATTCTCGAACATATTAGGGCAGTTAAGAACAGAGACCTCACATATGCAACAGCGAAACGCCTTTTGACATGCCAAGGTGGGAACTGGCATAACATGAGCTACTTCGCCATAGACACATTCAAGACAAATGAAAGACTGGGAGACCAAAAGAAGAAATTACGACAATTAGAGTCAAAATATATAATCAGAATGCGGACCAAACCGAATGTGATCAAGGGCTTCTGTAGCCCGAATCGCGTCGTGCATGGGTTGTGGTAAAATAAAAAAATCATCTTGCCTGAAGAGCTGTAGGGTCTGAGTATCCTTCTTCACTGCCGAGGGTTGGAAGTGGCAGGAGTTCTACTTTGGATGTATGTATATATATATTTATGTATGCAGCTCTCTAATGTTTTTATAATCGGCAACTTGTGTTGCATCCAGTCCTGCTTATAAAGTAAAGACATTCAAACTCATCTTTTATAAGTGATTGCAGTCGAGTTCTGATGTCACAATGCCTGCTGCCTTAAGCCAAGGTTAAGGTGAAATCAGATCACGGAGTAACTTTTTAAAGCAACAAAAATAAAATGTTGCTTTTCTTTCTTCTGCTCTATTTTTCTAGTTTACGGTGACAAGCAGAAAGAACATGTTTATTTTTTGCACTCCTTAGATAATTATTCAAGCGTTTATTCTTGCTACATGTTCTACACATTTGAACCTACGGCAGCTTAATTTTCTTTTTTTATGAATTGTGTTGGACTGTTTCCAATATCTTTTATAAACAACAAATATCTTTTGGAAAGTGGATTATTAGTAAGGGCAAATGTATATCTGCCACTGGCAATAACACAGTTGATGGTTTAAAACTGGTCTTAGAAAGTTATTCCCATGCTCTACACTTGTTAGCTTAACTGCAAGCAGGCAGACTTAACCTCAAAAAAAGGTATGTAAAGGATTTAAAAACACCAATTCAGTAAATAATTAAGACACAATGCACAATAAAAATCTAACGACAATTTGTAAAAATAGGAAATATTTTCTTTAAAATTACACCAAAACAACAGACCAGTTCAAAGTAAAAGTTTCATGCCAGCTGCGATGGACCCCTGTGCTGCTACCCCTCGCGGTAGGTCTCGATCAAAGTTTTTACTTTCGGACTTAGAAACTTTCATGGAGCTTTTTTTCCTGGGGTCCCTCGAAGCTCTCAGTCAGTCCAGATTCGGTGAGGGTTCGCTGGATTGTCTTACGACGAGCTCCTGGTCAAACTTTTGGAAGTCCAACCTCCGAGACGTGATAGCGGGACAAACCAAGGATCCAGGCCAACTTGCAGTTGAAGGCAGGCGGCTTGGCTCTCGCGGTTGCTCCCGGTCACCTTTTCTTCATTCGGACTTCGAAACTTTTACAGAGCTTTTTCTGGCAGGGTCCCTCGATACTCTTCACCAGGCTGAATTCGGTGAGGGCTTGCGGCCTCGGATTTCCCCTTCTCCCAGGCAAACTCTGGAAGTTGGACCTATGGAGCATTTCAGTGGGGTGAACCTGGACTGCAGGCTGACTTGCAGTTGAGGGTCGCCATCTTGGCTGGCCAGGTTGAGTCGGTTCACTTATGGAACTTTTTTCCAAAGTTGCTCCAAACAACTCCAAACTTCTGGAACTTTTTCTTGAAGCTCCTGAAAGGGTCCCAAAGTGTCTCAAACTTACTCAAAGGGTCTGGAAGCTCCAAGATAGCCCTTGAAAGTTGAGGACTTCAGTTTCCACAATCCACTTGGACAAAACCCTTACAAATCCACTGGTAGGGCTCCACATTGAGGATTGCTGGTGGTGATGTTCCAGGTGAGCTCTGTTAACCTGTAGCTTGCAGGGAGTCCACTTGTTAGTTCTTTTACAGCAAGGTAGTCCGCAGGGCTGTAGTTCTAGATGGCGCAGAAGGCGCAATCTTCAGAGTGCATGCCTTAGTGTTTTCACATCTAACTCCTCAGCATGGCCCTTTTTGCTCTCTTAGGTTTCAAGCAGAAGATCTGATAGGCTCTGCCCCTCTCAGATACTTATTACAAGTTCTCTGGGTCAAGCAGCTGGGCACCCATGTCTGATATGGGGCAGGGTAACACTCGAAAGTATGACCACATTCTTCAAAGTGTGGCCATATTTTGTCCCAGAGTGCAACAATTCTTCCAAATTCATCATGGCTGATTTTCCAGCAGGGAGAGAAGAGCTTGCAAAACAACCCCCTAGGATCGCTAATCTCCATAGTCTCGCCCCCAGGGCATCAGTTCATTCCTTCCTTAAGCCTAGTATCTGGCTGGGTTCAAAAGAATAGAGTTGTAAATGACACTGGTCTCTTCCCCATCTATTGAAGCCCATTGTTTACAACTCCTCCCCCTCCTCTGGCATTCCTGTGTAACAGAACACTGCCCTCCCAGCATAGCTAGTGAACCCCAGGGGCTATTTATCACCTCTTCAATGGAGCCTGGCTGATCCACTTAACTCAGACCAATCAGGACAGACAACTGGAGGGCTGAATCTGGGCTTACAGACAAGAAAGTCTTATAACTTCTGTACATTTTAGGAGAAATTCAACAATATCATATGGTTGGATTTATCAATACCATGATGGGAAGTCTTTGAATGCTATTTTATCATTCTCCTAGCGGGATTTATTAGTTAATCACTTCTTGCAATGTTAACCTATGTGGCAGGGGATTTGCAATGGGAAAATGACTTGGGCCATTTTTCCAGCTCTAGGGCTTATAAAATCATATTTTATACGTACTCTGCCTATATCTACAGGACCCCCACCCCTGGAATACCTAGAGGAGACGTAAAGGGTTCTAAATAGGCAGAAATATTGCAGATCCTCCCTCCACAGTGCTCCTAGCACCAACGTCGATTTTGTGCAGCACTTTATAATAATGTGGGGAGTGAAATGTCCAATTGCACTTACACCAGGGCATATGATAGGGGTCCTCCATATAAATACCTGACTCCCCACACCTGGGACACCTTGGGGAGACCCTGGGGGTACCTAATATGCCCAAACATTGTAGGTTATCCATTTGCAATTGCCCCAAACACCAAATTCATGTTTGGGCGCAATTTACTTTTTTAAAAGCAGTCCTGCAACACAGGGCTGCTTTTAAACTGACCTCAGGCTTCTGCAGTGCACACATGCAAGTGCAGAAAGGGCTGCTGGCCTCTGAATTGCCATGCCTTATTATATACCAGGGACTTAGAGGTAGTTTCAACCCTCCTGCCCTATTATGTACTAGGGCCTTATAGCATAGGTCATGTCAATCACAGGGGTACCCTAACCCATAATGCATCCTAGCTCATGTAGGTGTTTTGACTGTATTCTAAGTGTCTCTTTCAGCATAGCACTGGCCCTGGGCCTAGCTAGGCAGCACCCAGAGTCAGTCAGAGTCAGTTACCACCAGTACCAGTCAGCAAACACCAAAGTCGAGTTTGGGCAAAATGTACTTTTTTTAAAGCATTCCTACAACACAGGGCTGCTTTTAAACTGACCTCAGGCTTCAGCAGTGCTCACATGCAGGTGCAGAAAGGGCTGCTGGCCTCTAAATTGCAATGCCCCATTATATACCAGGGACGTAGAGGTAGTTTCAATCCCCCTGCCCTATTAAGTACTAGGTCCTTCTAGGATAGGTCAGCCAATCACAGGGGTACCCTAACCCATAGTGTACCCCAGTGTATGTAGGTGTCTTCACTGTATTCTAAGTGTCTCTTTCAGCATAGCACTGCCCCTGGGCCCAGCTAGGCAGAGCCCAGGGTCAGTCAGAGTCAGTGACCAACAATACCAGTCAGAAAAACGTTTGGGGTGTCCAGGGGCATAGGATGACTTTGCAACAATTTCCAATAGGTTTTTGATATTGTTAATTTTGCACTAGAGGTTCTATTTTTATTCTTCATAGTTGCAAACATGCTCTCTCTTTCAAATGAAAGAGCTACGCACCAAGGATTTAAGAGTTTCTTGGGAAAGATGATGCTGTGACCATGTATTATATCGGATATAGTACCATTGCCATAAATAAATACATTGCAAGTCACCTTGGAGTTCCATTACCTTATAAAGGAACTCAGTATTCGGTCTTGTTCCTCTATATGGCTTTGGAACTAGTCAGTGATTTGCAATAACGTTATAATGTACAGCAGGAGGTACTTTATCCCTTTTGTAATATGCTTACCTAAAAGCACATACTGTTGTTGTGTCATTCCCATTTTCCCACCAACCACAGCACACCATATATGGCAATTGGTCAGTCCACTTCAACCAGTGGCTAACATCACTGTCAATGACAGCATTCTGCCCTTCCCACAGGGAAAACATCCACAAATAAAGTAGTTCCTTTAAAGACAAAGTATAGTATAACAATGTGTGCTTTTGCGAGACCAAAACTCACTGTTACTTTTCTGCAATTTTTTTTATACTGGTGAGGGCCCAGCAACTTCCTCAAACACAAAGTTTTACAAAAGTCATGACAAAATAAAACAAGCATTGGAAAAGCTCAAAAGGCAGGCAGCCTTGCCAATTGTTGTTTTGAGACTGGAACATAATAGCTGCCTTGCAAAGAATTCTGTACCAGTTACATATTTACATATTATATAGATTGTTTTGTATACGAAAAACATATTCAGCACTGTAACAAGTTCCTGAGAGGCCTGGAATGTTTAAATGGTTGCATCCGATCAGGTACTCATTGGTTTTTCAATTAGCGATATTTACTTGTGCGTAAAATGCAATCCTACCATTGTATTCGTGTTTTAAAAGAAAATGCCAAACCGGTTGTCTCAAAACATCGCTTTTTAAAGTTATCACCATTTTTGGTGGGGAATTTGTAATTTGGTACTATCCTAAAGTATACGATTCTGACGTAGGCACTTGATTCCTTATGTTTAACGTGTTCGCGCACTACATCCCATACTAATTTCAAGGAATGCTGATAATGTCAGTCAGAAATCCTGCCCTTATATGTGTGCTTAAACACAAATTCTGTTTCAATTTCACACCTGGGATGTTCGCTTTTCAGAAGCTTAGTGTGCATGAATGAATGGACCATCCTTAAACTCCATGCTTTGAGGCAGTTGTCGGCAATTACATTAAAATAAAAATGTCAAATACCACCCTCTTTACTACACCTCACTTCCACTGTCTCACCTCTCTCTTTCTATCGACCTTTCTCTCTTTATCGCTGTAACCCTCTCTACACCTCTCTGTGTGTCCACCCCTCCCTCTTAAATTGATAGACGTCACCTCTATCTACTATTTTATATCTCTAACTCTCTCTGTCCATCTAAATGTCAATATACCTCTTACATCCATTTCAACCTCCCTTGACCTCACATCTCTCATTACCTTACCTCTGTCTCTCCATATTTAAATACCTCACCTCTTCACCTATCTCAAGCTTTTTTCTACTTTAGCACACTCCACCTTTCCTCCCTCTACCTTACTCTATCTTATTTCTCTTTTTGTATAACTACTGTCTCAGCCTCTTCTGTCTCTCAACACCAACTTTCGTCTCTCGCCACTACTTAACCTTTCAATTTTAACTCCCCATTCATTCATACATTCATTCATTCCTCTTCTCTTCAACTGCCTCCCCTTTCTTCCTCTGTTCCGTCAAGCTCACCTCTCACGCTATCTTACTCCTTTCTCTCTAATTCTTGTTACCTCTACCTAATGTTTTCTGTAATTAACTTTTATCTCACTCTATATTTGCACTTCCATCTCTGTTTCAACACACCCTCTCTACCTCACCCTCTCTCTATATCTCTTTTTCTAAATCTCTGTGCCTCACCTCTGCTTCAATTATTTTGCTTTTTTTCTCTTCAAATGTTTGCCTTTTTTCTATCTCAAACAGGCTCCAATTCCTCTTGCTCAATAATGCCAGAAGTCACAGTCTAGCCAAGAAGTCTACACATAATAAAGAGAAAGGACAAAGAAGAGAAAAGGGAATGAAGAAAAAATGATCAGATTTCAGCCCTTAGAATCCCTCAGAGCAGTCCGTTGCTTTTCACTATTGCACCAAGAATGCCAGTTGTGCAGGGGTATTTATTCATGACTGTAAGTATTTGTCAATTACCGTTCAATTTCAAGCACCATGTGCAGGCCATTAAACATTCATAAAGTCACTCTTACCATGTCTTTCCCGCAATGGGACGAACAAACGGATTACACATTGAGAGGCAGATTTATCAAACTTTCACGGAGAGCAGCAAGCCACCTTGCTGCGCTGCATGAAAGGGAAATGGCAGCAATGCGCCGTATTTAACATTATACCGGGCATTCCTCCTGTCCTTTCCTTCCACTGGCGCCCTTGTGTTTACCTACTGCCAATGCAGGCACCCTTTCACCATGGTGCAAGTGTGCCTGAGTGTAGGCAGAATTGTTTTTGTGCAGGAAGGAGCTCCTTCCTGCTAAAAAAAAACCTGCAGAGACATTGTCTTTCTAAGTGTGCTGCAGAAAATAACGTGGAGAAATAAAGATAATTCTCCTAGTTATTCCCCCTCTGGAGAGGCGTAGCATTTTGATGCATTCCCAGGTCTATCACTAATGGTAAATTTGGGAATGAACCAAAATCCATGGGTGGATGTGTGGGAACACCCACACTCCACCCATGCAACGCCTACCTGGGGCAGAGTAATGCAACACAGCGGTTTGTGCTGTGTTGTGTTACTTTTGATTTATAAAAGCACTCAGGGCCATGCAAGGTGGTCCCGCATGGCTTGACAAATTTCACTCTAGTGTTGCATCGCCCTTGCGCCCACTTTTGCATGGGGCAAGGGCGGTTTGCGTGGAGCAAGGGCAACGCAACACAGCACATTGATAAATGTGCCCCCAAATTTCCTGGAAAATATTGTTGTAGCGAAACAAAAAGTAATTTACATCCAAGTGCAAAAGAAAAAGGGGTTATCAATGCTTATTCTATTTCATTTTGGAAAAATGGCAGCTTGAGCTTTCGACTGATTTATGTGCTTGTTTCTAATTGTTTGTCAACACAAGGACCTGAATTTGTTAAAAATGGAAAAGTAAGTTCAAATTTGGGCCAATCAGGGGGCCCCAAAATACTTAAGGCGGCACTGGGAGAATGCATTTGTAAACGAGGGGCTTTTAGTACCCAAATTACATGTTGTTTAATTGCTCACCATTGCTCACTATTGCTTACCATTAATTTGAATGCTAGAATTCTGCGTGGCAGCTCAGAAAGCTTCTATACAGTTGTGTATTACCTTTTTGTTATTCCTTAGATTAAATGTATTCTTTTGACTCAAACTGCTAGTCAAGAAGTGGCAGGATGAAAGGCTGTTAAACGTTTCATTTTTGCATGTGAATTGATGAACAAGCAGCGGCGCGATCAATTAATAATCTGTCTCGCGAGGGCGGAAGTGAAACTGTGAAGAGGCGCCTGACAAAGCAGCACACACACGGACCTGGCAAGCAGTCACGTCTAGACAATCCCGTAACAGATATTTATCCCTGAAACAATAATAGCTAGGCACTTTGTAAAATGTCAGAAACATTTTCTTTGAGGTGAGGCTTGACAATGTATTTGTTAGAAAAAATTGAGCCATTTGTTGTTTTCAACAGGATTGCAAGGACAGTTGTGAGGCTGAAAAATACATTCTGTACCCATTGCGGGTCGAAGGTTAAGCTTCCTGTCAGAAAGCAAGTGTCCTACAATGCAGTAGAAACAGAACAATTGTACAGACTTCTGTAACATTGGAAGAGATTGGCTGCTGGCCAGCTGCGGTTATTGAGATGGAGTTAAAATTTCATGTGGACCCTGAGGAGTTGTATCAATAATGTAACTAATGTCGATTGGATTTTCGGCTTTTTTATTTCAGTGGTTTCCAAATTGGAATTTACTACTTTTTTTCTCAGTGAAGGGGTTGTCTCTCTCTAAACTGGTTGCATCCTAGGGTGCATCCCTGAAGAAGCACTAAATAGTCATCTCAGCCCTCTCATTTTCTTAGAAACATCGTATGTTTGCCCCAGTTCATGTGTGAATATTTTATGCATCGCATACACTCCTCTAGTAGGTGTAGTGTCTTGCGAGTTAACAAAGACAGAACCCTTTTGGCTCCTGGTTGACTCTGTAGAGCAGGGATGTAAGTGTCAAAGCAGAATGCAATGAAGGCTGGTTTAGAATGTTGGGCTTGCAGTTACAGGCAGATGAATTAAGACATGTAATACTAAGCTTTGTGTGTGGCATAGACATTGGCGAGTGCCCAGGCTGAGGAGGACGCTACAAATGGCGGCGAGATAGGGGATAAGTAAACCGAATATCTACAGTGCTCTCAGAGAGTAGGCCTTGGTCCAAGCAATCGGCTTGTGCATGCCACAGGTGCGGTCGTACAAGTACGGAATTGATGCTCAATGCATGTGGAATCAAAGCGCAGCTCCAGCTGCTGTGAAGTAGTTGAGCACAATGAAAACACTATAGAGAATCTACACATTGCTGGCCGAGAACCTGCTGGCCAAGCCATACATAAAGGTACCGCACTGCCACGCAAGATAAAGTTATACTGAGCAGTAACTCTGCAGGTGGATACAACCAGGATTTCAAAGAGAAGCCATTGATAATTGGAAATTGCAAACTAACACTGCGAACAGAACCGCTGCAAGGCAGTGAACAACCAGGTGTCACAAAGTGCAAATTGACATTTAGAAAAAAAGAAATAAATGACTTACCAAACCCATTAAAGAGAGTCATCCTATCACTGCACTCTACGAAGTGGCTCAAAAAGTGCCTAGTGTTGTGCTTACAGAGCCGTATATACCAGAACTGGTGTGCCACCGCAGCTGTTGAGTGGGGTTCAGAACAACGGTGTAAGCCATGGAAGAGTGAGAGCTGAGCAAGGTGCTTGCCATAGTGAAAGGTTGTTCCAATCAAGACTGAGAAGAAATTCACATTTCCAGTTATCACCAGCAATTTGCAAGACCTCAAATATGCTTTGCATAAACCAATTCATAGTGATACACAGTGTCATTAAGTTTCACACTGGTCTACAACGGTGCTGCATTCTTGAAACCACCACCACCTTTTGATACTGCTATCAAGCTAAATATTAGTTAAAGATTCGGCCAGCAGTGTTCCTTGCCGTTTGTTGGGGCCAGGTGTCCAGGAAATCGGTGAGCCGGGCAGAGCTGGGAGGAGGACTACACCTCCCAGCACCACTTGCGGTCCCGGTAACCACCGCCAATGCCACCACTGTTGCTAGCGCTGGGAGACGCACATAAAAGACATATGGGGCTCCCGTAGCACGGGACGTGCGGGGCTTGTCCGGGCAAAGCCTGAGCCAAGGGCGGGCCCGTCTGTGCCCGTCAGAGGACAGAAGAGGCCTAACATCAACACTGCCACCAATCACAATGGGAAAGAGGAAACAACCATGTTCACAGGATCAGGGGCGAGACAAGGTGAAGGTCCCCAGGAACTCCGCATCTATTATATCTTATCTGACCTCAGCGGTGGGGGCCTTGAATAAGGAAATTCAAAATGCAGAGGTTGAATTGGGGTTGAGTCAAGACCCTGTTGGGACCATAGCCCTATCTAATCATACCCCCAAAATTCCAGTGTCCAGTGAGCCCAAGGTGCTAATAATGAAGCAGAGTGAAGGGGGTGGGGGGAATTCACCAGAAAATGACATATTGCCAAAGGATGTAGGGGGAGACTGTAACCTGGAGATATCTGGAGAGCATTTATCATTGCTAAAGACGCACTCGATCCATCAAAGAAAAAAGAAGGGGAGAAAAAGGCCAAGTAAACGTGGACATGTTACTGTAATTGCAGAAACGGCCCGGTCCATGTTGAAGACCTGGCACAACAGGCCCAATCAGCCGTTAGGATTACATTGGAGGAACTCTTTAAGTCACAACTGGAACCTATTTAAATGAACATTGGGAAAGATATAACTGACCTATTGAACAAACTTGTAAAGGGGATTATGTTAAAATTTGAGTACTGGGATTGTCATCTGGGGGGCACAAATAATTACAATAAAATTGGCAAAAATAGCAGTACTAATCAGATTCAAATGCAGTCCAACACTTGTAATAGTGAGAGGGGTCATTCTAGTCATTTTAGTCAAACCTTAACAAGGAGTACATCGACGATATAGTTATTTTAACCCCTAAGCTACACCAATCATTGAATTGTATAGACACTATAACTAAGAAATTTGGGGAGGTCTCTGGATATCGTTTGAACAGGGACAAAACTGAGATCATGTCCTGGAATTTAAATGCAGATGATATAGTATGCAAAACAGAGATAAGATATTTGGGGATTCGAATAACACACGACATAAAGGAACTTACTAGAGTTAATTTTGCAAAAGTTAGGAAAGAAATCTCCCAGGCCATGAAAGGCTGGATGCACCTGCCGCTATAACTATTTGGCCAAGTTAACTTAGTGAAAATGATGGTTTTACCCAAGATAACTTTTCCTTTTGACTCTATACCACTTTTGTTTGAGAAGGAGGAGATTTTAAGGTTGCAAAGTGAGATAGGGTCTTTCATTTGGGCATCTAAAGGATCGCGCTTATCTTGGAAAAAAATTAGGAGGAAACTTTTGAAAGGAGGTTTGGCTGCTCCGGATTTCCAGATCTACTCCTGGGCTTTTTTGTTGAAGAACTGCAGAATGCTTATGGGTACTCCAGGGAGTTCAGCTATTGGTACATTAATGTCAGCACTGCTTAGAACGGAAAGGATTGATCAGAATGGTTTTATGTATAAATTTGCCGACCCGAAGTACTTTAAAAAAATAAGGTTAAAGGTACTGAACGACCTAGCAATGTTATGGTACAGAGTTAGGAGGGCAACAAAGATACCATACTTTAGCGCAATGGCACCAATTTGGAACACACCAGGAGCTCCGAGCTGGTCCGAGGATGCATTGGCAAGGCCATTAAAAACGGAGAGCCCTCAGAGATGGGGGGATTTGTTTTTAGAAGGCAGCTTAGCACTGTGGAGGTACTGTGAAAACAAGTGGGGCCACATGTTCTCCAAGTTTAAATATCTTCAGATACAAAGTTGGGCTGTCAGGAAGGAAAATCTGATCGGGCACTACAATGTCTTTGAAGAAAAGCTAGCTTTGGAGACCTCAATTAAAAAAGAAGTGGCGATGTGGTATTGGTCAATAGTGGAACTAGAAGATGGACTTTTTACATTGCCTGAGACCCTGTGGGGAGAGAGCTTGCCGAGGATCGCAACAGAGGACCAATGGCAAGTATCTATGATGATTCTCTACAAGGTGGTAAAACCTGCGAATTTAAGGAGAAACCACTTGTTCACTCTCCACAGGGCGTATTGGTCACCAAAGAAATTGGCGAAATTCAAAGATGGTGGAATAGTGAGGTGTTCCAAATGCAGTGCCCCGAACGAAGACGATTTGCACATGTTTGTCACATGCCCTGCGATAGAGGACTTCTGGAAAGCAGTGAGTAATTGCTTGTCTGTCGTATTGGGCCAACAACTGGAGGTAAGCCCTGAACTTGTTAAGATGGGAAGAGCTGAACTACAAGGTAAGAGCCTCAATGATAAAGTAAAGTTGGAGTTCTATGGCATACTGGTGGCTCGGAGGGAAATTTGCAGAATGTGGGTATCTGTTGACCCTCCGTCAGACTTGAAGTGGTTAAGAGCTATGAGAGCTATAGCAAAGCTAGATATGGCTGGTCGGATCGAGAAGAGATACAGATTTTGGACTCCGTTCTTACAACAATATGGGTGATGGTGAGGGGGGCTAAGACTTAGGTGTAATAGAACTATAAAATCCTATGATTAAGCCTCTCCAGAATCTCGGCGGAAGGTCTGCTTAAAGGAGGATGGGCGTGCGTGATATACTTGCTCCCAACAGCACAATTTCTACCATATGAGATGAAATCACCCCAGGGTGGAACCGTGACGATATGGGGTGAGGAGAGGCGTATGAGGACAAAAAAAAAAAAAAAAAAAACCTCAACAAGGAATAAGAGTGGGCCTACTGCTACAACTAAGATAGATGTAACCATGGGGCGACATGTAGGGGCTAGTACCTAGCACCTAGTCCCCACTCAGAAAGAATGTCCAGAATCAACTATGGAATTGTGCCAAAAAACTAAATATTGGTGTGACCAGCAATATAAAGTTGGAACCAAGGTTTCATCACACATCATAATGGCCAGACGTGTGGAGGGTTGATCATAGATCTAAACAGGGCACCGATGACTGTGTTGTGATCAACTTTGATAGGACAGATATAGCGGGCAGTACTAGTGTGGGTCAGGGGATTATTAGGATGTTGCCCCTTTGTTTTTTATACCTACCAACAAGGGGGCTTCATTCATCCAGAGGACACCTTTGGGGGTCTGACCCTGTTGAGATGAATCGGGGCAGTTCTACCCCTCACTCAAGTACAAGGAAGGAGAATCGCTCTACGATCCCAAATGGGAATTTAGCAAGTGCTACTCAACTGTCACCCAGACGCTTAGAAAGAACAGATGATGGGAAAGGGCTAGTATGTCAAAATAGATTCCTCCCATTATCACTCTTAGTCTAGAATGACTGACTGGAGCAGCCAAGTTACCATCAGGCCCAGACTGAGGAATATATTACAGAGCAGTGGTTACACAAAATTGAAGTCTCAGACTGTAAGATCATCAATTGGAACATCTCAGGCTTAAGAAGTAAAAAAGAAGACCCTTTGTAGCTTGACTCTTCAAAAAATTATGATATAGTGATCCTACAGGAGAACTAGGATTTGGAAAATAATTTTTGGTTGCATGGTTTTAAAACATATAGTAGTCCTACATGTCCCTCAGTGGCCGGTAGACCCAAAGGGGGCTTTTAAATGTTATTCTCACTTGAAATGGCAGGTGTTAACAGAATGGTGGCGGTGGGGGTCCCATAATCTTCTGATAATTGAGTCTGTTGCTCCCAATTCCACCAAAACATTATTTGTCAATTTTTAAAATTCTGGCGAAAGCAGTTTTTTAAATGAACATTTATGTACTTTGAAATGTTTTTTAGAGGAGTATTGTCTAAAGCAAACCAATTCTTACTCAATTGTACTAATGGGCGATTTTAATGCACACGCTTGTGAGATGAGTTGTCAATTAGAAGATCCTTTGGGCCCAGGGAACTCTCCGATTCCTCATTTTGAGCATACATAACATGGGGTATGTTTGGAGGAGCTTTTGGCCTTGGGAGACCTTTCTGAACCAAGTTATTTTGATATTGATAATAGGGTTCCCACTTTTGAAGGACGAGGGAAGGGTTTTATATTTATTTATTCTATCTTGTTATCCCACGTAGTTTTCTATAATGCTAGGTGGTCATCCTACAGTGATCATAACCCAGTTATTCTTGCCTTGAATAGAGGATGCAGCCTAAAAGGGAATTTGGAAAAGCTAGGTAGTGACAACTGTGTGAAAGTAGCTGACCAGGGACGTAGGTTAAAGTGGGCAAAGGTAATCCGAGACCTTTTTTTTAAAGTACTCTGTGCGAAAGTGGAGGAGAAGCTGGAAACCTGCCTTGATGATGTCAGTGAGGGGGCAGAGGTACTTAGAGCCTTTGAAAACAATTGTGTGCAGGCAGCATCAGACCTCACCATAGTAACTAGTTATAGGAATTTTTTTTGTGAAGAGTGGTTTGACAGCAATTGCTCTATGGCGCATTGCAAATTAAGTGCCGCCCTAAAAATGGTCCCACAAGATAGAGATCAAATAGCTATATTAAGGAAGAAGTATAAGCTGGCCCTGGCTATTCGTAAAAAGGAAATAAAGAAGGAGCCTTGGGGGGAGTTTTTATCAGTGAAGGTTTTGAAAAATAGTTCCAGATTTTGGGCTATTGTTAATAAACCTTTTTTTCTAGGCATACCCCTTTGGATAGTAATATTACTAAAACCCAGTAGCTTTCTCACTTTGAATCTATATATGAGGCCTCTCGGACAATGGTTTCCGCTGGTAGCCATGTGTGCAGTAGGGATTCTCAAAGAATTGTTTTTAATGAAGGTGAAGTACAACTGGCTATAATGCAAATGACCAGTAATAAGGCTCCTGGCCCTGACGGAGTTCCGACTGATCTATATAAACAATACCCTGCCTTCTGGGCCAAACTCTTGAAAAACGTTTTTAATGTAACTAGTCACCAGGGTTTCCCATCATCTTGGTCACTATCTATGATTATCCCAGTTTTTAAAAAAGGACAGAGAGGGGACCCACAGTGTTATAAGCCAATATCATTAATTGACTCCACAGTAAAAGTTTTAGGGAGAGTTATTTTAACCAAGTTAATGGATTAGCTGAATGAGACAGAGGTTTAAACTAATTTTCAATATGGTTGTAGAAGGGAAAGAGCACCTTGGATCAATGCCTTAATTTACATCTACTAGCAGGTACAAATATAAAGGCCAAATTGGGGTCACTGCTTTTGGCCTTTATGATCCTCACTTCGGCCTTTGACTTGGTCAACAGGTGGAAGTTGTGGTTGATCCTGCTAGATATGGGCATTGATCCAAGTCTGATTCACCTCATGGCAGATTTGGATAGTGACCTTTCTGCAAGTGTAAGGTAAATCATGAAGGTAAATGCACAAGGCACTTTAGTATTAGTGGAGGTGTTCAACAGGGATGCATTTTAGCGCCACTACTAATCACCTTATATATTAATATTCTAACTAAGTCTCTTGTAACAGCGAGTCAGGACATCCCGCAAATAGGGGATATAGGGGTTCCTGTGCTCCTTTATGCGGATGATGTCATCTTATTGGCCCATACAGCCATAGGGCTTCAGAGGCTATTGGACTCATTTGGGGCCTACATGAAATCATTGGATCTTGTAGCGAAATCTCAAACAATGTCTATGGTGCAAAAAAACTAAAAATGTAAATCTTTTTACTGTGAAGGCGTTGAGCTGCTCAGGCTTTCCTCTTTTACCTATTTGGGGGTATTATTTGATGAGAAGGGTACATGGGCCCCCAACAGATAGTCCAAAAAGATCTGATGGCGTGATCAACTGCTGCTCTTCATGGCGTTGCACAACGGTTGGGGCCAGACCAATTGAAACCATGCTTAATATTTTTAGGTCCAAATGCATGATTATTGCCTTGTATGGCTCAGCTCTATGGGGTTACAAGATCAGAGAGGGGTACAGATAGTTGAAAACAAATGTTTATGCTCCCTCCTGTCTGTTTCACAGTCTACCTCAACGTTTATAATACATCAAGAGGTTGGGGCAGGTTATTTGACAGACTTGTCGAGGTTAGCCCCGGTAATTTGTTGGTTAATGACATGGCCTAATCCCAAATTATCTCTTAATCAGCAGATCATTAAGTGAATTAGGGTGCCCAGATTTATTTATTTTTCCAGATCAAATAAGAAAATAAGTTGTGACATGGGTCAAAATACAATTCTTGAACCTGAGGGTGGCTGAAAGGGAAGAGACCGAGCTTATGAAATCTACAGTGAAAGCCTATTTCTTGCTAAAAAACGCAATTTCTATGGAACCATATTTGAAAATTGTCAGGAAGGACTATCATCGCCAGATTTTAAAGAGGTTTCAATTTAATTTAATTCATACCCTCTTAGGTCATTTGCAAAATTGGTGTAGGGTATGTGATTTAGGTCCTGTACTTGTGACAATTTTTCAACTCGAGATACCATGCATTTTATAATGTACTGTGAACATTAAAGTGCCATTCGCAAGAGAATTTTAGTTCCAATTTTAAGGGGTAAAGGTTTTATATAGGTCAAACCCACTCCACTTTATTTACAGTTGCTGAATGACCCAAGGGAGATAATTTACATCGCAGGTTTTTTAGTTGCCGCCGTTCAAATCAAGAAAAAGCGTTATAATACATAAACCCATAATGAGGAATTTTTAGGTCTTCGGTGATCATTGTATTTATATTGTTAAAATTATGTTATATCGGTAGCCTGAATTTTTACATGATTTAGTGAAATTTTATCTTATACTATTATGTATTTATTAAGTCGCTCATATGAGTTGAATATTCGGATTTTAAATATTTTTATGGTATTGTTTATTGTGAAATATGTTTTGTACTTTTATGGTTTTTATTAACGGAATAAAGTGGTTTGATTGACTGACTAGTGAAAGATGAATTGTATGGATAGAGACATCTGATGAGTTCATTGATGCACTTGAAGAGATTGATAACAAAAAGATTAGCAAGTATCTCATAAGTCTAGCTGGTGATGGTGTAAAAGAAGTCAAAGAAAATGTTGCGAACTGATGAAGAAACAACATACAGTCAGATTAAAGAAACTTTGAATCTCAAGTTTATTCCAATGCTCATTATTCATTACAAAAGATACATCTTCAGTCAAGATTGGCAGAAAGTTGGTGAAACAATTGATGAATTTGAAGAGAGACTCGAAACACTTATCAAACACTGTATGTTAAACTAATTTATTGATAAAGAAGCTATGCGTCTTAGAGGTATTGATGGATGCTTGTCAGATTCATTCAGATGATGAATACTGAGAGAAACTCCTAGTATGGAGCGAGTGGTAATGGCTGGCAGAGCTAACAAACGTGCTCATAGACACACTGCTGATTTGGAAGCCGGAAGTGCCCAGAATGAATTTGTCATGAGTGTGAAAAAGTAAGCCAAGGCAAAAGTCTGAAGGACCCAAAGTGATGTCTACATGTAAAAAGTACTTGTGTTTCAGATATAGATTTTTGTTTCCACACTGAGGTATATATCCAGCCATTGGACGGATATGTAAAGGTTTTTGGAAGGAGATCCATTTTATATCAGTTTGCAAAGTGAAAGAAAGAGTAAGTGTGTCACGACGCAATGATAAATTGGATGCTAAACCATTTCCATAGCAACATTTGACGCACCTCCCACAAGGCCAAGCGGCGATTTAGACACATCGACACTGAATGAAATTGATTGTCATCTAAATCAAATAGTTCTTTTATATTAGTATCAAGTGAAAGTCAAGAAGAAGGTCGTTCCATGTCAATTTTTACCTCAGAAAAGAGTGTGCATGTTGGACTGGCCACATTGAAAGAAAAATATCAGTCAATGAAAAGTCGAAATGCCGAAGCATCAAAGTCATTCAAACATTATCCAAAGATTACATTGAAAGTAAATGGTTGTTTGATACCTTTCCTTATCGACAGAGTTGCTTCAATAAACATTCTGCCTAAGAAGAAGTATAATGAAATGTCTCCAGTACCACAACTTACACCATCGAAAACAAAAGTGTATAATCAATCAATCAATACACTTATAATGCGCACTACATTGGGATCCGCCTTGGGTTTCTTGAGTATACATAGACTGCATTGCCATCCCTAAAAAGCCAAGGTCCATTTGGAGCAAAGATGAAACACAAGAAAACGGAGGTGCAAGCAACCATTCATGTGCTTCAAGGTACAGCGTCAAGTGCATGCCTACTCAGTTTCAACACAGCTGCTGATATGGGACTGGTTTACGTACACTACAACACAAATACTCACCAAGAAATAGTAAGTCAATTTCCTTTGTTGTTTCATGGTTTAGGAAAGCTTAAGACTGAAAAAGTAAACTTGCATATTAATGAGGATGTCCCACATAGACAAATCGCTTTTCGCAAACAAGAAGCTATTGAAAAAGAGCATGAATCGTTACTTAAGCTTGATATCTTTGAGAATTCTACTGGGCCAACGCCATGGGTTTCTTCCATAGTGTTAGTGCCCATAAAGGACAGTGAAGGAACTGTACGCATATGCATTGCCATGCGCAGCAAACAAGACAAATAAATAGGAACTACATCCAGGTCCACACATTGCTGTCATGAAAACACAATTAAATGGTGCAAAGGTCTTCTTTCACCTTAATTATGATAAAGGTTATCATCACTTGAAACTCAAAGAGAACTGCAGGTACATTACAACATTTTCTACACATGTTTGTCTGTTTCAATACAAAAGACTACATTTTGGTGTGTCATTTGCTGCAGAAGATTTTCAAGATGTCATGTAATGTATCATAAACCTATAATAAATGCGTTCTATTATAGCGGTGATTTATTCATTTTCAGAGCTACACAAAAAGAGCACTATAAAGTTCTCGTATAAGTAAGCCGTACACTGGCTGATGCCGGTTTGAATTTGAATGCAGATAAGTGTGAGTTCCATAAGACATATATCTTTTGGCCATATATCTTTTGATGGAGGTATGGCTCCTGATCCTGCTAAAGTGCAAGCGCTGCCAAATGCTGATCTCTCACAAGATGTTTCTATTGGCAATTAATTTATTGATGTGCCCAGTTAATGCTCTCGATGTATATGAGACTTTGCCATTGTAAGTTCTCCCCTGAGAGACTTGGTGAAAAACAATGTTTAATTTCTGTGGTCACATGCATGTGAGAAAAGTTTTTTAAGAAACTCAAACAAGCCATTAGAAATGCTCCTGAAATGGTGCACTTCAATCCGAAAATTCATACAGAGTTTGTTGTTGATGCTAGCCCAGTTGGGTAAGTGTCTATCCTTGTACAGCACAGCAGACACCCACATGCTCAAAGGCATATTGTGTAATGTACAAGTAGAAGTTTGTCCCAAACAGAACAAGCTTATTCACAGCCTGAAAAAAAAGTTTAGCCATGGATTGGGCTTGTGAACATTTCTATGTATTCCTGTATGGAAGGCCTTTCATGCTGCTAACTGATCATCAAGCTTTACTGGCTATATTTGGCAATCCCAAGGCCAAGATGCCACCTCGCAATGGATGATGGGGACTACAATTACATGAGTACAATTATGCCATCGTACATCATTCAGGGAAGAATCAGAACCCTGCTGACTACTTTGTCTATACAAGGTCATAATACTCCTTCCAAGATGGCTGAAGCCTGTATCAATTTCATTGAAAATCAAACACACAAGCTGCCATTTAGCTATACCAAATTGTAACTGCCATGAGCCATTATAGTGCCATGCTAAAGTTGACAGATAAATTTAAACCTCAGAAATTGAACCAACACTCAACCTCTCACCAGTCATGGTGAATATCACAAACATAAAAATGCCAAAGATGACCTGCCCATAACTCAGGAAGGAGTTATTCTGGGAGGGTTGAGAAGCCAGATTCAGGAGAGTCTGCAACTAAATGGAAGTGGCCCACAAAGGACATTGCTAAAAAAACAAGCTCTCCGAGACTAAGTCTGATTTCCTTATCTCAATGAGAGGGTTAAAAAAGAATGAAAGCCATGTTCTTTATGCAATTGCCTTTATACAAAAATGACTCAACTCACCTTAAACATGTCAGAACTCCTGAAGAATGCATAAGAGAGAGTAGTCATTGACTTGTTTGGTCCACTTGACAATAGACATCACCTGGTGGTGATTGTGGATGAATATCCTTGATTTCCATTAACTGGAGAACTCTCATCTACCACTCAAGACTGAGTCATTGAGAAACTAGATGGCATCTTTGCAACATGGGGTGTACCAGCCATATTGAAATCTTACAATGGCCTGCCTTTCAATAATCAAGAAAATAAAGATTTCTTAGAGCATATGAAGCATCAGAAGATCTCACCTCTGTGGCCACAGGCCAATGGACTTATTGAGTAGTGCAGCGTACTACTCATGAGAAGCTCGATTTAAGAACTGTGTTAATCCTAAGAGCGTATCCTTCAACACCTCACTCAACCACAGGTGTAAGCCCTGTGACATTGATGTTTGGGAGAGTAATGACAACTAAGTCACATTAATGGACCAATCAGAGAGAGGAAAGTGAGAAAGCAACTTGTGAGAAGAACTTGATTCATAAAGAAAAGGGGAAAGCATATGCTGATACAAGAGGACATGTGAAGAACATCATCTTTAAGAAAGGAGATCGAGTGCTTGCATGCCAAATGTGGAAAAGAAAATCTGATGCTCCATTTGATTTTGAACCTTTTCAAGTGGTGTTTCCCATGGGACACATGGTGACTGTCCAGCACCCTGGGTAGTTTGTTACCAGAAACTCTTCTAATTTTCTGCATTTAACTCAATGTTCATCAGATCTACATGTTGAAAGAGAGACTAGTTCTGAAGCACCAATGACTGCAGTTGCCTGTACACCATCAATGCAGATTCTGGACGTTGATGGTGACAGTTTCCAGTTTTCCATGACAAGATCAGGTTGAACAAATAAAGCACCAAAAAGATTGATTGAAGATATATAATAGTACATAAATATATATTTTGTAAAAAAATATATATATTTATGCAATAGAGAGAGAGAAAGAGTTTCTTGCGAGTTAGCAATGACGAAACCCTTTTGGCTTCGAGTAAAGATGTGTAAAGACCAGCAAAGATCTGTGTGTGGCATAGTCACTGGTGGATACCCAGGCTGGGAGGACGCTACAGTAGGGACAATGTGGATTGTGGTGTTGCAAATGTCAATTTTGTGTCTCATGAGAATGTGCTTGTCTCACGTGAGGTGTAAGGTGACTCTAGCACAGTAATTCCCACAGCGCTGCTTCTAAAGCCAATTCTGGCATGCAGCGGTTTTTTCGTTGTTTTCGGGTGCCAGGACCACATATGTCTTAAAAATAACACTGCTGCATGATAATCAGATGCCAAACACACAAAACAGGACCAAGGCTGATATATATATGGCTGGATTTAAACTGAGATGCACAGTGGAAAAAAGAACGGTGGGTTGACTGCTACCCACAGAGACTGCCAGTGGCTAGATACATTTCAAGCATACCTCCATCACCTTTTGTGTATTTAATGTACCACCCTAAGTGGCCAAGGTTAGCCCAGATGTGGGTACCTTGCTCACTGTGCCACAGGAACCAAGCTGTTCCCAACTGACAAGCCCCAACTAGGGTGACACACTTCTTGGGTTGCTTATGTTTTAGTTCAGATTTGACCTGCCTTGGCAGTTCCAGCTGGTCTATTCCTTGTGAACGAAGACCAAGGCTGATTTCTAAGTGGCTGGATCTAATCTGTGCTGCTATGGGGGGCAACAGTATAATGGGTTGGAATATTATCCCAAGCAATTACCAATTGTTAGACAAATTGCAAGCATTCTTCCCATCTACTTTTGTGTGTTTGATAATCAGATATCATCAAAATGTAGCCCGTTTAGAAGACTGGTGTGAAGCATTGACTTTAGACACTGATTTACCATTCATTACTCAATGAACATATTTCCAGCTGGTTCTTTCAGTTTTCAGTGATTGAAGTGTAAGGAAATACAAATGTGTATCATCCATTATTCCCTCAACTCTGCTTGAAGGTAGGACATCAAGAGACAGCACCTTCCATGTCCCAGCTTCATCCCCAACTGCTGCCGCCAGAACCCCCAAGCTTTCCATTCCAGATTATCTCATAATGATGCTCTGTGTATACCAAAATGGAATGCAGCAACACCACACATCTCCTTCCTGCATATGATGAATTAATACAACTTATAATATTATTTAAAGTAAAACCCATCAGCAACTATTTACAAGAAATAACATACATACAACATTACATTTCCCCCCATAAATCCAAAGAAACATAACACAAGATAAAATACATTGTTTCAAAACAGATTACTGGTTAACATAACACAAAAACCTTTAGCCTGTTGGGAGATTGAATAACTCTTCCCAACCCACCCAATCTCATCGTACTAACTTCCACACACTCATGAGCGTCTATTGTTTCATCTAAAGTCTCAGCATCATCTTGCACATCATCTTGATCCCTATCCACCTCATCTTCCCACAACCAATCACTCAAATCCAACTTGTCCCCAGCATCTCCGTCTTTTCCTTTTTCAATAACCTTACACTTAGCTAAACGACTCATGTGCCAAACACGATCGTCACTCAGCTAAGCGGAGTTTTTTAAACGTTCAACAACCTTCAACGGTTCAGTATATACACTCTGTCCTTTTGTTACTTTTCCCATTTTTTCACCTTCACCCTCCTTTAACATCTCGTCTTTAGTCACTTTCCTCGGATCATAATTCCTTTTGTACATACTCTGTGCTTTAACAATGTTTCTCTTTACTACTTCAGGGGACCACTCCACACTTTTCGCACTATCCATCCACCCAATACTATCCTTGGCAAATGGCTTCCTACTTCGCATCAGTACAAAGGGGATGTATCCAGTAAGGGACGGTGTCAATCTGTAACTCCACAACATCTTCTTCAATTCCACTTCCCATCTCTTCTTGTTCTCACTTGCTATTTGTATGGTACCATTGATCACCCAATTAAAACGCTCCACAGTCACATTTCCAGCTGGGTGATAAACAGAAGCATTCACGTGCTTCACCCAATTCCTTTAAAAAAATTGCTCCACCTTTGAAGCTGTAAAATGTGTTCCATTATTACTCAGAAATCTTTTTAGCAGCCCTTCTCTCAAAGATGCTGCTTTTACAAATGTCACAACAGTACCTGCATAATCCTTCTGCACTACCTCCAACTCCACCCACATGCTGAAATAGTCAGCCAACACAATACTGTCCTTGTTGAATTTTATTCTATAACTGTTAAATTTTAGTTTACATCACAGCTACTTCTCATGGCAAGGACAATTTTTTGCTCAACTTACGGGTACCTCCATGGGTTTTTCAGGGGCCCTGTCATACACTAATGCATGGCACTTTTTAAGCATGAAAACATCATGATCAACCCAGTCTGGTGGAACAAGATCAAGATGTATTGTCGGTATACATAGATGATATTTTTATCATTTGGACAGACACCAAGGATGAGCTAACAAAAATGATTAATACATTGAAAACCATTAATCCTAGGATACAGTTCACTTCTAACATTGAAGATCAGAGCATTCATTATTTGGATTTATTAGTGAGCAAATTATCCTCAGACAGATCCTTCGACACTCAAGTTTAAAGTAAACCAACTGACCGGAACAATGCACTGGCATACACAAGTTTCCACCCAAGGAGTTTGATTAAAAATGTGTTGTATTCACAATTTATTAGGATCAAAAGGATTTGCTCGGATACCAACATCTGCACACAGAAATTACTGGAATACAAACAACGGTATCAAGAACGTGGCTATCCAGAAGAAATATTGCAAGATTGTCTAAGATGTATTCATACCAAGGGATGCCAAGACTTATTAAAAAAACAGGACAGTCCGGATGAAAGGAGAATTGTTTTTGTGTATAAAATTTCAACTTCCTCGAATGCAATCAAAAAGATCATAAACAATAGATGGCAACTACTGGAGAATGAAACAGACTTTACTGGCATCTTTCGGAACAAACGCCTATATATGCATATACCAGGGGCAGAAACTTACGTACAAACTTATCCACTCGAGTACAACCAGTCCAACAAGGGGAAACTCAAGGTCCTAAGAAATGCAATAATTGCGTACATTGCAATAATGTTATAACAGGCAACACCTTAACACATCCATCCACCGACAAAAAGGTACAATTACGACATACAAGTCATTGCAATACGAATCATGTTGTCTATTGCATTAGGTGTCCTTACGGCAAAGCTTATGTAGGGAAGACGGAGCCCAAACCTAAGGTTTGGATTATGGAACACAAAAGTAAGATTAGAACTAGATTTTCCGCAAGGTGGCGATCGCGTACGCGGTACCGAACTGCAGAAGCAGCAGAGCAGCAGCACAGCAGAGCAGAGTGGAGGCAGCGCCGGAGCGCCGGAGCCAGAGCCAGAGCCGAAGTTGCACATAGGTAGTGTGCAGTGCGTAGCGGGCGGGCCCCCAGCACTAGGGGAGCCCTGACCACTTTGCCAACCAACCGACCACGGCCTCCCTTCCAACTCAAGGTCGAGGTGTTTAGCCGAGTGGCCACACGGCAGAGGTTGGCTCAAGCTCCGGTCTGCATTTACGGACTCGCCCGCAGCCAGCCTGGAGCCACGTGGAGCTTGGAGTTGCAAAAGAGTGGCGAGGTGCGGCGTGGAGGGCGCCTCGTTACTGGTGTCCGGCGTCCAGCTCCAGCTCCAGCTCTGGGTAGGCAAGTAACGAGAGACTGCGGTGCCTGCTGCCAGAGCCGCTGGTGGTGGTGGAGATATCGGGCGATAGCTAGTCTCAAGGTCAAGCCTCCCGAAGCATTAGAAGTCTGCACAAACTCGCGGGGAGAGAATCCAAGCCCCAGGCGAGTGTGACAGGCAAAGCAGGCGAGGCGGAGGGAAACAGCGCAGGGCCGGAGCCAGAGCCGCTCGGAGACCAAAAACTGCAGCAGAGGAGAGACAGGGGGCTGAACAGAACAACTGTCTATTCCGCCTGCACCGGGGCGAGGGCGGCAGGCGAGGAGGTGCATGAGCACGGAGACCGCAGCAAGGAGAGACGCTGGGTCAGTTGAGGTCGGGTGCAAGCTGACGTCACCACTGCCATTGGTGAGTAAAGCACCATAACACAGCATAGCTATAGCCTCCCAGCCCTCTCTGTTTTTTTTGCCGCGACGGGTGAGAACTGCAGATTGCCACACACGAAATACATTCCCAGCCGTCCTCCTGCCTATCCTGCCCATCCGCCAATCACCTTCACCTGTTCCTCAGCACCCCCCTTGCGTGGTTACAGGCACGGCTGTGCGGACCAGACACACAGGTCATCTTGGGGGCTGCATGGACATGATGGACACTACGGATAGGGCGGTTTAAGAGGTACAGGTGTAGCACAGGGGAGACAGCACAACGGGCAGAGGACCCACGCCTCCCTGCAGTGGGTCACGGGAGGGGTGGTGCGGTGAGGAGAAGGGACGAAGCGGCGAGCGGAGGAAGCAAACGCTCGAAGCCCGCCAGGAGAAAGCAAAACGGGGAGCCAGTAGAGCAAAGGGACAGCGCACAAGAGCAGCTGAGGACATAGAACTTTTGGGAGCCCGAGAGAGTCCAAGAGAGCCTGTGCGCCAGGCCCAGGGAAGCAAAGTGCCTAGCTAGGCTGGGCCACTCATTTAACTGAGCAGTTGTTCACACATCCCCCGACCTCGTCAAGACCACATCGTAACAATTACCACCAACCACGACCAGAGTCTCGACGGGGGGTCAAAGGGACCCAATTGGGGAAATGAGATCAGGAAAAACGCGACAACCTGTGGAGAGCAAAAAAACCCCAAAAAAGCTAAGAAAGACAACCACGGAACCCAACACGTCATCAGGTATAGGGCCTGAATTAAATCCCAGGGAGAGGCTGGTATCCGTACCAACCCCTGAGTTAAAATCAGACCCCAGAAGGAAATCCGGACTCCTAAAATTCTTTTATCTCAAGGATCCAATGGCGGCCATCTACGCACAGACTGCGGAGGCGGGAAAGTTACCAAGCCCCATTGCGCCATTGAACGCACCCTCCCCCCGGGCCAATATTCTGCAGAATACGCCATGTAGCGATACAGCGTGTGTATCCCCACCACCGTTTTTGGGCTCCAACTGTCAAGGCAAACAAGAGTTAGTCATCGCCCAGGTGCATGGCCCCAACATACCCGCAGCTACAAACGAAACAGAGGGAGGTAGTGCAGAAAAGAATACCACAGATAATTGCCTCAAGAAGGACATCAGGTCGAGCGAGAACAAAAGTGAGGCAATCAAGGAGCAAACAGAGAATAGAGATCACGGAATGGCGAGCAAGAGCGCGCAGGAGGTCAATACAGACCACAAAAATCAATCCTGCACATCTGGGCAAGAAGGAGACCCATGGTTACAGCCTCTTTTTCTATCCAATGACTCCCAACTTGAGGAACTCTCAGAGAGAATTATAAAGTATATCGATTCACAAGGAAGAACGTCACGAGAAGAATACGGTTTTGATGGCCGACATCTGAGTCCGGTTATGCGGGTCTCAACCCCGCGTGGCCTAGGGCCAATAAGAGACCAACAAAAAGGAAGCGTAAATGACAGCATCATCATGCAGGCAAATCAACCATACCACGCGCATACCGACCCAATTACAATCTCATCAGGGAGCGCGTCGGACTTAGAGTCCAAGGACCCAAGTAAAATCCAAAATGCCGAGCCCGCCGCATCATGGACCCAACCTTTGTTAAGCACTCTAGAGCAAGCAATTAGGGTGCTGAACTTTCAATCAAACAAAATGGAAGTCCAGATCGACCTCATCACTTTGATGGCTGGGCATATCTCAAGCATAAACACAAAATTGGACTCCCTTTCATTGCTCCTGTCAACCCAGGGGAAATTAGAACCCAAAACCAGCTGGAGCAACCAACAACAAATCTGCGGATGTGAAAGTATTATTGAAAAGCTGGCAAGCCTCCCGGCCATTTTGATGGACATTTTAGGGGAAGTAAAACTATCTCGTGGCCACAGCCAGATGACAGAAACTAAGCCAACCCCGGAGAACTCTCAGTCGCGCAAGAGAAATCTCTCAAACGGCCCAAAGAAAAGCGAACAAATAATGGATAAAGTACCATTACTAAAGGAATGTGGCCCAGATAAAGGAGACCCAAATATTGAAGAAATCGAACCATCTCACTAATCCACATTTGAGGAGCATCCCACAAAGAGACAAAGGAAAAGGGCAAGGAAGGCAAGGCTCAAATACAAGAACAATCAACATATAGATCAGGGCAAAACTTTCCCCATCTTTAACACCAATACCCTCAGAGAAAAAAAATCTAACCTTTTGAATGGGCCGTCAGTGAGTGAGGAAATCCACATAGACCGACTCGACCACTCAAACACTTCATTCATATCAAGGGGTGATGGCCCCCGGTCAGGAGCCAAATTAACCAAATCCCCTTCCACAATGGAAATTAGTAAAACGCTCACAATATTGAACCACCAATCACAAGCTCCAGAACCGGGAAAAGAACAAATAAAGCCAAAACAGGTGGTCAAACAGGGAGGCATCGAGCAACATGAGCCGACCACAGCCCGGGTAAAAAATAGTTTGGATTCTAAATGTGACTCCAAAGAGGGCCACAATGTCGGCACAAAAACTACAATTGAGCAACAACTTTCTACCATATTGGAAAGTAACGCATATGAACCTCAAGGACCAGCAGCAATACCCGAATTTCAAACAGCCTCAAGCCCCATACAAATCACAGTTCTAGCAAAGGAACGCAAATGTTCGTTACTACGAAGGGAGCAAAGAACGGCCCAAACGCAACCCTATAACTCACTACTTTACAAAACCGGAACATCACAAATGGAGCCAACTAATTACCCAGAGTTGTTTGATTTAAAGCTAACTTTTATCCCCGAATATGTAACTAGGGGGCCACAGGATTTCTTAAATCAAGGCAACTTGTTAAAATTGTTTAGCGAACTACCGGCTTTAAAAGAAATCAGTTCCCAGGATCTTAACTCTGTTGAATTTCAACAAAATGCTAACAATGGGGCGATTGAGGAAACAATTACAACTTGGGCCTCAAAGGATCTGGTAGAAAGAATATATCTTGAAAAATCGCAGTTTGAATCATGGGGAATATCTATAATGAGACACAAGCGCCCAAGGTACCCCCATCCCCTACAATCAAATAAAACTGTTCAAGACAAGGGACAGGGGAGCAGAGGTCAAAACATCTCTTGTCTACGTGGCGCCAGGGCCTCCACGATAGAGCCATCAAGCGAAAGTTGTAAAGCGCAAAGAAACGGTTTTCACCACGCTGATAGAACGGATTGGTCATGGATACCTAATGTCCTCGGCAATAAAGCTACCTAACCCAGATCCAAACTTCCCCGTAAACCAGCAGAACGAATTGCTCCCCCAGAACCTAACAAAGAACTCATCAGTTTCAATTTGTTCATGGAACGTGCATGGTTTTCGAGAAATGGCCCATGATAGTGAAACCAAAGGCTTTTTCCAACAACAAGACATAATTCTGATTCAGGAATCTTGGAAACTGCAATCAACCCCAGTCCAAGGTTTCCATGAACATCAAATATATGCAGAAAGACTCTCCATGCACGGCCATCCCCGTGGTGGACTATCAACTTACGTAACCCATAAATATAATTGGGTATCTGAGGAAATAGACGTTAGCCTGAAGTGGGCCCAAGTGATCAAAATCACCGAAGTATCGCCACCGGGGACTGAACCATGGAAATTGTTAATATTTAACGTCTATATCCATCCAGACAAAAAGGTACAAAAAGAAAAACACGCAACGTTATTGTCACTTATCAAGTCCATGCAAAGAACCTACTCGCAATACCCAATGGTAATTTCCGGGGACTTCAACAACGCCCTTATTGATCAAAACAAGGCGAAGGTGAAGATGACGGGAAATGATAGCGGAAAAAAATTTGCATCCAGATTAAAAGACTATGGTCTGGCGATTATGAATGGCAATACTAAGGGGGACATGCCGGCAGCAGTTACATACCTGAGCGGCAGGGTACACTCAATAATCGACTACTCCTTAGTAAGTGACGAATTAACTCCTAACATCAAATCATTCCATATAGAACATCGGGTAGAAAGCGACCACTTCCCACAAATACTAACCTTGAATATTGCACCAAGTATGGCGCTAACAACGACCGCCCTTCTGTATCAGGCATCAAAGTTCAACTTGAAAAAATTGAAATGGCACAGAGAGGGGTTGGGCAAAATTACGGACACAGTAAAATCACATATAGCCAATTTTGGAATTCAAAATGAAGAGGACCTCGTAATAAGCTGGGAGCAAATGATTCGAGTTCTGCAGCAAAAGTTCCCAGCAAGGGAAGGGAAGCACAGTAACTTTAACATCAAGAAGGAGCCCTGGTTCAATATGGACTTAAGAGCCAAAAAAAGAAAGGTCGCTAAGGAGGTTCGGGCCGTCGCAAACCAAAAAATGTCGGGGCTAGTGGTAAACAAATCCAACCTGAGGGGAGCAAGGAACATCTACAGGAAGGCATTGAGAGCCGCAAAGTATTCATACAAAGAATCTGTTTGGAATAAACTGCTAATTGCGGGAAAACAACCTAACAGCAGGGTCTTCTGGGGCATCATAAACGAGCTTAACCAAGGGGCAAAAATCTTACAAGAAGCCGGGGTTGGAGCAGAAACCTGGATCAGACATGTGCAAACCCTATATAGCAATACAAATACAGGTCTCGTTAAAGATTCAGGGGCAGTTAAAGCCAACATGGAGGAACCAAAAGGAGTGACGAAGAAGGACAATTGGAAATCCAACCAGGAAAAACCCCTTAAGGGGTCAACAGACCCGGCTGACTTAATCACCAAAACTGAATTAAGAGGTATAATTTCAAGACTAAAGTCAGAGGGTGCAGCAGGACCAAACGGTCTACCGAATGCGATATTTAAGCATGACCCGGATCTGTGGGCAGAAATTCTAACGCCACTGTTCAATCGAATATACAATCTCGCAGAGATACCCGCCTCTTGGGAGGGAAGTATCATCCACCCAATTTTTAAGCATGGCGATCATCGCAATCCTGCAAATTTTAGACTGATATCCTTACTAGATGTAGAGGCCAAACTCTACGCCTCTTGCATTCTACGTGAATTACAAGTCTGGATATCAGAAACAAAGATCATGCCAAAATTTCAAACAGGCTTCAGGCAAGGAATGGGAACAACAACTAACCTAACCTGCCTGTCTATCCTAACGGACCAAGCAATAGCAAATGGCACTCGCTTGTATGCCTGTTTCATAGACATCAAGTCTGCCTTCGATCGGGTAAACAGAGTGCGCTTGTGGAGCAAACTAGAGAGTTGGGGGATGCCTTACCAACTCCTAAGAGCCATCAAAGCTCTTCATTACCATACTTGGGTAAGAGTAAAGTTGGGAAATGGTGGCAGTACCACCAGTAGCATCCAAACGCCCCAAGGCTTAAAGCAAGGCTGTGTACTAGCCCCTACCCTTTTTAACCTTTTTCTCTCTGACCTCACAAGCGCGATCGAATCAGCAGACAACCATCCTCCATTTTTGGCAAACAATCCAATATACTATTTATAATATGCCGACGATATTGTATTATTGAGCAAGACACCTATTGGCTTACAAAGAGCTATTAATAAATTAACTCTGTACCTAGAACGGGAAGGCCTAGCACTTAACAAAGAGAAAACTAAAGTGGTCCGCCTAGTTGACCGGCAAAACCTAAAGTACAAATGGATGGCCCAAGGGGCACCAGTGAAAGAACAAGAACACTATAAGTACTTGGGCATTACAATAACAAAAGGAGCAAATTATAAGGACCACAAAATAGCACTCAAAGCAAAAGTACAATCTTTAATCTTCGCGTATCGCTCTCTAAAGGAAAAAATGGACTGCCCCAACTACAATCATTTATTAAAAACAATGGCTGCACAGATTATGCCCACTTTATCCTATGGCTTAGTCACGTGGTGCGGTAAGGAGGTGGACCTTTTGAATGAACTACAAATTAAAATTTATAAAGCGGTCTTCAATCTTCCCAAATCTGCTTCAGCCGCACAAGTCAGGCTCGAATTCGGACTGCAAAATCAGAAGTTCCGGAGCATGAGCGGCTTCGTGAACTTCTGCCACAAACTTAGATCTGCAGATCCAGACTCCTTGGACTGGCTAAGCTGGGAGGAAATTAAAAAACGAGGGGAAACTGAATCCATGAACAATTGGGGAAAGTATTTGACATTCTGCGTGGAAAAGTTAGAGCTAGCAGTCGCTTGGAAATCAGGGACAGATAAAGTAAGTCTAAAAAAATCAGCCAATACGGCAGCAAAATGGAAATCTTTTTTTGAGGACAAAGAGTTATTGGCAAAACGGCGGCATGCCTGGACCATCCTGAACAGCTTCACAACCCCAAAAACACACACATATCTAACATCCCACTTCAGTGGTCACCTAAAAAAGTCTTTTACAGCCTATCGGATGGGGATGCATGTCACAAAGGATTTACTACCGTCCTGGAAATCATCACACCAGACGAATCAATGTCACCTTTGTGGGTACAACACCGAAACACTTGTCCACCTTTTCTGCTTATGTCCGGCCCTGATAAGTCAGAGACGACTCTTATTGAAACCCATCTTTAATGCTCTCAACATTCGATCCTGCAGACACGCAGTCACAAGCTGGCTCGGTGGTTCCAACATAATCCTAGTATGCCGTGGAGTCAAATTCTTGGCAGAAGCAAGAAAACTTTTAGACCTAATAGAATATGAGGACCATCCAGTTCGTGGGCAAACAGGGCCAGCTTAACCCTAGGACCTCACAAGCCCCGCCCCCAAACAAAACAATAGCCGAGAGACAACAATTTTAGTAATTTTTTTAATAAATTTTGTATCGTTATTTTATTATGCGAATTTTGTAATAATTTTAACTAATTATGCAAATAAAAAAAAAATAAAAAAAACCTTTAGAACTAGAAATACAACATCAGGTTTAGCACTCCATTGGGAGGAGACTAAACATACCATATCATAAATTAGGTTTCAAATCATAGAAAAAGTGATATTACGACCAGGGACAGATAACAATAATAAATTGCTTCAAAGAGAAATTCATTGGATTAAACACCCGGATACCATAATACCCACAGGTTTAAATGACCGACTAGACATGAATTGTTTTCTAGATATTGAACAAGTGATATAGATAGACTCTATTATGACTCTGGGATCAGACAGTATATCTGTTAAGACACATCATTCAACACAGCACTCAACCAGGCAATACATCAACACGTATGGTGGTGGGATACACATCTAAGGGGGCACAGGACAGCTTCTCTTCTCTGAGTTACCACTTTTTTCTCCTATTTTTTCTCTTGTTTATCACATCATTACTTAGGACATGTGTTATGTACTTTTAGCTGATTAGAACACAGGCCGTGCATTTAGTATGGTCCTGCTAGCTTCAGTAATAAATACTTCTTCCACATATGCTTGCTATTCAAGCTTTATACATTTCATTGAGTCATAGCGTTTATAAAAAAGTCGACTTTGCAGTTTCATGGTATGTTGAATGTTAGGCAGTCGTTTAACGCTTCCTTTTCTCACCACAGGATCACTATCTTCTAATTATTTCATAGATTCTTAATAGTACACATCCGTACACAACATTACTTTTGTGTACCCCTCCACATATGTTTTTTTGCCAGATCTATTTTTAAACAACGAATGGATTTCATAGTGGTAATACTGGCGCTTAATTCGTTCAGTATACACATTATAAACATCAAATCACCAATTTGAGGCTTTTTTATTCCTTCGTTAAGATGGCGGCTCCAGTCTGGTTCGTACCGTCCTGTTTTCATTTCTATTAATTTTTTTGATGACATTATATCCGGCAGGTACCGCGGTACATAGCGCACACAGAAACTAGGCATTAGGAAGTTGCAACGGAACGGCTGTCTCGTCGGTAAGCTACACCACCGGAGGTGATCTTTGGTTTAGCAAACTCGTCAGTCGGTTTTAGATTTTAAATCCATTTTGTTCTCTCAATGGGTCTTCTCTGGTCAAATTGGATTTTCTTGAAATCTCATAAGGTAATGCAAATCAGTAAGGTAAGCGCATACTCATCACGTTGGTTTAACAATAAAACTTCTCATTTTTCCGTTAGCTTTCAGCCTCGGATACTTGGTGTAGTTACGGCATCCAGCTAGGACCTGACATTTCTCACTTTCAGGGGAGCAAATGCAAGTTTTCACACACTTCATACATATTATTATTCTTGTGCTCAGTAGTTTACACAGGATATTTTCTTTATATAGGACACTTTCAATACATAGGACAGTATCTACGTGCACCATGGCAGAGTGTGACTGAGTTTATCTACAAAGTATTTGACTATCCATTAGACCTCTTTTGAATTTTTATCTGCACACCGGGTGTTCACGCTCTAAATTACTCACCATGTTTTATGTATGGTTCTGAAAAACACACATCTACTGCAAACTTGCTGGGCAAGATATGGTGCTTGTATGTCTGGACACTAAGCTGTCTCACAAGTAAGAACATAGATTCTGAACACAGGTGACTGGGTAATGTTGCTAATGTGGAATTACAGAATATTTGCTGATGAGCTCAAAAGAGTATTATTTTCCTTTGTAGATTGGCCCCTGAGGAAGGGACTGAAACATTGAGAAAAGCATCGGGCATTTAAATGATTGTTGCATTACAGTTTATATGAGCTATGAAGCTATTAGTAGAATTGTTAATATAACAACCAAAAACTGAAAAATTTACTGAATTTCTATTAATGTTCATGTTTTTGTTGAAGTTATGACATTGTTCAAGACATGACAAATATTCATTTCATATATGCATACATGGTTACCAGTGTTGATTATTGCTTTAGAATGAAACTTTTGCATTAAAGTAAAGGGTTTGATCAAAACCCAAAGAACAGAGCACAGTGCACACAAGTTACCAAACTGGTAATAGTATTTCTTTTGACTAGACACTTGGACTAACAGCAAGTGTAGCGCTGTAGCACCACAAAAAAGTAATCAGTTTGAGTTAAAATGTTTTGAGAAAGCAGGTATAAATAGGAGTGCTCCTCCAACCCTTTATCATGTCTTGTTTTCACCAGACATGGACTGCACCAAACCCACATTTCCTGCCAACATATCTCATACCATCTTTGGACATTCCATAGGCATCAAAGGAGGCCTCATGGTATTTAGACTCCTGCTCATAATCCCTCAGTCTTTTCTCGACTTCTAGATCCACTCCAGGCCAGCAATAAGAGGACTTAACCCTTCTTTTAGTTCTTACAATACCAAAATGTCCTTCATTACACAATCCGACAACTTTCTCTCTGAGACCTTGGTGTGGTATAATTCTTCTACCTCTCATCACAAAACCTGACTTCCCTCCAAGTTCATTCCGTACTTCCCCCAAAAATTTCAAATCTGCTTGGTCACCTTTCTTAGTACCCCAACCTTCCAAAATGCATAGTTTCACCTTCTTAAGCAAATCATTCTTCTCATATGCCACCATTCACTCCTCTTTCTCAATTAAATTCATGCCATTATCACCCATAGTAGCAACCTGATAATCATCCCACTCATTTCTGGGCACTTCTTTAATAAGCAAAGGCATATGGCTCAAACAGTTCATGACCTTGTTCTGTACACCAGGCACATAGTTTATTCTGTAATTATAATCTTGCAACCACATCAAGAGCCCAGCAATTCTCACAGATGCCTTCACCAACCCTCCTGTAGTAAGCAAATTTACTCAAGCCTTGTGATCCGTTCTTACATCAAACTTGGTACTCCAAATAAATGACCGGAAATGCTTCATACCCCAAACACATGCAAGAGTCTGTCTCTCTCAATAACAGATTAAACCTCTTCAGCAGGTGTGAGGCTCCTTGATGCAAATTGAATTAACATTTCTCCTTCACCTTCCTCTTTTTGTGTAAGTACTGCACCAAACCTTTACCGCTTGCATCCACTGTAAGTATGCTATGCAAATTTGGATGAATGCCTTGAATTGGCGCTGCATTGCATATATCATTTTTCAACATTTTGAAATTTCCAAACACTTTTCCCCCACTCAAATTTGCTTAGCATTTTCAACAACTGTCTTAGTTCATAGGAGTTTTCTGCAAAGTTCTTAACAAATTTGAAATAGAATTCACAGGAATGAGCGCAGTTCCTCTTTATTCACTGGTTCTGTAGCATCCCTTAATGCTTCAAGCAATCCTCTCTGAATTGAAATTCCTTCCTTTCCAATCACATGTCCCAAAAAGGTTATTTTGTTTTGTTCAAAAGGTATTTTAAGAACTTAGCTGTTAAACCCTTCATCTTCAACACTTCCACGACTTCCTTCAATATTTGATCATGCTCCCTTCTGTTCTCACCCATGATCAGAACATTGTCCTGGCAGTAAAGATCACCTTTCCTTTCCTTTAGGACTTCTCCCATCAACCTCTGGAATACAGAGGCTGCTGATACCAGCCCAGACAGCATCCTCACATATAGAAAACAACCATATGGTGTAATGAATGCAGTTATCTTCTTGCTTTGTTCATGCAATTGGACTTGGTGGTATGCCATTGATAAGTCCACCATAGAAAACCACTTCATGTTCTTTGTCTTTGCTACCAGTTCACTTATTTTTGGCAAAGGAAACTTGTCCACCTGAATCTGCGATTCACACCTCTTAAGTCCACACATAGCCTAATCTTGCCGTTGTACTTCCTGACCACCACAACTGGAGGCATCCAATCCGATGACTCTATATGTTCTATCACTCCTGCCTTGTCCAATCTGATCATTGTCTTCTCCATTTTATTTCTTACAACAAAAGGTACATATCTCCATTTGAAATTTACCAGTATAGCATTTTCTTTATGAATAATCTTATGTTTAAAGCCTCTCAATAATCCATTTTTTTCTGAAAACACCTCCTTATAATCTTTGCATAAATTTTACCCCACACTGTCCCCTTCATTCAACACCAACACTTGTTCCTCACTGTTGGGACTGTGAATGATATCCACACTTTTCTGGTCCCTCCAACCAAGTTCACATGGTCTGTACTCAGCAACATACATCCTACCTTCGCCTCTCCGAATGACACACCTCTCCATCCTACCAAAGGTACGGCTTCCCCTGTAAAATCTTCCTGCTTTATGTCACACTTACTCAACTCCTCACCGATCGCCCTTTCAAATTTGTCAGTCCACATATCTAAATTAATGATTGTGAACATTGATCCTGAGTCAGGTACCAAGAGCACTGGACTGCCTGCAACCACCACTTCACATCTGGGTTTATTTCTCCCTTGATTTTCAATATCTAATGCCACATCCTTCGCCATTAAAACATGCTCTTCCTCTCATGACCATTCCTTATCTGATGTAGGCTCTCTCTGACATTCCCACACGCACTGTACTCTTTCTCTTCTATTCCTTCTCCTACATGAATGAGCATAATGTGCAGTCAATCCACAGGTAGAACACTTCTGGTCTCTGGCTCTGCATTTTTTACTGTTCGCTAAATGTTCATGATTACCACACCCGTAACAACACAAACTCTCTTGCATCTCCTTCTTATAATCAACTTTTGCAGAAGCAGAACATTTTCAATGATCTTTTTGTTCTGGTACTTTACCACTCTCCACTATTTTTTTGAATGATTTACTGTTGTTCTTACCATTAAGAAAACACACTTCTGCACCCTCTTTACTTTCCTCTAAAACAGCATTAGCACATCTAAATGAAATGTCTGCTTTTCTCACCACAGTCAAAACTTTGTTTAAGGTACCACCCCCCATGGCCCACAATCTTTCTTGGACCCTCTTATTATTTGTCCGCATAATAATTTGATCCCTTATTAACTCCTCCTGTATTGCTCCAAATCTACAAAGTACTTCCATTTTTTTAAGTGCGGACAAATAATCGTCAATAGACTCATAGTCTTCTTGTTTACTATGAAAACACTTATATCTGTCTATTGCAATACACACTGTAGATGCATAGTATTTCTCTAAATCATCCAATGCATTAGCATACACATCCGTTTCACCCTCTCCCCTCACTTTTTTCTCCATTTGGTTGTACTGCCTAATACCTACCGGCCCCAATGAGTGTAACAAAATAACTTTTTTTAATTTCGGTTAAAGTATCATTATTAATCGTAACCATATAGTTTGTAAAATAATATTTCCATTCTTGCATTCCATGCGTGGTTCCCTAAGACTTGGCAAGAATGGAATTGGTGGGGTCAATGTAAAGGTTTGTACAGTACACATGACTATAAATCATTGTCAAGCCTTACCACTTAAACTTTTCTTTAGATTTTTTTTTAAACCCTTATAATCTTAGAAATTATCCAATAAAAAATATGTTCTGTCTATTCTCACAATGTCATAAAAGGTGTGCACATCACAGCTGCGCTACCTTTTCCATCAAGGCACAAATAGCTGATCTGGTGTGCGCATCACAAAAAATGAACGCACTCCAATGCTCATGGGTGTGCGTATCCCCATACAATATTTGTGATCCAAACACAGTTGAATCTCCTCCCACACTCACTGTTGACGTATGCGCATTTCAAAATTAGGCCACAACGAGAAATTTCCTTTTAAAGTAGCCCAATTCAAAATGCTCCACGAGTGGTGTCACCTCCTCACGCCTTCACACTTCTGCACAAGACTTGCTCACACGACCTTCTCCATCACAGAGGGCAGCAAGCTTCGATCACAAGACTCCTCCACAGTTCCTAATGTCTCCTGACGCTCTTCGCTTGCGCAGAGTACAAAAAGCAGTCCAGCCACAGTACCACACACCGTTTTCCACGCTTTGGTACCTCCTTTTGTAGATCCTTAACAGCCAACACCTGTAACTTTATTTAGGTAAAATTCCCTTCACCGCTTGAGTACGCTGATTTCTGCCACTCCCTTATCCCCTTTTTCTTGTTCCCTTAATACCTGGCAGAGCTTAAATCTTTAATTGAAAACGCCTTCTCCGTCACCAAAGAATTCACTAACACTGAGGTTTCTCGCAGAGTTGAGCTCGCTGCCAACTTTTTAGTGTAAGGAAATACACCTCACAAATGTGTATCATTCTTTATTCTCATAACTCTGCTTCAATGTAGGACAGCAAGAGACAGTACCTTTCACGTCCCAGCTTCATCCCCAACTGTCACCCCCAGAACTCCCAAACCTTACATTCTAGACTACCTGATAAGGATGTTCTGCAGATTCCAAAACGGAATGCAGGAACGCCACAGTGATCCATACCAGAGTGCTTTGCTACAGGGAATATTCTGGGGGGCAGCAGGCCATATGCGAAAGGCATCATGCCATTATAAGCCTCTGCGACTGAATGTGGAGCTTAGCCTAGTTCAAGATTTCTGATATTTGCAGAATGCTCCTGCCCACCCTGCGGTATACTTGCCTTTATGAGCCTTCCCCTCTGCAGCACAACACCTTCCAGCAGTCCAGGAACTACCACTAGTGACAGGGTACTGTAGTGGCATGTAGTCACCTGGAGACACAAAAAAGAGATAAGGAGTGGTGGGGCCTACACACTTACTCAGAAAACTGCTTGCGATTCAGAAGCACATACCCCAGAGAATGCATGCTACATTAGGTTTCGACCCAGATCCATTTTAATGAATTAAGGGGCCCTGAACAAAGACACGTTTCGGGCCCCCTATTTGCAAAATACAGACTTGCAGCCTGATTCATCAAGCTGATTTGCGCTCGCAAAGGGCCAGATTCTGAGAATCTGGCCCTTTGCGAGTGCGATTTTTGCATTTGGGATTCATCATCCCAAATGCAAAAATCGGTAATAGCGATTTCGCTATTTAGCGATGAATTACATTTAAGAAATCTCTATTTGAGATTCCTTAAATGCAATCCATCATCCATTTTGAAATAGCGAATTCGCAATTTCGGCCCGCTATTTACCGCAAGGTCAAACCTCGTGGTAAATAGCGAAAACTTAGAAAAATGCTTTTAAAGGCATTTTTCTAAGTTGCATGTTACACACACACACACGTTCTTTGGACATATGTTCGCAACACCTGTCGAAATGTCCTTTGGACACCCCTGGCACCCTTCAATTCGCTATCTTATTTGCGATTAGCAAATTGCTAATCGCAAATAAGGAATACTCCCCATTCATTCCTATGGGCCTTTTGGCCCATAGGAATGAATGGAGAGTTATTCCTTATTTGCGATTAGCAATTTGCTAATCGCAAATAAGGAATCTGTAGGAATCGCATTTAATTTTGTGATTCCTACATGAATCCCGTTTTGCGAGTCTGTAATAGCGATTCCTTATGACTCGCTATTTCATACTCGCAAAGCGGGTCTTTCATGAATCTGGCCGTTAGGTGCTGAGTTGGGCCTGAACTATAAATATGGTGCAAGAGGCTGAGAGTTGTTTTAGCTGCTTTTAGATATTTGACCGGAAATTTAGTAACCATCAGGAACAACATATCCTCTAGTCAACTACTGATCCTTTTCTTGAGAAGCAGAATGGTGCTGAATACATTATTGAAAATTAGGGGGCATGCATGGTATTGCCAGATTATCTTCAAGCCTTATTGCTGCTGCATCTCTTTGTAATTATTGTAGATGTTTGTAATTAGGCGGAAAATGTCTAATAATCAATCAATTAATCTGACTTTTGGGCTTCTCAACAGAATTGGTGGGAAAATCCCAAAAAGGGGTGGTTAGAGTTGAAAAATTAGAGACATCGAATACAGACTAACACTGGGCAAAGCACTACGCTACAATTGCGTAGTTTGCGAAGTTTTCGCTACTTTGTACTACGCGAATTGAACGTAGCACAGTGAAAACACGCGTAGCGTAGCGTAGTGCAGCGGTCATTTTTTGCTTGCTTGTGGTCCTCAACATCAAGTTGGCAACCGCAAGCAAGCAAAATGACATTCCGGCGAGACTTTTTCCTCATTCGCGCTCAGCAACATCAAGTTGCAGATTGCAAGTGTGGAAAATAAACCTCCCGGAGAGATTCTCAGTGCAGGGAGGTCATGTTTCTCATTGCGAATGGTCATGTATGCTCACAACCGCTCACGATGAGAAACTACCAGTCCGCGTTGAGAAAGCTGCTGTTTGAGTAGAAATCTACTCGAGCGGCAGAAAACGACCGCTTGCACTGTGCAAGATGCAGTTTGCACTGATTGCACAGTGCGGACAAGTATCCGGCACTGTGCAATCAGTGCAAATAGCATTTTGTACAGTGCACCATGCAGTTTGCGTAGCTACGGGTAGCTCGAGTACTGCGAAGTGCACTTCGCGTAGCTACGGGTAGCGCTACTTCGCGAACTATGCTCAGGGTTAATACAGACTACAATATTAGACTACAAATCCTGATCTACCAAAAAATAACACCTCAATTAACATCAAGTATTAGCAAGTATTAACTAGGGAAATATTTTCTTTGCTCAAACCAACAAAAAAAATGCATTACATGTGTTTTGAAGTGTACATGCATAACCAACTTGTGAAATCCTTATGAAATGTCTTTTGGCTTAGGAATGTTTACTGGAAAGATATGTGCTGGAAATCGGGTTAGTAGCTGAGATGGGTTGAGAGCCGCACTCAAATAATAAGCACAATCCGTGACCAGGCAAACAACAAAAAATGTCACTATATAAACCTGTGCTTAACCCTCTGGCAGCTAGGCACAAGCAGTCAGGCTTAACTTAGAGGCAATGTACAAACTATTTATGCAGCGCGTAAACAGTAATAAAGTGAAAACAAAAGACAAACAAATCCAAAATCAATTTAGAAAAATATTGGAAATGCACAATTTAAGCTCCTCTCCTATATGTTACAGAAGAACGAAACCTACAAGCATTAGCACAATATATTTACTGTGTGCCTTAGCCCTATTAGTGTAAAGTGAAGCACCAAACATACTTCTGGAGTGTATTCACTGCAGAAAGTAGTCATTCATAAAGGTGTGTGCTCTAATATTTTCATGATAATGGTACAAATTGGAGTTCTTATTTGCTTTCAAGTTCTTCTACTTTTACTGGAATTTCATTCTTACAAACTCATATATTCATTTATTAATGTTTTGCATTTATTCTATAAAGGTAGTTGCACCTATAATCACGTATTTAAGGTGTACACTGACTGTCTTACTAAGTTAACTTAATCAAAGGCCTTAAGCATTTAGTGCGTAATGTTTGACCTTCAACATGAAAGTTTTGCTTGCTCTGCAATGTTCTTTCTTTGCAGGTACGTTCACATGATCTCATTGTCAGTGAAAAGCATATTGCATATTAGAGATAGTGAGGTCCTGGAGGAGAACTTTTGCCAAGAATTAAAGGCGCTAACAATTCATGTCATAACGTGAGCAGGGAGACATCCAAGGTTGTCCTGATGCTCAAACCATAGAATGGGAAAATGTAGATTTTCATCAGCCTCGATGGACAGAAAATCTGGATTTTATTAAAGACACGGAGGCTAATATTATGGAGTCCTCTTTATTGCGCCACCCACAGCAGCATCTTCAAAGAACATACAACACAATAAAAGTTCTTAGAACATTAACAAAGAGCCAGAACCTCCATGACTCTTCCTTCTTTTTGTGCTGCAACAATTAATAAAAGTCTTTATCCATCCATTTTAAAACCATGAAATAAACAATTCAAAATAGTATAAAATCCTTCTTCCTTTTTCATGCTGTCCACGAGCTGAAAAAGAACAAACAACTATAACCAACAAGGGTAAGGAGAGGAGGGATAATATTAGCCTCTGTGTCTTTAATAAAATCCAGATTTTCTGCCCATCAAGGCTGATGAAAATCTACATTTTATGGCAAGACCGAAGGCTAATAATATGCAAGTTCCTAAAATCAGAATCATTTGACCAATCTGCACATCTCAGTATATCATGTAAAGCACCCCCAAGCATAAATGTTTTTGATGCCGAAGCACCCCTAACAGAATGAGCACCAAACCTTCTCACATCAACACCAGCATTCTTCATCACTTCTTTCACCCATCTTGCTAAAGTAGGATTTGAAACAGCTTTGTGAGGTTTCCTATAAGAAATTAACAACTGTTTCTCATTTGCAGGACGAATACCTAAAGTCCTCATCTCATATTCCGCTAAACAACACACAAACATTCATGTCCATCAAAATAAGGATTTAAAATGCTATCTGAATTAGTCTTAGTTCTTCGACACAGATAAAAACAAACACCTAGCTCCCACATCCAAAGTTCTTACATCAGACACCCTTCTAAAAGATATTAAACATAATAACAAAGTCAACTTTCCACTTAAAACTCTCACATCTAAATTACTGTTTCTCCCCAGATTTTCTAAATACTCAAGAACTCTAGAAACATCTAACACTGGTGAATATCTGTCCACAGGAGGTTTTTAATCTCTCACAGTCTTCATAAATCTCCTTACCAAATGATTTTGCCCAACCGAAATACCATTAACCAACTCATGTCCAGCAGCAATAGCTTATCTATGAAAATTAATAGTTCTATACGTGAAACCTGTGGCAAACAAAGATGCAAAATAATTTACCACTTAAACTTCATCCACTGACACGGGATCGTAATCCCTCTCCACACACCAGCTTAACCATTTCTGCCATGCCAATCTATACATTTTCCTTGTTCCTGGAGCCCAGGATTCTCCAATAAGTTGAGACGCCTCACTCGAAAGGACTGGCATTTACCAGACTCTCCCGAAATTTTCCATGCCACCAAAGTGAACTGACCTGAAATTACCAACTCGTGAAACTCTCCCAAAGATCCTCTCAGAATTCCTGGAAAAATTGGAAGTAGGATTGGACAATCTATCGACATTTTTAAAAGGATGGGATACCAAACTTGAGATTTCCAAAGAGGAGTTATTAATACCACGGTCTCCTTCCATCTGCGTACTAGCAATGTCACCCTGGTTATCAACACAAAAGGAGGAAAAGCATAAGGTCGAAGACCCCTCCAATCCTGCCTGAAAGCATCTATCCCAGCTGAATCTGGATCTGGACGCCAACTGAAAAACCTCTCCAACTGAGTGTTCCATCTGTTTGCACATGGCAAGGACCCCACAATTCCATTATCCTCTAAAACACTGTCCTGTCCAACATCCATTTGCTGGAATCCGTTTGATTCCTCGAATACCAATCTGCTTGAACATTCCTCTGACCTGGTATTTATTCCACTTTAACCAAGATGTTCTGATTCAGACAATAATCCCCACAAACTCTCACAAAATCTGCTAGATCCCTTGATTTTGGACCCCCCAATATTTTCACATTTCTCATTGCTGAAACATTGTCCATCCTCAACAAAACTGAACATTTGGCCTTGTCTTTTGTAAAACTCTTGATTGCAAATGAACCTGCCAACAGCTCCAAACAATTGATGTGCATTTGTCTCTCCTCTGTAGTCCACATACCTCCTGTTGAAATTGCACCACAACGTGCCCCTGAACCAGTTAAACTTGCATCCGACTCCAATATAATATCCGGATTCACTCCGAAAATTGCTTTCCCATTCCATGCCTCCGTATTCCTTAGCCACCAATTTAGTTCTGATCTTGCCACTCCAGAAAGACTAATCTCCTGAGAATATTTCATACCATTCTTTAAATGACTTCCCTTCAATCTCTGAAGAGCACAGTAATTCAAAGAGCCTGGAAAAATAGCTTGTATTGTTGAAGATAAAAGACCTACAATTCTCGCCTCAAGGTAACCTCAGCTGATCCTGAATAGTGTCTATCATGAAACCCAAAAACTGTGTTTCTTAATTTGGAACTAAACATGACTTCTCTCTGTTCACAATTAATCTTAGACTCTCCAAAAGACTCACAGCTAACTTTGTATGTTTTTCCACTCTCCTCTTCTCCTGATCCATAATCAGAATGCCGTCTAAATAAATTATCACACAAATTCCTCTTTCCCTAAAAAATGCAACAACCAGACAAAGCATTTTTGTGAAACACCATGGAGCCGAGGAGAGTCCGAAGGGGAGGCAAACAAACTTTCATAACGTTCCTCCCCATCTGAACCTCAAAAATCTCTGGTGTTCTGACCATATCGGAATTGTAAGATATGCATCTTTCAGATCTAGACGAGTCATCCAACCCCCTGTCTAAAGTACATCTCTCAACATATGCAATCTCTCTATCTTGAAATGATGGTACACTTTCCAGTCGTTCAGACTCTTAAAATTTATTACAGGTCTCATACCCTTCCCTTTCTTTTCTACCAAGAAAATGTTGCTTATAAACCCTGCACACGTTTCCAATTCTTCTACAATCGCTCCTTTCATTAACAACTCTCTTACTTCTTTTTCTACCAACCCTGACAGTTCCGAGTTGAACCTGATCATTGGTGGACAAAGAACCTGTACCAGATCCTCTATGAAATCTATCCGATAACCCAAAACCGTCTGCAACACCCAAGGATCTCCTTTAACCACACACCAATTCTTGTAAAATTGGGCAAGTCTGCCGCCCAACATTACATGGGTAACAAAAAAGTCTTCTCTTACCTGACCTTCTTGATCTTCTATTTCCCCTATAATTTTCTCTTTCCTTCTGAGAATAGAAATCTCTGGATTGATATCCAGACTGTTGTTGATAGCTGTAATTGTAGTTTCCATATCCCCTCGCAAACGAGGCCCTTGTGATTCCTTGACTTCGGCCGGGAAAACAACCTCTACTTCTCCTGGCCCTGCCAAAAAATCGACGGTCAAAGACTTTCTTTATATCCCTCTGCGATTTCTCAAAAGAACTTTAAGCACCCACATACTTGCTCATCTCTTTAATAAAAGCCTCTCCCAAAAGCATTCCATTCGCTTCTGATCCACTTTCATTATTGGCTAATTCCACCAATTTTGGATCCATTTTTAAGAGAATACTCTTCCTTCTTTCAACTGAAATAGCAGTGTTAGCATTTCCCAACAAACACATCACCCTCTGAATCCACTCTCTAAGCTCCTCTATATCCTGTTCTTTCTTTTCAACATATGCTTCTTCAGGCATATCGATTATTTTTGTAAGTGGCCCTGTAAGATCAAGCAGTCTGCACTGACACATTTTTAACCCTTTATCCAATGCTTTCTTAGGATCCCTACCACTTTTTGCAACAAACGCAATAATTTTTGCATCTAGCTCAGGCGTCAAAGCAATCTTATTTGCTAGACTTGGTTTAGGACACTCTGAACGGAGCCTCAACCTCAAGTCCTTTGGAATCTGCTTTCAAAGCCACATCTGGTGATACTCTGCAACTTGTGGAGCTGGGCCCCTTTCTGGGGATAATAGATGCTTGATCATCTTAGGATCAAACATGGACTCCCCCAAAGGATCCATGACCCCAGCACTCTCGTCAGGCTTTTCTTTTGCCTTTGCTTCTGAGTTTTTAACTTTATCCCCAACTTCAACATCTGAATCGAATTCAGATGAACAACTTAACTCTGCAACTTAACTTATTTCTGCACTACCGGGAGACTCAACACATAATATGGTAGTATGTCTTCTACCACCTTGACTTCTTTCTAGGTCACCATGTGGGTCCTTGACACCAGCTTATTTTGCACGTGTACGCAAAAAAACACAGTCTGGATGTGCAGCCTTTGCTTTTTTACTCCTAAAACCATCTGTTCTACATTCTTTCGCTTCCTACTTACTTTTCCACCTTTCTTTTCCAACACTGGAGCTTCACTAGCAGACAAAAAATGTTCTTCCTGGAAGAAAGTACACTACTCTTTTTGAATTCCTCAAATTTTTTATCCATTTTAGTATCTAGATCACTAGCAAATTTAGATAACATAAGCGTAATCCTTTCTTCCATACTCAAATTAGCTTGAGTTATTGCATTAACCTCCGACATATTCTAATCTCCAATCCTTAAAACTCAACAAAAAACTCACTAAATAAATTAAATTTTAACCCGTTCGGCGCTTATGACGGAACCGTTTCGTCACGCGCCTCGGGTGAGCTGTGCTAGTGACAGAACGGTTCCGTCACGGCCCGCTCGCCGCGCCTGCGTGGTGCTGATTTCGCTCCTGCGCGGCGCGTTCTATTGAGCGGGCGCGTTCGTGACGGAACCGTTCCATCACTAGCACAGCTCACCCGAGGCGCGTGATGGAGCAGTTCCATCACAAGCGCAGGTGAGCCGCGCGGCCCCGCCCCGACCCCCTAGAACTGCGGCGGAATTGCCACCGCAGTGAAGGGGTTAAATGAAATAATCAACAAATAGTGACATAAAGTGACCTTTAAAAATATTCCGATTTCCTCACTAAAATAGAAAGTCCGTAAATTCTAAATCTCCTCCGTCTTTCAACTCATCAACATTCTATCAGTTTCAGTTAGGAACAATAAAACGCTACTAGGCATGCGTGCGCGATGTAAGAATGCACGCACAAAGATACTGAGTTCTGTCCTCAACACGTCAAACTCTGTGTCAACTCCAGTCAGGAAAACAGAAACGCTTCTACGCCTGCGTACACGTTGTACGAGCGCACTTGCATTGACACGGTCTTACTCCTCAATGGCCACACTGATTCTGAATTCTCTATGACGTGCGGGAACAAACGGTAAGCTACCGTTAATTACTGTTCGTTTTCAAATGTAAATAAAAAAATCTTTCTCATTCCTCAAAACCTGTAATCCGCCCAAAATCCTTAATCCGCCCAAAATTGTTCTGTAAAAAACTTCACGCTCGATTAGAAAGAAACTAACAAACCCTTTGTGTCACACGACATCCAACCGATAGCATCATTGTCACATTGAGTATGGCATTTATTTAAATTTAAGAAGTCTCAAACCTGTGTATCAAAGATTCGATCTACACGCTAGATTTCATTGTAAATACTGAATGTAAACACTATATTTAAAACTCCACGCTCACATCGCGCTCAACGCACACATCTCGCTAAAAAGAAGCAAACATACGGACAGAGAACAATTCACAACTTAACAAAGAGCTATTTCTTAAAATACAAGTATTATAAAAAAATACACTCTAGTTTAAAATAAAAAAATATTTCATAAAATAACGGTGTGAATCAAAAAAACATAAATTCATTCATAAACTTAAAAACCAGACCAGAATGCATCTCAAAACATAAATCAAGTCTCATACAAACTCTTATGTGTAAGAGAAAAAGACAAACATGGCTTATCTTATGGGCAGCAGTAAAAAAGAAGGCAGAGTCATGGAGGTTCTTGCTCTTAGTTAATGTTCTAAGAACTTTTATTGTGTTCTATGTTCTGTGAAGATGCTGCTGTGGGTGGGCAATAAAGAGGATTGCATATTATTAGCCTCTGGTCTTGCCATATAATTCGAGTGAAGTTGCCAATTTCTACTGTGAGAAAGTGGAAAACTACTGCAGTCAATGACATAGAATACTCAAATATTCTGTGGTTTTAATTGGTGTTTACACTGTTAGTCTTTGGAACAGGCAGATTTCCTTGGACTTTGAGGAGTAAAGAGTTCTCTGCTTTTATTCTGTTTGTGTGGCTTTATGCTTTGCATTACCTAAATTTGGAGCCCTTCTATGGAAGTTTCCACTATGCTGACACCTTCCTGCTATCCCTGATTTAACTAATTTTCTCCAGTTTTCCCAATTTTAGTTTAGGACTGGATTAGTCCACTTTAGATGGATTCCTGCATAGACAGGAGGATCAAAACCAGTACACGGATCATCACATCCTATTTTTATCTTCTGTATTGCTGCAAATTAATTTCTAGTATGCTTTATGCTACGAAGACTTAATTTCATTAGACACTTTGGCATTTTTGTGGTGATTTTGTATCTTTACAATATGTTTTTTAGGTCTGTATACATCAGTTTGGCCCTTAACTTGTAATAAAACCTACTTAACCTTACTTACTGATTCCTGGTCCTTAATGTGTGCCCAAATGGGCTACACTGTAAATTGAATTGTTGGATCGATATTAACTCTTCTTTACCTCTCAGGCAACTAAAAAAGATCCATCACAGGATAAATGGTAAGACTGGCTCAGTGCTCTAGCAATAGAATAAAATATAATGAACAAAAATTATACCAAAATGACAAAAATCAAATCAGTAGAACCACAGTAGTGAATTTCTAATGTTCTAGGTTAAAAGCATAAAGCCCTTGTGCAGGTATCTTATTGCACTGGACTGGTCAAAGTCACAACTTCGAGCCGACGGTGAAGAAGCGCGAGTTGGATGCAGGGACAAGGTCTTCCCTAGTAAAGAGATTTCCTTCTCACAGTTAAAGTTCATGCCAGGTAACTCAGCTGGAAGTTCGTGTTGGCTTGAGCAACAAGGAATTTCTTGTCAGAGTGTGCAGCAGGTCGCTGCTGAAGCTTTGCTTTGTCAGTCGATGCAGGCGGTTGCTGTTTGGCAGCAGATATAGGATTTTCACCCTGAGTTCTGTTTTCAGGCAGGAGGATTACACTCTGATGCCAGCCAAGGGTCCGATATGTGGGGAGGATTTCTTGGGTATCAGGACTCACTCCAGCAGAGGTCTGCAACAGAACTCAGGCAGGTACAGCTGATTCTGGTCAGCTGAGCAGTTGCCTAGAGGTCTCTGGAAGCTTGTAATGTCTTGTAGCTCAAAGAGGGGTTCAGTCAACTGAACCTTGGGTCACTTCTGGGAAACCTGGGTTCAAGGCAAGGAAGTGCATCCTTCCTTCTTCAGATAGCAGGGCAGTCCCTATTCTGAGTCATCCACAGGTCCAAAAGTGTTCTGATGAGAGATTGTGAATGTGCTATATTTATATCCAGTGGCAGCCATGGTGGGGGGAGGGAGCAATCCCAGTCTTATTTCCAAACTGATTTTGGTCAGTTCTTCCCTTTCCCTGTGTCTGGCCCCAAACTGTCTAGGCTGAAAAAGGCAAGAACAGGCCTGGTGCCAGATTCCTTTTTTGTGCTGCAGGCAGGGTGCTGTCAAGTGTAACCAGGAAAGGGCACAACTCCTTCCAAGCCAGGAAGACCTACTCCCTCTATACCCAGGCACTTTTTGCCCCCATATCTGGAGGGAATACACAACATACCACAGAAAGACATTTACAGTCATGTGACCCTAGACACTAGCAGAAAGGCAGATTGTGTTTGGACAAGAGAAAACCACAATTCAAAAAGTGGCATTCTCAGAATAGAAACGTAAAACTTAACTTTGCCATTAATGATTATTTTAAATTACAATTTGAATGGGTAGAAGAAGCATTTCTCTGTTGGTTCCCAAACTGAAGTTATCACTTATTAAGTGCAATAAGGTAACCCAGTGTTAGTCTATGGGACAGAAATCCTTCTATAGTGAAAAACAATGAGGGTCATTATGATGGCAGACGGACCTACTTCCGTCCACCACCCCAGAGGTGGAGGGACCATTCACAGGGGCAGCGGCTACCCCTCAGTGCGAATTAGGATGTGACCGCCACCCTGGCGGTCACATCCAGTATTTTTAACATTGCGGCGGGTGCTGCTTAAAGCAGCTCCCACCGCAATTTTAAAACTGCATGCAGTGCATTTGCATGCAGAAAGCGGCAGGCACCGCACGGTGCCTGCTGCTATGTGCAAGCAAATGCAGGGGGGTACCATAGGTACCCCCCATGTGCACCCCCACTCCCCCCTTCACCCTGGGGGCCCGCAACGGGCCCCCAAAGAAAAGACTGTATGCCTTTTTGTGGCGGCATTACCGCCGCGGAAAGGCATGTCCCAAGGCTAATCCTAATATGGCTGGCAGTGTCTGACAGACACCGCCACCATATTAGAGCTTTTTCGCCGCGGGACCGCGGCGGAAAAGCTGCGGACGGTCTTCCCGACCCGCCGGCCCGGAGGATGCGGATTCACCGCAATCCTAATCGCCCCCAATGTTAGGAGTTATTTACTGTCAGGACATGTAAAACATAAACACACATGTCCTACTTTCTAAATACCGTGCACCTTGTCCTATAAGCCTTTGGGACTAACTTAGGGGTGACATATAAATATTATAAGTAGAATGTTTAGGCCTGGTAAAACTTTTACCTTGGCAGGTCCAAATTATGTTTTACAATTGCACTACAGTGGCAGGCCTAAAACATGTTTTACATTGCTACTTTAGTGGGTGTTATGTTATGTTATTCTATGTTATGTTATGCTATGCTATGCTATGTTATCAATGTTTTTATGCACACTAATCACCCGCGAGGATATCCAGATGTTCTGTAGCCAGTGTGTAAGGCCAGCTCTGGGATGCTTACTCTAAAACCAAGGTCTTCAACTTCTTGCAAAAGTTAAGAAGAACCGAGGAGGTTCTGAAGTGTTGCAGGAGGTCGTTCCAGGCTTTAATAGCCAAGTATGAGAAGTCTGAGTCCCCTGCGCTTCTTTTGTGTATGCATCCTAGTGAGAGACCCGCAGAGCGAAGATATCTGGAAGGTTGGTGAAAATGAATGTGGCTATTCAGGTTGTAGAGTGCTGTTGTTTTCTCCCTGTCGAGGATCATTCTGATGTCATCTGTTTCTGCTATGAGGGCAGTTTCCATACTGTGGTTGGGTCTAAATCCTGATTGTGGGGTGTCGAGAAGCTGGTGTTTTGGCGAGGTGGTTGGAGAGGCACTTGTTGATGGCTTTTTCCAAGACCTTTGCCAGATAAGGAAGAATGGACATTGGTTTGTATTTTGTGAGTTTGTCGGCTAGATTGAGGGTTTCTTTAGGAAAGTGTTGATTGAAGCATGTTTCCCATGGTTTTGGAAAGGTGGCTGTACTGATGGAGGTGTGGAAGACGGGGTGATGTCCTCGCTGTTAGGGATTGCTCCTTTTCAAAGGTGTGATGTTGTGGTTTCCTCTGTGCTAATGGTGTCCCATATGTTGATTGTGTTGTTTTCGTGCGTCAGTGGGAGATTTCTGGAGAGGGTCTGGGGGTATGGTTGCAGGACAAAGTTGGTCTATGTGGTGTGATCTTGCTGCAAAAGAAGTTTGAGAGTTTGTTACACAGATTTTGTGATGGGCTGATGTTGCTGGTGGTAGCTGTGGGTATGGTGAAGTCCTTGAACTTGGGGTTAGAGCTAGTGTTTATTCTTCGACTAGGGCCTTCTTCTCAGTTTCTCAAAATAGGTGTTGGTTCCTTCTCTGGGCAGCTTTGAAAACACATTTTTCCAGTTCCCCTTTGCTAGTTCATTATTTCCTTTTCAGTTGTGTTTCTTGATCATTCTGAGTAGCACAATGAGTGCTGCAACACACAAGCAGCATTAAACTTATAGGTCCTGGGTACATGTTACACTGTAGACTATGGACCTATAAGAAGCTGGGGCCGCTGCAAGTAGGAGAGGTGGGGCAGTGGGACCGGCTGGGGGGGGGATTTCGAGAGATGACCACAAGGGAAAATTAAATAAATAATGACTTTTCCCTTGCTACCATCTCTCGAAATCCCCCCAGCCATTCACACCATTCTTACCCTAGTTTGGTTCTCGGTGTTCACTGCCCCACCCGCCGCAGGAGGACTTTAGCCGCTGTGCTCGCCATTTGATGTTAAGATGAGAATGTAACTGATTTGAATATGCGCCTTTGAGCGCCCCCACCCTGAGTGTCCCTGTTTTTTAAATCCGTTAAATGCTGCAGCCTGAGGAGCCCACCCGTCTATCATACCTACATTATCGTATTGATTCAGTGGTTTGAGCTGGTCTCAACTAACTTTCCCTAGTACAGCCTATTTACCTGGATGCCCCACATTAAGGTGGTTCTTCCCTTCTGTCCCACATTTGGTCTGGTCGCCCTGATGAAGGTGTGACCCACATTGGGTTAGACACCGAAAAGCACGCTGGCGCTGGAGAACCTTGTGCCTCCAGATATTTCTACAACCTACTACTGAGAGGACGCACAATAGTTTTTTTGTTAATACTGATCCCTCGTATAGGACCCTTAGTTGCTTTGGATATTTGACCACAGTTCCTATGATAAATTGCTCTTGAGTGGTTAGAGTGTATGAGTAAGTGTGTATTTTCGGATGTGAGTTTGTTCTCAGTGTATGAATGTGGGACCCTATTTATATGTTCTGTTTGCAGTATTGAAATTATGTCACATGTTATTGTTTTGTAAACTCTGACAAAGTATTGTTAATAACGAGTAAAAAATATATGTATTTTGTTTTACATAAAATAGTCTCTATTTTTTGGGGCAAATTTGTTCTTGTTAGCTTAGCGATGTTCGAACATTTCGTTGACTTTTTCGAGGACTTCCTATATTATCTTTAGACAGGTTGGGTTCTTTTGACTGTTATTGCCAGTTATTGCCACCGCTCCTACTGGCCACGGCTGCTTATAAGTAAATTAAATTCTCCACTCAGGTGTAAACCAATTTTACCATGTTTAGAAGGGTGAGCACAAGTATTTTAGCACTGATTAGTACACAGACAGTACACCGAAACCTATAAGGCTTTGAAAAGGTTTCAGCAAAGGAAAGCAAAAACCTGGTGTCATCATGTCAAAGGTTCTGGTCCAATAGTGCGCTTGCAGTACAAATCCTGTACTAGACAGCGCACACTTTCTTCTGCCCTATAGCGCGAGGCTGTGCATCACGCAAAGGAGCCTAATTAGAGGGTCAGCGCAAGCAATTCTTAGTAGATATGGCTCGGCACAGCGATTTCCTTTTCAATGCAGTGGCGTAGCATATTTGGTTGCTGTGATGCGTTGTTGAAAAATTTGTAAATATACCCCACTGACATCAGGATATATAGCTCTTTCATACTAGGACATATATGACAGGACAGAGACCTCCCAACTTACGCAAACCCTAAACAATAATGTTTAGGATAGCACAATCAGGCATCAAATTGCATATTTCTACGTGGCGTGTTTTTTGACAGCAATTTTGTCTCACTGTAGAGAGATCTTCCAAGGTTTCTCAAACTCAGGTGTCTGTCGTAAGACTAGTCTCAGGCTACGCAACTGTTTACAGAGAACTTACAGGATAAGCCTTATAAGTAGGCTACGTCGTACATGGTACGGTCTTATAATGATCCATCAATCTGCAAATACTTTATAGGATCAGGCTTGGAACAGACATATTATCTCTCAGATTACACACATCCATCAAAATCTAGGGGCATATTACCAACAACTAGCGATAATTATTGCTATGTTGGCTTAGCGGCAATATTTTTATCGCCGAGATGCAGCGATTTTTATGGCTTAGGAACCTTGCTATTATCAAGGTTTATCTCCTAAGCGATAAAAATCGGCAGAAATGCATGAATATCGCTGAAAAGTCAGCAATATTCATGCATTACCGAGCTAATGCTCTTAGCCATGTTATCCACCTACCATTGGATAACATGGCTAAGAACTGCTATGGGGCAGGTGTTAGCTTTTGGAGATATTCGCGCTTAGCGCGAATATCTCCAAAAGTTGGTAATAGGAGATAGCGATGTTAGCGACTGTTTCCAGTCACTAACATCTTGGCACGCCCACTTTGCATGTCATTAGTGATAAATTTCACTGACATGCAAAGCGGGGTCCAAGATGGTCACTATCTCCTACTAGCTGTCGCTAACTGGTGTTAGCCAACTAGCACTGCCTGTTAGCATAGGTAAGTCTCAACCCTCTAGCAGGCCTCACAGCCCTAAGGCAGGATGCGCTGTGCTACAGGTGATGGCATATCTGCATGAGCAGATATGTCACTGCAATATTGGGCACAATTTCTTAATATTGTAAGTGTGGGTAGATGGTACAGCAAATCCTACATTGGCATCAGTGTGGATTCATTGAAAGGAGTAGTTTGGTACCAAACACTCCTGTATTCAATGAAGCTATCATGCTGCTGTGGAACACAAGTTGTCGAGTTCACAGCCATGTACTCTCTAAGGCTTCACTCACACTTAAAATATTAGGAAATTGTGCCCAATATGCTGGTTGGCAGGGACCTTGCGCCCTACATTTCAAACCTAATCACAACCAGGCAAAAAGTCGGGGGCTAACCATACAAAGAGGCACTTTCTCACACAATGCAAAGAGAGCTAGCTTTCAGGTTACTAATCTAGAAACATGTTTAGGCTTCTGGAAGATAAGACTGGGTTGTTCGGCACTATTCACGATGTGAGGCTCATAAAAGCCTCAAAAAGGTTTTGCAGTGATATTCACCAGTTGCTAAAATGCTGCAAGGAATAAATGTAAATGATAAACGAATTAGTGCTCCAAAAGATTTATTGTAGACTTTACAGTTAGGTTGGTATTAGTAACTGCAGCTTTATTTGGCATAGAAAACGTTCTAGATGGTTTGTTTGTAAGGGAGAGAAACAAGGGCAAAAGTAAAGTTCCTTTACCAAACAGTACGACTGTGACGTGACACTTTGTAGGTCATTGCAGTCGGATCACTGACAGAATATCGAGGAGCAGAATATCGAGCTGCCAGAATATTGCTGAGAAAATATCGAGTGACAGAATGTCAACTTCCTATCTGCAAACAGGTAAGTACAAAAATATTGAATCCTAAATATCGCTGTTAATAATATAGTTTGCTAAAATATCGACTTTTTAAAATGTCTTAATAGTAATATAAATATAATGAAATAATAAATGTAAGTAAGTAAAACATGCTTAAAAATAATTTAAAAAGATACAAATTAACAAATCAAAAATGTAATGTAAAAACATGCATTTTTGTATATACATTAACTTCATAGTACACAAAAATAATCAATATTTTTAATTATAAAATATTTAAAATATAATTTCAAATATAATTACATATATATATATATTAATTCGCCTTGGCTAGTTTCCAAGTAAAAGGAAAATGAATATTCTGACAGAATGGATAAAATGTATTAATATTGTGCGCATTTAAGCAGTTAATATATATATATATATACATACAAAAGAAAAAGATGCAGATTATTAATTGTGATCTGATTCTGTTAAAGAATTTAAACTGTTAAGTATTTTTTCTATGTCCATGAAATACTTTGATGCACTAGCACTTTAAATTTGAAGAAGTGTCTTCGCATGATCAGGTGATCAAGGCCGCTTGGACGGCCGAAAAACGTCTTGACAAATGTGGGATTGATAAATAAATAATGCTGGAGCACAAGTTGGTCTACGCTTGTGATTTTCGTTTGTAAGCGAAGTACTTTGCGAGTTGTTGCATATATATATATATATATATATATATATATATATATATATATATATATATATATATATATATAAATAAACCTATAATCTAAATATAACAATAAATTATATAAGTTAGTTAAAACATAAAAATACATATTTTTTTTAAATCATATTTTACACTACATCTAACAATACTGAAAACGTTGCATAGCTTAGGGGATAAAATTACTATTTCCACTCCAGCGAGTGGTACAGTAGGGAAAGTGTTGGATAGTGGGTGGATAAAAATTACTATTCCCACTCCAGTAAGTGCAATAGTAGGGAAAGTGTTGGATAGCAGATGGGTAAAAATTACTATTCCCACTCCAGCGAGTGCAACAGTAGGTAAAGTGTTCGCTAGCTGGTGGTTAAAAATTACTATTCCCACTCCAGTGAGTGCAACAGTGGGGAAAGTGTTGTATAGCGGGAGGGTAAAAATTACTATTCCCACTCCAGCAAATGCAATAGTAGGGAAAGTGTTGGATAGTGGGTGGGAATTTTTAAAAATTAATTTACCTCCCACAATTTTCCCCTAATAATGTCACCTACAATTTTGTAAAATATTAACAAATTAACATATTTAATTACCAATTAAATAATTAACTAAAAACAATTAACAATAACATTAATAACCATCAAATCTAAATTAATTCACACAATCAACACTATAAAATAACTATTAATTAATATAATATAAACAACTAGCAGCCCGTCCCGACCTTGTCCGGGAGCAACAGGCTTCCCTGACCCCCGCCTGCCCCGACATTGTCCAGCAGCCCGGGCCCCCGCCCGGCCTGTCCCCCGCCTGCCCCGACCCCCGCCTGCCCCGAAATGGGTCCCCTTACCTCAGCCACCGCTCCTCCCGCCTGTCCGCTGCTCCTCACGTCACCGCTCCTCCCCCGCGCCATGTCCGCTACTCCCTTACCTCAACCGCCGCTCCTCCAGCCTGTCTGCTGCTCGCACCGCCGCTGGCCTCTCCGCTGCTCCTCACGTCACCGCTCCTTCCCCGCGCCATGTCCGCCGCTCCTCGTCGTGCTCCTGGACGCCGCTCCTCCCCACGCTCCTGACGTGAGCACGCACGTCGCGGCCGGTGCTACTTCGGAGGGAATACTTTTTTTTTACTGGAAATTTTTTAAATAACGTTTTTATTTCAAATTTATATGGCCTATAACCATCTACACACCCTGGCGATTCCAACGGTGTACCGTGTGTGTGGATTGGCGCTGTGGTTCCCGAGTTTACCCGCCTCAAAGGCTGAAAGTACTTCCTATATTATAGTAGTATAGATAATAAAAATTACATTAAAATTGAATTACTTCCCACCCTACTCACTTATCAACCCTCAACCCGCTCATAAAAACAGTTCACGTTTAACATATTTACAAATTCATTATTAATAATTAATATATAATTAATAAATAATTAATAAAAAATATAACATACTTAACATAATTGCCAATCAATTATTAATTGTTATTGATCAATTTAATATGAATTAATAATACATTAATTAACATAATTAACAGTATAAATTATTAAATACTAAAGTATTAAATAATAAAATAAGTAATTATTTAATTTCAATTAAATTACTTCCCACCTATTCCCCTATAAACCCAAAACCCGCTACAGGATTAAATTACGCAAAAGTAATTAACATATAAATAATTAATTCTAAATATTTCTTTAAAAAAATATTATAATTAATTAACTTCCCACCCTATTCCCTATAAACCCACAAACTGCGATGGAATTAAATACGCAAAAATTAATTAACATTAAATTCATTACTTTAAAAAAATTCCAACACACATTACAAAATATATACATACTTTTAACAAAAAGATTAACATACAAACCACAAAAAATTTGATATTATTAACAACGATATTTTGAAAATTGATATTACTAACTTTGATATTATTAAAATAGATATTTCTTCCCTGCATGTCAATATTCTTAACCACTATATTTTTGCAAGTCGATATCCTGTTTACTCAATATTAAGAACTCGATATTTTGTCCATTCGATATTTTTTATTTGATATTATGACTAGTAAGCATGGGCGGAAAATCCGTTACGCTCGCGGATTTTGCGGATTTTCGGTAAATTCGCAATCCGCGAACGCTCGCGAATTTACCAAAAATCCGCAAATTCGGATTTTTTTTTCTTGGTGATACAGTTTTGCGGCGTGCCGTGTAAGTTTGCAATTGCGAACTGGTACAAAACCCTCGCGAACTGGCAGAAATCCTTGCGAACACAAAAAAAGCATTCAGCAGGTTCAAAGGTTCTAACTCATCATTAGTAACCATTCCCTGTAGTGCTTCCTGACAAGGGCCCCTCCAGAGTTCAGTTGCTAGTTGCAACAATTGTATGACCCTGCTCTGACCCTCACAGCAGGCTCATAGAATAGCTACAAGTAGGCCACAAAGGTCCTGGAAAGAAAATTGCACTGCAACAGAAAGCAAATTACAGATAAGGAAGCAGGTGCCAGACTGGAATTTTAAAACAGTGACACATTAATAAATCAACCCCAAATTAATTCATGTCAGTTGAAGCAGGCAGGTGTGCTTGCTTTTTCCCCCCATAATCTACAGTGATGATGAACCAGAGGGTGGCATTGATGAACCAGAGGGTGGCATTGATGTACCAGAGGGTGGCATGGGTGAAACAGAGGGTGGCAGGGGTGAAACAGAGGGTGCTGGGAACCTGTGATGATGAACCAGACGTAGAAACAACATAATCGTGACCGTTGCGAGCCGACATGTAAGTTCACAATTGCAAACTGGTACAAAACCCTCGCGAACTGGCAGAAATCCTTGCAAACTGGCAGAATTCCTTGCAAACACAAAAAAAGCATTCAGCAGGTTCAAAAGTTCAAACTCATCATTAGTAACCATTCCCTGTAGTGCTTCCTGACAAGGGCCCCTCCAGAGTTCAGTTGCTAGTTGCAACAATTGTATGACCCTGCTCTGACCCTCACAGCAGGCTCATAGAATAGCTACAAGTAGGCCACAAAGGTCCTGGAAAAAAAATTGCACGGCAACAGAAAGCAAATTACAGATAAGGAAGCAGGTGCCAGACTGGAGTTTTAAAACAGTAACACATTAATAAATCAACCCCAAATTAATTCATGTCAGTTGAAGCAGGCAGGTGTGCTTGCTTTTCCCCCCCATAATCTACAGTGATGATGAACCAGAGGGTGGCATTGATGTACCAGAGGGTGGCATGGGTGAAACAGAGGGTGGCAGGGGTGAAACAGAGGGTGCTGGGAACCTGTGATTATGAACCAGACTTAGAAACAACATAATCATGACCGTTGCGAGCTGACATGTAAGTTCGCAATTGCGAACTGGTACAAAACCCTCGCGAACTGGCAGAAATCCTTGCGAACTGGCAGAAATCCTTGCGAACACAAAAAAAAATCCGCAAATTCGCGAGAATTCGCGGATTTTGTGGATTGCAAGTTCGCAAATTCGGAAAATTCGTGAACGCCAGATTCGCAAAATTTGCCCATGCTTAATGACTAGTTACCATTGCGGTCAGTGTTGACATTTTCCCTCGCTCACAAAGAAAAACAGGCAGAGAACTGTGACCACCAGCTTTACCAGCTCCGTTCACAAACAACAGATACAGCATTGACAATTGCAGACATCTGGTCACCTTAAGCAGAGGGGACCTGAAACGGCGAGGCCCTGGGTAAAAGCCTTAATTACCTATGACGTAAAACATCCCTGATTGGGGGAGAAATCAGGTGAGGATTGGAGTGAGAATGAAGAGCCTAGTGATGAAGGATAGAAAACATGGTCTGAGTGAGGGTAAAGAGATATGGTAAGTAAAGAGGTGAAGGAGAATATAGATGAAGAAGCGGAGAGGTGGGGAAGAATGGATTGATATAAGGGAGAGAGGATGGAGGGCAAAGGTAATGGTGCAACAAATTGAATGATATATTTCATGGAAAGATGAAACAGAGGTGAAGCAATAAAGAAAAAAGGTAACAAGGGGTAAAGTGAAGGAGGGGAGAGTAATGAAGGCTTAGGCTCTGGACAAGACAGATGAAAGTTGGAAGAGATGAGGTGAGAGGATGGAAGAGGAGGGAAGAGATGATGAGGTGAAGGATTGAGACAATCAACAGAAAGTGATGCTGTGGGAGAGATGATGGAGCAACTTTATAGAAAAAACAAATGAGCAAGGGCAAAGCAAGTCCATGTGCTACTGAGCGGGCTACTGGGACATCCTAGGTTTTCCATTCTCAATACATTTTTGATATATTTTCACTTTGCCAATCCAACCACATCAGAGATCAGGGCAACAAACATTTGCCTGTGCAATATTGGAAAACATGCCTTGTCCACGAGGCACTCTAAGAACTAATTCATACCACACTAGGGGGTCAATTAGGCTGGAGGGTGGACTCCAGTCGGCCCGCCACCCGCTAACGGCGCTGGGACCGGCCACCAGTGGTGCTGCGGTCCTGCACCGCCAATTAGGATGCGACCACCACCCAGGCGGTCGCATCTCACACATATTGCATTGTGGCGGGCGGTGCTTTAAGCAGCACCCGCCACAATGCACTTTTTGTATTTTGTGCATTGGCATGTACAACGTGACAGGCACCACGCTGTGCCTGCCAACTTGTTTATGCCAATGTTGGGGGGTACCATGGGTAGTCTTCAAGTGCAGCCCCCCACTCCACACCCCCCTGGGTGCCCGCAACAGGCCCCCACAGGAAACACTGCATGCCTTTCCATGGCGGAGCCTCCGCCATGGAAAGGCATTACACCGCCACCCTCGTAATATGGATGGTGGTGCCTACAAGGCACCGGCACCATACTGCAGGCCTTTTCTAACCGGTAGGCAATCGCGACCATTGCCTACCAGTGGAAATGTGGCAGACTGTCTTTCCATCCGCCGTGGAACCCCCGCCATGCTAATATGGCGGGGAGTAAAAGGCCGTCCGGCGGGGTATTTTGGTGGGCAGATCGCCATCGCCAGTATGACGCTGGCGATCAGCCCGCCATCCTAATAGACCCCTAGGTCTGAAAAAGAAATGGAAAAGCAATAAGATTCTGGGTCAAAGCAGCTCTTAGAAGAACATGTAGACATTTTTCATCATATTCATGCTACAGGAGATATCAAAGCAAACTCCTTGCAGTGTTAAAGGTGGGATCCCTTAAGGACACTGAAGACAGGGCATAGCCTGAATAATTAGTGGGTAGTTATCCAATTAGTGTCATCAGAGGTAGACAAAACACATGCTTTTTTGGGATTCAAAAAGTATTCTGGTTTGCTGCTATTAGCAAGCAAGTCTTTAATGGTCACAGGGTCGTTCAGGGGGACACCGAATGGCAGCAGCAGTGATGGTTCTTGGCATGAAGCACCACGCTCACAGTCCTTCCTCACAGTGCTGATTGCAGTCAACAATTACTGAAGAAAGTAAGCATGCTGGATGGATGCTTAGGGGCAGATGTATCAATGTGTTGCGCAGTCCTTGCACCATGCAAGGGATCCAAAGAGTGATGCAACTGTGAAGTCAGATTTGCAAGCCATTCGAGACCACCTTTGTAGCCCTGTGTGGCTTAATAAATCTAGAGTAGCGCAAATAAGCTCAAATCGCTGTGTTGCATTACTCTGCCCCATGAAGTAATTCCATAGTTGAGCGTGGTCGTTCCCACACATCCACTCATGGATTATGGAGGATTCCCATTACTGGTAGACCTGGTAATGCATCAACATGCCATACCTCCCCAGGTTAGGTGTAACGAGCAAAAACATATTTATTTCTCCTTGTTTTTTGCTCTTTTATTGTGTGCTGCATTCTGCAGCTTACATCAAAAAGAGGAAAATGCCTCAGAGGATTGTTTTGGTGCAGGAACACAAGGGTGGCAACGTAGGCTCTAGGTTGCTAAAAGTGCACCTATGCATGGAAAGGACAGGAATGTGCTGTATGATGTTAAATACTGTGTATTCCTGCCCTTTCACGCACCACAGCGCAGCACAGTGTAGCACAGCACATGGCAGAAAGGCGGTGTAGCTGTACTGCGTGAAATATTGATAAATCTGGCCTAAGTGTACATGGCCAGCCCACCCTGAATTGGTTAACCATTGATCTCTAGGCAAAATGTCTGTGAGCTTGCCTAAAAGAAAAAATAATCCAAGATGTATAAGAACATGTGTTGTATTTACAGGGTTATAACAGGAATGTTGTGTTCACTCAGCAGGAGGCCTTATGGAAGGTGGGTGTCCTGGGCATTTAACATTCTTTGCAGATGCCTTAGAACAGGACTGTCTAAACCCTTACTGGCTTTCTGAGAGACCCTTCACAACTCTGCACAGCATTCTCCTGCATGCAGGCGATGTTAAAGATCTACCCTATAGTTTCCAGGGTTTGCAGTACTACTCTCTTCTATGATCTCTGAGATTGCTCCGCTCATGCGAGCCTCACTCATGACTCAGGGGCTTGTGGGGCAAAACCAGTGGAGGTGCTTTGACCTTGACACTCATTTGGTACTGTTGTTCTCTCCATGCCCTTCTGCGGACGAGCCCCTGGATTTTAGCCCAAAAGCACTCCAGACCTTGTTGGGCAGTATACCTTCAGGTAGCTTGCATCTTGCCAAAACTTAAATAATTCCACCAAATTATTTTCTCTGAGGCTGTTGCAGTGTCGACTAGAACCACCACTGGCACCATGGAAGATGCGATCAAAGCCTTAATGATATCAGTTCATAAAGACACAAGGGTAACAACTTAATTTCTGAAGATGGGCATGGCTCCCTTCCAATCTCGTTAAGACACAAACAAAAGAGAGGAGGCAGAGTTGAAAAGTCAACAGGATTGCAGAAATTGTGTCCCATATCTTAAACGTGAACTGTGCTTCTGTGCCAGAAAATGACTGGCTTGGAAGACAGGAGTGACAGAAACAATGCCTGGTTCTCAGATGTTCTGGAGGGGCCATCTTTCTTGGCCAGCCAATGGACTTTCCAGGTGGATCATCAATTTATTTTTATGCCATGTGCAAACCAATCAAGAGATCACTGCAGTGTGAAAGAGCAACGGCTATCTTTTGCACAGGTCACAACGGGTCTTTGTGTCAACTGACTCAGGAGTCAACTGTGAAGCAGAAGAATGAGCAACCTGCATATTCAGAAAAGAAATTTAATTATTAACTAAAACACTTTATTGTTGAAATGTATCACATACGTAGAGGGTGATGCTTTGAGGTATGCAAGCCTCGTTAGCAGGGTTTCCACGTAAGCTGGAATACAAAACTATGTCATTTTCGAGAAAACTACAAACAAATGTCAGTTTTGGTGCACTTTACATAAGTCGAATTTGCATGCTCCTTTTTTTTCAATTAAAAAGATGTATGTTTGGCTTTTAATTTTGGTTAAGTAGCAAAAACAAAATGTGGAAATCGCAATGAAATACAGACCAGAAGCCAGTTTCTGATGCATATTTCAGAGATCCTGTGTGTGAGCGTCTTGTTATAAAAGAACACCAACTATTCAGCTTACATTAAATCATCAAAAACATTTATTTCAAGCAGCATTTCTTCCCATTATATTGTGGTATCCTCAATATGCCCTTATTTAGCAACTTCCAGGGTACACCAATTAAGGAAATATAAACATGGTAGTGTCTTGCTTATCCAGTATGTAGCACCATTACAAGCTAAAGCCAAAATTTCAAATTGAGTGTTGAACTTTGATGTACTTTAAATATCGAAATTCCAAGTGAATCAGTAATTACCGCACCTCCTGTAATTATCCGCTGGTTTATTTCCACAGCTAAAACCCGGTGAAAACGTGCAGTAAATATTCATGCTTGCATCATTTGACCTTTGTAATTAATCCCTTCTGGTCAAAGATTAATTTCAGAATATTAGACATTTAAGTACCCAATAAATACCTCATAGCATGTTGTCTGAATTTACTGCATGTTGTAAATGCCTCTAACCTATCCCAAACCCTTGGAATTCGAGGCTATGTTCCATCTGTGTGACATCACATCCGGCGCAGACGAGGAGACGTTTCCGTCACCTCCAGGCACACATGTGTCATCAGGTCTTTCTGGATTCCGTCTGACGCCTGTGGAATAGTCTAAGGTAAGAAATCTGCAGTTTGATTGAGTCTCTACCAGAACAGGCGTTAGCAAAGGTAAGTAACTTGTTTGTTGTTCTGCTTGTTTTCTTGTCCTATGTTTCTTCTCTATTTGGCTTATGAATTCTATGTAGCATTTTACCTTATTTTTTTAAAATGTTATTATTTATCATATTTACTAATGCCCATTGCCCCATAGTTCTCCTTAAATAGTTGCACATATAAATATATTATATATTGGGAAGTTGTATCACCACTTCCCAATACTTGAAAACTAAACATATATTTTTTTTTCTTCGTCTTCATTAAAGTTTTAATCTCGTTATTTAAAATTTTTTGACATCTATGTATTTTTCCATATTTTCAAGTACTTTTTAGTAGTGGAGATAAACATTATACTTCTAAACTCTCATGCTGGTGGTGTTGCTCGGGAACACCTGAACCAGCATCCGAATGATGGATGGTAGGAAGGCTTTTAAAGCTAGGTGGACAGTCCACAGCTCCCAACAGGTTTATGTGGAGGTGGTGCTCCGCCAGAGACCATAGACACCTCCATAGGCCCCCTCAGCACTGCACTTTGGCTGGAGAGGCACAGATTAAGTACGGAGGGGACCCCTCCACGTACCCTGTAGAGGGGCCCCGTCAAGTTTTGTTACGCCACTGAGGAGTGTTACCCCGAAACAGGTCCCAGGATGCTTGTTTACGGTCCAAGGATGACCTGGCTTGGCAGTTCGGGCTGGACTGTTCCCAAGAGGAACGGGGTCAAGGCTGATTTGCATATGGTTGAGTCTGAACTGGCACAATGATGGATTCATCGCAGATCTGTGATTGGGGGTGAGTGTCTGAAAAGTTTCAGAGCTCCTTCCATCATCTCCTTGTGTTTGATTTGTACATTATTTTCTCTCTTTTGCTTCAGCTTTGTTGCATTGGCCATTTATTTTTCCACATGTTTGCATGGTGTGGAGTGCATTGAGTGCACTGTTTGAGTAGTGCTGTGCCCCTGGCTTCCAGTTGTGACCCTTGGTTTTTGACACCGCGCAATAGTTGCCCCATCTTTCTGTCTGTGTAATTAAGGTTGTTGACACTGGGCAGGTGACGCACTGTCTTGCTGGGGTTTGGGCTTGGAGGCCCCACAGACCTCAGGCGCTGGGTTATGCCTGCCCCACTATGTTTCCTCCACCCGGACGCCAGTTGGGGCTCCAGTTGTAACCGGCTGACTTGCTAGTTACAAGAGGGAGGGAGTTGAATTTGTCTCTTTCACATATAATAATGGATGCACTATTATTTTCAATATGCTATCTGACAAAATGTTCCCTGTACGCTCATGTTGTTCATGTAAATTTGGGTTATAGCTGCCGGTTTGATGCCTTCGCCCCTGGGTACCGGAGAGGGCAACTTTCTGCCGCCTTGTTTACCTGCAGAAACTCTCTGGTGGTTTCTGCATCCCCGATTACCTTGTTTTGCCAGTGGAGACTCTCCGGTTGATGGCCGAAAGCTTCAGTTTATGAGTACAAAGGGTTCAGTCAGTGTGGGTCAGTGGGGCACCACCAAAAATGGTGCAGCAGAAGCACTTGGGTGGCGCTCCCCCTTGCCAGACACAGGCAAAAGGTGCCAGGCAATATTTTATGATGATCCTGTTATAGGTGCTAGCTGCCCCACTACAGTGTATCAAGAAGGCAGTGGGCCCCGGTATACCGCCTCCTTACAAACACTGATGGGGTCTCCAGATGTAGCTAGTTGTTCAAATGGGCACAACAGGGTTGGTATTCTCTGTGCTTATCTTGATGTGGTCTTATTTAAGATGTGCTGCTCTTGTTTGTCACGCGGTGTTTTCAGGTTCATTAAGATTCCTTGTATTGTGGGGTATCACCACCAGTTTGTGACTGACAAGTCACATGCTGCTACATCTAAAGTGACAGAATAGTCAATGTTTTTACACAATGTTTCTTTAGAATGTTACAATACTATGTCAGTACATAATGAAGGACTGGCAAGCAGACCCCTTGACCTTTCTATTATATTGTACATTATCCTGTGCCTGTGTGGCACTCCTTATTACACTTGATACCCCCATTACTCTCCTACTGTTCCCACTATTACTCTTTTGGGACTAGGATACTTGGGTATGGTGTAAGGTAGGATACATCACAGCTGCTCAGGAAAAGTATCCCAGCATTTTTGTATTCAACATATATGAATGCATTGTTTGCAGAGTTCACTACTATTGTACTAAAACTCTGAATGATACCCCACTGTGGATTCAGGGGGCTTCGTTTGCACTCGGCGGCATTCTACCCTTTGGGGAGGAAAGCAAGGGGGTGCAAACACCATCCTCACTACGTCTCTCCTATTTCCTTTGCTCTGGCTGCATAAGGACGCCGGTTGATGCCTTACCACCGCCTTTAGCCTCTTATCTATACCAATCTCACTTGTGAATGCTCTTTGGTGAACTAGTAGCAAATGTTTTGTCTAATGAGTGATGTATAAGCTTCCTCTGCTTCATTTAACAACATGCTGCTGACAGACTAAATGTATGAGGTGATGTTGGTCTCCCCAATATGTCACCTGGCCTGCGTTCCACCTACCACCTTTTGTTCGACTATGCTCAGTATAACTGAATTGTTGGTCAGGCAATAGGGCCAGCCACTTTCCCAGCAAAACCATGGGGATCCCCTTGAGTAAAAATGACCTACACAGCTGTCAGCCCACCCCACCAAAAGATTCTCCATCCATCAAGTGGCCATATGCCAAGGCCTCAGTGCTTGTCTCTTTTTACAAAAATGGCATGTACTGACAGCCAAAAGTCAGGACTTACATTTTCCTTTGAACAGTACATATGACTTGGCTAAGCTGTCGTACTTAAGGCAGATGTTGATTTTGAAAGGCAAGAAAATATGGCCGACCGAGTGGGAGTCATTTTGGATGTGGGATTTGACTTGACAAGATTTGTGGACGACTAGTGCAGTAAAGGAAAAAGTGAAAAAGGAGATGTTGGAGTTGAAAAAAGATTTATTAAAAGAGATGGCAGAGAAAAAAGATAAAAGAGAACTGGAGGAAATGACAACTAGATGTTATTTGGGTTCTCCCTTGCATTCCTGTGGCTGGTGAGGCACAGCCAGAGGGTGGAGGGGTAGAAGATGAAGACCCAGTGCAGGCGGACTTAATAATGGGTAGGATTAGGAGCCACGCAACAGCACCCCCTCCAATGACAGATTGCATAGCTACACAATCCTCCACAGTCACACAACCCACTAAATTGTCTGCAGCTGAGTAAGGCAGCAAGCCGCTCTCTGACATTGCGACTTGTGAATGAGGAAGTAACGAAAATAGACCTTAACAGCATTTTAAATGTCCTTTCCCTTGCAATGATGAGAGGAAGAGGCCCATGTGGCCTCCAAGCTCAGTAGAAAACGTAACAGGCTGCTAAAAATATGCGGAGAGAAAGGATTAGAGCAGCCACGATTAATTAACTGTGTGTGGAAACAACAGTTTGACGACAGATCAATGGACCATACCCTAGACAGTGAGGGTCGGCGTGCCTTAATATGGAACATTTGTACCTACGCACATGACACAGCTCATGATGTTGTTACAATAGAACAACCATGTTCACAATCAATGCCTCTACCACTATACCAAAGGTATAGTCTGGTCGGCATCATCCCCGATGCTACAGAAGAAACATCTCTTGAGAAGCGATAGCTCCAATGTCCAGCACTTCTAAATGAATTGGTTGAGGGTAAGCTACAAGTAAGCACTTTCACAATGACACATCCCAGATCATATTAAGAAGCTGTATTGTCATTGCACGGGCAGATATGATGGAAAAGAGTCCTCAGGCATGCTGTGCTTATGCGCAGCAAGCCTAGGCTCTAGGTACAGAAGGGGCACAGGAATACCCTCCACTACCACAAGAGTATGACTGGGGTATAACTAAGTTTAGATTTACGGAGTCTCACCTACCAACTTGGGTGGATGCCAAGGTTGGGGACCCTGTAAACTACGTTGTAAACAAACTGTGTCAGTGGAAAAGATCATCTAGCTTCCTGACAGTCATAGAAGTAGCACACACATTGGCACCAACAAAAACAGCTACCCTTCATTACATAGCTTATAGAGGTCCAATTCAGGTCTAGTGGGGTACAAGGGATAGTTTTTCATCTGTGGCCAGTGGGCATACTCCTACTTGCTCCCAGGATGGTACTGCAGTTATTATCTTGCTTCCATCCTGCTGCAGATGATCCCTTTCACTGACCTATTACAAGCAAAACACCTAGGTCACCGCCCAGGTAGGAGCAAAGGGATGGCGGAATGGGAAGACAATGTGATGGCAGGCTTTGAAGTAATGATGCCCAGTATGGGGGTGGTATACACAATAAATAGGATACATGAGTTGGCCAGGATAGTTAAAGATTTTGCAAGTTCAACACCAGCAGCTTTGGTTAACCTTACGGGGATATTTACTGCCATGTGTTCGGTAGTTATTCAAAACCACATTGCTTTAGACATCATTCTTGTCAAGGAGGGAGGGGTATGCCAGGTCATCTACCAGACTTGTTGTTCCTACATTCCAAATAAAAGCAAAACATAAACAGGGTGATAAATAAGGTAAAGGAAGTGAAAGATGAAACGCATGACATACACACAGGGGACATCTGGGAACAAGTGTTAACAGGGTTCAAGTGCTGGGGGTCATGGAAACCTGAAACAATAATAATAGGAATAGCACTGCTGGTTACGCTATGCAAAATGATCTAGGTATGCACTGTTTGCCTATCTGCACTAGCAAGTAGTTGAGGACATTGATTGGCAAGGAGCAGTACACCACATACACGCACCCTAGGAATGACACTGGAGAAGAGGGTATGGAAATGATGATTAAGAAAGAGTGAGGGCAGGGATTATTAATTGAGTATCAAAGGGAGGGAATGTGGAAGCCATTGTTTGTGCTCACCAGTGCCAATAGCCTGATCAGCCCTCTGACACCCAATGACTACAGATGGCTATATAATGTGTGCAGAAGAGAAATGACCTTGGGTGAACCAATCTACTTTTACTGTAAGTAAGTTGGGATTGCAATGCAAGGTTTGCTCAAGGACACAATCCACACAGCACATGATGCTAGCTTAGAAACATGCATTAGGCCACACCATATTTAAAAATAACAGAGCTTATATGTCCCTGATTGAACAAATGTTACAAATCTTTCAGCCAGCAGTTACTGTTACTAGCACATTGCATTAGCATTGGAAAGCCCCAACGGTCAGAAAGGACACACTGGTAGCAAGAACCCCACCATCTTATGCCATGCAGATGTCAGTAAGTGTTGCCCTCTCCTGATTGGCTAGGTGTTCAATAATTGTGTAACCTTTAAAGTCTGGTGATGGACAGGTGACACCTTGGTGTATCAGTTCTGAGAAACTGTTTTATTCTTCTGATTTTATTGAACATCTACTGCAATGCTCTTTTGCAGTTTTAGACAATAAAAGATTGTGTGAGCCTTCCCCTTTTTGTACTCTTGGGTGCCAGCTGACTGTCCCCATGCTGCATGTATTATAATACATTTTCTATTTCATCATATGTGCTGACAGAGTTTGTATTCATTTTACATAGGATTCTACACTTCATCGTCTACATTCTTTACATCTTCATCCCCATCTTCAATACTGTAAAAGGGTAAAATCCATATGTACTTATATTAGTGTAATTGTAACTTGCTTCAGCAATGTTATCTTGCTCATGTCCACATTTCCCAGGGAAAATGCATGTCTCTGAAGTTGAATTGTTCCCACCTCTTGGTTATCGAGTCATGAAAACAAAGAATAGGTTTCTCATCCAAAAATGTTTACATATTTTGTTACTATTTGAAGGATGTTTCATCCCTTCTCGAGAGCTCATACTAGACACTAGAGCGTGTGTCTTTAACCCCTTTGCCGCGGGGCTGATTCCCCCATGGTGCGGGGGCTGCGCTTCGCCGCGGTGCTCGTGACGAGCTGAGCTCGTCACGCTGCACGGTGGCACTGTGCCATGCCCGTTTCTGTAGAACGCTCAGCATAGCAGGGGAATTATCCCCGAGTGGGAGAGCAGCTGAGCTCGTCATGAGCACGCAAGGTGTTAAGAATTAATCATGTGTTTCTATTCAAAGTGTATTACCACAAGTGTATAAATGTGTTTTTTGCCGCAGCATGTGGAACTTGCACTATTAGCCAGAGCTGGGGGAAACTTTCGCTTGTTTGCTATGTCATTTACAGACCAGTATTTTTTCTTTAGTCAATCAACCCTTTCGAAAATCAATTGGTGTGTATGGACGTTTCTTCTACAACATTTTCTACATCTTCGGCATCTTCTACACTTTTTTCCTCAACATATGTTTCTTCGTCTTCTTTGACTGCGCCTTCATCATCATCTTCATCATCCATTTGCACTCCATCTGATTTCAATGACCAGTCTCCTCTTGAGTGGGAGGGTTGGTCTGCGACTGCTCTCCCCTGTCTTGCTCATGTTCATTACAGTATGTGGGACCATTCTTGCTTCCTCTCAAGGCCGCACTGGGAGTGTGCTAAATGTGCACCACCATCAAGGACATCCACTTTTAACAAGTATACAGAGGCCGTATCACTCATGCATTAGCTACAATGATGTGGTACACATTTATGTGTAACAAGATACCCTCAAATGTGCGGTCCACACAGCACTGCAAATTAGGAAGCATTCACATGCCTTGCATGGGTGCATGTGTTACACCTATCCCATGGCTACTAAATATCAAATGGAATAGCAAATAGCACTACACATTCTAGTACAAATTCTAACTGTGTTTCCGTGGCCACTTCTGTAGTCTAAACTTTAGATAGAAAACAAATAGTATGGAGTGAGAGCATGAACTTTGTGGCTGGGGGTGTTATGCTTACCCATTCTTTGAGAGAAAACAATCCCACAGTCTCAATGCAGAATACACCATGGAGAGCTATTCTTTCATTCATAGTTATAAATGTAACTCTTTTCATATTTAATCAAGTAGTGTTGAGATTCTATGGCAACATATGAGAGACTATTCTAAGGCAGTTATTAGCAGTAGTGCAAAATGTAGCACTGATCTTACTTTAATGTAGGTGATGGCTTCTAAACACAAGATCAACCTGGCAACTGGTGGTGATTTGTTTGCTTACTAACCAATCCTACTAAAGTATAGTTATGGGTGAGTCACCCAGAACATAATACTTTATAACTTCATGGTCTCAGTTTCTATGACAAATGACGTTATCCATAGAATAATAAGCTATAGAACATGTAACTGTAGTCTGATGCATAGCCCATTATTCGATTACAGTGTTTACAACGCAGTCATTGCATCGCAGTTAATTTGCAACGTGATCATTACAACGACTGCTTGTTAGAACGCAATGCCATTACAACAAAATGCAGTAGACTGCGCTCCAAATTAAGGAATAGTATAATTTACTATTCCAACACCTTACCTACTGTTGCTTAGGCTGGAGTTGAAATAGTAAATTATACTATTCCTAATGTTAGAGCCCCGTCTACTGCAAGTCAATGTAATGACTTGCGTTGTAATGGCATCGCGTTCTAACAACGCAGTCGTTGTAACAACCACGATGTATAAGAACGCGATTTCATAGCATGCGTTGTAGCATGCTATATTCCCATTATTGGTTCAATATTAAACATTTCCTTGATCTCAGTTTTCATGTCTTAAAGTTGTCCGTAGTCTTTCTTTTCCACACACTTGAACCAAGTGCATCTCAATTTGTTCTACATGAGAGCAGTTCTGGTCACTGAATAAAGAAAAAACATCCTGTCCTTGATAGTGTTGCCTAGAAAAATGGTGTTGTGTAGATAAGATGTAGTTAAGTGAAGGTTTCAGAAGATAAAATTATAGATCAAAAGGCCAACATTTGTGCCTAAAGCAATTGAACGCTCCGGGTGAACTGACCAGTAGCTCCCTGAGACAGAACGCACTATCAATAAAAGGATTATTTCAACAACACTGAATTTGTGAGTTATTATGCCTCCCAGCCTCCCCAGCCACTAAAATGACGTAAAATTGTATATTAATGTTATTGTAGAATTCAATCGAAAATCTCAAGTATTCTCCTTCTACATTCATGATTATCAGCACTAAGAATATGTTGCTGATGCGGAGGGGGTGAGTGTGGGAGAGGGGGCATGGGGCGGGTGGGGGTGAGGGTAGGTGGGGGGGTCCTGTTTTGCTGTTCTTTTGATTCCTCTCCCCTAAAAGCGGTCACTATGCTTCCGGTGAGGTGGTGGTGATTCCTCAATTGCGCGGGGTCGGCCTCCGGGATGTAGACCCAAACGCTGTGTTCAACCACTGTGTGAATCCACCCTGCTGGCGAGTCGATGTAGGCAGCTGGGCTGTGTTCTAAGATGACCTAACTGCATAATAAAAATGTTTGATTCTAAAATATGTTGCTGCACGCCCAGTACCACAAAAAGAGATATAGTGGTCAAAACTTGTCAAAACAAATCTCCCACACTGGTGCCCACCAATGAGCAGCAATTAACAATATGGAAGACTCAAAGCACTCACTATTTACTTCTTCCAACAGACATTACCTTCATTATTACTACTCTTTCGCTTCTTTTTCTTGTATATATCTTGATTGAGGTATTTGTATAGCACAAACCTAGTGAAAAGGCAGTCAAGCACTGTATATGTTCAAAGGTAGAGGTATTTTTAGAGAGTGAATCTAGGCCGGGAATCCTGAATTTCTGAGCGTGAGGTGGCCCAGACACTACTTGGGCATTGGATGTCTAGAGTGGAGGAAACTTTCATGTGGAGTTGCGTGTCTTTATCATATTGATGGATTTGATGATCTTATTGTGTATTAGATTTTTAAGTAGTTCTTTATCGAGAAGATGATGTTGGATTAAATTGATCATTTTTGGTACTGTGCTAGTTATGGGTAGTTTCTGGCATCTGGATAAACCCATGTGAATGAACTGATGTCGGTTGGGGAGTGAGGAGGACAACCAGTGGGGGACATCATCTATGAATCTGATTTGAGAATTCAGGGTGGTGAATGGTTGATGGTGCTGAAGTCAGCTGGTAAACTCAGAAGAATCTGAGTCAATGGTCTTCTTTATCTGTGGTCAGGAGGATGCCAATGATTATTCGTAAGATAGCTTTTCCCGTGTTGCATTATGATCTAAACCTGGATCGATCACCATGCAGTAGATGGTTGTCATTGAAGTGATCTTGGAGTTGTGTATAGACTGCTTTTCACTTTTTCAGTGACCTTGCCAATGAAGGGGAGGTGAGCTGTGGCCTGGTAGCTGGCCCTGTCACCATGGTGTAGTGTGAGCTTCTTCATGAAAGGGAGACTCAGGCCAGTCTTGAGACCTTTTGGGAAAATATGTTGCCAATATTCAGTAGGGGTGAGAGTTCTTGTCCTCGGAGGTCTTTCTTGAAGGACACAGGTAAGATCTCATCTTCAAGGGAGGTGGAATTGAGAGTTGAGGATTTTGATGAGGCCTGTGAGATACAGGTCTATGAATGATGACCATTGTGGAAAGAAGCACAGGGAGTATGGTGTAAGAGAACAAACATTCATGCAGTTCTTCACGTACAATTGGGCAGTCTGTATTCTTGCACTGAATGAGAGCTTATTCCAATACATATGGCTGTGGAGCATGGTATTAGATGGTCAGGGGATTGCTTTAACCCTTTAAAATATTTAATCGTGTTCTGCTTCTGCTGGCTGTTGACTGCTTGATTGATGTAGTTGGTACAATACTTGGCTTTGGCTGTTGGGGTGAGTTGTCTATGAATTGCACACAGGGACTTTAGTAGAAGAGGCTGTTGGATGTTCTGTATTAACCTTTTCTTTCTGGTCTGTAGATAGAACATTTGTTATCAAAAAGATATTTTAGCTACCAACGTGCTGAGGGATTTGGTATGCACTTGCACTTTTTATCTGGAGAGAGGCTGGTTGCATATTTCTCCTGAAATTAATTAGGCTGAAGGTGCAATAGAAAAAGTTTGCCAACATCCCCTGGCGAGTGCCATGAAGGCATTTGTTGCGCTTAAAAAAATACTTAAATAACAGTGTTCGAAATTCAAGTTGACTCGTAACACGTGATTTATGCTTCCTGCATTGGGCAGCATTTGGGTTTTTAGAGATAGGCTAAATTGCTGTGGAGAAAAGTCCAGAAGACTTCGGTGGTGCCTTGGAACTGGTTATACGTTTCTAAGCTGAAGTTGTTTAGCAGAATGTACCTTGTTATTCTGTGTCACAGGTGTAAGTCAAAGACCAAAACCCTTCTTGCTGCAACTTGAACCAACAGACACATATAATAGTTGGTCGTGTGACATTTGTGGCACACACAGAATGCAGTCCCTGCACATGGCACATTCCGATCCACAGAATGAGGATTTCTGTATTGAAACAAATGAATCAAAACCATGAGTTCAAAGTCGGCATCTGGGAGCCAGCCCTGTCAAATCACTAGCAGCTAGATTCATCATAGTGCCGTTTTACGAGTCCTTAATAGCGATTATTAAGGAATCGCTATTAAGGACTTGCAAAACGTGATTCATGTAGGAATCGCTAAATAAATTGCGATTCCGACACATTCCTTAATTGCGATTAGCAAATTGCTAATCGCAAATAAGGAATAACTCCCCATTCATTCCTATGGGCCTAAAGGCTAATCGCAAATAAGGATGCGATTTCAAGGGTGCCAGGGGTGTCCAAAGGACACCCTGTAGCACCCCTGAAATGTAATCTACATTGGTGTTGCGCACACACATGTCCAAAGGACATGTGTGTGTGTAACATGCAGCTTAGAAAAATGCATTTAAATGCATTTTTCTAAGTTTTCGCTATTTACCACGAGGTTTGACCTCACGGTAAATAGCGGCAAGAAATAGCGAATTCGCAAATAAAAAATGGTTAATGAATTGCATTTAAGGAATCTCAAATAGAGATTCCTTAAATGCAATTCCTCGCAAATATGCGATTTACAGCCTGATTCATCATTGGGAGGTTTTGAGAGTCTGAAATAGCGAATCATAAGGAATCGCTATTCCAGACTTGCAAAACGGGATTCATGTAGGAATAGCTAAATTTTTTGTGATTCCTACAGATTCCTTATTTGCAATTATCAAATTGCTAATCGCAAATAAGGAATAACTCCCCATTCATTCCTATGGGCCAAAAGGCCCATAGGAATGAATGGGGAGTATTCCTTATTTGCGATTAGCAATTAGCTAATCGCAAATAAGATAGCGATTTAAAGGGTGCCAGGGGTGTCCAGAGGACACCCTGCAGCACCCCTTAAATGCTAATTTAAACAGGTGTTGCGCACACACATGTCCAAAGGGCATGTGTGTGTGCAATATGCAACTCAGAAAAATGGTTTTAAAAGCATTTTTCTGTGTTTTCGCTATTTACCACGAGGTTTGACCTCGCGGTAAATAGCGGGCCGAAATTGCGAATTCGCCAATTTTAAATGGATGATGAATTGCATTTAAGGAATCTCAAATAGAGATTCTTTAAATGTAATTCCTCGCAAAATAGCGAAATTGCTATTACCGATTTTTGCATTTGGGATGATGAATACCAAATGCAAAAATAGCGCTCGCAAAGGGCCAGATTCTCAGAATCTGGCCCTTTGCGAGCCTATTTCGGCTTGATGAATCAGGCTGTTAGCAATTACCGATTTTTGCATTTGGGATGGAATCCCAAATGCAAAAATTGCGCTCGCAAAGGGCCAGATTCGCAGAATCTGGCCCTTTGCGAGACGATTTTTCTTTCATGAATCTACCTGAAAGTGCCTTTGTGATGTACAGATGTTCTGCATGTCTACATTGATCCCAAACGTGCATTTGGAAGTGGGTAGGGACTTACAAGGGGGAAGTTCGAGTAAAATACAATTTCCCATGTAGTTATATAGTGTGAATGAAAAATGACTCGAAGAAGCCATTTTATGTAATTTTGCCTTGGCAGAACCTCTCTCCTGGCTTCGTATGATGGCTGTGTTTAGAATAAATGGCACACAGAGGAGATATAGATTATTAATACAATTTTCCCTTGAGGCTATCTGTCTGAAGGATTTTTTTTTGCCAACTCAGAAGTGCGCTATCATCTGTGATTTGCGGCAGATTGACATGTAAGAGAGATGGGGGGAGGGGCAGTTACCAAAACTGGTTCAGAATTGACTGGAAAGCTGCCTGTTCAAATTTCAGTGCTAAGAGCGTTTGATCTCAACAATTTTGCTAGAAATGTGCCACCTATAGGCGAAGGAAGACAACGGAGCTGAAGAAATCCATCATAGGCGAAATAATATATGACTCTCCCTTTATATCGGGCTATGATGTGAAAAAGACTCAAGAAAGTGAAGGTTATGTCCATGCTCTCTTGACGTGAGAAGCATGCAAGATTACTCTTGATTAAAAATCTGAATTAGGCACACAGCACTGGTTGGAGCATTTTTCGGTATGAGTTGTGGGGCGTGTCATAATCTCCTCTCTGCACTTCGCCCAGAAAGGAGTCTGTGTGTTTCCTTTCTCTTTATACAGCGCATATATTAACTCAAAAAATCTCGGAGTTAGTGCGTGGGCTGCTGCAGGCGCAATGGCTTGATACTAAATTATGTGTACCCCTCAAAGAATGAGAAGAGGGTACCCTAAATTTTCAAATGTCACGGACCAAAGGCGCAACTAGAGCCAAATTTCGGGAGGGGGACTAAGAAATGTTTTCGGGGGGCTACGTCTTCAAGCAATCGGCAGAGTGGAGCTTCATGGGCTCTACGAAGGCGTGTGTGTCCAGGAAGCTGTCTCACCTGTGGCGCTGCAACAAGGCCTCGCACGAGGGTGAGTGACGCTGGCAATGAGGACACACACTCTGGTTATAGGGTTAGCCGGAAAGACCCCGAGCGGTCTTCCGCATGTTTATTTATACCCCCGGCGTGAGCCTGGCCCAGGGTGTGCGTGCGTGCATGCAAGCAAAGGGATACAATGTAGTGGAGAGCCCGAGTGGCTCTCTACAACCCTCCTTCAATTTAGTTCTGCTCACGCTGCAGACGCCGGACTTCGCTTCACGGCGATGTCCAGGCAAAGTCTCTCAGACACAGGTTAGGTCTCGGGTTGGGCCTCAGACTGTATCTTGGATTTCGGGCCCATGGTAGCTCGACAACCCCGGCCGGGGTTGCTCCAGTGCTTTCACCCACACCAGTCACCCGTGGTTGACCTTGCTCTGCGCCCGGGTTCGGTGGTGCCGGCCTGGGTGGACTCTCACCCCGTTGCTGTATCACAGTTGATCTTGGGGGGCTCCTGCCGAGGTCCAGATCTTCATATTCCCCAGCTTCCGTTCCTTCTTCGATTCTTTGTCCTACAGTTGTCTCAGTTACTTTTTTGAAGCATGACACGTTCCGCGTCACTACTTGTCCATTCCGTTTCGCCGATACCATTGTTCCTCGAATCTTGTCCACTCTCCACACTTCCGACTCGAACGGAGTTCGGAATTTCCATCCTGGATGGCGGTCTTTGACGACCACCAAGTCTCCTTCTTTTATGTCCGATTCTTTGGCATGACGATGTTCGCTCACCTTTATGTTGGTGTTCTGTCTCCTAGCTTGAATGGTCTCGGCATTTCTCTCTGCTGTCACCCACGTGCTATCGGTCGGGATGCTGTCCCGGGGTGCTCGCTTGAACAGCACATGGGCAGGAGCACGCTTTGTCGTTGAGTGGGGCGTTTGTCGGTATGCTCCTAGGAATTGGTCAAGGGCTGTTTCTGGGTCTTCCCCGTTGTCCACCGCAATCCTGAGTGCTCTGTTCAATGTTCGCATTAGTCTTTCAACTTCCCCATTTGCCTGGGGCCACAGCGGAGTGATCTTTCTGTGTTTGATTCGGAGGGTCTCCAAGTATGACTGAAATTCTCTCCCTTGAAAGGGGGGCCCATTGTCGGACTTGATTTCCTCCGGTAGCCCCATCGTTGCAAAGACGCGGCTCAGCACCCTCTTGACTTGCGGGAACGCCGTTGACGATATGACTTCAACTATTGGGAATTTTGAGAATGAGTCGACTAACACTAGCATGTGTCTTCCGTCCGGAAAGCTTCCAAAATCTATGCTGAGGTGTGTCCAGGGTGTCTGAGGGGCTTCCTCCGTGATAACAGGTGCAGGGGCTGGATCTCCGCCCGTGCTCGTGCAAGCATGGCAGGATCGTATCATGGCGTCTACTTGGTTGTCCATGGCAGGGAACCACACTTTGCTCCTTAGACGTGCTTTTGTCTTGGCCATTCCCTGGTGTCCCACGTGTGCTAAACACAAGGCTCTTTGTTGGAGGCTTTCCGGTATGACGATGAGGTGTCCTCGTAAGATGATTCCTTCATCCCCCACGCTCAGTTCACTGCGTACCTGCCACAGTTGTTGTCTTGCGTGGCTCACCTCCGGCCGGAGGCTTGAGGCACCATCTAGGAAGTGGGCCCATCGGTTTTCATCCAGAGCTCGGCGGACTTTCATCAGTGTCTCGTCCACGGCGGTGGCTTCTTCAATTTCTTTGAGCGACATGTTCTCCGGACACGCAGCCTTCGTGATCATGTGGACACATTTTTCGAATTCCCCGCCTTCTTCTTTGGGCGGACACTGGTTGATGACATCCGGGTGCCGGGACAGGTAGTCGGCCTGGTTGTGGGCCCCTTGGCGGAACACGATTTTGAAGTGATATCCCTGCAGCTGGACGGCCCAGCGTTCAATGCGTGGGGGTGCTAGCCGGGATGACCCCGCAAAGAGGTGTAGCAGTGGCTTGTGGTCAGTTACCACCGTGAATTCCTGCCCACAGAGGTAGAGGTGAAAATGCTGGCATGCCCACTTGATGGCCAGGGCTTCTCTTTCTATCTGGGCATACCTGGTTTCGGTGTCTGACAGTGCTTTGCTGGCATACGCAACTGGCTTCCACTCTTCGGTCCGTATTCTTGCAGGAGTACCGCTCCCAGGCCCACGGGACTGGCATCGACGATTAACTCGGTCCGGCGACGTGGCTGGAAGTAGGCCATGGTGGTGTTGTCCAGAAGGCTGGCCTTGATTGTTTGGAACGCTTTGTTTGCGGCTCCAGTCCAGCCCCACCTCTCGTCGGCTCTGGTGAGGGCTCTGAGAGGCTCTGCGATCGCGGCTAAGTTGGGTATGAACCGACCACAATAAGTGGCCATGCCCAAGAAGCTGCGTACCTCGGTTGGGTTTCTGGGGTGCTGGCTGCCTTGATCACCTCCGCTTTCTTGGGGTCTACTTTCAGGCCCTCCCTCGTGAAGATGTACCCAAAAAAGTCTATTGATTCCTGGTAGAAAGAGCATTTTGCTCGGTGTAGGGTCAGGCCACTGTCCGCAAGTCTTTGAAGGGCTGCCCTCAGGTTGACGTGATGTTCTTCTAGGGTCGCGGAGTACACCAGAATATCATCGCTAAGGTTGATCACTCCCCTCAGTCCCGATAGTACTTCTCGAATGGCATTTTGGAAGACCTCCGCCGCGGAGGAGACACCAAAGCTGAGTCGGGTGTAGCGTCGCAACCCCACGTGGGTCGAAAAGGTGGTGATGTACCTGCTGGCTGGTTCCAACTCGAGCTGATGGTAACCTGAGTTAAGGTCTAACTTTGAAAACCATTTCGCCCCATTGAGGTCGGCTACTATATCATCCATGGTGGGAGTGATATGTCTTTCACGTTTGACGGCTGTATTGGGTAGCCCATGTCCACACATAGACGGATTGCCCCTGGTTGCTTCGGCTTCGGGGCGACTACCAGCGGGGAGACCCAGGGTGTCAGGCCCGACACTTTCTCAATTACTCCTAGGTCTTTGAGCTTCCGGAGCTCCTCTTCGACCTGTGGCCTTAGGTTGAAGGGCACCCTTCTGTGTCGGAGTGCTACAGGCCTCACTGACGTGTCTATGTGTAGCTTGAATTTTCGCCCCTTTAGTTTTCCTAGGCCCTTGAACAGCTCCGGAAAATCCTTCAGCATGAAATCCGCGTGCGCCTGGTGCACTTGATTGGCAAAGAATACTAGGCCGAGGTCCTCTGCCGTGTGGCAGCTCAGAAGAGTACCTTTCTTTCCTTCAGTGATGTGAAATTTGGTTTCAGTGGAATACTCGCCGTTAACTACTGTCGTTTGAATTACTCCTCTTAGGGGTAGCGGTTCTGTTCCCCCGTAGGTGTAGATCCTCGCTACGGAGGGTGTAAGTATGGGCTTCGGAGACATCTTCTCGTATTGGTCCGAGTCCATGACATTCACGGACGCCCCAGTGTCTATCAGGGCACTGACTTCGGTGCTATCTACTGCTATGGAGCACATGGGCGGCGGCCTCCTTCTTGTGGACGCTCTGCTTACGTAAGAGACGACGTATACTTCGTCGTCCTCGTCGTCCTCGTACCTTGGTCGTCTTTCCTGGGCTTGAGTATCCGGAGGAGGCGGTTCGTGATCGAGGGACAGCTGTCAGATGCGCTGCGTCACTGCCCTGGCTCGTGGACCTGCTGACCTGAACTTCCCTCCCCGACAGACGGCCGCAAAGTGGTTCATGCGCCCGCACTTGAGGCACGTTTTTCCTTTCGCGCCACATGTGGCCGTGGCCGGGTGATCTTCCCCGCAATATCCGCATTGGTTCCCTCTTGGCGGGGGCGTTCCGTTGTCTCGCTGGTGGGAATCTCCTCTGTATAGCGTCGACCCTTTCTTCCTTGATCGGCGTTGTTCTCGCAGCAGGTGGGGCAATCACGGGCGTGCGTAGCGCTGTCTCCATTTCCTCTGCCCTGGCGTCAGACAGTTCGTGCGACCTGGCTAGGATTAGTATCTCGTCGAGCGATATGCCCGGTTGTCTCAGGATTAGCTTTCTCAGCAGCTTTGACTTGCACCCCACTATGATCTGATCCCTTATCTCTTCCCGTGGGTCGGTGAACGGGCACGTGCTTGCTAGCCGGCGGAGCCGGGCATAGGACATATCAACCGACTCGGAATCAGTCTGCCAGGCGTGTTTAAACTTGAACTTTTCAAAGTCATTATTGAGCTGGGGATCAAGTGCGCGTTTAAAGCCGCGACCCCGGCATCGTAGTCATGCTCAGGCCCTGTGTTGGGGAGTGATTCAAACAGATCGTAGATTTCAGGTCCCCCATATAATATGAGGAGCGACCTCTTCACTGTACCGTCTGTTTCCCTGGTGCCCTTAAAGTAGAGGTTGAGCCTCCCGACCCACGCTTTCCACCGAAGCGCCGCTGTCGCCGGGTCCGCTGTCTCGCTGAAAGGCGGGATGGGCGCCGCGCCGGAGCGGAGTTGGGCAGGCGCTTCTGGCATGGGGGCTCCCACCTGGGCTTGGGCCTGTGGTGGTGGTGCTGGCACTACTGGCGGCGGCTGGACTGCTGGAGGTGGGTTCTGACCCGGCCCGTCCTGGGCAGCTCCTGTCGCGGCTTGATTCATGGTGTGGCTTGAAGTGTGTGGTACTGGAACTTTCTGGTGTCGTGTCGTCGTGTGGTGACTGGGCTTTGTCACAGCAGTGCGAAGCGTCCTTTATGGCTAGTGAGAAAGTCACTTGGCTTTGCCAATGATTGATGTGGTGTGAGGCACCATGCGAGTAAAGTGGCCGTTTGTTCACTTCTTCTATATGTCTGTAGACTAAGTATGTTGCAGGCCGGGTGCTTGGGAAGCTTGGTGAGAGCAGGAGTCGATTTGCTGTGGCCAGTGCTTGTTTCCGCTGGGGGCCTGCAGCATGAAGCGGTGCGCACGGAGGCTCAGCGCGATGTCTTGGGCGCACCCGTGGTCTTGGGCGCACACGTGGTCTTCGCGAGCAGTACGAGCGCTCGCTGCCGAGGAGGGGGCAGGGCCCGCGGTAGGCCTCGGTCACGTGGTGCAGCCGCAGAGATCTTCCCTCGCGGCGGGCGGGGGACCCGTTCCAGGGTGCACGCTTCCGCGCAGGCTGGGGGAGAGACACACACGGGTGTCGCGCAAGCGGGGCAGATGGTAGAGTCACCCGCAGGATCTCCAGGCGGCACGCCGACACCCTCGAGCCCCGCCAGCTGAAGGCGCTCCCTCACGGGAGACGCGTGGGTGGGTCTCGGGACAAGGGGCTCGGCACAGCAACGCGGGTGGGCACCGCAGCTGGAGGCAGGCGACACGGTGCCACAGGACACTGCAGGGCACGCGTGGTGGCAGACCGGCCTCGTCGCCAATGTGGCGCTGCAACAAGGCCTCGCTCGAGGGTGAGTGACGCTGGCAATGATGACACACACTCTGGGTATAGGGTTAGCCGGAAAGCCCCGAGCGGTCTTCCGCATGTTTATTTATACACCCGGCGCGAGCCCGCCCCGGGGTGTGCGTGCGTGCGTGCAAGCAAAGGGATACAATGTAGTGGAGAGCTCGAGTGGCTCTGTACATCACCCTGGGCTGACTCACACGACGGGAGGGGGAGGGGGGCTGAAGCCCTTTCGGCCCAATGGGCGTTGCGCGCCTGTCACAGACATTCATTTGCCTTATTGTGAAAGTCGGTCCTCTAAAGTGTTACGGCCCCCTGAAGGCTTCAATGCCACTGTGCCAGTGTGAACCACAGTGCCCCTGCATTACACCTCTGCTACAGATAAAAGGGGTCAGAAGTTATTGTCTTGTTTTTTCAAGCTCTTCAGTTTGGAGCCATGTACTAAAGTTCTTTATGTTAACGTCTGCGCTGTAGACCGAACAAAAAGAAATGTGGTAACCCCTATTGTGACGGCCCAGAGCGAAGAATTGGATCACGATACGGTCCCAGTGGCGGAATCACGAAGAATTGCGTTGTGTTGGCTCAGCACAAAGCCAAGTACCTGTTTCTTTGTAATTCAAGGGCCTAAAGTTGATAAATATAACGCGGAATCCTTCTGAATTAAACCATATACAGACTTGCCAACTCACACCAGCACCACCGTGTGTCACACGACTTCGGCTCCTTTGACACGGTCACCGGGTGGAGGGGCGGAAATCACAGGGTGGCAGACACTGTGAACTGGAAACACCTGCAGCAAGCATTTCTCACTCACGCTGTGTGCAAAGCTAAGAACATTTGATGTCCATCGAGCTTTTTCAGCCTGAGTTTCTCAAAAAGATGGCAGGTCGGAAACAGTGAGAAGGGATTGCCGCTCTTTTTTTCCGATTTGTGATGTGTCAAGTTTATGCATTAACTCCGACAACTTCTGAACTATGTGTATGAACTTTAGACATTTCAAATACAGCTGCGTGGATCTGCAGCGAGCCAGCACAGTTCTTCATGACCACTGTACACGGGAGCGAAATGAAGCAATGTGCCTGTTTTATAATAAATCTCCATATCGGCCAACTCACAGGGTGCCATAGTGTGACACACAAAATCGGTTCCCATCACACAGTATTTTGGTGAGGAGCCGATATCACACAGCGGCAGGGAAAACAAGCTGAAACCACTGTAAATAGTGGTTTTCCAACTCATTTCACGAGGTTTTGAACTGCTGACGTCTATTAAGGGGTGTGAAAAGACCCCAGGACATCCTGACCAGGGCCGGACTGGCCATAGCGGGCCCTTGGCAATCCCCCGGTGCTCCGCATGGGTGGGGGTCGGTTTTGATCCCCTGGGGCCGTTTTTGTTACAGGGCCGTTTTTGCAGCATGTCTACAATTCTTTGTAGAAAGTGATTTGTGTAAAACGCATGGGTGGTTGCATGGGAATCTCACTCACCACCCGAGGAATAACCTCTTGAGCAAAGTAAGGCACAGCAGCCCCTATGCGCAGCATAAGGTTGCTTTGGTTACAATCCAACACAAATCCTGAAATGCGTTGGTTTCTAAATATCATACCTGTAGACTTTGCATCTGGTTTGCGTTATTGAAGCAACACAACCCTGACGCAAAGTCTTTGTAAACCTAAGCCTGGATTCCTTCGAAGTGTTGAGTGTTCATGGGCAAACCTGTTTAATTTAGCATGCACTGCAACAATTGTGTTTTTTAGTACATAAGTGCCCTCTTGCCAACATTGGAAGGGATCATACATGGCTTAAGTTGGGTGAGCTGTTGACTGTGTACTTATGTCTTCACCTTTACTCATGAAAGCACTGACCCAGTTCTAAAAAAAAAGTGTTCCAGGTCATCTTGCATTCTCTGTAAGTATTTGTTATTTTCAAGATGTTTTTCTGTCGATTTTTCCATGCAGCATATGACTCGTATAGTGTATACTTTGACCTTTTTCACCTGTAGATGTCTGAGTGTGTTTAGGCCAGGGTAGGACTGGCCTACAGGGCATTCAGGCAGTGCCCAAATGGTTATTCTGAAAGATCTATATGTGGGCCATTTTTGTGGCTGTTTGTGGGCCTGTTTTATTATCTGCTGCGTTAATTTTTACTGTTGATCTCGCTGAAATTAAAAAACTCTGCCTGCAGCAAGCTCAGATTCATGAAGGCTTCCATACTCAGCAAAACACTTACATGGCATGTCTTTATAAGTTCAAAACTACCCTTGTGTGAATAAATGGGCAACGTGGTAGCCCCCCTTCAACTGAAGAGAGTCTAGACAAAAGACTCTAAGTCTTGGTATGATGGAAGACTTAACAAGGACAGACGATCCCTAAGAATAACTGAACGCAGATTGAGATCAGCTCCATCCGCCAATCACCTCAGTATACTAAGAAAGAAGAGAAATGCATACTACAGAAAGATCAAGCACACTAAAGCAGACTTCTTCAGCCACCAATTAGACCAGGTCAAAAATCGTCCCCAAAAACTTTTCAAGCTAATCAAAACTCAATCTAAGGATGCACCTCACCGCCTCCAAGATAACTTAGGCCCACTACTCAACTGTGAAGATTTTGCTTCCTTCTTCACTCGGAAGTCCAATAGCATCAAGAAGAACCTTCTCAATTATCTAATCACACACACTGTCTCACATACGAGCCGCTCACCATCCCTTCTAAATGCCCCATATCGAAATTAATCAAAGTTCGACTTAAAATATAATGCATCTTGGTCATCCTTCTATACCTACAATGAAGAATCCATTCTCAAAATGCTTATTGCCCTGAACCCTGCCAATCACTTCACTGACCCTCTTCCAACAAACTTCATAAAAGACTTCACCCCGTTGCTCTCTGGACCAAGATCATAAATAACTCTTTACAACAAGAATGCATCCCTGAAACCGTCAGGCATCCCCAATTCTAAAGAGACCTATGGCTGACCCTGCGGACTTAACAATAAACGCCCTATATCCAACATCCTTACCCTGGCCAAACTCTTAGAAAAATGTGTACACCTCCAGCTGGTAAGGCATACAGACCATTTCAACCTACTCAACAAATACCAATCAGGTTTCCATGCAGGTCACAGCACTGAATCAGCCATGACCCATATAATTGACAATGCTCTACAAATCCTAGATCAGAACGGAGCCTGGTTACTCATCTTGCTAGACCTTTCCTCCGCCTATGATACCATCAAACACGTTAACCTGATAGACCTTCTGCAACACAGAATGGGATTATCTGGATCAGTTCTAAACTGGTACACTTTGTTCCTCCAAAACAGATCACAATGATTCAAGGTCAACCGCTCCCTGTCCAAATCCGTCACAGTCACTTTAGGAGTCCCACAAGGATCTTCTCTATCTCTGACACTGTTCAATCTATTCATGGAACCACTCACTGAAATTCTCTACTCGTCTAACGTTCAATATCACATGTACGCTGACGACACACAACTATACCTTAAGATCCATACACTAGAAGACATCAAATCGCTCAACACAACTCTCAGAACAACTCAGACCTGGCTGGCAGAAAATCATCTAAAATTGAATACCCTCAAAACCGAAATCCTCCGAATCGCTCCTCTCGCCCTAGTAACCCATAATGCAAGACTGGAGCAAACACCTAACAGCACTCAACTGCCAACCTCCCATCATTGACTCAGCGAAATCGCTGGGAATAACGCTGAACATAAACCTCAAAATGCAGAAACACATCAGCAATGCAACAAAAGGAGCAAACTTTCGGAAAAATGCTTTGATAAAACTGAAACCTTTCCTGCCTGAAAAGAACTGCAAGCTGAAAGTACAAGTTCTAGTCATCCCAAGAGTGGAATATGGGAGTGTCTCTCTCTGTGGCCTGCCCAAAGCTGCAACGGCCCCTCTAAGAGCCTCAATCAACGCCGCAGCGAGAATTATCACTGGCTCCAAAAGAAGCTCCCACATATCACCCGACCTAATATACTTTAATTGATTACCTTTTGAAGCCTGAATTCATCTGAAAATAGCATGTATGACACATAAAGCCATTCATCACAATGCACCCAGCTATCTGGCACAGAAACTGGCGCCCTCATGTGGGGTCAGATCTTCAAGAAGTGCTAAAAACCTTTTACTGAAACCGCAAAGATTCACCAAGAAGAAAACATACGACCAAACCTTTTTAGGGATGGAACCCAGAATTTGGAATGCTCTGCCCCCAGAAACTCGACGTAATCCCTCTACTGCATCTTTAAAAAAGAAGTGAAATCGCTTCTCATGGCTAAATTCACTTGAGCATGGACTACTGTTATTATGCGACCCAACGTATGTTCTACATGGACCTATATAGTTTTTTCTGTCCTTCCATGTATCTAGATATTGTCTCTATATTATGCTTGATATACATGGAACGTTTTGTTATGCACCATATACCTATGTATCTACAATAGGGTGTTTACACTATCATAGACTAGCATGGAACTTTATGTTATTTACCTTGTACCTATGTATCTAAGACACTTACCTTGTAAAGCACTCTGATACCCGCAAGGGTCTTGTTCGCGCTATATAAAACTTACAAAATAAAAAAAATGTTTTTCGCTATGTCATTCACTCATGGGGGCCACCTTTATTTTGGTTCCCGGGCCCATTTCTGTACCAGCACGACTTTTATTTAGGCTGTGGGTTATGTTATATTATATTGATTTGTGTAGCGCACTAATCCCCTTAGGGGATATCCCACTGCTTGGGCAGGTGTGCAGGTTTGTGGTCCCCAAGGTACCTCTATTAAGATCCAGGTCTTCAGCTTCTTGCAGAACTCAAGAAGTGAGTAGGACACTCTGATGTGTTGAGGGAGGTTGTTCCATGTCTAGGGTGCAATGTAGGAGTACAAAAGACCTCCTGTTTTTCTTTTGCAGCTGAGGGTAATGTGTGCGAGTGGGAGTGAGGCAAAGAGTAGGTGTGTGGTGGATTGGGGAAAGTGTATGCAGCTGTTCAGGTATTCTGGCCCTGTGTTGTGTAGGGCTTTGAATGTGTGTGAGAGAAGTTTGAATGGATGAGCTTGTGAATGGTGAGTCATTGAAGCTTCCTGGGGTGCAATGTGGGTGCGACATGGAAGGTCAAGTATGAGCCTTGCAGCAGTGTTCCGAGTGGTCTGGAGTCTATATAGGAGTTCTTTAAAGAGTCCGGCATAGAGAGTGCTGCCACAGTCCAGGCTGATGGTAATGAGGGCTGGCATGACGGTCTGTCTTGTATTCTGAGGCAACCATTTAAAGATTTTTCACAGCATACGTAGGATGGGAAGCAGGAGGTACACACTGCATTGACTTGAGCCATCATGTTGACTTTGTCATCTAGGATCATCTCTAGGTTTCTTGCGTGGTCTGTGGGGGTGGGTGTCTTTTGGGTATCAGCTGGACTATTTGTATGATCTACTACACTTGTTGGGTTTAATGGGTGCGAGGCAGTCCGTGCAGTTCTTGATTTAGTTGTTGAAGTTGTTGATCTCCTTGTTGAGATTGTCTTTGGGGCTAGGTTGATCTGTTTTAAGGGCACTGAGCCAGTTTGCTTCTGTGAGTTTGCCCCAGCTGTAAGCTTGCAATGCTGAACCTGGCAGGGGTGTTGACTTGAGGTGTGTTTATTTGGAAGTGGATGATAGAGTGGCCAATCCATGTGAAGTTGTATTTTATACTGTTGCTTGTGGAGGAGATGGGGTCCCTCTTCCACATATGTTTATTTCATAGTCTCATTTTCAAAATTAAAACATTTTCATAGCTAATTATTCAAAACAAAATCTTTGTCCTTATTCATCAATCTTTGTTCTTATTCATTAATCTGCTATAGCTAAGAAGCACTGGCAAAGCCAAAAGCAATGGCTCATGTTGGATATACGAGTGGGTTGCTATGTGACATGCCTGGATGTGATAACAGAAAACTTGGGAGGGGGGGAAGCACACAAATACTGGTCTGGTTTTAAGCAGTGTGAAATACAGGATTTTAGTTTACAGGTTTTAACCTATTGTCTTAATTACATAGGCTATGCCTCTAGAAAGGGATTCCTTTTTACGCTCTTTTAGTCACACCCGATATAAAGATCACATGCTCTTTTTCATCCTATTTAAAGCACTGGTGGAAGAGCCCTCACATTTGACGGGTAAACTCCAGCACAAAAAAGGCGGTGGCTTTAGATCCCCTGTTCCCAACCGTGGTACTGAATCTTCACCTTGCTAGCTTGGCTGCTTCAGTTCAAGCTTCTTTAATGGAATAAGGGTCAAAAGTGCTTCAGGGCCCACCTATTCCATATCATGGAAGGAATATTGAAGCTACTCATTTTCAGAAAGCTGCGCCATGCGAAAAGCACGCGATACAATGTGTCATCCATTCAAGCGCCTGAAGAATATTTCTCAACACCGTATTTCACCACTAGTCTATGAGTGTGGTGCCAGAGGCACACCTGTTGAAATCATAATTGGCTTTCCATTGGCTCTGCCTTTCGTCGAAGGTTTGCTGTGGCAAGCAGCCCCCTTCCCTTGCAAGCAACATCATGCTAAATGTGGTCCTTCTGAGATGTGTTCTTTCCTGGATATTGAAAGTCTACAGTGCTGCACTGGTTGTTTCAAAGTAAGAACCAGTCCTTGAAATCTGCTTGCTCAGATACATTATATATGGCCGGATGTTCCTTGGGAGTTTTAAAGGAGGAGGCAACACACGTGCCAGAAATATATAACATCTAAGACGGGGTTCTGAGCAGTGCTGATATTTCCCATCAGTCCCCACTGCTTCTGCTTCTCTACCTACCCACAGGACTTTGCTTATACTACTTTTAATCTGAAAATATCTCAAATAAAATGCCTCCTAACATCCGAACACCCTTTTCTGCTGCACGGGCCCAGCTGGAAGGAGAGAATGTTAAATGGTACGGAAATGGGGCATTTGAAGCCTTGCATGGCGCTTTCGAGTAGTTCCATTGGACCAAAACATATTTCTGATAAGAAAAGGTGCTATGTCTTAGAATCATATATGTGAGGATACAGTGGCTTACAGAAAAACATATGGTCAGGAGCTAAAAAATGTTTACTGCATACACAAAGAATATATTGGTTACCTGTGTTGCCCCCCAGAGAAAGTCATTCGTTTGTAATTAGCCCTGCAAGGCCAAAAGGTCTTACGTTTCTAAAGTATATGTGCACACAGAGGCGGGACATCCAGCCTACTTGAGGCTTCTCAATCCGAGAAGTCTGAGGTTATATAGATGAATTCGCTTGACATATCCTACAATTGTATATTACCCAGTGTGCAAATAACATTTTATTGTTCTTATAAACAGTTTGGTTACATTTGTTTGTGTCCAGTCTGTCACTCCATACTGCAAGATAGCAGAGGTATGAAAAACTGGTTGATGGCATTTATTTTGTTATGTATGGCTCTCAATGAAGGCCTTTGGGTAAATACCAGGGGGCATATTACCAAGCAATAGCGATAATTATCGCTATTGCTTGGTTAGAGACAAAAATTTACCGCTGAGCTTTATCGCAGATAAACCTTGGTATTACCAAGGTTTATCGCAAATGCGATAAAAATCGGCCGCAATGCAGGAATATCGCTGAAAAGTCCGCGATATTCATGCATTACCGAGCTAATGCTCTTAGCCATGTTATCCACCTCCCATTGGACAACATTGCTAAGAACTGCTCAGGGCAGGTGTTAGCTTTTGGAGATATTCTCCAAAAGTTGGTAATAGGAGATAGTGATGTTAGCGACTGTTTCCAGTCGCTAACATCTTGGCACGCCCACTTTGCATGTCATTAGTGATAAATATCACTGACATGCAAAGTGGGGCCCAAGATGATCGCTATCTCCTACTAGCTGTCGCTAACTGGTGTTAGCGACAGCTAGGTAATAGGGAGATAATTTTATCTCCGCTTTCTTGGCTTTTAAAGCCAAAAAAGCGGAGATAAACCCCCTTGATAATATGCCCCCAGATTCTAAATCTGGTTAATTATTAAATGCCTCACCGACAAATGCGAGCAAAAGCTGTTTCCCACTGTTGCTGCATCATAAAGGAGTTCCAGGGTGGTCTGACAAAGCTCTCTTTGAGCACGTGTGCAGCACCAACTCTCTGCTTCTATGGAGAGCAGTAACCACAGCTTCAAAAGGGAAGGTGATGGTGGGAAAAACACAAAGGATTGTGGGGGTGAATTGCAGGAGACAAGATTTTTTTTGTATAGTCATTACTCTCCTGGCCCCTGCACAGCAATTGAAAGCAGGGGCTGATGATTTTGGGCGCCACACATAAAATAAAATTAATGACAAAAAGTGAATAACAAGGATGTTTATTACCTCGGGGTCTGAGGGACATCATGGCCTACTCAAGCTTTGATCTAGTCGTCTATTTGATGCCATTCGGAACCTCTCAGTACAAAGCACCCTGGTTAGTTAGTGTTACTCATCTATAATAGTATATGTTATACACTGTTAATGAGGGTTTATACGATGTATTTCTGTATCATATGTTGCACATTTTATCGAGTTTCGTTTTCCCTTTTTCTATTTGAGGGTGACTGAGCACTCACTCTGTCTCCATTTTCTTTTGGAGCTGATGTCCTTTAGGACTACAATTAATGTGTGTATATTTACTCTTATTTATGGTAAGATAGCTCAAAAGACTTCTGCGGCTGCCTAGGAGATCGAGGTTCAGATCTGAGGAGGCTGTTTCAGCCTTTCACCTTTCAGGGGTTAATTCAATGAGTGTCACTGAGATATTGTAATAGAAACACCCATCACTCCCAGTTGTATAAACCAGCAATAAGCTTGCCAGCAATGGGCAATGGTCCCAAAAACACTAACCATTATACAAATTAAAAGCACATTTGTCAGGTTAACCGCATTGCTGTTGCGGCTATTTTTGTGCTGTGCGGCTGTTTTCGAATAACCGCGTTACATGACGAGCTCAGCTCGTCATCCGCACACGTCACCCCTGGCTGATGACGAGCTGAGCTTGTCATCAGCATCGAAGGGGTTAAACTATATACGTGCTAGGTGGAATTAGCTTGAATCGTTGTGTGTTTTTTTACAGTACAAAACGGAAACAATGTATTGCACTTACTATGTAGTTACCACATCTTGCATCGCTGTGAAATAGTGACTTTGTGTTTGATTTTGTTTGCTTCGCCCTTCTGTATCAAAAGCATTAAACGCACCAATACCGTCCTTTTTAAATATAAAACATATTTGTGATGATTATTATTTTTTTCACTTGTCAAAGCCAACATTAATCTTAGTGTCATTAGAGAACAGCTGTGCAGCTTTCGTGTATCTCTTATGTTGCAGTTCTTTCCTATGTTTGGGCAAACGCAAGTAATGGAAGAATGGCGAATATTTTGTGGGAAAAAGCAGCCGTGTGGTTTGACTCAGTCCAAAGTACTCCTGTGAAGCACTAGAAATAGTTTCTCCACTTCTATGTGGATTAAAAGTGTTTCTATGTGAGGTCCAAGCGCGGAAGTATAGCAATATAATGCTTAACAGTGCACACATTCAGCAAAGGCTCCTTTGGATTGTCTCCTTTATATCCCAGAACAAGATGTTAACTCGATTGTGCAGTCTCTAGTTCTCTCAAGAATTGACTATAGGAACTCTCTTTTGACTCGTCTTCCCTTAGTACATCTCAACTCCTTTAACCCCTTAGCTGCGGCGGCTATTCCGCCGCAGAGCTAGGGGGGGGGGCCACGCAGCGCTCCCGTACTCGTGACGGAACCGTTCCATCATGAGCCTCGGGTGGGCTGTGCTTGTGACGGAGCGGTTCCGTCATGGCCCTGCCCGCTCAATAGAAAGCGCCGCGCAGGCGCGAAATCAGCGCCGGCAGGCGCGGCAAGCGGGCCGTGACGGAACCGCTCCGTCACCAGCCACCAGAGGCTCGTGACGGAGCGGTTCCGTCACGACCACGGAACGGGTTAAAGCAGAACTGTATAGAGTGGACAGCTTCATAATATGAACCAAAAAAGTGACCATATTTCCCTTGTGCTCCTGGTGTTTCCATGTCTTCCTTTAGAACCCAGAGCACCTTTCGGGACTCTGCGGCATATTTACAACGAAATGGCAGAGCTGTGCCCAATTTGGCAGCGCCGCGCTCCGACATTATGTGTGCCGCAGTATGCAGCACACATAGAAAAAGCAAAAGCGAGGAGAAATACAAGTTGTTTTCTTTGTTTCGCCATTCTAACTCCTGCTTCTGCATGACCTTAGTTTTTGGCACTGCCTCACATTCTAGTAAATCTGGGGCAGTGTCAAAAAGCAATGGGCATTGCAGTAGAATGCCGACAGCAACACCCATTGCAATTAATTTTCATGCAAAGTGATGCGTGTAATCGGGCTGTATCTACAAGGTGGAGTTAAATTACAAAAAGTGGCTTAATGCTGCTTTGTAAATATGGAGAAGGGCATAGCACCATCAGAACAACGATCTTGTGGCACTATCCCCTTGTAAATATGTCCCTGTGTTTATTACTCACAAGATTTACACAAATCGATATTTAGCGTCGGAACTAAAGTATTCAAGTGTTTTCCGACCCCTCCGAAAATGGAAACCCTTCTTATGGATCCCCCAGGCTTTTAAATAACACACAGCCCATTTCTGGCAGTCCTACACAAGTCTGGAACTCTCTGCTCTTCTACCTTCGCAACACCACCCCCTTAGTTTCCTTTAGGAAAGGGTTGAAGAATATGTCCCTTCAATGGCATCTCCTATCCAAAATTTGTTTTTTTCCAGTATTTCTGTTTGTCTTCCTCCTCAAACTATTTTACTCCTGCGACCGATGCTCAGCTGCCTCCTCCCACCCCGCTATCATCATTTCCTCCTTTTAAGAAGTTGCATCCATTTTATGTCCCCCATGGATTCTTGCCAATTCTCATTAGAAGCTCAGACACTAGGGGGCATATTACCAAGCATTAGCGATAATTATCGCTATTGCTTGGTTAGAGCCAAAAATGTACCGCTGCGCTGCGGCGATTTTTACCGCAAATAAACCTTGGTATTACCAAGGTTTATCGCAAATGCGATAAAAATCGCCGCAATGCATGAATATCGCTGAAAAGTCAGCGATATTCATGCATTACCGAGCTAATGCTCTTAGCCATGTTATCCACCTCCCATTGGATAACATGGCTAAGAACTACTCAGGGCAGGTGTTAGCTTTTGCAGATATTCGTGCTTAGCGCGAATATCTCCAAAAGTTGGTAATAGGAGATAGCTATATTAGCAACTGTTATCAGTCGCTAACATCTTGGCACGCCCACTTTGCATATCATTAGTGATAAATATCACTGACATGCAAAGTGGGGCCCAAGATGGTCGCTATCTCCTACTAGCTGTCGCTAACTGGTGTTAGCGACAGCTAGGTAATAGGGAGATAATTTTATCTCCGCTTTCTTGGCTTTTAAAGCCAAAAAAGCGGAGATAAACCCCCTTGATAATATGCCCCTAGGATATTTCAGTTTTTGCTCAAATCTCCCTTCAAACTATTAATAGCTTTTGATGGTTTTAAAGTTTACTGCAACCGTTTCTTCCATGCAACCATCTTAACAAAACTTACATTCGTCAGCCTCTTCAACTTGTTCAGTATGTTTTCTGTTTAAATTACATAATAACCGTGTTTGCTTTACCACTCTCTGTAATGTGTCTGCTTGTCAGGGTAAAGCTCTCTCATCATATCCATGAGCAATGATCACTCTACAAAAAACTGCATTAAAAAAAACATGCCAATGCCAACGTTCCCAGATCGCCATTGCGTTAGCCTGAGTGTAACACCTGCTCATCTTTTCTGTTTGTAATATGCTGCCCACGGGGCTGAACTGGGGAACGAAGCCATTAACAGCCACCATAAAACTGCTCAAACCCACCCTTCTCCCTATTTCTCCTTGCGTAATCTCTTTCTTTATTTCCATCCATCCGTCCTCTATCTCCCCCGATTCTGGGTCGCTTTTTCTCTACCTTATGCCTCCCTCTCTCTTTCTCTCTTGAAACTTTTCGGTGGACACTGCAATTAACCTCTGGCAGCTGGAGAAATTGACAGAGGCACTAGAGGCGACTCCCGCCCTAAAAATTGGTAATAATAATCAAATCCACATTTGTAAAGCGCACAATCACCTGTAATGGTCTCTAGGCGCTGGGGGCCTTCAGGAAGATTAAGTAAGCTATTGCCCACAGTCATATGGTGCTGGGCTAATCTGCTGCTGGTGCCAGGGATCGAACCATGATCCCCAGATTCGGGAGGAGTCAGTTCGCCCTAGCCACAGCGCCACACCTCTTGCTGGTCTCCCTTCCAGGAAATGCCAGGTGGAAGAAAAGGCCTGTCCGGTCCTCCTCTCTCCTTCCTTTTCCACTGTGAGCATGCTTTTTCTTTATATTCAAGCCATCCCTCCCTAGAGCTGTTCTGCTTACTTCAGTAAAGAACAGCTGGTGACTCTGACAGGGTGTATGGCGGGGGAAGCGACCTAGAAATTAAAAAAGGACTTGGGTACGTACTACAGCTAGCCTGCCTCCCTTGTAACCTGTTTTTGGGACATGTATTGATTATAGTATGGGGTGTGCCCATATATCCATTTTAATGTGGTGCAAGACTGTCAGGGTTTGAAAAAGCAGAGAGTAACTAGCAGTAAAAAGTCTGTAGACCCCTGCAGTCCTGAAGGGAGCTTGATGGATTGTGGATCAAGGAGTGGGAGTGGATCTGACGTGGAGAGAGCACTGGTTGGCAGTGAATACGTTGGGCGGAACCTTGATGAGTTCAGGAGTAGCTGTTCTTGCTATCTATAAACAAAAGGAAATATTACCACAATGCTCGTACTTAAATAGATAGCCCGCTGAGGCTACGTCATCACCCGACCAATGGCACAATTGATATTTCATCAAAACCCCAATTGACTCAAATTCACAAGTTTAAAAAAAACTTTGAACATCTGACTATTTCATGTTTGCCTTAAGATACCTTCCTGAGACGCCACCATAACCACGCATTATTTCTTATTTCACTCATGTTTTTATCCAAAAGTCACTCTTGTGCTAACAAACAGAATTGTGTGAGTAATAGTTGGCATCTGATTTTAGAAGCCTTTTCAATACTTTGGGCCTGATTTAGACTTTGGTGGACAGGTAATTCATTCACAAGCATGAAGCACATCCTGTCTGCCTTGTTACAAGTGCATTATATCCTATGTCTCTATGTATGTATGAAAAGTCCACGTAGTAATGTGTTGTCTGGAACCTAAAATATCCGCAGCAATAATATGCCTTATTGGACCTACTATCTTCTAGTTAGTTTTAAAATGATGCTTTGTAAATCCGTATTTGTAAAGCGCAAACTACTCACCCTTATGGGTCTCAAGGCGCTGGGGGCCGTTGTGGCAATTAAGTGAGTTATTGCCCAGAGTCACATGATGCTGAGCTGAGCTGCCGCCAGGGCCAGGACCAAACCATGAACCTGTGCTCCAAAGTCAGCTGCCCTGGCTGCTGCACCACACCTCTCCACTGCTTTCAACTGACAACACACATTAGATATGTGTAGTGACTACCAAAGAACACAGCTTTAGCCTGCACGACAGTCTTAAAATGGTAGTGTCACCACTGCAGGTTGATGAACTGCAGATTCTACAATGGTGAGTGTATGTTTTTTAAGCTACCACAATACACATGACAGAATAATACATCCAACAGTAGAGAGGTATGCCTGTAACACATCAATGTGGATTTCAAGGCCACAGAAGATTATATGAAATTATTGTACTCTTTGCAGTGTGCAATATGTACATGTTGAGTAGTAGAATTTTCAACATTTGGCCACAAAAATGCCTGCATTTGACCCAAATGTGTGTCATGTTCCAAAAAAATAAACATTGATCAAAAACCGGGCCACTTAAGATCAAAATATTGTTAATTGAATACAATACCATTTTAATTATTCTGTCTCCACATTGTTTCTCATTTTCTTAAAAAGATGTTGATATATTTATCCTTACGGTCTTTCATTTGATTTTAAGATAGGTAGATTAGGAGGGAGAGCTTGGTAGAAGACCTTGCTGCTTGTAATTTGTTTCTTATCTTCCTTGGTCAGAGTTGTGCTTCCATGAGAGTTACTTGAGGTGCTCCTTGAGTACCATGCCAACTGTCTCTCTATGTGTGACCCAGAAAGTGGGCCACTAATTATCTCATGACCAGCACTATGCCACTGTTGCTATTCAGCATTGTTTGCATTTATATGCATGTGGGACTATATAATTCATTTATCTATGTCAATGCAAAATTGGAGTGTGTACCATTCAACAACAATTCCAGCCTCCAATTTATGATAGACTTCAAAGTTTTTCTAAAATCCTGTTTCAAAAAAAATTACTTTTGTGCATCATGCTACACCCAAGATCTTACAGACAGCAAGGCCTTAATTCTGAGTGGCCAGGGAAATGGACTGGTATTTCCCCTCCCCTGGAGTTACTGATACTGGGAAAACCCAGTCCAATATGAGTTGGACCATACAGCACCTTATACAGATAAGGAATTACATGAAGAGTTAATTTAACAAGGTACAATTCTCAAAACAATTCACATTCACCCACACTTTCATCCATAAATGTTGTATGCATATGGTACTGTTTTTGCAAATTTGATTATTACAGGGGCCCCATAATTGCTGTTACCAGTCCAATCAGACTTAAGTTGGCACCTATTACAAGGGCTGAAGTTTGCCATTGATCCATCAGAAGGCAACAGAAGAGGCAATGTAACATATTTAGTGGCAAATCCTCATGACCATGAAGAATATTTGTATATCCCACAGGAAGCTAACCTTGGCAGGAAAGCCACTGTACTGCCATCAGCAGTGAAGCATTCAAGAGACTAGCAAAAACTTTAGCACCATCGTTTGTTGATAAAATCAATTTCAGATCCACTGTTTGTGCACTCTCCTGAAGACATCACCTTTATAATCCTCTTTCTGAAGTATAAAAGAAAACAAATTTAACAACAAATTAATTACACCAAAGTCCTAATCAGGATACCATACAATGATATTCCAAAACAAATTAATTTTGATACTCTATTTGTTAAAATTCTCACAATAATATTGAGGAAGCTGTAGGCTACTTCATTGTGAATAATGAAGGCTAGATTTAGGAAATCTCTTAAATCATTACTCTGTAAAGTCATCCCATACATGGTGTCGTCCCTGACATTCTTAAGACTCTTTAAGATCCTGCTCTTCTGGAGGAAGACTGAAGAAGACTCCGATTATCTTCAAATTATTAATTCATCGCCCCCTTCTGTTGTTGGGCAAAACATTGACAAGGCAGTTGTGATCAAGCTTCATTAGATGAAAAAGAGCAATTCTGCTCTTCAGGGCTACAATCTGGTTTTAGGCCATAGTGTAGCACACATTTATGATCTCTCCAAGCTCCTCCATTTCATGCAATCATATCATTAACATAGGTCGGCTTAGTCTCTCTCTTATCTGCAAACCTCCATCCTCTCTGCGTAAACATCCATGGTGGATGGAAGAGTGTTCAAAGGCTATGTTGTAATGAATCCCATTAGGCCATTAGCTTCCACTATTGAGAAATTAATGACTACCTCTAGGACATGCCCCATCCCAAAATACTCTATACTCGCCACTTTGTGTTTCAAAAGGCAGTGCAGTTCCACCAAAGAATGGTAGAGTCTTTTCCGACCTTTAATCTATCCATATTCCCTTATGGAGTGAACCTGAAATTGTCAAACCTCAACCTTGCTGAAAAAGTAAAGCTTATATGATGTCTCATTTATTTTGTCAAGATCGATTATGTTTTCAAAGTGTTTTGTTACTGTAATGCTTGGCATAATTTCCTTTTATGACGGAGAAAGCACTCTAGAACAGCCATCCATGTAAAATACAAGTTTACTATGGAATGCTTTTGAGTCAAAAAGGCCCTTCTATCTAGATCTCTAAAGTTTTTTCAGTCCTGGCAATATATTGCTTCACTACAATTTATTTATCATATCTTCCATATTTATTGTAGGTGAATCGCAATTGTGTTATAGTCTCTTTAAGAGAGAGCTTCAGTCAACAGGTTCTCCATTCACTAGGGAGAAAGGCGATCATCTGTTGTTCCAGAGCTAAGACCGCCCTCCAGTGTCACGCAATAAAGACATATTTCCAAGCTCATTCACAGCCATTGGTGCCAGCCTCCATTCATGATCGGTTTCACCTCAATGAAGTCCAACATCTTTACCTCATGATCCAGCTCTCTGAGATGAAGTCTTCTTGTTACCACTAGGACCATCTATTGACAAAGTCACAGTGTCAGTGATGAGTCAAGGAAAGAAGTAATGGCATCGGAGAAATGGGTGAGCAGGCTATACAAGGTTGGGTCTAAAGAAGAAGTAAGAATGTGGGCCAATTCAGAATCAACACCAGCTTGCTCACTGCACAGTCGATGATGGGTACCAGCTCACACCGACATCTTTGAAAGATGAGCCCCCAGCCGTCTCTCCACATTCAGGGCTTCAGTGCATAATTATAGACCAAATAAGTACAAGTCAAAGTGACTCAGACTTAAGAGACTCAGGGATTTGGCACAAGCATAAAGTCATGGCTAGGAGCAAGTGGCAAAATATGAAAAAGGACTCCACTGTTCAGTGCTGCACCATTCCTCCACATTAAGCAGTGCATCAGAAAAAGAATGGATTGGCATGCAGTGGAATTTCTGCTTACATGCAATTGTAATGTTGAAATATATAGGTCAAAGAGACATTACTTGGTTGGTTACAAACTGTGCTTTTCAACCAGAAATTATGCTCAGAGATTTAAGCTAGTGTTTTTATTGGGTGCACATTCTCCTCCTGGTTGGTACATACATGACGTGCTGCTGTGGACAAACAATACTATAAGAAAAATATAACATTTTCTGATGTCTTTTTCAGAATTTCTTGTAAATCTGTGTTTTTCAGTGCAATACATTTTGAATATTTGGTCCAATGTACAAAAGTTGCAAAACGTAAATCATAAAACCACAAGTTTTGTGCCTGCAAAATACCTTTTGGAAATTTACCAAAAAAAACGTTTGTATCTGTAAAATAATTTTTGAAAATGTAAGGGCCCAATGTAGGCAATCCCAGATTACCGATTCCTAAATACCGAATCATACAGAACAGGCAAGTGGGATGTAGGTATTTTAACCGAAAAAATTACTGAATCAGTAAGTTTCAGTAATACCGAATTGGTAAATACCGATTCGGTAATTGCCATTCATTCCGATGGGCCTGGAGGCCCATAGGAATGAATTCCAATTACCGAATCAGTATTTACCGATTCAGTAAAAGGGGCAAACATTGAAGGGTGGCAGGTGTCACTTTGACACCCTGTTGCACCCCTCAATTTTTTATGGGTGCACATGTTGCCTAAAGACATGCCTAAGGGCATGTGTGTCTGCAACATGGCACTGTTGGAAAAGCAAAAAAATACTTTTTCCAAGGTTTTCATTATTTACCACCAACTTGTAGTTGGTGGTAAATAAGGAATCCTAAAAGGGTAAAAGCACTCATTTGTGTGCTCCCTATATAGCAAAATCGGTAATTTACTGATTCGGTATTTTAAGGAATCGGAAATTTACTGATTCCTTAAAATACCGATTCGGTAAATTACTGAATCAGTAAAATGCCCACCTACATCTAATTGTCTAAATATCGGTCGGTAACGGCCGAAATTACAGAATTTCGGCCGTTACCGACCGGTATTTGCCTAACTACATCTGGCCCAAAGTGACTCTGATTTACAAAAGGTGTGTTTGCCTTTCTCTCGGACTCACAAACAAGACATTTAAAAAGAGCTTCTCCCTCCTATATATGAGTTGCATTGGGATATTTCAATAATTTGTGACAGCATTTGCAGTTGCAAACCCTTGATAAGTTACTGGCATGTGAGCTGCGGTGATAATTGATTTGTAAAGGGGAACTGTCCTCACAGAACAGCTCCTCTTTTGAGAGTCATGATGGGTGGCACTGAGAGAAGGAGGTGAGTGTCTAAAAAGTTTCAGCGCTCTGTCAGTCTTCTCCTTGTGTTTGCTTTGTTCGCTCTAAGTTGGCAGGGTATACCCAGGCGTGGGTCCCTTGCTCACTTTGCCACTGGATAAAAGCTAGCCTGGCCGTTGAGGGGTGTTACACTGAAACCAGTCCCAGGATGCTTGTTTCCGGTTCAGGGAAGACCAGGCTTGGCAGTTCGGGCTGGACTGTCCCCATGAGGCACAGGGCCAAAACTGATCTGCAATGCATATGGCTGGGTCTGAACTGGGTTGGCAAAGTGAGCTAAAGAATGATTATGATTAAACCCAGATCTGTGACTGGCGGTGTGGGTCTGACAAGTTTCAGCGCTCTCTCCATCCGTTTAGTGAGAGAACAGCCAGCGTTTCAGGGAAACTCTGCATTCCCTTGCCAGATGTCTTCCCCATTTAGCAACATAAAAAAAACATATATTTTTTTAAAAAGCACTTACTTTAAGGAGGATAAGTTGCTTTGAAAACACGCTGAGAGCTGGGAATGCACATAAGGATGGCGATTTTTGTTGTCCTTCACTGACCTCCATCCCTATGTTCACAGGCAGTCATAAAGGATTGCAAAATGCAAACTTCTTCTTTAATATTCATAAGGCAGAGGTTTTGTGACCCTCTATGAATATACATTATGCAATGCAACTGATTAGCACATCCGTAACATTGCAAAACAAGAAACAGTTCACAAAGCAGTCGGTGACCAATTTGCACTTCCCTCAGTACTCTGGAAATTATGCTGCAAAAAGAACCATGTGGTCAGATTTATCAACACATTATCCCTGCGGAAAGGGCAGGGGGCATGGGAGCTAAGGAGAGAGAACCAGTGCAAAATGTATGCCATAGTTCATTCCAATGGTTTAAGTTTACTTATCAAGGTTCCTTAAATGCTCTGATTGAACGAATTTGATGAAAGATCGCACTGTAGACATTTCTCCAGATGTGCAATGTCTGGAACAAGAGAATACATTCATCACCACCATCATTCTTAACTCCTTTAAATTGCACCTCAAACCTTAAAAAGGCATCAAAGTGCTCTCTAAAAGAAATGCAACAAATAGCAGTGTAGGGTTTGGATAATCTCCTCAAGGCAGAGTTGGCCTTTTCTGGACAGGTACTTGTTCACCGTCACCGTTATTGGTGGCTTTTAAAGGCAGAGTCCTGCCATGGAGAGTCAGTGCAGCTTTTTGTCTATTGGTTTCGAATGTAGTCAAAGGTTAGATTGTGTTGGGATTGTTGGACTTGGCATTGTTGGCTAAAGTTCACTTAAACGTTTTGCTTTACCCCTAGACCGTTTTCCTAACAGAGCGTTTTGAAGTTAGATGCTGTAGGTACGTGCCCCTGCTAATCAATGTGCAAGTACGGATGCTCCCTGTGTAAATTGTAGTGGTGATTGGTTGTCTCTGTTTGGTATGTTTGCCTCACTGGCAAGATCCGTAAGTGATGTGCACTGTGTGTGCCAGGGTTAGTACTAAAGAAAAGCTCAGAGGGAACATAGGCATTCAGTGTAGGGCCTGCTCTCATTATGCTAAATTAGCATGTTGTCCTGACAAGTGCTACCACTTGTCAGGCCTGACTTTCCATTTTGCACATGGGGCACACATGTAGGACGTCCAGGGTAACCCCTAGGCAGGGTGCAGTGTAGGTAAAAGGCAGGCTGATGCCAGTGTGGGTGCTAGTCCATGACATTTCATTTCTTTTTCCCTGGTGAAAGGCCAGTCTGCCCATAGGTCAGAATGAGGGAGGCTGGGTGTAGTATTGTTAGCCTAGTTTCCCAAGAACTGAAAATGGAACAGTGAAGTTTGGTATGTCTGAACTCACAGCGCCATAACACATCTTTTTGGGTAGATGGTCTTGTTGCTGTGTGTTTTTACAGAAAACGCTGTTTGAGGAAATGGTCGAGTTTGGCCTTTAGACCTTTTTGTGAGTCTCAGCAGAATGTGAATTGACTGCCTGGATCTAGGATAGGGGAGAAAGTCTGAGGGAGGTCGTGCCGCAGGGGAGACGTGGAGACAGCTCCAGGATGCCCTGCACCTGGAGCGGGGAGAAGGAGAGGCTTTGCATGGTACAGAGGCCAGGGTCAGAGCCATAAAACAATAGACCTATCTCCGTCTGAGTGACTAAAGATCCAGACCCCCAGTATCAAAGAGAGGACGGTGACACTGGGAGGGAAATATGCAAGACTGATTTAGGGAGGGGTTGGGGACCCCTGAGCACAAGGAAACTTCATGGACAATGAGGTTTATAACTAGAAGAACTGTAACCTGAAGACTTTGGTTATGTTGATGATGTTGTCGAGAACGGTCTCGGTATCGTTCAGAGAAGTGCTGGGAACACTTTGAAGATGCCGTGGACTGGTCGAGTCTCTAGCGGCTTTTACCTGTCCGCGATCGGGAAAAAATCATTTGCGTCAGGCAGAGTTGCTGAATAGGCTGCGGGAGACACTTGACCCTTGCTTCGTGATCTGGGGCTTGTGGGCAGTTTGTAGCTCTTGACTGAGGAGAGACTGAAGGGGCGCTGCAGTGGGTCGTGGGCCCCCTTCTTCCTGAGCAGGACTTTGCTGTGTGCTGCGTCCTGTACCCCAAGGGCCCCAGGTGAGTTGGCTCCCTGTTCAGAAACACAGGAACATAATAGTTTCCAGGAAGTCTCAAGTAGTGTGGTGGTGGGACCGTGTCGTGGCAGCCTGAGACCTCCGAAGGGGCGCCTAAGGTGATGGTGGGCATCCGGAGTGAATCAAGACTCTCACGCGGAGGGTGCATGTCTTGGTGTGGCTACTGGTGTTGGAGCGCCTGTGGATTGTGGGCATCGTGGTAGAGAGATGAGATTCGAGACGCGCAGGGGGTGCGTGTCGCAGTGCAGTCCAGGCACTAGTGAAGAGTGCCGGGACATCGTGGGCACGAAGAAGAAGTGAGTCTCTGATACACGGGTCGGCATGTGGTGGTGCAGCCAGGGCGTTAGTGGAGAGCTCCTGGTACCTCAAGTGCATCAGGAGGAGAGGTGAGACTCAGAAGTGCATTGTGCATGTCGTGGTGCGACCCAGGAGTTAGTGGAGAGCGCCTTGATCATTGTGTGCACCAAGAAACGAGGTGGGTCTCCAGCATGCAGGGTGAATGTGGTGGTGCAGTTGTGGCACTAGAGGAGAGTGCCTGAAGATTGTGTGCACCCGGAGACCGAGCGATACTCGGATGCACAGGGTGCGTGTCAATGTGCCAACTGAGGCGTAGTGAGGTGCACCTGGTCATCAGAGGCCGGAGGCCAGAGGAGGAGTGTGTCTTGGACGTGCCAGGGGTGCGTGTAAAAGGTGCCACCAGAGGTGCTGGTGAAGAGTACCGGGGAGCAGTGAGCACTGGGGAGCAAAGAAGTCCTAACAGCGCTGGTGAGAAGGGACAAGTGATCGGGCCCTCAAAGGCAACATGGGGTGGCACCAGCGTTGTGTGGAAGGCTTCATGGAACGAGTTGTGATTAACGTTGGCAGCCCGGACCGGCAGCCCAACAGGGGCCGAATTACCGGCCCGAGCGTGCCTTGCCCGTAGTGACAAGGTTCTGGAGTGGGGCCAATCCACTGCTGCAGGAGAGGAGAGTGGGGTCGCGCCCCCCCAGCTAAAGTAGATCATCGCCTGGGGCGGGGTGCCGGCTCAGAGGGACACTCTCTTGGCCTCTCGCTGCTGACAGCTGTGTGCACGGCCCAGATCTCTGCCAGTGCTGGTCCCGGACGGGGCAGTACAGGGGCCAGGCCCAGAGTGGAATTTGGGTGTCATCGTTGATCTGTGTTGGGGGCAACTGGTCGCATAACTTCTGAATACAGTTGTATATCTCTTTGCATATTTGCTGCTAACAAACTATCAAACTATTGGACAACGTCTGACACTAGTGGTGCTTAACGAACTCCGGGGTTAGTGCGCTACGCACTGAGTTATGTTTCTCTTGCAGGGTGCATGATCCTAGTGTAGCACACTGCATTGGTTGTTTACTGCACTGTACTGAATTGCACTATGACGCATTACCTTATTCCTTCCTTGCACAGGGCATGCTGGTGGCGATATGCATTGCTTGATTTCATATAGCACTGTACGTAATTGCAGCGTGATGCATTGCTGTATTTCTTCCTTGAACAGGGCATACTGGTAGAGAACCGATTTGCATTAACTTGTGTTGACTCAGTACATGATTGTGACGCTACGCATTGATTGTTTCACTGTGGCACTGTACAGGAACCCATTGTAGTAGTGCAGTATTTCTTGTATTTTGCAACATGTGTGATTCCAGTGGTACGAAGTACCTAACCTGTTGAGACGTAACGTAAGTCAGCGTAACTGTTGGTTAGAAGCTGTGGTTGGGGATTAGAACATTAACATGCGTTGTGTATAAATGAATGTTGTGTGGTATATATATATTTGAGTAAATTTAGGAAATTGTTAAGATAATAGAATAAATTGGTGGGAATCAACCACTGCAACAGTGCACGGTGGTCGAGTCTGAATGACTCGAGGTAGAAAGGTTTAGAGCAGGCACGGTTTAGACCAACGTGCTACCACTGTAGCACGCATGGTTAAAACTAAGAATTATTTTGAAGTCAGAAAATAAAATGTTTAAATTTGAAACAGTTCAAAAAGGAGTGCTTCTCTATCTAAATGAGTTTTCGTATAGTTTGTCTACAGTGAGAACGCACCCAATTATGTCATTTGACGCGATTACAAGCATAACTGACAATAGGGCAAGCACTTTAGCAAATAAAGCAGACCAAGCCTCTGATATTTACTCACTAATTCATGATGTGAAGGCATCTAATGTGCAAGGAAACACTGTAATTCAATAACTAAAACAACTAGAATTCCTCATTAGGAGGGAAGTTAATCAGAAACTAGATGCATCTACGCTAGTGCAGTATCACAGGACTAAACGCATTCCACGAGGTCTGAGACTTTCCATCAAACCAATGCTATTTAGGTTTCACCTTAACAAGGAATTTATTGAGAAGTGGTACTCCATTTTGAATAAATGCTCCCTGGATCTCATTTTATTGTTGGTGGAGGAATTAGCGAAAGCTATTCATGAATTTTTGAATGAAATTGAAGAAATTAAACACAATCTTGAAGAACAACTGGAGAAGGAAGATTGGGAAAAAAGCTCTTGAAGATATTAATTTGCGTTTGGATAAATATACAAAAGAACTACAGGAAGGTAAACTCTGGGAGTATAAGAGGGATATGTTAGATTACAAAGTAAATGAAGTATATACTTGGGCAGAAGTTTATGCACAACGGCGAGTATATCCCAGGAAAAAAGTCACCACATCCTCTGAAGAGAGTGTTGTATCTGATACAGACATCAGAAACAGAAGACCGCCAGCTCAAATACCGATCATCGATGAGCAAATCTCAACAGAAGCACCGGAAAAGGAAGGAGCAAACGCTTCTGGATCAAAACATTTTTTATCCAAAGTTGAGGATTAAAGTCAACCACCAGGATCCTTGAAAACAGGAGGAAAACCAGACAAAGTCGCAGAAAAAGCACGTACAAGGAGCAAGAGACAAACTTAGTTATAAACATCTCAAAAATGGAACTCTCTTCACATCAAATAAGAGTGTTGAACAAAGGTCTAGGTTTTGTTCAAACATATGACACCAACCTTTTAGAAAGTGAGATAGCATTTTTTAGGTTCATGAGAGGGTTGAGATTGAGATGTTTATTCACCAATGTATTACCAAGTCGACCTGAGAAAGAGGAGACAAAGTTCTTGGAGTTTCGACCAAAATCAAAAATTCAAGCTCCTTTTTTTCACAAATCCTAGATGCTTTTGAAAAATCAGTGCAAAAAGAGCTTCAAAAAATCAACACTGTTGCACGCATGGTTAAAATTAAGAATTATTTTGAAGTCAGAAAATAACATTTTTAAATTTGAAACAGTTTAAAAAGGAGTGCTTCTCCATCTAATTGAGTTTGAGGATTAGAACCGCCCAACCCACCGGAAACAATGTTACCCATTGTATTTGTGTGTAAGTTGTATCGTGTGGTCATTTCGTATATCTTTCTATATAAAGTATACTTGTTTTATAGAAACTTGTGTGGAGTCCATTTGTGGTGACATCATTGGAATTGCTGTGGGCGTGGTTGCACATACTGAACACTCATGCCTTGGAGATAAGCCTGGCTGCTCGTGTCAAGCTACTAAGGGGGTGAGCAGGACTGTCTCAGACGGTGTCCTTTCTTGGCCTAATGTGGGAGTGGGGGGTCCGGGTCGCACACTTGACAACAACGGTGCATGCAGGAATGCTGGCTTCTAACAGGGATTGCTAGTGATTGGCACTGGCATAGACTTTTGAGATCTGAGACTTTATTTTCATCATTAGACTTTTAAACTGAGAACGGGAAAAAGTGGGGATCACAACAATCTGGAAGTGTGAGACACAGGGGCTTTTTTACAAGGGATTAACAATACCAGAATGTCACTTTTACCGACGTTTTGGTGGCACTATGCCCTATTCCATATTTATAAAGTGGTGATAAGCCACTTTTTGTGGCTTAAAGCTGCCTTGTAAATACGGCCCCTTTACATGCACCACTTAGGACGTGCAATGCGTGTTGCTGTTGACGTTCCACTGCAACACCCATTGCTATTTGACGCTGCACCAGATTTACAAGGAGGTATATATCGGAGGCAGCACCAAAAAGTAATGCCATGCAAGAGCTGGCGTTAGAATGGCAAAATGAGGAGAAATGCTTTTATTTCTCCTATCTTTTTGCTTTTTTTCTATGTGTGCTGTAGTCTCACGGAAAGAGCAAAACGCCATTAATGATTGTTGATGTGCAGGATGGTGTCCCTTCCTACACATAAACAATCATTAAATAATAACGGTTTGCTACTTCTACGTGTGCTGCATTCTGTCGCACCCAGATAAGTAACAAATTGCCATTATGAATTGTTTATGTGCAGAAAGGGGCACTTTCCTGCACATAAATAATCATTTCCTGCAACGCAGGCACCTACACACTATGGTGCAAGTGTGTCTGTGTTGTCGCTAGGCAGCGAAATTTAGGGAAAGTTAGAAAGTTAGGGAAAACTCACGGTTGCGCCATATTTTTGTAAATACGGCTCATCCCTGTGTTTTGGAGATGTCGCAGCATGGTCCTGCCAAATTTGGCGCTGTGCTCCGACATTTCATTGTAAATATGCCCCAAAGTGACTGGAAGTGTAGGATGCTGGAAGGAAGAGGTATGAAAGGGAATCAAGGCTAGGCAGAGCTGGTAATTGGCATACGATTTGAGCCCTTATGCTTACTGATTTTTGTCTCGAATTAAGAAGTAAATGCAGCTATTTTGAAGTAGGAGCCACGAGCCTAAAAAGATTAAAACATTTTAATGCTCAACCCAATTCGAAGCAACATTCATTCAGAAGGTTCGGAAATAATTCATGCCCTACTTTTGACAATATTGTTTTCCATTATGCAAAGTAACTTTCACCTATCGAGCACTCAAAAGAGCAATGAAACACATTTCTTGCCATATGCAACAAAAGGGCCAGCTCATTAATAGATGCTAATAATGCCTTTGATGGCAGGACAGCGCTTCAATAACCTGTGCCCTGGCTGATTAAAAGCACTCTTCTTTGCTTGACGATGCAGGGTTCATCAAAGGAATCTGTTATGACAATAAAAACCCACACCTCATTGAGTGCACTTGCATGCATAATACATGCACTTCCTTTGTATCTCGCGAACTGCCAGCGCAAAATGCATCTTTAATTCACACTAATGTGATGTTCCTTCTGTGGAGTTTAGTTAAAGCCTTACAGGGTGTACACACAATCTATGTCTGAATTATTGATTCTAAAACACCATATGACACTCAAAATATATTCTTCACTCTAATGGAACCCTCTTCTTGCAGCCATCTTTCCTTAAGAGCCCCGAGGTACTGTCCCAAAAGTTAATCAAAGCCACTTTGCCATAAGCAGGAGGACTTCTGCCTCAAACTCAGCATATGTTGTGCTCTTCAACGAGGTATTTTTTTCGTATTAAATTCATAAGTGTCTTTAAAGTACATCAACGCCATCTGACAAGAAGTGTCAAAGCCAATAAGTCTGGCCTTGGCAATCCTGCAATGTATGTTTTAGTATTTTTTTTTTGCAAACATATGGAAAAGGCATTACAAATTTACAAGAAATAAAAAGTAGAATTGCCACAGTCTAAAGGCGGTGTTCATATGATTGCCCAAAAAGATATAAGTTAAAAAAACTACCCATCTACAAAATAAATAAAAAAAATGGAAAAGTAGCAAAAAACTGAAATATGTGTGTGTTTGTACATGTGTGTATTTTTTTTATCATGAATAAAATTAAAGCTAGCCTCGGTCTTTTTATTTTTCAGAACTAAGAGCTGAATCACCTGAAGAGGTTCATGAGGCCCGATTCCAAGACAGAGTGTACATTAGTGATTCATACTCGAATGTCTAAAATTCGAATATATTTAATGATTTCCAGATAATCCAATGGAATATGACAGAAATCTACACTAATATCAGTTGTCCGAGTGCACTCAGGACCCATTATGCGTACCTCAGGGGACTTGCTGTATGGTGGACAGTCTGTTGGAGTATTTGTAGTGTTGGTGTAGGAATCAGGAATCAGACGAAGTGGTAGGTTAAGGTATTTATTCCAAGTTAGGTTACAGGAATAAGTTAAGGAGAAAGAAGGAAAACAATGAACCCCACCAGGAGCAGTATGTTACTTGCTCAGCCCAGTTATCAACTGACTCCTAGAGTCCAGTTCCTAGCATTCCATGACATCATATCAATGATAACATTCCACAGGATAACTAGACTGGCATAGGAGAGATGCCAGACATGACAGTATTCAAAGCAGATATGTGCATTTTTCCTCTACCTGGAAGAAAAGTTTGCTGTGGACAAATCTCTTTAAAACTATTTAATTTAAGTGGGGACCCTTTCCATTCTCACTTTAGAAAGGGAAAAAACTTCTGCTCTTCAGAACAATAACTTTCCAGGTTAGGTAGGGACCTATAAAATGTCTGTGAATAGCCACAACTTTACATATTTGTTGGAGTTTACAAACTTTGCACCGGAAAATCACCCAGGAAGCCATTTTGTCCAACAAACAGGCCAATTTATCCGTAGGAATACATTTGATCTGCAGACAGACAGAACATTTTGCTGGTGACGCCAAAAAGGAGTCAAGAGAGATTCACCTACATGTGATATTTTTGAACATTTGATAAATATGTAATATTTTACCACTTTAAGAGGACAAACAATCGAAATGTAAAAAAAGTGTTGCGCATTTGCATTGGCACGAGAGTTACTTTTAAGAGGGGTCACAGGAGCCCTCATCATTCCCCTGTGGTTAGGTGCAGTGACAAACAGCACCTAACCCTGTGGGGATCCCCAACCACTCTTTTAAATCAGGTGGGGTTATGAAAGATAGATCCCTAATTTTAAAACGTGTCTCTGTCCTTTCCCTGTTGTGTCCCGTGGGTAAAAATCGAGGGGCATATTACCAAGCAATAGCGATTGGTTAGGGACAAAAATGTATCGCCGACCTGCGGCGATTTTTATCGCAGATAAACCTTGTTATTACCAAGGTTTATCGCAAATGAGATAAAAATCGGCCGCAATGCATAAATATCGCTGAAAAGTCCGCGATATTCATGCATTACCGAGCTAATGCTCTTAGCCATGTTATCCACCTCCCATTGGATAACATGGCTAAGAACTGCTCAGGGCAGGTGTTAGCTTTTGGAGATATTCACACTTAGCGCGAATATCTCCAAAAGTTGGTAATAGGAGATAGCGATGTTAGCGACTGTTTCCAGTTGCTAACATCTTGGCACGCCCACTTTGCATGTCATTAGTGATAAATTTCTCTGACATGCAAAGTGGGGCCCAAGATGGTCGCTATCTCCTACTAGCTGTCGCTAACTGGTGTTAGCGACAGCTAGGTAATAGGGAGATCATTTTATCTCCGCTTTCTTGGCTTTTAAAGCCAAAAAAGCGGAGATAAACCCCCTTGATAATATGCCCCCTAGTTAGTTGATAAGAGTGCTTGGGTAAACGCATTTTTTCTACAATTCAGAGCTCGGTGCTGGGTTGTGCAGGGGGCATCTGTGATAAAGCTGCACCAGGCGCAAACCAGGAACATTAGTAGGATTTATTTCATTATAATCCTGGGCATCTTGCTGTGTTATGTCCTTTTCCACTCCGCAGAAGGCGAGTAAAGACATCCTAAATTCATATTTCAGTCAAAATTGAAAGACGAGGGGAATTCCAGTCATAATTGAAAGACGAGGGGAATTCCTCTTATTATTGTGCACTTAGTTCCTGCTTCTGAGGGTGAAGTGTGGAAGCACAGGCCCTTTTCTGATTCAACGGTTTTTCTTTTTGTAATAACAGTGCTGCATTACGTGGCCTTCCAGCTCACATTAGATACTTGCAGTGGTGGCTGCCTGCTATGGAAAGGGGAGGCTGGGAAATGGGGGCAAAAAATGTCTAAATTAAATTCACGCCGTCATGCATAACATTATCGTCTTAAAGTCAAAATGATTAACTTTAAAACAGTAATTTAATGCACGCCGGCGATTTAAGACAATTATAAACATAACATATTTTTTATTTTAAATGATATAAAACACACTTACCCAGTTCCATGTCCTTGCTATGCCCAGGTGCTCTTCTCTCCTTGGGCCCAGCAACTCGCCTAACCAATCCTGGCGCTTCTCTTAACCAGCATGAGAGGGATGCCATGATTGGATGGAGCAGGCTCTCTCAAGGCTCCAAAGAGCACTGTAGGCCTTTGTTTGGTCTCAACTGAGCTGTCTAAGACAGCTGGATTGAGAGGTTTAACGTGCAAACGTCTGGCTGGCTGTCGCAAGACAACCGGCCAAAGAGACATGCACACTTTAAAGTGCTCAGCTCATCACTCCTCTCAAGTTCAAGTTCAAGTTCAGAAATTTGTATAGCTCACTAATCACCCAGAGGGTCTCAAGGCGCTTGAGGGAGGGAGTGTGCATTACTTATCAAATAGCCAGGTTTTTAGTTGTTTTCTGAAGGAGAGGTGGTTCTGTGTAAGGCGGAGGTGAGTGGGGAGAGAATTCCAAGTTTTGGCCGCTAAATAGGAGAAGGATCTTCCTCCCATTGTGGACCTATGGATGCGCGGAATTGCGGCGAGGGCTAGATTGGATGATCGTAGTTGGCGGGTGGGTGTGTAAAAGGACAGTCATGTGTTGAGGCATTCAGGTCCTAGGTTGTAGAGGGCCTTGTGTGCGTGGGTGAGGAGGCGGAATGGTATTCTCTTGTTGACAGGAAGCCAGTGGAGGTCTTTCAGGTGACCGGAAATGTGAGCTTGATGGGGGATGTCCAATATGAGTTTGGCTGAGGCGTTTTGGATGCGTTGGAGTTTTTTCTGTAGTTTGGCTGTGGTTCCGGCGTAGAGGGTATTTCCATAATCCAGTCGGCTAGTGACCAGAGCGTGGGTGACTGTCTTTCTTGTTTCGGTGGGGATCCAACAGAAGATTTTTTTGAGCATGCGAAGGATGTTGAAGCATGAAGATGAGATGGCGTTGACTTGTCTGGTCATCGAGAGGGAGGAGTCTAGGATGAAGCCCAGGTTACGTGCATGATCTGTAGGTATGGGTGCTGTACCCAGGGCCGGTGGCCACCATGAGTCGTCCCAGGCAGAGGGCGATGATCCTAAGATGAGAACTTCCGTTTTGTCCGAGTTTAGTTTTAGACATCTGTTCTTCATCCATTTGGCTACTTCTTTCATTCCTTCGTGTAGATTGGTTTTAGCGGTGTTTGGGTCTTTGGTGAGGGAGAGGATCAGTTGGGTGTTGTCTGCCTAGGAGATGATGTTGAGGTTGTGTTGTCGCACGATGGATGTGAGGGGACTCATGTAAACGTTGAAGAGGGTGGGGCTGAGTGATGATCCTTGTGGTACGCCGCAGATGACTTCGGTGGCCTCTGATTTGAATGGGGGGAGGTGGACTCTCTGGGTTCTTCCGGCGAGGAACGAGATGATCCAGTCCAGAGCTTTTCCTTGTATTCCGATGTTGTTGAGGCGTTGAATGAGGGTGCTATGACAGTCTGTGTCGACGGCGGCCGAGAGGTCAAGTAGGATGAGGGCGACTGTTTCTCCGTTGTCCAGTAGGGTTCGGATGTCGTCTGTAGCAGCGATGAGGGCGGTTTCGGTGCTGTGTTTGGCTCGGAAGCCGGACTGTGAGGGGTCGAGGGAATTGTTGGCTTCGAGGAAGGCGGCGAGCTGGCTATTGACAGCTTTCTCAATGACTTTGGCAGGGAATGGGAGGAGTGAGATGGGGCGGTAGTTCTTGAGTTCAGAGGGGTCTGCTGTGGGTTTCTTCAGAAGGGCGCTGAGTTCGGCATGTTTCCAGCTTTCTGGGAAGGTGGCGGAGTTGAAGGAGCAGTTGATGACATCGCGGAGATGGGGTGCGATGATGGAGTCTGCTTTGTTGAAAATGTGGTGAGGGCATGGGTCGGTTGGCGATCCTGAGTGGATGGAGCTCTCTGCTGCTGCCTGTTAGCAGCGGCCCACCCCTGCCCTGAGACTCGACTCGGGACGGGGGTTTGCTCAGTCAATGGAAAGTAAAATGGCAATAATTTTTATTACCATTTTATTTTTCACCAGGGGGAATTTAAACTAGAGGGGTGACGGTCCTGTATACTTGCTTGATTGGATGTGGTAAATTTGCGTAACTTACTTTTGAGTAGCTTCACACAAGTTCGGCAAAACTACACGTAATTATGTAAACTGCAAATTTGTCATTTCATATTATGTTTTAGTTTTAAATGCATCCCTGTATCAACCTTTGACGCAAGATTGTTGTAACCTGTATTATATTTATCTGGTTACTTTCTGTTACTTTCTCTCTAGCTGCTCAGCCAGTGTGAATGTGATTCATGGAATGTTGGTGGGATGGTCTTGAATGTAATGTTTGGGTGCCTGGATGCTTGAGTGTGACAGTTGGAGTATTGGCTGAGCAGCAGGCAGACTGCTCCTGGTGGGGTTGGATCTCTACAACTCATCTACTTGTAACTGAACTTAATGAATCTACTTAAAACTACATCTTGGCTACGGATCTCATCCCTACAGATTTTTGGTGACACAGATGGGATGCATGGTTTCGCTACTCAACCAAGATATTTTGAAGTACAAGGCATGCCAGCCCCAGCAGTGTCCTTTATACCGGACCGTCCTAGCCTGCACATACTTCATTGACTTAAAGGATTGTCAATTCCTGCTGCTGTGACAGCCTGTGTGATTCTGAGCACTTGTCAGTCAACAGCCCCAGCCTAGTCACGCTTCATATGCTGAGAAACTTTAAAGTTAAGGACTTACAAGGCTTCTACTTTATTACCTTAGTGTGTGCACTGTATTGGGGATTGCGGAACACTGCCTTTTCGTGCCTGCTATGTCAACATGGACAGCTTTGGATTTCAAGAAAGTGTTACTTTTGGACATCCTTTTTGATGAAAGACAGTGTGGCATGCAGCGCAAAATTGATTTATCTGCATGTGCTTTTCTTGCTGGGCAATGCACAATTTTTTCAAATGGAGCATAGTCATGGTGCCTGCGTCATTAGCGGTACTTCTGCGGTAAGTACAGTGTATTTTTGTACATGTAATCCTTTGTCTAATCCTTTGGCATACTACCGTATTACTGCCATGTTACCGGCGATTTGTGAGGGACTTTACATGATAGACAACTTACCTTCTGCTTGGGGGTCGAGCGGAATCTCTTCAGCAATGTTGTCCCACGAGGATCCTGGAATTTTCATGATGATCCAACCTTCACTACATCAGCATTGCTGCGTAGCAACATCTGGCGCACGCATGAGCCTGTAGCCATCCGGCTTTGGCGTGACTGCGTGCAGCCATCTTGGGGTTGGTGGCAGTGCACTAGCTACGGAGTATCCGGTAGTCTCCAGACAGTTGTCTGTCAAACGCGAGCTGTGTGTGTACATCCTGGTTTGCTACTGCTCCGCTGTGTATTTTGAAAAGAGGAACCATTAGATAATATCCCGCTTTGCCCAGTTACCGTCTGTTCACGTCCAGACATCAGCTTGTGTGCCTCCTTGAGCTGTGCTGTGGTCGGAGTGTCTTCCTTGCGATCAACCCAGGTGGCATGAAGCAAGTACTTCCAGCGCTTCAATTTTCTTGTCTAAGGTAGCTGGTGTTGGGTAGCAGGGAATAGTGTCTTTCCGAGATTTTCTTTTGTTGCCAAGTTTCATCTGAGAAACCAGTGAACAATCTTTTAACTTCTCTATCGTCAGTTATTGAATACTGGGTCCCACCTTTACGAAGTTAACCGTCTGGGGACGTTATGTTCGGCTTGCTAGTTTTAAGTATTTATTTTTGAGTGCATTCTTGTTTCCACCATATCCAAGAATTGATGTATTTTTCTCAACGAGCTTGTCTTCAGCTGTTCATAGATGAACGCTTTTCCTGGAGATTTAAGAGAAGTATCTGAAATTGCACCATGGCATGACACGAGTGAGAGGTTGCTCACCTGCAAAGTTATTGTTGTTTATGATCATTTTGTCTTTATTTGGCCTTGCTCTGCATTGCATTCATGCCTCTAGTTCCTTATGTATGTTTTGTTGTTATACTGACAGTTTTTACGTGTTCTAGTTCATCCTATACGGGATCATTGTTGGGTGTTGTCGTCCCATTCAACATAGCTTTATTATTTAAAGGGTTTTGGGTTTTAGTCCCATTTAACCTAGTTCTTACAATTGATGGGTTTTAGTCCCATTCACACCGTTTTCACTGTTTGTGGGTTTTAGTCCCAATCAACACAGTCTTTTTCAGTACAAGAGGGTAGTTTCATGGAGTCCACCTCTTATACCGTTTTAACCTCCACTTAATCCCATTTATTCAATTGTTTTGTTCACACCCTAATCTCCACATAGGGATTCTAATGGGTACGAGTCCCATATTTAATTTTGCTCATGCTACTAACCTCCTCTTTGGGGTTCTAATGGGTATGAGTCCCATGTGTTCTATTTTTTTGTTCACACTACTAACACTGTGTTGGGTTATAATGGGTTACAGTTCCACGTGTACCATTGTTTGTTCATACTACTAACCTTTACTTACGTTTTCAATTTGTGACGTAGTCACCATGTGGTACGTGTATTTTTTTATTGGTTTCTTTCTCTGTGCCACCCTCGTGGTTGTCTGCCCCTAGGTCATGTGACTGCATGGGTAGCAGTCAACTTTCTTTTCTTTCTTTCCCCTATTTTCTTGGGTTGACATTGGATGTAGATATTCCATGTTGTTTCTGGTTTATTTATTCACTTGTATTTGGGGGAAAGTCAGTTCGGGTGTTCTTCACCCATTTTTACTGTTTCTTTAAAGAATGTATAGGAGGATGATGGGTTGGTGAAAAATTATGTATATTTGTCTATGCATCTCCTCTATATTGTTTATTCTGTACATGCACTCTTGTACATCTCTTGTATATTTTCTCTGAATTTTCTTTATTTGTACTACCATCTATACTTTTCCTACTGTTTCATTTTCTCCTGTATTTGGCTCAGTTTTTTGCTTTCATGCTCACACTGGTTTCTGTGCTGTGATCCTTTTTGTTTAGGTTCACTTTCTTTTTGCTTTTTCTCTTCTTTTCAATTTTTCTATTTCTTTGGGTTCTCCTTGCATGAACCTTTTTCTTCTTTACGGTTTCTATCTTTGTTTTGTGGACGAAGGGAAGGTATGTTGTAACCTGTATTATATATATCTGGTTACTTTCTCCCTAGCTGCTCAGCCAGTGTGAATGTGATTCATGGAAGGTTGGTGTGATGGTCTTGAATGTAATGTTTGAGTGCCTGAATGCTTGAGTGTGACAGTTGGAACATGGGCTGAGCAGCAGGCAGACTGCTTCTAGTGGGGCAGCATCTCTACAACTCATCTACTTGTAACTGAACTTAATAAATCTATTCAAAACGACATCATGGCTATGGACCTCATCACTACAAAGATGCATCAAAACAAAAGAACTGCGGACAACAGTAGTTGTGTTTTTATAAGTTTGTGATAAAAGTACTATAAATTACGAATTTTGCCATAAAATTCTGCTCACAATAGCAGCTGTGTTCTTATGAATTTGTGATAAATTTACTACAAATTAAAAATTTTGCGATAAATCTTTACTGTGGATGGTGCATTTTTACGCAAAGTGGCATAGTTGTGTAAATTCTGGCATCACACAAAATCCCTTAAATAATGCAAATGAAAACATAGCAATTTAAATTATGCCCATGCCTAGTCAAAAGGACATATCTGAGCGTTCAAGAAGAGCTCAAACCTTATTTTCAGTTACACCTGGTTTGCATTATAAATACATGCAGTTGAAAATGTGATTTACGACTCTCCTATGCAGGAGAAATCTGAATTCCCCCTATAAATCAGCTTTTCCTTGAATTCACCAAATTTTTAATGTTACTAGCTTCAACGCCTCCCTGCATATTGTGAGATGCTCATCTAGAAATGAAACCAAGATAGAGGGCCTGTCCACAGATGAGCCAAAGAAGTCCGCCTGACTCTCATTTGTAGTATACTCTATCATCTATGGCACAGGTATGTGATTGTTGTTGTTGGGCTACAGTAAAAAACTGAGGCATTGATGATAAGTTAACTCCGTGGATATCTGAAGTGCGGCGACATTTTATACAAGAGCATTGTTAAATGCCAACTATGGCTATCTTACATGCCTTGCCTACAATTAAGTGCAGTGAAATGGTACAGTGCTAACACCTGCTTCTTTTGGAACTAGAAATCTATGATAGTGAGGAATATAAGTAAGCTAATGCTATAACTATATTAGTGATTGAAAAAAATCCATAAATTGTTCCCTTCTACATAGAATTTGTTTATTGAAGATGCCATATTTGGCCCTATTTCAAGGCTTATTTTGAGCTTATTGATTACCTCCTGTATTACTGACATTATCCTCCAAATGGAAGAACCCATAATTCCGGTGTTTATCTGTGTTGGTTAGATGTATTGTTAGCCAAGACCTTTTGATTTTATAAAAATTATATTCATGACATACTTATAGGATCTTTCAGCCAGTCCTTACATTCATTGGGCAGTTATTATGCGCATTAATAAAGCCACACTGATTCCAGTGATGGATTTATTAATAGATGCACCCGGTGGGCACCTCATAGGTGCCCCTTGAAAACCTACCAACTACCTGTGTACTGTGCAGACCAACTAGCTTCTACAGACAGGTTTCTGACTCCCTGCAGGTGAGAGCTCACTCCCTCTGAGCGCAGAAACAATGCCTGTTCTGGTTGGAGGTGTTGTCACCTTCTTCAAGCAGGATGGCTAAGTAAGCAGCATATCAAGGCAGGAGACTTCAAAGGCCTTTGCTGTTTTTGATATGCAACACAAGGCTTTCCCAGACAGGGAAAATGCCACTCCTGCCCATTTGGCACTAGGCTAGTACCACCACTAAGGTGGGTTACCTGAAGTGAACACAGCTTTTAGAATGCCACCATCTTAGTTTTGGTGGAATTAGCCTCTCTGGGTCACGGTCATGCCCACTTCCCACAGGAAGTTGTCATATAGAGGATGTAGACAACCTAAAAGTAAGTAGCCCATTTACTATTACCGTTCACTTCCTGTAATGCCCCAAATTTGAGTATTTAGGTGGCACCATGAATGTAGATTCACCACATTAAGACAAGAGGACAAAGAAGAACTGCAAGAAAAGCAAGAACCGAACACTGCAGTGGATATTTGGCACCAACTCATACCTGCCTTCACTACTCTTGACAATTGTGACCAGTGACTTGTCCTGCAGCTGACCAGCTTTCAAGAACACCTGGAGAATTTCAGCTCTTTGTAAATTACCAGCAATCTCTCTTGGAGTAGAGGAGCTACTCCCCTGCAGTCTGCAGGCACCTTAAAATACAAAGTTCGGTCTACGAATTTGCTGTTCCCTGGCTGGCCTGGTGCAACAGACCCTCAAGAAGAGGATCCTGTGTTCCCAAAGGTCAGATATGTCCCTCCACCAAGTGAGAGGACACCAGGACCAACCAGAGCCACACTAGACACCAATATCTGGGGTACCAGACCCCTTGCAGCAAACAGAGCCAGTGAGAGTCCAGCCCAGACTCCCACTGCACAGGAACTGAGCAGCGGTCGAGGGCCATCAGCATTGCAGAGACCCACTTCCAGAGTGGCTCTGCTGTCCTGATCTTGCACCCTCAACAATCGAAGACTGACAACCGCAAGGCCCCAGGACGCACAGAGCCCATCTGACCTTTCTTATCTGCGCCAAGTGCCCCAGCCCTTGTACTGATGAACTGGCTGTATCCCCTCGTTCCCAGGACCCTTGTGACCCGAGCCCCCCATAGGGAGCTCCGAGATGTACCCAAGTCCCCGTCTACAGCCTATTTCTAGGTGGCCAACCTTCTTTCCACCGGCGTAGCACACACAGATATTAACCTGACAAGCACCTCTGCACTTAGACACTGCTGGGCAGGTAACGAGAAAGTGCTGGTGGTACTTTGGACCTTGACCGCCTTCAACCCTAAGTCTTAAAGGAGACCCGCCCCAAAAAACGATTGCAAATAACCGTATACAACTTATGCCTTTCTTCCCATAGGGAAGCATTGCTGCATAAAGACATATTGTAATTACCTATTTACTAACCTTTAAAAATTAATAACTGCAAAAGTAATTACTTGATAACAAAGTTTTTGGTATCAAAATGTATATAAAATATGACTTATTTTTCAAAATTGATCTTGTATTTATTCTTCAATGTGTGTCTCTTTTACGGCCTTTGTGTGTGCAACAAATGCTTAGCACTGTCCTCTGATAAGCCTAGCCTGCTCACCTACACTACCACAAAAGAGAGCATTTACTGGCACATGCATCAACAATGCCATTTGCAATTCCTTATTAGCGAAAAATAAGGATTCGCTAATAAGGAATAGCAAACTGCTATGCATGTAGAAATCGTGTAAAAAATAGAGATTTCTAAACATTCTTTAATTGCGACTCGCAAATTGCGAGTCGCATTTAAGGAATACCTCCCCATTCATTCCTATGGGCCTAGAGGCCCATAGGAATGAATGGGAAGACATTCTCAATTTGCGATTCTCATTTAAAGAATCTCAAACTGAGAATGCAATTTTAAGGGTGCCTGGGTGTCAAAAGGATACCCTTTTGCACCCCTAAAATCTGCATATGAGTACGCCTTGCACACACCCATGCCCCAAGGGCATGTGTGCGTGTAAAATGGAACTTTAAAAAATGCACTTTAGTGCATTTTTCAAAGTTTTCAAAGTTTTTGCAAATTACCATGAAGTTCAACTTCATGGTAATTTGCTCCCCCCCCTATTAGCGAAATCGCAATTTTTATTTACTTTAATGCATTGCATTTAAGGAATCTCAGTTTGAGATTCCTTAAATGCTATCGCAATTTAAGTAATCGCAATTTAGGGATTACTTAAATTGTGATTTTTGCATTTGAGATGATGCATCCCAAATGTAAAAATACTGGTCACAAAGGGGAGAATCTGCCCGTTTGCGACCGGTTTTTGCTTTGATGCATGTGGGCCAATGTGTTATCATTTTGGCTCTGTAAACCAATAAGGGTTGCTTGAATTCTTTACACAGGGTACCTCGTTTTGGTCCACTATCGAAAGAGCCAGCTTCCTGATACGTGTGTCCATGTAATGAGCTTTGGAGTTTCTTAGCAGGCAGTGGTTTCATTAGGCGTGCTCCGTGATGGCTCCAGACCGCTGTAGACAATGCATTGCCAAAAAAGAAAATGTTGGAGATAATGCTGGCCTACAAAGTGAACCTAGTGAGGCCTCTGTGTAGCTATGGTGTGCAAATAATCCTTGCCATAGCAATGATGAGACAAGGGATAATGTAACCTGAAAGTACTGTAACAAACCATTCCTGACACTTTAAGCCCTCACTGCATAGCACCTGCAGCCTGTGCTGCACTTGTTTGGGGCAGGATGCACCACATTCACAATGGTGGTGTGAGTGTGCCCCCTAAACTGCACAAAGCCCTGAGCATGGGCTGGAGAAGAAGGAGCGAAAGGTCATTATATTTCTTTTCTGAGTTTTTAGACACATCTAACTTGTTTTTGCTGGCTTATTTTAGTAAATAGATCCTTTTAACAAGATATTCAAATGGAGTGTCAATGTTAGCCCATTAGCAAGACATGATCCTATTTGCAACTGAAAGGCTATCTCTTCCCTCTCGCCCACAGGGATGTTTAAATAGTGATTGCCTACAAGAAAATAAGACACAAAAGCCAAGGACTAAATTTTATATTGCATTTCACAACTCTGTGCTTTGGCACTACAATATAGGATAAAATATATATTTTTTAAGCCAACAGCATTGTGGGGTTTATAGTTTTTCTTATAACTTTTTCATTATGGGTTGAAAACCCCAGCATGCAAAGAGTTGTTTGCTATAATGCCACTGGTCAAACCTCTTTAAGAAATTTACAGAGTTGGCTACTCAATTTCTTGTGTAGAACCAAAAGCAAACTCAGCTCACATATTTTGTGAGAGTTCTCACATCATGCATTTAAGCAAACATTGGAATATGGAGGATTTTTCTTATGTGGAGTGAAAAGTTTTAAACAGAGCTTTACAATAAAGGTACAACATGGACAGCTGCAGCACAACCTTCCCTAACAATAATAATTAATAATACGTTAAAGACAGTGACAGCAGCAAAATAAAAACACAAGATTTTTTCACACAGGACAGGTACAACACAGCTAACTAACCTCTAAAGAGTGTAACATTAAAGCCTTTTGTATAATTTTCGTAAACAGCCATAAACATAGAGGAAGTACAAAACTCCTGCAATAAATAGCTAAAGACCTTATCCTTATGGATTTTCTGTATGTCCATGTACTCATATAGGGTGAACCCTCACCTTCCTGGTGTAGTATGCTTAATCTGTGAATTCCATGTCTTGCATTGGGAGGTGTTAAAGACTACTAGTGTCTACCGGTTGTACAGCCTCCTAGTTATTGAGTTCCTTATTTTGGGTAAGGTTATGTCACTTATGTCGACATTTATCTTTTCCCTTTGTTAATCTGTTAGAGCTATGCTAAAATTCTAGGTGGGTGAGGGCAAAATGTTTTACTGGTGTCTTCTTACCACAAGATTAACAGCAGGACGCCAAGCAACTGACATTTCTCTTTTCCATCAACATGTCTCAGTGCCTATATATTGCCACTGTGTGATCAGGTGTATTTTTACAGGAATATAGGTCTATAACATCAAATATTGTCAAACAATCCTCTTTTCAAAGGGCTTGTTCAGGTATCTTAGAAGGGGGAGGGGTGATGGGGCAAGCCTTGCAACAGGTTATTGGCAAGAGAATCACTATGGAGCATGTTTCCGAGGATGAGTCATTATAATTGCAGCCTACTCTATGAAAAAAAAACATGCCCATGCTGCTACACTAGACTCCCAACTGATAGGGAATGGGCAGGAGGAATCAAAACATCTCCTGATTACTGACTCAGCCCGGCTCTTCTGCAAAGGTCAGGGACGGCCAACTTATTTATAGAAGAGATAATAACTTTAACATTGAAAAGGTGTATTCTGGATTGTTTCACTTTAACACCTCAGATTATATCAATGCTCTAAGAAGCCTTCATTAAAATAAATAAAGCACACCTTTTCTGCTTAAGCAATTTTATTATAACTAAAGAAGCAACTCACTTTTCTTAGTTCATCCTATATAATCTTTATATTTGTATGGATGGAAGAACAATATGGTCCATTGAACCATACAAAAGAAAGGGTATTGTACAGTGTGCACCCTGAACTATTTAAAGGTACTCTTATAAGAAATGGTCAAGGAAAAGGAGGCGCAGTGAAGTTAAGTAATTGCCTAGGGTCACACTGTTTAGTCAAGCTAGGAAGCTGGAACTGAAACCAGTTTTCCTGATTAAACATGTTAGAATTACGAGCCTGGATGGATATTGCATTCTTTATCCTTCTGCCTGGATGAAAATTGTATTACTGACCCAAGAGGCAAGTCTGTTATCTTATGCCTCCTGTACAAGGCCCTTACTGTTGTCGTGGCAACATCATGGCTTTTGTTAAACCTGGCATAAGTGGCATGGTTTCCCCTTAACATTTGGCTTTCAAACCTCCTGCTTTTGCTAACTTTTCTCATGCTGGCCTTAGGATTGCACAATGTACCACTGCTAACCAGTGTTAAAGTGCTCTTGCTCTCTTCTTAAAACAATGTAACATTGGCTTATATCCAATTGGCATATTTAGTTTACTTGTATGTCCCTAATAAAGTGCAATAAATATGCCCAGGGCCAGTAAATTAAATTCTGCTAGTGGGCCTGCAGCACTGATTCTGCTACCCACTTAAGTAGCTCTTTAAACATACCTCAGGCCTGCCTTTGCAGAGCCTGTCCGTGCATTTTAACCTGTCATTTCGACCTGGCAAGAAAAAACTTTTTGCCTGGCCCAAACCTTCAATTTCAATACATATCAGTCAACCGTAGAGTATGCCGTAGACAGGGCAGAGGGCACGGTGCAGTGTATTTAAAAGGCTGGATATGAACTTTTAAGTTTAACTTGTCCTGGTAGTGAAAAATTCTTATGTTTGTTTTTAACTATTGCAAGGCCTTTCTCTCCAACATGATAACTTTGGTGTTACCTTACTACATTTTATAAATATAATTTCCAAATGGGAAGAGATAACCAGTTCATGTTTAGTGTCTCTGGAATCACAATTTAAAAACCAAATTTATGTGGAAGTTGTATTTTAAATTGTAATTCTGACAATGCTACTTTTAGAAAGTGGACATTTTCTTGCATTAGCCATTCTGTGCCTGACGCCCATCTCTGATCCCATACCTGGGTGTAGTTGGCAGTTGGGCTGTGTGTAGCCTTCCTAGACAGCCACACACAATGGGAGCTTTGTTGTGACTGGATGGGCCATCACTGGCAGGATGGAAGGAAGGAGATGGGTCAGCCTCACTTACACCTGAATAGCCTGTGTTCTGCCTCCACATAAAGGGCTACATGTAGTGAGCCTGGAGCTCACCCAGGAAGGCAGGGCATCTGTGCACTTCTAAGGCATGACTCTAAAAGCTGTACCCCCCCACTTCAAAGGCACAACTGTGTATAAAAGAAGCACCTCAGACATCACCACTTCATTACGCTTCTGGACCTGTGGATATTCTGCCAGGAATAAGGACTGCTGTGCTGCTACAAGGACTGCCACTCTGCTGGAATGCTGCTCTAAAGGAACTGCTGCTCTGCTGTGCTGACCTGCTGCCCTCTTGACTGGGAAAGAATCACTTGTCCTCCAACTTCCTCTTGATTCCACGACCACAGAGTGACTCAAAGGGCTAGTCCGCTGGCCTCCTGATCTGAGCCTCAGGGACATAAAAGGCTCCCACACAGTTCCTTGACCCATCTGCAGAAAGCTCCTGACCCCCTACTGGTGCCTCTCAGGTCCTTGACCCTTGGATCATAGCCTCTTGAAAGCAAACTTTTCTGCTCTTCAAGACTGAGAATGGGCGTCTTTGCACCGGCATCATGCCATTCACACTGAAATACAGCACTAGCTGCTGCCAGCCAGTCTCTTCACACAGCAGAATCGACAGACCTTGGGGGGGAGGGGCACCCACACTAAGCTCCAGCCTGCCCAACTATGAGGATGCTTGTTTCCAGTCCAGGGCAGTTCAGGCTGGACTGTTCCCATGAGGAGCAGGGTCAAGAATGATTTGTATATGGCTGGGTCTAAACTGGGATGGCATGGTGAACAAAGAAATGATGGATTTAATCCCGATCTCTTGACTGGGGGTGAAAGTATGATTTATTCAGCATTCCATCCATTATTTAGGGCCAATTATGATTGCGGTTAATCCGCATCTTCCGGGCCGGCCGAAGCCACTGCCAGCCCAGAGGATGCGGATCAACCGCTGCGGACTGAAAAAAGATCCCCCGCCAGATTAGGATGGCTGGGGGATCTTTTTTCCGTCCGCCGCTTTTCCGCCGTGGTCGCCTTCGGACCGCGGCGGAAAAGCTCTAACATGGCTGGCGGTGTCTATCAGACACCGCCAGCCATATTAGGATGTCTGCGGTCCTATGCCTTTCCACGGCGGTATTTCCGCCGTGGAAAGGCATACGGACTTTTCTTTGGGGGCCCGTTGCGGGCCCCCAGGGGTGAAGGGGTGGGGGGTGCATATGGGGGTACCCCCCCCTGCCTTTGCGTGCACGAAGCGGCAGGCACCACGCGGTGCCTGCAACTTCGTGCACGCAAAGGTAAACATGTTTTTTTTTTACATCCTAATTAGGACAGACGGACCGCCGCAGCCCCTGTGGATGGTCCCTCCTCCTCTGGGGTGGCGGACGGACCTGCGTCCGTCCGCCATCCTAATAGGCCCCTTAGTTAAGTAGAAGTTTTTAACCTAAGTGGGATAGGTATTTCCAGACATGGGTCCCTTCATCACTGGATTCAAGCTAGCCTGGCTGATGAGGGATAATACCCCAATACTGGTCCCAGGATGCTTGTTACCAGTCCATGGAGGACCTGGCTTGGCAGTTCAGGCTGAACAGTTCCTATGAGGAGCAGGGTCAAGAGTGATTTGCATATGGCTGGGTAAAAACTGGGGTGGCATGGTGAGCAAAAGAACGATGGATTTAACCCAGATCTCATGACTATGGTTGAATGTATTATTTATTCAGCATTCTGTCCATCTTTTGTTTGCATAGCACTTTTCTCCCTATGTGGGATGGGTGTGCCCAGACGTGGGTCCCTTGCTCACTGTGCCATTGGATTCAAGCTAGTCTGGCTGATGAGGGATAATACCCCGAAACTGATCCCAGGATGCTTGTTTCTGGTCCAATGAGGACCTGGCTCGGCAGCTTGGTCTGTACTCTTCCCATGAGGAGCAGGGTCAAGACTGATTCGCATATGGCTGGGTCTAAATTGGGGTGGCATAGTGAGCAAAAGAACAATACGTTTAATCCAGATCTCTTGACTGGGGGTGAATGTATAATGTGTTCAGCATTTCATCCATCATTTGTTTACATAGCACTTTTTGCCCTAAGTGGGATGGGTATGCCCAGACATGAGTACCTTGCTCACAGTGCCATTGGATTCAATGTAGACGTGCTGATGAGGGATAATACCCCAAAAACAGTCCCAGAATGCTTGTTGCCAGTCCAGGGAGGACCTGGCTTGGCACTTCGGCCTGGACTGTTCCCATGAGGCACAGGGTCAAGACTGATTTGCATATGGTTGGTCTAAGCTGACCCGGCATGATGTGCGATATAACAATGGATTTAACCCAGATCCCTTGACTGGGGATGAATGTATATTTAGTCAGTATTCTGTCCAATATTTGTTTGCCTAGCACTTAGGTTGGTATTTTCTTGTCTTAGCCAATTGGTTTCTACAGATTGTCTCTGATCACATGACTGGGAGTAGTTGGCAGATGGATTTCAAGTATCCCTCCTAGACAGGACTTATCAGCATGTGGAACAGTCCAAAGAAATGTTGGGAGTTGTAATTTGTTCGCCAGTGGTGCAGGCAGTTCACTGTGGCACGGCTTCTCCCCTTGCAGTATGTTGCAAATGAAAGCAGCTACAATGTCGCGGGTCAACGTCATGTTTATTAGCAAGTAGAACAGTCCCAAGGGATGTTGGGAGTTATAGTTTGTTCCCCAGCGGAGCGGGTGGTTCACTGTGGCACGGCTTCTCTCCTGGGAGTAAAGTGCAAATGCAAGCGGATTCAATTCTGCGAGCAGCGTCACATGTATCAGCACTGGAACAGTCCCATGGGATGTTGGTAGTTGTAATTTGTTCCCCAGAAGTGCAGGCAGTTCACTATTGCACTGCTTCTACCCTGGCAGTAAAGTATAAATGCAAGCGGCTACAACGCTGCAGCTCAGCTTAGCACTTATCAGCAAGTGGAAAAGTCCCAAGTGATCTTGCGAGTTGTAGTTTGTTACCCAGCAGGCGGTTCACTGTGGAAGAGCTTTTTTCCTGGCATTAAAGTGAAAATGCATGCAGCGGGTCGACTTCGCGATTATCAGCTCGTGGAACAGTCCCAAGGTATGTTGGGAGTTGTAGTGTTTTCTCCAGCGGTGCAGGTGGTTCACTGTGGCACATCTTCTCCATTGGCAGTAAACTGCAAAAAAAGCGGCTAACTGGGGAAGTCAGATTTTAAATTACTATTTTAAAAATGCCACTTTTAGAAAGTCATATTTTTCTGCTAAAACCAAAGTTGCCTTTCTGCCAGTGTCTAGGGTCACCTGCTAGTTAATGGCTCTCCTGCGGTGTGATGTGTATACCTTCCAGACAGTGGTCAAACGGCCTTGGGTGTGGGGAAGGGTGTTCCCCAAGTGCTGGCCTCAAGGTCCTAACCCTTGGCTGTAGTCAGAGTGTACTTCACCCTGCTTCACTGAAGGTTTGCCAAATCCGACGAGTGAGGCAGGGCCTCACATCTTGGCACCATGCCGGTCCTTATCGCTGCCTTCAAAGGACCAGACACAGAGCCTTGCATTGTAGCACCACCAACCTCCCATACTACGGACAGAAGGTACAATTCCCAGCAAGCATAGCCTGAACACTGCCCCCGCCCATGTCCCATTGTTAATGTCAATGGTATAGGGTATTTGTACAAGTGCACGGCTACTCCGAAGAGTGTCCCGGCGCTGAGGAAGTTTAAGCAAAATGACCTAGGAAGAGAGCCCAACGTTCCCTCCTACTCATCCTCCACTTAGATTGCAGTTGACTTGAAAATTAGACTTTGTCCCGGTCTGGTACTACCAGATACTCTCAGTTGGTTCTTCATGCCATTTGGTACCATTTTATTTATTATATAGCTTCTATGTTTTTAGATTTGTTTGAGATTGTTCTTGTGTTGCATTTTCACTTTGTTACTGTTTGAGTACTGCTTAAATACTTTGCACATTGTCTTTAAGTTAAGCCTTACTGCTTTGTACCAAGCCACAGAGGGTTAAGCACAGGTTTTAGAGACTTTAGGGGTTCACCCTGACAAGGATTGTGATTAACCCTAGGCGGAGTTCATGGAGTTGTACTATGCGAAGCTACACGAAGTGTAAAAAAAGTTTGGTAGAAAAATGCAGTTTGACATGATTGCACAGTGCCGGATGCTTGTTCACACTGTGCAATCATTGTGAACAGCACCATGCACAGCGTAAGCTTACCTTTTCTGACGCTCAAGTAGATTTTTACTTGAGCAGCAGCTTTTTCAACGCAAACGGGCAGTTTCTCAACACGAGCAGTCACGAACATACGCGGCCACTTGACAAGAGAAACCTGCCCCTTGCGTTGAGAAATCTCGCCAGGTGGTTTATTTTCCACGCTCCTGCTCGCCAACTTGATATTGGCGATCGCGAACAAGGAAAAGTCTCGCAGGGAGGTGGATTTTCCTCGCTCGCACACGCCAACTTGACGTTGGTGAACGCGAGCGAGGAAAAAACTCCGCTCTGCGAAGCGGAGTTCTCCTGAACTTTGCGTGACGCAGAGTGTGGGAAACTCAGTTTCGCGGAGCGGAGTTCACCGCTCAGGGTTAATTGTGATAATTGTTTGAAGTGGGTTCTCACCCTCTTTGGCCAATAATAACATTTCTTACAATAAGGAATTTATGAAGCCACCCAGGCTACTTGAACTAGACGTTGAGTATATACGGACATGTGATCAGGAGGTGGGACAGTTCTTATCCCTAAAACAACTGGATTATCAGGCGTTGTCTAGTAATGAGGCTTGAAGTCCCTTCCTGACTACCCAAAGGAAACTATGGGATTGGGAACAAAGCCAGCAAATTGCCTGCATGGCAGGGAAAGAGAGAAAAAGAAGAGTAGATGGATGGTGGGACTGAAGGTGGCTGCTGATGCTAGCATGGTGGGGGCAACACAGAAAGTGCACAAATTTGGAAGGAATGATTGAAATCTGTGTATGCCACAAAGCTACGGTCATGTAATTCTACAGAGGAGGCATTTTTTCCATATCTGCCTCTCCTCAGACTCTTGGTAGCGAGAAGTGGATTTTACGTATGAGGGATGTGCAGAGGTTCTTATGCTAATATACTCAATGAAGGCTACTACCCAGAAATATGGCTGGGTAACAGTTGCGCAAAGTTGTGAAGCAGTTAAACCAATCTAAATATCCGTAGCTCAAAGGATAAGGCAACGGCCATCCACTATTTACCAGTTGGTAAAGTAAACCATACCATTCAGACCAAAACAAGAAATATATCCTGAGCCTATTTCACCATAATTCAAAATCTTCAATAAATCAAAGTCGAGAGGATCCTCTTAATCTTCTTTTATTTTGCAAAACTTCTCCAAAACAAAGGTCCTAGCCGCTAACATGTGTTTTGTCTTTGTGTGGTATAAGCCACAGACTTCCTCAGGGCTAAAAATGATGATATATAAAAGTCATATTACAACTTAATGAGCATGAAACTGTTGTGAATCACAGCAGTAAGTATTCATTCATCATTTACGGAGTCTAATGACGCAGTGATGTGAAAAGCTAGGCAAAGTGTACTAAAACTCAAGTGATTAATGTGAGGGGAGATACCGTTGGTCCATAATGTATCTCACCATTCTTCCCAGGTGCTTAAATCATATAAAAGAGAAACCAATCACCACACCAAACATCATTGTTTGTGAAAGTTGAAGGTTAAGGAAAAAAAAGAGAAGAATTATTAATGTGATAAGTGAAAAATCTCCATAAGGAACCATAAAGCAAACAGGGAAAAGGAGTATATGCACAAATGAAATCTCGGTCATCTATCAGAACAAGACAAGCGCCAAGGTCAAAGAGACTGATTAGAGCTAGATGCCAACACTATAGACTCACCTAATAAAACAGAGTCTTCTCAGTTGACCAGCAACGTTTAAAAAAGTAGCAATTAAACAGAATTGTTAGATTCCAAGAGTCTAGAAAGCAAAACACACTCCCACTTTTGTTGTCTGTGTCAAGTACTCCAATCAGATTTGCGCCGTCCTTTGCCTGCCTCTTTATGGGGTGGCTGTAGAGGGTGCAGTTCTGGGTCCCTGGTTGGGCCCAATGGCAACAGTAAATCCATTTTTATGGAAGGTATATCGATGATCTACTGTTTATTTGGACAGGTGGGGAGGCTGAGCTGTTGTTTTTTGCGGATCTGAATAATAATGCCTTTAATATGTCTTTCATGATAAATTATAGTCATGAGAGCATAGTATTTTTTTAGATCAGGTATTACATGTCAATCCAGGGAGGCTTTGTAGTAAACTATATAGAAAAGGTAACTCATGTAACGCGGTACTGCATTCGGATAGTGCTCACCCTAGATCACAAGTTAATGCAATCCCATTTGGAGAACTTTATAGAGGACGACGTAATTGCAGTGAGAAGTCTGACTTTATTCCATGTGTGAGGGACATAGAGAATAGATTCTTAACGAGATGCTATGGACGAGAGGTGGTGACCAGGGCTAAAGATAGAGTATTGAAATTGGCGAGGGAGGATACACTTCAATCTAAGAACAGGTCCAACAAGGATCGAAAGAATCCTGTAAGAATGATCACTGGATATCACCCATGGTCTTTAAAAGTTTATTACATTTTGATACAATATTGGTTCATGCTTACTGCTGATCCTATGTTACAACCACATGTAGAAAAACATCCCTCAATTACATACCGTAGAGGGATGACAATCAGAAATATGGTTAGCCCTAGCTACCCTAAATTGCAGACACATAACCCATCATGGTTACACACACTGAATAAGGGCTCTTTTAAGTGTGGTAACTGTAGGTTGTGTAGGTTGACCAAACATGGATTATAGAGTTTTAGCTACAATGGCTCTAATAACTTTCAGATAACCACCCATATAGATTGCAATACCACCTATGTTGTATAGACAGTCCTTTGCAAATGTGATAAAGTATACATTGGGAGTACGATTAGGAGACTCAGGGAACGTATTGCTGAACACTTCAGGGCTCTGAAGAATAGGGACACTAGATATCCCATAGTGTCACATGCGCTAGAGTGCACTGCACCAGGTGAACACTTATCCTTTACCTTTCATGGAATTGAAAATGTTCTGCCAGAAGCCAGAGGTGGTAATCGTGAGTTGGGACTCAGACAGCAGGAAGCACGTTAAATAATGCAGTTACACGCAGTAGATAGGGGTCTCAATATTGATAATGAGTTACAGTATTTCCTAGGGAGCTAGACATTTATAAACTGTCTCTGTTATCATGCTAACTATCTGGTCTACAAGTCCAGAGACCTGTTACCCAGTGGTTGTGAACCAGCAAGGCTTTAAATATCTGTGAGTCTATGTTACACACACAAAAAAATATTTAACACAGAAGCTGTTCAGAAACCCTTTAAGCGGTCAAAGCATGGAAGGATAAAAACATATGTCGTGCTGGAAAAATGCCTTAACAAAATCCCCCACCCCAAGGGAAAGAGACCTACTTGAGGAGAGTAGTAAACTAAAGGGGTTTTACAGGTGAGACCTGTTAGACCAGTTTATCCCCAGACTTTTTGCTTCTTGGCTTCCTGTTATTTACCCTGTTTTCGTTAGTTTTAGGACTCTGGGCACTTTACCACTGCTGATCAGGGCTAAAGCGCACATGCTCTCTGCACAAATTGGTATTATGGACTAGTTTTTCCATGATTGGCTTATTTGATTTACTACTTAGTCCCTAGTACAATGCACTGTTTGTTGCCGGCACCTCATGGTCAAATGCTGCTAGTGGGCCTGCAGCACTGATTGCGCCACTCACACAAGCAGCTTGCAAACAGTTCTCAGACCTGCCATTGAAGTGTCTGCATGCAGTCTGGTACTGTCATGTGAACCTGGTAAGTGCACCCAATTGCCATGCCCTAACCTTCCCTTTTCTTACATGTGTGTCACTCTTAAGGTAGGCCCAAGGTACCCCTGTGGGCAGGGTGCAGTATATGTGAAAAGTAGGACAAAATGTACTGGTAGGTGTAACATGTCCTGATGGTGAACTTTAGTGAATTTTGTTTTTCACTATTGAAAGGATATCTGTCCCACAGGATGGAATGGGAGTTTTTTTTTATAACATCCTATAAATATAACTTCCCATTGAAACAAGAGGGGATAGTGGAGTTTAGTATGCCTGAACTCAGAATATAAAGATGAATTCTTTAGTAAGGAAGATTTTAACATACTGAGTTTGAAAATGCCACTTTAAGAAAGTTGGTTGTTTCCTGCTTAGCCATCCTGTGTGCCTCTGCTGGTTTGTGGATTGACTGTCTGGCTTTTGAGTGACAGGGGCTGGGGGTGTGCATTCACAGTAGGCAGTCACTGGGGGGTTGAGATGTGTCCTGCCTTTCCTGGATGAGTCAGGATCGGGCTGACTAGACCTAGGCTGCATTAGGAGATTTTCTTTCAACTGATTGGGCCTGGTCTGCCTTACACAATGTTGTCTCTACCTACTGTTGGGAAGTTGGACCAGAGAGGACAAAACTGGTTTTGTCTGGGCCCAGACCCCAGAACTTTAGATTACTTCTGATATTCAAGCGGAACCTGTGCCAAGGAGAAGGGCTAGGAAAGCTGAAGGAGAAGTACTGCCCCTTTTCTGGGTGCTGTCTGGTGTTGGCCTGCAGTGGCTGTTTCTGCTAAGGAGAAGATAAAGACTTTGATGTGTGCTGTGTCTCCTGCTTGAAGAAGTTCTCCAAGGGCTTGAAGTAGAGCTTGACTCCTGAAGTCTCAGAGACACAAAGACTACACCACAGGCTCCCCTGATTTTCCTTGATGGGAGTTCTGACCTTCCAAGAGGTGCCTGTTCCTGAGATGGGCCTCTGGAGGTTGTTCTTGCTGTTGGGAGCTGGACAAGAGATGCAACTATGAGAAGCGCGACGCATCCACACCTGTTTCCGATGCATCGCTGAAGAAACCGAAGAAGGGCCAGCCGCGGATGGAGAAATCACTGCTCGCCAAATCTTGTGCACCAAACTCTGAAATCCGAGTTCGCCATCACGATTTCGACGCAGGTCCTGCTGTGCGGCTGCAAGAAACAACACTTCATGGGACTGCGACTGGAGAGACCAACGCAGTGCTCTTGCTGCCACCGCTGCATCGAGAACTGACGCATTCCTGATCATCACTCATCGCACGGGGCCGCCAAGTCTACAAGAATGCCTGGTCGAAATAAGAACCTCGCGCAACACCTCCCCCTCAGTAGGGCAGTGATGCATCACCTCCCCCGCTTGGCAGAGACAAACCGACGCATCACCTCTCCTGGGGTAAGGAATGCAGCACCTACCCTGGACATAAATAATTGACGCATCACCTTCCGTGCAGCTGTTTTTGTTTCTGATTGTGACGCATCCAAGGTACTTTGTGTTGAAAGTGTTGCATCTATAGTTTGCTATGGACAGAACTGTTCTACCTTTTAAAAGTTATATTTTGAATATTGTATTGCAGATTTTTTTTCTTTCTGGTCTTGTTTGGTTTAGACAAAGATTACCTATTTTACTAAACTGGTGAGGTGCCTATTTGTAGTGTTTTCACTGTATTACTGTCCTGTCTAGGAAGAAGGGTCCATATTTGGATAAAGGTGCAAACCATTGCCAACTGGAGACCCCCATTTCTATCAAGATTTTACAGGCGTTAGCAGTGGGGGAGGGGGCATCTGGGACCAAGCGGAGCTGGTACCTTTTGAAGAAATCAGAAGAGAATTTCAATTTTTAGACACTGAGATAGTTTGATATCTGTAGCATAAACATTTCGTCGCTGTTCACATCTCAAGGGTGTTTTATTTATTTATTTATTTTATCAATTTATAGGGCGCAACAGCTACCCAAGAAGGGTTTCCCGGCGCCCCACAGGTTTTCCTCATAAGACAGAGTATTGTTAGAAACCCTCCATATAAATGTAATATCCTACATGTAGACAAAATAATTAGCAATAGTCTAGATTGCATGGAGAAACTCTGCTATAGCTTGACCACTGAACTCAGCCCAAGCATCTTTTTGAATTGCTAATTAGGGGTGTGCAAAATTTTCATAATGGGCTTTTGTGTAATAGCTGCAAATTTCAACAACGTTACACGAAATTACGCATAATTATGCACAATGCAACTCTTTCATTTTGCACTTTATTTTAGAGTAAAATGTATCCTGACATCACTTCAAAAAGTGCAAACACAAGCACCGTGAACAACAGCCACTGGTGTTCTGTCATTTCTTTGCGTTTGCGGACATTTTTACTGCAAATGGCACATTTTCTGTACGTTTTTATCTCGAAAGTCGTGTAACTACAGGTATGGTGGAATTTAAGGATCGGCCCCTAACACAAAATTCTCTTAATTGGGCACATTACCATGGAGTAATTTACATTTAGCCAAAGCATTCAGCTAATTCATCTCCAAAATTATGTCGGCCTCAACAGCTGTGGAGTAGTTTCACAACTGCACTCACCCATGGAAACACACTATTATGTTGAAATAATTTCCTCTCCTCAGCTTCTGGGATGTGCTTGGCACAGTCTATAGAAGAAGATGTGTTTCAGGCTTCCACAGGGGTAGCTCACATGTACTGAGAGTAAGGAAAGCAACTCAAACTACACCAATTTTTCACTGAATCTTATCACATCAGCTGTTGAGTTTAAGTCCTCTTTGCCCTTCTGCTCAAAATGTAATCATACTTGCCAATTCAAACTTGATGTTTCAGCAGTACTACTTAAACTGATTTCAGGCTCTAATTGTACCTCTTCTAAAGAGGCCTGAGTAGGCATCTGCAGTTCACTACCCCTCCTGCAGTGAACAAACATGAAAAAAATGCCCAGTGAAGGAGAATCCCTAGAAAGTGAAGCTAGAAAAGTCTACTGAGGTGAACACAAAGAAGAGCAGTGAGGTGAGGGGCATTGAAGGGCGGGATCTGCAGCCATTCCACAGTGGAGTGGCCTGGGGACATACGCGGGGACAGTGCTATGGGTGACAGCTGGCGTTAGTTAAGGTGAAGGTGTTGGTTGTGTGACATAGAGTTGAGGGAATGCATTGGAGTCAGCTGCTAAGGCTGAATGTCATCTAGATTCTCTTAGGGAAGAATAACTTGGTGCAGTTTTCTGGATTAGAACTGCTGAAGAAGGCGAAAGGTACTTTAAGGTAGTACAGAACAATACTGAGCACATCAACATTTGGTGTACTTGATTGCTGCCCGGAAGGGTAGGGAGAGTGGCACCCAACTGACAGCCATTAGCAGAGGTCATTATAGTGTCTTGTGTCTTATAGAGCGCATCAACCCTATGGCCCCTAACGGACTCCGTAGACTAGTGACGTAAGTGATTGGGTGCGGTTAATAAAATTCATGACGCAGTACTTTTCAGTTGAAGGTTACACTCTAGAGAATAAAGATGCGTAATACCGAGCTCCATGTGTGGCGTATTTCATTTACATGCTACAGTGCTGGGGAGGACACTACAGTCATCACAAAGATATAATGCTTCTGCAAGGCTTATGATATAAGGATAGTAAGCCATGAGGCTGGTCCTGTTCCTGCAGCTTGGGGAACATTTGTCGCTCCTGGGAAATAGGATATATTTCATGAAGAATGTGGAGATGCTGGAAGCATGGTGGGCCAGCAACTCTTATTTCTGGGAGGGTGACAGAAAGGACAACTCAGGGGATGGTTTTTCTGGTGGTCCATAGAAACAACTCAGGTTAAGGCAGTGGAAGAAATGGGGAAAGTGTAGGGACAGACACGTTGGGGAAAAACCTTTAAACACAGAGAAAAATGGAGACAGCCTGGGCTTGGTATCACAGTTTGAAAAGAAGCAGTTCAAAACGTAGGCTTAAGAATAGGTTTAGCAGTTATTGGCTAAAGGATATTATGATTTGGCATTAGGAAAAGTAGTGGTTCATAGGTAGGGGATGCTACCATTTTGGGTAGGTGATAGATTAGAGTACAGCTGTTATTATGATGGTAGCAAAGTATACAGGTATGCCAAAGGATAATACATGTGAGCTGCACTTGCTTCCCTAAAGAGCAGTCTTGTTCACACATAGATGAAATGTCTGAAGTCATTTGCTAAGAGTTAGAGTCCATTAGGTGAGCTTGATCTATTTATTTGAGAGTCTTTTAACACCACCAACTATGCAGTCTCACAGGCAGATCCCAACCTCCAACTAACAACCCTTAGAACCATCTCAAGCTGGAGACCATGAACTACTCAAGCATGAGCTGTATCTTTACATTTAAAGGAGCTGTGCATAATAAACCACATTATCAATCTTCCCCAAGGTGGGCCCTGTGCAAGAGCAGGACCTGCCTCTCCCTTCTGGATCCTTTGGGGAAGAGGAAGGAAGCATACAGAGGTACATGACATCAGTAGTTGCACGAATGCCACATCATGTATTTGCCGCTTGTGGGCCTAATGCTGCATATAGGAACAAGGGATTTTTAGTCACTTGGCATGCAAGCAGCCCTACCTCCCACCCTTGAGATAATGATGTTGGGTCACATTGGAAACAGATATGTTATGGGGTGTTTTTGTGTATTTGATGTATGGTCACATGCTTGATGCACAAAGTAAGGTGAAAAAGAGAGTTTAGGTTAAGAGGACTGTCCTCTGAGTTACTACTGCCACTGGCACCACAGTTGGCTTCAACCTTATCTTCAGTCATGTTCCAAGTGCCCTTCCTCTTCCGACCAATCCTTCTTTTCAGAAGAGGACCCCCCTCCAGATTTTCAATACCTTCCACATCGGTTGACAATCAACCTCTATACTGTCCCATCAATTGTCAATATGCAATGGGCCTGTAGCCTTAGGCCAGGGAGCCCAGCCTGTCCTGTGCACGTATGTCTCTGCCACCATCCATGTCCAACTCCTCCTGTTCACACCCTCTATCCTAACATTATCAGCCCCACTTGAGTTATGACCCATCAATCTTTCTGAGGTGAGGGGGCCTCACACACTTCAATTCTTTTTTTCCCTGGTTTAACCCCCATTGTGCCTCAGTGCAGAATGTATGATGATACCACCCGTACCATCACAACGCGGTATTTTACATCGCGGTTTTGACAATGCAAGTCATTGCATCGACTTGCGTTGGAGGGCTCTGGACTTAGGAATAGTTTTATTTACTATTCCAACCCCAGTCTACGTACAGTAGGGAAGGTGTTGGAATAGTAATTCACACTATACCTTAGTCCAGAGCGCCCTCCAGTGCAAGTCGATGTAACGACTTGCGTTGTGAAAACCACAATGTAACCATTACACGTTGTAATGGTTGCGTGGTAAAGGATGTTTCCTGGGCTGTGAAGTGTTGCTCTCTGTTGCAGTCTCTCCTGCCCTCTTAGATGCTTGCAGCCTTGCTTCATCTCTCTGTGCTGCTAGGGGGGCTGACTCAATTGCCCTCCTCACTTTTATCACAGTTATACCATTGCTCTTTCACCCAAGGCCCTTTATCCTTCTTGATTGAGCACCCCCCATCTCATCCTACTCTGGCTCTGTCACATAAGCCAGCCACTTCACTGGGGTTAGTCTTAGGCTTCCTTGAATTTGATCTTGACTTGCTCACCAACACCAACTCCATGCCCCCCAACCCCCACTTATGCCCCCCTTCCTCTATCTCCTCTGGGAAAATCCACATTGGCCTGTGAGACACCTGCTACTCTCCGGGCCTACTATGTGCTGTAGAAGAAACACGGTTTTCTGTCATTACAGATGACAAACTACCAGCTCACCTAAGGAGCGCAATGGTGGCCTCAACCATCACAGAGGTTAGCACTCCACCCTCAGCCATCATCCTGCTGCTTGCACACCAAGGGATTGAAAAATCCCTTATCCCTTACGTCCATGCACAAACATTAGGCAGGACAGGGCGGCCACACAGCTGCTGATACAACATCACACACCTTAACCTTTGTGGTCCTGCCACATCCCCCCAAAGGATCCAACCATGCCTCAGCTCATAATGCACAGCTTTTGCCATTCTGGGTGCCCACACACCAGGTAATGTGGCTTAAAGGCTGGAGTGGCCAACCTTGAAGCTGGTGAACCATTTTTGGTTCTGGTGGGAGGCTCAAACATCCTGTGATTCTGGGCAAATCACATAATCTGCCTAAAACAAGGAATGAGTTTGACTGTAATGCAACTTGTACTCATGCAAAGCACTCTGATACCTTCGAGTCGAGTGAGTGCTATATAAAACTGCAAAAAAAAAAGAAAACTGACCCCTTCACCCTAGCCAATCACCTCTAACTCTCGACCACTAAATTGAGTCAACAGTTTAATCCCACATCTCTCCACCAATAGGAAAGCCTTGAGGACCGACAAATAATACTACTCCCGTCCTTGCTCTCTTGGTCAGAATTAACAAGTTTTTCAATGCATTGTGGAAAAAGACACTGAAGGACATTAAGTATGCAGTACACGCTTTGCAAATCTGATAAATAAAAGCAAATAAATAAACACATCTCATGAGCATTTTCCAAAGCACTCACAAACAAAATAATATGACCCTGCTTTAGCATCCTTTTGCTCTTCTCAAGGCTGTCTCTCGCAGCAGGGGGTCATGGGGACGGGCACTGTGTGCACACGCATTAAGACATCTTTAGCACACTATTAACTTTCATTAAATTTAATTAAAAATAATATAATGCATTACTCTTGCCTGCGACTTCAAAAGTCCCCATGACTGGAGCCTCGACTTCATGGATTATTAACTGGCGATGAACCTTAAGGAGAAAGTAATCATTTTCATCTAAGCTTTCAGAGTGGAAGCCTCAATGAAATTACTGCCCTAATTATGTGGATTCTTATGTGCAGCCTGTTCCTCACATTCATCTTTCTGAATGACATTGTGCACTGGGCCAGCAGAGCTCTCTATTTAAAGAGACCCTCTACCATCATTCGGAGTACTGATAGAGCCGGACTGGTTGGAGTGGGAACCGGGATTTTCCCCGGTGGGCCGCCAGGGTGGGGGCTGGTTTTAGACCCCTGAGGGCCATTTTTATTACTGGGGGCCTATATGGGCACCCAGTAATGAAAAGTGGCACAAAGCTTTCCACTAGAAATGCCTCCCCCGGGCCGGCAGACCTCTTTGCCAGGGCTGGTTTCGGTTCCCAGTACGGCCCTGAGTATTGAGGAAATCTAGGTCCATGTGCTAACACTAGCTTTCAGGCAACCCAGGATTCCAAATTGCACTGGAAATGCTGCACAAAATAATTTCTTAATTTCACCAGAATTGCACGTTGTGCCTCATTCTAGGGTAAAAAGTAGAAACCAAGTGGGAGCACCAAACTCACAAATTAGCGGTTGCGGTGCTATATCACAAATGTCAACACTAATAGGAATGAGCACCTAAGATATGGAGGTGGTGCAAGCTGCTCCTCTGAGGTGTTACCTCAAATCTCACTCAAATGTTGTGCCAGTGCTTAATTTGTAAAAAACAAAAAAAGTCCCAGGGCTCTTCTCAGGAGACCACTGCAGCGTACACCACACATTACCCCTGCCATGCTGCCAATGATAATAACAACACAGCTACTAACCATCACAGTTCTACAAGTGTGACAATTCGGTCTACTTCAGGCCTCCAATGCTATAAGAATGACTTGAGCGGCAGGTATATTGAATTAATAATTAACTGTTCGTGAGGTCATCTCTAAATTAGGCAGCTAGCGCCACCTTGTGGCAGACTGTCACAGGCCCCAGTGTTGACAATTAAGTGCGGGTGCTGAGCACCGGAAACCACCGGCTCAAATTAAACACTAGTTGTTGCCAGACTCACATCTCCGAACACATGCTCTTTCTTGGACAATTTTAGTGTTGATTCATTGCCATTTTTCTGCACCCAAAAATATTTTTAGTCCAGCACTGAGAATTTCCACTCGCTCCCGAAACCAAGTCTCCTTTCCCCTATGGGAGCTGGACCCTGACATAGGTATAATTTACAGCTGATCTTCAGTAAAGTACCTGGGCTAACTAAATATTGCCCTAAGAAATTATTATGTTCAACAGCCAAAATAGTTATGAATAATCATTTGAGGTTCTCTTGAAGAATAAGGCATTTATTTGATTGACTATGGAGGGTGTAGCAATACTGTCAAACTCAGAGACACTATTGCCAAGAACTCAACCTATCAAAGTTAGAGCGAGGTGTGCCCAAACAATTAAGATGAAAGACATAAGCCATAGAGTGATAGCAGACTGAGTACGGGAGTGAGGATATCCGTCTTGAGTTTTTCATGGATTCAAAAATGTCTCTGCTCATTGTGAAATATTCACTGACTCTCTCATAAAAGGTGTCCGGTCAGCTGGATAGAGTGGGTGTCATGTGCTAGATAGTCCTGCCCAAAGCGGAAGAGCTCGATCAGTTGTATCCCTATGCCTTGGAAGGCTTCGGTTGGCTGTTCTTAGGCCGAGAAAAAGACTAGTGTGAGAACAGACACTATCGGGGCTGCTTGAGGTTCTGGGGTTATTTCTGGGACGCTGGGGCTGAAGGCAGGCTTCTCCGTCTTTTGCACTAGCAATATCTGGTCTGCATGCAGTAGAACTCTTTTTGACCAATTATCAATCTAAAAAAAGATGCAAAATGTATAACTCCAATCATCCTGCAGACAGATACAAATGAGACCGGCTCTTCGATCAAGCAATGGGTGATAGGGGATGACGTAAAGTGACCAATGACTGAAGGCCAAAGCCCCAGCCAATGTTTAGTTGGTGGTGTTCACACAAGCTCTGACTGACTGTAAAGTTGCCAGTGACCAGATCTGAAAGGTCTTTCTAAGTAGACGTGAAAGCTTACATAAAGTGACAGGTCTTATGCCCTCTCCCAATTTTTGTCCACCCCCACCCCCACCATTTACCTTAACCTCTCACTTCTTCCCCTTGGGGACACCATCTATCCTGCTGCTTCTTGTTTTCGGAATGTGTTTCAAAGATCAGCATTAATGATCCTCATGTCAGGCTGATATAACTGTTTATTTGAGTCTTGCTTCATTTTTCTGTTTTGAAGTATTGGAAAAAGGCATACAAACTATCACTGTATATCTTTCATGGGCCCTCTCTCTATCCTACAAATGTAAAAATAGATCAATATCTCTATGCCTGCTACAACAATGGACACTTTTACTCCTAAATGCATTTTTACTTTAGACTTTCATTTAGATTTTGAAAGGACTTCGAGTGCCTCTGAGACCCTGGAGGGAGGCCCAGTAGCCCACAAGGTCAGTAGAGACCTCATTGCCTTCTGTGCATGTTTGTGAAGTTTGCCAAGCAGGCACCCTGTTGCTTGGGCTGCTTTCTGCAAATATTCCCTTTTCACTTAAAATACAAAAAAAAGATGAATCTGATGTACTGCGAGTTGTCTACCAGTTTGCAGGGGCTATTTGTATTCCATACATGAAAAATGTACTCACATCAGAAGTATTCCTTACTGATGGACGTTGACCCAGGTCCACGTGACCAGCAGTCCATTGGTCTAAGATTTCTGGTGGTAGAGATAGCTGGCTCTTCTACTGCCAGAAACTTGGGGGCAGATGTACAAGCCCTTGCATCACTTTTGCACCGCTGTTGCGTCACTTTTGTGACGCAGCAGCTGTGTAAAAATGTGGCCCCTTTACAAAGTGACCCATCTAGGGAGATGTGACACATTTTAAAGCCCTGCATCACATTATACCTGCGTCAGGTACAATGTATGCACGGTGGGCATTCCCATGCACAAAAACCTCGTAGAAGTGACACAGTGAAATCTACAAGATTTCACTGCACCACTTCTAGGACGCCACTGCGTCCAAAATCTTATACCTGCTTGAGCAGGCGTAAGGAGTGATGCATTACAATGATGATAGGCCTCCCCATGCATTGCTGGAGTTGTGTCGTGCTTGCGACATGACTCCAGCAATGTGTGACTTTTGCACAAACAGATGCGTCAGAATTTCTGATGCATCTGTCAATCCTTGCGTCATGATGCGCAGTATTGTAAATACGGCGCATACATGGTGGCGGAAGGATTTCTCAGGGTGGCACAGGGAAAGTGACGCAGCTCTAAAGATGAATCACTTTCTTGTAAATCTTCCCCTTGGTACTTCACCCACCTCCAAAAGAAGCGGAAGAACTGTGAGTCTGGCGGGGTACGAGCCTCGCCAAATTATGGTGGAGCTCCAACTTTGCCAAACTCCAAAAGAGACCCTTTGTTTGCTATTTTCATCATTGTACCAAAATACACCTTGTTTAAATGATGATAACTTGGTTAGATCCTGAAAATGAACAACGTTCCATAGATCTTAAAACTCTAAATGCAATGTCCCTTCTTCATTTTCACTTTGTTTTCTGTTGCTTTTTACTGATGCTTTTGTTTGGATATCGTTGGTCTTCAAGCTTTTTTCTTTCCATAACCAATTACTGTTGGACCTGGTACTTTTTGCAGGGTTATCCACAAACCTTTTTCCTCCTACCTTCTTTTTTTTCTGACCTGTTGCTCTTCGCCTAAGGACTGTGGGCACTTTACCACTGCTAACCAGTGGTAAAGTGCATATGCTCTCTGTATTAAATTGTATTTGTGATTGGTTTATCAATGATTGGAATATTTGATGTACTAGTAAGTCCCCAATAAAGTCCACTAGTCATGCCTAGGGAATGTAAATCTAATGCTACTAGTGGACCTGCAGCACCGATTGTGCTACCTACATGGGTAGCCCTGCAAGGATGTCTCAGACCAGCCACTGCAGTGTCTGTGTGTGCAGTTTTAAACTGCCATATCGATCTTTCAAGTGCACCCACTTGCCAGGTTCAAACCTTCCCCTTTACTACATGTATGTCACCCCTAAAGTAGGCCCAAGGTAGCCCTATGGGCAGGATGCAGTGTATTTAAAGGGTAGGACATGCACAGGTGTGTTTTACTTGTCCTAATAATGAAATACTGCAAATTTATTTGGTTTCCAAATTTAGAACAGCACCACTTGCACAAATAGTCCAATCAACAAATATATTGGTTAAAGTCCTTATTGAGACGCTGAATCTTGCTGGATGTGACATATAGACCTAAGGAAATTAACTAATATTTGAATATACACCAAGATGATCTTTTCCGTTTCTTCCTCTGTCTTTGTAGAGTTGTTGTTGTCTGAAATCATCTTTTTCAAAAGACTGGGTTCAGTTCTTGTCTGGAAGCCATTTTATCTGTCTAAGTGAAATTGATCTTCAGTGGCCACCGAAGTTAGTCAAGGCCATCAGAAGTCAGGGTGAGGAAGGCCATACTTCCCCAGATCCGATACTTTTCGAGGACCCACTCTTGTGCGGCAATATTTCTATATTTTAACACAAGCCTTCACTATTTATTAATGGTGAGGAAGCGAAAGCAGGAAATACCATTGCATGGTACCAGAAGCTGGATCCACACTGTTTCCTCTTAACCTGTAGGGCATCTTTATTAACTTTAAAAAATAGTTCTCATCCTTTGAGGAGCACTCCTTAAGTTGTTGACCTGGCCCCAAAAAACACATCTGACAAACCAGTGAAATACTTTAATGTTTTAAGTTTTGTTTTGTTTCTGTTTTTTGGGAGGCAATTACAATTTCTGGGTGACTGTAAAGCTTATTTTGGACTGTCGGTTTTAACTGATGCTTTTGTTAATTAAATATACTTTCTCTTAATGTGCTTTAAATGATTTGCCCAGGCAGTGGCGTAGCAAGGGGTTGGAGCAGTGCGTCCCGGGCGGGCGACACGAGTTTTGGGGCGGCGGCCTACAACCGCTCTTACCCGGAGCGGTTGCTGGAATCGCCAGCACCCCCCAATAACCCCCGCTCTTGCATGCGGCCGCTGGGTGCCAAATCCAGTGACTGCAATGGGCACCATAACATCTAGCTACGGCACTGGGCCCTTGATCCTCGAGTTGCACTGCTGAAGAGCCATTTATGTGTTTTAAATGTATTTTGTTGAGATAATTTTTATCAACTTTAAAAAAATACTCTGATTCCCCAGATAACATTGTAATGGATTTGTGGCCACATGCATCATCCCGGCCTTTTGCGAATTCCAAATTGCGAAAAATAGGGAATCTCAATTTGGAATTCGCAAAATGGGATGCAAGTATATTTTCGCAAAATATTTGAGATTCAGTAAAAATCGCAATTTTTACAGAATCGCAAATATTATGCAAATGCCAAAGTGCGAAATCGCAATTCCCATTGATTCCTATGGGCCAAAAGGCCCATAGGGATCAATGGGAAGGCTTTAACAAATTGCGATTCCTTAAAAGCAATCGCTTTTTTGGAAATCGCTAAAAATAGCGAATTTCACAAAAATGCATGATGCATCCCAAAAACTTATTTAGGAAGTGCAAACGGCCGATTTTACTGATTCGCACCGTTTGCACTTCCTAAATAGGTTGATGCATGTGGGGGTTAGTGTTGCCGCAATTGCATATGTGTTCGACCTCTAGCCATTCCCGCATTTCTGTCCTTCAAGATAGCTTCTCAGAATTCACCACCATGTGTTAAGAGTGGTTTGCCCTGAGCCTGTCATGAAGAATCTCTTATAAAATATAATTGTAATGACTGCTCCCAGATAACTGACAATAAGACAGACTATAATTAATGTGGTAGTTAGATGTATGGCGTTTCTTGGGGTAAGAGGATTTTTAAGAATTAAGAAGTTTGTCATTGCCTCTGGAAATAAAATCACATCCCCTACCCCAAACTAGAATTGAGATATTCAATATTAACCTTTTTAAAGACAACATAGGGAGCACTGTGATCTGTTTTCCTGTCTTGTCTTATTATCGGTAATAAGAACTTTTCTATACACAAGTTAATGGTGGGCAAACCCATTTAAGGGCATTGGTGGTTCACTAATTGGTAATAAATGGGGAGCTTAGGAGGGAGAAATGAAATGGTATGCACCCGTAAGATCAAATTTTTGTGAGCCTCTCACAATATTTTTAATGACCAGGTAGCAAATTGATACAATCTACACACATATTTACTTGTGGGCTGCTGATATTTATATGTTTGGACATGTTCATGATGAATATACCTCGTTATCATGCAGTCTTTTTCCCAGCAGGGAATTACAACGCGGTTGTTACAACGACCACGTTGAAATTCCGCATACCATTACCCCGCAAGTTCTAACAACGACTTGCGGAGGGGGGAGCTAGATGTTGGAATAGTATAATTTACTATTCCAACTCCAGTCTGTACGGACATTAGGGAAGGTGTTGGATTTTAAATCCAACACCTTCTACCCCCCACGGCAAGTCGTTGTTCCGACTTGCGGAGTAATGGTATGCGGAATTAAAATGTGGTTGTTGTAACAAATGTGTTGTAATTCCCTGCGGGGAAAAGTTTTTTTGGTAAACGTTTACCGTTCATGATAGATGGAAGTGTTCGGGGGTCAGACTAGGCTATTGAGCATGGATACTTACAAACATTTTCCCATGGGCCAAAACGTTTAGTGTGTGGTGTGACTGAAAGCCACATTGATGTCGCACAGAGTGGTATATGGGTGTGAGAGGTGAAAGGAGGGCATTAGGGAAGTGAGGCATGTACATCTGGTGGTTGAATTGCACCTGGAATCAATCCCGACTTTCCCACTTGACCAAGTTGTGTGATCCTTGGCAAGTGTTTTATTTTACTGTGCCTCCTTTTTCTTCAATTTCACATATAAGAAGACCATAAAATACATGACATTGGAATGTGTGTTGACCAAAACCTTCTTGCGTTTCATTTAATAAACTATAATGTTGTCCATGTTTAATAGCAACCCTGGATAGACAGAGGGTGCACATAACAACTGGCCTACCTCTTAGTTCACTATTGGCATTGTTGTCAGGGGGACTGGAGGCATGAATGTTTCTAAATTCATGTTTGAAAAATCACAGTAACTTTTATAATCTGATGTAATAAGGGGAAATGCTCTGCATGTTAATACTGTTTTTTTTTATTTTGAAGAGGTTTTAACACTTTGTTGCAAGATGTGTTTAAAACTAAAGGTGTTCCTAAAGTTAAGTGGTGCAGGGCACCTTCTGTGCTTCTATTTTTCACTTCAGTTCGACTGTAAATAAATGCTTGCCATTTATTTGATATATTTATTAATATTAGTGCTTTGTAAACGAAACAGCAGCCTAGTGCTGCTGTTCAACCAGGGGTCGCATACGAAGGCCGCGTGCTGCTCCTGGGCCATACTTTGAGTATCACTGCTATAGAGCAACCAAGTCAGTCAGTGTGTGGCTATTTTTTTTTTTTAGCAGTTGTGGGCTGGTTTTATGGCCAGCTGCCACGGGTTTTACTGTGGATTTCCCTGATATCACCACGTTTTATCTATTGGATTTACTACTGGGGGCCACTTTTATTTTGTTGCCTGGGCCTATTTTTCGTTCCATTCCGACTCTGGAAGGGTATATCACACAGAGACAAAACCCTGCCTTAAATTAAACTGCTTTCTGAGAAATGTAACCTAGTCTGAATGTTTATGTCACTTTTTCACTTTTTGTGTTTTTTTCACTTTGTTGTCTTGGGGACATTTTGAATAAGCCTCAGAGAGCAAAGCATTATTTTAAAATGATATTCTCTCAGCGTGTTTGCAGCTCCTGCAATTGCTAGATAATCTCTAAAATACATAATGGGCCTATTGCCCCTTCTGACGTGTACAACTCATTGTGGACCCAACTGCATTTTTTGGGGGGCACATATAAGCAGAATAGAGTAAGGATCGTGCTTTGGGGTTATTGCTATATGAAATCTCATTATATTATATGGATGCACAAAGCATTCGAACACTGGTTTTTCCCAAATGGAAATTCAAAGGTGCACCAATGTAAAAGCTGAGGAAAGCCCTTAACCAGTGAGGAAAAGGAAAGGATACACCTTCTTGTCTCATTGGGGTGAAGAAGAAGAAGGGCTTCTCAGTGTCGAAATGCAAAGTAAAAGGGCAAACTGCATTTATATATTTACAACACGAGTACTTATGTGGATGGACATGTAATATATCTGCATATATGCAACTTATGAATGTATTCCGTTTTGTGACTCACAAAAGTGCCTACATTTAAACCAAGAGAATGCAGGCTTTTTTTTATTCAAATATTTACATATTTGTCGACACGGGCCTAAATGACATTCCATAAAAGAGCTAAAACCTCACTATTATTGAATGTGTTGTGCGTTTCCTGGTGTCCTCTTCCCGGCCTTATGTTGTCTTGTCTGGCTGTATTTCTCTGGCATATTGTTCTGTAGCAGAAAGCTTTTTAGAATTATACACATAAAAAAAGCAGAGTAAATAAAAAATGTATTGACCTAAAATGTTAAATGTGTTTAGTTGTACTCCGCCTCCACAGTCTGTTGTGCTTTTAGTGAATCGTATGGCCACTTTTCTCCATTACATTTCCCAACTGATTATATGTCGTTACCGAGCAGTCTTCTCTTTCACTTTGGTCTTTTGCCATCTCTGCCATCTGTCGACTGATTGACACTTTCTTATTCTTTATGCATCTATTGCCCTCCCTTTGCTAACAGCCATACGACCGCTATTTTAATTTTACATTTTTTACCAGTTTTTCTTTTGAGTCTAACCGTTCCCCCTTGTTTTCTCTACATGGCTTTTTTCACAGCCTTGCGACAGGCAGCTATCTCTCGGAAGACAGCATTGTGCACCATACTGCACAGAGCCAATCCTTGCTCAAGATTGGATAGCTTTCTTGTCAGTCTCAGTTACTTTGCTCTTATTTGTTGCTTTTCTTTCTTTCTCTGTTTGACCTGCCACAGCAGCTTTTAAGGTTGAGCATTCAAGACCTCATGTATACACTTTAGTATATACTTAAATACTTTAGTATATACTTAGAAGTGTAAGTACTTTGTGGGCTCTTGAGATCAGCCCTTGGACTTGTCTGCTTCCGCTTAGGGACTTTTCTTTCTGTTCAACTGCCTCTAATTAACTGTCTTGATGAAATATGACCAGCAGAGGTCAGTAAAATACCAGAATTGCTTTCTGCTGAAGGACTTTCCTTTGTAAAAAAAAATATATTTCTGCCAACTGCCTCTATTTAACTTTCTTGATAGAAAACGACCAGCATAGGCCAGCAAAATACCAGAATTATTTTAGCATTCTCTAGATTGCAGTCCATAGAAATTGTCTTCCACGAGCACCCGTAGACAATAAAGTTTTTTTTTAAATCTTGTATTTTCAGTGATATGACCACTGAAGGCCATGATTTCATATTAAAAACAGAGTTTTGGACTATACCATTTCCAGCTGAAAGGCAATATTTCTCTCCATGTGTTCCCATACCAGGCGTGGCACGCAGTTTGGTACTTACTTTCCATGCATGTCAAAGAACAGTAGAAGTTTCAGCACCCAGGATAATGTGCTGCATTGCTAAATACATAAAAGGTCCCAAAGGCGAGGCTGATTGCATTGCAAATGCTTACTTGGTTTTGCTATTGGTAGCTATGTTATTGTTCCTGCTCTAAAGTCAGCATTGCAAATAAAGCCACTTTTAAATAACACCAGTTTGCTGCTTGCGGTGACACATAGTGGTCACTAGAAAAACTGCAGCAGAAATTTGTCATTACAACTTAATTTGTGAAATACTACTATAAAAAAGCAACGGCAATGACAATTGGTCTTACATGTATGTAAAAGGAAAGCGAGAATGATTGATATTGCCAATGCTTATTTACATTTTCTGTTTTATACAGCTTGTTTATTTTGCCTAGCTGCCTCCTCTTTCTGCAACAAGGTATCCTGAAGTTTTCCCTCGGCCCAAAAAGTGCAAGATGCTCCCCATTGCCCCCGAAAGATGACCCACCATTCCTCCTATTCCCTTTGTTGTAACATAATAATGTTTTTTTATTGTTAAAAGCCCAAAAAACAATATTTATTATTTCTTACTTTAAAAGGAAAGTATCAGAGCGGATAATGCCTGTAAGTATCTTTTGTATTGTATTGAGACTCCTGAAATGGTCGTATCTATTATTTTACTGCACTATTTTCATATACCAGAAATGCACAAGCGTAGTCTTAGAGCCTTTGCTTTTCTGTAGATTTCACCCTTGTTGGATAGGGAACAGTGTAGCTGAAATGATAGAAGAAAGTAGAAGCTATGAGAAGAATAATTCATTAATTTGAATCAAAAAGAAATTGTTCTAAAGCAAATAAAATTGCCCTTTGTGACAAAACCAATAATAGCTATCAAATAAATAATTAGTAGCTTAATCTTTAAAGCTATGCTGTTAAAAAGTTAATTATGGGTGCTCTTGGAACCAGATTAAAGGAGTAGTGCAGTTCTGGAAGAGTAACCAGTTTCAGCTTCAGGGGGATGTGATCGATGCCTCCACACAAGGAGCTTAGCATGAGAGGGCGCCCTTTGTAGGACAGGTTGAGGCGCGATAAGAGCAGCCTGCGGAAATGTTTGTGTGCCCAGCATTTTTAAGGGGATAATAACAACAGCATGATAACTCTGGTGGTTAATGCACTTGATGGAGAGATTTGTTATTTGCCTATTCACAGTTCTGACTCATGATAAAGTAGCATCGAGGATTAATATTCCGGCTACATAGCACGACATGTAGCATGCAGAACACAGATTTGAAGTTTATGTAGATAGCTCGATGGGCTACTGCTTTAGTCAAAGTGATCTTTTCAATACCACAAATTCATAAGTTACAATTTTGTAATACAGCACATTGAACTATGAACTGGCATCAAAGCGCTGCACCCTATTGTATTTTTCTTAAATTTTTCGTTATTTTACAGTTATAAAAAGTTCAAGTTCAAGTTCAAGAATTAATATAGCTCGCTACTCACCCAGAGGGTCTCAAGGCGCTTTAGGGTGGGAAGGTGCATTACTTATCGAAAAAAAAGGGTTCCCTTCTGTAGTAACACGATGTTATCAGCACGACACCCCCAGTCATTGTTTTACTTTTCAAATTCTAAGTTTATGGTGTGGATTTTCGAACACTTGCGCCTGGTCTGCGTCACAAAAGTGATACAAACCTAGTGGAAAGTATTGTTTTGGAGTTTGCTTTCCAGCACAAATCCTGTATTGTGTTGAAAAGTAGCCGTAAAATAACACAAGCAAGCAATATGCGCTACTATGCATCAAGGAGGAATAGCAGGGCTTTTATATGGTGTTTTCCTGCATCCACCAATGGTTTTGATGCTAATTGCTTTCTATGAACTATGGTAGAAAGGGCTTAGCATCTAAAAAGTGCACCTCCTCAAGACAGGTGTAAAGGTGGAGAAACTATTTATTTTCTACAAACTGTTCGAAATGTGCGCGTGTGGCTGTACAGCACACATACAAACTGGTCAAGCGTTACACTTTGTTAAAGCATAGAATTGTGAGCTGAAGGGTACCCTTGCAGTATAAAACTCATGCTTGATATCACATACATACCCTTGGTCTACGGAACAAGGGTATCTGCATTGGTGTAAGGCAGCGTAAGGTATAACAGCACTAGAGGCAGAGCAACAGCACCCCGGGGCACTGTGGTATTTTAGAAGGGGACGCAGATGCTTGTGCGTCCCCTTGTATAATAACGATAGCGCTGGCACACTTAAAGCGCCACGTTATCAACAGAGGTGTCGCAGGGTTTCCGTTCTCTCACAGAACTGTGCACAGAGACCTAGAACCTAGGTGAGTTAGGGTGACCCACAACTCACCTTTGTTTCAGAAATCCCCTTACCAAGCTAGCTACAGTATCGCATCGGCAGTAAATACTTCCCGATGTCTTAGACAATCCAGAACATGAACTTAGAATACCTCAGGTATCGTGGAACACATGAACACTCTTTCGTTATATTATCATTCCAAACCGTAACTGGGAGGCAATGAAAACACGTGCAAGTTTGAAATGTTTATTTTTCAATGCAGCATTCTCAAACGCAGTATCTTGTATAATATCAACATACATATTATAACAATCAGAGTCAGCAGCATAGTCACTAATCCATAGTAAGCAAAAGCTGATAACATATTATGATGCAAAATCTATAGAATTCTGTATCATCTATATTTCGCGCACCCTAATTAGCATATTATATTATATCTAAGAAGGTCTCGTCTGGGCTCTTAACAGGGCGGACCCATACCTCTAAGTCTCAGTAGGAGGAGATCACATCAACCGCTACCAGCTCTCAGCATGCGACGCATCAAGTGTGTTGATTCCTTCCCTGTAATTCTATCTTAAACTCACGTAGAGCCAAATGTTGGCACAAACATTATTTGTGTTATGACTAACGTGTTGCGAGGATCAGGCCTGCAGCAACCTTGTGTTAGGTTATTCGGAGAGTGTGCAGTTCTCAGTGTGCAGACAGTTGTACCAAGTGTTCCAGGCACGACTGATACCAGTGCAATAACATATTATTCTCAAATAAATCACATCTTTCGTCTAGGCTAAAAGCTGTAATAACAACTAGGTGTCGTGTGCAAACCGAAGCAGAAAGAAAATATGGCGTTTAAACATTTAATAAGCACATGCTAACTTAACACAATCTATGGAAACGTAATAACCATATGACACCCCCCCAATGATCCTAGGACGGTCAAAAGACAAAAATATAAGCCAATACTCTATGAGAGGCAAGACATGAAAGCAGAGTTCAATAATATTGAGCCAAGCTAAATGTATGTAAATGTATGTAAAATTTAAAAATACAAAAATTATGTATGAATGCCTAAAGTGGCCACACAAAATATAAAAAGTCGAACTCGAGGCCTGACTATAATAACAGGCCTAGAACATATGAAAAAATCGAATGTTCGTAATAAAATTGGCACCATTCAGAATTACTAAGAAGTCACGTGCCATAATGAATGAAGTATTCAGAGTCATTCCTCGTTGAATGAATATGCAAAATAGGTAGCCACAGCTTCCAACATGAAATCACTGTCATCATCCGAAAACAGTTCAGCCATCCAATTAAGCAATGGGAAAGAACATACGTGCTCCTCCAACACCGAATCCTCTAGCAACATCAGAGGACAACTCAGTGGGTTCTCGAGAACGCTCTGTGCCAGAAAGTCATGTGCCGCTGCGAATATGTCCCACTGACCCATTAGTCCATGCATCGCTGCCACAGCCATAACCCTTTCGCCAGAACAGACCAACTCGTGAGCCACTACGGGGTACATCAGCTGATCAAAGTTGACGTCAGGAGAAGTCGGTAAACAGAGACACAAATCAATGGCCCAGTCAAAATCACAGCTCAGGCAATGAAACACAGGCTGGGCACAGGTGAAATAGGAAAATCTGAAGGATAATCCAAAAGCCGTGCTTAAGGTCGCAAGCGGCAGGGATCCATAATAATCAAGCATCCGGTTGCGAAACTGCATCAGTAGGGGCTGTGCGTTTCCTTGCGCAGGATGGGCATCCATGTTTTATAAAATAAAATAGTACCAGAACGCCTGCAGCCAAAGCCAGCAAAACAGGAAATCCGCCACACAGGCTAGCGAATATAGAATGAAAGAACGCAGGGATAATACCAAATACTTTCTCAAATGTAGTCACGAGACCACTGCTAACCATTTTAAAAAAAATGAGCCAGGCTAGTTGTGGAGGAGGCATTGAAGATCTGATGAACCAGCTCGCAAAAATGAAACGGCAAATCAGTACTTAAAAGTGCTTGCACTTCTGTGCGTGTGTTTGCTATGTGAAGGACATAAGTTTCGCGGGCAGAGCTCAGGGCCACCTGCTTTTGAGACAAAAGGGCTCTTATACGGCCTAAACCATTGAACTCAGCTTTCAAGGTTGGTATTCTTGGCCAAATTAAAACTTCTGAATTTCCATGCGTGGGTGGATACAACACATTCTTGCAGCAAACCACCCTTTCTGATACGGTAACCACATATGCGATACCGGCCTCTAACCCACAACAAAACTCGTTATTCAGAAGTAAATAACTACAGTTGGACAACAACGTGAACGTGGGAACTATTGCAGGAACCGGTGTCCCTTTCAAAACACAGGCCAAATTAGGTTTGTCCTGATTACAAGAACCATGCAACTGGATGTGTCTGCAAATTAGTGAGCGGTCAGGCGACTGTGTACATTCTTCACCATTCAGATTCACCTCATTTCCCTCCTTAAGGCATCTGTAAGTGTATGGTAAAGACCATGTCTCATGGAGGAAAGCGCCGCCTAATGGTTCATATCGCCCAATGGCTATGTATTTCATACAATTTGTAAACTTATACAAAGCAAAAGGTAATGTTATAACACCATGAATAAGCCATGTTGCTGCAGTCACTTCAGCCACCGAGAATGGCAGGGATTCTAGTTTTTCAATATGTAACATAGAGAACGTTGCATCCCTCATTGACAACATGCGCTGTTTTTCAGTCAGATTAAATGGGGCAAATAATGATGAGACGTTCATAAAAGTCCATGGCACTCGACCAGACTTAAGAGTCTGTAGTGTCCAAGCAAACTGCATCACAGAACGCAATTGATTTTGACCATGATATAACACGGACACTTCATCATGTACAATGTCAACAACAGAAGACACAATATTATTTAACGTGTAAATTCGGGAAGAAAGCGTGTTAATGCTGTTATCAACAACTGCAAGCACTTTCTCTAAATTAGCTTGATCAATAGCTCTCAGTCGTTTAGCAGCCTCAACCTGGGTAACTTTCCAAATTTCATTGTAAATCGCATACAGCCATCGTTTAGATCTACCTTTAGCCGGGCCTTTTATAAAATCGTTCAAATCTACATTATCATTTAATTGAGACAGATGTAGCTTAACTGCAGCTAAAGTGGAATGTTGTAACCAATTCTGACACAGCTTCCCCACAGAATAAGTCGTGACAGTATAGTCTCCCTCAAAACGTGGATCGGGCCTGAGTTTTGTGAACCCCTCAGCCAAACCCATAAAACGGCGTTGGCAAGAATCAGCACTCTTTTGCCATACCAGCCAACCCTTGGAATCCAAACTGGAAATGTTAAAGGACGAATTGTGTAGAAAAGTCTGCAACTCCTGAATGGAGGAGTCAGTGAAATTACCCCAACCTGTATATTCATCTAAATCTGGGATGGTCGGTGTATTTAATTCTTTAGCAGTAGCCAATCCAAAGCATGTTGTCTGGAAAATGGTAGAATTTAAAAACAACATGTGATTCGGGATGAGACATGCACGGTGCAAAGCCTCAGTGCCTTGTACCTGCCAATCTTTGGTACCCCAAACCGATTTAAGGTCAATTGTTCCTTTCCAGAACTCGTAGCCATCTACAGCCAACCTGTCTAAAAAGGACATCGAATACAGCAATTTTGTATCGGTAAGTCTAACTTTGGAAATGGGCTTTTGTGTCATTTTAAAATAAAATGACTCGGGATTAGACTGATGAAAGTCAGTAAAATAGGTATATTTTTTCAGAAATGTATTGGAACTGCCACTGAATGGAGCAGGGCAATGTTCCCATTGTGTGTAATTTACAGCAACCCTCCTGGAATTTGTCTTATGTAAAAAATGATTACCATAGTGTTTAAAACAAAACAAATCACCATAATTAATAGAATCTGTGTACAGATCCTCAGCATCGAAGGCAGCATAATACTTTAAATCCGAGAATAATGCTTCTACGGCCTGAATATCCCAATCATCAGAACGTATATTTTGTTTAATCACATCTCCCATGTTAACTCTAAGCACATTTGGAACATTAATAACTTCAGTAGGCCCATGTATCTGAAACCTAACCGCATCCCACACAATCCCGTCAAGGACAGGCCAAGCAGTAATGTTAACTGTATTTAAGTTTCGTTTCAGTCTGTGCGCAGAATGTGAAGAGGAAAGAGGGGCCAATGTTCCATTAAGGTACCGAATTCCTGTTCTTTCTTTAACGTAGTGACCATCAATCAGGCGGAAAAAATAAAACACAAAACCAATTGACATAAAAAGATAGAATGAAAATAGGATCAACCAAATGTATGTCCACGGCGGAATTAAAAAATGTTTTTTAAACAACGTGGCATATCTTGCAATGTTTGTGGGTTTCCTTGAAGTTTCCGAAACAGAGTCAAAAGAGAATCTGGACTGGCCTGTCAAACGGGTCTATAAATCTGGCATCGATAAATCAGCAGGATAAGTGTAGGTCAGCTCATCAATGTTAGTAACAGGAATAGTATTTAACAAAGGACTGGATATGGCAGGCATCTCGAGGGACACATCCTGTTCTGCGCCAGATGTTATTGCTAGTACAGAGTGCCTCACCATGGAAGGACAGGATACAGCCGGCGTCATGCTATGAAGAATCGGCCACCCTGTGTGTCTTGACATTGTCAATAGAAATAAATCTGTTTTCCTTACGACCTGGAAGTGGTGGTAAAATGACTGTTCTTGTGCCCTTCACTCCAAGAACTCGAACCGGTGCTCGATATGAGGGACCAAACTCTTTCTTGTTATCGATCTTCTCTCGAACCAGTTCTCCAACTTGGGGTAGCCAGCCAACTACCGGGATCTGCAGCGCATCATCCGATGTGGAGGGCAAATGTTCCTTTGCAAGACTGTCTCTGGTCTTTTGTAGATTCTGTAAAACATTGCAATGTTCATCTACGTCAAAGGCCGTGGCCTGGGCCTTGTAGTCCAGCCCATCAAGGTCAGGTACATACATCTTGATACCAAAGAGCATTTCGTATGGGGTCCGCCCACCCAGAGACCTTCTAGGGAGATTATTAAGCGCACGCTGCACGCCTATGAGGTGGGCTAACCAGTTACTGCCAGTGCCTATAACTCGAGCTGTCAAAGATTGCTTTAAGTCGCGGTTCATTCGTTCAACTACACTGTTACCCTCGGGTCTGTAGGGACTCGAAAATTTGACTTGGACCCCCATCGAAACCATAGCATCCTTATACGCCTTAGAGGCAAACGCCGGACCCTGATCCGAATGGAAGGTACCACAGGCAAAAATTCCCACAAAGACTCGCAAATCCTTAATGACAGTACGTGAATCAGCGCTCCGATGCGGCCATACCCACACAAAGCGTGTGCATGAATCAACTGCAACTAAGATATACTTATACGCAGTATCAGAAGAAAATGGACCGCAGTGATCAAAATAAACACATCCAAGTGGTTTATTCGAGATGTACAACTGTGTCTGAGGCGGACGCGCAGCAGTCGAAGGCTTAATCTGCTGGCAAATGTCACATTGAAGAACATATTCACGCGTCTGTTTGTACAGTCCCTGCCACCAAAATCTCTGTTGTAGCTGAGTTACAGTGGCCGAGACGCCCGCATGCGCAGACGCCACACCTTCATGTGCCGCTGTAATCAAAGCAGCTCTGCGATCCGAGTTGGGAACTAGACGCGCACCAACTGCAGGGATTTTCACATAAGGAACCTTATCGGGACTTAAGTGGTATGTGTATTTAGAAGGGAATCCCGCAGGATATTTACTTCCCTTCTCCGTTGCAGCAATAGCTGCCAAGATGTCATCATCTATTTTGCTCTTGGACCTCGTGACCGCTGCAACTAAGTATTTTGATACCGCTGACTTCGCTGCTTCATCAGCAAGCGAGTTGCCAACAGCGTGGACCCCCACGCGCTGATGACCGAGAGTATGAATCACAAACACGAGTGGCAGCTTCTCTTTAAGTTCCGCCACTCGGACCCAGATTGTTTTATGTTTTATAGTGCTACCTTTGGAGTCACGAAAATCATTCTGAATCCAAAAGAACAAGTTTTCATTGTAAGACTGGACACAGTAGTAAGAATCACTTACGATCAAAGTCGTCACACTAGGATCTGCGTACTCTAATGCAAGCATCAGAGCACGAAGCTCTGCTAATTGTGCGGTGCAGTCTCCAAGCGTCTGCGTGTGCACGACACTGGACATGAACTCATCGTTCACCATGGCACCGACCACAATGGCGCAAGCGGAAACGTAGGCATGTTTAGAGCCATGCGCAACCTGCGCCGAACCATCAGTGTAAATGATGCAATGGAAATCCTCCAACGGCCGCATTGCTAATGGAGCAGGATGAACAAATTCATACTGCAAATACTCCTGTGACCGTAAAGTGGCGTCAAAAATAAACGTGACATCCTGGGACGTCAAGGATGTAGCCCATTGAATCCACCGAGGGTGCAAAGCTTTGGAATTAGGTACACTGGCTTTCGTAACCGCCTCTAAGGCAGGACACGGGGTAACAACCAACATGCGCTTTCCTTGTGACAGGGCACGATCCTTAAGAATTGCCATCTGCACAGCCGTTAAAACTTTCTCCACAGTGGAAAAACGCAATTCAGCCGAAGTGTACAAGTGTGACTTGTAAGCAATAGGTACTGTATCTCCTTCATTAAAAGTCAAGTACGTGAAACCCACCGCCCCAGGGATAATTCTTATCACCAGGTTGGTCTGGTTATCACGAGTCTGTAGGTATTCAGAAGCGAGCAAATCAGCCTGCAAAGACTGCAGAATGGCCGAATGCTCAGGCAGCCAGCATGATTTGGAAAAAGATGGTTGTATCAAAGCATACAAAGGCTTGATACGCTGGGCATATTCCGGAATGTAGGTCCTCCCGAAATTCAGAAAGCCCAGAAGAGATTGTAATTTTTTCAGTGTTGTCGGAGAGCACAAATGTGCGCATTTCTCCAGGAAATGGGGTGCTAAACCCTTCCCTTCATGGTTAAGCTCGTAACCTAGAAACAACACCGTGTACTCTGCAATGTGCGACTTTGCAAAGTTAAACTTGTAACCTATGTCAGCAAAGTTACAAATTATGCTATTTACTCGACACAGATGCTCCCAAAGATCGTCGTCTGTGAGATAAATGTCATCCACATACGAACAAGCAACTGGGTCGAAGCTCTCCAAAAGAGAGACAATGCGTGCGGAAAAAACTCCAGGACTGTTCTTGTAGCCCATTGGGAGTCGTTTAAACATTTTTTGCACACCGGCGCATGTAAAACTGGTCCATTGGGAACTTAGACCGTCTAATCTGTGGGCATAAAAACCATTGGAAATGTCAAGCGTGGTTTTGAACCGTTTACGCTCAAGACTATTCACTAACGCAGAGCTGTGCGTATTCTGTACTGCACAGTTACGGCAATGCGAGTTCAAATGCCTATAATCCAAAACCAAACGATATGAGCCGTCCGGCTTGTTTACAGTAAAAAGGGGGTTATTCATCGGTGACACACACGTTTCAATTACACCTTGATATTCCAATTGTTCAAGGATAGCTGCGACTGAAGCTTTCGCTTCACGCCGTATGGGATATTGAGGTTGAGGCTGTGGCTGTGACCGTAAAGGAATCTCATGGCTTGGTGACAATTTATCCCAGCCACATTGATTGCGGTACACAGCCGGCGCAAGCACCAGAGCCCACTCCTCTGCAAAATGCAGCGCCTCCACCCGCGGCACCGTGTGCGCGAAGCTGGGTAGGATTACCTCCTCCCCTCGCGGAGCTGCGAGAACAAAAGGTGGGGGCTAGTCAGCCTCCGAAAGCAAAATGTCATACGTAGACGAGAGAATTTCCCAAAATACCCCTTTTACAGTTCGCTGCATGTCACCTTCAAATAACAGGACAATTTCAAAAAGTCGTTCAGGGGGCGCAACATGCGTATCTGCTGTTTCAATCACAACATAAGAATCAGCCGCTGTCACCTTCAACAGTGGACGGAGGGCCTCTCTCACTATGGTAATCTCTGCTGCGCTGTCCAGCAAGGTCAGAGCCCACGTCAGATTCCGAAGCCGCGTTCTCACTATCTTCGGCATAACGATGCGCGGTCAGGGCAGCGACTTTCTTCATGGTAAACTGTGGTCTCTTGGGCGTAGAGCCTTCTAGCTGATCTCCACTGACACGCGGGCGGGGCTGACCACGTCCTTGCTGGCCACCCCGGCCCCTGCCGCCCCCTCCACCACCGGTTGACGGAGCCGATGAGTCCTGAAAGGAACGAGGAGAGCGTTGGTCAGAAGCCTGAAACCTCTCAGGCGATTTAATCATCGCGCGGTCGCGCAAATCATAAACACGATCCGACTGCGCAGGCAATGGAGACGCAGGAGCAGAAACCTGTGTTTGTAGTTGTTGTTGCTTACCCTGATTCTGCTTTTTAGGCCAATTTTGCTTTTTGGACTTTTGTTGACCACTAGTTTCCGAAGTCTGACCCTGGGGCTGTTTCTTCTCCTTTTCAGGAAAAGATTTAACCCCCTTCGCATTGCGGCCAACCATTCTGTAAGCCTTCACAATAATCTTTGCCAACTGTCGGGGTCGATCGGCCTCGGGAACCAACGCTAATGCGTTAGCAACTTGAAAGTTCACTGCATCCCCCTTGACATTCGCAAGGATCAGATCGCAAACCACATCAAAGGAGCCACACAGGCGCATGCCCAATTCAACAGCCGCCTCCGGTCCGTGTTCGTCATGAACACGTTTAAGGACCCCACCTAGATTGGTCACAGACGGGGAGCCATAGCACCTCGAATAGACCGCTGCAAAAGTTTTTCCCCAGGTTTCACAGTCAGCAAGGTCAGGAGCCAGATCTTTCGGTAAACTGAGTGTAAGAATCCGGTGTTTATCACCCGGAGTCGTATTGGGAAACACAGCTTCCAGCTGGCTGAATTTCTCAGCAAGCCAGAACGGAAAATCGTCCTTTTCTTGGGGCTTCTTACCCATCACGGAATTAACCATGACCGGGTTGATTTTCAGACCAGCATGTTCTGCTCGAAGCTGTGCGCCTCTAGGGGCCGCGTCCTGAACATTACGGCTAGTGTAATGAACAAGCGCTCTAATCACTTCCACTGCGACTTCATGAAGCCGCCGCAATTCTCCCAAATTACAAGTGGCACGTCGGGGGTGAGGTGTAAATCCAGCCAAAGCGGGCCAAGGAGTGCCCGGAATGGACAACGGACCCAACCTCGGAGCGGTTAAAGCGTGCGGTAGGGCGCCACCAAACCAAACTCCATGCTGCCAAGCGTCAATAGGAACCTCCAGTGCTCTGTACGGAGCGTACGCAGCCGGTACATCTGAAGCAGTGTATGAGTGGAACACACCAGAATTAGCGTCCACTGCCGGAAATGTCACCCACGAATAAAACAGTTCGTACGGGTAAGCATGTTCCGCACTCACCACCAGAACCACAGCCAAGCCATCGAAAGGAACATCATACATCCGCAAATGGTCACGCACCGCAATGCGACTATGCTGCGGGATGTCCACGGCTTGAGCCATGTTAGCACAGGAACGAGAAAAAAACAAATTATACTTTGTAGCACAACTGGGTAGTAATTCAAAGAAACCGTTTTAGATAAATTCAAGCTTGAAAAGGACCTATTTCAAAAATAGGCAGGTTTTTCCGACACTGCCGTTTTCCGGAAACGGGAATGTAGGCGTTAAGGTTTGAATGATATACTACTCGAGTGTCATGTTATAAGGCCAACCAACGTATGGACGCCATGTCGCAGGGTTTCCGTTCTCTCACAGAACTGTGCACAGAGACCTAGAACCTAGGTGAGTTAGGGTGACCCACAACTCACCTTTGTTTCAGAAATCCCCTTACCAAGCTAGCTACAGTATCGCATCGGCAGTAAATACTTCCCGATGTCTTAGACAATCCAGAACATGAACTTAGAATACCTCAGGTATCGTGGAACACCTGAACACTCTTTCGTTATATTATCATTCCAAACCGTAACTGGGAGGCAATGAAAACACGTGCAAGTTTGAAATGTTTCTTTTTCAATGCAGCATTCTCAAACACAGTATCTTGTATAATATCAACATACATATTATAACAATCAGAGTCAGCAGCATAGTCACTAATCCATAGTAAGCAAAAGCTGATAACATATTATGATGCAAAATCTATAGAATTCTGTATCATCTATATTTCGCGCACCCTAATTAGCATATTATATTATATCTAAGAAGGTCTCGTCTGGGCTCTTAACAGGGCGGACCCATACCTCTAAGTCTCAGTAGGAGGAGATCACATCAACCGCTACCAGCTCTCAGCATGCGACGCATCAAGTGTGTTGATTCCTTCCCTGTAATTCTATCTTAAACTCACGTAGAGCCAAATGTTGGCACAAACATTATTTGTGTTATGACTAACGTGTTGCGAGGATCAGGCCTGCAGCAACCTTGTGTTAGGTTATTCGGAGAGTGTGCAGTTCTCAGTGTGCAGACAGTTGTACCAAGTGTTCCAGGCACGACTGATACCAGTGCAATAACATATTATTCTCAAATAAATCACATCTTTCGTCTAGGCTAAAAGCTGTAATAACAACTAGGTGTCGTGTGCAAACCGAAGCAGAAAGAAAATATGGCGTTTAAACATTTAATACGCACATGCTAACTTAACACAATCTATGGAAACGTAATAACCATATGACAGAGGGTGTTCCCTCATTTGCATAAGGGTGTGCCCCATGCAAATGAGGGGATTCCTTTGACTCTGTGCCCGCGCCTTGTTACAAATGCGGGTGCAGAGTTGAAGAAGCCCTCAGGAGGCGCACTGACAGTGCGCCATTTAAAAGGTGGTGCGCAGTCAGTGCACCTCCTGACAGCAGCCCTCTGCAGGGGGAATAGGGGATCCCATGGACCCCTAGACATCCCCTTGCAGGCGGGTGCAGTCACTGACTGCACCTGCCTGCAAGGGGATCTCTAAACCCCTTTGAAAGTGCAGGTGGGTGCCGCCTGCTGCCTAACGCTAACGCAGGCATCCTTGTGCTATGCTGAAAGAGGTCCTACATTACAGGCAGGATTATATTTGTGCAGGAAGAGACAGCAATCCTAAGAGGCAATTTCCTATTTCTTTATGTCCATGCTTCATTGCATGGAAAGACGAATTAACAAGGAGAAATAAAGATATTTCTTCTTGTTACGGCTCTGTAGAGCAGGCACACCAGTTTGATACAAACCCAGGTTTACAAGCCTTTCTAAATTTGTGTTTGAATCAAAATACATGAGTGGATGCACGGGAACGTCCATGCTCCACCCATGGCAAGCCTACTCGATGTAAAGTAGTGCAAGGTAGCACTATGCGTTAAGTTACTGTGTATTTCCTAAACCAAACAAAGGCAAGCACATTGACTGCATAGCTTTGGATATACCAATATGTGTCTTGCCTCTGAGCTGCATCACAAAAGTGACGCAAGCACGATGAGAAAGCTAAGCAAATTTGGGCCTATACCAGCAGCGGTCAGTAGTGGGTGTACCTGCATGGTGGTGACGTGGGGAGGGGCAGGGTGGGGGGAAATAATCTATGGATTACGGAACTTTACTGGTAAGTAAACATATAGATAAATAAAGCAAATTTTGTTGTGTGCATTGCATTCCCAAATGCGATGCAGTGCGCGCAATGAAATTTGTTTTATTTATTAATATGTGTACGTACCAGTAAAGTTCCGTAATCCATAGATTACTACCCCCACTCTGCCCCTCCCCTCCCCATGTCACCGCCCTGCAGGTACACCCACTACTGACCGCAGCTGGCCTATACGAGGTGGTAAACCAACTTATAGATATAATGGGGGAGATTTACTAATATTTTACACACAATGAAGCAACGCATCTTGCTGTGTTGCATTGGGTGAAAGGGAGACAGCAGAAATGCACAGTATCAATTGAGATCACCAGTGGTGCGTCGATAGAGGCTGAAGGGCCAGAGCAACGGTCATCTGACAGACACTCTTCATTTTCAGGTCAGACAGCCAGGAGCTAGACATGCACTAAATGTGCAGGTTCCTGGTTGCCTTGGCTGAACTTTGTTGGACTGAAGATGTCACAGCTTCTGAGAGTGTAACCTCCTCCGCTCATCAAAGGTCCTTGAGGTCCTCCCCCTCATGAAGAGGGGGAGTGTCACTCTTTGTTTTGGACCAGGGTGCTTCACTATTAAGCCTTCAAGTGCCCAGGACAGAGTGTCAATCAGTGACACCTCGCCAGAGAGTGGGGTGGGGTGGGGTGGGGTCAGCATTCTCACTGACCCCATCCCACTCTGTGATGACATTGGAACTGCTGTAGAAATGTGTATTACTTGCTATCCAAAGATCAGGTATTTGCAGAGAGGCTAGCTAAAGGTATTTTCTGTCATCCAGGCATGATAAAATTATCACATGGACCACAGTTCTTTGACAGCAACTGATTCAAATGAATCACTTAAAACGAACTGAAAATTCCAAATGATGCCTGTGTTGCTCCAAAGAGAAAATGATTCTCCCCTGTTTGATCTAACTGTAATCAAATGTGCTGTGTGTTTGGTTCCTGTTGGTTTCGTTCTGACAACAAATCACCATAAGATTACAGTAAATACTCCAATCCCAGCAGGGGGATATGAGGGATATGAACACCATTAGGGGGCATATTAACAAGGCCAGGTGATAATTATCGCTAAGCGCACTTAGCGCTAGGATAATTATCGCCGGCCAACTCTAAATTTTATAGCGGAGATAGTGTGCTATCAGCAACGCTTATCTCCAAAGCGATAAAATTCAGAGCGCAAGCTGCCAATTGTGAGATTATCGCTGGAAATACAGCGATAATCCCACAAGGTTTGGCAATAGCTTGATGATAGGGATAGACTTACTTAGCCATGATATCCACCTTACATAGGGTATCATGGCTAAGTCAGAAAAATTCCATTTAAAAAAGCAGCGTTAACTGCGGTTAGCGCTGCCTTTTTCATCGCTAACAGAGTTAGCGATATCCTTGAAAATAGGAGAAATGTCGCTTAGCGACATTTCTCCAATTATTTTACTCTGGAACGCCCCCTTTGCATCTCATTAGAGATGCAATCGGAAGCGGCGAGTAAAAGGGCCTGTTGATGATAGGGCGCTAGTTTTATGTCTGCTTTTTTGGCTTTTAAAGCCAAAAAAGCAAAGATAAAGCCCTTGTTAATATGCCCCCTAGGAGCCTTCCGGGTAATGTCCCATAGTTGATACGTGGGTGAGGGGCGCCAAATACCCATTTATTTACCTTTAAAAATACATTAATGTAGCACTGGAAAAATATTGAGAAAGGCCACACTTACCAATGGCCCAATAACGTTACCAAATAACCAGTCAGTTGGCAGTGAAGAAATAGCAATTGTTTATTAACAAAAGACTCTGCGCAGAGGAGCCCCCTCATCCACACCAAAATCAGTGCGCCGAGAAGACTGACGATTTACACACGAGACAAGTCATTTATACCTTAGTTACATTACATGAAATAACCATATTTGGCAACCTCCCAATAGGTGCAGGATCTTAAGGAAGAACCATATATGGCACACAAAGCCTGCTCAGAAGTCTGTTTCTGCTATTATGGGGAAAGTCAGAAAGGGTAACTCCCTCTCGTCTCGGTACATGGGAGTAACAGCCTGGCGCCGGCAAGAATGTGCTTATCACCTCTGAAGCCAGATGCGGCCTTGGGCCTTAGAGTAAAGAAAAACATAGTGAATTCAGCTGTCCTGTAACTTAACTAATTGGGACTCGCTTGGTAACATGAAAAACAACATGTGATCACTACCCAGGCCCGAGTCGACAAATGCAAAATGGCGTTAGTGTAGTTTCTCTAGCTAATGTGTAATTTAACCTATGAGAAGAAACATAAGCTACTCCTCGTTATTAACACTAAATGGTACATAACTATGAATATACGTGTATGCAGCTACATCAGGCTAACAATGTCATATTAGTAATGACAGAAAACGGAATTCTGTATCACATTAATCATTAGGTAAGTTGGGGCACTTAACCCTGCGACAGACAGTGCCGGCAGCTGCACTGCATCTGCCCTGAACGTTTTGATCCATCTGAGAATATTTGAGGCTAAATTTACCACATTTTGTGGCAGAATATTATGTATGCATCATATTTTCATGCTACATTTATGGGGACTGCAAAATCACACATTTCCAATGACCACGAGGGCAGGTGACGAATGTCAGTGGACAGAAATGTATTTATTAAGGAGGTTTATATAGCGCTGGACAGACCGGAAGGCATTGGAGCGCTTTACAACAATTATCATGACAAAAGTATACCCACAGTGTAGTTTATCAGAGTTTTGTGTCATGGAATGAGTGGCATTTCTTTTTTTTTTTTTTATATTTTTTTTTTCCCATCAACTTCAGATTTACAGATTCATCATACATTGCCAGAGAAACAGAAACAAAAAAAAACAAAAAATTATAGAAATTATTTTTATCTTACAATTCAGAAAGCATTATCATCAGGTTTAAAACAAATATCGTATTTTTTCCAAAAACACACAAAGAGCTTTAGACTGGGTAAGATAGGCTAACAAATGGGAAAAAAAATGTCTCAGAAATAATAGAAGGCCATCATTAAGAGATATCTTATAGTCCTAATTGCGTCTGGCTTTGTTGTTCCTAATTATAGATTGTTTGTATTTCTTCACATTTCTATTACAAACGCATTTCACACACCTGTCCCCTTAGTTCCAGTTATTTTCTTTATAAATCAGTGGAATAATATGTCGCTGGAACCACCTGGTCAGGCTCAAACCAGGTTAAAACGGGAAACAGACTTCACACATCTGTGCCCCTCTCTCCCGGCCATTTTAATTTTAAATAATGGACCTACATTTCACCCAGCTGGAATTTACAATTTTAAGCTATTTTGATGGTGCATAAAGTCATCCTTCCGGGAGGGTTATTGACGAATAAGAATGAGCCCTTACATTTTAAGATTCGTATTTGCCACCTTGTGCACTCCACTAACCTGCACAGAAATCTCACCTGTTGCAGTGCGGGTAAGTTCCAAATTTAAGCTGCACATTTATTTTTTTTTATAAACAAATTTTTAATGTTTTCACAGAAAATACCAGCCAATCACCAAGATACCATGATAACAAAGGATTATTTGCATTAATCTGGACAACCCAAGGACCAAAGACATACAAAATCAAAAGGGCGTATTTTGGAACATCCCCATCGAAATCATACAAGCTGCACATTTTTACATTTCGTTCAGCATGTCTGTTATTTCATTGGTTAAGCAAACACAAATAAAGACCACTTAATATTGTGGAAAACACAGGATGTGGCCATATTATATAATTTTGAAGCATTCTGAGGTCGCTTCTGAGAAACAATTAAAGAGTTTAGTTTTTTGGTGGTTTTTCATACAATTGTGGTAGTCCAAACTGATGAAAGTTTGATCTTTTTGAAGAAATTTAGGAATGGAAAGATATTAAAAATGCATCATAGATGATGCTGAACTTTCTTGTAACTTCGTTTTATTGCAGCCTGAAAGACTTATAATTGAAATTCTTAAAAAAGCATGAGACCTGGCAAAAAGCTTCCTAGCTATTACCAAAACTGTTACCAGATCCTTGTGTTGAAGTCCAGCGGATCCAGAACGCCTCAGCCAGACTCATCCTCGACATCCCACGAACCAGTCACATCTCCGGACATCTGAGAGACCTTCACTGGCTCCCCGTCAACAAAAGAATCACCTTCCGCCTCCTCACCCACGCACACAAAGCCCTACACGACCAAGGCCCGAGCTACCTCAACAGCCGAGTCAACTTCTACGCTCCCAAACGCCACCTCCGATCAGCCAACCACGTCCCCCGCATCCGAAGAGCGACTACAGGAGGAAGGTCCTTCTCCTACCTGGCTGCCAAGACCTGGAACTCCCTCCCGACCGACCTGCGCCTGACCCAAGACCACCTCTCCTTCAGGAAGAAGCTGAAGACCTGGCTGTTCGAGCAGTAGCGGCACCCCCCCCCCCCAGCGCCTTGAGACCCTACGGGTATGTAGCGCGCTTTACAAGTGTCATTGATTGATTGATTGATTGTTTGTCCCAAATTGCATTGCTTTTGTTTTATTTTCACTGCGGCAAAATCCACAAGCACTGTTTAAGTCAAATGTATGCATAATGCTAGTGATTTTTTGTTCATGCAATATTTATAAGTTGTCACTTAAATATACAGAACAAGGTAATCAGCAGAGATAACTTTTTTATATGTACACCCCCCCCCCCCACATCCAGGGGTGAGCATTCCAAATTTCGTGGAAAAGGGATGTTAATAGCCTTATTCCAGTTTCCCTATGTGTTCTGCATGTAAGGGAGAATTTACATGAAATAATGGTGGGGGGAGCATTGGTAGAGGGGGAGTGGGATAGTTTGGAGCCTTGCGGCTATGGGGGAGGGGATGCAGCCACTTTATGATAGCAGCATGGCAGTGTGCGCTTGACAGGGCTCTAAGCATGATTGGACTTTCGACTGGGTCAAGCAGGAGCCATTAAATGTGGAGGGGGTTCGCATCAGTTCTAGCTGTAAGGGGGGAGGGTGGATGTGGACCTTCGAACATACTTAAAACCCAACTTTACCATGGATGAAGATTTTAAATTACAATTCCTCAGATACCAAACTTGACTTTCTCACCTTTTCTCAATCAAAGGTTAACACGTATTAACCCCTTCACTGCGGGATGTTTCCCCCCCGCTGTGCTGGGGGGCAGGGGGCACGCACAGCACACCGGTGCTCATGACGAGGTCAGCTCGTCATGAGCCAAGGCGCTCCGGTGCTCATGACGAGCTGAGCTCGTCATGACCACGCCCGTTCCAATGGAACGCCAAGCACAGCAGGGGAATCAGCCCAGCATGCGAGCGTTCCATTTAATGGGCGTGGTCATGACAAGCTCAGCTAGTCATGAGCACCGGAGCGCCGTGGCTCATGGCGAGCTGACCTCATCGTGAGCACAGGAGGGGTTAAATGTTATGGAAACCCATTACTATCCTATGGGAGTTCTAGGGCTCACAGTTGCGCAAAACTAATTTGTGCATTTTTCACTATCAAGACATGTAAAACTGAAAAGTACATGTCCAACTTTTGTACTACGATGCACCTAGCCCTGTGGGCTGTGTAGGGCCTACCTTAGGGGGGATTGATACGTAATAAAAGGGAGTCTTAGGGTTGGCAAAGGGGTGTTTTTACAAAGTCGAATTGGCAGTTTACAGTTAACTGCTGACAGGCTACAATGGCAGGCTTGGGACGTGTTTTAAAGGGTTACTTAAGTAGGTGGCAGAATAAGTGCTGCAGGCCCAATCGTAGCATTTCATTTATAGGCCTTGGGTATATTCTATACCACTTTACAAAGGATTTATAAGTAAGTTAAATATGCCAATCAGGTGTAAGCCAATGTTACCATGTTTTAGTAAGTGAGCACAAGCACTTTAATGCTGGGTAGCAGTGGTGAAGTGCACAGAGTCCTAAGGCCAACAAAAACTATTCGGAAAAATGGTAGGAGTGAAGGCAAAAAGTTTGGGGGTGACCCTACAGAGAGGGCCTAGTCGAACGGGCTGTCGCTAAGGAGGCAGCCAGCTAGTGGTCATCATATGTCGACACATCTGGTATATCCTGAAGTATGCTCAAATGTGGGGACAGTGTGATCCTTATTGGGTTGTAATGACTTATTCGGCTCCACACTAGGGACTAGTAGGAGGAGACGACTGGACAGGCCATAAGATATGAAGTAAATCACAACATGCATCGCAGCACCTTCAGCATAGGTTGTGAGAAAACAGTTTGACACGTTTGAGCTTCTGTCGGGAACAATACCAGTAGTTCAGTATCTTAAAGTATAGGAACTTCAATTTGGCCTTCCGGAGGACTTTATCTTATCTTGACAGTACAGTGACCCGTTAGTGAAAAGTTTTAATAAAAAACACTGTTGACCATCAAATGTGTTAATTCAGGACTTTTAGTACATACAAATGCTTCAGTTGTCCTCTTTAAAGAAGAAATTGCACCATTTTAGAGCAATGAAAAGCAAATTAATAGTGACACAAATATTGCAGCACTTCTGAGGTGAAATGAGGTTTGCGATTGTCTCGCTGATCTAATCAGGGCCAGACTGGTTGTAGTGGGCACTGGGCATTTTTGTTCGGTGGGCTGGAAGGGTGGGGGTTGGTTTTGGGGCAGTGGGTGCCACTTTTGTTACTGGGGGCCGGTTTTGTAGCAGTGCTGCAATGTCGGCCCCCTGTAATAAAAGTAGCAGCGGTGTTTCCACCCGCAATCCACCCGCAAACGGGGCTGGTCCGACTTAATTGCCAGGGCTGGTTTGCGTTCCACATCTTGGAAAATTACATTACTTTGTGGGTGAAAATAGTGTAAAATGAAGAATGGTCTCCCACTAGGTTAGGTGAAGTTATAATCTTCACCCAGAAAGTTGGGATAAGAACATTTAAGCCTACACTAATGCGATAAAGTTTCCTAACTTCAACCACTCAGTTATTGATTATCTGACACCGAATGTTCCACTAAAGAAGTCAGGGGTGAGTTCTAATTGCAGTGAATTGGGACATTAGCTGGCAGTAGGGTCTTCTAACTAAGGGCCTGATTCACAAAGGTAAACTGACATGTTTGTTTGTTTACTCTTTTAAGGTATTCACAAAACTGCAATTTAATAGTAAGTTTACAGGCAGAGAGCTCTGCACGTAAAAAGATAGGGCAGGCCTATCTTTTTACGTGCAGAGTCTCCGTAACTGTAAATTTACTATTAAACTACAGTTTTGTGAATACGGAATAAAACTAGCACACACCTGTATGCTTACCGTTGTGAATCTGGCGTTCGGGGTAGGACTTTCTGAGTGGCGGCTGGTTAATAGGAGGTTATTCCCCACTGGCAAACGTTCAGCCCTATGGTGGATACTTCTGATGATATGAATTACCAATTCACAACCCCTGCTGAGTGGCAGCAGCCTTATGTGGCTGAGGGCGAAGGCCTAAACTTTTTCCCAGTGTCCCACATGCCACTTTTCTCTCCACCTTTTTGTCTAAACGTCATACTTTGCAAAGCTGGTGCATTCTAAATAAAGCTATGCGATGATGAAATGCGTGAATCTCTACATCTTCGTGCACCACTATTCATCACCAGCGTGCAGGTCTTAAATCTTGCCCTTGACTAGAGCAGTTTTAAATTCTCCTAAATCTCGGCATATGTTAGGCATGCTTGGGGGTACAAGTTATGATCAGTGCCTTGAGGTACCTAATTTCTTGTAAAACACTGAAACACAACTTGATACAAAGATCCTATCGTATTGACAGTATTAGCAATTTGGAGAGAATAGTCTGGAATACTCTTCTGTTCCTTGTTGAGGCGCTTAGAAGTGAGTGGAAAGTACCTGCATAGCTCCGCCATTTTGATGAAGAAATCTGGACTTCATTTTGCAGTGTCCTTAATGAAGCACCCATCAAATGCACCAGCATTGCCGAAGGATCCTGATAGAGCACCCTCATCAATTTGTGGAATAGTAGCAAACACATTCACAGCGCCGTATATGCTTTGTTTTCATTGCCTTTATTGCCTCAACAACGTACTCCCCTGGAGCTACATTCGCCGGGCCAATATGAAAGGAACGAGCAAGCTTCAAAGCTTGCCAGGTACTTCCAGATGATCATGGCTTCCTTTGTCCATCTATGAAAGCATATCTGGCAGAGACCGTCCCTCGCTTTGATATCTAAAGGACTGCTCGCGAACACAGCAGTGACATGAGGCACAGCACTTACGCCATTGAAGGCAACATAGCAAATCTAAATTAGTCTCCTCGCACTGGGAAAATGGACAGGCGCAAAAACGAAGCGTCATTAGCCCTGGAAGTGATGGAAAATTAGACTGTGAGCCGCTCCTTCCATTGCGCGGTCAAACTTGTATCTGGTGACCAGTTAACGCAGTTGCTTGGCAATTGCGCAATTCTTGATCAAATGATCCGCATGCGCCTTTACTTGACGTACGTACGTGTTTATTTGTTGGTTGGTTTGTATCCATTGCACATAGGGCATGCGCCAACCATGCAGATTAGGGCACGATTACGAGGGCTTTATGTAATTTCGAAATCACTATTTGCACAGGTGACACATTTATAAATTTGTGGGATTTTACCACCCAATACACAGCTTATCAATTGTGGAGAAATTTACGGGGTGAATCATGCCTGGTAAATACCATGAAATACAGATTTGTGTGAGGCGCGCACCGCAATCACCATATTATTCACCATTTTCAAGGGAACACTAGTAATTGCTGTCGTTTTTCACATCGATACATTTTGAACCGCATAATATTTTATATATCAGATGCAATAACTAGCAAAGCAGTATTGAAGGTTTAAAGAATCCAGGTGGTAATAGGTTCGAATGGACACAGGCCCTGTTTGTGATTACGTTTTCAAGTAGCATCACTGCCGCCCACAAAGTGATAGTAATACAAAAATGGGAATATCGATAAACTGTTGAGATGTGTACAACATTTTGAGCGTTCTTCAACATTCCAAGAGGACCAAGTTCACCTCTATGAGCTACTAATTTTGGCACGGAAACCTGGCATATTTTTCCTTTTGAAAAGCTCTGAGGGGCATATTTACAAAAAAGTCATGCAGCCCAACAGGAAAGGGCAGGAGTGTACTGTATGTAAAATAATAAAACGCATTCCTGTCCTTTCCCCAGCGCAGGCGCACAATAGGCTACCTTGCACCAACACAGGCACCCGTGCACCATGGAGCAAGAGTGCCTTTGTTGCATGCAGGATTGTTTTTGTGCAGTAAGGGGAATCTTCTTGCACAAAAACAAGCTTGAGAGACTTTTTTCATCTTTCTATGTGTGCTGCAAAATGGAGGACACATAGTGGAATAAACAAGGAGAAAAAAAGATCTTTCTCCTCGTTGCGCCTCTCCTGGGGAGGTGTATCTTTTTGGCACATTCCCAGGTGTACCTGTTCTTGTAAAGCTGATAATGAGTCAAAATCCATGGATGTTGCATGGGAACACCCATGCAACACCCATATAAACACCTACCTGTCGCAGAGTAATGCAACACCGTGATTTGCACTATCACAGATCTCAAGATATATGAAGCCACGCAGGACCATGCAAGGCTCATAAATATGTTCCCACATTTGTAGATATGAGTGAATTATGTGTTCAAAATGTGTCTTTACAAAGTGTAAACTCACTGCCCTGTTTTTTGTATTTATTTGCTCTGTTGTATGGTGCTAATCTTACCACAAGGATATTGGAGCACTGTATATAGAACCTCCACAGACACATCAGAACTATACAGGAACCACAGTTATGTAGCAGATCAATGGTTAAGGGTAAAGAAAATAATAAATGACAGTGATCTTTGAAGGGGTGTTGTGCCTTGCAGGTGGTTAGTGAATGACATGCTTTTCTAATGTTATGCAAGAAGATTTCCAATTTCTAAGGGAGCAGCCTTACAATGATTGGTTGAGAGTCACCCCCTTCTTTATTTTGAGTGAAATTGGATCCTGACATAGGGGGTGATTACGATGGCGGACGGACTTAAGCCTGTCCGTCATCGTCCTGGTGTTTGGGACTGCCCGCCTATATGGCGGCAGTCCCGCAGAACATATTACAATGCAGCCGCCAAAATGGCGGCCGCAAAAGGTATTATTAACATTGCGGCGGGCGGTACTGGCTGCAGCACCCGCCGCAATGTTAATAATGCATGTTGTGCATTTCCCTGCACTACCTGGCAGGCACCACATGGTGCCTGCCACCTTGTGCAGGGAACTGTAGGGGGGCACCATTGGTGTCCCCCAAGTGCAAAGTGCACATGCCCCTGCACAAGGGGGGCATGCAACTCGCCTCCTAAGTACATGCCCACCAGCCTTTGAATGGCGGTTGAACCATCCTTGACTAGCTGGTGGGGATGCAGCATCCAAATGTGGCGAACGGTGCCTGCTAGGCACCCCACCATTTTGTGGATGCGTGCTGGGTCCAAAAGGCAATCGTAACGATTGCCTTGGTTGGACCCGTGGTGGGTAGGCTTTCCGTCGCCAGGCACACTGCCCATCATCCTGAGATGGCTGGTAGAGAAATGCCTTGCGATGGCGGTGAACCCGCCACCGGCAGCCTGCAGGTGGCGGGCTCCCCGCCATCGTAATCACCCCCATAGTGTGGAAATATGAGTAACAATAAGATGGATGTTCAAAGTTGGGTGCCTTGTTGGAAAGCATCCTGTCCTGAAAGTAGCCATTGCCTCATAGGGTAGCAGAGAAGTTTTCACAGGTGTTAGGCGGTTTAAACTTCTTTCTGCTGACCATTAACATCCTTTATAGTGGAGGATACTTTTTATCGGGGTTGTGTATCATTATTTTGAATCCGTTAATTATTTTTACATCAATCAGAACATCTAATGTGGAAGTGATTTATATCAGGATTCTATTTTCTCTTATTTTTTACAATAATTTCTTATTAAACATTTTGTGTTAATCTGAAATTAATACTTGTAGGTAGTGGTGACCCCATCCCCAGAGCCATATATATTTTAAAGAGGAGATGGGCTGCATTGCTCCCCTCCCCAAGCCGCCTCATTTGGCCCTGGGATCCCCATAGCCCGGGGCCTAATTTACTTTAAAGGAGAGGGAGAGCCGTGTGAGCCCCCTCCCCATGCCTTGTTAGACGCTTGGGGACTCCATTCCCCAGGGCCATTACTAAAAATATTGGGGAGGGGGACCATATTGCCCTTCTCCGTGAGCCTTTTTGAGCCTTGGAGACCTCACCCCCCAGGGCCACTCATTTCAATAAATGGGTGGGGGGGGGGCCGCGTGGCCTTCCTCCATGAGCCTTGATAGTTCCTGAGGAATCCATCCCCCAGGGCCACTCATTTCTGGAGACGGTAGGGGAACTTCACAGCCCCCCTTCACGTGCCTCATTAGGCCCCGGGGACCCTAGCCCTGGGCCCCTCATTTAAAAACTATGAAGTGGGGCCGAGCAGCCCCACCTCTCGGTCCCTTGTTAGTTCTGCGGACCACATCCCAGGACAGCTGATTTCAATAAAGGGTTGTACAGCTACCCCTCTCTGGCTATTATCAGCCCCAGGAACCCCATCCTTCTGGGCCCTCACCACTTAAAGGTGGGTGCCCTAGTGCTCAGTCAGATTAAGTAGGGTTGCAGTTCCTAAGGGAAGGAGAGGGGAGTGCACAGGTTTCTACTGAATGCCCTCACACACCCGAAGGATGTCATGCTTCATCATTGGGTTGTGCTCCTCGTTGGGCAGGCACTGCAATGGCCGACGGGCACCCGCAAAGTGGCTCTTTGACGGAGATCTTTTAAAGAGACATCCGTTGGGTGCGTGAGGGTGAGAAGTTAGACTGCGGTGGGTGGCGGCCATCTTAGGTGTATCAACTAAACTTTATTGAGAGTGCACACTCGGTGGGGCAGGATGTTGTTAACTAATGCTGTTGTGAGGAAAATAACGGTCTATGAATAAAGGGCATGAATTTAGCCCAAATGTCTAGTAGTCATATACATAAGAATTAAACACCAACTAGAAAACCGCAGTCTAGCTTCTCACGCAAACATGCAACAAACACTTGTGATTTCATCGAGGGCCGGCCAATTACTTGCACGGGAGCCAGAGCAGGGGTAGGATGCAGGCAAGTCGCGCGCCACCCGATTGTAAGTATTGTCTTTACCGCCAAAAAAATAACTCCACACTACTATCTGAGGCTGGTAAGAATGGATTAATGGTGAAACCACATATGTGCGTTCACCCACCTTTGCTTGTCTATTTTATCCCAACAGAATCGAGCAACACTGTGCTCGTTTGGCACAAACCGTAAGCTACGATCCTCAATTTCAGGGGTAAGTCGGGTCGTAAAAAAGTGAAAAGCATAACCTGTTGAGCATTATGTCACTATGTTGGGTTATGAACACAGCATTTACCTACCATTAAGTTTGGTTATGAGCTTGGCATTTATCTACCATAATGTACCTTTTACAGAGTCAAATATACTCAACATATTTATGCACGTAACGCATTATTGTGTTTTTATCTAGGAACCTGAATCAATATATTCTATTTTATGCCCTTGTACAGCTATAATCAATAATATCCCTATAATGGCATAAGAATCAGATCTTCATTTAAGTAAATAGCCCTTGAAGTCCAAAGCACGGCAGAAGCTACTTCCTTTGATTCCTAGAAAGCACAACAAGTTCTTTCGACACACCAAACCTCCAGCAACCTGGGAAAGCCCCATTTGCTTTTGTTTTGATTTGCCATTAAACTCCTGCGAACACTAAAGGAACAGTCAGTTCTTAGTGACATCTTTATTAACGTCTTATGTCCAAACCTTACGTCAAACTCGGCACCTTTCAGGTATAAATATATCAACGTTGCCTTAAGCAAACACACAGTGGTGATTTTGGAGCCGAGCAGCTATCTACTTGCCCAAGAGCCCAGCTGATGCGAGAGCCTACGGACGCTGCCCCTCCTCTTTGACGCACTGAGAGAGACGCTGTCTTTTCTCCTGCCGAGAAATCCAGCTCTGGTGTTCTCAGCCGCCTTCGAGGGCTGCTGGGATATCGCGTCCTGAAAGAGAGATACCAGACCTCCTGCATTATATTACCAAGGTACGGAGCTGACTAAATCCTTAAAGAGAATTCTTGAGTCAGATTCTTGGCAAAACCAACTTAACTTAAACTGCTACTTACTTACTCCTTTCCACGTATTAGGCTTAGGTCAGGTACACCGGGGTAGGCGTATTTTAGAAGCACCAGTTGAGTACGTTAATCAATGTATATATGTATGTATATATTTTATCGATTTTAAAGTATCTTATGGCTAAGAAATTATATCAATGCTTTTACAGTATTATTTCATAATACTCCTTTTACTGTATGCACTTTACTTTACATTAAGTATTGCAATTATGCCAATTCATTACTCTTGCATGAGAAAGAAGACTGCTCAATAAATTACACCTTTTATTGAAAACGCCTGTCTCTCTTTTCTCTGCACTTTGGTGAAACTAAGTACGCACATTTGACTGAGTGAAATAGCTGTCTATTGTTTTCACACGACTCTAGAGATACACTCTTATTCTGAGGGAGCAAAGTTGTCATGTTATATGGTTGTCGGAAGCTAATCCCCTCTTGTCTATTCAGGGAGGTTAAACTCCTCCTTGTTTATTTGAGAAAGTTTCTAGTGACCTCTGAGCTAGCTGGCAAACCTTAAGTCTAATATAGTCAGTAGAGACCTTGTCGACCTCAGTCCTACGTCTACACTGCTGAATATATTATTCCAATGCGCAGAGCCTATTGGGAACATAGGAACTACACTACATGGCGCCCAACATTTAGTAAGGCAATAAAACTAACACAAGACGTTAGAGTAACTCAGTCGTGCTTTTTCACACAGACCCTTTTTCCCCGTAAATACTCCAAAAGACGTCTTGAGTGGGTAAAAGGTTAAAATCCACCGGAACTTAGTAGGAAGAGATTCCTATGTATAGTTTTTGGTTTAGTCAACGTTGAAGGATACAGTGTTCTAAAATATTGTGCACCTAATCTTTGTTTCCTTGAAACTTGATCTGCAACAAATAAACCTTTCTGCCAGTAAAATGGGGTAAAGTGAGGACGAGAGGGAGGCACCTAGAATAGCAGCTCGACTCCTAGAGGAGGACAAGAGTCTCCTACAGAATGACCCGAATGCTATACTCATTCCGGTCAATATAAGAAGAACTATAACTCTTAAACTTATAGAAAACGGACTGACATCACAAGGTGGTACAGTCATATTCGTGGTAGAGGCCCATGAATATCGGCAGACATCGGTATTCTATTCATGGATAAACTTTCCAGCAGCAAACGCTGTAACACACAAATTCCACTATTACAAAATAGAGGAACCTCCGGATGAATACACTCCTTTCGAGGACGTTGAAATCCCACTAAATTACCAAGAGCACCTGCTCTGGTTTAACGGCGCCCTAAACATAATGATCACATAACCAGGCTCGGTCCACTAGGTAGACCAGGAGCAACGTGGCCGGTTCTAAGCCAGCTACACACCACATCCAGACATCGAAAAAATGTCAGACCGGGAACTTTTAGCCCAGCTAAAAGTACTAATTAAAATACAGAGACACTTAGTCCAATATGTAATGCGGACTTCAACAGTCCAACCAGCTATTAACATTCCACAGCTGAACCCTCATCAGGGAAACAAAAACAAAATTACACCACAGAACATACACTCATGTCTTGGTAAAACACCCGCAAAACGGGAACAAATTCCATTGTGGCTAGCACAAAAGATAACTCAAATAGGGGCGGTATTTCCGAATACTACCCCTAGTGAGAAACACAGAATTCTGACTATCTGCCTTCTAATGGGGATCGCACCACATGTGGAGGATTGTGACACTTGGGGCACAGTATTTGCTTCCATTTACACAAAAACACATGGTGTCCCATCCATGGCGGTAATACCAAATGTACTAAGACAGATTCAAAATGAATACGGTCCAGAACCTGCTTTAACTCTGGATATGAAATTACAGAAAGACTTCAAGCAGGTCTCAGCTATATTATTAGCCAACATAAAAGGAGAAGCAGCATCTGTGGCGATCCGCCAGAAATTGAAAGAAACAGATATAGCAGACCAACCAATTGAACTTGCCAGAATCATAGAAAAATCCTATGAAGAACTAGCTAGAGATAGTTTGGGTGGGAAACCGGTAAAACCCCAACTAACTGAAAATCCTGAGAAGATATTTATTAAAAATATTCTAAACACTCCGAAGAAGAGCTGGGATGGAAATAAACAATCCACTCCCAAAGAAAAAGATTCCAGTCCAGAGGAAGGTCTCCTCGGCGGAGAGAAAGATCTCTGGACCAAGGACACAAGTCTCCCCAGTGGGAGCCCTCTGAGAAAAGATACAACCCTAGAAATAGGGATAATTTGAAAAAGCCTGATAGATATCAAGATATTGATACACGTCCCTCTCGATCTTTTCAGACTTCCTCGCAGAAATCGGAAAGAAGAGGACGGTCAGAACACAGGGAAGAGCACGTCAAGTCCAAAGACAAGGAACCTGCTCAAAGTAAAAAATTACAATTTCCAAGAAAGAAGGTAGCCAGTATTAAAATAATCAAACATGCCGTGGATACTGAGGATACAGCTGAAAAACGGGGAGTGGGCCCAGACAATGCTAGACAGCGCAGCAGAAGTGACAATAGCTCACAAGATCCTGAGGAATCATCTGGAGACAGTGGACACGAATGAATACATTCATGTGGAAACTGCAGATACCAGAGTTAGCGAACCTCATAAAATATACGAAATAACATTGCATATAGAGGGAGATAAGACTAGGAAAGTAAGGGGTCTGTTTTGGGATGAACTTTCAAAAGGCTATGACATCCTATTAGCTGAGAAAGACTGGCCACCAGAGTTTGTCAGGGAGTGCCCTCGTGGCGAAGAAATGATTATGCCTGCCTTCTCAAATCATATTCCAATTCATAGAAAATACACATATGCAAGAAAATGGGCAGTAGCTCAAGCTCCTCCATTATATAAAAATCATGTAGGATGGGATGAGGACTCTCCTCCTCACAAAATCCAGTTAAAATGTCAACCAACTGCACAAAGGCAGTACCCAATTAAGCAAGATGCTAAAAAAACAAGTCAGGGAGATCTTAGATCAACTTGAATACCAAGGGGTGATCGAAACATGCACCTCTCAAATGAACAATCCTTTGTTTCCTGTCTCCAAACCAGACGATTCATATCGTCTAGTCTTGGACTACAGACACCTTAACTCATGTTGCAAGACATTTGCTGTACAAAACTCACACAGTGCAGCACTAATGAATAACATCGTTCGCAAAAAATACAAAACAACATTAGACATCTCTAATGGATTCTTATGTCATAACATTGCACCTGAAAGCAGGTATTTAACCGCTTTCTCAATAATAGGGTCACAGGAAAATTTCTGTCGACTCCCACAGGGATCAAGAAAAGCCCAGGATTATTCTCAGCAAGGGTAACAGAGTTACTACAAATATATGATGATGAGGCATTATCTTATGTCGATGATATCTATCTCACAGATGATGACCTGGATACTCACTTGAAAAGAGTAAACATCATAATACTTGGGTTCGCAGCAGAGGGTTACAAATTCAACTTTAAAAAGTCACACATTGCCCATCTAACTGTCCTGTTTTTAGGATATGAAATATCAAGTGAAAGCAAAAGCCTAGCAGACAACTTCTTAGAGAAGTGTGCTGTACTCCAAGCACCAAAAACGCTGAAGAACTTACAATCAATACTAGGCTTCCTGAATTTCGGAAGAACTTACATTCTAAATTATGCAGAGAGGGTTAAACCTCTCTACGAATTAATAAAACCTGATTTTAAACCAATCAATTGGACTCAGAAACACACAGAAATTTTGAGATCATTGCAAACAGACATGTTAGCAAAAACAAAATTACAAACTCGCGACAACACACGCAACCTTGTAATCCGAGTCATCCCAGGTAGATGCGGATTCACGTACCTGACATCTAATGAGGGAGAAACGGTACCAATAGCTTACAAATCACATTTGTACACAGAAGCTGAAAAAACATTCAGTCTTATTTATTTATTTTTTATTTATTTAAGCTTGTACCGCGCACAGCTACCCACAATGGGTTTCCCGGCGCCAGGGATAGACTGTAGAAGAAAAGAGAATGTCACCTTGACTTAAGGCCTCTGCCGACTATTGGTCACGCTTAGTAAAGAGCAGGGTCTTCAAAGCCTTACGGAAGCGGAGTATGTTGGTCTCAGATTTTAATGCCAATGGGAGGGAGTTCCAGTATTTAGGACCAAGAGTGGAAAAGGAGCGGCCTCCCATTTTTGCCAGCTTCCATCTTGGTACTGTGAAATTGCCAATGTCCGATGACCTTAATGAGCGCAGGGGTCTATAGGGTTTTACCAGCCCCTGAACATATACTGGGGCGCTACCCTGCTTAGCCTTGAACATATAGCAGAGTGCCTTGAATTTAACGCGTTCCGGGATGCTCAACCAATGGAGGTCACGCAAAGCGGCAGTGGCTGAGGTGCGTCTGGGGACATTCTTTAGCAGGCGCGCGGCCGCATTTTGCACCACCTGCAGCACATGTATAGTAGCTTTATCTGCGCCCAAATAGAGAATGTTGCCATAGTCCAGGCGTGATGTTACAAGTGCCTGGACTACAGTTCTGCGAGAGGAGAGGGGGAGCATCCACAAAATCTTGTGAAGCCATCGCAAGGTTGAAAAGCAGATGGCTGAGACCTTAGTAGCCTGTTGTCTCATAGTTAGCCTGTCGTCAATAATGACGCCCAGGTTGCGAACTGCAGTAGATGGTGTAGGTGCATTTCCCAGTTCGATGGGCCAATGGCGAGGACCCCAAAGATGTTTGTTCTGTCCCAGAATGACCACCTCGGTCTTCTCCCCATTCAGCTTGAGACAATTTCTCCGCATCCAGTCGGCCACAAGAGTGAGGCCCGACTTGAGTGCGGAGATGTTGTTTACGTCTCTCCCTGACAAGGAGAAGACAATCTGGGTGTCATCTGCGTAGGAAAACAGGGTTAGCCCAGCTTGTTCGACTATGGTTGCCAAGGGTTTAACATAAATATTAAATAATAAAGGGCTAAGAATTGAGCCCTGGGGGACGCCGCGGGTGGATGGACAAATGGCGGAGGCAGCTTTAGAAGAAAACACTTGGAAGCTTCGGTCACTAAGGAAAGACGCCAGCCAGGCCAAGGCCTGGCCTGCCACACCTAGAGATTTCAGAGAGTCAATGAGAATGGAATGTGACACGGTGTCGAAAGCTGCGCTCAAATCCAGCAGGATGAGCGCCATGGTGTTTCCCTGATCGACACCGTGCCTAAGACTCTCTGTCACCCCCAGGAGGGCTGTCTCGGTTGAGTGCCTAGGCCGAAAGCCCGACTGAGAAGGATGGAGAAATCCAGTGTTTTCAACCAGTTTGGAGAGCTGAGAATTTATATGTCTCTCCAATATCTTTGAGAAAATTGGTAACAAAGATATAGGGCGAAAGTTAGCAGGATTTGAAGGATCTGCACCCTGTTTTTTTAATAACGGTACAACCATGGCGTGTTTCCAAGGTTGTGGGACATGGGCCTCGCTCAGAGAAGCGTTGAGTAATTTAATGATGGGGGGATGAGTGAGGGGGTCTAATTGTTTTAATATTTTGGCCGGGAGAGCGTCCTGTGGGGAGCCCGATCTCACACTATTTAAACAGGAGAGGAAAGAAATGGCGTCTAAGGGCTGCCAAGTAGTGACTACTGCATCAGTGTCATTGTTTTCCAATTTTTGGACTATGTCAAGGGCAGTGTACATAGTACCTGGAGGTGTAGTAAAATTTTCATAGATAAGATCAACTTTATCTATGAAGTAATCCGCTAAGGACTGACACTGAGTGCCATCAAGTGCCGGGGGAGGAGGGATCGAGTTAGCACCAGTCAATTTTCTGACAACAGAGAATAGCACCTTTGGGCAATTTTGTGCATCAGTCACAGTTTTCCTTGTGTAGTCTGCTTTAGCAGTTTTACAACTGTAGTGGTATTTTTTTAAGGCTTCTTTATATGTGGCTTTACGTGAAGGAGAATAGCCTTGTCTCCATTTACGCTCCAAGGTCTTACAATGTGAGCGGAGGCTTTTAAGTTGTTCCGAATACCATGGAGCAGGAGGGTGGTGTGAAAATGCGGGCTTTGATGTCATTGGAAGCGCTGTATTGACTGCAGTGGTTAGCCAGAGTTCAGTGGCGCAATTGAGAGCGGCAGTTGGTAGTTCAACACATGGAAGTGTTTTGATCAGTAGTTTATTGAGTTCTGGCAAGTTAATCTTCCCCCAATTCCGAACTGGCCGCGTAGTTTCCACCTCAGGTCTTATTACTGTATCAGCCATGTCATAAGAGAAGGGGACAGCTAAGTGGTCGGACCAGGTGATTTGTAGGGCTTCACGAGAACAATCTAGGGACAGCTTAGATAGGATCGGGTCCAGTAAGTGACCGGCACAATGAGTGGGACCTGTGTTTAGAAGTTGAAGGTTAAAAGCTTCCAGAATAGGGAGAAGCTGATTCCTATTAGGGCACTCATGGTCGTCTAAATGTATGTTTAGGTCCCCTAAGATTGTGAAATTAGGCGCTTTAAGCAGTACTGGGGCTAGGAAGTCCGGTAACGATGTTATCCAAGGGCTCGCTGTCCCAGGGGGACGGTATACCAGTAGCCCTGACAGCGTAAATTGGGGGGTAATGGATAATTTAAAAAGGGCTGATTCACAATCTTTTTGAGTGGTGTCTACCAATTTACAAGTGTATACATTTTTGTAAATAATTGCAATTCCTCCACCCCTACCGGAAACTCTATCCTGACGAAGAATGGCGTAGTTAGAGGGAATGGCGTCTGCCACATCCGGGCCCGAGCAGTCTCTGAGCCACGTCTCGGTCAGGAATATAGCATCAGGTTGATTTTGATCTAGAAAATCGTGGATATTGTATCTGTGTTGTGGTAAAGATCGGCAATTTATGCTCCAAAATCTTAAGAGGGGGCGAGTGGAAGTTGTCCTAGAGCATACCTGTCTCTTTCGTCTGCCTTGATGTTGGAGGGATCTGCATGTGGTAGGGGTTTTTAGTGAAAAGTTGCAGCGAGGACAGCTGAACTTGTGAGGCGGGAAAGGGTAGGTAGAGCAGTTATTATTGGGAGCACCACGTAGCGCAAATAACTCTTCGGAGGAGTATGTAAGAGTCATGATGGATATAGTGGCTTTACTCACCAATAAAGGGTATGCCAGAGCCCAGAGCCCAGCCTAGCGCGGACGAGCGCAGACGGGCAGGACTCTGGCTGGACTCCGGCGCGACTATAGCGCGCCCGCTGTGCGCGTTCGCTGCGGGAAGCAATGGGCGTCTGTTTTTATACTGTCCCTATCCAAAATGGCCGCCGCCGTCTGCTCGAGCGTGGCCCTCCTGAGTCAGCCCTGATTCGGCTGTACACCCAGGGAAGGAGGCAGGTGAGCGAAAGTGCAGCGCTCCCTCCAGAGAGTAAGCTCAGTATTTTAAATCGCCTGAGCGGTAAATAGATCGAGCAGCGCGAAATTCCGTGACTGCTTGCAGGGGGGGGTAGGACACAAAGGATAATCACAGTAACAAGTTAAAATCTGATTCAGAGCGTTTTTTAAAAGCTAGCAGCCCGGCTCAAGCCTCAGGCAATAGTGAAGGTAATCTCCTCGCGAAGCAAGTCCTTCTACTGTTTTTATACTGTCCCTATCCAAAATGGCCGCCGCCGTCTGCTCGAGCGTGGCCCTCCTGAGTCAGCCCTGAATCGGCTGTACACCCAGGGAAGGAGGCAGGTGAGCGAAAGTGCAGCGCTCCCTCCAGAGAGTAAGCTCAGTATTTTAAATCGCCTGAGCGGTAAATAGATCGAGCAGCGCGAAATTCCGTGACTGCTTGCAGGGGGGGGTAGGACACAAAGGATAATCACAGTAACAAGTTAAAATCTGATTCAGAGCGTTTTTTTAAAGCTAGCAGCCCGGCTCAAGCCTCAGGCAATAGTGAAGGTAATCTCCTCGCGAAGCAAGTCCTTCTACTGTTTTTATACTGTCCCTATCCAAAATGGCCGCCGCCGTCTGCTCGAGCGTGGCCCTCCTGAGTCAGCCCTGAATCGGCTGTACACCCAGGGAAGGAGGCAGGTGAGCGAAAGTGCAGCGCTCCCTCCAGAGAGTAAGCTCAGTATTTTAAATCGCCTGAGCGGTAAATAGATCGAGCAGCGCGAAATTCCGTGACTGCTTGCAGGGGGGGGTAGGACACAAAGGATAATCACAGTAACAAGTTAAAATCTGATTCAGAGCGTTTTTTAAAAGCTAGCAGCCCGGCTCAAGCCTCAGGCAATAGTGAAGGTAATCTTACTGAGAATATTGTAAATGCGGTTCAAACTATTGTAGCAAAAGAAAGAGCCCAAGCCCAAGGCAAAAGAATAACTGTTTTTACAGCAGAATCAGCCCTTGAGGCGTTATTAAGCCCAGTTAATCTAAAAATGGTGGCATTAGATCCAAAATGGATACAGTGGGAAAATTCTCTTGCTGCAGAAGACGTGAAATACTATTTTGACCCGAACATGAAAAAACTGAAAGATCTAAAATATGAAGAAGAATATCCTCTGCCAATCGAAATTCTGCCTCTCCAACAGTACTCTTGTGTAATTTATATGGGCAGATTTGCACAACATTACGATGTGGATAATAAATCCTACAATGCAGCGTTCGCGATTGTTAAAGGTCGCTGTCGCTGTGGTAAATTCAGACCAAAAATAACAAAAACTGAATCACTGAGAAACTGTTCGGCTCAGCGAGCTGAAATCAGATCTTTAAAGATGGCGCTTGAAAATGGCGATCGTGAATTCCCGACACTAATAGTGTGAGATTCACATTTCTGCGTCAAATCATACAATAATGACTTGCAGAACTGGGTTCAAAACGATTACAAAGATGACACAGGTGCCACAATAAAGCATAAGAAGCTTTGGGAACAGGTAGTTCTTTTGCAGAAAGAACTACGAAAGACTCATGTGATACATACACTGAGTCATCAACGTGATGACGTTCACATTGCAGGGAATTCATTGGCTAATACAGCCACAGCGGAAGCAGCTCAACCGGCTTTCGTAGCCAGAAAAAAGCGTTCAGAAAAACACATGGACGGAGAAACCATGCTAGCGGTAAAAACGTCTTCAAAAGGCGACTGTGCAGCACTACCCATGAACTATCCACTCAATTATACATACATAATTGATGCAAACTCCGTTCCTTTTGCTCGAATCCCTGGAGTGGGGGATAGAGTAATTCCAAACACGAACAGGAGAGTCTTATTAATAGCAGACGCACACATGGGTGAAGGTCCGAGGCACAAACAGATCAAGGAATCTCAGAAAGAATTACAATCAGAATACTGGTGGCCGGGGATGAGCCTGCAACATTACAAATTTGCAAAGAGCTGTCCAAACTGCAACAGAGATCGCAGTAGTGAACCGACCGGAGTATTGCCATGGCCATTCTTGTAGTTAGCAAAAGGCTATCTATATGTAAAATCCAGCGTCCCATTAATTTCCTTTTAAGACTAAATTCACTTAAAAATACAGACACCAGCGCTCGGCTGACGCCAGAACTGTTATAAAAGATTTGCGAGTCTTTATCGGCACATATGCAATTGGCATGCTACATTCTGACCAGGGTCCTGCTTTTATCTCTCGAGCTTATAAGGGGGCCATGACCAGCATAGGCATTGCATTGCTGTACTCTTGCCCCTTCCATCCTGAGAGAAATGGGATTGTGGAAAGAAAAAACAGGGACATAAAGCGATCTATAACGGCGAGGGTATTAGGTTTGGGTGATGGGTGGGTCCAACATTTAACAAGTGTCCAACGTAGTCTTAACAATCTGCCAAGAAATTCTCTAAAAGGTTTCAGTCTGTACGAACTATTGTTCGGAACTGGAATGCAAATTCAGGACTTAGATAGTCAGACTTCAGTGGTATAAAGAAAATGCTTCGATATCAAAGATCTGCCCACTGACTACGCCATTGTTCGAAATGACCGTCCTAAAAGGACGGGGGTGGTGTGGCGATTATTTTTAATAAAAAATATCAGTGTCACTCGGACCCTATCACCTTAAACGGAAGTGATGCTTTGTCTTTTAAGCTTACTTTAAATCCAAAGTTCACTCTTACAGGGCTTTTACTTTATTGCCCTCCGGGCACGGTAAATTCTTGGTATACCCAGTTCTTGGACTATATATCATCTGTGCTTATTTCTTCCAGTAACTTTCTGGTTATTGGTGATTTAAATTTACATCTGGACAACCCCAATGATCACGCCGCTGACAATTGCATTACTGACCTTGCTGCTATGAATTTAATTTTATTTAACAAGGGCCCCACCCATAAGGGCGGACATCTCTTGGACCCTGTTTTTTCAAATTTTTCACAGATAACATGTTTTCCTGCTCTGCCCGTCCCCTGGTCTGACCATTACCTCGTGAAATTTACTATAACATATAACAAAACACAGACGACACCTATTTCTGCGATGAATCTTAAAAAGAGAGTCTGGAAAAATCTGGACATAGCTGCCTTTAATAAAACACTGTATGATCTTATGTCCAAATACCCACTCAGTCCAGACAACATAAATGTTTTTGCCGACTCGGTAAATTCTTGGCTCTCTGAGGCTATAAATATTTGCCTCCCTCTCTCAAACAAGAAAAATATTGTCCACAATTCCCCTGCACCATGGTACAGTGAAACCCTCCGTGTTCATAAATCTCAATGTAAAAAACTTGAGAGAACTTGGAGAAAAGATTATTCTATCACTGCTGGGCTTGCGTATAAAGCTGAACTAAAACTTTACCATAAGGCCTGTGCTCTCACTAGAGCCACCTATGTCAACAACCTGATCACAGGAGCCATAAACAAGTCCAACGTCCTATTCAAGGTGGTAAAAGACCTTGCGGGTTCACAGACAGTTGCTGCACCCCCTCCTCTCTCTAACACGAAATGTGATGAACTGGCACAGTATTTTACATCTAAAATTGATAAAATTTATAAAGACATAGCAGCCCAAGAGAAATCCGTCATTAGCGTATTTCCATCTTTTGTTACTCCTTGTCCTCAGGCTTCAATAACGACTTGGCCTAATCTTGTACCCGCTACCCTCCTGGAAATTTTAAACAACATTAAGTCTGGCTCACCGATGGATCCCTTACCCATTTCGGTCTTACGTCAATTTGAGCTTCCTCAATTAGAGGCAATTTGTACCTTGTTAAATGCTTCTCTTGATACAGCCACGGTCCCGCAGAGCTGGAAGCATGCAATGGTGACCCCACTTCTTAAGAAGCCAAATGCGGACCCTAATGTTGCTGCCAACTTCCGTCCAATTTCGTTGTTGCCGGCTTTTTTGAAAATTTTAGAACGGCATATTCATCTACACTTATCTCGTTTTGTTGTCACCAATAATCTCCTTCATCCTTCCCAGTCTGGCTTTCGTCAAGGCTTCTCCACTGAATCCACTCTCTTAGGAGTAACTGAGAATATTCGCCAACTACTCGATCGAGGCGAAACGGCTGCACTGATATTGCTCGATCTCAGTGCAGCCTTCGATACTGTCTCGCACAGTATCCTTCTCAGTAGCCTTGCCTCCTTTGGTATCTGTGACAAAGCCTTACACTGGCTTTCGTCCTTTCTTACCGATCGGACTTTTCAAATTTTTTCCAACACCTCCACTTCTAACACTTATCCTTCGCCTTATGGTGTTCCCCAGGGTTCTATTCTAAGTCCTCTTCTTTTTAATCTATATGTTGTTCCTTTAGCACATGTTGCTTATCACTCTGGTCTTGAACTTTTCACTTATGCTGACGATTCACAGATTGTGTTTTCCCTATCTCAAGCTGACCCTTCATCACCTTCCTCTTTACAATCTGGTCTTAGTGACATCTCCCGCTGGATGAGCTGTAATTTTCTTAAGCTCAACAGCGATAAGACGGAGGTGCTTGTCTTTGGTAATAAGCCTGACCTATGGAGTTTGAGACATTGGCCATCTACTATGGGAGATTTACCCACTCCATCGGAACGAGCGAGAAATCTCGGGGTCATTATCGATAGGGAGCTATCGATGAAGGATCAGGCAAATAAGGTTGCAGCCACCTGTTTTACTATTCTTAGGTGGTTGCGAAAAATCTTTTGGATCCTGCCTTCTGACACCCAGAGATCTGTTGTAGCGGCTCTGGTGGCCTCCAGATTGGACTACAGTAATGTGCTCTATCTGGGGGCGACCAGGGAGGTTATGCGCCGTCTCCAACTAGTTCAGAATGCCGCTGCTCGGCTTCTGTGTGGATGTCGGAAATATGACCCAATTTCCGAACGTATAAAACAACTCCACTGGCTTAACCTTGACAAACGAGTGAAGTTCAAGACACTATGCTTTATGCATAAGATAAAGATTGAAGCTGCCCCCACCTATCTCCAGTCTCTCGTCAAACCCTATGTTCCTGCACGCTCTCTTCGCTCCTCCTCCCAACATTTTTTCTGTGTGCCTAAGTTTAGGCTCACTAGAATGGGCGGTCGTTCCTTTTCTGTACTAGGACCCAGACTTTGGAATTCTCTTCCGTTAGACCTTCGAGTGGAGCACTGCCATCTTCGCTTCCGTAAGGCCGTTAAGACCTGGCTTTTTGCCCAATAATCCCTTTCGGAAAGCTGTTAACCTTTAAGACCTGGTCTGTTGTGCTTTAGTTTCCCTCTGGATTATTATGCTATAATGTCAATTAGCGCCGGGAAACCCTCACGGGTAGCTGTTCGCGCTCTACAAGACTAATAATAAAATAAATAAATAAATAAAGATCGTTTGGCTGTTTTACAGGACTTAAATGAAACAAGAAAAGACCTGAGCAACATAAAGTTAAAACAGCAGCCAACGGCCACTGAAGATAAACCACCTGTCCCAGCAAGGCCTATCTGGATTCCAAAGAATGGGGATCTGGTCAGAGAGAAGATCGCGGTGAAGAAGGAATTTGGGCTTTCTTACAGAAAAGCAGTACCTGTCTTAGCTGTCAGCGGAACAAGATCAGTTGTACTACCGCCCCTTGCTGGTAAAAAGGAGAACCGAGTTGTATCCATCGACCTGGTAAAACCACAATCATGTGGCCAATAATAAGTAGTAGGCCCAGTGGACTCCCAAGAAATAGCAGAATACCAAAATTTGCTACAATCCAAGAGGTTCAAACTGAGAGACTAATCACATTTGATAAACCTGCAGTGAATAAAAAAGGACTATGCAACAATGCCATGGAACTTGTGCCTCTTGAAACCCAAATTGAAACAGTTCGTCAAGAAACACCTATCTACAACGATGTAGCCTCAGACTATGCTAATGTAAGAAAAAAGGAAAAAACAAAGGAAAATTCGGGAGAAATTCCAACAATTGACAAAACTGCATCTGGCTACTTCATCAATTTCGATAACTTTTATGAAGATCCAAGCGAACCTGAAGAAATGCCAATAACAAAAACTTTCAAAGACAAATTAACTGAACTCTTTCATCAACTCCAAGAAACCTATCTGATTTTTCCATGGATTGAATCTTGGATTGTGTTAGGTGTACTTTTCCTCCTGCTTTGGCTCATCATGGTACTTTGTTTGGGAAAATTAATTGAAGGAAAATACAGTACAATGGACACAGCAAGTCAGAACATCAACTTGGTCCTTAAGCCACACAAGTCATCTCACATCGAGAAAAGAGAACTATCACCAGTGAATGTCACAGCAATTCCAATACCCGGTGGGGTAGCTTGGGACAAAACGGATTACGAAATCTATGGCCCGGTTGAACTCTTGAAATATCCACATCAGTTCAAGGTTTCATTAAGTGACTTTGCAAAACCAAGCACATTCTCTGATGATTGGGACTTTGAAAGCATAAATAATATGATGTCAGATTTAGTAATGTCAGCAAAATTTACAGAACATGATTACTTACAGGGTTCGTCGAATTATGAACAATTGCACATCGCTATTTACATAAATCTGCTCAACCTAGAAATGCTTTTAAGTATAATCAATGGGAACATTGTGCAACTCCACCAAAAGGCAGTTCGAATTTTTTTTATGAGAAATTCCCATACTTCTCAGGGTTTAACACAAGTGATGCAGAATCGTTTTATTTTAAACTGTTAAATAAGACAGGGATAAAAACAATGTTAACAAATACTAAATTGATTTATTCTGAAACATTTTATGAAAAAATGATTAGATTTGGTTTTGATTTCTGGAAAGAAAACATTGAAACAAAAACCATCTGAGGTACAACAAATTGGCAGGTCCAAGGTTTAGAAGCATTATTTAGAGCCTGCATGATCCCAGAACAAATCATATTTTTGAATGACACCATTCAACAGACTACTTGTCTTGGCCTAGCTAAGATTAAAGACTTAAACAAACCGTCTATTCCAAAGCCAATACCTGATAGTAATGCCACTACAGATGTTGAGATAGACGTATCCAATATTTTACACCAAAACAGAACACATCCTGATTCGGAAAAGTGGTTGATCTGGCCAACAGACACAATAACTGTCAAGATAGATTCCTGAACAAAATACAGGGGTTCAAAATGACCAGACCAGACCCTAGATACTCCCAGAGACAACATCCAGGGATAGTAACAACATACAGTGTAGGGAAACTATGCCTTGAATGGCTACAGACATCCGCACTGGCCAAAATTAAGCAACACTTGACTTTACTTAAAGACGGTGCTGACTTGCGTGATTTCATAATGGGACCACGCAAACAGCGTCAAAAACGTTTCATAGCGGCCGGTATATACGCTGCGTACAACGAAGCTTGGAAAATAACTCAAATTGAGACAGCAGAGAAAATACGAGAAATTCCTCGTATTAATTTGGAAAAATCACTTTCTGTTGTGGACAATGGGTTAATGACTCTGTCCTCCAGAATAAATTCACTGGACAGTATTGTATCATCTGCTATCGATATAATAGATCAGGACTTACTAATGTTACAACACGGTCAGTTCCAATTACGTTCTATTGTACAGCTCGGCTGGATGTTGCAAAATATGCGTTCAAGCTACGTGCCATGGCGTTTGATAAACACAACGTCAATATTCTCTATCTTTAACCTTACTGATAAACAAATCAGTTTGGCACAAAAAGGAGCAGACTATACGATTCTGAGCATTGAAAAAATTGAGAGATTACCATTGACAATGTCAGAAAGACCTGTCTTTGAATGGATAATACACAGAATAATTACATTTCCGATAACAACTTTCCAATTTAAATACTGCCAAGAGTATATACCAGCGGGCCAGTATGAAAGGTTGGGTAAAGGGTACATTAAGTCATCATGGAAATTGCCTTACACACACACATGCTATAGTGGAAAAAAAAAGAATGTATTTCTTAGTGGTAACAATTGTAAACAATCACTAAGCGGTATACTTCTGTGCCAAGGTATTAATTTGCATGGGGCCTGTGAGGGGACTTCAAATAACCTTTCATGTCACCAGCACGGCACACCTGCAACACAAATAGAGCCATTCTTTAGACAGCTTTCTAACGGGAGTTATATTCTAATAATGGACCACAGCTGTTGTGGCATGGTGCCAGAGAAAGCCTATCTCGTAAGCGTTAGTTCCATGGTCACTTGCTGTATGCAAGTATTGTATCCAAACAGCTCTCCAGATACGGAGGCGACAATTTGGCCTTCTTTGAATATCTCTTCTATACGAATTAATACTTTAAGCAAAATGAAGTCTGTTCTTTTACAGACAACCGTGCCTTTAACGTCATCAAAAGAATCGTATGATCTTCTAGTTGCAAGGACAACGGCAGAGATACATACCCTTTTATCAACAAATTGCCCCGTGCATTTCGTAGAAATGCTAAGCCAAATCCTAAATATGTCTGATGCCAGTGGTATCCCACATATATTTACAACAGTTTTTTCGGGACTGTTAACACCCTTCGAAGCAGTTCTGGGCATTTTTCCCAATTTTGTCCATTCTGTCTTTGGCGGCCTACCACTACTTTTGGGACTCGTAGCAGGAACTTTATTTTTGACCCTTCTGCTCCGATATGGCAAGCCAAGTCGCAGACAATACTCAAGCAACAATGGAAGAAACGATCCTAGCTATACGCTATCGGGACCGCATAACTAAAGTCCTTGGATTAGCCCGGCTAAGAGATCTGAATATGACCTGGTTTCTTTCATCAAGACCAATCTGGCAAAATTGCATCCTACCGGTGCTTCAAAGTATGCTATGCGGAGAAGAATGCATGTTGGACGTCTTTCTTACAGTACCATAGGATACAGATACTTTGCTAAATCCTGTAACGGCTCATGCATCGTGTTGTCCCCAGCGGCTACCCATTCTGATGACGGCATTCATTGAGACTTCACCACTACGATTAGGTGGCAGTGAAGTACGAGATGAGAGCAGCATCATCCAGGTACGACCTTCTGTGAGCATTGCTGATCCTGACATCGATGATAGCAATCATTCTCACGACTTCACTGTTGCGGCACTTTCAAACTTGGTTGAACTTTCACTTGATGTCGTAGACCAATTTTTTGCGAGTCTGTCTGAAATTGTGTTCTCCCCTGAACAGAAAAAATAACTTTTAAGCAACGAGCACACAGCGTTCCCCTGAACTCTGAATTTGGCCTTCAGCTTTGATAAACAAAAGCTACTAAAAACATTTGGAACTATTTTTCCCCTGAAAGCGAAATTATTTTTTTCAAACTTCCAAAATATTTACCTTTTTCTGGCACATGTACTCTGCTTAAAGTAGAACTATTCTTAAAGAACAGAGCTTCTATTTAGAGGAACTCTATAGACAATATATTACCTCAGCCTCTAGCACATTTAAAGCAACTGTATTTATATGTGATGGAATGGTCTCGACCTTCTTTTCTGTATTAAGAGCCATTTCATGTGTAATTTTCGCAAATCGTTCAGCTAATATATATAAGCATGTTTAACTGAATGATTACACTGCTTGAAAAGCGTACAGTACCAATAATCATTTTCGTGTATTTTCGTATACACCATTTCAAATGCCAAAAAATTTATTTTGGGGTGGGTTGGAATACACATGCACCTTTAAATGTTTACTATTGCTTAGTTTTAGTAATGATGGACATTAGATCGTGGAGTGGGTATTTATCTAGGAACCTGAATCAATATTGCTATCTTATGCCATGGTACGGCTATAATCAATAATATCCCTATAATGGCATAAGAATCAGATCCATATTTAAGTAAATAGCCCTTGCAGTCCAAAGCATGGCAGAAGCTACTTCCTTGGATTCCTAGAAATCACAACGAGTTTTTTCGACACACCAAACCTCCAGCAACCTGGGAAATCCCCATTTGCTTTTGTTTTGATTTGTCATTAAACTCCTGCGAACACTAAAGGAACAGTCAGTTCTTAGTGACATCTTTATTGATGTCTTATGTCCAAACCTTACGTCAAACTCGGCACCTTTCAGGTATAAATATACCAACGTTGCCTTAAGCAAACACACGGTGGTGGTTTTGGAGCCGAGCAGCTATCTACTTGCCCGAGAGCCCAGCTGATGCGAGAGCCCATGGACGCTGCCCCTCCTTTTTGACGCACTGAGAGAGAGACGCTGTCTTTTCTCCTGCCGAGAAGAAATCCAGCTCCGGTGTTCTCAGCCGCCTTCGGGGGCTGCTGGGATATCGAGTCCTGAAAGAGAGATACCAGACCTCCTGCATTCTATTACCAAGGTACGGAGCTGACTAAATCCTTAAAGAGAATTCTTGAGTCAGATTCTTGGCAAAACCAACTTAACTTAAACTGCTACTTACTTACTCCTTCCCATGTATTAGGCTTAGGTCAGGTACACCGGGATAAGCGTATTTTAGAAGCACCAGTTGAGTACATTAGTCAATATATATATATGTATATATTTATTTCCATTTTAAAGTATCTTATGGCTAAGAAACCATATCAATGCATTTACAGTATTATTTCATAATACTCCTTTTACTGTACGCACTTTACTTTACATTAAGTATTGCAATTATGGCAATTCATTTCTTTTGCATGAGAAAGAAGACTGCTCAATAAATTACACCTTTTATTGAAAACGCCCGTCTCTCTTTTCTCTGCACACTGGTGAAACTAAGTACGCACATTTGACTGAGTGAAATAGCTGTCTATTGTTTTCACACGACTCTAGAGATACACTCTTATTCTGAGGGAGCAAAGTTGTCATGTTATATGGTTGTCGGAAGCTAATCCCTTCTTGTCTATCCAGGGAGGTTAAACTCCTCCTCGTTTATTTGAGAAAGTTTCTAGTGACCTCTGAGCTAGCTGGCAAACCTTAAGTCTAATATAGTCAGTAGAGAGCTAGTCGACCTCAGTCCTACGTCTACACTGCTGAATATATTATTCCAATGCGCAGAGCCTATTGGGAATATAGGAACTACACTACAGCATTACCTCTCCGCTTTAAATCAAATATTTAATCAACGCTATTTACTAAGTACTTCCACTCCATAATCAAGTACAGGCATCACATACTGCTTTTAAGCCTTCCTCAAACCGCGATGACCCCACAACTATACAGGGCTCCGCTAAGCCTTGACTTTTTACGCTGTGATGTTCTTAATATTAAACAACTGTGTCTTTAAAAATTCTTATTAGCCCTGATGGTCACACCGCCACACGGGTCACCCAACCAACCTTGATATATCACACTGCAAGATGTTCCTTTTTAAGTTAACTCCATTTTTATTGTTCCCCCACTGTTCACCATTGCTAGGATCCAGTTCAGCATGGGCACACATTACCTCATGAGTTTACTATAATTAACTATGGGCAAAGCACTACGCTACGCTCGCGGAGTTTGCGAAGTTTGCGCAACTTCGCACTACGCGAGCTGCACGTAGCACAGTGCGAACACTCGTAGTACAGCGTAGCATAGTGCAGCGCTCATTTTTTGCTTGTTCGCGGTCCTGAACGTCATGTTCGCGACCGCAAGCAAGCAAAATGACATCCCGGCGAGATTCTCAACGCAGGGAGGTAAGGTTTCTCATTGTCAGTGGTTGCGCATGCTCGTGACCGCTCTCAATGAGAAACTACCAGTTCGCGTTGAGAAAGCTGCAGCTCGAGTAATAATCTACTCGAGCAGCAGAAAACTACAGCTCGCACTGTGCAAGATGCCGTTTTCAATGATTGCACAGTGCCGGATGCTTGTCCACACTGTGCAATCATTGAAAGCACATCTTGCACAGTGCGAACATGCTACTGCGCAGCTCGCGTAGTGCTATGTAAAGTTCGCGTAGGGCGAAGCACACTTCGCGTAGCTTCCCGTAGCGCTACTTCGCGAACTACGCCCACCCTTAACTATAATCTAAAACTAAAACTGCAAGATTTGTTTTAATTACTGCATTTACTACCCTTTCAGTTCTCACCATTCCAGGTCCTAACCCTGGAAACTCAAGAGCAACTCTGATGACAAAAAGACATTCAGCACTGGCCTTGCAGTAGTAATTAGAGTTGGGAACACCTCCCTCCTTCCCCTTTAATGAAACAAAATATATACACCGGTCCTGAAGTATTGCTGATTGACCAGTTTGGGGTTGCAGGCGAGAAACATGTCGACCACTTGCACTATCCTGACCCTGTAGGACCATAGCCTCCAGTCAGGGTCCACTGATTTTAGTTAGGTTAGTACACGCCCAGAATAAAAAATAATTCTACACAGGGCAGTACTAGACCTATTTTAACTCATCTCTCACCCTCAATTCACTACCATGACCACATACCTCCATGTACACAACAGCTGCATTTTAAAAGATCTCCGTCAAAGAGCCCCTTCACGGGTTCCCGTCGGGCACTGCAGCGCCGGCCTGACGAGGAGCACAGCCCAATGATGAAGCATGACCACCTTCGGGGTGTGTGAGGGCATTTAGCAGAGACCTGTACACTCCCCTCCCTTCCATTAGGAACTGTACCCCTACTTAATCTGACAGACTTTTAGTAGCACGGTGCAGGACCTATTTAAAAAGCTCCTGGTTCCTCCTTTTTGTTGAATGCCCTAGTGCTCACACATGGCACCAACCATACTCATTGAAGGCCGAGCCCCAAGGCTCCCAAGGCCCCAGCAGGCTCCCTGCTTGCAGCAGCAGCTGCCATTGCTCCTGCCCACAGGGAGGAGCTGCTAATGCCGCTCCCTGCGAGAGGGAGCAATATTTTGGTCTGCTTTCCTGCCCCAGGGACCCCACCCCCCCCTCCTTGAACCATTAATGGCCGGGGGGGTGAGGTCCCTGGCGTCATTAATGGCTCTGGCAGGAGAAGCCATGTGGCCCCCCTCATTTAAGGTAGTAGGTGCCTAAAGTGGGCTTCCTCTGGTGCTTAATGGCTTAGGGAGGGGGACAGCAGTGCCCTCTCCTGATATAATCAAATTTTAACTCTAGTGGTAGGCCCCCTGGGGCCTCTGGAGGCACAGGGAGGAGGGCCACACAGCCCCCTCCCTATGGTAACACATTTTGGCCCTGGGGTTGGACTCCTCAGGGACTCTAAAGGCTCTGGAGGGGGGCCATGGGCCCCCCTCAGGTATAACAGAATTTCTGCCCTGAGGGTGGCTCCATGGGGCACCTGGAGGCTTGGGGAGGGGGGCCAATCTGCCTCCTCCCCATTATGCATAGTGCCCCAGGGGTGGGGTCCCCGGGGCATACAGTTAGTGAACAAGGCCGGGCTATAATTTATTTTTTGATACCTCAGGAGTCCAGCAGGATTGTGGCATTTTTCTGTCATTTTCTTTCTGTTTTTGGCATAGGTGGGGGGGTTTCTCTGGGTCCCCCTTATGGGGCCTAGAGGGTCAGGGTATCTCTGCCCTGCCCCCTTATACACATTTTCATTTTTTATTTCATGACTGGGGACTAAGTCCCCGAGACCTGTAATGGCTGGCAGCAACATTTTTCTTATGTTGCTGCCAGCCAAACAGATCGCTCAGGAAAAGCTGATCTATGCTCTTGGCTAAGAAGCCATCTCAAGTACAACAAATAGAGTGGTGTCTAAATCATTTTCTAATTTAATAATTAATTTGCTGTTCTGTACTAGTGTTATTTACCAACGATAAAAATGAGTTGATAATAAACTCCAAAGCTGCTAAAATTTGCTTTCAAGAAAGTAGGTCCACAAGCAACTCTGGGAAATAGTAAATCAACTTGCGTAAAATTACTCTTACACTTTTGAGTAACTTTACCACTATTAGCCATTCACCATGAAACATTATTTCAAATTGTTGATTTAGATGATTCAGACCCCTGAGACATGTGAACTCAGTTAAAAATATTGAATACGAACCTCAAATTAAAACTAGTAGTGACTTAGACAACCATATTTTACGTTACACAGACCTAGATAATATCTCTGGAATTTTTACAGAGATCTCCCTTGGTAAACTTTAGGGTAAGTAATGCAATTTTATTAACATTTTAAAGAATTTATTAAAAAAGTTTGTATGTTAAATGTTAATTGTGAATAATTGTATATACACTTTCGAAATGTAGAATTTATTTACAATGTAATTAACCTACTAACTACATTTTAAATGAAATATTTATTAAATTTAAATACATTAAATTAAATCAGAATAATTTTTTTAAAGATATTTTAGAATGAAAATTAGTTACTTTATTTTAACAAGGATGTACAAAACTTGTGTAATGTGCTTCTAAACAGTGATGGAAATTTCGGCAAAGTGGCACTTAATTGGGTGAAATGCAAATCTGATACTTTGCGCTATATTTTAGTGTGAAATGAGTACTTGAGTCTTAGTCATAATCACACAGCTTTATTCAATCTTTTTTAAACGGATCATAAAAGCACAAGTTATCTAAAAATTCCAACACAATATATACACACATATACACATTTAAAATAAGAATTAAACAGTAGCTGTGCTTCAGGTAAAGTCATATAAATACATTTATGAAAATAGCAGTTCAGAATAAAAAAATAATTAATTAGTTGTTGGTACTAAGTCCTTGCGTACATTTTTAAAGAGAGGACACTTTTAAACAAAGGATCGCAGACAACAGCTGCTTATATTCTATTGTTATCCTGCATTTATGGTACATTTTTACTGAGAAAGCCACCACTCACAGTAAATAATGGTGCATAAATCCACAAAGTGATGTATTTATTTATTTATTGCTATTTGTAAAGCGTGGCAAATACCCGTAGGCGTCTTGGCGCTAGTTAGTTTGCAAAATTCTGGATGATGTTAGGGTTCTCTGAATTTACCTAAATTTGTGAAGTTATTGAGTGAACAGCCACGTTTTGAGTCTCTTGCGAAATTGGAGCAGTGTTGGACAGGTTCTAATGTCCAACGGGAGAGTGTTCCACAGTTTTGGTGCAGCGACCTTAAATCGACGGTCGCCCCAAGATACTGTTTTAACACGGGGGATCACTAGGTGGTTGCAGTTGGAGGACCGGAGTTGACGGGAGGGCTGATATGGTATCAGTTGCTCACTCAAAGAGTGTGGGCCTTGCCTGTTGAGCGTTTTATAAACAATACATAATGACTTAAATTTGATCCGGTTCTGGATCGACAGCCAGTGAAGTCGTGAAATGGCATCCAAAATGGTCGCATATTTAGGAATTCCAAAAACCAAGCGAGCTGCGGCATTTTGCACTGACTGTAATTTTCTCAAGACTCTGGTTTGTGTCTTAAGAAATAGGCCATTACAGTAATCCAGTGACGATAAAACCAGGGAACTAACTAGGGTTTTAATGGCCGCCACTGGAAGGTAGGGACTGATTTTTTTTATCATGCGAAGTTTATAGTGGGCTGTGGAGGCCACTTTATTTGCATGGTCCATGAAATTGAGGCCATCATCAAAGATGACTCCCAGATTTCTTACTTTGGAGACTGGTTTTGGGATAGCTCCAAATCTGGCTGGCCACCATTTGGCTGACCAGTCCGGCGAAAGAGAGCCAAATATCACAACTTCAGTTTTTTCTGAATTGAGTTTCAGGCAATTGGTTGCCATCCACTCTCCTATCTCCATCATTCCTTTCTGAAAGCGTTGGGCCACTTCTAATCCGTCTCCCCTTATGGCCAGAACCAATTGCGTGTCGTCCGCATATGAGGTAAGGCCCATCCCATGTGCTTTGATGACACTAGCGAGGTCCGACACATAGATGTTAAATAGTGTCGGACTCAGGGATGAGCCTTGAGGTACCCCACATGGCAGCGTCAGCTTAGCAGATTGGTAGGGTCCTAGGGTGACGGCCTGAGTTCTCTCAGAAAGGAACGATGCCAGAAGGTCTTTGGCTGTGTGGCAGATGCCCATCTTCTCGACACGATCGACCAAGATCTTGTGGTTGACCGTGTCGAAAGCTGCCGAGAGGTCCAGCAGTACCAGTACTGCAGTACCCCCAAGGTCTCTAATTCGGCACACATCATCGGCGGCTTTGATTAAAGCAGTTTCAGTGCCATGATGTATTCGAAATCTGAACTGGGTATCGTCCAGTAATCTATGCCTCTCAATATACTCTGATAATTGAGTATTCATGGCCTTTTCCACCACTTTGGCCAGGAAAGGCAGGCTGGCAATTGGCCGGTAGTTTTTTAACTCTGTCTTGTCTAGTCCCGGTTTCTTTAAAAGAGGTTTGAGCAGCGTGGTTTTTAAAGACTGAGGGTAGTTTCCTGAACACAAGATGGAGTTGCATACCTGTGTCAGGACCGGTGTGATTGAGTCCATCACTGGAGGGAGAACCGAAAATGGGCAAGGATCTAGTATGGATCCCGATTTGATAGTAGACACAATACTCAATATTTGGTCATCTGTTATTGGTTTAAAACTGGGGAGGATTGTAGCTTGAGTTTTCATCAAGGTGGAAGACACTGTTTCGATAGGTTGAGTACTTGTAGATTTGAGGGAAAAAGCCTGATAAATGTCATCTACTTTTGAAAAAAAGAAATTTGCCAGCGCATCACACAGGATTTGGGATGGTGGTGGTGTTAGGTCAAGGATATGGCCTGAGAGGGATTTAGTGATTTCATAGAGCTTTCGGCTGGAATTGTTTGCTTGCTCTATTTGGTCTGAATAGAAGGATTTTTTTGCAGCTATAATCATGGTTTTGTAAACGGCTAGAGATTCTTTGTAACGTGTCCTACATGTCTGATCATAATTCTTCCTCCATTGCCTTTCATAATGTCTGTTTTGTTGTTTTTTTTTTTTTAGTTCATCTGTGTACCATGGTGCGGTAGGGGTAGACCTGTTCTTTGAGATTTTCTTAGTGGGACTTGGTAGGAGATCTATCATGATTGAATGATGTTGTATATTGACAGTGAGAGCAGCTGTAAACTGATTCCTTAGCGTTGTTGACTAAGTCTAGTAGGGTGCATGCCGGGTCTATGGGTGGTCTGGGGCTGATCAAGGATGCTCGATTGTAGACCAACTGGAGCTTTGTGGGGGTCGGACCAGGGGTCTGGGCCCTCGGCCCGGGACCGGCGCGGACGGGCGCAGACGGGCTTGCCTTTGGCGCGCCCTCGGCGCACCGCCGGCGCGCCCGCTGCGCCCGCCCGCTGCGCGGACGGGATGTGCCTATCCTTATATTCATGATTGGGCGGGGAAAAATGGGAGCGTTCGACCAGCTCCACCGCTAACCCTACCTCTGCAAGATGGCGGCTGAGGAGAGTCGGGTGAGGTCCCAGCGTCTGTTTCCAGTCGCGGTGTAAGTGGCCAGCTGATTTGGGCAGCCTCGGTGCGAAGCGACTCTCGCGCCGAGGTGTAGATAGTTTTAAAAATGCTCCGTTAAAAATATATACAATTTTTAAGAACACATGAGTTATTAATCAATCACGCGTTAGCATTCAAAGTTGTGGCAATTAACATAAGGTAAAGCAGAGATGCCCCCGGCTTCCGCCTCAGGGGTGAAAGTACAAACAATGTTGTGGGCTAAAGGAACTCCCTTAAGTAGCCTGAGAAGGGGGAGGGCTCGACCAGCTCCACCGCTAACCCTACCTCCGCAGATGGCGGCTGAGGAGAGTCGGGTGAGGTCCCAGCGTCTGTTTCCAGTCGCGGTGTAAGTGGCCAGCTGATTTGGGCAGCCTCGGTGCTAAGCGACTCTCGCGCCGAGGTGTAGATAGTTTTAAAAATGCTCCGTTAAAATATATACAATTTTTAAGAACACATGAGTTATTAATCAATCACGCGTTAGCATTCAAAGTTGTGGCGATTAACATAAGGTAAAGCAGAGATGCCCCCGGCTTCCGCCTCAGGGGTGAAAGTACAAACAATGGCATAATGGCATAATTTCAGGAAAGTCACATAAAATGCGTAACACAAAGTTCAAGAAGTTATACAGATTACTCAGGAGTAGTTTACATTTCAACCAGACCTAATTTTAACATTGTGTCTCCTGGGGTTTCATTTTAAGCCCCTACCTCAAATATTTCCCTCAAGAGGATGTAGCAGTAGTTGTGAGAGGCCATGGTGCTAGACTTACCTCAGGTCTGAGCTGGATTACATTTACAACTGTTTTGGGTCCTTTTTTTGTTGTAACTTACTTCTGAAGTGCAGATTTGAAAATAGAAATGGGCTTACTCTTTTTTGGGTGGATGCATGTGCCTCCCATAACCCACCCTTACTCTTCCAATACCCCTCGCTTTTTAGTCATAAGTATTCTTCATTTTCCAGTAACTCCCTCCATCCCTTCCACATTTACTACTAAAGCATATACCTACATTGCAGAGATCTCCACAGTTGAGGCAAAGATCTCTGCGTAGAAAACATAGGCGAAGCGGAGGCAGGGACCTCAGCAAGTAGGTCTGTGAATAGTATTTTGTATTATAGAAGCAGTACTACTGTAACACTACTAAATGTACTACAAAGTGCAGTTAGTGAATAGGCCCACATGTTTTTAGTAGCCCTGCTACAGTCTTCAAAAAAGATCATGCTAGAGGAGGAATTGGTATTCTTCTATCTGCTGATTACCCCAGGAACTATATAGCCTTCTATCATCCTAGCAATCTGACAACAAGGCGTAATTAATGCATATACATAAGATCAAATATATATATGCTTGTTATGTAATGTGTATCTTCTCCTAGCTCACCGGAATATTGCAAAACTTTCATTATTCTTGGACTATATCACCTCACCTCCTTACAGGAAAGAGGCAGATTGACTCCTAATTATGGGAGATTTTAATGCAAAAATGTCCAGCTACCTACTGTATGTGTAAAGGGACAGTGACAGGGAGGAAGCAGGGTCCATTTGCAGGGATTTCTATCATATTATGGCAAGGGCGATAGGAATGGTGTCATTTTGCTTTCACATTTTGGGAAAATGGAAAGCATTATAATTAATGGCTGTTATGAAGATGACACACTAGCTATTTCAACTAGGTGTAGACCTTCGGTCCCTTCATTAATCGATTATATGACATCAAACTAGGCACTGTTTGGTATGTTGTGTGAGGTTCAAGTAATGAAAAAACAAATAAAGGGACCATTATATTCTATATATAGAGATGTTATCACTCAAGGAATTTGTAACTTGTACCTGAAGGAGGATCCACTATAGCCTTAGAGCCCAACATAGGGGGATCTACTGGCCGTTTAAGGCTTGCTCCAGGGTTAAAGGCCAGAGCCAAAGGCAAGGGCTTTTACCAAGGAAGTAGGCCTTTAATGACTGGTAGAACCCACTACGGAGGTCTATAAGGCTATTAGAATATTATGCTCCTAGAGGGCAGAATGTTCTAATTTGTAAAACATAGGCCTCACTGAGCCCATGGGGTTTGAAATCCCCTTGGGGTCCGTGAGGCCTTTGTTGGATGCTCGGGACTTCTGCCGGCTTTTAGTAGCCCAGAAATCTCCTTTGTTTTCAATGGAGCTCCCAACATTCCAATGTTCCAGTGAGCACGAGAAGTCCATGGGTTGTGCCTGTGGAGCTCAAACACCTTATTTACTACAAACGATATGCATGTACGGAGCAGCTGCACCAAGCAGACTTAGATGCTATTCAGAAATATGAACAGGGTATATTAAATTCTAATCAAATCAATCAACCTTTATTTGGCTACGATTTAGCAATAAAAGCAAAGGTATCACCAATACAGTATGACATTTTAATAAGAACAACTATTATATTATACATTTAACGATATCAAGGATTCTATAACTGATTAGTCATAGTTTGTTCCTAAAAAGTTTCCTGGTCTTTAATGATGATCGAATACCGTTTAAAACCACTGAACATATATACTCATATGGAAGTTGTTGAAGGAAAAAAAATGCCTCCTTGCAAGAACGAATTTTAAACTGTTAAAAACTGGCAATAAAAAGCGTTTCTGCAGAGATATTTATAAAGTACAAAACAACAGAACATGTTCAGTGCTTTGTGCTGATACATTATCACAAGGAGAAGGGACAATGTTTTCATCCATAGACCTGTAACTGAGTACACAACAAGGAAATGCTAAATGTTCAGCCTATTTCTGGTAAAACAGAATCTAAACTAGGGAGTTCAAAGAATTAAAGGATAGGGTTCTATTGCTTTTTCTAGAACTAGGGGGGAGTAATATGGGGTGCCTTACATCTTGACCATTTGCTCTCTTTCATAGCACTTATACAGCTAATCCAATGTTTTGCACTTCAGAGCCAGCATAATTCCATCTGGATATTCAAATAATTCAGGTGCACTCAGCTCCATAAAAGTTTTTTAACGTATTTAAGACAGGGATACCTAAAGAGTTATGTAAACCTAGGCTATCCTTTAACACAGCTTTTGAAAAGAGAGTTTCGTTTTTAGCCCAGACTGAAAGCTATAAAATGATGGGGCGACTTCTAATGCAATCCAAAACATAAGACATCCGTCTCCACATGATTAATAACATTAGAGATCGATTTTGGGACTGCCAAAAACCACTGTGAAAACGTATTTCTAAATTTTATAGGGGTTTGGTATTGGTATTGCCCCAAACCCCCGCCCCATAAGTGCCCACTGTCAAATATTTTGTCCTAGATCTAACCAATATGGGTCTACATGGCTTATCTCCTATACTTGCTGCAAATCTCTTAACAGCTTCAGAAGATCTCAGCATCTGCTGGGTTCCGATGGTGGTATTTCCATTTTAAAGTAACCGCAAATGGCAAGCCCAAGTAGGTGAAATGGGGAACACTGTCAAAGTTTATGTTATCGATCGAATGAATTTTGATATTAGTACTCCTGGGCCCATGATTCATGACAAGATTTTGTTTTTTTAAATATTTAGATCCAAATTCTTCAGAAATAAGTTAAAAGAGTCAATGAGAAGTGTAAGGCCGTTTGCAGTTCTTGATAACAATGCGCATCATCCACATATAACAATACCAGAACTGGCCTTCTCCCCACCTGTGGAAAGTATTTCCCCATCTACCAAAAATTTATCAAAACCATTAATATAAAATGAGACATAAAAAGCGCCAAGACACACCCCTGCCTTAACCCTTTCCCCAAAAATTTTCTTTGCAAGCACTGATCTGCATGTCTAGATGTACTCCTTAGGATGTTACTCAACAGTTTTTCCGTTCTGGTGGCATCCAGCAACAGCCATAATTTGGACCAATTCACAGATTCGAAAGCTGCAGCTAAATCCATCAAATCCATATGGATGGAGCCCTTCTTAGCCTTGGTATATTTTCGTATGATCCGGAGGAGTTTGAGACTCTGATCTACTGTTCCCAAATCAGGGCGAAAGCCATATTGGACTTCCAAGAGAATTCCTTTTTCCTCTACCCAACTTTCTAGCCTGTTAAGAAGGATTCTTCCAAATACCTTCACTGTAGATTCGAGCAGAAAAATTAGGCGATAACAAGAATTATCCCCCTTAAAAAAAATCAGAACTATAATAGCTTCTGACCAGGATGAAGGGAAAGAACCAACAATAGCTGCCTGTTTCATTTTTTTTAGCAGTGGGGCCTAAAGTAAAGTATTACTTTTAAAAACATCAACTGGGACTTCATGAAGTCCTGGGCTTTTCCTGATAAAGCCATCAGTAAAGTCAACTCACCCTCTTATACTTGTATTAATCAATCAGGCTTTATAAAGCGCGGGCAATCATCCGATGAGGTATCCAGGCACTTGCATGTCCCGGAGGCTCTATCGAATAGCCAGGTCTTGAGGGCACTTCGGAATTCCAGAAGTGAGGTGATGGTCCAGAGTTGCATGAGGAGGCTGTTCCAGGTCTTAGCTGTGATGTGGGAGAAGGAGTGTCTTCCACATCTGCTTCTGTAGATGTGGGGAATATGGGCAAGTGATAAGGAGGTGTTGTTTAGTTTACTTGATAATAGGTGGAAGTTCAGGTGTTGGTTAATGTAGAGCTGTGTGTTCGTGGGGACGCAGCTTTAATTGGCATGTCTTCAATATGGGGAGCCAGTAGAGTTGCCTGAGGTGGGGTGTGATGTGGGTTCATTAGGGAAGGTCAAAGATGAGTCTGGCTGCGGTGTTCTGTATGGTCTGAAGTCTTTGTAGGAGCTGTGTGGTGATTCCTACGTAGAGAGCATTACCGGAGTCCAGTCGGATGGTGATGAGGGCCTGTGTCACATTGTGTCTCGTGTGCTGTGGTAGCGACTTGAAGATTTTATACAGCATACGTAGAGTGAGGAATCAGGAGTAGGAGACAGTGTTCATCTGAGATTTCATGGTGAGCTTGTTGTCCATGGCTATTCTGAGGTTTCTGGCATGGACGGAGGGAAGGTGTGTAGGTCCTAGATCTGAGGGCCGCCAGGAGTTTATCCATGTGTTGCTGTAGTTGCTGAAGATCAGTTCCTCCATCTTTTCTGTGTTCAGCTACAGACAGTTGCTCTTCATCCAGTCAGTTATGCTTGTCATGCAGGATGAGATGGGTTTCGTCAGCTTAGGAAATTAGGTTGAGACCATAGGATCTGACAATGTTGGCTATCTGGGTCATATATGCATTGAAGTGCATGGGTCTGAGGTTTGAGCCCTGGGGCACACTGCAGGCAATATCTTTGGGTTCAGAGGTGAAAGGTGGGAGGTGGATCCTCTGGGTTCTTCCAGTGAGGAAAGAGGTGATTTATCCGAGTGCTTCACCTTTGATGCCAATGTGGTGTGCCTTTTGATAAGCATGTGATGGGATGCGGTGTTGAAGGCTGCCAGGAGGTTAGGGAGGATCAGAGCTGCTATTTCTCCTCAGTTGCAGAGGGTTCAGATGTCATCAGTGGCTGTGATCAGGGCGGTCTTGGTGCAGGGGTTGCTGCCGAAGCCGGATTGGAAGGAGTCACTAGCTGGTTATACTCCAGGTGTGTCTAGAGATGCTTGTTAATGATCTTTTCCAGTCCCTTTGCTCGAAACGGGAGCAGCGAGATTGGCCAGTCGTTTTTGAATTTGCTGGGGCTGGCGGAGAGAGTAGTGGTATGACTTCACGTGTTTCCAGGCATTGGGAAATGTTGCGGTGGTGATGAAGGTATTGAGCATGATGGTGACTTCCTAGTCGATCTTTGGTTTCTGAGATTGAATATGTGGTGCAGGTATGGGTCTGTGGGAGCTCCAGAGTGGATGGATTTCATGCTGGAGGTGGTTTCCTGGGAGGAGAGGAGGTTCAAGGTGATCAGTCTATGGTTCAAGTCAGTTGCGGTGGTGGTGCATCTGTCGAGGAAGTCCATAGGTGTGGGTTGAGTCTTGAAGTTTCTGTATATGGGTGCAATCTTGTCATGGAAGATGTTGGTGAGGTTGTCACACATCTCCTGTGAGGGTATGGTGCTGTTTTCACTCGCAGCTGGGTTGGAGAAATCCCTAATAATGTTGAAAAGTTAATTGGTAATGTTGGTACTGGTTTTGATGCATGTGGCCATGGCTGTCTTCTTTGTTGCCCTCAGCAGGCGTTGTTAGAGGTTAAGAGAGGTTTTGAAGGCTTTCTTGTCAGAGGAGTCCTTGCTGGCACGTCATCTCCTCTCCAGCTTTTTGCTGTCTCGTTATCCTGTTCTAAGTTATTTGGTGTACCTGCTGGTCTTGTTGGGGAATTTTCTCTGGATATTGCTCTTGATGGGGACAATGCTGTTGGCGCAATTGGTGATCCAGGCATTGAAGTTCTTAACTCCCTGTTGAGGATGGTGGCGGTAGTGGGTTGGAGGTGTAGATGGCGGCCGTCTCTGAAATTTTGTTCCTTCTCCAAAGGGGCAAAGGGGGGGGGGCGCTTGTCGTCTTGGATGTGGCGGTTTGGGGATTGAGATGCTGAAGTGGACGATGGAGTGATCAATCCATGTGAGTTCTGTGAGATGGTTGTATTTTTTAATAGTTTTTTATTTATCATTTTGCATTACGTACAGATACACAAAAAAACAAAGGAAAACACAAACGACAATCCACGACGTGAGAGCAAGGAAATGATTTAACAGTTATACCATTTGATAAGGGAAGGGCCGTACAGACATTAATGCCATCATTGTCTAAAAGGTTTACACATTACAAGACATTCTTATTCATATAGAAACAACAAATGGACAATAAAAAAGGCAGAATTACAACTTTTGGAGTGTTCACAGGCATAATATGATGAGAAGCTGCTAGAGGGTTCAGTGGTACAGGTGCCATATGGATATATAGCCGAAGAGTTGTACTCTGGTTTGTCTCGCTGTTGGAAATATGTATGGAATGGTTTCCAAATATCTTTCAGGCAGGCTGAGACCAGTTGCAGTGAAGCGTAGAGTTCACTATTGATGTCTTACAAAGTGAGGCTCTTAAGGAAACCAGCCACAGTTGGGAGGTGCTTACTACACCAGTGTAAACACCAGTGCAGTGAACCTACGGACTCCCTTTGGAATATCATACACGTAGCCCAGTAAGGCCATGAGCTGATAAGGCACCAGGGTAATCCTGTCCCTCAAGGAGAGCCGTGACAAAACAGCTACCCAAAAATCCCCAATGTGGGCACAGGTCCTTTGGACAGGCAGAGGATCTGGTTGGGTCAATCCGGGCCAGGGAATGGGGAATGGCATACGTGTGCCTAAGGAATTTAAAGTGTATCAACTTATGTCCTTGGTTCGGGGAAATAAGTCAGGTTTGTTGACAGCAATAGTACCACATGTTATCTGGCAATGGGCGCTGCAATTCACTCTCTCATAAGTCCCTAATGCGATTCTCTCTGGTTGGCAATAATGCTGTGAGGTGGCTGCATTTAACGAGTCTGCTTGACGTGAAGATGGGGTCCAGCATGTGCCCACTATGTGTGTGGGGTCATGGATGATCAGGGTCAATCCGAGACTGCTCATACTGTTGAGGACGTATGTGGTGTTGTTGTTGTTGGGGTTGTCAATGTTGAAATTTACATCTCTAAGGAAGATGTAGTCCATGGAGTCTAAGGCTAGGGTCACAAATAAATCTGTATTGCAGAAACAGGAGCATGGGCCTTTCAGTATGCAAGAGTGCCTCTGATGGTAGGAGTTTGAAGTAGATATGTTCTATGGGGCTTGTGGTGTTGTCGGCAGTGGGGGTGCACTGCATAGTCTCTTAGTGGAGGATGGCTGTTCCTGCTTCTGGCTTGTTGGTGCGGTCCTGGTGAGTGATTTTGTATCTGTTGTGGAACGCTGTGGCAATATCTGGGGCAAATATGGAGTTGAGCCAGATCTTGGTGAGGAAGACTATGTCGGGTGCAAGAGTTGAAATTAGGTCTTAATTCGTTAGAAAGCTTGCACATTGAACGTGTATTGAAGAGTGGGCAGTGGAGTCGGTGTTTCACTTCTGGCTTAGTATGACGTGAGGTCAGTGTGGTGGTTTGTGCTGTGATGTTGGTTGAGCTGGTGAAGGGGAAGGTACATCTGGCACAGGAGAATGGTCCTACCGTAGAGTGCGATGTGGCATGGCAGCAACCTTTGCTAGGTCATCTGGTGTTCAGGGTTTGAAGTGCGGAGGCATCGTATCAGCGGGTAGGCTGGGGACCAGGAGTCCTGGCACTTGGTGTGGTCCAGGTACTGCGGCCTCCATTAAGTAGATCCGGGGAGGAGAGAGGGGCACTGGGAGGCTGTAGGCGGGGCTAGCATGGAGGAATAAAAACAGTGGCAGGCAGGAGCAGGCTGCCAAGGGGAGTAGCAAAGAGGAGAAAAAGAGGGAAACAAGGAGAGAGGCACTAAGAGAAACCAGGGAACAAAGAGAAAAAGGACAGAAAAAATGGGGAAACAAGAAGAGAAATCAATGAAAAGAAGGGGGAATTAGGAGTGGAATCAATGAAAAACAGGGGAAAAAAGTAGAGTGGCACTAAGAGAAACCACCGAACAGGGAGAAAAGCAAAGAAAAATTGGGGGGACAAGGAAAGAAATCAATGAAAAAATGAAGGACACAAGGAGAGAGGCACTCAAACCAAAACCAGGGCAGGAGCGATGCAGTAGGATGGGGGGAGTTGGATCTGGGACCAGCTTAAAGGGTTCAAGCTGTGGCCTCCATTAAGTAGGTCCTGGGAGGAAAGATTGGGGCTAGGAGGGGGTAGGCGGGGCTAGGTGGGAGGTGGGAAAACAGCACCAGGCAGGAGCGCATGGCCAAGTGGAGTAGCGAAGAGGAGGAAAAATGAGGGAAACAAGGGGAACAAAACAATAAAAAATAGGGGAATAAGGAGAGATATCAATGAAAAAAATTAGTAAAATAAGGAGCGGCGCCAAGAGAAGCTAGGGAACAAGGAGAAAAAGCAAAGAAAAAAATGGAGGAGCAAAGAGAGAAACCAGTGAAAAAATGGGGCAATCAAGGAGAGAAATCAATGTAGAAACCGATTAAAACAAGGAGAGAGGCACGAAAAGAAACCAGATAACAAGGAGAAAAAGCAAAGAAAAAAGGGGGAACAAGGAGAGTAATCAATGAAAAAACTGGGGAAATAAGGAGAGAGGAACTCAGAACAAAATCCAGGGCACCAATTGGAATACAGGCGCTTTGCATCAGCACAGGGAGGGCTGGGCTTGGGACCTGCTCAATGGGGTCATGCTGCAACCTCTATTAAGTAGCACCTAGGAGGAAGGAGTGGAGCTGGCAGGCAATGGGCAGGGCTGGGAGTGAGGTGGGAAAATGGCAGCTGGTGGGAACAGACAGCCAAGGGGAGTGTGAAAAGAAGAAAAAAGAGGGAAACAGGGAGAAAAAAACAATGAAAAAAGGGGGAACAAGGAGAGAAATCAATGAAAAATGGGAGACACATGGAGAGAGGTACTAAGAGAAACAAGGGAACGTGGAGAAAAAGCACAGAAAAATAGGGGGACCATGGAGGAAATCAATTAAATAATCGGGGTTTTGGAACTGGCCCTTTTTGCAGGGTCATCCCAGATCTTTTTGCCTTACTCCCGTATTTGTTCTGACCTGTTTCGGTTGGTGTTAGGACTCTCTGCACTTTACCACTGTTGGTCAGTGCTTAACTGCATGTGCTCTCTCGTTGTAAACTTGGTTATATTGGTCTAGAGCTGTTTGGCATATTTAATTTACCTGCAAATCCTATGTATGATGGTATACCATATACCCAGTGCCTTTAAATTAAATACTACTAGTGGGCATGCAGTGCTGCTTGCGTCACCCAAGGAAGTAGCCTTTCGAACCTGTCTCAGGCCTCTGCGGCTGCTGGGCCTGCCTGCGCAGTTTATTGCTGCAGTGAACTGGCACTTAAAGTGTCTGAAACTCCCCTTTTGTTACATATCAGTCACCCCTATGGTAGGCCCTCGGCAGCCCTATGGGCATGGTTCTGTGTAGGTAAAAGGTAGGACATATGCCTTAGCTGTGTGGCAAGTCCTGGTAGTGACAAACAGCCTATTTGGAATCTCACTGCTGTGATGCTGCCCTCTCATAAGTTTGCGTTGGGAATTCCCTGATATGTGCTCTTCAGTGGTAATTTCTGATATGAAAGAGGTAGGATGTTCATGTTTGGTATATTTGGAATAGTTGTAATAAATCCTGCTTATTGGTGTAAACAGATTTGGTATTACTATTTTAGAAATGCCACTTTTAGATGTAGTCATATCTGTGTCCTTATGACTCTTTGTGCCCTGTGGGTATTATTCACCATCTGTTTAGACTGACAGGGGAAGTGGATGTGCATTCACTCTAGACAGTCAAAAGAGGGGTTGAGGGGTGTGCTGCCTTTCCTGCCTTTCCTGGGAGACTCAGTGCTGGGCTGACTAGACCTTGGCTGCATTTAGAGTGGTGGGAGGAGTTGCACCTGCACCTGAATCGGGCTGTACATGACTTTCACAGTGCTATCTCTGCCCCCTGTAGTGTGTCTGGAGCCAGGGCTTGGGATTGGAAGGGGGTGTTGTGCACTTCTGAAAGTTGACTGAAGTGCCCCAGAAGAAAGACTTTTGAAGTATAGGGACAGGGGCTGTGGCCCTATGATTCTAGACACTGCGTGGGCCTTGTAACCAGACTGCAGGCTCTACACACAGCATCAAAGTTCCTTCTGCCAAGGTACAGATAGGAACAGCTGCAACATGACTCCCTTGTTTGTGCTGAACTGTGAGGCTATGAGAAGGACTGCCACATTGTCTCCGAGGGCCCTGGTGTGCTGGCCTGCTGCATCTATCCTTGCTGGATGCCCCCAGTAATCTCCCAGGGCTTGGGGACCTGCCAGTGGTTGTGAGACATTAGCGCAGGGTGAGTGCTTTATGGTTTTATTTACTCAGCACATGTGGGGCGCTGTATAGTCCACTGGCTCATTGCCGTGCTACTAAGGCGTGTGTCTGGACTACCTCTTAGCGCGTGGAAAAATGGCAGAGGTTCCACTGCAGCAGCGCATGTGAGCGCTTCATTTGTGGGCAGACCTAAGCCGAGGGAAAACCTGGAGTAGGAAATTGCAGCCTCTAGGGAAAAACTGGGAGTACCGTAATCCCAGTTATTGACGAATGATGCTGCTGGTTCTGGTCTCTCAATGAGGAGTACTGTTTAACATTTAAGACAAGCGCAGGAGCGCCGTCATAGGTTTCTGCTGCATTTCATATTCTAACGTTGGTATATAGTTTCATTTGCTAACCCGCATCTTATGCCCTGATGTGGAAATACTGACAGAATAGCAAATACAGGTCCAGGACATGCATGTTATGTACAGTGATGGCTGTTGGGTGGCATGTGCAACCTATATGTGCTTACCCGATTGCACTACCTTTTAATGTCATGACAATTGCCCTATGTCAAAGTAGTTTTATGGTCTATGTGACATTATGACAAGGGCCTTGTGGCACAATGATTTATATGATTATGGTCTAAAGTGTTTTATGTGCAATCCAAAGGATATTTCTGTATAACTTTGCGTGGAGTCTCTTTTCGTGGTGTGCCTAGTGTGTTGCTATTGTGTGTATGTGTTTCACAAATGCTTTACACGATGCCTCTGGGATAAGCCTGACTGCTCTGCCAAGCTAACAAGGGGGTGACCAGGGGTTAACTTGTGTGAGTAACTCCCTTCCCCTGACTGGAGTGGTGGGTTCTGCCTGTCTTAGGTGTATACCCTAGCCAACCATAAATCCCATTCCTAACAGGGAGAAACAAGGAGAGATGCTCTAAGTGAAACCAGGAGAAAAGGAGAAGAAGCAAAGAATAAATAGAGCAACAAGGAGAGGAATCAATGAAAAAATGGGAGAAACAAGGAGAAAGGCGCTCAGAAAGAAAAACAGGAAACCAAGTGGAAAACTGGAGTAATCCTTCCTAACCCTAACAGCAAGTTGGAGTATTTCAGCCAGTCCACCCACCGAGACAGGCCATGACCACCTCAGAAGGATTTCAAATTTAGGCAGTCTCTAACCAAGTAAGGACTGAGAAAAAGATTCAAGATCTTCTGGATCAGAGGGATGGGGGAGCAGGTCCCCACATGTCCCTGTATGGTTGGAATTAAAAACCGTGGCAAAATGTTCAAACCACTTATCTGAAGGATTTATCACATGAATGGTTCAAAGAAGAGGTACTAAAATATGGTGCATTAACCACATGTCTAAAAGCTCCAGTATCAGCCATATCTAAATCAGCTGAAGCTTTTTTTTGTTCTTTTCTCCTTATTTTCAACATCTGATTATAATTGTATCAGGCTTGTCTAATTTTGATACACGGTTGAGGCATCCTCTTAAGAGCCTTTCAAAGTTATTCATGAGCTTTAGAACAATTCTGATTAATCCATCCACTCCTACTTTTATCCCTAACTAGGGTCTTACTGATTAACATGAAATGTATAGAGTAAGTCACTGAAAGGCATGTATAATCATTCTGATTTCCTAAAGGGTGTATGTAGACATGCCTTCAGCAATCCTTGATTGACTTTACATAGAATTAAAAAAAATATATATCATATCAAATTATTCCCATTTTATTTTAGTGTCAATGCATTCTTCTGACTAAAATCCCCTCTAGCAAAGATCTCAATGGAGTGGATTATGATCACTATGGCATTTCAGTATTACCTTGAAATTAGATATCACAGGTGCTAAGGTGACCAAAAATTAATTATATTCAATAGTACTCTCCAAGCCTCTCCTAATAAATATCAGCTAGAATGAGACTCAGAGTCCCTCTGTTGAAGAGCTGGAATGGACAAGTTGTATTTCATAATTAGTCTGTTCAGGAACTCTCCATATGGATTGTGTTTTAAGTGTGAATGTCCCTCCCCTGCTGTATCTAAATAACCCAAAAACTTTATCAATAGAGTATGGACAGAGTGTGATATTCAACTCAACTACCCAAAATGTTGGAACTGTGGCATGGAATTTCTTCAGGAGGGTATCTAAATCATGTTCAAAACTTTGTACCACTGAGAAATCCACATGGTTGAAAACATTTTAATAATAATTTCCCAGTAGAACTTTATGTTGAACAGAACCAATTGATAATGGGGTGTAATAGACATAGCCATTGCGGTAAGGTACTACAATTAAAAGACACAAAAACTGCCAATTCCCAACTTAGTCTTGCTATTTTGCATTGGACAGAACACATTCAAAAAGTATGATCAGCAGCAATATGAAAATCCTTAGTGAGCCATACCTTCTGGCAACAGATTAAATCAAACATATCCATCAAAGAAAGCCAATTGTGGTCCTTCAGTTGTGTTAGCTTGCAGGCTCCATTCCATGGTACTATCCTGGTCATACTATTGGCCTCAAGAAAACTTGCTGAGTGATCGACCATGGTTTAACAGGTGTCATTATCATAGAGTTGATTAGATGCATTGGTGCCAATGAGTGCATTAGGTGATAACTGGAGTCAGTCAATAGCATTCAGATCCTGAAGTGGGCCATACAAATTTATAGCTGGAACACTAAATTGATCTACTTGGGGTTTGGAATCTAGTGCCAACCATCCTCTATTGTGAGCAAAATTTGACAGTCTTCATGATGGCTTGTAAAAGTAACCCAGTGGCATAGCTCTGATCTTCCTTTGCATGATGACACATTAGTCTGCACCATACCCCCCCCCCCCCACCAATGGGTTCCAGTCTTCTGGAGTAGATTACATACTATAACTCACTGATGGTGTCCTTCTTGCCATGATCATTTCTTTGCAAAGATTTTTAAGCCACCCAATGTTCTGTTTGAGCCACTGCGCTGCCCTATTTCTCAACCCCTTTCACCCATTGTGACTATCTCCTGAGATAACCAGAACAATCTCCAAAAGTATCATATAAGGTGTGCATTCGGGGTGAAGTTGTAATGAGACGGTGTTAGCCTCTTTTCGCAGTTGAGAACTTAAGATAAGACATGTTTGCCTTGTTGAGTAATATGCCATAGTGCCTGGCTAGAGGCATGGACAGGTAAAGTCTGGCAAACGCCTGCTTGCTCTACTGTAGTTGGTGCTTAAGGACCACTATCAGCTAGGAGTGGCATCACACTTGAAATGCTCATTCTGCTAGAAATAATGACCGGGATGGTTGGATCATTAGTAGATTCAACTATTATTGTTCCACGGTTTGAAGCTCTCATTGGGTTTGTATGATCCTAGTACTGGGATAATTGTTTGTCTCCTAAATGAGACAGAACAATCCTTAATATAGATTCAACTTTCTGTATTGATTGCGTGAGGAAACGTATTATGTTGTGTTCCAACCTATTCAAATCCAGGGTGTTAATTGTGGAAATGGTAAAAGCATGCAAATCCCCGATGACCCATTGGTTCACATTTGCTAGCCATCCTTCTCCTGCCCCCCTCCCCCTGTCGAGCCCGCTTTCCTTTTAGGGGGAGAGGATTTTAAAGTTTTGGCCAATGGCGATTTAGCACAATACACAATACATATGTGTGAGTCTCTCAGAATGCATGGGTTCCAGCCTTGCATGTGCTGGCATTCACTCCCATTGTTATCAGTATCAATCAAAGTTTGGCGGCAGATAGACCCCCATTTAACTCTCCGTAGACTGATGATAGCCACTCTTCAACACTTCCAATTTCTGAGGTTAAGACACCCATTGCAGTGGGAAGATATAACGCTATGGAGGCTGCTGGCGTTGGCCATTTGGCCACTATTGTTTTCTTTACAGGAGGCCTCTTGCCCATGACAATAAAACAAAACAGTGCCTGTCAATCCTAAGCTACAACCAAGGACAGTGGCCCGGCCCAGCCTCCCCTGGGTTTAGACGGGTGCAGATGGCACCCACTTGACCCGGTCTTTATCCGGGTATGTGCCTGGGTGCTTCCTGTGCCGTGGTCTGCTTTGCGCCTAAAAGTTTGTTGAAACATTGGATCACCTCCTCTTCTTCTCAGCAATGGCAGCTGGGAAATGGAGTCCCTCCTTCAGCGACAGTGATGAGGGTTGAAAGGGCGTTTATTAAATTTTGTATCTAAAGGAACTCAACGAAACACTGTAGGATGAAAACATATAGTTTACTCTCTGTAGACCTGAATAATTTGATACCGTTTCTGCACCCTTTGCATTGCTGGGGGATTAGCAAAAAAATAGCTAAAAACGAACAAAACATACACTGGGCTGCAGTGAAAAAAGATTTTCTTTATAACATATTCTGGGTTTCTGTGCATCAAGGTGTGGTTCAGATTTTCTTTGCAATGATCTCCAGAATGCTATTGGGAAAGATAATCACGAGAATACTGACAAATCATAGCCAGATGTTGTTTAACTAGAAGCAACTGTTTTTATAGTTTAAATCCCAATGTAAGAACATTTGGAATATCTGCAAACTAAACTGAAGATTTAGCTGATGTTAGTTGGATCAGGACTTATTTTAAAATAGCATTTCGGTATTACCACACCCTGCAAAATAAAAGGCGAAAAACATCCAGAATGCTAGGAATTGTTGTGTTGTGTGTCCAGATCAGATCTCGACTGTAGAAATCACTGTCTTGCATGGTTTTGTAAATATTACTGAAGCTTTTATGTTGCCCCATGTCACCTTGTATGACACAAGGACAATACAAAGGCTTCATAAATATGGACCATACCATTAAATGGTAGAAGAAAATGTTATCTTCAACTAGGTAATAGATAAGGACAAAATGGAGGGTGTAAAAACCTAAGGCTATATAATTTAGTAGAGTTTCAAGGCTGTGTAGCATGGCAGAGCATTATATGCCTTTTTTATACAGCTTGGGAAAAGGCACTTCAAGTACATGGCTGCTGCCTATAAACCTCAAACTCCCACTGGCTACCATAAGGAGTAGTTATATATCTTTTGACGTCCGGTCTCTTAGCTAAAAAACAGAAGGAAGCATTCTGCATTCACTCTTTCTAGTAGGTCTTTCAGTTCCAGTCCAAGCCTTGCAGCTGGAATGTAGATTATGGAGAACCTACACTCCAGCCCTGGAGGCAGTGACACATTGAGGTTATCAACAGTTACATTCTAAGGAAGAGTCATTGCAATGGAATATAAATCAAGCATTGGCATAGCCAATAGGTCTCGCCTTTGAGACCTTATAAGTGTTTAGCCATGCAGCACATTATCCTGGGCGCTGTGCCACCACGGACTGAATAGCTATACAATTACTACACACTGGGTCATGCAGTCTGAATCAGGAATACATGCTTGAGTCTGCCACGTGCTTCTTCTACCTATGAGCGGTACAAAAGGGGGTGGTGATGGACTGAGCCTCTGAATCAATCAAACACTCACACCCAGTCAAAAGATCTGGGTTTAATCCATCACCGTTCTTTAGCCCACTCTGCCACCCCAGTTCAGATCTTTTGACACCCCCTTTTGTACCTCTTCTACCTATGAGGCATTTGGGAATTAAAAGCAACAACAGGAGGGTGGGGGTTAATTGAAAGCAACTACGGGAGGGAGAGAGAAAACTGAAGGTAACATTAAGGGGATGATGGGAACACAAAGCAGGGATGGGAGGGTGGGGGGATTAAAAAACAACGATTGGAAGGTGGAAAGGTTTGAAAACATGGTTCCTAAAACTAATGGTTCCAGCCTTCAGCAGATCACACGTGCATCAGGGCAATCTTGTGATTCGCAGATACTGCGTTAGCAATTAGTGCGGGTATATATTTTCCAAGATGGCACTGTATTCTGTTCTATTGCCGCAGGCCGCTGGGCTTGTGGAGTAGCAGAATGTGTGTCTCTGCAACTGTAACCACACACAACTGCAGTATTGTCCAGCCCTCAACACCCTTCTCCAACTCCAGGCAACAATTCTGAGAAGACCGCTAGTGCTAGGCTACTAATAATGCCTCGTCTCCCACTTTCTTTCTTACGTAGTAATTAGGCGAATTGCGTTTTTACATATTTTGGGATAAAAGATAAAACTTCCAACTGCGCACAGATACCACTTCCAAGCCTGCGCTGAAATCATGCTTTGTGGGTATATTGTGTCTAGTAATTTAGCTTCAGAGATCGAAGCCAGTAGTTTTGGGTTCAAATCACCATATTCTCACTTGAGCAACCTGTAAGGCATTGGGCACAAGGAGAAATGTTCACATGGCTATCAATTATTAGAGCCTATCGTCAGGGCCACTGGAATTATGGCTGTGGCAGCATGGGACCAAATTATGCAGCACATTGACTATATTATTTGTATATATAGAATTCTCACCACTAGTACATGTAGTAGACCTTTGCACTTACTACCATTCCTATGTGATTTTAGAGTTTATCTGTTTGTCTCTCTTCCTTGAGTGACTTTACAACTTGTACATGTGCAATTCTTTCCTGTTTTTATCTCTTCCTTGAGTGACTTTACACCTTGTACATTTGCAATTTTTTTCTGTTTATATCTCTTATGTAACTCATGCAATCCAAAGTCCTTATGTAACGCAACTGGTTCTTTTGCAAAGCGGTCTGACACTTTCGGGTAATGTTCGCGCTATATAAAATCGCATTAAATAAAATTAAAATAAATAAAATTATGTGGCATGAGAAGGCAAATTATGTAGCGTAATGTGGCACATTTTCTGATAGAATTACTGCATCATTTTGTTATTTTTACTCGTGTAAACACGGTCTGGGCAAAGGTTTCACCTTAATAATACCACTGTAATCCCAAACATATCAATAAGCAACTGACAAATGATCAGCCAACCTATGTGAAGTACCTTCCACTACGCAGCAGCACATGTCACCGCATTTTTAGAAGTAAACATTTTGGTAAAATCTGCAGATTATGCAATGTATGATTGATTGTGTGACAAATCCATAATTATCCAGAAATAATATGGCGCAAAACTGCATAATTCCAATGGCCCTGCCTCCAGCGGATTTAGTTGAATATATAAAAAAAATGTATTGCTGATAAAAGGTTCCATAATGAAGAACAGCACAGTTACACCTTCGTTTATTTGGGTCAGAAGAAGGAGACCGAATGTTGCAAGGAGTACTCAAACCCTGAAGGGTCCCTTCTGTTTAAAAATCATAACATGTAGGAAAGTGAAGGGGCAGTGTGTATTGTGACTCAGGCCATGGGCGAGGCTTCTTCAGTCACTGAAAGAAATAGCAGTTAAAACTTGCAGGGCGGATAGGCTAAAACCACACAGAAGCTCATTCTTCTTCAGAGAGTCGTCTCCCGCTGCGCTGCAACCCAATCCTGAGCAGAAAAACAACAAACAGTCCAGTTACACTAGCCTTTGGCTCCCAAGTAGTGGAAAGCAGTCCTCCAGACACTTCAAAGTTAGAAGTTTGTGTGTACTGAATGAGGCAGAAAAACAACTCCACAAAAGCCGGACATGGCATTCAGTGTAGGTGTAGTCTGTCTGTCTGTCTCAATCGGGACCACCCATCTTGCTAGTGCATTCCCCTGTAATGTTCTCTACATTAGTGTTCTTGGTGAAAGCTGAATTTTTTGCTGTGAAGTTTCAAAACGTTGTTTCGATTACCAACTCAAAACATAGATATAGATGAGTATCACAAAGTGAGTAACTACTGAGTCAACCACCCTAAAAGTGCAGTGTGCCTTGCAATGGCTGGGCAAGCACTCACCAAATGCCAATACCACACGTCATCAACAGCAGGGCCGGCTATAGCCCTGGAGGTACCTGGTGTGACAATCATTTTTGGCGCCTCTGCACCCCATGATGGCCTCCTCGGATTCTCTCACTACCACCGGGTAAAAGTGACCCATATCTCTCCAATCATAAGCTCTTGCTAAACACAGCACCCCCCTGAGGTCGGTGCCCCCTCCACAGGTCAGGGCTCAGTGCGGCCGCACCAGTCGCACTGCCCTAAAGCCAGCCCTGATCAGCAACATAGAGTTCCAGTGCAGGTTTTGCATTCAACAGAGTGATGCAGCCTCATAGCGTTAGTCCAACATCACCACAATTAGAACAAGTAATGTGACGTGTCGGGTGAGGGATGGGGACCCTGTCTACAGTCGATTTAGCTGGATATGTAAAAAAAAGTATTGCTGAGAAAATGTTCTGTAATGATGAACAGCACAGTTACCAAGTCATTTATTTGGATCATGAGAAGGAGACCGGATGTTGCAAGGAGAACGCAAGCCCTGCATGGTCGCTTCTCTTTAAAAACATGGGACAGAAGGTCATTCTTTTCGACATGTTGCCTCCTATGGTGCAACCCAATCCCCAAGCAGAAAAACAACTACAGTCCGGTTACACTGGTCTTGGGATCCCAAGTAGCGGAAAGCAGGCCTCCAAGCGCTTCAAAGTTAGAAGTATGTGTGAACTAAATGAGGCAGAACAATAACTCCACCAAAGCCGAACATGGCATTCAGTGTAAGATCGCCACATTTAAAACAAGTGACCTGGCGGAGGGGTGAGGGACGGGAGCACCACGCACAAGGTGGAGTGGGAGGGAGATGCAGCGACATGGGAGGAGGTGGGAGGGATGAATGCTGCATTGAACAAACAGTAACACGAGCAGGAAAGCAACAAAAAATGGTCCCTGTAGGAAGCCGGCTCTACATATAATGCACAAAAATGATGAACACTGTGCAGAGAGTCCAGGGAGACTCAGATTGGTATGCAGAGGCAAAAGTAGATAATACTAATGCTCTAATTGTGGTAGTGTGAGTGAGCAGTTAGGCTTATCAGAGGATAGTTCTAAGCATTTGTTGTAATCACAGTGGCAATAAATTAGACACAGACTCAAGAATAAATCGGAGACCAATTAAAAAAATTAACATCAATTATTGTATAATTTTTAAGACCAAGAACTTTGTTCCCAGTTAAGTACTTTTTAGTTATGATTTCTCAACGTTCTAAAAATAACTCTCTGTTGCGCGCAATTAAGCTCAATGAAAGTCTATGGAGAAAAACACAAAAATATATATAAAATCGTACAGTTGGTTTTAGGAGTTCACTTTCGAGGATTAGGGCAGCAGCAGGCCAAGGTCCAAAGTGCTACCAGCGGAATGTCGGGATCAGGGTGCTGAGGTCGTTGGCAGCTGGTTCACTACAAAGAAGGGGGAACTTCAAAACAGGCTGCACACTTACATGCAAGTCATGTCACCCCAAATGAGGGAACAGGTCACAAAGGCTTTAGTACCATGGGAGCGCAGCTGGTTCATTAGTACTCACTCCGGGCGGGCTGGGTGCAGAGGAGGTAGGATGTCCGGGTTTTGCGGATCAAGGTGATTCTTGCGGCCGGGGCAACCAGGTTACAGGGATGATTTCTGGTCATCTGGGCCACTCAGTAAGTGGTTCTCAAGAATTTGTGTCCCTCGACTGGTTCTTGTTTCCTGAACAGTTGGAGTCCGGATTGGACTCTTCGTCCCAGTGCAGGTTGCGGGGGGTCTGGTACCCCAGGATTTGCTATGGCATGACTTTGGTAGGTCCTGGTGTCTTTTTGCATTGAGGGGTGACATAACTGACCCACTTGAGCTGGTGTACCACTTCTGGTTTGGCTGCTGCATTAGCATTGCCACGATGCTGCAAGTCCGTTAACTGGACTCTGCGGGTTCAGTGCCTGCAAACTGCAGGGGAGTAGTTCCTTTGCTCCAAGGGAGTTCTATTGTGATTGGCAAAGGGCTGGAGGTGTTCTGTGGTTCTTGGAGGCCTCATAGCAGCAAGGCAGGACAGCACACCATGATGGTCGAGTCCATCTGCAGCAGGTACTCTGTTGTCGGGTCAGCAGCTCTTTTTTGTCTGTTTTCTTCTTTAGTCCATTGAATCTAAAGTTCAGAGTCCAGGGGTGCCACCTAAATACTACATTTCTGGGGGTTATGGGGACTGCCAGGTAGCAGCCAAAGGGCCACCTACCTTCAGAGTGTCTGAATCTGGAAACACCGCCAAATGTACCTACCGATCCTCCCACCAAAGGGGGAGCAGGAATTGGGGGTTGGCAACCTTCACTAGCTGAAGCTGCCTGGGTTGCATTTCAAAGGCAGCATCACCTTTGAAGCTTCCCACCTTGGAAGGCAATCCTGTCCTGAGGGAGATGTGTAGCACCTCCGCCCAGAGCTGGCTTTGTTCCTGGCTTTTAAGAGAACTGTCCCTCACCCCTTGAGGGGTCACAAACACGTCTGGTGGTAGCAGACTGGCTAAGACTAGCCAGAGACTACACCAGTGCTTGGAAGGTTTTCAGGGGACCCTCTGAAGGGTTTCCTGTGTGTATTTAATAATAGATCCAACACTGACATTGGTAAGGATGTATTACAACAAGATGTTTGGCACAAAACATCTTAGGATACTATGAAGCCATCACGCAGCTACGAAACTCGTGATGACAAGTATCCAGACCAACCACTCTCTATGGCTTCCCTGAGCACTTACAGTATCCAGGAATGGCTCAGATATCGTAGAGTCTGATCTGCTCAGGCAGATATGACTGCACTTGTGATATAGTGCACCCTGCCTTAGGGTAATAATGCAGTAGGGGTGACTTACCTATACCTAATGCAGAATCTGGAGGAATGGCACTCAGGGAGGTGAGCCATATCGACTCTACAGTTTTCTCTGCACATAGACACGCAGCCTGCAATGCAGTTTGCATGGTTTTGGTGAGAGGTCCCTAGGGTGGCACAATTTGTTCTGCAGCCCTAGTGGACCCTCTTCAATCCCAATGACATAGGTATCAGGGGTACCATTTACTAGGGACTTACAGGGGTTTTTGACATTGTGCCAATTGTGGTACAGTTTTAGGAAAGCGATCTGGCACTAGACCCTGGTTATCAGGGACCTAGTGCATGTTTATTTGAAATCACATCATGTTCCAGGCAAAAAGTGTGGCTAACCATGTCAAAAGAGGCATTTTCTCACAGTACCCAAAGCAAACAGGTAAACAACCAAAGAGTACAAACATAGTACTTGGTGCCTGCTCCATGGGAGGAAACAAGAGAAAACAAGCATTTACAATGCAATGGTCTCGGCATTATTAAAGGTAGAGCTATTAGCATTGCTCATGACTTTTTTTAAATCATAAATACATGGCATTGTCATTTACAATGCCAATAGCTTAATCGTTAAATAAATGGCATTGTCATTTACAATGCCAATAGCTTAATCGCTCGCAAATGCATGACCTATTGCATTTACACCCACAGAGCCACAAACACAAAGCCACCCACACACACATACAGAGCGACCCACATAGAGCCACCTACACAGAGCCACCCTCACACAGACAGAGCCACCCACACATAGAGCCACCTACAAAAAAAGCTATCCACACAGAGCCACACACCCCCAGCCACACACACACACCAGGGGGCAGGAGAGCAAGCACAGCCAGGGGGCATGGGAGCAAGCACAGCCAGGGGGGCAGGAGAGCAAGCACAGCCAGGGGGGCAGGAGAGCAAGCACAGCCAGGGGGGCAGGAGAGCAAGCACAGCCAGGGGGCAGGAGAACCAGGGGGCAGGGGAGCAAGCACAGCCAGGGGGCATGGGAGCAAGCACAGCCAGGGGGCAGGACAACAAGCACAGCCAGGTGGCAGGAGAGCAAGCACAGCCAGGGGGCAGGAGAGCAAGGCAGGAGAGCAAGCACAGCCAGGGGGCAGGAGAGCAAGCACAGCCAGGGGGCAGGGGAGCAAGCACAGCCAGGGGGCAGGGGAGCAAGCACAGCCAGGGGGCAGGAGAGCAAGCACAGCCAGGGGGCAGGAGAGCAAGCACAGCCAGGGGGCAGGAGAGCAAGCACAGCCTGGGGGCAGGAGAGCAAGCACAGCCAGGGGGACACCGTTCCAGATATTGGCGCATACTATATGTTGCATGTCACCGTTATTCATGGATATATAATCCCAGTTCATCTCTGTACATTGATACGTAGGACAGCTCACCTTCATTTATTGAAATGTAATCCCAGTTCATCTCTGTACATTGACACGTAGGACATCTCACCTTCATTCTTCAAAACGCAGTCTCAGCTCCCCTCTATGCCTTGATATGTTGCACCAGCATATCTTGCTAAATTATTATGCCAGTTTTGCACCAGTCCTCACTGTACATTGATATGCATAATTAGTTCACTTCTATATCCAGATATGTAGCACCAGTTTACCATTATACTTTGATATGCTTCGTTCAATTACTTTTATATCTTGATTTACATCATTGGCTCCTCTCTATGTCTTATTATTATTTAATACCAGCTCATCTGTGTACCTTGTTTATTAATAGCACCCAATTACTGTTCTTGAATATGTAATGTTATGTAATGTGTGTACATTGCTGTATAATACTAGCTCACCTCGGTGCTTTAGAAAGTTGCATCGGTTCATCTCCCTTCCTTAATAGAAAATACACGTTCACTTGTGTATGCTAATATGTAGCACAGTAAATCACCTCCGTGGCTGGTGTGTTGCACATCTCTGTACCTTGACAAGTAGCACAAACTCTGTACTTGATAAGCTACATCAGCTCATCACTGGGCTATAACGTTACCCCAGGCCACCTTTGTACTGTTACAGGAGCTCTCCTTTGCACCTCATATGTTGCACTAGCTCGCCTCCATAAGTAATAGTGTCAGACACATATAAGGGAAAAGATGAGAAATCAGTGAGTACGAGATTACATAATGTAGATTCAAATGCCAGTGTTTTTTTCCGGAAACATACTAAGACTATATTTTCGAAATAGTAAATTGCGTTTTTTGGCACGGCAAGTATTTTTTTAAGGTTGTAGTACAATTTCACGTTTGCTCATATTTTGTTTGCTGTTTTTTGGCCATGTTCTTTTATGTACATGACCAAATGTCAGTCAGTCAGTCAATTTTCTTTATTCGATTATTTAAAATCATAAAAGAGCAAGCATTTTGCATATCCTGATTACAGTACATTTCATTGAAGCACAGAAACAATTTATCAAATTTGAAACATTCAATCAATATTATAAAACAAATAAGCCACGATGCGACATACATAAATATCTAAAAAGCTAAAAAAAGAAGGGTTTATTAAGCACAATTCATTTAAGAAATGAGGAAGAGAGGAAATTCAATTATCAAAGATAAAGTGCCTGTGCCTTGTGCGGTGCTTATTTTTACGTGCGCCTGCAACCAAAAAACTAGCCACTGAAAAAGCTACATTTACATTGGGGAGGAGCTGCAAGAACAACAGGGCTGGTTTAACCTGGATGAAGCCCTGGTGGCGTAAGATAGGGAGCAGATAACTTTTCCTGAGCTCAGTGTAATGTCCGCAGAACATAATAAAGTGCATCGTATCCTGTGTCGAGAAGTGATCACAGTCGCATGGATCGGCATCCTCGGGTCGCGACCAAGATTTGAAGTTGCCCAGTACAAAATGAATTAAATCGAAGCGAAATCTCGTTAAGAGAAAGCGGTGATAGGAATTTGTGGTAAAGAGGAGATAAGGTTCCATTCCTGGGGCTAAGGAGAGCGTGCAATGTTTCCTTACCATAGTCTTTTTTAACTCTGCTTCTTCCCTTTCCATGGCGTATAAATTTGTCAGGGTGTTTTTAACTAGTTTTATATCGCCATAAGTTATTCCTTCTGGAGAACAAAAAAGCTCCGGACGACCTGCCAGGGTAAGCTGCATTTTAACATATCTCAACCAGGGAATGTGGAGGGCTCTATCCAGGGCTAAGCAATCTTTTAGTATGGTATGATTTAAAGTTAGCTCCTGATTGAGCCATGTTTTTATCCAACCAATCACTGGCGCTAGTTTTAGTAAGTCTGAGATATAGCCCACACCTAGCTCTGTGTGTATTGCAAAGGTCGAAGTTGATTGGGGGACAGAGAGCAAGGATCTCAAAAATTTATTCTCTACGATCTGTATTTTAGCTGGGCTGGTGTATCCCCAGATTACCGAGCCATACTGGGCAACTGACAAACATTTGGAATTGTAAACTTTAATGATGCTTTCCATTGGGCGAGCACCCAGCTTTTTGGCAAAACCCAGCAGCCCTGCGGCCGCTCTAGCGACAGCGCTACTTTTGGCCAAAAGCTGAGGGCCCCAAGTCCCCATGACCAAATGCTAGCCGTGGTCCGCGAGGCTTACGTGGGCCAGAGCTTCCGGAAGCCTGGTGGGCTCTGGCATCGTGATATGTCACCCTGTCCAACCAGCATGCCTCAGAAATATCTGCTCCACTTAGAGAGCTCGCTCATGGGGGAAATTGCGCGCCACCTGTTCAGTGGAGGTGGAGGTGGAGGTTGTGGTAAAAGGTGCTGCCTCCATGTGCTGCGTAGTAGATCTTATACAGAAGAGGACAATGTCCAGTGCTTCTGTATGCGAACTGGATTTTCTGAGGCCTGACACGGTAAAAGGAGCAGCTTTAATTATCCACACCTTAGAGGCGTGGAATCCCGTTTCCAGAAACTCTGAATACCCAGGTAGTGAGTGGCCCAGCCACAGCAGGCGAGAAGGTGCAAAATACCCGTGAGCAGTGAAGTTCTGAGGCTGTATGGTATGTGCAGTGAAACTCGAGGATGGACATGCCCGAGAGGCTCCGTACCCTGCGCAGTGAGACGCAAAGGTACCCCTGCCTTGAAATGCTCTGTATCCCGTGCAGTGAGACGCAAGAACAGACGTTTTTGTATCCCGCGTAGTTGCAGTGATTCTGTCCACTCCGTGCAGTGAGACTCAAGGATAGACATGCTTTGAAAGACTCTGTATCCCATGCAGTGGTGCAGTGAGACGCAAGGATAGACCTGCCTCGAGACGCTGTGTATCCTGTGCAGTGAGACGAAAGAACAGGCATCCCTCGGGATGCTCTGCATCATGTGCAGTGATGACACTGAATCCCGAAGTCCCTTGAGATACCCCGCATTCCTCCTCCGCAGTCCTCTGCACTGTTAGTTTTCCTGCCCCGGGTCTGTTTCGCGCCCTCCGGAGCTCTAATGAGGATTACTGGGGTGTCATGTGTGAGCGAGCCAGGGGCTGCAGATGTGATCAACTCCGCGCAGTGGGGGGGGGGCGGGGGGGGGGGGGTCGGAGGGGGGACGAGAATTATCGCACTGAGGGAGGGCGAGAGACCTGGAAAGAGGGAGGGCTAAAAAGGAATGAGAGAGGGAGACCAGGGGCATGTATTTATTCCGATCTGTAACATTTGACCGTAATTTTCTTTCCAACTCTTTAATCCCATGCCCGGGTTCGCGTGCTAAAATGACTATGCAATATTTTTTTTTTTTTTTTTACTTTCCAAAATATTTTTATTAAGACATTGCTGCAAAAGAATGCTGAAGAGGAAACGGGCACATGCATTTTTATGGATTAACTTTACCACGAATGAAGATTGCGGATTCGCACAAGGTTGAAAACCAAAGAAACCCTGTAGTTTCACCAGCACCGCAGCAACCCTTTTGATGGAGAACCATGGAGTCACGATGTCTGGAGGCAGGCAGTCAAGCTAGCATGAGGTAGCGCAACATTGCATAAAGTGGTCATCTGTTACATAATCTGGTGCTACTAATCATGATAGGTCAATTCATTACGAACAAGATGTCTGACATTTACAGATCACAGGCCTTCATCTCGCTCTGCTCGAAGCTCCAAGTGACCAATGCAAAACAGCCCTCTAGGCTTTCACTTTAAAAGGATCCACCCCTTTAGGCAGCGTTTGTCAAACCAGCGGCATATAAAAGGACAAATTCAAAACGGCACATATGAACCAGAATTGTTACTCAGATCAGTCTTTGAAAAACTAATGTAAACAGGTTTCATTGAACTGGACTTGCATATCTGGATACAAAAGCGAACACAGAATAAATCTTCTTGAATATAAGATAATTTTGGTTATGGATAAACCCCCATTCTGTCCTATCACCATCATATGATGAAAAATATCCTGGTATATGTACAGCAAGTATTTGATTACCAAAAATAGGTGGATGACTATCCTCAAGCAGTTAGTAATGTAGTGACAACAGTTAAAAATGTATCCGCTATACCAAAATTACATGCAAACTTCAGTAACAAAGTAAAAAAAAAGAAAAACCCTCCGACTTCTGGCTTCGTGTCTTATCATGGTCAGGCATCACAGCAGCAGTATGACTGTTAAAGGCACATACAACTCCAGCTGCAGAGCAGCGTGTTTGGGTGCATGCTTAAATAGGCATGTCAACATCAGCAGCACTGGGATTTGCTGGTCTGTTTCGCGCCCTCCGGAGCTCTAATGAGGATTACTGGGGTGTCATGTGTGAGCGAGCCAGGGGCTGCAGATGTGATCAACCCCGCACAGTGTGGGGGAGGGGGGGGGGGGGACGAGAATTATCGCACGGAGGGAGGGCGAGAGACCTGGAAAGAGGGAGGGCTAAAAAGGAATGAGAGAGGGAGACCAGGGGCATGTATTTAGTCCGATCTGTAACATTTGACCGTACTTTTCTTTCCAACTCGTTAGTCCCATGCCCGGGTTTGCGTGCTAAAATGACCACTTCATGATGGCTTCGAATGTGGACCCTCTGGTCACGTCAAAAACGACAAAGGCACCTACTGCTTCTTAGTAGTACGCTTGTGTCATATTGCCAAACCTTTCCTGTCCTGCGATGTCCCACAGCTGCAGACGCACCATGGTCCGTCCTGCTGTCCCAGCTGATCACCTTCAGGGCGAAGTCGACGCCGATGGTAGCGCGGTAGTGCTGCGAGAAGAGCTGGTGCACATAGCGCTTGATGATGCTGGTCTTGCCCACGCCCAGCTCTCCGATCACCAGCACCTTGAAGAGCTACTCGCGGGCGCCGGATACCCGCCAGCGGCTGAAGCAACCTCGTCACCGCTGCTCGGGCCGGACATGCCCGCTGCAAGGCGACCCCGGGGGGGGCGGCAAAGGAGGAAGTGGAGAGCAGGGTGAACGGGTGCCTAGAATAAGTAAGTACGTAATAGCACAACCAGGTGAATTGAGGTAGTCTCCTGTGAGGTCTTTCTACACCCCCGACGCCTCCAAGGCCCCAGAGCCCTCAGTAGTAAATGTCCAAGAGAAACTTCACGTCTGCCTCTTCCCATGACTATGCAATATTTATAAGCAAGCTAAGAAGCAGGTAATATACTTGATCAGGGAAATAAAGCTTGGGTTATGGAGACAGAAGAACTAACCGAGCAGACAATGTGCAATTTGCTTTTAATAAGCTCTACCCCTTTTGTTCTTTACAATGTCATGACACACTAACTCACCACCAAATTACACTGCATGCTCTATTAATGCGGGCAGGCTCCGCAGTTGCAAGCGAGCGTATCCATTAGCGAATGTCTACCACTGACACTCCGGTAAGTGAAACTCGAGAGCTGTCGGAGACCCGCTGCATGACGGGCTCGAGAAAGGAAATGAAAAACGTTTCCTTTGTGTTAGGGCTCTGGCAGCAGCGCACACGTTTCACCAGCCAGCAGTCTCTGCAATGCCCAGCAACCTCCACAGTGCCGCCCAGCTCCATCAGTGTCAGACCCCTGCTCCACGGCACCCAGCACTCATCTCAGGTGGGCGTCACAGCACAGGGAGGCTCGCTTCCCCAGTTCTTCCTCTTGATCTCGCGGCCAGGCCCGGCTCTGCGCTGCTGCTTTGGAGGGGGCTGCCCACTGACCTGGCCGCCCCGTGCGGGCCATGTGTGCAGTGTGCTGGATAAAGGCTAATTGAAATAGCGATGGCGCAGATGGGAAAGGCGCTCATGAAATGGGATGATGCTGGTCTTGCCCACGCCCAGCTCTCCGATCACCATTGAGAAAGGAAATGAAAAACGTTTCCTTTGTGTTAGGGCTCTGGCAGCAGCGCAGAAGATCCCATGGCACTGCGGTGCTGCGAGGAGGAGGCTCTCCTCTGCACTTGAAGACTCGGCGACGGACACGGAGGAGGGCAGAGGGAAGGGGGGAGGCGAGCAGTTCCTGAAAGCGCTGTTTGCTCACCTTCACTGCGGTGCTGCGAGGAGGAGGCTCTCCTCTGCACTTGAAGACTCGGCGACGGACAAATAAAAATGGCGGCCTCAAGCTATCGGAATTTTTCGAATTCGGGGGCGTGTTTTGCTGTCCTGAGTGACGGACGATGTCACGAGCTAAAGAACAGCAAAACTTACGCCCCCGAATCCGAAAAAGACGGGGCTTGTTTGGAGTGACTCACTTCTCTTCCAATGGCTGGCCTCTGTTTAGGAAGCCAGCCAATGGAAGCGAACTGAGCTGAGAGGCGGGTCTAAACTGACCTACTAAGAGTCATTAAATCTCCTGACCGGAAGCTGCTTCGCAGCTCAACGGTCCGAGACCTAAAAAGGAGTACAAAAATGAAGGATTCAACACTAGCAAGTAAGCATTTTGGAAGGGCAATCCAAGCAACAAATTAAAAAGCAATGGATGGAATGTAAGCCCACAAGGTGTATACAGCAGGTCTCTGAGGCTCACCTAAACATTAATTGATATCAAATAATTGCACCAACAGAGTTTTTCGCAAGAATTGTAATAATTTAATATCAATTTTGAATTCTCTGAGGAATACTGAAATACCTGAGGGCCTGAAATCAAGGATGGCGATAGGGAATTTTCACCACTTTAGCGGCCGTTTTCAGCCGCTAAGCGGTGATAATTCTATTGCCCTATTAGCAAGCTGTCGCTAACAGCAGTTAGAGACAGCTTTTAGGTGATAACGAGCGGTTTGGGGCCCACTTTGCATGTTAGCGATATTTATCGCGAATGACATGCAAAGTGGGCATACCCAAACTGTAAGCGACTGAAAACAGTCGCTAACATCGCTATCGCCTATTAGCAAGGCAGGCGTAGCGATGGAAATATTCGTGCTAAGTGTGAATATCTCCAAATACTAACACCTGCCTAGACCAGTTCTTCGCTGTGTTATCCAATGGGAGGTGGATAACATGGTTAAGAGCATTTCGTCGCTAATGCGTGAATATCGCTGTATTCTCAGCGATATTCACACATTTCGCCGCTATCGCCGGAAAATGTATTGCTTTGGGGATAAACATTGCTAATAGCACGTTATCTCAGCGATAAATTCCGGCGATGCTCAGCGTTAAAAAAATCGTCGCTAAGCCTATTTAGCGATAAATATCGCTACTTGTTGGTAACATTGCCCTAGTCACCTAGTCAACTTCACCTGGTTTCGATAAAATTATAAGCGTGTTAAAAATTGAGCAACATGCATTGCCTAAAATAAATCAATATGATTCTATATCTTCCTCTGCTACAACTTACCCCAACACAAAACCAATTAAAAATATGAAACAATGTCTTAAAGTTAAAAAAAATTAGCTTATGAAGTAAATTTTTAATTTTTTATGAGTTGTGTGAAGTGGTGCTATAAGACAACACCCTACTACATGCTGTGTGTTCACGCTTGTGTCCTCATTAGATAGGACACAGGCGCCATAGGCCAATCATAGAAAGGGCAGGGCATTCTTCCCTTCTGAGTCTCCTTTAAAAGTTTCTCTTGAATCACCAGTTTTGCAGCACTTACCAACTTAAGATTGCTTGCCCACCTGTGCACCCTTTTACTTGGTACACCGCAACAAAGAAAACCATGGGTGATCCCTTCCCTCAGCAGATCGACATTAACTGTTTGATCATATAGTGACAACCAAAAATTCAAACGGTCCAGCTTAATGGGCGTACAAGATTTTTTCTCTAAATCCTGGCCCCCACACTAGCCCTGGGCGGAGTTGGCGGAGTGGGGCTTCGCGGAGCTACGCGAAGTGGGCGAGAAACTACGCCCACCTCCGCACTCCGCGTAGCCCCACTCCGCAAAACCACTGGCCGCCAGCCCCGCCACCCGCCTCCCTCCCGCCCTCCCTAAATACTTTCAAATAAAGGAATGAAATAATTTAAAAAGCACTTACCTTGCCGCCGCTGCCCGCCGCGTCCCCGGGGCTCGCTATCTTCCGTCTTCTTTAGTAATGCGCATGCGCGGGCGGCCGCGCATGCGCATTTTCTCGTGAAAATGCGCATGCGCGGCCGCCCGCGCATGCGCATTACTGAAGAAGACGGAAGACGGAAGATAACGAGCCCCGGGGACGCGGCGGGCAGCGGCGGCAAGGTAAGTGCTTTTTAAATTATTGCATTCCTTTATTTGAAAGTATTTAGGGAGGGCGGGAGGGAGGCGGGTGGCGGCCAGCTACGCTCCATCTGCGGAGCGTGCGTAGTGCCGCCTGGCTCCGCCAGCTCCGCAAAATGCGGAATAGGCGGCACTACGCACACTCCGTGCACGGAGCGTAGCTGGCCGCCCACCCTTACCCCACACCCCACTGCCCCTAAACCAGGAACCCTGATTCGGCTGCTGTGCCCAGCCGAAGCCCTTCTGCTGCTAGTTCCAATGCCCGGTAGAACTATTAAAATGGCTTATTGTGCCGTAGTAAGTGATATGGGGGTGTTTGCGGGCACATTTGGAGCACATGTACCAAAATGTACAAAATCCCCTAGTGCATAGTCCTTTAGGCACCAGTTGGAGCTACCTGTTCTTTCTCGGTTGTCCCGACCCTTCCACTGGTGGGGTAGTCCTGAAACGGACGATACATGAAAGGCAGACCACTGACAGTAACTATGGTCTTGCCAAATTTCGAGGGGACCATGGCATGATGCTAAAGGTCCTCTTCCACCTCCCCCCACTGTACCACTACTAAACGTGCTCTAATCTCATTGTCGTATTGAGTCCATGCATAACCCCCATAATTTACTTGTGCTTTTTGTATAGTGTATGTGTACTTAAAGATTGCCACACACCTCTCTGGGTGTTTTCCAGAGTAAACACTGGCATAGTTTAGGAAAGCTGCGTCCAATTGTCAATTGTCATAGGAACCTTTGGACGCTTTGCCAGTTCATGCTCCTCTTACTTGGATCCCTCCTTAGCCCTCATCTCCCTGTGTAATAGTTTCAGCATCTCAACTTATTCCCCGTTGCATATTTTCTTCTTTTGTAGCCAACATAAAATGAGCGACCAACAGCTTTAAAACCCCCATGTATGAAATCTTCTTGATTTTCAGATCAATGCTTTCTTTCCTTTCTACCTTTTCCACTGCTTTCTCATTGTTCTCACTCCCTTCCGCCTCCACCCTTCCCTGTCCCTGTCACTGGAATCCCCTGTGCCTCCATCTCCTTACCCCCTTCGACCCCCGTCTTTGTATCCCCCAACCCCCAGGCCTTGTGGCCACAACCGTAAGTCGCCTACGACTAGTAAACTGCGAACAAAAAACCCTAATGCCGCCTCAAAGGAAGACCAGGTAAAAAGCTCAAAGACCTAATGACCAGCCACCGTGTTACCCAGGCAAATGGTGGCTGGTCTAGAAAATGGTGCACTATTTATCCTCTGGGTTACAAAATAGCCTAAAGAATGGAGTAGTTGCCTCGACTGCTCCAGTCACCCAAATTACCTGGGTGCAGGCCTGTCCGCAGTCGGCTGCCTTCAAGATCCCAATGTACTGATAAATAGTGAAATAATGCTTTTCACCACTGTGCCGGTTCAAATATTGTTTTTCCATTTAACAAGTCATACAATCTAGACACATTGATGCAAAATTGCCCAAAAAAAGGTACAATTTGTTTCATTTGGGCCTCGAAGTATAAAGGAGGCTCTGAAGCATGAACAGGTTTGGGCTTCCATAGAGGCAAGATAACTGTCAGCGTGCGCCACCTAGTGGCTGGTGCCATGGAATGGCAAAAGATCCGATGCTTTGCTTTTTGCATTTCCTTGCACAGAGGCTACCGAAAATCCTTGAACCATTTCTCAGCATGTGAAGAGCTGGTGAATGGCCATGCCAAGGACCACTCACGGAGGAAATGGGGATTAAACTAGGGATAAAATGACTGTTGATTCTACTAGTGCTTAAACTCAACCCCACAGAGTTGATTTGCTATCGCCGGACCACGTATTTCGGGAAAAATCCAGCTGTCTTGCACCCGGGGGCCCAACCACTTAGCCAGATGTCAAACAGTATTCTGCGATGACAACCAGATGCAGACGCTGCCACGCGATGAAATTATCATTTTATTAATTACCCTTTAATTAGTTGAATACGGCGAAGAACATGCAGTCATTTAGTCATAATTGGCCTGACAAGAACTCAATACTTACAGGGAAGAAAAGTGTTTGTGGGGCTGCCTGTCATGAATAACAATTATGCCTCTGACAATGGCATTTTACTATGAAGAGGCGCGAGTTACATCATGTACTTCTCCCTCAGAAGAGGGCCCCTCGCGGTAGAATCATGAAAAAAAAATATTTTGCTAAAGTGATGACTGCGATGCATTATGTCTACACACAATTAGAGTATAATTAAGTATGAAAACATAATTATAGCTGTGTTATTGCTGTTTTTCACAACTGGACAGCACTTTTACAGATAACACGTTCTTTCAGAAAAAAAATCCTTTTGTGTTCTTAGACAAACATGAAACAAAAACAATAACTGCATGTTTAAGAACGAACACACCAGCCTTTCTGAAAAGTGTCAATTATTATGTTTGTGTTTTAGTCCAAATTATTGGGAAACACCTCTACTGTCATTCTTGAAAAAGTGAACTGTAGTCATGAGTAAAGGCATCATGTTTGAAAGCAAAAGATTATCCTATGTATTCCAGTGTTGTAGCAAGGGGGGGGGCAGTCGTCTCGGGCGGCACCAGTATTGGGGTGGCGGCCTCCCCCCTCTTACCTGCGGCCCTCGTGGGCCGATAAGCAGAAGAATCGGTCAAGCACCACCGCCCCCTCCCCTCTTAGATGCAAGCACCGCGGGACGGCAGGTCCAACTGATGATCCCACAAAATTATTATTATTATTATTATTATTATTATTATTATTATTATATATTTAATTGTATACAGCGCACAGCTACCCGGAGGTTTCCCGGCGCTAAACAAGAGAGAGAGGAAGGGGTAGTTGCAAAAGGACGATCTCTGGAGAACATAGAGGGTCTATAGGTTAAATAACCAGGTCTTGAGGTCTCTGCGGAACCTTAGATAGCAGGATTCAGAACGTAAGGAAAGAGGTAGGGCATTCCACAGGGAAGGGGCTAAGTAAGCGAATGAGCGGCCGTCCATTCTGGCTCTCCTAATGCGAGGCACCTGATATCTATGTTGGGTAGATGAACGAAGAGTGCGAGGGGGACAATAGTGGTGAACCAAAGTGCTTAAATAAAGAGGGGCATTACCTGACTTAATGCGGTGCATGAGACAAAGGGCCTTGAATTTAGTGCGGTTTTCAATTCGGAGCCAGTGTAGGCTACGCAGAGAGGCAGAGGTGGAAGAGGTTCTGGGGAGATTACAGATTACAGAGTAATCGGACGGCCATGTTTTGAACCGTCTGAAGTTTGCGAGTCACCTCCTTGCTGGGCCTTGGATTATGTTGCCCCTACATTCATGAGATTTGTACAAGTGAAGACCAGAAATAGAAACGGTGGCCCTGGGTGGCATAGAGGAGTGGTGCTGGAACAATTTTCAGAGTGGGGGTGCTGTCATCAATGTTACATCGCTATACTCTTAGGGACTGTGACACATGCGTCATACCAAGAATGAGCGCAGCAAATGAGCCACGCCAATTCAGCATGAGAATGGTAAGGATGTAGCATGTAGTTGGTAGTGAATTTTGTAGCACCACCTTCACAAATATATTACTAAAGCAGGGTGTGGTAACACATTGGCATTAACCGACAGCGCAGTTTTCCTTGAAAAGTTCATTAATTTGGCACAGCCATAGTTTTACGTATGGTTTAATTGTTATCATTATCTCCCTACATTACATGTCACATTGCATATATTCAGTCTTGAAAAAGATCTGAAAGCATCAGGATAAGCGTGACATACTTCAAGGACATGCAAGTAAACAATTAACCACCCTCCTGTAACTACCCTCAATAACTACCCTCCCCAGTACCAATAGCTATTCAACTAGAAATGCCTCTGTGCCTGCGTGTGGGTCATCCATTGTGTGTGTTCTTCTCTTTCAGAGTCTGTGAGTCTCAATATCTGTGAATAGCGGAGACATGTAAGTTCTTGAAATTCTTGGGAAAGTAACGCTAGGAATGTGCGCCAAGTGGTCCAAAAATGTGTCTATCCAGCCGGTGAGTGTAACATGCATATATGCAATTTAAGGCGGTGGCATCCTGATTGCCATGGCGGGACCGCCACACCTCTGGCGGTCGGTCCTGTGTCTTGTTATGGTGGCATCGTAATGGACCCCTAGGAATGGCCGGTGGTGAGATGTATGACATAGGGCCCACTTGGTAGCTGTGCATCTGGTGTACTTTTTAATGCTGCCTCATAATTTCACAAACAAAGCTTATTTTTTTAGAAAAGGAGGAGCAGGTGGGTAGGATTTAATGCAAGGGTAGCAATAGAGGAGCTTAGGTGGGAGTGCTGGCAGGAAAAAAAAAAGTAGTTCCCAGAACGTGAGCAGCAGAAGGATACAACCCATCCAACCAAAAGGATGGTAAAGAGAATTTGTCTCAGGGGGGAACAAACACAGGAAGAGAAAGGAAAGCTAATGAATAGGAAACAAGTAATGAGACTGACAGTGGTAAGCAGTGGACTGTCCTAAAAGTCCTTGAAAGTTTTGATATTCGTCACAATAGGTCTTTGACAAAAGACAGCTAAGTACTGTCTGTAGGCAATACCTAAAAAAAAGCAAATACTTAAAAACATGATACACACTCTTTCCTCCTACTTAGGTGATTAACAAGCTGAAACCTGGCCTCAACTAAGAGAAACAGTTTTAATTTAGCTCAAATTATGGCTACTAATTTACTTACATTCTATTCTTGTTTTTGCGATTATATTTGGAGAACACTTGTCATTGGGAAATACTTCTTTACACGTAGCCATGCCAATTAGGCCTGTTACTGATGCCTTTAACTGTATGCGTGTTTCATTTATCAACACAAGAATAAAATACACAGTGAGTGACTTGGGATCAGCCTCTCTTCAGTCATTACCTTGATTGTTTCACGTCTTTTTAACCATTGCTTGAAAAAAAGTGTCTTTCTTATTTTGGATCAGCAGTATTGGGCATGTTTCAATTTTGCAGTGGTGATTGGCAGAGAAATGTGTTTCAAGGATATTTGTCGATGAGATGCCAGGGTCCAACTTCATTGCCAGAGATGCAACACTGCATGAAAAGAGACTATGAGACTATGTCGATACCCACTTTTACTCCTTACTCTTTTTACATTGTGCTTTTGCTTCTGTTTAAAACTGATGTTTAATGAATTTGAAACTGAATTGAATTGGAAATGACATTGTTGTGAATTTGGGTTTTAAAATACATTTTAAAGAATAGGTATTTGATTAACTTTTTGGATATGGGGTTAACTAAACTGGGCTATTGGCGATGGCGTTGGCTTGGCTTTTCATTTCATTTTGCCAGCTCCGTTCGGCTTGGTTGGGGAGGCAGTGTAACTCTAATCTAGGCAGCCATTTCTACTGTTCTAGAGCCTAGGAGAGGTGCCTGTAGCGTTGGGCCCCTAAATAATGACACCACACACTTATATATTCACAAGCTCTTTATTCTGCTTCTGCACAGTTCCTCCTCCCTACTCTAACTGCCCCTTTCCTGTCGCTGCTCCTCCTCTTCCTGTGTCCCCCTAGCTCCACCCACCAATCAACTAGACTGTACACAACCTTACATCTCCCCCTTTGTTAATAAAATTAGAAAATAAAGTCTGACTTGGTTATAGTTCTTCGATCAGCCACACAGGTCGTCGAATATCTCGTCTGGGTCGTAGGACCACACCTCCCTCTTCAGATTTAGCTTCAGCCTGATTCCCAGATCTCTGTGCTGCAGCTGCACTGCCAGATCTCTCTGTGTCCAGTCTTTCAGTCATTTTGTGGAGGACGTCCGTGACAGTAGGGGTGCACCGTTGAAAGTGCGACACATTCCTGGTAATTCTCCTGTTCTCTGACTCAGCTGCTATGATTGTACCCTTCTGTTGAGTGATCATTAGAGGTTCAGCTCTGAACTTACAATCGGTCTTTTTCTGCTGTTCCTGCTTGACCAATACATAGTCCCCTTCATGCAGAGATGGAGATCTGACTCTCCTTCGAGTGTCAGCGTTGGATTTCATTTTGTTCTTGCGCTCGCTGTCAGTCACCACTAGCTCCTCATGTGTTCTTGTCAGCGACACCGGTCGCAGGACACCTTCCAACATAGGTACCCGTGTTCTGATCGGTCGTCCTAACATGAGAGTGGTAGGACATTTCCCTGTAGTGGCATGGGGTGTCGTTCGATATGCTCCCAAAACTTCATTAAGGGCCACTCGCAAGTCTTTCTTGTCACTGGTGGCCTGCTGAAATGTCTTCTTTAAGATTGCTATAAATGGCTCCACCATGCCATTGGCCTAAGGCCATAGGGGAGTGATCTTGCGATGCCTGAAGTTTAGGTGCTTTGCAAATTTTCCAAATTCGTGCCCATTAAAGGGGGGGCTGTTATCCGTCTTGAGTTCTTTTGGAACACCCCAAGCAGCAAACACTTCTTCTAACACCGCAATGGTGCTGTAGGCACTGGTCGATGATACAAACTGGGCTATCGGAAATCTGGAGTACTCGTCCATTATCACTAAAACATATTTGCCCGACTGCATGGGTCCATAAAAGTCCATGGCGAGCTCTTGCCATACACCACTAGGTAAACTTGACATCTGTAGGGGTGCTGGAGGATCTCCTTGATTGACCAGTTGACACTGGGGGCAGTCTTTTAGAGTGAGCTCCACCATCTGGTCAAGTAGCGGGAACCATACTCGCTCTCTGAGCGCTCATTTTGTAGCAACCACTCCACGGTGGCCCTCATGGGCTAAATTAATGACACCCTGGCGGAGTTGCATAGGAATGACAATCCGTTGATCTGTCAGTAGGAGCCCCTCTGAGGTGGCAGATAGTTCTTCACTCACATGCCTGAAGGCCTGCATCTCTTGGCGGATGTGTGGGTCACACCTTTCCTCTTCACTGTCATGACGCCATCGATTGGTCCGCAATCGGCGCATTACCTTTTCAAGGATATTATCTTGAGCGGTGGCTTCACATATTGCCTCCAAGGGAACCGCAGGTGGTCTGGCTTGGTCCACTACAAAGTGTATGTACTCTTCTGCCACCGATGGACGTGACGCCTGTGATGCTTGAGGATGTCTCGACATGTAATCAGCCGGATTCGCTGATTTTCCTGGTTTATGCACTATCGTATAAGTGTACTCTTGTAGACGCAAACCCCAGCGCTCAATTCGAGGTGGCATTTTGGCTCTGGGATTTCCAAAGATGGTAACTAGCGATTGATGGTCGGTCACTAGCATGAAGTGCTTGCCGTATATAAAAATATGGAAGTGCTTGCACGCCCACACAACCGCAAGGCTCTCCATTTCCGGTTGGGAATAGGCTTTCTCGGTGTCCGATAAACTTCTGCAGGCATAGGCCACAATATGTCTCTGGTCTGTCTCATTGTCAAACTGAGCCAGTATTGCGCCCAATCCCACTGGGCTAGCATCAACAGTGATCTCAGTATTTCTCTTGGGGCTGAAGTATGCCAGATTGTCTGACTCAACGGCACGTTTGATTTCCTGGAAAGCCTGCTCACATTGGGAAGTCCAAATGAATGGCTGTCCTTGTTTGGTAGGTGTAATGGGAGACTGATGGTGGCATAGTCCTTTATGTATCTGGCACAATAGCTTGCCATGCCCCGAAAAGATCGAATGTCACTAACATCTTGTGGACTTTTGGTATCGTTTAAGGCTATCACCTTCTCAGGATCAGGCTTCATCCCGGCTCCAGAAAACACATGACCAAAGAATTTAAGAGTGGATTGATGGAACTCACATTTGTCCTTGTTGAGGGTGAGGTTGGCTTCCAGAAGAGCATGGCACACCCGGTCTAGTACTTTGTCGTGTTCCTGGACATTCGAACCGTATACTTGAATGTTGTCACTATAGTTCAGTGTATTTGGTATGTGCTGTATGGTCTGGCGGATGGCTTCTTGAAAAATCTCCGCAGCAGAAGAAATTCCAAAACTAAGTCGTTTGTAGCGGAACAGCCCTAGATGAGTGGCGAATGTTGTTATATATCGCAACTTCTCATGCAGTTCCAACTGGTGGTATCCTTTATTCAAGTCTAATTTGGAGAACACTCTTGCGCCATTTAAAGACGAAATTGTCACTTAAATGGGGTCCTGGATGACATTCCCTTTCAATGGCCGTGTTGGGAAGCCTCATATCCACACACAGGTGCACATTTTCGGGTGTGCCCTTCTTTGGCACGATGACTACTGGTGATACCCATGGTGTTGGCCCTTCTGTCCGCTCGATAATGTCCGTCCGTAGTAAATCTTGAATTTCATCTTCCACAGCTTGTTGAAGGTGGAAGGGTACTCGCCTGTGGTGTTGTGCAACAGGACGTATTCGTTCATTGATGTGCAACCGGATCTGGCACCTGTTCATTTTCCTGAGTCCGGTGAACAGTTTAGGGAACTTGTGTATGATGTTCGGATCATCGCTTACCCTATATAGAATTTCGACCTGCTGAAGACGCTCCGCAGTGGGCAGACTGAGGAGACAGTCAGCTTCCGGGCCTTCAATGACATGTACATTGGCTGGCACTGAGGTGGTTTTGTGCTTGAGTGTCGTTGCAAATTTTCCCAGGCATGGGAGGGGTTTCTTCGACATCCACGTGAACACTCTGACATGGGCCGGGCTCAACGTGGGTTATGGTTTCATTTTGTTGTATTCAGTTATGGGGATATAGTTCAGTGATACCCCACTGTCCAGTACAAACTTGGTTTCATGAGTTCCCACACTGATGTCTAATCTTGGGTATTTTTTTAGTTGGTCTGGATCAGCTACCATGCTGGCATACTCATCAGTGTATACCGATTCCAACGACGCTGACCTAGATTCTCTGAATGGAGACCTTCTCACCCATTGGGACCTGTAAGACTCTCTGCTGGAGTGTGAGGAAACCGAAGACGACTCCCACCGATCCTGCACCTCCTTTGCATGATGTCGCCTTGTGTCTGGTCGGGACGATCTCGTTGGCTCTTTCATCCTTTCTTTGCGATATTCTCCACACATAGCCTCAAAATGATTTTCCCTTCCGCATTTACAGCACTGCTGACCAAGTGCTGGGAAGCCATCTGTGTGCGGAAAGTCGTACCCACATCGATAACGTTTTCGTGGGCGATCTCGTTTCTTGTCTCCACGGCCAGACTCATGGCGTCTGCGCCCTGTGTACTGTTGGCGGGAAGACAGCCTGGATGACCCCATCGATCTCAAGAGTGTCTGCGAGTGCTCTTAGCTTGTACACAATAGGTTTGTTCCCGTCTCTCACCGTGTCCCGTCTCCATTCTTCTAGCATGTTCCTCTGCTTGGTCATGCACCCGGGTCATCTCTTCAATCTCATCAAGGTTGTGACTCTTCCTTAGTAGCCACCTTCTGAGCGTTTCAGATTGGCACCCTTCAATTATTCGCAGTCTTATGGCGTCCTCCGTGGAGAACGTGTCAAATTCACAGTATCAAGACAGTCGTCGTAGTCTCATTATAAACGTGGTCATCAGTTCCTCTTTTTCTTGACGGGCTTGGTGAAACATGTATCTTTCATAGTCCACATTTCTTTTATGTAAAAACCTTTTATTTAACGCATCTCGCACCTTGACATATGATCCTGTTTCGGCTGTCGGCAATACCTTTATTAACTTACTAACTTCTTTCCCTACCAGATTTCGTAATGCAATTAACTTCTCATCGTCATCCGTGACTTTCGATCCTTTCATATGGTCCTCAAAGTCCTCAAACCACTCCTGCCTTCTGGAGCCCATGGCCCCTCCAGCTATAAGGGCCAGTGGTTCTGGAGGACGCAGATATGAGACACCGGTCATAATTGGCGTTGCTGCCGCCGCGTCCGCCGCGTTCCATTGCAGTGACGTCGCCATCTTTGATTTATGTCTTGGTCCCTTTGCCTTTGTTCGTGCTTGTATGTCACTTTTGCGTTTGCTAGTGCTTGTTTCCTTATTTTGCCTCTTGTGTTTGCTTGTGCTTATCTTCTATTTTCCTTTGCATTTACTTGTGCTTGTTTTCTTTTGTCGTTGCCTTTGCTTGTGATTGTTGTCTGATTTTCTTTGCAGTTGCTTATGCTTGTATTCTTTTGTTGTTGCCTTTGCTTGTGCTTGTTGTCCGATTTTCCTTTGCAGTTGCTTATGTTTGCCATTCAGTTGCTTGCTGCCTGACTTCAAAATGGCAGCCCAATGCTTTTAATAGGGACTGGGGCCACTGCCTGACTTCAAGATGGCCGCCGTTGTGGAAATCTCGTTTCCCACGAGATTTCGGGATCCTTCACTCCTCCGGGTTCACTCTTCCACCGGCACTCACCGGCAGCCGGCTCCCCAGCAAGCAATACTTGCACACGCTCTCTGAGCTTAAAAGCGGCAGGTAGGATCAGGGTGGGCTCTCGATCTTCTTTTCTTCAGCCACCCTCTGCGACCTCACTCATCCGGGGTGGGCACCCGGTCCCAGCGCTTGACTGTGCAATGCCAATGGGTGATTCCAGCGCTCGACAGCGCATTACTAATTATGCTTCTCCCGCCTGGGCTCCACACGACCAGCTGATCGCGGACCAGCGGGCGCTTACCGCTGGCCGTGCACTCTCGGCGGCGGTCTCCTGCACAGCACACGTGTCACGACGGCGACTTCTACGTCGTGCTGTCTGGGACGGTTCGCTCGTTGTTAGGGTTCAGGGGTGGCAGACTGCACCATCCCACCCTCGTCGCCAGCTGTAGCGTCGTGCCAGTAAATAATGACGCTACACACTTATATATTCACAAGCTATTTCTTCTGCTTCTGCACAGTTCCTCGTCCCTACTCTAACTGCCCCTTTCCTGTCGCCGCTCCTCCTCTTCCTGTGCCCCCCTAGCTCCACCCACCAATCAAGTAGACTGCACACAACCTTACAGTGCCATTTTTTATGAATACTTCCATTATGTGCAGGACCACAGTGCATACACGTGCAGCAAGCACATCGCTGGTATGTTGATGGCCCGCCAAAGACAAACCTGTCTGAGTCTGTACGTTTTGCATCCAGCACCAGCCATGCTGGTCGTCTGCATACAACCACATCTCCAAAAGTATCCTACTGCCCTTTCACCTTTGCCTCAGCTCTGCCTTTTCTTTTAATAAGAGCATGTGTGCTTATTGTTTAGGGACTCTCACAGCCCACATTGGGGTCATGCTTCATCATCGGGTCGCACCCTGCTCCCTAAAAAATGGGGTGGGCTCAACCATATTCCAAGGAATATGGATGGATGTTATTCCTAATCTAACAAGGACAAACGTGTTAAAATTACCCCGTTAGCGTCCCATTTCTCCTTTATTATTTGCGGTCACTGGTAGGGTTAATAATCTAAAATTAGGTATTATCTAGCAGAGTGTTACTACTCCTGTAAACTATCATGTGTCAATATGCTTCAGCGCTTCTAAATGGCCATTTATAGGTCCTGGGCTTTCATCAGAACTATGTTCAAGACCTTCATGTTTTTCATAGTATGTCCATTGCCTTAGCTACTTATCGATCAGTCAACAGAACCTTTGACATAAACAAACAAACATATAAATAAATATGCATTGGTGCGAATGACAGGCCTACTTGCCTGTACTTTGGCTGGGGAGGCCCCTATTGGTGCCTTTTTCTTCACGTTCATGATATGCAAAAATAGAGAAATAGAAGCGTTCATTAATCATGGCTGATCTGAATTGAAGAAGCCAGAGGCAAACAACATATACATGCATTGATGCACAAAGCATGCCAATAAAGACAGCTCCATGCATTAAGACCAATCACAATATTTCCTATCTCTGAGTGCTGACATTTAAAAACAGGAAGAAACCTTTTGCATGTGTATACACAATGCAAAAAGTGGTTTAAGTACTGTATATCCACAATCAGAATTTCATTGTCCCACACCGACTCTATGATGCATTTTATCGAACAATCATGTGCAATCTTATCCTCCCCGATGTATAGTCGCACCATATATGGGCTGGTGGGGCATGTCCCTGTAGCCACACTCTAACAAAATTGGAGGCGACTATTTTTCATGTAGGACATCTCAAATTTCGTATTCCCTTCACAGTTGAATGTAGGTTTCCACAACCGCTACTTGCTGCAGTTTGCAGTTCTCAAGGACATAAACAACTTGTTTCCTTGTGGTGTATGCGGGCCTTTAATGACTCTGTAAGCTTCCCAAAAGTTTTCTTTTTCAATCTTGAGTTCGCTCCATTTTGCCGGCGAGATCGCTTCTTCACCGCCGAGGCGTCCTAACGCGAGTGAGGAACAGAGTAGTGACTAACCGGTCTCGCCGGCAAAATGGTCTCGCCCCGATGAAGACCTTCACTTAAAAAACCTTGGGTCCACCTATTGCGAAGGTTGATACGCGTTGGCTACTACACCACACAAGGTCAAGAGAGAATAAGGACTAGAATTTCTGCCAAATAAATAAGGCATTTTTTTTAGCTGAAAGCATAAGCTCAAACCAGAATTGTATCAATAATCTCTGACCTGTACAGGACCTATGAAAGAGCGTCTATTGAGGACGAAAATATATACGTCCCTATATTAGATCTAAAAAGTAGGACTGTAAATGTTTCTAAAAGAATACTACCTTTTTGCACAGTGATTGTTTTTGTAACATACCTTGAATGCTAAAACTTATGTGTGTTTAGAAAATGATTTATTTTACTGTGATGTCTATGACTGTATATATGTAAGTATTGTAAAAATTGTACATTTTGATGTTTTTTGTTACAAAGAAAAATAACGAGGATTTGCTCAAAATAGCAATTAATAATAGGAACCTTTAATGTAAAATGTACAGAAAAAAGACGTATAATATGGTAACCCAGAGTTGAGTAATAAAACTTCAGTTGAACTAAGTGAAAGCGAATTCATGGTTTCAGAGGATACATTTTGTTTATAATTATCAATATTGATTCCAGCCGCGTAATTCCTTAACCGAATCATTCCCCTATTTAGTACACTAGGCAATTAAGATAAGTGGCCATGCCAGTCCCCAGATAGATGCATAGGATCCAACACAGAGAATGTTAAAGTTAGGCTCAATTAATTAATAATTGTCACTGGTACAAAACCAGTGAAATTCAGCACTTTTACTTAGCTGAACTAACAGTAGCTTACGCCCCCACAATGCACTGCTTACGACCTCACATTTGATATCAATCAAAACATGGTCAGTGACATCATTGATGACATCTCAAAAAACATCACTGATGACATGATCCACAGAACTGCTCACACACCCAGTCACACCCCAGGGCACCGCACTGTTGGGGACAGTGTGGGGGGGGGGGGTCCTGAAACCCCCAGCGGTCCCTGCCGGCTCCCATCCTCCAGTGGGAGCTGACATTACTCTCACATGCAGGAAGCTGCTAAACATGAAGCTCCCTTTGTGTGAGAGCAATAGTTTTGTCTGTTTCCCTGCCCATTTGACAGTGGGCAGGGAAACAGATGAAAACTCCGGTCCCAGCAAGCAGGAGCACTATACCGGGTAGTGCTTGCTGAGAGCTGAGTGTTTGCTCTGACTTGGTGGGAGATGTCAAATCTCCCGCCAAGTCAGATCAAACAGTTATGTCCCAAGTGTGGCAACCCTGTGACATAGCAGGGTCAGTCCTGAAGGGTGGCGGTGCCCAGGTCCATTAATAGCTCCATGAATGGGTAGCACAGCCCCTCCCACTTTTTTGTTAGCCGTCTCCAGGGAGGTGGTGGTCCCCGGTGCCGCATATGGCCTGGGAGGGGGTAGGGTGATGTGACCCCATATCTTATCTATGTTATGTGCTGGCCCCAGGGTGGTGGTGGTCCCTGGAGTGAAAGGGTCCATGTGGCCCCTGCTAAATATTGGTTTAAGCCCCAGGGAGGTGGTGGTCCCCGGGGCTCTAAAGAACCAATGAAGGGGAGTCTGTGCAGCCCCCCTCCAATATTTTTTTAAAAGCCTCGGACAGGTGGTGGTCCCTGGGGCGCGCAAGAGATGACACAACACAGGATTCTAAACATAGAAGACACTGGAGTATATTAAGACATGAAAATTTACTTTAAAATAATGGGCCCGATTCACAGAACTAACTTAAGACAAAATCCTAAACTTACTACTTTTGGTATTCACAGAAGGCATTTAGGGGCATATGTAGGAAGGCGTTTGTGAATCGCAAATGGCCATTTGGTATGTAGGTGCCACATAGCAAAATAAGAAATCGCAAAAATTGCGATTCCTTATTTTGCTTAAGCATTTAAGGAATCGCAAATTTGCGATTCCTTAAATGCTATGTAGGGGTGAATTTTAAAATGCGATTTTGGCTTAAGGTATCGCAAAATACCACCTACTCCAAGTAGATAGTATTTTGCGATTTCCTGTCAAAATGCATTTTTTTTAATAATTCAAAGTGCCATGAGGCACACAGACATGCCCTTAGGGCATGTATGTGCGCCACATGTACTTACAGGCACATTCCAGGGGTGCAACAGGTGTCCTTTGGACACCCTGGCACCCTTGGAATTGCAATTCTCAAATTGCGATTTTCTATGAGAAAATCGCAATTTGAGAATGTATCCCCATCCATTCCAATGGGTCTCTTGGCCCATAGGAATGAATAGGGCACTCATTCCTTAATTGCGATTCGCAATTTGCAAATCGCAATTAAGACATTTTAGGGATTCGCAAAAAAATTGCGAATTATTACCTACATTCCATTTTGCAATTCTCAAATAGCGATTCCTTAAAAATCGCTATTTGAGAATCGCAAAATGTCAATTACCTACATATGCCCCTTAGTAGTCGTAAAGTTAGGATTTTGTCTTAAGTTTGACTTAAGACAAACTTAAGACAGACTTAAGACATACTTGAGACAGACTTAAGACAAACTTAAGACAAACTTAAGACAGACTTAAGAAAGACTTAAGACAGACTTAAGAAAGATGTTGAAGCCACTAACACATGGGTAAAATACATAGCTAAGAAAGGGGATCCCATAAAAACATCAGCGATTGAGACCCTCTGTTTTTTGGCTTCAGGTATGTTGGGGAAGAGAAAAAGCACTGTAAGAAACTGGAGAGGTTCTGGAGGAGGCATTTTTTAATGGGGGATTAAAGGTAACTACAGTGAGGACTTTAGGAAATATCATTTATTGATCAAAAAGGAGCAGGCCAAATACTTTGAGGATAAAATATCTACACCTGCTAACAGTTGGTGCGAAAATGTTCAGCATTGTCTGGAACTTCCTTAACCCTGTGACCTGTGTGCAGCAAGTTTCTTCTCCCTTAGATTTATACAATGAGCTATCTGACATTTTTAAGCCGAGTTTCTTAAAATGTTTATAATTTGAAGCCTAACCCAGTTATACGAGTAAGATGAGGGCCTGTGACCTGCTTGAGTTCTCCCTGATTTTGTTGGAAGAATCCAAACATACCATTCTCATGTGTAAGTCAGTGTTCCCCTGACGACCCATATCGTCCTTTGATTTTGACAAATATCTTGAAGGTCATAAACCAAATTTTCAGTCAACTATTTAACAAATCCGTTCAATCAGCAATGGTACCATCTGAAAACAGGCCACAGGCGGACACGACAATTGTGGCCATTGGACGCGCATTGCGCTCCTGACGTTAATCTGTGTGCTAAAACAAGGAACCTTTGATTTTTAAACTTGTTGTGTTCATTGTGATTTTAACTTACTTGGCAAACTGATTCCTTCTTGCTCTAGACCCCGTTCCGCCACGCCAAAGTGCCGATTGAGCGGAGGGTCGCTTCACGAGCAACACTACTTCCGGCCTGATCCCTCACTTCCAGGGGTTAGCGCTCTAGTTATCTCGGAGCCTAGGCTATATTTAGACGTCTAGGTAGTCGCTCTGGCAGCGGATGCGGCAATTGTGGCCGTTAGACGCTCATTGCGCTACTGACTTTAATCTGTGTGCTAAAACAAGGAACCTTTGATTTTTAAACTTGTTGTGTTTATTGTGATTTTAACTTACTTGGCAAACTGATTCCTGCTTGCTCTAGACCCCGTTCCACCACGGCAAAGTGCTGATTGAGCGGAGGGTCGCTTCACGAGCAACACTACTTCCGGCCTGATCCCTCACTTCCGGGGGTTAGCGTTTTTCCCCTCCCAGGGTTATTTAACATGGAGGTTAGAAGGAAGCGCAGCGGGCACGCCGGCGGCGCGCCAAAGGCAAGCCCTTCTGCGCCCGTTCGCGACAGGCTGGGGCAAGGGGCCTGTCATAATGTCCAACTTATTACCTATACCTCTTCTGATCTTCACAACCTGCAACATGAGGAATCCATTACTCCTCATGCCAGGTTGGCAGCACTCAACTCAGGTATTTTCATCCCCAGTTTCGTCCGCCCCGGTTCATACACACGACTGACCTCTGTCACGCCCCCTGAGATCTCCCACCGCCCTCCTTTACCAATCCCCTCGGGCCTAGTCCCTTTGGCCATCACCTACCTTAATACCCGTTCAATGGTGAAACATCAACTTGAGATTTTCCAACTACTCGATGTTAATGAAATTGACATCCTTCTTCTATCGGAAACTTGGTTAACGGATGACTCCGCACCTGACATTCTAGCCGCAATACCCGCTGGGTATTATATACTTCAATCTAACCGAACCCAGGGTAAAATTGGTGGCAGAATTGCAGCTATTATTCATCAAAAGCACAAATTTACCATGTTAGAAAGGGTCAGTCTCTCCCGAGTTAATAGTCTCATTTTGAAATTTTCCTCCCCGAAGTTCTCCTTTATTTGTGCCCTTTTTCACCGCCCCCCGACCATATGCCTCTATTCCCCCAGCTTTTTGGAGAATTGGTCTCTCAACTTGTCATCAATCATGCCAGGATCATCATCATTGGCGATTTTATTTATTGGCATTCAGATCCGTGTGAAAGTAACCTGTCGGTAGAGTTTTCGGACCTGCTATCATGGACTGAATTTTTCCCAACATATCCAAAAAGCCACTCATATTAAGGGGCACATCCTGGATCAAGTTTGGACTGCCAACATTGCAATCACTCCCCCTATAATTTTTCCCTGTTCCTGGTCTGACCATTCTTTTATCTCTTTTACCATTACTCATACTCCTTATGTCCCACCGATCCCTGTTAGTAACCTTTTAGCTCGAAATTGGAAGCGGGCCGACCAGAATGAATTCCAAAGGCTCCTGGCTATCTCTGCTCCTAAGGAACAGGTTTCCATCTCTTGTCAGGCGTCAAGCATCACCAGCTGGTTGGAATCAGCCAGCAATAAGGTCGCCCCTCTGAAAAAAATCAAAACCAAACGCCCCCACGATGCCCAGGGATGGTTCTCTGTGGAACTAAAAAAGGAAAAACTGGCCCTTTGGCAGGCTGAGCGCGGTTGGAGGCGCGAGTATCTCCCCGTGGAGAAAACTGTTTATGTAACCTTATTAAAACATTATAAAAACTCCATCCTCCAACCCAAAACTGCATACTTTTCCCTAAAAATTATTAATTCATCGTCCAAGTCCAAAGACATTTTTTCTATCGTCAATGAGCTCACACAACAAGACCGGGTACTGGTTAAACCTTTCTCCTCACAGTTTCTGTGTGACTCACTGAATGCCTTTTTTATCAACAAAATCACTACTATTAAAAACAATATCCCCCTCCCCATCCCGTCTGCTGTCCCTACTATCACCTGCAAAAACCCAACCCTGCTAGACCATATTCCTTTGATTTCCAAGGCTGAGTTTCTGACCCTCTTGAACAGAGTTGGCTCTGGCTCCCCGTATGATTGCTGCCCTCCTCACATTCTGAAAGAAGCTCTCTAGGCCTGTCCTGATCCTCCACTCTCACTCCTCAACAACTCTTTAGTTACAGGCACTGTTCCGGACATCTTTAAATGCGCCGCAGTAGTAACCATTCTAAAAAAACCTAATGCCGACCCCTAAGTGCTGAGCAATTTCCGTCCCATTTCTTTGCTCCCTTTCCTTAGTAAAATTTTAGAAGCTCATGTGACCAACTGCCTTAGCTTATTCATTGAGTCGTCCCAATTCTTGGACCCCCAGCAGGCAGGCTTCAGGCCAGCACATTCTACTAAATCGATCATTGTGGCTGTGATGGACGAGCTTAGGAGGGGAGCCGACAATAACACACCCAGGCACTTGTGCTTTTGGACTTATCAGCCGCTTTTGACACGGTCGATCATGATCTCCTGATCGACAGTGTCAACAATGCCGGCATCCAAGGCGTGGCTCTGAAGTGGATTAGATCTTTCTTACACCATCGCTCCAGAGCTGTTCATTTGTCCACTTTCTCAGCCACTCCCACAAAACTTACCTGTGGGGTCCCCCAGGGCTCCGCCCTATCACCTCTTCTATTTAATTTGTATATGCAACCTCTGATCTGCTCCTCACGCAATAGTCCAGCCACCATCTTCAATTACGGCGATGACCTTCAACTGGTTTTTAACTTTGATTCCACCCCTGCATCCATCACCAATTTCCAATCCACCATGCTTTCACTCGGTGAATGGATGCACGCATTCCTGGCTAATAGGCAATTCCAAGTCCATTGCCTCCTTTCAAATCGGAAGTCTGAGCACTCAGACATGGGGTACCCGCAAATAAAAAAGATCTTCTTGTGTTCGGGAAGACTCCGTTGATCTGGTCGTCTGCATGGTGGCCATCAGAACTGGGTGCCATACCAAAGCCCTCCGAGCAGGTGAAAAACTTAGGGGTCAGATTAGACTCTACCCTGTCCATTGAACACCACACTAGAGGGATAGCAGGCAAATGTTACGGGATCCTTAAGACTCTACGCAAAACCCTGGACTCCCTCCCTGCAACCAATAGGAAAACTCTGATCCATGCTCTGGTAACACCCCATCTTGATTACAGTAACTCACTGTATATGGGCTTGAGCAAAAAAGGTCTTCAGCGTCTGCAGTGCGTTCAAAACACAGCTGCCCGACTGGCACTTAACCTATCCAGAAGGTCCCCAGGGAAACATGCCTTAGCCACCCTCCACTGGCTGCCCATACGTGAGGGCATTGTATTCAAAACTATGTGCATGACTCACCCAATTTGCCCAAGACAAAGGACCAATATACCTCCAAAAACTACTGACCAAGTATCAACCCAAACGACTCTTAAGATCCCAAGGCTGTATGCTCTTTCAAGTGCCCAGAATTTACCGGGCGCGTATGGGCGGTAGGTCTTTTAAATACTTGGCCAGCAAACAATGGAACTCACTACCCATTGAACTCAGGATGGAACCATCAGAGAAAATTTTCCGCCAAAAACTAAAAACCTATCTGTTCCCGAAGATATGAGCCCCTTCTCTCGCCCCCCATCAGTCTTTTCCCTCTATTCTCCCGGAAACAGCCCAGTCCATGTTCATAAAGCACGGGGACACACTGTTCTCTAGTGTAACCAGGCGCTATATAGGAGGCTTTTATTATTATTATTATTATTATTATTATTATTATGTGTCAAAGCCAATTGAAACTTAGCCCCGACAAAACTGAGCTTTTTTAACAGGAGGGTCTCTTAATCCTTGGAACCCCAGTTTTTGGCCATCTTCCTGGGGCTCCCCCCCACCCCGCTAACTCCGTGAAGAGTCTAGGGGTTATCATCAGTAACGATCTTTCATTAAAACCCCAAATTAATGCAGTCACCTCCTAGTGCTTTTTCCATCTTTGGAGAATCCGGAAAATTTGCAGGTTCTTGACCACGGAGGCACTCACATTGGTCATCATGGCAAGGGTTACCTCCCGCCTCGATTATGCCAACGTTCTTTACGTTGGCATCCCGGCCTACCAGCTCCACCAACTACAATTGGTTCAGAACCAAGCAGAGAGACTTATTTTCCACCAACCCAAACATCAACATGTCTCCCCTTTGCTGAAGAGGCTCCATTGGCTTCCGGTAGCTAAACGCTGTATTTTCAAACTCGGCTGCACCATCTTTAAGTCACTATCTGGCCACGCTCCTGCTTTTATTGCCTCCAGGATCCATCGGTACGTCCCATCCCATAACCTTCGCTCTTCCCACCACAACCTCCTTTCCGTCCCTTCTTTTAAACGGAAAAAACACGGGGGCCTTAGGTTCTCATTTTTGGCACCCAAATTACTGAATTCTTTTCCACACGAACTTAGGTCAATTTCCTGTTACACCTCTTTTAGAAAAATATTGAAAACTCACCTGTTTCGTCAAGCCTTTGAATAACATCTGAACTAAGTCCCTCCGTTCCCAGCGCCATGAAACGGCCTGGTGTCCGCGCACTCTATAAATAATTTTTACATTACATTACAATACAATGTCAAAAAACCTTCTAGAGAATAGGACTCAGTTGACCAACTTTTGATCATTTTCCCTGCTCCCGCCCCCCTCCCTCAAATGCTGGCAAAAATCCATCCAATAATTCAATGCAAATAACTATTGGGAACCACACATCTTTAAAATGAGTGATATCACTTGAAATGCTTGTGCAATACAATGGTTAGCATTCTCATGTTCACCACTGAAAAAGGCAGAGTCGCAAAATGTTTTTTCATTGTTGCTGACAGTTTCAATCAAGTTATCCCCTGTACCAAAGACATAAATACATCTGAGTTGGTTTCTAGTGGCAGTGGATTGCAATGGAAATCCAAACCTAAAACTGCAGGTAAATAATCAATCGGTCAGCATTTCTTGAGCATGGCTATTTACCCTTAGGGTATCCATGCTCTGAGGTTTGACTCGTCTTTGTCGAAAAGCCAAGTCCTGAGTCCCTATCTGAACTCCACAAAGGAGGACGATGTTCGCAGATGGAGGGGTATGTCATTCCTGGAATTGGCGCAGGGGTAGGTGAAAGAACACCCTCCACTGTAGCCTCAGCAAATGTGGGAAGTTTGTATGAGGGCTAGGGAGGCAGAGCGTAGCTGTCTGGTGACTTGGTGGAAGTTCAGGCAATGGTTGATCTATGCTGGTTCCTGGTCATGGAAGATCTTGTAGGCATTGTGAGTATCCTGAGCTGGCATCTCTTCTGAACTGGAAGCCAAAGGTGGTTCCGGAGGTGGGGTCGATGTGGGTCCTTTTGGGGAGTTTTAGGATGAGTCTGGCACCCCAAACTTATTGTCTTTCTCCTCCTCTTTTTCAGACCTTCTTTTTGGTCTCTTTAGGACTTTGGGCACTTTACCACTTCTGACTAGTTTTTACGTGCATGTGCGCTCTCTTCTAAAGATGACATATTTGGTTTACACCTGCTTGGGTAATTTTGATTTACTTGTAAGTCCCTTGTAAAGTGGTATACCATATACCAAGGGCCTGTAAATTAACTGCTACTAGTTGGCCTGCAGTACTGTTGTGCCATCCACAGAAATAGCCTTTCAAACAAGTCTCAGGCCTGTCAGCAGGGCCTGGGTGTGCAGTTTACTCCACTTTGACTTAGCATTTAAAACTACTTGCCAAACTTGAAACTACCCTTTTATTACATACACGTCACCTCTAAGGTAGGCCCTAGGTAGCCCTAAAGGCAGGGTGCTGTGTAAATGAACAGTAGAACATGTATTGGTATGTTTTGCATGTCCTGGTAATGACAAACAGCCTATTTCGTGCTTTACTACTGTGAGGCCTACTTGTCTCATATCTTAGCATTGGGAATTCCTTAATACACTTTTAAGCTGTATTTTCTGATCAGAGAGGAGAAGCATTTTCATGTGTCATATATTTAGAATGGTAATGATAAATCCTCGTTACTGGTGAATTTCTATTTAGTATTACTGTTTTTGAAATGCCACTCTTAGAAAGTGGACATTTCTCTTCACTTATTGCTCTGTGTGCCTGACCGCCTGTCTCCAATGCACATCTGTGGTGGGTGACAGCTACATTTTGAGTATTCTCTCTAGACAGCCACAACCCAGGAAGGATATTTGTGTCTTAGTACCCATCTACATACATCTGCATTCTGATGGCCTTGCCTGGGCAGGATGGGAGGGGCTAACACTGCACTTGAATAGGCTCTGTCTTGTCCCCACAAAAAGGACTGATTACCTCCATCAGATAGCTTGGCGGACAGGATAGGATTGAAAGGGATCCTTGTGCAGTTCAGAAGGCTGCTTTGAAGTCACCCCCAAATCAAAGGCACATTTGGGTATAAGTATTGGGTCTCTGACTCCATAAAATCATCAGAGATTACTGGACTTGTAACTGAAGCTCTACCAAAAGAACTGCTGTGCTGCTTAAAGGATTCAAATGGACTGGTAATCTGAAAGTTGTTGTGTGTGTGGCACAAATACTTTTCACATTGCCTCTTTAGATAAGCCTGACAGATATGTGCCTCCAGTAAGACCCACACAGCTGGATTGCTGGGAGGTCATCAGAGGCCACGCCCCTTTCTCCACCACTCTGCAAACATGCCTACTGGCGCACTACTGATTAGGGGAAGAAGTCCTTAATATCTCAGGAGGCAAGGGGACATCATTCCTCACCAGCAGTGTGCCAAAAGGTGAAGAAAGGGGCGTGGCCTCTTCCCACCTCTCAGCAATCCAGCTGTGTGGGACTTACTGGAGGTAACAGGAGGTCTTGTTGGTCCCTAAGGACCCTCGTCAGTCAAGGGGACTTTATCCTTCAACCAGCAGCACACCAGGAGGTGTATTTGCAGAGTAGTGGAAAAAAAAGGAGGGGCTTCCATTGACTTGCATCTAATTTAGTTTTTTATGGGAGGATAGCCGCATTGCCCCCCTTTCCCTGGGCCGTATTTGGCCCTGGGGACCTCATCCACCCATGCCTCTTATAGACTATGGGGTAGATTTTTTAAGCTGGCTCCCAATGCAGTGCAGCAGATAAAAATTAGGCATGGACGAATTTTGCGAATTCGCAATTCGCGAATTTTGCGAATTTGCGAATTCGCGATCCGCAAACTCTGCAAATTTGCGGATTCGCAGACTTTGCAGATTTAGTGGGTAATGGCCGGGCGGGAAAACGGTGCACATCGCTAGTGTGAGGGGCAGGGTCAAACGGGCGAGGCTTATATGCGAGTTCACATGCCTCTTGTGTGCATAAAAGGACAGGCACGGATCAGAGAAGCTCGTGGTCACAGGAACTGCACAGGGATTGAGCTCGTGAAAGTCAATTATGCAAAGGCCTCCATCAAGCATCAAAGCTAATTTTTGACGATAGATATGGGGAGAGCGCACACCTACCCAGCCTCGACAAAACACACATGTTTGTAGGTGCTGATTAACTTTGCCATCACACCAAAGAGCGCCGGGGTCCCTCGAGTGACCTGTCCATCAAGTGGGTAAAGGGCGCGAAGACGGTGCACACACCACTAGTGTGTGTTAGGACGGGGCTTATATGCAAGTGCACATGCCTCTTGTGTGTATAAAAGGACAGGCACGGATCAGAGAAGCTCGTGGTCACAGGAACTGCACAGGGATTGAGCTCGTGAAAGTCAATTATGCAAAGGCCTCCATCAAGCATCAAAGCTAATTTTCGACGATAGATATGGGGAGAGCGCACACCTACCCAGCCTCGACAAAACACACATTTTTGGGGGTGCTGATTAACTTTGCCATCACACCAAAGAGCGCCGGGGTCCCTCGAGTGACCTGTCCATCAAGTTGGTGTGGGGAGGGGCCAAACGGACGGGGCTTATATGCGAGTTCACATGCCTCTTGGGTGTATAAAAGGACAGGCACGGATCAGAGAAGCTCGTGGTCACAGGAACTGCACAGGGATTGAGCTCATGAAAGTCAATTATGCAAAGGGCTCCATCAAGCATCAAAGCTAATTTTCGACGATAGATATGGGGAGAGCGCACACCTACCCAGCCTCGACAAAACACACATTTTTGGGGGTGCTGATTAACTTTGCCATCACACCAAAGAGCGCCGGGGTCCCTCAAGTGACCTGCCCATCAAGTGGGTGTGGGGAGGGGCCAAACGGACGGGGCTTATATGCGAGTTCAGATGCCTCTTGGGTGTAGAAAAGGACAGGCACGGATCAAAGAAGCTCGTGGCCACAGGAACTGCATAGGGATTGAGCTCGTGAAAGTCAATTATGCAAAGGCCTCCATCAAGCATTAAAGCTATTTTTCGACGATAGATATGGGGAGAGCGCACACCTACCCAGCCTCCACAAAACACACATTTTTGGGGGTGCTGATTAACTTTGCCATCACACCAAAGAGCGCCGGGGTCCCTCGAGTGGCCTGTACATCAAGTGGGTAAAGGGCGCGAAGACGGTGCACACACCACTAGTGTGTGGGGAGGGGCCAAACGGACGGGGCTTATATGCGAGTTCACATGCCTCTTGGGTGTATAAAAGGACAGGCACGGATCAGAGAAGCTCGTGGTCACAGGAACTGCACAGGGATTGAGCTCGTGAAAGTCAATTATGCAAAGGCCTCCATCAAGCATCAAAGCTAATTTTCGACGATAGATATGGGGAGAACGCACACCTACCCAGCCTCGACAAAACAGTAAACAGTCACACATCATCCTGCAACTATTTTAGGATGGCGCCGGCAAGCTGCCAGCGCCATCCTAAAATAGTTACTAAATTAGCTACATCAGGGCACTAATAGATAAAATAAAGCAGGTGCTCGAGCACCTGCTTTATTTTATCTATTAGTGCTTCCTGTTGAAGCTAACTTAGTAACTATTTTAGGATGGTGCTGGCAGCTTGCTGGCGCCATCCTAAAGTAGTTAAAAGTTCAACAGGCTTGAACTTTTGCCCCCCAAATCCGCCGTTCGCGGATCTCGCGGATTTTCAGTAAATTCGCGGGAGTTCGCGGATCGCGGATTTACCGAAAATCCGCGAAATCCGCGAGCGGAACGGATTTTCCGGTCATCCCTAATAAAAATGCTGCACTGCATTCCATGATGGGGAGGGAGCAGGAGAGCACAATATCTACAGAGATGTCTCTCTCCTCCCCTCCATAGCACCAGTGCTGAATTTTGCTGCCTGGTGAACGCACAAACCCTTTGAACCATAGTGCAAGGGTTTGTGCCAGAGTCTTGCATAGGTTTTGTAATGGAATGGTTCTCTTCCAGTGAAAATACTATGCCTATACAACTTCTAAAACGTATCCTACTTTGTGTGCTAGTGCAACTCTCATTCAAAGTTAGAAAAGAAAGGAGGAATTAAAACATTTCTCTTTTCAAAAGGCATTTTTTTTAATGCAAAACCATGTCTCACAATTTTGGTCAAAAAGGGTGAGTGATTCCATGGGAACACCTGTGAAACGTCACTATGATGCTAAGTAGTGCAAAGCAGTGCTTTGAGACACTTTGCGTTACTTTCAGTCAATTTTTAGTGCAAAACAGGTTTTGCGCTTGAAAGTAAATATTAAAAACAACGTTCCCGCTGGTTTGCATCACTTTTATGATGCAAAACTAGAGCAAAATGTTAGTAAATCACCCCTATGTTTTAAACATTTGCAAGACACTGGGACTGTGCTCTTGAGTCTTTTATGTTCAGGCAAGCCAATCACACCGGCATGGACATGAGAAAAAGCACCATCAGTTAATCGGAGGGCCCTATTTTTTTAATTTACTTACCAAGGGACTCCTGCAGGACCTCCACAGGACTAACCGTACAGGTATACCTAATGTTGTAATGCCTTTAATCCCAACCCAAGCACCTCTTTAAATGTGAATGTCTCAAAAACAGCTGAATGGGTTTTCACCAAACTACAAAAAGGTTTCATTTGGCAAAAAGTTCCAGGTTTTTGCCAAATGTGTTGTATTTCTGTTCAGTTGTTTCTGTATCAGAGTGAAAAGATTCCTATGGGAATAAGCATGAGAAATCAACGTTTTGGGATCACTCCCTTTTTCTTGACCCCCACTTGATGCATCAGTGCAAACCTTTCCAGGAACGAGCTGAGGTGGATGACGTTTTTTAAAAAAACTTAGTGCACATTTGTCTTACGTCAAAAAAGGTATTAGCAACACAAAAACCCTCTTCCAATGAAAACTCTGACCTAATTATCACTACACAATGGTAACCTCCACTGTGTAACACACATGGGTACAAACAAATAAAGCTGCTGCAATCACAAACTTCGAGTAAAAGAGAGAGGGGGACAAGTATTTATCCAGCTTTGACTATTCATTAACTCAGAACTGTTCCTGCATCAGTGAGCAGGAAAGTCTTCAGGCCGAGGATAGCTTAGCTCCTCTCGGAACCATCAGCTTGCCAATCTAATGCCTCCTGCATTAGACGGGGGCGACAAGAAGCACCTAATAGACCAAGCAGCATTAAGACTCTGATGCCTTGTCAGCTTATTTGGGAACACACTTTGAATTAATTTGATAACCCTGTTAGAGGAAATGGTTGAGTTTATATGCCATTAGCAGACTTTAAAATTACAGAGTTTTCCTATGTGCGTCAGAAAAATGATTCTTTGTTGTTTGTGTACATTTAGATGGACAGCAGTGGGATGCTCTATTCATATGGATCTATGAAAGGTCAATATTACAGTTATACTTAGAGTGCCATCGACAGGAGAAATCGGAGTGCCCATAAAGGAAGCATGAAAGAAGCAAGATAGAGGGCTTCAAGATATTAGTTTGATAAGTGCAGCAGTCAGTCAGTCAAAGTTCTTTATTGCGATAACTTAATATCATACAAAGACAATGGCATAAAAACACAAATAACAAATAGCATAAATTAAAAAGCAATTAAAAACAATTAAAAAACAATTAGGACATTTAAAAAAGAGCATTTCAGTTAAAAATCTCTGTACCATGTGACAAATCATTAAGACTTTGTAATTGCGTGGTATTAAAGTGCATTAATAATAAAGTGCATGATAGAGTGCAATATCCCAAGGAATAATCCCCGCATAAATGTTCTACTAAGATACACACTGTGATCTGAAATTCATTAACCTGAAGTTGCCATCGGCCCGACTAGTTAATAAACAAGTCTGCACTCTTGAGTCTGGTATTCCTGCTCCTTATTGCTCTTACCAGGAAATTTGCCATGGAAAACATGATCCTGGGAGTTTGCAGCATTTGTAGGTAAATAAGAGCAGGTCGGACCAGAATGAATCCCGCTTCCTTAAGTATAGGCACGAGAAACTGCCTCCTGGCATCATTATAATAGCTACAGAACATTATAAAGTGCATTGTGCTCTGATCTGAAAAAAGATCACATGAACATGGCGGGGCCTTTTCAGGGGTACTCCACTCAGAATAAAAACCCAGGTTAAAATGAATTAGATTAAATCTAAAACGGGTTAAAATGAACCTATGATAAGGGTTAGTCACCACATTAAGGTAGTTGTCAGGACCACTAGGTATAGCCAGCAGGAGGCTGGCCCTAACACAGGGTTTCTGTAGCTCGACTTCCTCCCTCTCCAAGGAAAGAAGGTCTTTCATAGCAACCTTGATGAGGACAACGTCATTGGATGTTATGGAGTCAGTGGCTGTGTATAGTTCAGGCCTCCCCAACCTACAAAAACTGTCCTTAATGTACTTTAACCATCCTATCTTGTGTGCGTTGTCCAGGGTCAGACAATCCCTTATTATGGAATGGTTTAGGGAAATTTCAGGATTAAGCCACAGCTTGAGCCATGCGATTAATGGGGCTATTCTAACCAAATCACTAATGAAGCCTTCTCCTAGCTCCTGGTGGACAGTATAAGATGGGGTTGACTGCGGGACGCCCAAAACTGATCTGAAAAATCTGTTTTCCGCGGTCTGTATGGGGTCTACTCTTTTATACCCCCAAAGGGAGCTCCCATATGAAGCTACAGAAATACATTTGGCTTTGTATATTTTGCTAATAGCTTCAAAAGGCCTGCCCCCTAGTCTTTTTGAAAAGCCATGAAGGGCCGCGGAGGTTCTAGCCAGTGTAGCTACTCTACTTTTTACGTGAGGGCCCCAACTACCTTTCTCATCAAAGGTGATCCCCAGATAGGGGAAAGTAGTAACCCGAACAAGTTTTTCCCTTCCGTAGAAAAAGGTTTTGTGGACGGATTTCCTTGAAGCCTGACCCATAAACATGATCTGGGATTTTTTTGCATTAATTTTCAGGTCTAAGGAACCCATGAAGGATTCGAAAGCATCCAGCAGCCGTTGTAGCCCCACTCCTGTTCGCGCCAGAAGCACCGCGTCATCCGCGTACAGGAGAACTGGAATACCCTGTTCCCCAGCACGTGGAATATCGCAAGTGACCTCTCTTAGAGCGGGCTCTAAGGCATTCACATACAACGTGAACAGTAGGGGTGCCAAGTGCAGCAGTCCTAATCAGTTGTATCTACCAGACATATAGCGTTGAGTATTTTTAAGGAAAGGTCTGTCCAGAGCACAGCATACTATCATTTACCCCATACGCCCTACCAAGGAGCTGTAAGCAACATCAAAACAGGACTATTCTTTGCCTAGAGACAATTCATTATGGCATCATTTCCATTTCAAAGGACGTATGTTGTTCGTTGGACCTGATATCCTTAGTGTGGTTTTCCCTAACATTTTGACTGAAATCTTCCTGTTTTTGCTGGCCTTAGGACTCTGCACACTTTACCACTGCTCATCAGTGCTGACGTGCTTGTGCCCTCTCTCTAAAACATGGTCAAACTGGCATCCACCTAATTGCATATTTATTTCACTAGCAAGTCCCTAGTAAAGTGGTACTATATTTACTCAAGGCCTGCAGCATTTATTGTGGCACTCATTTAAGTAGCCTTTTAAACATATCGATGGCCTGCCGTTACAGCCTGCATATGCAGTTGTTAACTGCCATTTTGACCTGGCAAAATAAACCTTTTGCCAGGCCTAAACCTTCCTTATTAAAACATATGTCACCTCTAGGGTAGACCCTACACAGCTCATAGGGCAGTCTATTAAAAAAGTTGGACATGCACTTTTGAATTTTACATAGCCTTGTAGAGAAAACTCTTTAATTTGTTTTTCACTACTGCAAGGCCTGCCTCTCCCATAGGATAACATTGAATTACCTTATTGCATTGAATAAGTGATAACTTTCAATAGAGAGCTGATAGGGATGTTGAGTTTGCTCTCAAAAGAAATGTAATTTAAGATCCTCTTTAATGGTATAGTTGGATTTTAAGTCACAATTCAGAAAATGCTACTTTAGAAAGTGGGTATTTTCTTGTCCCAACCATTTGGTGCCTGCAGTCTGTATCCATGGTCACATGACTAGGTGTAATTGGCAGTTGGTCTTTGTGCATGGCTTCCAGACAGTGAGACAAGGTGGATAGTTGATGGCAGAACGGCCCATGTATGACTTGATAGGGGTGTAACTCTATCACCTACCACACTTGAACATCACAAAGGTTCGGCCTGAGCACATTCATAAAGGGTTTCACACTATTCTTTTGCGCCCCAGACAAGCTAGGGCAAGGGCAGGGAGGTAGGACATTCCGAACACTTCTTGAGGTTGAACTCTCTAGTAGCTTCTCCTACTTCAAAGCAGGCACAAAGGATAAATAGTAGATCCTCAGACCCAACTCTTCAGTACACCTCTGGACTTGTGGAAGACTCAGAAGGACTGCTGTGTTAAATTGGTATGGGTTTTTGGTGGTGTTGTGTTTTCATGTTATTACTGTTTGTGTGCTCCATTAATACTTTATGTATTGCCTCTAAGTTAAGTATGACTGCTTTGTGCCAAGGTATTTGAGGGTTCAGCACAGGTGAATTTAGGGTTTGCTTGTATGTCATTCTAACAAGAGTTGTGGTTGCTGCTTGAGTAGGGTTTAACCCCCTTCAACAAGTTTATATCAGTAGCCTTAGTTTACTCCTATATTAGTATCACCAATAGCTCAAGCACTCTAAAGATGACAGATTCGACTGGCAGAGCCACCAGCATATTGGATATAAGCCCAGATGATGATGGTCAATGTTTCCACTTAAAAAACATGATTATACATCAAATATATAGCCTCATAGATTGCATATATAGCAGATATGAAATTTAATTTTTAAAAGGTTCTTTACTCGCTTACTGTACCTTAGTATGATGATGATGTATTTATTGTTTTGTATGTTGATGGATTTTTATCCGATATAACATTAAAGGACTACTACTTTTTACATTCACATATCTTCCGGCATGATGGCTCAGTAAGTTAAACAGCGCCACTGATATAAACATTAGGCCAGGGGCCTAGCTATCAATAGTGCAGCAAGTGCAATGGTGCCAGGATCTAGAGATGTAAGAGGCTAACTGCAACCCAATTATGTCAGACCTTAACAACCCAAATAAAGGAAGTGAGGGCCATTTCACTTGTTTGCATTAGGGCTCATAGCTCCTTGCTACTACAGTGTAGGCTGCCTATTCTTTCCATGTTTTGTAATTTTCCTTTCCTTTCCCCCCAAGCAGAGTAGTTGAGAGAGTCTTAATAAATAACATTAACAAAGAAAACATAAAATTCTGAGTAAAACATTTGTGATTCATTTGTAAATGGGGATTGCAAATCACAGAGGAGTTTTGTTAACATATGGAGGAAAGAGGCTGATGTTAGAGGTCCTCAATAACATCAAGAAACTTAAGCTTCAAGGTGATTTGCAATGTCCTTATAAGACTAAACAAGGGTATTTTATTCATTGTGTTGTATGCTCACACCATTACCCGTCTCCATAGTTCTCTTTAACTTTGTGATCTCTTGCTCCCTCTTAAAAGTGATCTTCAGCACTTCCGTAAACAAAGATACTGCCATAAATGTTGCCTTGCCAACCAATGGTTGAATTTGAAGGGACCATAAGTTTAGAGGGTAGTGGGTTAAAAACTTCTTAGCCATTTAATTGTTGCAATACTGTTCAGTAAGTTGTTGAGATCAAACAGCCCATTGACCAACACATTGGTGCAATCCACCTGGATCTCAGTCCGGGGTATCCCTACAAACAAAATGAAACTGGTCCTCCGATGCTGATACCACATGGTCAATAAATGTAGCATTACATGGGACAGAAGATCTACATCACAAAAATCATTCAAATGGCTTGACAGCGACTGTACACGGGCACAAAGCAACTTTAGAATGGCCCTGAAGCAAATTCCTAGAGAAAATATAAGAGTAAGATTCTGTTGATTAAACAACAAGCGGATAGAGCTTTGACTTGTCTTGTGATATGTACCAGGATGGCATATGTTAGTTTTGAATCTTATGGAAACAAAGGTCTTGCTATGTGTGTTAAAAATTAGTCCAATATGCCAGTTTTGTAATCCCTTTAGCAGTACTGTTGACATCTGAAGGGTTCTTCCAGAAGCTTTCCAACCAAAAGCTAAAACCTTGTGAAGGTTTCTCTAAAGGGATCTAAACCTCAATGGACCACACCTGAAGACAATGCACCAAGGGGAGTCATTCTGCCCCCTCTATAATGGGCTTGAGGGAAAAATCCAGCCTGTGCATCAGGAGATTAATCTCGTAACCCGGGAAGGCTATAGCCCTTACGAAGTTGTTTTCACCCACCAAAAAGAGAACAGTTAAAATGACCCCACAACTCAGCCCCATACAGTGCAGCGCTCCTGACCTGGGCGTTGCAACCATTGATTGCAGGGTACAATGGGCAGGATGGACCTCACAATAGCAGAAGCTCTATAGTGAATTAAGGAGCAACTCTTTTGGGTCTGAGGCCCCATGACTCATTGCTCGACACTCTGATATTGAGGTACCAAATTCTGTTACTTTCTCTAATGTGGTACCACCTAGTCTGATACTACAGCTCAGCCTCCCATTATTGGATTCAACCAAGGACTTGGTCTTTTTAACATTTATCTCTAGCCTATACATGTCACAAAATTATTGGAGTCTGTCAATGACGTTCTGGGAGTTGGAGCGGGTTTTGGAAAGCAATAAGGTGTCATCGGCGTATAACAAAGCTGGCACCTTTTGGTTTGCCAGGGAGAGGGACTTATTAACACAACTGGACAAATAATCAACATATTTGTTTTTAAAATGGAGAAAAGAGTCAAGACACAGCCTTGACATGCTCCTTTGCATATATGTCTGTCTTCCCTGTTAGTTCCTCATGTGGACTCCACCAAATCACTCGTAAAGGCCCATGATGATGTTCAACAAATTTTCAAGGACCTTCATGTCAGCTAGAACCTCCCACAATTTTTCCAGAGGGACCAAATTACATGCCTCTCGTAGATCAATAAACGCTATATAAAACATACCACCTCTGATATCCACCATCTGCCATTTGGTCATGAGAAGCCTTAAGGTAGATAGTGCCAGTTTTTGGCATAAACCCTGTTTGGATGTGGGAAATGGCATCATTGGCTTCTATCTAAGACATAAGCTGTCTCAAGACCTGTTTGCAGAAAATGTAGTGCAAAATATCAAGTAAACTAATAGGGTGATATTTGCTTGGGAGATTATGCCATCACGTTTTGTGCATGGGCACAATTTCTGTGACTTTCAATGTAGAAGGTCTGGGTGTGTCTGTGGCAATAGCGTTTGAAACTGTATCAATATATGAGGCCCAGATTGGAAGGTTGCAATGAAACATGTCAGATGGAATCTTATCGACCCCCGGGACCTTACCCATCCTTTGGGAAGAAATTGCAGCCAATGTGTCTTTGAGGAAAAAACTAAGTGACATGCACTCTTGATCGGGGGTTGCTTTGTGCCCGTTGCGGGCAGGTGACGAACTCTTAGGTGGCTCGGCTGGATTACAGTAAAGTGTATCTGAAGTGTTCCTCCCCTTCCTTTGGCTGGATAAAGGACTCGGGCTGAATTTCGGTCTGTTGCACCTTGATTTGCTATCTGACAGGATGACCTTGGGTCTTTTTTTGCCAAGGACTCTAAAAAATCTCTTGATTGCTCATTCCCATAGTGCTGGGTTCTCCAGTGTCAGTCCTGGAGCACCGGATCCATGCCAGATGTGTATGATAATTACATTTATCTAAATGTGGATATATTGGAAATCTGCCATGGACCTGGTCATCCAGGACTGACATCTGAGAACCCTGCATAGTGCCTTAGCTGATCTAATTGTTTTTATGTATGCTACTATTGGCTCACTGATAATCAACCCGCCGCCTTGCTTTAGGAGATCAATAATTTGTTGTCTGCCTTCCTTCAGTGGGGTCAAAACCACTCCTGAGGTTTTGGATTCTTACAGCCTGTTTGAATCCCTTTGTGAAATGTTTTTTAAGGTTCATAAATAGGGAACTATGGACCACAATCATGGAGTCTGAAGACTCACAGTTCTCGAGCATCTTATCCATTTGGGCAGCCACATTATCATAGATGCTAGAGATCAAATCCTTAGAGGAACACAGTGCATTCCACCTAATGTTTCTCCGGTTGTTGATCGCTGGCAGGATTTTATCATTAGACATGGTATCCTCCCTAGTAGATTGGAACATGAGATTGCAGATGGTTAAAATTATGGGGCCATGAATACTCTCCTCTCTACTAATAACCTCCATTTCCACCATGGACCCCCAAATGTATAAACCTAAGATGAAGTCTTTTATATAGCTTGGGTAGTCACTTCTGTGGAAGGTGGGAACAGGTTTTAGATCTGAAGCAGAGTTACCATTACCTGAACGTAGACCATTCATTAAAAAAAGATCCAACATCTATAAAGCAGCCCCTGGCATGTGACTCCTAAAAAAGGAAATAATAGCTCTGTAATTTCCAAACCACACTTTTGTTGGCACGCAAATCTCATGAAACGCAAGTTGGCTCAAAAATTGAATTTAAATCCCCTGAAATAATACTATTATGGGTGGGCGCACACGTAGATATTATCTTGTCTAGTTTGAAGAGAGATCTTGATTTTTCGTGTCTGCCTGTGCTTCTGTTGTTACTAGAATGGTAATGCCAATGGATTGCTTTATAACAAACCCCTAGATATCCGGTGAGAGTAATGACAGCTCTAGAATAAGACAATCTGCCGTAATGTTCATCCAGAATAATAAACCTCCTGAGGGTCTCCCTACAGGGTAACTTGCCACTGGAACAAAAAAAAGTTTATAGCTGTTCTTATAAATGTTTTCCATTTCCCATGTCTCTTGGAAGAGGCCAACATCATGGTCATCAATGAATTTACTCAACTCTATGACTATTTATATGTTTTTTTCTGGCTACACAAGGCCACTCCAGAGACATATACGACCTCTGCTCTCCAGCTCCACATGGAAGTGAAACCATTAAAACTGCCCACATTAAAGATAATATTTTACTGTGTTGGAGCTAGACCTTCAAAAGAATCGGAACGTTCAAATGGCCAAAATAATTATTGCGTAACTAACATACTTCAGAAAGGACTTCCTGGGGTTTTAACGTTGTTCTCTGAACTTCTCATGTATTCTTAGTAAATTGTCCCTGAATAGAATTATCAATGCCGTTAGCCCAAGGAAGTAGCAAGAAAGAAAACATTTCACCCACTTTGGATCATTTGCCAGTGCGTTCATGAGCAAATTGGTCAATCCCGACTGATTTATAAAGTCCCACGGGAATTGTGCCTGCATGGAAGGTTTGAAAATGGTGAAAATTATGCATTTTTACAGCATAATGTCAGCAGAATTTGTCCAAAAAGCTGCACAGTTACCATTCTTTCTCTCTTTCTTTCTTCCTTCTTCCCTTTCTTTTTTATTCTTTCTTTCCTTATTCCATCATCCGTCCTTCCTATTATCTTCATTCATTCTTGACTTTCTGTCTTTCCTTATCTCTCCTTGTCATTCTTTCTTTTCATCTTTCTTCCCTACTTCATATTATTCTTAATTTCTTCCTTGCCATTTGCCTGACATTCCTTCTTCCATGTTTCTTTCCTTCTTCTTTCATTGCATTTCGTATTCTTTCTACTTTTCTTTCCTCCTTTATAGTTGTTAATCTATTTCCGTCTTTCCAGCTTTTTTCTTTACTAATTTGTCTTTCATTTTCTTTTCTTTCTCCCTTTTTTCTGAATCCTACCTCTCCTTCTTCCCTTCATTCGTTTTCTTATGCATTGATTCTGTTTGTCTATATTGCCTGTCTTTCATCCTCCTCCTTTCCTTCTATCAGTTTGTCTTTTGATATTGCTTTCCTTCTTCACAGTACGTAATGCTAAATTTCTGCTTTCCTTCTTTGTACCCTCCCACAATTAGTTGTTTATTTGTTCTTCCATTTGTTCCTACCACTGTTCTATCTCTTTTCTTTTTCTATCATTCTGCTCTTCCTTCTTTCTTTCTTTCCTATCCATCCATCCCTCTTTCCTTCCGCCCTTCTTCCTTTCTTTAATTCTCTTTCTTCCTTTTTATGTTGCCTTATTTCTATTTTTCATTAATTCCTTATTTCCATCCTTTCTTTTTTTACATCTTTTTCTTTCTTTGCATTCTTCTTACCTTCTTTCATGCTGTCATAATTTCCCTTTCCCTCTGTCACCCTATTTGACTTCTTTTTGCACCCTTTAACCAGTACTCTGTAGGTGTGCCATTATTTTCTTCTGCTTTTGTTTAGTGTAATATAGAGAGTCAACTTCCCACAATTAATTCATCAGGTCCAAAATTAAGGCTCCAGACGAATTGAAACAATTGTAGTTAAAATGTAATTCTTTATCATTCTTCCAACTTTCTTCAAAAAAAGCAGGCATGCAGCCCAGGTGTTTCGCTCGTACACCATGAGCTTCCGTATGGCCTATATCCTATAATTAATGTACAACAGACTTGTTTGATCGTCCATACACCTTATTTTTATGTCATTGTTAGGTCGACGTAATTTCAATTAAATGAAATGCCCATCACCTCTGTACTTGTGCCGTGTTAGGCCTGCGAGTCGAAAACCCCCGTTCAATCAGTGACCTGCAAGCCACAGAGCATAGTCAAGAAGGTCCATGAAGACAATGTAGTCCCCTATCACACACTGATGATGCTGATGCAGCCGGCGCGCTGCTGCGGCCTTGGGTTAGACCGCTTGTGGCCCTCCTGACCTTTACATGAGGCCCTCTGGTAAACAGCAGCACTGGGCTGCTGTTTTCTTGAGAGAGCACTAACATTCAGAAAAATGTCAGCGGGCAAGCATTTATATGCACACTAACTAAAAGAAAAGAAGCAAATAAGGTGTCCTGCACTGCCCCACTTAACCTTAGGAGCACATTCATTTACTAACATCTTGCAACAAACTTTTAAAAGTGTGATAAAGGCTCTGCAATAATAGAAAAGTGCATTTCATTGTCATTTTAATTAGATTTATATAGCACAGCTTATCACCCGTGAGGGTATCCAGATGCTGTCCATGGGCATGGGAGAGATTAACCCCCAGATTCATCAAAGTCCTGTTTTGTGAGTCCTTAATAGCGAATTTTAAGGAATCGCTAATAAAGACTCGCAAAACGGGATGCATGTAGAAATCGCAATATTTTTTGCGATTTCTACTGCTTCCTTATTTGCGATTCGCTAATTGCTAATCGCAAATAAGGAATGGCTTTCCCATTAATTCCCATGGGCCTAAAGGCCCATAGGAATGAATGGGGAGTAATTCCTTATTTGAGATTAGCAATTAGCGAATCGCAAATAAGGAAGCAATTTCAAGGAAGCCAGGGTGTCCAAAGGACACACTGTTGCACCCCTGAAATGGTAATGTACACTGGTGTTGCGCACACACATGGCCCAAGGACATGTATGTGTGTAACATACAACTTAGTAAAATGCACTAAAGTGCATTTTTCTAAGTTTTTGCTATTTACCACGTAGTTAGACTTCGCGGCAAATAGCGGCCCCAGATTGCAAATTCGCAATTTTGAAATGGTTCATGCATTGCATTTAAGGAATCTCAAATTGAGATTCCTTAAATGCAAATAATCGCAATGTAGCGATTTCTAAAATTGCGATTTTTTGCATTTGGGATGATGCATCCCAAATGCAAAAATACCGCTCGCAAAGGGCCAGATTCTCAGAATCTGGCCCTTTGCAAGCGGATTTTGGTTTGATGAATCTGGCTGTAAGTGATTTGCACAGAATCAGGGGATGATGAGCTCATGAAGTGATGCGAACCCGGAACCGCAATGCCTGAGTCGACAACTCTGGTAGCAACACCACATCCTCTCCCCCTTCATTATCATGACGAAATTGTTTTCACCTTGGTACATCAGATTATATCAGTGCATTGAGAAGTATTTTTTTAAAGTGATAGTTTTCAAAAATGAATGTAGAAACATTCATGCCTCCTCTTACCATGACAACAATTCCAATAGTGGTGATTCAGATTCAGTGTAACACAGTTGTGTAAAAGCTGTGACTCTTCTAGAGGCTAGGGGCTTCATTTGGAGAGAAGTATTGAATGAAACCCTCTTAATGCTTCCATGACTCACTGTCCACACTGTGTACATGTTTTGCTTCCCCTGCGCCGATCTGTCGCTCTTACCCCACCCCCCCTCCCCCACCCCCAAAAAAACATCACTCCCACCCTGCTAGCCTCAATGCAGCCCTCAGGCACACCACAGACCATACAGTTTGGCCCCAGGGAAAATATTTGAGCACCCATGGGCTGTAATACCTTCAGTGTTTTGTGTGTGCACCTTCCTCAGAGGCGCTGTCTCATTGGCCCCGTCTTGAGATTCGATGTGAACCCCGAGTAAAATTGAAATACCTTCTCCATACATTTGACATCAAAGTCCAAAGACAGCAGACACCTAGGATGGGGCATCTGATGGCTCCACTGGCTCAGAGCGGAGCGCCTGTTTTTATGCTCCAGTAGTGAGTCAAGAAAATGAATGTAATCTGATATTTCCCTGGAGAGGGAGTGAGCAGGGAGCTCACTTTCATTTCGAGCTGCCCTGTCTGAAAATCATGCAGTACCACTTAGCTCGGTTGTTCATGATACAGCCCTGGATCTGCAATCCATTAATTAGGACTGGATTGAATACATTATCAAAGGCTGAAGACAAACCGAGAAGGCTCATGGCAGCGGCCAATCTCCCTCCCGCAAACAGTCACAGCTTCTTCTGCATGGCGCCGGGGCGGTATAAGCCCCCCACAGAGGCTGGAATGTGATTGACGGGTTCCCAGTCTGCACCACTTGAGAAGCTTTCATTAATAAATAAGCACGTGTTTGCAAACAGCGAAAGGGTTTTGCATTTATTCTCTATGTAGGATATTGTTTTCACAAAAGTTATATAACACAGACAGCAGTCACAGAAAACTTAAAAATTGGATGCAAAAAAGTTATAGTGTAAACAAAAAGAGACAGGTCTACTAAAAGCAGAGGTGCTTTTAGCATCTGATTATCCTATACAGGTGAGTAATGTAGGCCCCAGTAGTACAAGCCAACCTTTCCCTCTTAACCCCTTAGCTGCCTTCTCTCTCAGCTCAATAACTTAGGGCCTTATTTACGAAGACCTGCAACACTTTTATGTCACCGTTGCGTCTCTTTTGTGATGCTGTTGTGACGTAAATAATGCGCCACATTTAGCCGGATTTACAAAGTGGTGCATCTAAGCAGATGTATCACTTTGTAAAGGCCTGCGCTACATTATGCCTGCGTCAGGTTTAGTGTATGCAGGGTGGGCATTCCTCCGCAATAAGAGGTTGTAGAAGGGGTGCAGTGAAATCTATGAGATTGCACTGCAACACTCCTAGGACGCTACTGCGCCAATATCTTACTCCTGCCTCACAGCAGGCATGAGACTGATGCAGGACCTTTGTACACATTGCTGTAGTTGAGTCTGTTTTCCGACACACACCAGAAATGTGTCACTTTTGTGGATACAGATACGTCAGTAATACTTACGTATATGTAACTCATTGCGATATGGAGCGCCATACATTAAATACGGCTCACCCATGGTGTCACAAGGAGGGCCCTGTGAAAACTGTTGCATACCTCTTTTCACACTGCAATTTGAGAGTGTTCATAAATGAGGCCCATAGTTTATACCCAGCTCTAATGCTAATGCCTTATTAGGTTGATTCACACGTTTGTGTCCAGTTTCCTCAATCTTAGGGTGTGCTGCTGAACAGACTGGGACAGTGCACCCAATTTCCAAAGTGGCGCCTGGTGTGTGAGTGGCATTATCAGAAATTTCTGAAAGTAGGTGTAACTTAGGTTAGCAGAAAGAACGAACCATTCCAGCTCTCCATCTCTTTTCATACAGGCACACAAATACAGGCAGGTAGGCATGTGCATGCATTCCCACACACACACACACACACACATTGTTTGATTGATTACCTGGTTTAGGGTTCTGTGGTCATTTAAAATCTTTGAAACTGTAGAGGAAGTGGGAATCAATCTACAGAATTACCTCAAACATAAGGATATCATTGTGGAGGAAATCCCATCACTGAATAACTCACTTGATTTAGTGCTTACTACAGAAATGGTGCCTTTTTCCATAAATTACCAAAATCTAGGTCAGACCCTGAGATTCAGTGCTGAGTATGGGTTAGTTACCAGGTGAGGTCCGTCATTATAGATGGCAGGGTTGTGCCTCCCATCCATTTTCCAAGGCATGGTGAGTGTCAGGCTGAGCAATGGTCAGCCTGACCTACACCCACCATGTCAGAGTCAGACAACCAGGCACTTTACATGTGCAAATGAGCCGGCGCCTGGCAGCCTGAGCCAAGCTTTGCCGAGATGACGTTTATCAGAGCCCTGAGGTCAATGACTTTGTCAATCCAGCAAAGCCCTGTGAGATCCTTCCTTCCATGACGAGATGGAGCATCACCGATTGAGTCAGCCCTGGACACCCCTAAGCCCCAAAGTGCACAGGACTGACTTTCTAATAATGATGCACTGTCACAGAGTGGGGTGGGGTCAGCAAGTCTCATTGACCACACTGCACTAAGTTAGGGCAGGTCTTCCTATCATTCGCTGACCCATGACAAGTTTAGCCAAAGAGAGGAGGCAGCAGAATCTTCTATTTTCCTTTTCCCTTCCCTTCCCTCCCTGAAGCATCCAGCATCTTTCTGCTTCCCCTCTCACCACCCACTGGTCCTGCCATCACCTCCGCAGCCCGGTAAGTGTTTTTTGTAATGTTTGACTACATGTGTATGTGTATGAATGCATGTGTCTTTGCACCCATGTGGATGGGTGTGTGCAAGTTGGCGCATGTATGTGCCTGTGAATGATGGATGTGAGTATGTGCACTTATGAATGGATGGATGTGAGTGAGTGTGCTTGTGGGTGGGTGGGTGTGAGTGTGTTGTATGCACTTTTCAGTGGAAGTAAGTGTGCAAATGTGTGCCTACCTCACTGCTGTCAAGAATTCCAAGCAGCCACGGATAGTTACACTGCCAGGGGCGCAGATCCAAGGAGCGGATTGCCAAATTTCGAAGAAGCCTCCATCGAATTGTTTCTCATTAGTGGCTCAGAGATGTTTAAAGCACGAGTAAGTGGCCATTTGTCCAGTGTTTCTACCTGGTAAAGTGACCGGCACAATCAGAAGTCCTATCCTACCAAGTTTGATAAACACAGATTATTTGTTTTGACACTTTGCATACCTAGTCTGCCCAACTTTAAAACCTGCCCGCTCAAGCAGTAGGTCGCAATTAAATTAAAGGAATCTTTCTGCCCCTGGGCAGCCAATAATACAATGTTATTCTGAGCGAACCAGTTGTCTGCCTGATCAGGCTTTCTTACTCTGTGGTACTGCTGCAGCTATAGATGAAGGGGTAGCCTTGCTGGCCGCGAGTATGTATACTGCTGATACAGTGTGTGTGGTGAATCAATGTAGATGTTTTGTATTGCCATGCCAAAGATGATTGTATTATGCCTTGCACCGATGCATTTGTTGTTATCAATAAAAACAGTTTTTAAAAAAAGAATCTTTGTTTTTCTCTCTTCTTACTTCATTCCACCTCTTCTACCACATCCCATTTCTTCCTCCCTCTACGTTTCTACTTACCTATCAAGTCTCTCATTCTCAACTCTCATTACCTCACCTCTGCCCACCTCACCTCTGTTTTAATAGGCTTCTCTTTATGCCATTTCTAGCAACCACCCCTCTCTCTTCCACTCTATGAATACTTCTTTATCTCTACCTCTCCCGTCCCTTTCTTTACCTCACACTACCTCCACACCTCACTGTTGTTTCCATCTCACCTCTTCGTATTTCTCATCCATCGCCTTCACCTCTCTGTCCAAGTCATATCGTTCTTTACCTCAACGCTCTTTTAATTTCTGTGTAGCATAACTCTCCCTGTCAGCACACTTTACGACTCGCTATCACATTTCTTTCTACCTAATTTTAGTCTCTATCTCACATCCCTCTCACTATTTCATCCCTCTCTACTCCGCCTTTCTTTCACTACGAATGACATTCTCAATTTACTTGACCATTCATTTGTTGCGTCACCTAATCTTCCAACCGCCCCTCTCACTTTCGGCTTCTGTTTTCCTTACTTACCTCGGCAACTACCTTTTCCCTTTCCAGCAGTGTCTCATTTTCGGCCTCCATGTCGTTCTCTGTCACTACCACCTCTCTCCGACTCTTCTGTATCCACACGCGCTCTATAATTCGCCTCATCCTGTCCATCTACCTCAGCTGGCTCTCCCTACTTCCTCTTTTTATATATCTCCCTGCCTCACCTCTTTGCCGCTAACGCTCGCCCTACCTCATAACTTTCTCTACCTCTTCCCATCTATCTTCCTCTTCATCAAACGCACCAATCTTTCTGTACCTCATGTCAGTACCTCTATTTCATCTCTTCCATCTGTAGTCTTCATCTCTCTTTCTACTCTTCACCCCTCTGTGTACCTTTCTCTGGACTCTCCAGTCTCTTCACCTCTGCTCATTCTATAGCTCTTCTCATGTTTCCTCCTCTCTCTCACCGACGTCATTGCCTTGCATGCCTAATTTTTCTCTCACAACCTCACCCCTCTAAGTGTCTACCTTTATGTTGCCCTCCGGTACCTCTCCTCTCCTTCCATACCTCCCTGCCTACCTCGCATTTTGGTGTACCCCATCTTTTTCCCTTTTTGTATACTTCCTTCTTCCTATATGCAACTCTCTCCACCTCTCTATCTCACTCTAAAATAAACGTATCTCTCAACTACTATTTTTACACCTGTGTTTTTCTACCTCTTTGTATCTTTCTGTATACTTTACCTTTCTCTCATTAGTTTACGCGTATCCCAACCTAACCTATCTTGATACTTCATCTCTCTCACTATACCATTCTCTAATCTCTGTCCTTTTCCCAATCTCTGCCATTTCTCTACGTGTGTCCCTCCAGAGCCAAAGTATAAGAATTGGCTTGGTAGTTTGGTCTGCCCTGTTCCCATGATGCACTGGGCCAGGGTCAGACTAATTTGCATGTAGCCAGGTTCCGAGCTGGGATGGTGCAGTGAGCTAAAAAACGGTGATGGATCAAGCCATGATCTGTTGACTGGGTATGAGTGTTCTGTTTAATTCAGATACTCTGTCCATCACCACCCCCTTTTCTGAATCCTCCAGAGCCAAAGGTCACGAGAAGAGATGATAATAAAGGAGAAAACCATCCAATTGCACACAAAAAAGGTGAAAATGATCTGAGAAGTGTGTTGCTTTTCAATGTTGCAATGGAAATGCCATGCCTGAAGGGCGTTTGTATGTGATAATAAAATCAGACAATTAGCAACAATGTAAAGTGCTAGATTTATGTGTGTTATTTTTGAATTATATACTAGTCCACTAAACATCAACCAAGTCACCCTTACTGTGTTTGTCCTACAATGGAACAGGAAGGGGAGACACTAAAATCCACATCAAATATTGCAAAAAGAAATGTATTTATTAGTGCTTTTTTCGAGCTTTCTTTTGGCTGGCAGGCGTTGGGCAGCATTGAACTTTCAGTTGTTTTTGAATTCCCCTTTTTGAACATTCAACATATCTATCAATCTTGTTGACATCACAAGAACTTCAAGGAGCTGAAAAATAGGTATTTCTTTAAAAGACGTTCCCAACAGAGGACCCCAATTTATCTTACTTTGGGCCCTGAAAATCAGTAAATTTGCACCAGCGTTTAACACAGCATCGCTGTATCTAGATTTAAAAAGAGCTCCATTTTAATAGGTAAAAATAGATTTTTGGAAATGTATGCAGAATGTGTTAAATAAACGGAACCCGGTCTGGGGAAAGGGAAATACGGGTGAAGTATTTCACGAAACTGGATGCCTCATCTGCTTTCTTAGTCGGGGCTGTTATTTGACGTACTAACGGATCTGTATAATATATAATGAGATTATCTGTATAAAGTGGTGTGGAAGGACATGGCACGGTGGCTTAAACGATGTTGTACTCTCTTTGTTAGCAGCTGTTCCCTTTGTTTCCTCAGTAATCGAAACTCACGGCAAAAATCGAGCAGTAGCTAATCAAAGAACATGGTGAAATTATTTTTCTCTGTCCAGTTCCAAGTGGACGAGAGCCCAGTATCTGACCACCTCTATACATACAAAGCACTTTTGTGATTTCTATTAGGGGTGGGCAGTAACAGCCTGATTCATCATTCTCCCGTTTTGCGAGGCCCTAATAGCGATTCATAGCGAATCGCTATTAAGGACTCGCAAAACGGGATTCATGTAGAAATTGCATGAAGATAGCGATTCCTACATATTCCTTATTTGCGATTAGCAAATTACTAATCGCAAATAAGGAATAACTCGCCATTCATTCCTATGGGCCAAAAGGCCCATAGGAATGAATGGGGAGTATTCCTTATTTGCGATTAGCAATTTGCTAATCGCAAATAAGGATGCGATTTCAAGGGTGCCAGGGGTGTCCAAAGGACACCCTGTAGCACCCCTCAAATGAAATTTTACACAGGTGTTGCACACACACATGTCCAAAGGACATGTGTGCGTGTAACATGCAACTCAGAAAAATGCATTTCAATGCATTTTTCTGAGTTTTCGCAATTTACCATGAGGTCTGACCTCGCGCTAAATTGCGTCTAGAAATTGCGAATTCGCAAAATTAAATTGGATGATGAATTGCATTGAAGGAATCTCAAATAGAGATTCCTTAAATGTAATTCCTCGCAAAATTGCGAGATCGCAATTAGCGATTTTTACATTTGGGATGCTGAATCCCAAATGCAAAAATCGCTCTCGCAACGGGCCAGATTCTCAGAATCTGGCCCTTTGCGAGCGCTATTTTCTTTGATGAATCGGGCGGTAAATTCCGCTCGATCGAAGGTGTTTGCAGAGTTTTTCCTATTCTACGCTCCGCCTGGAGCACAGAGTTCCGGAAAAACTCCACCAAACCCTATATGGCAGGGTTTTTCTTGCTCACTGGTCTCCAATGTTAAGTTGGCAAGAGTGAGTGAGAAAAATTGAGCACTAGGACGAGTCCCGGTACGATTTCTCAACAAGGGCAGACCCTGTACGTCGCTACTTTTTGCGTTGAGATTGCTGTCGCTTGAGTGCAAAATCTACTTGAGCAGCAGAAAGAAGCAGTGCTCTCCGGCGTGCCTCATGATGCCTTTTGCGATGATTTTACAGCGTGGAAGAAGCTCCCGATACTAAAAATCAGCATGAGCAGCGCAACATACAGAAATTCTGCAGCTCACGAAACTCCACGGAATCTCACAGAGTTTTATGTAACTCTGTGGAATTCTGCATAGTACAACTCTGTGAGTTCCACCCCCCTAATTTCAACACAGCTGTGTTCTCTTTCACTTTCAAAATACTTTATTTCAGCAATTTGCCATTAAAGCATAACTATAATACACATATTAAAACGTTAAAATAATTTGTAAAAAATGTGTAAATTCAGACATTAATAAAAAATATACAAACAGTTGTTATAACAAGACACTGACCGTTCCTACAAGGAAGTGTATTTGCAATATCTCCTTTTTGCTAGAACCAAATCTTTACACAGCTGGAGTGTCTGAAATTTCAGGCCCTGAACACGGCTTTTGCCTGACTCTCCACATAAACAATAAGTAACATGATACAGCTAAAACTTGACTCAGTTTAGTATCTGATTTTAAAATAGGTAGAGCTTCAGCAAATTTCCTGACCCCAAGATTGCAGCAAGCTGGTAGAAGCTATTTTCTTCTGCCAGTCTGAAAGGCAGGACAGAAGAACAAAACATGCCCTTCAGTTTCCCCTATTGCCCGCAAACATGGCATGCACATCCAGCTTGCTCTGGCGTGTCATCCCACTTAGCAGCAAAAGATGCAAGTGGTGAAGTACTACACCTAAATTGCAAATACAACTTCCTGGCTTTTTGGGGGAGGGGGCTCAATCTCATCAAGGAAGTACTCAAGTATAAAATCATCTGTGAATATAAGGAATGAATCTGTAGGGTACCTCTGGAGGTATGCACCTGTGGTTGCCACATGATATGTTGCCTATACTTCACCTTTAGGCAAGATTTGCTAAATGTAGAGGCTCCCATAGGATTATCCCAAAGATTACCGTACCCCCATTTTAACCTAACCAGAGTATCTTTTACATACTTAGACCAGGGAAGCCTACCTGACCCTGTATGTTAGACGGGACCTGGAGGGTCGGCCGAGGACAAGGGGAGAGGTCTCCGGGGAGAGCCGTCTCCAGCGATCGTACAGACAAGTAACTTCCCCCCCACAGATGGACACCACACAAAGATAAGGTTTAACGTTCTTTATAAGCAATCTTGAAGTACAGTAGAATGGTACAAGGAGGTCAGGACTCCGGGGTCCCCTCGATTCTAGTCTCTTGGATGGGAAAGGGGGTAGCGGGACATTCTTGTTACCAATCTGGTAGATGCGATGAAAAGATGGTTAGCTCACAATCCTCGAGCTCGGCGTTCTAGGAGGACGGGCCGCGGCAGCGCCAGCAGGTCCCGTGATGATCGTAGGTAGCAACGGTCCGCGGCAGCGCCAGCAGGTCCCGACGAAGGTGGTAGTTACAACGGTCCGCGGCAGCGCCAGCAGGTCCCGACGAGAATGAAGGTTGCAGAAGGCTGCGGCAGCGCCAGCAGGCAGGACAACAGTTCACAAGGCAGGGCTGCGGCAGCGCCAGCAGTCCGTCAAGGATGAGTTCTTCACGGTGTCTCTCGACTCCAGGATACAACTGCCTTCCTGCTCTGGAGCTGCCCCAGTTATAGGGCTGGTGCCCTTTGATGTCCGGACCCTCGCACTTGGAGGTCGGGAGGTCCGGGATGAGGGAGTCCAGACACCCAGCAGGGGGGTGGAGCCAGCGCCCGGGGGAGCTGGGGGCGATCGGCACCTGGAGGGGGAGAGCCATCGAAACTCCTCTCTCCCATTGACCTGCCAAGTGGTCCGCTCACCTCCCGGGTGGATGGTGGTGCCGGGCTGTCGGGGCCTGGCCAGGCCCAGGGTTAGGGTCGAGTTGAGGCCACGCGGCCTCGTGGTGCATGGTCCAAGATGGCGGCTGGGCCCGGGCGATGGTGTCGGTGGAGGCCCAGGCCGGTGTTACGGAGATGTTCGGGCCAGGTGTCCCGTGTGGGACGGGTTACGGGTTACTTCTGGGGGTGGCTTCTGGAGTGCCGGTGTCTGGGCTCTGTCATGCGGGGAGGGAGCGAGCCGCCTTCTGGGGCCTGTCCAACATGCGTCCCCCCCAGCTGAAGGCGGGGAGAGTTACCCATCTTCTTGGGGACTCTCTCCGTCGAGGCGGAAAAAGCGGGACAGGCCATCCGCGTTGGCGTGATCTTGACCAGGGCGATGCTCCACAGTGAAGTCCATCCCTTGCAGGGAGATGGACCATCGCAGCAGTTTGGGATTCTCCCCCCGCATCTGCATTAACCATTGCAGGGGGCGATGGTCTGTTTGTACCCAGAAGTGGGTACCGAAGAGGTAGGGCCGGAGTTTCTTGAGGGCCCACACCACTGCGAAGGCCTCCCGCTCAATGGTACTCCAGCGCTGTTCTCTGGCCAGGAGGCGTCGGCTGATGAAGGCCACAGGCTGATCGATCCCCTCGGAGTTGAGCTGCGAGAGGACGGCCCCAATGCCATGGTCCGAGGCATCGGTCTGGACTATGAACTCGCGGCTGTAGTCGGGGGCCTGGAGCACCGGGGCGGTGCACATGGCGGCCTTCAGTTTCTCAAAGGCCGCTTGGCAGTCTGGAGTCCAGTTGACCGTCTTGGGATATTTTTTGGATGTGAGCTCGGTGAGCAGCCCCACAATGCTGCCATAGTCCTTCACGAACCTCCGATAGTATCCGGTGAGCCCCAGGAAGGCTCGTACCTCGGTTTGGGTGACGGGGGCTGCCAGGACTAGATGGCAGCGAACTTGAGCTGGAGAGGTGCCACCAGACCGCTCCCCACTTGATGTCCGAGGTAGGTCACGGACCCTTGGCCGATTTGGCATTTGCTGGCCTTGATTGTGAGGCCAGCCCGCTGAAGGGCCTGCACGACCTCTCGAAGGTGGCAGAGGTGGTCTGACCAGTGGTGGCTGTATACTGCGATATCGTCCAGGTAGGCGGCGCTGAAGTCTTCGAGGCCCGCCAATACCTGGTTCACAAGTCTCTGAAAAGTGGCTGGAGCGTTTTTCATTCCGAAGGGCATCACTGTGAACTGGTAGTGCCCATCCGGGGTGGAGAAAGCGGATCGTTCTTGAGCCCTGGGGGTGAGGCCGATCTGCCAGTAGCCCGCTGTCAGGTCGAAGATGCTTAGGTAGCGGGCCGCTCCCATGCGGTCGACCAGCTCATCGGCTCGGGGGATAGGATGAGCGTCGGTTCTGGTGACAGCGTTCAGACCCCGATAGTCGACGCAGAACCGGAGCTCGGGGGTGGCGCCTGGGGCGGCCGCTTTGGGTACCAGTACGACTGGGCTGGCCCAGGGGCTGTCTGAGGGCTCGATGACCCCGAGTGCGAGCATCTTGGAGACTTATTCTTGGATGCAGGTGCGCACCCGGTCTGGCACTCGGTACGCCCGGTGTCGGATAGGGGGGCTGTCCCCAGTGTCTACGTCGTGAAGGCACCAGGGGGTGACCCCGGGGGTGAGGGAAAACTGGTCTGCAAATTGCAACAGGAGGGTCCGAGAGTCTTGGCGCTGCTCCGGGGTCAGGGCATTGGAGAGTCGGACCCCATCCACGGAACCATCTCACTCACGGGTCCTCAGCAGGTCCGGAAGGGGCTCGGAGTCTTCTTCCACCCCACTGTCTGTAGCCATCAGGAGACTGAGCTCTGAGCGCACAAAGTGTGGTTTGAGTCTGTTGGCGTGGAGGACCCGGAGGGGGTTTCGGGGGGACTCCATATCGATGAGATAGGTGACAGGGCCCTTGCGTTCGACCACCTTGAAGGGTCCTGTCCATTTGTCTTGCAGGGCACAGGGTTCGGTGGGGGATATCACCCACACCTGCTGACCAGGTTCAAACTCAATGGAGGAGGCATGTTGGTTGTACCATTTCCTCATGTCCTCCTGACTGGCCTCCAGATTGGCTTTAGCGATTTCCCTGAATCGCCGGGTCTGGTTGCGGAGGGTCAGGAGGTACTTATAGACATCCGGAGGGGTCTTCAGGGGGGCCATCTCCCATTCTTCCTTCACTAGGCTGAGGGGCCCTCGGACAGGGTGCCCGTACAGGAGCTCGAAGGGGCTGAAACCGAGGGGCTTCTGGGGGACTTCTCGGTAGGCGAAGAGGAGGCACGGTAGTAGCACGTCCCACTGGCGGCGTAGGGTCTCCTCCAGCCCCATGATCATTCCCTTGAGGGTGCGGTTGAACCGCTCGACCAGTCCGTTCCCCTGCGGGTGATAGGGGGTTGTAAAACGGTAGGTGACCCCGCACTGCTGCCAGAGGGATCTCATATACTTCAAAATAAAGTTTGTGCCTCGGTCACTGACGACTTCTCGGGGGAAGCCCACTCGCGAGAAGATTCCCATCAAGGCCCGGCCTACCACTGGTGCTGTCACTGTTCGAAGGGGGATAGCCTCGGGATAGCGGGTGGCGTGGTCCACCAGGACCAGGATGAATCGATGCCCTTGTGCTGTTCAGGGGTCCAGGGGCCCCACAATGTCTACTCCTACTCGCTCGAACGGGGTGGTGACAACCGGGAATGGTTGCAGGGGCGCCTTGAGTTTTCGGCCGCTCTTGCCGCTGGCTTGGCAGGTGGGGCAGGCCCGGCAGTGGTTGGAGACATCGTTACGCATCTTTGGCCAGTAGAAATGAGTCACCAGACGGTTGTAGGTTTTGTCTTGCCCCAGGTGCCCAGCCAGGGGGACATCGTGGGCCAAGTTTAAAAGGAAGTCTCTGAACCGGAGGGGGACCACCAGCACCCGACTGGTCCCCAACTCTGCAATTCTTTGCTCGCTGTACAGTAAGTCGTTGTCCCAGTAGATCCAGTGCGCCCCTGCGGTGTCTCCTGCACTCTGGGCGAGGGCTTGCTGTCGGAGTCCCTCGAGGGAGGGACAGGTCGTCTGCTCCTGCCGAAATTGTTCTTGGGTGGGCCCCCCTTCTTGACGCCACTGAGCCAGATCTGGAAGGTCCTGAAGCTGAGCGGGCTCTTCCGGGGCTTGTTCTGGGGGGTCAGGGTGGCCGGCGTCTTCCTCTGGAGTGATCGGAGGAGGAAGTGCTGGCCATTCGGGCTCTTCGGGTCTGGGGACGGCACGGGCGGCCATGGACCGGGTTGTTACGCACGCCCAGTCTGGGAGGCCCAGCATCCCCAGGTGTTCTCTTCTCTCGACGGCCGCCCACGGGGAACTCTCGAGATCGTTTCCCAGGAGGCTGTCCACGGGGGCATCATCGCGGACAGTCACCTTCAGCATGCCGGACACTCCTCCCCACTCAAAGGGGACACAGGCCATCCGACATAGGCTCTCCGAATTGTCAGCTGAACGGACCGGGCAAAGGACGTTTGGCAGGATTTGTTCGGGGGTCACCAGGTGACAGCGGACGGCTGTTACACTGGCCCCGGTGTCACGTAGGGCTTCAGCCTTGCGCCCGTTGATGTTCACCCACTGGCTGTATTTTCGGGTGTTCGCTGGTAGGGGGACCCGCGGGACCATGTCTCTTCCCCCTAGGCAGGCCAGGACCATGGCGGCAGGTTCCCACTCGGGCTGTTCCTGTTCATATTCTTCGTGCTCTTCGTACGCTTGTTCTTCTCCTAGGGCGGCAGCCGCGACCTGGCGGGGCCCGGGAGTCTGGTTCTTGGGGCAGTTCGGGTCGTTGGCATAGTGTCCGACCCGCTGGCACCGATGGCACGTGACATTGGCTCAGAACCCTGGGCGCATCGGAGGGTTCCCCCGCCCAGCCGGGGGTGGGGTGTTGTTGACGGGAGCTGCCGGAGCGGCATCTCTGCCCCGGCCCTGGCCTCCTCCTCCTCCTCGGGGACGATGAGGGCCTTGGTTGTTTCGGTTCTGCTCGGTTGGTCCACCCCAGGCCACTCGGGTGCTCTCCCATCGGTCAGCCTCAGCGGCGAGCTGCCGAGGGTCAGTCATTTTACTGTCGAGGAGGTGCTGCCTGAGCTCGACGAAGCAGTTGTTGGAGAGGTGCTCCCATACAATAAGATTGAAGAGCTGTTCATAGGTGGTGACTCTGCTACCTTTGATCCACCCTTCGAATGCTCGGCTAAAATAGTTCACATATTCCACCCAAGTTGTACCCGGGATCCGGGTGCAGTCGCGGAACCTCTGGCGGTACATTTCGGGTGTGAGTCCATATCGAGTGAGGAGGGCGGCCTTCATGTGGTCATAGGACGTCATCTGGTGGTCCGGGAGCTGTAGCAGGGCATCGCGGCCCTCGTTGACGAACCTCCCCCATAGACCGGTGCCCCAGTCACTTCGATCGATCCGGTGGGAAGCCATGGCGATCTCATAGGCCTTGAACCACTGTTGTATGTCGTCGTTCCGATAGTATTCTCGGACGACGTCCTTGGGGATGTGGACTTTTTGTTCCGTAGCGCTTGGGGTGCGCGGTTGCTCGGGCACCCCTAGTTCTTTGTTTTGTTTCCGCATTTCGATTTCAGCTAGCTTGCGCTCGTGTTCGTATGCTAGTCTCTTTTCTTCGAGTTCTCTTTGTCTTTGCTTTTCTTCCCGCTCTTCTCGGAGCCGTAGGTGTTCCAAGTTCAGTTTTTGTTCCGCTAGTTTTAGCTCGCCGTCCATCTTGAGCCGTGCCATCTCTAATTCGTGTAGTCTGTTTCTTTCTCTTTCTTGGATCTCTTCCTGTGAGAGACCCGCTCTCCGTTCTTCGGGAGAAGGGGTGTTGATCTCCGCTGCTGCGATGTTTTGGTCCGGGGATCGGACGGCCCCGGTTTCCGCCCAAGATTCGATGGCGTGCTTGAAATCGTCTTTTGTGCTCAGACCGGTGGTAGCAATGCCTAGTTCGATGCAAAATTGTTTTAACTCACGATGGCTGTATTCTTCCAATTTCTCCATCTGGAATTTTTCGGTGGATCCGCTCTCTTTGGTTGTCATTGTGGTTTAGTCGTGGGGTGAGTCACTCTCTGTACGTACGCGTTGATTCGGATCGTGCCGCTGGCCACCAATGTTAGACGGGACCTGGAGGGTCGGCCGAGGACAAGGGGAGAGGTCTCCGGGGAGAGCCGTCTCCAGCGATCGTACAGACAAGTAACTTCCCCCCCACAGATGGACACCACACAAAGATAAGGTTTAACGTTCTTTATAAGCAATCTTGAAGTATGGTAGAATGGTACAAGGAGGTCAGGACTCCGGGGTCCCCTCGATTCTAGTCTCTTGGATGGGAAAGGGGGTAGCGGAACAGTCTTGTTACCAATCTGGTAGATGCGATGAAAAGATGGTTAGCTCACAATCCTCGAGCTCGGCGTTCTAGGAGGACGGGCAGTGGCAGCGCCAGCAGGTCCCGTGATGATCGTAGGTAGCAACGGTCCGCGGCAGCGCCAGCAGGTCCCGACGAAGGTGGTAGTTACAACGGTCCGCGGCAGCGCCAGCAGGTCCCGACGAGGATGAAGGTTGCAGAAGGCTGCGGCAGCGCCAGCAGGCAGGACGACAGTTCACAAGGCAGGGCTGCTGCAGCGCCAGCAGTCCGTCAAGGATGAGTTCTTCACGGTGTCTCTCGACTCCAGGATACAACTGCCTTCCTGCTCTGGAGCTGCCCCAGTTATAGGGCTGGTGCCCTTTGATGTCCCGACCCTCGCACTTGGAGGTCGGGAGGTCCGGGATAAGGGAGTCCAGACACCCAGCAGGGGGGTGGAGCCAGCGCCCGGGGGAGCTGGGGGCGATCGGCACCTGGAGGGGGAGAGCCATCGAAACTCCTCTCTCCCATTGACCTGCCAAGTGGTCCGCTCACCTCCCGGGTGGATGGTGGTGCCAGGCTGTCGGGGCCTGGCCAGGCCCAGGGTTAGGGTCGAGTTGAGGCCACGCGGCCTCGTGGTGCATGGTCCAAGATGGCGGCTGGGCCCGGGCGATGGTGTCGGTGGAGGCCCAGGCCGGTGTTACGGAGATGTTCGGGCCAGGTGTCCCGTGTGGGACGGGTTACGGGTTACTTCTGGGGGTGGCTTCTGGAGTGCCGGTTTCTGGGCTCTGTCATGCGGGGAGGGAGCGAGCCGCCTTCTGGGGCCTGTCCAACACTGTAATACCCAAAACTTCCTTCTGCCCATCACAATAGGACATTAGCTGCGGTGTAGAGGATGGGCCTGATTCCACCCACCTCCGAAACTGACCAGAGACCCATGTCCAACCTGAGGGGGGAGCAGGAGCTTGCTAGTTGGCAATCTCGTCAGCTGCCTTAAAATTCCAAATTTCCCCTATCCTTTTGGCTCCACAACTCTAATCCATAGAGGACTGATCCTAATGTCTACTGCTTATAAATTTGAATTGCTGGGGACGCCGGGCGACAGTGTGACCTTTTCAGTGTTCTAATAGGTGCCCCTGTGTTGTGCATCAAATTGAGCCTGGCCTTCTCTATATGACACCTCCAATCTAACTTCTCTGTAAGTGTTAGTCCTAGATAATCAAATATCTATACTCATTCCAAAGGGACCCCTGCAAGTTTTGGTTTGATTTTGTGGAGGGGCATGAATTTAGAATCGTGTATTTCGTCTTGGCCACATTTATCTTTAAACCTCTCTGATTACAGACATTTTCAAAACTGTTTAAGATTTTCTGCAACCCCATTGGCAACTTTGATAATAGCAGGGTATCGGCTGCAAACATCAAGCCAGAGCCTTAATGTTATCCAGACAATGGGCATCTCTGTTGCATTGAGTCAAGAGTGATATTAAAACATTAACATAAAGCGAAAAAAGGGTTGGGGCGAGTACACACCCCTGCCTTATTTCTCGAATGACAGGGAATGGTTCAGTCATCTTGCATAACTTGCCACAACGAACTTGAGCATAATCATTGCTGTGTAACTTTACTATAGCAGCCAAAAAGTCACTGGGGACCCCCATTTCTGACAAAATGCACCAGAGTGTTACCTTTGGAACCAAATAAAATTCCAATCCCAAATCGACAAATGTGATGTAAAGTTGACCTCTCAGGATCACTGCTTTACAGAAAATAAGCTGAAGTCTAAAGACTTGGTCCACCGTGCTAGTACATTGCCGGTAACCAGTTTACAAATGGGATAATACTTCTCTATCACAAATACAGACTGGTAGCTGTTCCAGGAGGATTCTACTAAACACCTTTTGTGAACAGTCAATTAGGCTTATTGGCCAATAATGACATGGGTCTGGTAGAGAACCCTTCTTATGGATCAGTATTATCTCTGCTCTTGCCCATGTGTTCCAAGCAAGATGGAGTTAAATAAAATTGTGAAGTACTGGTTCCAAACCTCAGCCTTTCCCGGAACAAGTCTCCCAGGATTTTGTCAAGCCCTGCCACTTTATTTGGGACTATCTTGAGGTTTGCCAATCCCACGTCTGGCAGTGTGATCTGTACAATCTCCTTGCTAGCTCCTTTACTACCCCTGACAGCTTGATCCCTGTCCTCCTAAACTGATATGGGCATGCTCTCGGCTCTAGTCTCAGCATATAATCTGAAAAAATGGGCAACCCCATCTGTGGCAGGGACTTTAATCTCAATTGGGCGATGTCCTTCCTTACTTCCCATTGAGAGCAGATTCCAAAAGGCACTGATCACCCTTCCTTACTGCATCAAGCAGTCCCTCCTATTTCTCCATTTTCCGTTCTTTTTTTGCAATTTTAATAGAACTCTTGTATGCCTCCCTCTTCTCTTTATTACCCGGATGTACGATGTTACCACGCGATGTATTACATCGAGGTACTTTACAACGCGTCTTTTACAACTCAAGTCGTTACCACGACTTGCGCTGTAGGGGTGCTGGACTTAGGAATAGTTAAATTTACTATTCCAACACCAGCCTACGTACAGTCGGGAAGGTGTTGGAATAGTAAATCTACTATTCCTTAGCCTAGAGTGCCCTCCAGCACAAGTCGTGGTTACGACTTGCGTTCTAAAAGACATGTTGTAACTGCACTGCGGGGTAACATCCGCGTTGTAAAGGATGTTCCCCTTATTAACCCATTGTCTTGGCATTGTATGTCAAGCATAAGGGCAGCCTTAGCTGTCTTATATGCCTTATTATATCAAGATTTGGGGGATCTTCTCCTAAATTACCTTTTTGTTGCCATGTAAAAGTAATCTTTTAACCGTGCCAAATGATTATTGTGGATGGTACAGGTTTGGCCTAAAAGTTACCCCTGATCCATATCCCAACCCAGTGCATGTAGCTCCTCTATGCTACATGCAACAAGGTTGTATACCTTCCGGAACTTCTCCATGGAACTGGCCATAATAGACCACCTGACACTAAGTTATTACTAGAAATTTGTAACCTGCAATCAATGGACTCATCAGCACTGACCTTCTCCCTCCCTGTGGGAAGCTCAACATCAAGAATAAGTGCATTATGATCGCTGCCTCTTCTATCGAGAACTATGATGTCTTTAATAAGTGACCAGGCCTTTACTTCCACCAAAATGTAATTTATGAGACTGCTGACTGGGATATAGTTAAATGTATGCTTCCCTTCTCTATTGAACAAAGTCCTGCTGTTCCCTGCTCACAGTCCCTAATTCATTGGTAGAGCATTGATTTGTAGTGCCAGACCACTTCCTGATAGGTGAAATCCCCAAATAGGGAATAGACCAGGCTCAAGCCTCATACTGTGTGAAAGCACATGCGAAGCGCTCGCATGTTGCCATCATTAAGTTGGCGAGCACGAGTGAGAGAATTGAGCAATAGGACGAGTTGCAGTGAGATTTCTCAACAAGGGTGGTCGCAGCAGGTTACTACCATTTGTGTTGAGAATGCTGCTGCTTGAGTAGAAAATCGACTCTACAGGCAAAAAGAAGCAGCGTCCTCTGGTGCAGTGTGTGGTGCCGTTCATGCTGTAATAGCACGAAACAAGCTCCTGGTGCTAAAAATCAGCGCGAGAAGTGTGACTTGCCCAAATTCCACCACTCTTGGAACTCTGTGGAATCTTGCAGAATTTTTATGTAACCCTGCGGAATTGTGCAACTCCATGAATTCCACCCACCTCTAATTTCAATACTGCTGTATTCCAAATTTATACTCTACAGGTCACAAACCAAATGACCTCTTCTCGCTTAAATAACAGTCACCTCCATGTCAGTTGTTTTGTCAGCCTTCATGGGTAAGATGCAGGTCAAAGCCCCTGAGATTTGACCCTCTCTACATTTGGTTAACCAGATACTCATAATGTTAACTTGTATTTATTCAGCGCTTCAAATCACTTTCGTGCACTTTCTAGTTTGAAATATTTGGATTGACACATTTATTTTTAATAAAACCACAAACTCCAATCCACCCCCCCCCCCCCGCCCAACCAAGCAGAAAGAAATTTAAAGCTGGAATATAAAAAAGACACTTAGGGGTCTATTAGCATGGCGGGCGGATTACCACCGCCAGTTTGGCGGTGGTGATCCACCCGCCATTTCCGTCCACCCGCCTCACTTTTACCCCCGCCATATTACGATGGCCATAGTTCTTGACGTTTCTCCCTCAAATCGTGCCACCATCCATTCCAGTCAGTCAGTCAGTCAGTCAAAATACACTTTATTCAATTTGATTAAAATCATAAAAGCAATAAACACATTAAAAAGACATTTTAAGATTACTGTGCAAATAAAGCAGGACATAGTTCATACAGGATACAGTGGTGCAGATAAAATGCATAGTACAGGAAAAGTGCCAATCTGAATATGATTTAAAAAAGAAGAAGAAAAAGGTTACATAAAAGCAGCGTTAGAAATACGAGCTTAAAAGCAGGGTTCTATGGTCAAGCTTTTTGATCTAATCCTGTGGGACACCCCTAAAAAACTGGCTACACAGAAGATGACGCGAACACTACATAAAGGCTGTAGGTAAACAAAGGCAGGCCTGACCTGTATAAAACCCGCCTCTTTCAGTAAAGGCACTAAATATTTATTCCTGGGAATCGTGTACATACTGCAAAACATGATAAAATGCATTGAGTCCTGTATGGAGTTTGCGTCGCAGACACAGGGGGGGCCACTCTCCGGTTTACACCATGTATGATATGTGCCTAAGGCGTAACGTATCAGATTAAATCTGAATTTGGTTAACAGCAGCCTGTGGAACGGCTTAGTAATAATTTTTAAATAAGGTTCCAGGGAGGGTGAGCTTAACAACAAATAGTGTTGTCTGACTGTAGGTTTCCTTAGTTCCGCTTCTTCCCGGGTAACTCTTGCCAGGTCCATAAAATTTATTTTGGTCCATATCACATCCTCCCGCGTAATACTGGATGGAGTTATAAATAGGTCAGGGTGGCCTAGCCATGCAAAGGTCTGTTTTATGTATTCTAGCCAGGAAATTCTCTTTGCGTGATCTAATGACATCACATCTGCTAAGATGGAGTGATTTAGCGATAGCTCGTCATTCAACCATGTCTTCAGCCAGAAAAGTAAGGGGGCCATCCTGATCTTGTCGGTGACATAGTCAAGACCCACCTCCCCATGCAATGAAAATGTAGGGGTAGACTGGGGGGTAGATAACAGGCGTCTCAGGAATTTATTTTCTGCTTTTTGTATCAGGTCTAGTGATGCGTAGCCCCATAATGGTGAACCATAGAGAACAATGGAAATACATTTGGAGTCATAGATTCCATTTCCTCACTGGTGCCCAGGCCCGTAAACCTCTTTTTTGGACACTCTAACTTTTTGAACAAACACCGCTATTTCTATATGATAAAGGTATAACCACGTTTGAAGCTAATAAAAATAATTTTGATTTAGGGTTTAATGACTTTTTCAAATATTTACACATAAGGGACTTTTTAGGGAAAAAAGGAGGAAGGTTGAGTGGGTTCCTTAGGGTGGATATATTAGATGCGATAATTGAGAAAAGGCCAACAATTGGGATTTTATATAAGATGCTGACTAGCCGGATGGTGGATGACATGGATAAACACTTCAGACGCTGTTAGGAGTCGCTGCATATGGATAATGGGGAAAGTGTAGCATAACTAGATTTGGACCGCTCAATTTTAAAGTCAACCAATCTGCAAGCCCAGCATTTCATTTTAAAACTTGGTTCCATATTTATATTACTCCGGGGAAAACTATCAAATGGGGACGGGTATCTGACACTAACTGTTCCTGGTTTCAGCTCCATGGGGCAGACCTAATTTCTATGTTTGTAAAATGCCCATGCTTGGAAAGTCTAAAAAAAGATATGAGCGGATTTCTAGAGGCTAAACTGGGTTTCCCTATTGTGGTTACATCCAAGTTGATCTTATTAGGGCTTCAAAAGGAATTGGTCTCCCCCATGCTCAACCCTTTATCTAGCTTGCTATGGCAATATTAAGGTTGTGTCTAGCAAAAGCGTGGTTAGACCCTGGCAATCCATCTTGCAACCAATGGTTGGTTTGGCTTATATCTATTTATCATATAGAAATGGCAGTGCCCTTTCTAAGTGGCATATATAGAAATCAGTTGCTGTTTATTACCCATGTTAATTGTATACCATTGACTGACATTAGAAGAATCAAAAGTTGACTTGACCTTACCAGGATTCAAACCCATGGCCAGCATATCATGGCATAGGTTAAAAGTGAGCTACTCAACTGCTATTATCAGTCTGTTGTCCATCCCATAGGATGACATTGAGTACAGTTTTGATGTGCTGGGAGGCCATGCTAATAGCAATGCAAATCTTCACATAACATAACACAGCACAGCATATCCTAACATAACAACGTAGCATAGCATAACATAACATAACACAGCACGGCATCACATAGAATAACATAACAGATGATCCTCTTATGAGCTAACACATCAGAGAGAGGAGATCATTGCGAAGTGGAAAGTAAAGATTGACTTTCTGTGTGGGGCTAGGCAGATATTAGGGTCGTAGGATATGGGTCACTTTGTAGGTTGTGATTCAGACTGTGGTTGGAGGAAAGACTGTTAAGCGGGTCTGGTATGGCCTCACCTAGTAAGGGAAAGTGACAGGGAGTAGGTGGTGTGGCAGACTAGGGAAGGAATTTCATGCACCCGGGGTGGAGATGTCTAAGAGCAGTGGCAGAAAATGAAGGCAACCCTGCTGAAAAAAGGGGTGAGAGCCCCGGGAACTGTCACTAGTTGCCTCACATACATATAAAGCACTTCAACATCTCATCAGGGGTAGCAAGCGCTATATATATGCAAAACTTTTTCCCTCCACTATCCTTCTCAATACAAATAACTGACTAACATATCCTCCAGCACTCAAATTACGTTCATATTTCACAATACTAATTCACCACTAATCCTTCCTGGGTTCCGGATAAGCGTGCTACTTGCCAAAAAAGCGCTTTGATGCCCTCGTCAGGGGTAGTAAGCGCTGTATAAATGCAATTACAACACAATACAATAAACACAGGACTCAATGGAGGACAGAGACCCCTTGATTGTGGAAGGCAGGTCGGATAGCGGTGGGGTGGCAGGCTATGGACTGTAGAGCGGGTTGTAAAGAGGTAGGTTGACACTTGAGATAGGCAAGCAGTAGACGGGAAACATCATTTACCACGAAGGCATTACCACTACTCACGTTTACCACGTGACACTTACCACGCAGGGTGCCTTCCACGCAGGGTTCCTTCCACGACGTCTTTACCACGGGCTAGGGGGGAGACGTGGTATTCCTTGAAGTCGATCAGCGTGGGCATGAGGGGGCAGAGGGAGGGGGGGGGCTCGGAGGGGAGCTTGGGGGGGCTGGGGGGGGGTCTCCCCCCCCCAAAAAAAACAAGCAGATTAGTTTAACAAAAAAAACGGGAAAAAAATTAAAAGAAAGAGGAAAGAGCCTCCCCCAAAGACGTGCCGTGTACGTCAAAAAAACAGTCCTTTTTTTATTTCGGTGTACGTGTTTTGACGTTTGTTTCAAAGGAGGATGGAAGTAAGGGCTCGAGGAGAAAGACGTGCAGGTAAGACGTTTCTACTCGTAGACAAATGCAACGTTGTAAATACCAGCGTGGTAAAGCCACTTGCGAGGTAAAATTCGCGTGGTAAAGCCATGCGTGGTAACTGAAGTCGTGGTATAATCATATAACCGCAGTAGACAGATTGTGCCAGCAGTTCCAGCTTTTGTGGTATCAGCGACCTCTCTCCACCTCCCAGAGAGAGGCAGCAAACAGGGGTTTGGTTGGTGTACTTTTTCTGCGTTTGTGTTTGTGAAGGGCTGGGGTCTGCAGAATGTTACAGGGCTCCCCCTTTGACTGGAGGTGCCACCACCCCTCGGTGCTTCTCTTGGCTGCACTTTGTAACAATTGACATCATTGGAGTGAACCCGTGACAGCTGGGGGTGATGAACAAGTCTGCAAAGTGCTCCGGAAAGCGAATTTATCAAAAGGCGATGACAACGGAACGCGACCCATTTCTGAAAGCACCGCTCGAGAGGGAAACGGCGAGTCATATTATCCACATAACCGTTCCGCCTGCCACCGCTCGCTATTCAGTGTCTTTGCTTTTTAAATGATGGGGATTTTAATGGAATTTCCCATTTAATTGATGGGATTTTTTTCCCATCATTAGCTTAAAACGCATTAAAGTCTGTCGTAATTAAAGCGAGTCGCCGCGTTCCTCGGCACTTGCATAAAGAAGACGGTTAAATACCGTATCGAAGTAACTTACTTCTCAGAATTGCTGCTCACGCAAAAAGAGCTGTTCGGCTCAGCGGGGCTGGGGTAGGCTCGGCTCAGGGCATAGCTGTGGCCCACGGCTAGGGGGGAGCCAGTAGGCAGCACAGGCAATCGCCTAGGTAAAGTGAGACGGAAGTCCAACTTTACGACTTTTGCTATTCACAAAGAACCTTTACTATTTGTAAATGCCCTTTGTAAACACCAAAAGTTATCCTTTACGACATGCTGTATTCACAAAGGGATTTACAAGTAGCAAATGCTCTTTGTCAATACCGAAAGTCGTAAAGTTAGACTTCCGTCTCATTTTAAATTTGCGAATAAGGCCCAATGTGTGTTGACCAGATAGTGGCTGCTAAGGGACATGAAAATTGTATTTTGGTACAAGAATACCTTGGACTCAGGATCACTGACAAAAACACAGTGCTTCAAGTATTCTCCCCCCGACCCCCACCCGACCCCCCAAAAAACGAAAAATACATGCGATTGAAATTCCACTGCTAGTGGGATGAAAACGATATTTATTATACAATATTTAAGACATATGATATTTTTGTCAACAATGTCCTGGCAACCAATCTAAAATAATACATAGACAGGAGCAGCAAACAACATTGTAGCAAGCGCAGGTGGCCGGCAAAGATTTAAGTAACTCTTTGCTTATCACATTAATTCTGGAAAATTTCCAATCAACATAACATTGGTTGTGCTGGATCTGTCTCCGCTTGGAATGCATGGATGGTCAGGAAGAAAGTGAAGACATACAAAAGGGACACATTATGTTTGTACGGAAACAGGAACAGCTCCTCCAAACGATCCTTTAACCCTGGGAAGGATTAGTGAAGCAGGGGGCATATTATCAAGGGGGTTTATCTCCGCTTTTTTGGCTTTAAAAGCCAAGAAAGCGGAGATAAAATTATCTCCCTATTACCTAGCTGCCGCTAACACCAGTTAGCGACAGCTAGTAGGAGATAGCGACCATCTTGGGCCCCACTTTGCATGTCAGTGATATTTATCACTAATGAGATGCAAAGTGGGCGTGCCAAGATGTTAGTGACTGAAAACAGTCGCTAACATCGCTATCTCCTATTACCAACTTTTGGAGATATTCACGCTAAGCGGGAATATCTCCAAAAGCTAACACCTGCCCTGAGCAGTTCTTAGCCATGTTATCCAATGGGAGGTGGATAACATGGCTAAGAGCATTAGCTCGCTAATGCATGAATATCGCTGACTTTTCAGCGATATTCATGCTTTGCGGCGATTTTTACCGCATTTGCGTTAAACCTTGGTAATACCAAGGTTTATTTGCGGTAAAAATCGCCGCAGCGCTGCGGTAAATTTTTGTCTCTAACCAAGCAATAGCGATAATTATCGCTATTACTTGGTAATACGCCCCTACATTTTTTATGTGAGCGCCTACTCTCAACCCGAGGAAGTAAGGGGGTAGGAAATAGAGAAACAAAGGAGCTACACCGCAGTAAAAAGAGGCCTTTTGTTCTGGATTACCCATTCTTTGCCTCCACACTCACGTATCGCAGCGAACAGCAGAAAATGAAATGTACCCAGGAATGTGATCGAGTAACTAGCATTTCTTTTGAAAAGGTTCATTGATGTGAGCTGAGAATTGGACGACTCTGACCAGTTTGGGGTTTGTGTAGGGATGTGCCTTCCACAACTATTTTAGGATTTATCTTCAGCAGGCCTGCTTCATTCTCCATGTTCTATCTGGTAGTTCTCGACATACCATTGGTGACGAGCTGTAAGGATCTGGGGTCTCAGGTGCATTTGAACAGGGACAACCTCAAGATGACACCTGTCATGAGATGAATGAACAGAGTCCAAAAAAGCAAACGTAAGAGGAATTTACGCACCCAAGTAGCGCCTTTGCAACACCTGTTAGAAGAGGACGAGGAACAGTAATTACGGACTTGTGCAGTTGGGGGTGCCACAATAAAGAGGTGGTAGGTGGGTGGAGGGAGTGCAAAGGAACGCGGGAGGGGGAGCGCGCGGGAGGGGGTTATAACAAGAAATAAATTAAAAAGAAAAACTTACCTGGAGCTGCCTCCTGTGTCGCACTCGGCATAGTCCTTCCTGGTCCCACCAAACACTGGGGCCAAGTCATGGACCCCCTGCAATTACTGGCCTGTCATGGGAGAGCAGCGCGGGCATTAGTCTGAGGGGGCAGGAAAGACGCCCTGCTCAGGCCAGGGAGTCTGTGCAGTTTCTCTAGCTGGCTGCTCAATGCAGCAGGGCTGGTGAAAACCTAAGTGCGCATGTGTGTTTTGGACAGCCGGGAGGGCTCCCCAAGCACATATGCACACTTAAGAAGTGCGCACAGCACTACTTCTCCCCATGCCTCGCCCGCCCTCCTCAAGCTGGCTCAGATCCATAAAATCAAAAATAAACCAATTATATTGTTTTATTTTTTGTTTACTGGCCAGGCAGTGGGGCGATGCTCCTCTGCATTGCAGAGGAGCCGCCACTGGACCAGTGATGCTGTTCTTATTTACTGCGCAACAGAAGATGATGGTTGTGCCGACTGTTGTTGTTGCTATGCGTTTCACCCTTTTACAGAGAGTGTTACAGGCTTCTGTCAGGAGCTAGGAACTGCCCTCAATTGTCTCTTGGGTCCCCTTTTGAGTTCATGAGCCTGTGCTGCATGGGACCAATCATATTTGGAGGGTGAAAACTGCTCTCTTTGCAGAGGTGCAAAGGGACTGTTGGGTCACAAGAGAGCACAGTATTTTATGAGGCTTGCTTTGTATCTCTCAAGGTACTGAAATTAAATGGGCTAGATTTTTAAGGCCTGTTTGGCTGTGGGCAGTTTTTAGGTTTAGGTTTTGCCAGCGCAGCTGGTAAACAAACCTTATTGACACTAAATATAAGGTGAGCTATGCATCACCCCCTTTTCAGTCATTGACTTTTTTTTAACCATCTTCTTGCAGACATTGGTTTGAAACACTATCAATCATGTGTTGGCCCACTCCTTTATGCCTCGATCTACTGTGCTAAACTGCATGCTTTAACAAATGAAATCCAGACCTTTTGGCTTTGCCAATAACTTTTTTAAATGTAAATAATGTTTCTGGGTGCTGCATGCGAGGTTGGTGGTACAGTTGTGTCCACAACTTGTGGTGAAGCACATGTCCTGTGTAGTCCAAGTGCTGTGTGCATCAACTGCCAGCCTGCATTTTACTGTTGTGAGGACTGGTGCGGGGGAGGTAGAAAGATTTGAGAACAAGAAAGGAGGTAGGTACCTGGAAATATAGACAGGTAGAGAGCGAGAGAGAGATGAATAGAGAGGATGAGGTCGAAGAGGTTGTTAGGTAACGTAAGAAAACTGAAATACAGAAAGATTATTTTTTATTTAATTGCTATATACTGTTGAGAGTGCAAGAGTTAGAATTAGGCAGACTGGGGCGTTCTATTTACTGAGAGAAGGCTACTTTGCATTACTTAGCACCAAGGGGACGCAACATGGGTGGTGCATGGGTGTTACCATGCAACCACCCACGTTTTCTGACTCTAAGCTCCATTTACTTAAAAAATTAGACCGGGTTTAGCGTCAGAAATTAAGGGTGGGTGTAGTTCGCGAAGTAGCGCTATGCGAAGCTACGCGAAGTGCACTTCGCACTACGCGAACTTCACATAGCACTATGCGAGCTGCGCAGTAGCATGTTCGCACTGTGCAAGATGCGTTTTCAATGATTGCACAGTGCGGACAAGCATCGGGCACTGTGCAATCATTGAAAACGGCATCTTGCACAGTGAGAGCTGTAGTTTTCTGCTGCTCGAGTAGATTTTTACTTGAGCGGCAGCTTTCTCAACGCGAACTGGTAGTTTCTCATTGCGAGCAGTCGCGAGCATGCGCAACCACTTACAATGAGAAACCTGACCTCCCCGCGTTGAGAATCTCGCCGGGATGTCATTTTGCTTGCTCGCGGTGGCGAACATGACGTTGAGGACTGCGAACAAGCAAAAAATGACTTCTGCACTACCGTACGCTGCACTACGCGTATTCGCACTGTGCTACGTGCAGCTCACGTATGGCGATGTTGTGCAAACTTCGCAAACTATGCGAGCATAGCGTAGTGCTTCGCCCAGGGTTAGTTAGAATATAGCACCCATTTCAAGTAAGTGCGATGAAGTAGAAATGCCTTTCTTCCTTTTCTGACTTTTTATGTGTGCTGCACTGTACAGCACACATACAAAGTGGGAAACATTTTGAAGTAAAGGCTTATTTACAAGTCCATTGCGCCGCCACTGTGTCACTTTTTTCAACACGTAAAGTCACCCTGCATGGCTTTTCATGGCCTTGTAAATACGGACACCTTTCACGCTTTACTCTGCGTGAAAGGGGTGTTCCATGGATGTAGCTGTGGGTGTTCCTACATAACATCAATGGAACCGGACACATTCCCAGATTTACAAAGTGTTTTAAACTCGGGAATGGGTCAGAATCTTACACCTCCCAGAGGAGGCAGAGGAGTTGTGCAAGGGGGAGAAATACTTTTATTTCTCCTCGTTTTTGCTCTTTCAATGTGTGGTGCATGCTGCAGCACATTGACTTTAAAGATTGTTTAAGTGCAGGAAGGTATTCCTCCCTGCACATAAAACAATCATCCCTGCAGCACAGGTGCCATTGCACCATGGAGCAAGGGTGTCTGTGTTGGCGCATGACTACTGCTTGTGTGCTGGTGCAGGGAGAAGGACAGGAATGCGCCGTATCTTGTGGATACTGCACATTTCTGCCCTTTTGTTTTGACGCATGGCAGCACAGCAGGAAGGCTTGCTGCGCAGCCTGGTGTCAAAATACACTAACAGTGACATGCATCAACAAAACGTTTTGCGATTCCTTATTAGCGATTTTTAAGGAATCACAAATAAGGAATCGCAAAACGGGATGCATGATTGAAAGTGCATAAAATTTGCGATTCGGTAAAAATCGCAATTTTTACCGAATCGCAAATATTATGCGAATTCCAATTAGCGATTTCGCAATTCCCATTGATTCCTATGGGCCAAAAGGCCCATAGGAGTCAATGGGAATTGCGAATTCGCAAATTAGAATTCACAAAATGTTGATGCATTCCATGGGTGCAGGGGGGGTCCAAAGGACCCCCCCTCTGCACCCCTGAAATGTATTTTGAAGTGCATGTTTCAAACACACATGTCCTAAGGACATGTGTGTCTGTAACATGACAGTGTTTTGAAATGCAAAATAGACCATTTTAACACATTTTCGCAAATTACCACGAGGGTCAACCTCGTGGTAATTTGCCCCCCCTAATTGGGAATTCGCAATTTTAAAATGAATCATGCATTGCTTTTAAGGAATCGCAAATCAATCACATTTTTGGAATTCGCTAAAAATAGCGATTTTACCAAAAATGCTTGATGCATCCCAAAAACCTATTTAGGAATCGCAAACGGCCGACTTTTGCGATTCGCACAGTTTGCACTTCCTAAATAGGTTGATGCATGTCCCTGTAAATGAGGCCCTTGGTCTGAGAGTAGTATTTTGTACTAGAAAGCTATCCTTCCAGTACAAAATCTACGTTAATGGTGCAAAGGTGTGTGCGGGGCGCACAGCAGCTAATTTCAGTGCCCGCACTAGGGAGAGGGGAGGCAAGTGCCATATTTCTGTAAATATGGCGCTCTCCTGCTCTCTTCTTCTCACGCAACTCAGCACCGCTGTTTTACCTGCTGCGCTGCGCTGCGCTGCCTTAGCGTGAAATTTTAATAAATCTGCCCCCTAGGTATGCAAGAAAAAATAATACCTTTTTCGATATATTAGGGGGGTCTTCTGATTGTGTGCAACAAAAGTGAATGATGAGGTGGGGGGGTTGTCTAACGCTTTGATCCCTCGCCGCTGCTCCTGGTGTTGCTACTCTGTCCTGGCAGCTACCACACTGGTCACTCCAACATCTGTCGAACGGGCATCCAGTCGCCCCTCGTGTGTTCTCAGGGATAGTAGGAGCCTTATAGCATCAGTATGAGAATACTGACGGACATTACGCGTTACACAGTTACCAGCGTAGATGCATCTGGGAATGTGGTGTACACGGAACTAGTGTAAAAGTCTGGCTTTCAGCAGCATTCTGGTACTTTTTTATGTGTGTGCATGGCCACTCACTCACATCAAAACTATGGGCTAAACGTTCAGCATATTTCAAGGCAGCTAATGCCTGCAGTGTGTGATGTGTTGCAGGCTGCATAGAAAGGGCTGCTGTCCATTTCAGCACCTAGGAAGACCAGGACAAATGAACATTTTACTGCCAGAGGGCTTTCATCAAGTTTTTTATTCGTTGGTGGTTATGTGCTGCTTTGTCTCTTTTAGCTGCTCGGCAGTTTGCGTAATTTAAGGTTAACGCCCAGTTCTGTGCGTGCGGACTTTTCTATCACGTATTAAAACACCTTTATGAATTGCTGACTGTGCAGTTTCGATTCTATTTCGGAGGTTTCCGGCATACTTTCGGATGGCAGCGTTCGAATTTATTTTAATGGTGTTTGCAGCACTTACTTTTTGTGGTCTGTGGGGTTCTGCATTTATTATTACACAGATTTGTGTAGCGCTTAAGCGCTGTGGCGTATAGGAGAGATTTACAGTCTCACATAAACAGTGAGGCGATTGTCTTACATGGAACATATTCAAGGCGGGCAAAGAGGAGAACGGATTGGAGATGTGCCAAGAATTGGAGAGGGGGGCAGACGGGTTAGGAATGAACAGAGAAGAAGGAATTCGGAGTGAGAAGGGAGGGGGGGAGTGAAAAAGACAGAGGCCAGGTATGTGCAGAAGTGGCCTGGGAAGAACAGAGGGGGAGAAGAAGTAGGGGGGTATAGGGGATTGCAGAAGGGGGGCGGGGTGGTGGTAGAGAGCAAGAAACAAGGGGAGCTCAGAAGAATAGAAAGAAGAGGGGAAGAAGCGAGTGAGTGGCAGAGAAGGGGGCGCGGTGCAGGGGCAAGAGGGGAGACCCCGGTAGGATGATAAGACAGAACGGGGGGAGCCAGTGGAAAGCAAGCAGGGGTATGCATGTGAAAGAAGTGTGTGGTTTTCGTCCTTTTTATCAGCTTTTGCACATAGGTGTGCTGGCAGGACGCCTTCTGCAGTTCTGCTTTGTGCTTTGCTTGCTAATGTGTTTGTTATTTTAATTTTTGCAGTTTTATACAGCGCGAAAATGGGCCAGAGAGTTAGAGGACTTTGCAATTAAAACAAACTTCAAGTGTCCGGAACTGTAGCAAAATGTACATATGGGTGTTTTGCAGATGCGGAGCCATAATTACAAATATAAAGTAAAAAAAATGACTGCAAAAGACAGAAACTGTCCAAGTAAGAGGAGAGAAACAGACGCATGTGGTCGAATCAGCAATAGTGAAATCAATATATCCCCAAAGCAGAACTTATTTGCAATAAGGGGGTAATCAGTGATGTGAGAGTAAAAAACAACCAATGAGGGAGGACAAACACGGCAAAAGTGTGACAGAAAGCAAAGCCGGTTTCTTAGAAAATAAGGCCCAACCTCGATAAACTAGAAAGAAAAAGAAGGAATACATGAGAGAGAAGGGAAGACGCAAAATAATTGGAATGATTAACAGCCAGATTCATCATTGTCCCGTTTTGTGAGTCCTTAATAGCGATTATTAAGGAATCGCTATTAAGGCCGTGCAAAACGGGATTCATGTAGGAATCGCAAAATAAATTGTGATTCCTACAGCTTCCTTATTTGCGATTAGCAAATTGCTAATCGCAAATAAGGATGAGATTTCAAGGGTGCCAGGGGTGTCCAAAGGACACACTGTAGCACCCCTGAAATGAAAATGTAGACTGATGTTGCGCACACACATGTCCAAAGGACATGTGTGTGTGTAACATACAACTTAGAAAAATGCACTAAAGTGCATTTTTCTAAGTTTTCGCTATTTACCACGAAGTCAGACTTCGCGGTAAATAGCGGCCAAAAATTGGGAATTCGCAAATAAAAAATGGTTAATGAATTGCATTTAAGGAATCTCAAATAGAGATTCCCTAAATGCAATTCCTCGCAATTTAGCGATTTTGCTATTAGCGATTTTTGCATTTGGGATGATGAATCCCAAATGCAAAAATTGCGCTCGCAAAGGGCCAGATTCTCAGAATCTGGCCCTTTGCAAGCGCAATTTTCAATGATGAATCTGGCTGATAGAGGGGTATAAGAGAATAAGGCCAAGATAAAGATGGGACCACAATGAAGAGGGACCACAATGAAGAGGGAAATGAAGACATCGAGTACTAAAGAAAAAAGCAATTTGGAACAGGAGTAAGTCGTAGTGACTGAGGCAGAGAAGTGAAAGCAGAAGACAACGGACTGGTGGAAGATACAGTTTGGAAGTGACTTTCGAATACAAGCCTTTTATTGATCCTCCTATGAAATAGTGGTGAAAAGAACAGAAGTGGGTTCCACATTTTAGTGGTCTGTAATACTCTGATCCTCTGAGTGTTCTGTATGTGATCTTGCTGTGATGTGTACAGCTGTGTGGTGGGTTATACGCATTAGTCTGCGTGCCTGTGGTTAATGTTTTGTGGAGCGTGGGCCATCCACCACTTAGGGTGATGCTTTTGGGTCCATGCTCCTTACAGAGATGCTTAGTGCAATTGCCTCCACGTGGACACGTCTTGCGTGACGTGTCACTGTGTTTTGTGTACTTCCATTTGGAACATGGTAGATACTGAGCAATCCCCGAGGTTTAGTCAGTGGGGATTAGAGTTCAAATTGTGACGTGACAGAGTGATTGGGTTTGTAAGAAGGATCTGTTTTTGCCCATGTGGAACCCGTATGCCTGACTGCTAGGGAGCTCCTCTCCCCTCCACTTTGCACTCCGCATTTGAACACACACTCAGTGGGCCGGACTGGTCACGCCAGGCATCAGGCATTTCCTCGGGAGGCTGGACGGGTGGTGGCTGGTTTTGCAGGAGTGCTGCAATTTTGGCCCCCGTAACAAAAGCAGCAGTGTTTCACACGTGCTGCAATTCCCAACCACTCCCCACAAGGGACTGGTCTGACAAAATTGCCAGTGCTGCTTTGGGTTCCCAGGCCGGCCTTGATGCTCAGTTGGCATGCAGAAAGCCAGGCAGCAGTGAAAATATGGAGAACGCACACTTATGTTGCAATTTCCCGATCAGGATACAGGATATTGGTTCTTTGATAAAAAACATTTTAATCTGCATTTAAGGAGCCTTTTGGTGAACGAATATCTGTTCTGCCTCCGTTTTTTAGGACTTGTCTGATCCAGCGCATGCGCTAGGCCTGGCCGAGACATTTAGTAGCTGTTTTTAAAAGTGCTACCTTGCTGGCTACCAGCTTGCTATTACGCGCACAAGAGAGCGTGCGACGTGCTCAGCTGCCACTTGGTTTCTTTGATCACGCGTGTGCATGAATGCCCTCCCCTATCCCCTCTAGTCTCCCACTCCCTCCTCGTCAATGGCTATATTTCTCCTGGGTATTCTCCCTAGAAGTGTCTCTGTCTGCACTACAAAAGCTTTGCAACCTTGTACTTTTCCTTCACGGCTTTGACCTTCCCGAAAACGATATTGTTGCCTCTCTTCTTTGCGCCCGTTTACAAACTATCTCCGAACAGCACCATTCTACTTTTTAAGGGAATATTCCCTAAAGCCTTATCCCCAATATAACAAATCACTTTTGCTTCTCAATATATTTATTTCAGAGCCTGTATAACTCCATATACAGCTTGGGACCGCATAAGGCTGCTTTCAGCATCTGTGTGAATCCTCCCCCAGAGTCCCTGGCACTCAATGTCTCACTCTTTCGGGCCACCGACACCTTCTCGTTCGCCCTCTTCTCTGCCTGGAGCAGCTGCTGGATACCCTGGGACTGACTGGCCATAGCTGGAGACGGGAGCTGCTACTATCCGTACAAGCCGAAGATCACTGAGCCTGTCAGCTTGCTGCCGCTTCCTGTAACCAGACAGCACTCCTCGCGAGTCAGCTGACCGCACTTCTGCCTTCTCGCCCAGAACGTCCCCCCCCACCTTCCTGCATAGCCCAACCTACACTCATGTTTTAATTCAGCCCTAGACAGCTAACCTATCTTTCAATGTGTCTGCCCGGGGCAACATGTTTCTCTACAAAACAACTTTTGGATTCTTAACTTTTCTTTACAGCGTGCTGTTTTGTGTAGTCCATGGGTAGTCGCAAAGATTTCACCAGGGGCAAAAAAGTTTGGTCTCTGGTTTGGCAGAGAGCAGTACAGGTACAGGGGAGTAAGGTGGTTGTAGGGAATCGAAGCATGTACATCTAGTGGATGAATTGAACAATCCCAGTTTTCCCGCTTGACCAAACTGTGTAATCCTGGGTAATTCCTTTATTATACTTTTCCTCATTTTCCTTAATATCCACATGTAAGAGGACCTCGAAATACATGACTTCAGAATGTGACTGTACAAAAACGTCTCATGTGTTCCATTTAATGAATCATAATGTTGTTCATGTATGATAACAACGCAGCCACGCACTGGGTGCACATAACTGGTTTGCGTCTTAGTTCACTATTGGCATTGTTGGAACAGCGTGGTGGGGAAGCATGAATGTTTCTAAATTCAAGTTTAAAAACTATCAGTTTTTAAAAACAAGCATTGGCATAGCCAATAGGTCTCGCTTTTCAGACCGTATACATATTTAGATATGCAGCACAATATCCTTAGTGCAACAACACCAACTGTTGCATAGCTAAACACTTATAAGGTCCCAAAGGCGAGATCTATTGGCTATGCCAATGCTTGTTTGAAATAGCTACCAGTCTCAGCCCACTGGGGGACAGGACGGGTCAGAGCAAAGCATCCAAAATCGGGCACAAGCAATTGGGGTACTCACTGACAGTCACCTCCAAAGATGAAACTGGAAACTGTGGTCTATAGCCCTTCCACTCTGCGGCTCTCCACCATCTGACTGCTACCTTCAATTTGTGGAAGTGCCAGAAGGTGATGAAAACCTGGGAAAATCTACTAGCTCGTTCAATTGATCAAAAAATTGATCACAACACATATTTCACATGGCTTCGACAAGAATTTAACGATTATGAGAGCCCATTGATACCAGCTCAACTTATACCAAATATGAATTACCTATGTACTATTATAGTTAACTTCACACATTATCAGATCATGGAGCAGTTCTTGGCTACAGCAATAACATTCAAGACGTTCACCATCTCTGAAAAGTTACAATTTTGTGTCTATTCTGACATGACCACAACAGTAGCCTGATGACTCAAAGAGTTCCTAGGCCTTCTGGGACAGTGTAGGTATGGCGGTGGCCAGGCCTCCCTGATTCAACAATCAATACATATGGTCTTGTTTCAAGTCAGTTTCATATACTTTCTGAAGTGGGGGAGGCAAGGAACAGCACACCGGAGAAGACATGTGGTGCTCAAGGGTTACGATGGGCGATTCCCCTTCTTTGAGGAATTGAGGAAAGTGTTAGTAAGACAATTCAGATAAATAGGCAGAGGCAAACTAAAAATATAGTGCTGGGAGTAAGGCAGTGACTGTTGCTATAGCGGGAGGTGGATCTGGGTTAAGGTATCAGTTAAGGGTTCTGCTTTGAATTTTTGTGAACTATTATGGACTGATGATGAATGATGCTGAACATTTGAATCAAGTTCACAATATTTCTATGGGTGCAGAAGGGCTCCTGATTTTTGACGGAATTTTAATTTGCTTCAGGATCTAAAAATGGATATAGGGCTAAAAACCAATGAAAGCCTAAACCTGTTAGGGTCCTAGCAACTGTTAAAATGGATTTTGCTTTAGCTGATGCCTGGTGAATAGATCATCCAGATCTTTTTTAGTTTACATGCTTTTGCACCAATTTTGTACTGCTTCTCGCTTAGATCTGTTTTTATTATCAAGTGCGATTGAGCGGGGAACAGTAGTTATATGGGCATATGTGTTCTCTGACCACTCAATAGTTTTGGTTCAATCACTATTATCAGGCCAGACATGGTTAGAGGAAACAAGAAATTAAAAAAAAGAATTCTTTAAAATGAATTATAGCTCTGCCTCTGATTTTATATTTTAGGAGGCCTTCAAAGCCACTTTTAGGGAACGGGTGATAGCCTATAAGTCTAATTAAAATAAAGTATGAAAGAGTAGAGTTGAGTAGATGTGTTCTAATCCACAGTTCAGCTTGCTACAAGCGAGTATGCAGCTCCTGAAGGCAGGTCTTGTCAAATTTCTAAAAAGTTAGAAAAGAAACAGCTTGCTAAGAATGTTCCAGATTTTAAAGATCTTTTCCTTGTTGAGGAGATCAATAATCACAGAGCATATCCGCAGTCAGAAAGAAAAAGTCAGCTAATAGGTACATTTCTTGCCGGTCAACCAGTATGAAGAAGAATAAACATAATACCAGGGGGATTTAGAATCCAGGTACCCATATATTAACAGCTAAGAACAATGAGATTACTGAGGTATTTCTGCATCATCATTATAATTTACACAAGAAAGCTGATTTAGTTTCTGCACCTAGGCTAAAAGAATATTTTAGTTCACTTTGTTTAACTCTAGTGATGAGACTGCAAAAAGATATTTTTTAAGACAACATAATGGTTTCCAAAGTAGAAATAACACTCCAAAAATGGCTAATATAAAAGCCTGTGGTAACAATAGCACTCTTACTGATGTATATAAGATGTTTGCAAAGGAGCTTCATCCCTTTCTAGCTGGGTTCTTTAATCAATTTAGGGAGGGAGTGGATATCTCCAAATCTTTTAAAGACTTGACTATAGTTAGTGTCCTTAAAAAGGATGTCACCTACAAATGTTATTTCCTATCGACTAATAAAGCTTTTAAATTCTGACTAAAATTATTTACTGGAATTTGGGCATCCCAAATCAGCCCTAATGCTCAAACTATGATACATAAGAATCAGAATTATTTTTTGACAAATAGGTCTACAGCTGTGGAAACACATTTCTTGGTCCAAGCCATTGATTATTTTTCTAGCAGAAAGTTGTTATACATATGATGGATGCCCAAAAAACTTTTGATCTCGTAAATTGGGGGGCCTTATTCTTCATTCTGGCTAAATGTGAATTTCCCAACCAGTTTTTCTAAATGTTCAAAAAGTCAACTATCCCTCACATGACGCCGGTCACACCTTGGACGGGTTACATCTAATACCCACCTTAAAGTAACAGAGGTCTTATCAGTTCCTTGGTCAGATCACAGAGCCATCCTATTCACTGTAACCACCACACACCATATTCCCAACCCACACATCTCAAAGACCTTCAAAAGACGCAATCTGAAGAACATCACCCCATATCAGTTGCAATGTACCCTAGCATCCTCCTATCCTCACCTGAAACCAGAGTCAAACCTAGCGGTAGACAGCTTTTCCAACTGGGGTTAAGTTTGCTTTAGACTTGCTGGCACCGGAAAAAAATGTTACCAGCAAGCGCACAAAGAAGTCTGAACCTTGGTTCTGTGATTCCGTGCGCAGACAGAAGTAGATCTGCAGGAAAGCCGAGCGGTGCTGGAGAAGCAACTACACTGCTGCTGAAAGAGAAATATATTCTCAATCTCTGAACACCTATTAAAAAATGATAATTGACAAGAAAAGCAAACTTTTCTCAGATAGAATGCAACAAGCAGGCAACTCTAGTAAATAACTATTCTTAACAGTGAACGAACTTGCCAAACTCCCTGAACCACAAAAAAAAGAAACTAGTGTAGTATTCTGCAATCAGCTTACAGGTTATTTTAAGGACAAAGTGCTTACCATCTTCAAATCCCTCACAGACGGGGATGACGACATGACAACCATTTCCGCCTCAAACCTCCCATGTCCTATCAGCTCCCTAGACTTTTTTGATCCACCCCGTTCGGAACTAATAATACAAACTATCAAATCCATAAAATCCAGAGCCCCATCTGACCCATGCCCACCCATGATATTCCACATGGCACCAGACATACTCAGTGAACAACTCAGTATACTCCACAAAGATGTCATAACATCCGGCCTCTTTCCAGACACTTTGAAAACGGTGTCAATCCTGCCTCTATTAAAAAAAGCCAACTCAGATCCCAATGATCATAGCAATACAGACCGATAGCCAGGATTCCTTTCCCAGCTAAGGTACTGGAAAAAATCCTTAACTGCCAACTAGCAACCTTCATCACCTTGGCAGACCTACTAGACTCCTCCCAGTATGGTTTCCGACATGGGCATGGCACAGAAACTGCCCTGGTTATGGCAGCAGAGGAGATCAGGGCAATTCTCGACACTGGAGCCAGGGCCGCCCTAATCCTATTAGATCTATCGGCGGATTTTACACCGTGAACCATGACATATTAATCAAATGGATCGAGAAAGCAGGAGTCAAGCACTTAGCCCTAAAACTGGTCAAATCTTATCTTGACAATAGATATCAATACGTTCATGTCGGCAGCTCACGCTCAGAGCAGTTCACCCTCACATGTGGAGTGCTGCAGGGCTCCGCATTGAGCCCCACTCTATTTAACCTTTACGTGACTCCCCTGCCAACATCATCAGGAAATATGGATTTTCCCTAATATCTTACGTGGATGACACCCAAATCGTAGTGTCAATCTCAAGCAGCCCTGAAGACACTGCTGATAGCTTTAAGCAATGTGTGCTCCACATAAACCAATGGATGGGGTTGAATTATTGGAAGCTTAATGGCACTAAAACAGAGGTCCTTCTATTTGGATCTAATACCTCTTTTTGGGCCCAGAACTGGTGGCCACAGAGCATGGGCGTGCTCCCAAACCCAGTTCAAAAAGTGAGGAACCTATGTATCATCTTTGATGATAAATTGTCCTTTCAACATCAGGTCAATAAAGTTATATCAATGACATTCCTGACCATAAAATCCATACGTAAAATACGCTCTTTCATTCCCCCCGAAGCAGTAAAAACTTTAATCACAGTTCTGGCCTTGGCCATGGAAATGCCTTATACTTGGGAATCCAAAAACAGCACATGGCGAAGCTCCAGCGGACTCAAAATGCAGCCGCCAGAGTAATATGGAACATCCCTAAATTTCAGCCCATATCGGAAGGCCTCAGAAAACTTCACTGGATCCACATGAAAAAGAGAATAGACTTTAAGGCCCTCTGTCTAGCATACAAGGCATTCCATGGCAAGGGACCAGCATTCCTGAAACAACATCTCACTTGGTATCATCCTCCAAGGCACCTCCGTTCAGCTTAGAGCAAGCTTCTCCGGATTCCAAAATTTAGGAAAGCCAATTGGGGTGAAAGAAGCTTCATTCTGGCCACAACAAAATTATGGAATTCGCTCCCAATAAACATCAAAAGCTGTTCAACGCTATTCACTTTCCGAAAGCTGTTGAAGACTTTGCTCTTTGCAAATTAACGTAACCTAAATATCCACCCCTGGAATTTTGGCGCTTCCTCCGCTATGAGCGCCTAGACGCCCACGGGCATTTGCGCGCTATATAAATCTTTCTCACATCACATCTCACAAAACCTCGATCACAATGCTGAAGCTAGAATTATCATTAATTTGAAAGAATTAATAGAGGCAACCGCCAGGGATGCACAATGTATCCAATTCTTGTTACTTTTTTTATTGCTCCATTGGCAGCAGAAATATGTAATCAAGATTCAATTGTCCCACTGGAAGGGATAAAAAAAATTCAACTTTTTGCCGATTTTGTCATATTGCATGTAAAAGCTGACATGATTAATATTCAATTAGTGATGAATGAAATTCTAGAGTATACTGATTTAGGGGGCTATAAAGTAAATAAAGCGAGAGCAGAGTCTCCATTATTTAGTGCGACACCAAGCGATCTCCTTTAACCACCAGTTCGTTTCCAGTGTCCAATTTGTTATTTGGTAATATATGTCACGAATAACTATTCAAAAATTGGTACAGCTAAATTACAATGCTAAGCTCAACAAAGTTAAAACCTTATTGGATAGATGGCTGTTATTCCCTTTGTCACTGATTGATAGGAAGGCTCTAATTAAAATGTCTATCTTGCCATTATTTTTATTTCTTTTCTCAAACCTCTCTATTAAGATTAACAATGCATATTTTAGAGAGCTAGATTCACTTATAACACAATTTATATTGAATAATAAACATTCAAGGGAAAACGTAATGGTCTTCCAGTGGGATTTTGCAGTTGGATAAAGTTCAGGGAGGACTTGAGCTAACCCATTTTCAGACCTATTATCAGGCTGTGCTATTGAACAATGTGCTTCGACTTTATTCAGACACTGTCGTTTCAATAACTTTTTTATTAATCCATATGTTGAAAAAGTCAGCGATTGATTTACCATTTTTAAACAGCAACGCTTCAGAAAAATGCCAGGTATAAGGTGCCCCATGCTCTGGAAAGTCGTATTAAGGCTTTTTTTTTTTTATTTCATGGCAAGTTCCAGCATGCCATGTATTCTTGTCAATGCAGGGTTGTATATTTATAGGACTTACTATGTCTAAATCCAATTTGGAATCATGGAAGGGTAATGTGTTGCATAAGATTAGCGATTTTCTTTATAGGTCGAAAACAAATATCATGGGAGGAAACGATTGCACAATTAGGGACAGAGTGCCATGCGTTAATGAACAGTTTCATCCAGAAATAAGGTTTCCTAAGGTCGAATTGCCTGGGGTTGAGTGATGAGGAATATTCGATAATGCAGGGGCATATTACCAAGCAATAGCGATAATTATCGCTATTGCTTAGTTATAGAGACAAAAATTTACCGCTGAGCTGTGGCGATTTTTATCGCAAATAAACCTTGGTATTACCAAGGTTTATCGCAAATGCGATAAAAATCGGCCGCAATGCATGAATATCGCTGAAAAGTCAGCGATATTCATGCATTACCGAGCTAATGCACTTAGCCATGTTATCCACCTCCCATTGGATAACATGGCTAAGAACTGCTCAGGGCAGGTGTTAGCTGTTGGAGATATTCGCGCTTAGCGCAAATATCTCCAAAAGTTGGTAATAGGAGATAGTGATGTTAGTGACTGTTTTCAGTCGCTAACATCTTGGCACGCCCACTTTGAATGTCATTAGTGATAAATATCACTGACATGCAAAGTGGGGCCCAAGATGGTCGCTATCTCCTACTAGCTGTCACTAACTGGTGTTAGCGACAGCTAGGTAATAGGGAGATCATTTTATCTCTGCTTTCTTGGCTTTTAAAGCCAAAAATACGGAGATAAACCCCCTTGATAATATGCCCCCATGTTCTTTATAAAAAGCAACTTGACAGGAGTGGGCAACTGGTATCCGGTGTTGCGTGAGGACTCTAGGCAGGCTTTGATTCTTGAATTTATTTGTAAAATATATAGGATGACTAATTACAAGATAACAACAATGCAATCTATTTCAGGGTTATGAATGCCTGAGGCCTGCACATTTTAAAAGAAGGTCTTTTTTGTCAAGATGGTTTGCATACAAAGCCCCTTGCACGCTGCATAGGAATTTCTAGTCAATGTCAGATCAATGTTTTTGGTGCCAACTACAGTGACACAGGGGATTAGTTGCATACCTTCTTCACGTGCCCTGTTTTTCTAAATTCTGGAATAGGTAGTTCCATACCTTCTTCACATGTCCTTTTCTTTCTTAATGCTGAAATAGGTTGTTTCAAAAACTAAGTAAATGTGCTCAATTGATGATAGTGCCTGGAGCTACTTTTGTATTTTTCTGGCTCATCATATGCCATTAGTTGGGCCAATAAGACTGTAAAATACTTTATTTATATTGCTAAATCGATTGCATGCGTGCACCCTCCTTGATATTAAAACATAGGAGAACAAAAAATAATCCAACCTTTGAACATTGGTATGCCTAAATGGAGAGGACTAAAGCCTTTGAGGAGGCATCGGCACGACGAGCTGGGAGTTTGTCAAGGTTTTTTATGCAATTTTAGTAATTATTTGAGCTTTGTGAGCACAATTCATCTGCATGAACTAATATTATTCGAGTCCCCTCTTGCATTCGAATATTTTATATTTTCTTTTATAGTATCTAGGTAACTTAGGTAGTTTCTACCCATCAGGTTAGGGGTATTACTCTTGATTTCCTATGGGCTTACAATCAGTGGTAGAATGACTTGATTTAGTGACTTATGCACTTTATTAATGAGTCAGCAAATGTATGTGTTCATGTCCAACTTCATAGTATTTTTGCAGGTTTTTGCACTTTACTATTTACTGTTCAATATTTAATAGGAAACGTTGTAGAGCCAGTTTTACTAGGGAATATGCGATTTGAGCCAGAGCCCATAAGAGTTAAGTTACCCCGTGGTTACACTTGTTTACAGCCTTACACATTCTGTACATGCTTGTTGTCTATAAAGGCGTCTTATCATAGCACGTTATGATCCTGTCGAATTTTAATTATGAGGAAGGGGGTATGAATGATTTGCTATTAATATCATTTGCTTGCAATTTTGTTATTTATTATGTGATAAAATTGTATTCTGTATATTCATGTCGTCTACCAAGGCGTCCCATCATAGCACTTAATTATCCTGTAGCATTTTAATTATGAGCAAGGGAGTATGAATGAGTTGCTGCTAATATCAATTATATTTGCTGGAAATATAGTCATTTATTATGTGATGAACTTGTATTATGTTTGGCAGCTTTTCTATTAAGTGTTCTCATATCCTGCTGAATGAAAAATAACATTTTAAAAAGGCTGTTTGCTGTTCTTTTGTGGGATTTGTGAAAAAGGCCAGGATATCGTCCTCATCTCTCTAGTCCTTCCTCCGTATGGTAGTGACATGAGGTCATTGCCTTTGTAGAATCTGAGATAGGTAGAGAATAGGTCAACCCTGCTCCTGGTTGGGTCTTGTAGCTCTGCTATACATTTAAATTAAATAATGCTGTTCATTTATATCTCATCACCTTGGATATTCTAGGCATCCACTGCACTAGGACTTCTAACATAAACGTTGTTCACATACCCCTTGATTCAGCTGAAACTTGATTGTCGCTAATTGTGCTATGAACCAATGTTTAGGTTACAAAGTGTGTAGATGTTGAGGATGAGTGGATACCAAATCCATATTAGATTCTGTTTGCCGTGTTCTAAGTATGTTGGGGGCTCTGGGTTCCTAAGTGCTCCAAAGGTGGTTGACTGTGATGCTGATTTTCCATTCTGTTAATTTGCTGGCTTCAAGCAATCTCATTGCAGCATTCCTATGTAGCATAGAGACCATTGCACTACTGATTGCATCCCAATGTCGACTTCAGTCATCCTGCAACCACTGCTCTGCTGACTTCCATTGGTCTACGAGATGCTGTTCTGCTGACTTCCGTTGGTCTACGAGATGCTGCTCTGCTGACATCTGTTGGACTCCAACATGCTGCTCTGCTGACTTCAGTCAGCCTATGACATGCAGCTCGGCTAACTTCCATCAGCATACTACAAGCTGGTCTGCTGTCTACAGTTGGTATACAACATGCTGGTCTGCTGTCTTCAGTCGGTATACAACATGCTGCCCTTTTGACTTCAGTCAGTATACAACATGCTGGTCTGCTGACTCCAGTCGGTATACAACATGCTGGTCTGCCGACTTCAGTCGGTATACAACATGCTAGTTTGCTGACTTCAGTCAGTATACAACATGCTGGTCTGCCGACTTCAGTCGGCATACAACATGCTGGTCTGATGACTTCAGTCGGTATACAACATTCTGGTCTGATCACTTCAGTCAGTATACAGCATGCTTGTCTGCTGACTTCAGTCGGTATACAACATGCTGGTCTGCTGACTTCAGTCACTATACAACATGCTGGTCTGCTGACTTCAGTCTGTATACAACATGCTAGTCTGCTGACTTCAGTCAGCCTATGACATGCTGCTCGGCTAGGTTTCATCAGCTTACTACAAGCTGGTCTGCTGACTTCAGTCGGTATACAACATGCTGGTCTGCTGACTTCAGTCAGTATACAACATGGTGGTCTGCTGACTTCAGTCAGTATACAACATGCTGGTCTGCTGACTTCAGTCAGCCTATGACATGCTGCTCGGCCAATTTCCATTAGCGTACTACAAGCTGGTTTGTTGACTTTAGTCTGTATACAACATGCTGGTCTGCTGACTTCAATCAGCCTATGACATGCTGCTCGGCTAACTTCCATCAGCGTACTGCAAGTTGGTTTGCTGACTTCAGTCGGTATACAACATGCTGGTCTGTTGACTTCAGTCGGTATACAACATGCTGGTCTGCTGACTTCAGTCAGCCTATGACATGCTGCTCGGCAAATTTCCATTAGCGTACTACAAGCTGGTTTGTTGACTTTAGTCTTTATACAACATGCTGGTCTGCTGACTTCAATCAGCCTATGACATGCTGCTCGGCTAACTTCCATCAGTGTACTACAAGTTGGTTTGCTGACTTCAGTCGGTATACAACATGCTGGTCTGCTGACTTCAGTCGGTATACAACATGCTGGTCTGATGACTTTGTTCGGTGTAAAACATGCTGGTCTGATGACTTCAGTCGGTATACAACATGCTGGTCCGCGGACTTCAGTCAGCCTATGACATGCTGCTCGGCTAAATTCCATCAGCTTACTACAAGCTGGTCTGCTGACTTCAGTCGGTATACATAATGCTGGTCTGATGACGTCAGTTGGTATACAACATGCTGGTTTGCTCTCCTCAGTCAGCCTATGACATGCCTTTCTGATGACTTCAGTCAGTATACAACATGCTGGTCTGCTGACTTCAGTCAGCCTATGAGATGCTGCTCTGGTGACTTCAGTCGGTATACAACATGCTGGTCTCCCAACTTCAGTCGGTATACAACATGCTGGTCTACTGACTTCAGTCAGTACACAACATACTGGTCTGCTGACTTCAGTCAGTATACAACATGCCGGTCTGCTGACTTCAGTCAGTATACAACATGCTGCTCTGGTGACTTCAGTCGGTATACAACATGCTGCTCTGGTGACTTCAGTCGGTATACAACATGCTGTTCGGCTGACTACAGTCTGTATGCAACATGCTGGTCGGCTGACTTTAGCCTATGACATGCTGCCCTGGTGACTTCAGTCTGTATACTAATACCAATTGGGGCTGGCTCTAATCAGTAAGGCTGAGCCTGATATACTTAACAACAGAAGAGAAGTGCCAATACTGATACTTGATGTCAAAATAAAAGTTGATAACCAATGTAAAGACCACAGTTCAATACTTGTATGTGCTAGTGAATAGCTGTTTATTCTGAAATATTTAGATTGTACACAATTTATGAATTAATGCTGCAGTTCAAAACAATATTGTATGACAACAATGAAAATCAGGACACCTAAGTGGGATAAAACCTCATACATATCATCACACATAACTCTTCAAACATATCACAATCAAACAGCTTGCATTCGAACATTCAAACTAGGTACCCCACACAATCTGGAGGGGCAATACACCAGTTGGTGAAGTACTAGGTCTGCTGCAAAAATCAAGAACATTCCCTAATGTTCTAAGCAATACACTATAAACAATTCAGTTGAATCATAAAATTTTGGGCATAATCATCAAAATTAAAGTGTAAAGACGCAAATCAAGATGCAAAACAAATAAGCACCAAGACGCAACCAGCATACCAAGCCGCCTACGCGTTTCGAATCCCTATTGCTCTCAGGATTCTCTTCAGGGCCAATCAGCTCTGTAAAAGGAAACAAAAACAGACATATGTCTAGTGTCTAAAAGCCAAGAAAACCTTAAGAGCGCTACTACACCTGGGCAAAACTCCCGGTTACCAGTCTATCCTTAGCCAAAAGGTTGTATTCATAGAGGTAGACTCCTGGAAAAGTTAGGGAGGGAAGAAAGGGAAAGAGAGAGGCAAGGTTTGTCAGCAATGCATCCTTTCAAAACCCTGGTGTCCTGGACATAAAAAAGTGGATGGACACCATGACAGGTGACTTACCTCAAGGTGAGTGCACCGTGTCCTCAGCTTGCTGGTTTATTTTTCTCAGCTAGCTGGAGTGGGGGAAATCGGGGAGATCTGTTGTAACAAACAAACTGTCAATTGGCCTGATTTCTTACAAACATCATGGATAATGCACGAGGGCTTTGGAATTGCGTGCAGATGGTAAGAACGGCATGGTCTTACGGTTAGTGCCCTTGCACAGCCACGCGGGGTGAAGCAGTTGTAAAGCGATGAATCGGGCGTTGTCTAATTGATGGAAGCCGGGGCACCGCACTATGGAAAAAAGAATACAAAGCGGGTTGAGTGTGGTCTCTGAGGCGTGAGTCCAGGCAGAATAACCTAATCGGTCATAAGGGACGGTTCAGGGTTTTCAGGTGAAAATGAACTTACCAATGGCAATACCGGAGGTGCATCTGCGTCCTCGAGTCAATCAACACCGGGACCACTGCATGCACTGCGCATGCACTGGCACAGCTGGTCTTGGGTAATGTAGTCCCGACGGCGTCGCGGGGGAGCTCTAACCCTCAATCGGTGAAGAATAGTATAAAAAATTGTAAAGACGAGGTGCTTAGGTCCACAGTGGCCTTTGAAATGGACATGCCAATTAGTTATACACAGTAATCCAACAGGGCTGGAAGCAATTTATTAAACAAAGCGGAGCCTCAGTGTCCTATAAGAAAAGGGAGGAAGCTGGGACATGTAGTACAATCCAGTGGTTGCACGGGAGGGGACACTCATTTCGCATGGACGGGAGTGCAGGCTGGTGTGCAAGCTCAAAGCCAGTTTAAGACTCAGTGCGATGGCACACATGTGGGAGTGGGACTAGGAAAGAACAGTCAAAAGGGGGACACTAATGTTCCAATAGCGTGGGAATGCAGAAGGTGGCACAGGAGCTACATTTACGGGACACTATATGGCATGCTAACAGGTCAGAACTGAGTATCTGAAGGACATCCTGGAAAACCAGGAATGTCTAATATTTATAGATCTCAGATAATTTGTTAAGGCCTGACACAGCTGTGTCAAACTTAACGATCAAGAGTGCCTCCCTTTTGGACAGCTTTAGATCCAAATCGCCTCCACAGGGGTCTTTTTCAACTTTGGAAATGAATGTCTATTTGAGGTCACTTATTTGGTGTTTTAATCTGGTCCAATGGTTCACAAGTGGCGCTGTTTCCACTTTATTCTTGATTCTAGATTTGTGTTTGGAAATTCATTGGCGGATTTCCTGATTAGTTTTTCCAATGTACAAAAGCCCACATGTACATAATACTCCTTAGATTACGTATTTTGACTTGCAATTGCTAAATGAGTCGTGTTTCCATGAGATTCCTTTGTGTTGGAAAAGTGAACCTTCCACGGTGAGTTTGCAGCATACACAAGTGCCACATTTATGGTGGCCTACGATGGGACTTAGACCCATTAGTTGTCTCAATGTTGGTTGAACTTTCCTAGGGGCTGCTGCTCTCACTACGTAATTCACAATACTGCTCTCTTTTTTTAACGCAAACAGCGGTGGTGCATGTAAGCTGTCATCCAGATTCTTAACCAGATGCAAATTTTGTCCAATGTTTTTTTTTAGTTTATTCACATTGGGACAAAAAGTCGTTTGACATAGGCAAAAGGTAAAACATAACTATGTAATATATTTTTGTGAGGCTAAGCCAATGTCAGAGTAAGTAAAAGATGACTAGCCTAAGGTATAGTAGGGAGAACTTGTTCTTATAGAGCAGAGGCGGTTTGGAGAGAGGATCAAATGAGGTAGGAAATACTGTGTGCCTGTCAGGGCAGATGACTACTTACCAAAAAGTCCTGTGGCAAAATGCTCAGTGTGACTTGTGCGAGAAGGTAGTCGGTGAAAGAGATAGGAGCAAAGGGAGATGACGTAGCTATAAGCGAATATTGTAGTCATGAGATATGTTTGCAGATAGGGTCTCAAAGCAGAAAAGGTCCTGTGCGAAGGCATAGCTGCAGTTATGGTCTTACTGTGGGGGTGCAGAATACCGGTCAATTAGAAACGCCAGGACAAACAGTTAAGTTGTGCCAGTGGTTATGGTGATGCATGTGATTAACTAGTGTGTTCAGAAGTAAGTCAGTGAGCGAGAGAAATCATTACCGTGAGCGTCCTATTCTTTGTAACATCCGATTTGTGGCTGAGAATGCGTGTTGTATCTTGGTTTAAGTGCAATGCAAGCGGAAGTTAGTAATTTGTGATGGTATGAACAAAAGAGTGCGGTGGCCAAGAAAGTGAACGTGAGAACGAACGGCAATATGTGTATTCAGTGTTGACAATATATGCCTTTATGAACTGGCCCCAAATCTTCTAAAATGGGAATAAAACAGATATATTCATATACAACTATCACAAATTGAAAAGTTTGTGCTTTCTTTGAACTTATATTAATAGGCAGCTGGATGTTTCGGTGATTCACAAAGGTCGGTAAGAGTAAGTGAAAGAGTATTCTTGTAAGCAAAATTATATCCCAGCGATACTTTTTCCTTATTCGCGATCAGCAACATCAAGTTGCCGATTGCGAGCATGGAAAATAAACCTCCCGGCGAGCTTCTCAACGCGGGTAGGTCAGGTTTCTCACTGTGAGTGGTCGCGTATGCTCACGACTGCTCGCGATGAGAAACTACAAGTCCACGTTGAGAAAGCTGCTGCTCGAGGAAAAATATACTAGAGCAGCAGTAAAAGATAGCTCGCACTGTGCAAGATGCCATTTTCAATGATTACACAGTGTGGACAAGCATCTGGCACTGTGCAATCATAGCGTACAGCACACTACGCAGTTCGCCTAGCGCTACGCGTAGCTCGCATAGTGCGAAGTGCGAATGCAGTAAATACACTACAAATGGACACCACACCAGTTGAGAAAAATAGGACCTCTTTCTCTAAACAACCAAGACCAAAACAACAAACATCCACCATACATATATCAAGATATCATCAAAAATAGATTAATCACCAAAATAAAGCTTGTAGCAACAAATAGCTTCACCTGGGGCTATAACAATGTTATGACAGCTAAAAATCCCAAAGTATGGCGCCGGCGTGGGGTGCGCGTCGTAGGGCCTGGAGTCACATGGACCCTAAAGTACAGTTCTTTGGTACACAATGAAAACCAAGACAGTGCACAATGTTGTGGAGGTGATGCTTCATTGATGCAGGGTGGCGTTGGTTCCTTACAACCACAGGGTACATGAGGCTTTAGTTCCTTACTGCAATGAAGGGGAGATGAGTCATTGGTTCCTTACTGTTGCAGGGGAAGTGATGTTGCAGTGGTGTCAAGGCGTCGGTTCCATTTGATGATGCAGGGTCGATAGATTCGGAAGGTCACCCACGTCAGGTATTGACTCCACAATGATGAAGCACTGGTGTCGAGTTGAGGCGGTGCGTCATAAGCATCACAAGAGGTGCCCTCAGCTATGGTGTAGGTAGCAGCCTTGGTGACGGCAACAGAGTTGGTACGGTGCGGCATCGGCAGGCATCAGGGCTGCGATGTAAGTCAAGGCGGTGCGTCGGGCACTTCATGAGTGGGGCCCACAGCTTTGTTGCAGGTCGTGGAATCGCTCGCCGGCATTGATGTTGCAATTCCCTTCTGTGGCAGCTGAAACAGCATTTCCAGGTGAAGGAAGACTGAAGAAATTAAGTATTTGTGTCCCTGAGACTTCAGAACAGGTTGCAAGCTCTACACCAAGCCCTTGGAGATCTTCTTCAAGCATGATACACAGTACACAGCGAAGTCTAGGTCCTCTCCTTGGCAGAAACAGCCACTGCAGGCCAACCCCACACAGCACACAACAAAGGGGTAGTCCTTCCCCTTACCTTTCCCAGCTCTTCTCCTTGGCAGAGGTTCCCCTTGAGACCAGAAGTAATCTAAAACCTTGGGGTCACCCCAATATTTATACTCAATTTCTCTTTGTTCCCTTGTGGCAGAGAGGCCCTGTGCTCAGTCCAAACCAGTTCTGTCCTCTCTTGCCAAGCTTCCTGGCAAGATGTGGAAACAGCATTGTCTAAGGCAGACCAGTCCTATATACAGGTACAAGGAAATCTCCTCCCACCACTCTAGATGCAGTCCAGGTCTATTCAGCCCATCCCTAACTCATCCAGGAAAGGCAGGGCACACCTCAAACCCTCCCCCCCCAGTGGCTGTCTGAAGAGAATGCACATCCCTAGCCCCTGCCACTCCAAAGCCAGACAGTCAATCCACAAATAAGCTTATGCACACGGGATGGCTAAGCAAGAAAATACCCACTTTCTAAAAGTGGTATTTTCTAAGACACAATATAAACATTATCTTTGCTAAAAGATGCATATTTATATTCTGAGTTCAGGCATACTAAACTCATATTTTTTCCTTGTCCCAATGGAAAGTCATACTTACATACAAGATGTCATAAATAAACTCCAATTCTATCCTATGGGACAGATAGCCTTTCCACACTGAAAAACAAAATAGACTGTATTTCACATACACTGCACCCTGTCCACAAGGGTACCTTGGGCTTACATTAGGGGTGACTGTAATAAAATGGAAGGTTAGGACCTGGCATGTAGGTGCACTTGCCAGGTCGACATGACAGTAGAGACTGCACGCAGACACTGCAGTGGCAGGTCTGAGACCCTTTTGTAAGGCTGCTTATGTGGGTGGCACAATCAGTGCCTCAGACCTACTAGCATCATTTGACTTACAGGCCCCGGGGACACAATGTGCACTGCACTAGGGACTTAGTAGTAAGTCAAACAAGCCAATCATGGAAACACCAATCCATATGCACAATTTGCATAGGGAACACCTGCACTTTGGCACTAATCTGCAGTGGCAAAGTGCCCAAAGCATTTAGACCAGCAAAAAAGAAATCCAGGACGCAGCAAAAATACAGGCAGCAGAGGCAAAAAGATAGGGGAAACCACGCCAAGCATGCCAGGTCTAATAGAAAGCCATTGCATAGTAAGTGTGTATCCTTAAAGCACACGACCATGGATAAATTGACAAAAATGCATATCCAGAAAGAAGTAATGTCAGTGGCGTGACCTTTAATTTCTCCTGAGCTCTCCAAGCAGCTTTGGCAGCTTTATCGAATGGGACCCATTTGTTACAGGGGGAAGGTGACAGTCTCCCTTTGACTTGACTTCTCCACCTTCCTCTATGTGCTGAAAGCAAAGACACGGATGTTCACCCAGCTGCACAATTTTATGCCTACACTTTTGGACTGATTCAGCATTCACAAATATAGGAAGAAATACAACTCGAGTACTCTTGTGCACTCTTTTTTCTTTTCTTTTTTTTAATTAAGAGCAGGTACATCAAGTCAAGATAGCATAAAGATCACCATTTTAATCATGGCAACATAAAATCATCATATACATCATAGCATTAAATAATCCCTCATTTTGCTCCAGATACATTGAAATCTGACAGTTAGCCCTCGCACTTTATCTGCTATTTATTTCCACCATTTCTCATACATGGGCACCAACTCAGATTCAATGTTTTAGTCATCATAAGCCTTGCAATGGTTAATACATAAATAAGGCTCCCTCTTTTCCATTTTTACTGATTTTTACAGATAAATACAGACAGAAAATATGTATTTTCTTGTCTGCATTTATTTTTAAATGTGGATAAATACGGAAATTGGGTTGCTTTTTGAGTAATTCTAAACACTGTTTGACATGACTGCCAGGACAATAGGTGTCTGGGTTCATTGAAAAGGGGGTTAAAAAAGAAAGGAATTTTTGTAAAAAGGGTTTAAAAGCAGAAGATATGCACCAGGTTGATACTGAAATTTGCATATTTTCATGTAAGTGCACTGATTTATCTTCTGTGGGTCTTCACAGCTCTGAAACCTGGCAGAGATTCAAGTATGAGTGCATATGTGTTGGTAAAATAAATGGAGAAATGTACTCATTCCAGCGCAATTTTTCCACAAAACCCAAAATAAATATGGATAAATACAGATAAAATAAGCAAAAAAGAAATACGGATAAATACGGAAGGAAATGGCAACAAAAAAAATTACCATACAACCGGGAGCCCTATACATACACAACCCAATCTTCTATCCCAAAGCCCAACAGAATCATTTTAGGAGTAAGTAAGACCATGCATGTTATATAGAGGCTATTTTCAACAGAATCTGGGCCCAAAATTAATTGAGTTTGTGGCAGGTGACAAACATATGAATATTGGTAGCTAGCATGGTTGAGCAGCGTGGGGAGCACTGATGTGTGTTATACCACTTAAATTGTTTAAAGGGACTTTTATGGAAATCAACTAAGGATCAGTAAAATTGGTCCCACAATTTAGTAGATGCAATAATTTTGCAAAAGCTAGTATTGCTCTTAGCCAGCTCTTATTCTGTAATAGACTCATCTAGACTTATAGACCCGTTGTCTGCCTATAGTCCTAAATTACTTATTACATATTTTGTTAAACATCTATATCTGTCAGAAACAGTGATGGCTGGTGGATTTTAAAAGTGGTGGGGCAGAAATCTTAGACCCGAGTGGAACTTGCGTGCAAACTCAGTTTGCATATTCCACATGTGCATATGCATATAGATCCATATAAACTGAGACGATAAGAAACTCTAAAAAAATATTAGTACCCATACATAGAAACCCCTATGGTCATTTCTATATACCAAACCATGTGCACATTTATTATACCGACATCCAGGCACACCTGTGGGCACCGAGCACACAGTACAAACGCAGACACTCTAGATATCCTCTCATTGCACATGATGGATAGCGATGCAATGTGGTTTAGAGAAAGCAGAGGTGGGTAATCCAACAAATCAGCAGAGCGTGCTGGGGCAAGAGCCTTGCTTGGTTCTTAGAGCCCGTGCACGAGCCGAGCCTTGAAACTGTTTCCATCTAAAACATACAACCTCACTTAAAACACGATAACAAATCTTTAAAAGTCTAAAAATTGTTTTTTTTAACCTGCAGAAGATTTTACATTAATATGTCTCATTATATCAGTGCACTGAGAGATCTTTTTTTTTAAGAGATAGTTTTAAGAATGTTCTTAGAACAGTTCCTGTCACCACACTGGTGGTAATGCCATTAGTGGACTAAAAAAGCAATGTAGTTGTAAATTGCACCCTGTTTGTGGCCCAGATTCTTCTCAATAGAAATACATTGCAATCTATTTATTTAAACACTATACATTTTTGTACAGCTCCTAAATTGAAGTCACATATTGGAAGGAGAATATGGGAAATAAACTATTTGCCTAAGAATACACAATTTGGTTAAGGGGAAAGCAGGGATTAATCTAATGTTTGCCATTTTCACTTTGTACAAATATGCCAGCAAATGGGTAGTTATTTGTCTCACATAAATGTATTAGTCAGCAATTAGCAGGAGTAATTGTCTTATACTTATGTGCAGCCAACATGGAACAGAAGACAGAAGACAAACTTACTGTGAAGTTGAGCTTTGAAATGTGAAGTTCCTGCACATGCGCATGAAGTCTTCTGGACAAACAGAAATCCCTCATCACTGGCATTGCATAGCGCTGCAGTGCTATTTAAGTTAGTAGGATCCAGCCAACTTGTGTGTGAAAGTGTGAACTATAAAGTCTCTTTAAAGTGGAATATGCACTGGAAATAAAAGTAACAAAAACTACACCAATTAGACCAATTTCAATTTGGCTTCCATCCAGGGCACATCACTGAATCGGCTATGACACACATAGTGGACGATGCACTAAAAAAAATACTGGATCAGAACCAATCCAGCCTTTAATCCTCCTTTACCTATCGTCAACATTAAATTGGGTCAAGTCTGACAATCTACTAGAACTTTTGGAACACCATACGAGGCTAAGACTAACAGTCCTTAACTTGTTCACCTCCTACCTCCTAAACAGGACTCAATGAGTCAAGGTTAATCACTCACTATCATAGACCACGTTAGTCACATTAGGTGACCCTCAGGGCACCTCAATTTTGCTCAATCTCTTCAACCTGTTCGCGGAGTCACTAACGGAAATTCTGAGTTCATCCAACATCCACTACCACACGTACGCTGATGAAACCCAACTATACTTAAAACTAGCCACCCCAGAAGACATCAGTTTCCTCAACACAACTCTACAGAAATCTCAAAATTGGATAGTATCCAATCACCTCAAACTAAATACACTAAAAAAATCAAATTCATCATAATCGCCCCACCCAACTAGTCACCTGTCATTGAAGAATGGATGAAGCATCCAACAGGTCTCAACTGCATTCCAAGGGTCATTGACTCAGTGGGTTCACTGGGATTCATTCTCAACAAGAACTTTAACATGCAGAAGCACATCAGTGCTGCCACCAAAGGAGAGAAACACCAAATGACCATTCTAAGAAAATTAAAACCCTTCCTACTCCGAAGGAATTCAGGAATGCAGTGCAAGCTCTGATGATTCCCAGGTTGAAGTATGGAAGTGCACTCCTCTCTGGAGTGCCTGGATCCAATCTGGCTCCTCTAAGGACCTCACTCAATGCTTCTGAAAGGCTCATCACCGGCTCATAAAGAAATATCCACCTCACCCCGATCTGAAATCCCTCAACTGGCTCCAATATGAAGCAAGAATCCAGCTAAAAATTCCCTGCATGACACATACAGCCCTCTACTTCAAAACCCCTATGTATCTTGCACAGAAGCTTGAACCTTCTGCTGGCTCCAGATCATCCAGAAGCTCCAACACCTTTCTCTTGAGACCAAAGAGATTCTATAAGTAGAAAACTTACAATCGATCTTTCTGTGGGATTGCCCAGAGGATTGGGAACGCCTTGCCCCCTGAAGTCAGAATAAATCTCTCAACTACATCCTTCAGGAAAGAAGTCAAAGTTCTCCTTATGAACAAATTTCTTCCCTAGATACTAAGATACCATTCTTTCTTCAATCTCACTTATGACTACTTCTCACCAGCGACTTTAGTGTTTGTGACTTATCAGTCCTGACTCGACCCTCCCGTTTCTTGACACTGCCTAATCCTACATTTTCTAGACTATGATATTTTGGGTTTTATTGATGTATCCCCTCTGCTCTCTGAACATTTTAAACGCATACCCTACCTTTTATGGGTGCTAGCTTTATCCTGTATTTTTCTTATTCCAATATGATTTTATTGTTATTATTATGCTGTCCACTGTAAATGTGTAAAGCGTTCTGATACCTGCATGGGTCATGTTTACTCTATTAAAAAACTGTCAAAATAAATAATTAAAGAATGAATACACCTCTGACTCTGTTAATTAACCTGGAAGAAGCTCTGCTGTGCCCCTTCCCCTGCCCCTGCCCACCAATTACATCTGAGTCCTGAAAAACAGCAGCAGTTGCCTGGACAGGCAAAGGAGGAGAAACACACCCACTCCTTTGTTATTAGTAAAAGTTTGCCTTGCCTCTGGCCATTTAGTTCAATTGCGCAGTTTTATTCCCGCCCTGGGCCATGTAAATAACGCCTGAAAAGAAAACTCATTTGTGAAAATGAACACCCACCACGCCCCCAGTTTGTTGTCGGAAGCTGGGCTTGTGCCTTTAGGGCGATGAAACTTCGACCTGCTAACACATGCGTAATGCTGAGGAGGCCTCATGTCACATTCCCCTGATTCCTTTTCCCCAAACAAAAACAGGGATTCACACCAGTTCGGCACAGACCAGCAACAACAATTTATTTCACTTGCTCGGTCATTTCATCTTTTTCTTTTACCTGAGTGTGGGCGGTCGACGTCCCTCAAGCCACTTACCACCTGCTTGCACCTGAGGAGAATTAGTAGACTGATGAGGGCTACCAATCAAATGTGCACAGTCAGACTGAACCAGTGGCATTATTATCCTGGCAGTAAAAAAGTTCTAATCTGCAGATATTTAATTAATTCATTTTGATGCAGAGAGAATTCTATCTGCAGATCTTAAAACGATTTTAACCCCTGATCCAGCAAGTCGCCTAAACACTTGACTCGGATCTGGTGCCAGGTGCTAAATACCGGGATTTAAAATAGTGAGGTAACTCAGGGGGCCATTCACAAAAGTAATCTGAGACAAAATCCTAACTTTACAATTTTCGGTATTCACAAAAGGGATGTAGTAGTAGTAAAGTTAGGATTCCTAACTTTACTACTACTAAACTGGGACAAAATTGTAACTTTACGACTTTCGGTATTCACAAAAGGTATTTATTAGTAGTAAAGTACTACTAAATACCTTTTGTGAATACCGAAAGTCGTAAAGTTAGGATTTTGTCTCAGATTACTTTTGTGAATTGGGCCCAGGGTTATCGAGTTATAAGGTATATGTATGGATTGCCAGAACTCATGCACTCTTAGTGCCTGTGTGACTCAGCAACGAAACGCCCAAACCACGATCATTAAAAGTGCAAAGAAGGCAAAGCCCTTTGTATTTGTACTAATTGAAGTTAAATTATCCCTGAATAGCCCCATCTAATTACCTTTTTAGATGTTTTTGGTTAATACACAAAGCGAGATACAGTATTTAAAAGCGGACTACAGGAGAACTACTTTACATGCTCCGCAACACCGCTCGGCCCCTTTGTTTTACTTCTCTGCAAACCTAAAGCAAAGGGGGCATATTCCTTAAAACACATGCCTACTTTCAAATGCTCAGTTTGAGGCTCGACGCATGGAAAGTTGTACATTTCCAGGATCGGAATGGCCTTTAGGCAGGGTCGGAATGGTAAGGCGGGCACTCGGGAAATGGCAGAGGGGCGGGTACCCGAGTTCCAGCTGTGGGCTGCTTTTTTGGGCAGCGGGGAGCAGCGATTTAGGGGGTGTCTCTGTTGTTCAGATGCGTCCAGTGGCCCAGGAGGTGCCTGAGTGGCTTTTCTGGAGGCAGATGGGCATCCATTACCTCGCTTTTACCAACGGGCGGAGGTGTCACTCCCTTTCTCTTGCTGGGCCGGCCCATTAAGGTATGCAGATTGAGCGGGGACAGTGGGCCTGAGCAAAACTGGACAGAAAGCCAACATATGATATTTATGCAAATGTGGGTCACTTTGTTTTGGTGTGCCCGGGCCGATTTTTAATCCCAAGTGCTGGAAGGGTGGTCTAACACGTCAGCATGTGTGAGGGGGCAGTTTTAGCTATTTGTGGGCCTGTTTTCAAAAATTCCATGGACCTGATTATTCTCGCCTCTGTGCCTATTCCAATCATGGAGTCCCACTCTGCTACTCTGGGCAATAGCTTGCATAATCTCCACAACGGCCCCCACAACGCGAGGGATGCCTGGTCTGCACCTTGGGAGTGCCCAGGAGTGGACGCCTCACAGGAAAAGCCAGGATGGGTTCCACAGCGGTATTCGTACAAGCGCCTTGAGACCCTTGCGGGTGAGTAGTGCGCTATACAAGTATCAATTTACAATTTTTTTTACAATTTTTACAAGCATTGACTCCAGCAAGCACAACTACATGCCTCCCATACATTGCAAAACATATATGCCGCATTTCCTTATAAGTTCAAAACCGCCTTGATTTGCAAATCTGGGCGACTGTTTTTAGCTATCTGATTCGCTGATGGGGGACACTTATTTTGCTGCCTTGGCCAATCTCCTGTCTCACTCAGTCGGGCCCTGTGCATTTTGAAGTTATTCATACCTTCACTAAATCTGTAAATTTGGAGCTTGTCACAGCCATGATATCATCAGTGAGAATCTAACAAGCACCTCTTGCTTCAACAGGTCTTTCCAAAAAGCTGCAGCGAAACCTAAGGGAATATAAGAATCTTAACCCTGTAGAGATTAAAGATCACCAATCTTTGTGTTTTTGCAAGCTGCGCACGGCTACTTTGGAAGTACTGACAGGTAAGCATGGCCCGTGCCTACCTTGCACGCATAAAGTATGGTTTTTTTTTTAATACTCGTCTGAGACGCAACCGTACGTTCACACTTCATAGAGCAGAATTCTGAGAAATAAAATTGAGGGTCTTTTATTCAAAATAGCGGTCTTTGAAGCAAGAAGGCGACTTCCCACTTCACGCGGCAGAACTGTGAGGAATAAAAAATACAACGCATGTCTTCTTTTCTCCCAAATATACGTTTGTCTGATATTACGATGTGGCGAGTAAACAGGGGGCGCGGTGTAAAAACTTGGAACGAATGAGCTGAAAGTGAAGCCAAGGAGTCTCGCCCAGCGTCTGCTGAGACTGGCACGGATTGGCAGGGGCGCAATTCCCACAGCAGCTCACCTGCATTTGCTGGGACAGAAGCCTAATTTGGAGGGTGTGTTGAGGGGAGTGTGGGTCTACAAAGACGCCCTTTCATTACTTGTGAGAGGATAGCCCGGGCATTAGAGTAGGGACGATAACGACATTCGTCAGTAATAGGTAATGAATGTTCCGTGTTTCCCCCGTTTCTCGCTCGTCGCCCCCGGGTCCTCTCGCGCAGGGGACCTGCGAACAATTAGGGCGCTCATTATTCCAGTCACAACTTCCCACAATGGCGTCTTTCTTCGGCGCGTTGAGCCCGCGCTGGCAGGGGCTGCCCTGGCTGGCTCCGGGCTCGGAGAGGGGGCTGCCGCCCTTGACTGCGCTGGGAATCAGCTGCCTTGGCTGCGAAGCTGGGTGCCAATTATGGGCCTTCGCCACCGCCACCCCCTCCACACTGGGCATTATGCGTGGGGGGAGAGGAGTGGGAGGGGGCGGCTCCCAGGATGAAAGGCGCCATTCTCTGAGCAGCCTCGTCCACTTTGGCAGTTGTGTGTCCCAACAGTAAGAGCTTCTCCTGCGGGTCTTATCTGACACCCAAGAGCATCATGCACCCCCCCCCCCCCCGCGCCCCCAGAACCTATGCACAGACCAGGCCCCTGGACCACTGCATGGTGTACCTGCTATATATAACATACCCTAACATCATTTAAAGTAACTTAAGTCACCATGATACACCACTCCACACCAACCATGCAATACATAACATACCAAACCACACCACAACATGCCATATCATATAGCATAACATTGAATGTGACAGCTTACACCATATTGGGGGGGGGGGGGGGGGGTATCAATAGTGCAGGCAGCAGGTGCAGTGGCATCGTGGTCCAGGGCTAGAGGGCCCCACCTCGTCCCAGTTAGTGGCTGTTTTTCACTGCCATAGCAGGGAAAGGGGTCCCATTTTCCTAACTTGCTTTAGGGCGCATAATATCTTTACCATATATCTCATACTATGACATATGGCGAAGGTAAAGATATATAAATGAACAAGTTCGCAACCACGTCAGTCAGTTTATGTTATTTTGTACTTTTACAACTAAATACCAGCACAATTAATCAATTCGGGTCAGAAGACAGTAGTACTGAAAACGTCACATGTACAAACTTGAAACCACTGTTAATAAAGCACGCCAGACTTAGTTGCAGTACGTCGACTTGCACATCAATTTATAACAGAGTTTACAATTTACCCCGATGCCCCAGTGTGTGGTCCTATCAGGCGCACGCTGGCTGCATGTGTAGTTTACACTGGAGAATTGAAAAGCACTTTGTGGATGGCCGTGATCTGCGTTACCGTTGCCTCCCCAGCTGCTATGTAGGACTCTCGCCAGGTGGAGGCACTTGGCGCCAGCCTGCAACGCAAAGGCGGCAGCGGCGGTGAAAACTTGAAGAAAAGTTTACCCATCTGGTTTGACGCCCAAAAAGTAAAGTAAGTCGTGTAACGCGTTAGTTGCGGAAACGACGTGCTCACTCGCAGCCCTGCCGAAGCTGCAGTGCCAGCCGCCCTCTCCTACATATGAATCGACACAGACATAGCGCAGTTCACCAAACTGAATGGCTTCAAGGCGATAGCACGCAGCATTGGGGAAAGTTAGGGAGGCGAACGATCAGGGACACGCTGAGCAAAGGAGTCCATCCGTTTATTTCACAATTTGTATTAAACCAAAACAGGCCGACCTGCCCCCGCCCCACCTCGCACGTCAGAAACTACCAACACCTGCAGTACATAAGAACAGAAACATGCAAATACAAGCCGCGGGCAGACTAAGCACACCCAGCTGCCGGTGCTCCCAAAGCAGCAGGTGGGTGGCCAAAGGAGTAGAGGGGATACAAAAGAAAGCGTTTGCATCTTACCTGTGAGTTCCTCCTTCCTCACGGGTTCAGCACCACCCGGGCCGGTGGCTATTTTCCAGCTGCCAAATGTGCGTGCGACACACTCTCTCCAGTGCCCGCAGCTGCCCCGCTCAGTGCCACCCGCTCTGTCCCGACCGTGCACGGGAGGGTGGCGGTGGCAGGCGAGGACTCCTCCAGCAGTTGGGAGCAGACACCCACAGCAGTTGGGAGCAGACACCTACAGCATTTCCTCGCCTCTCCAAGTGCCGGAGAGCTTTTCTTTCGAGGAGGTCCCTCCTTCGTGCGCCCCCCTCTGTGCCAAGAGGTACCAGGTGACTGCTGTGACAGCTGAGAGTGCCCCCCTCTTCCGAGTGGCTGCAGGCTGTGTGTGCCACTCGCCCAAGCCCACTGCTCATGAATATTCCCTCAGAAGCTAATCGAATTAGCCGTTTGGTGCCAGGTATTTGCGCTTCTCCCTTCAGAGGAGCTTTGCCTGGCACAGAACCAGCTGCGAGGATGTGTTGCCCAGTTGGCACCCCGCTCGCCAACCCTCGCAGCTCTGTCGGGACACCTCGGCGCGCTCGCCGGAGATGCCAGTGCCTTTCGCCTCTCTTTCTGGCAGGGAGTGAGGCAGCTGCGCGTCTCTACCTTCTGCGTGTTTCCCTTTAGTTCGACGTTTGTCTCTGGGGAACAGACACAAATACCACCTTTGTTTATGTTTCTTCGCCAGGCTGCAAATGAGCAGCACGGAAGAGAAAACCAGGAGAAACGGGCTTTCAATTTCCCAGGGACAGCGTGGTGCGAGAGCAATTAGTTTGCTTCAATAAAACATAAGCCACAGGTTGTGATTTGGGAACATGTAAATATTAGTATATCACATTCTGCTTTCTGAAAACACCACCGTTTCTTTAATAACCATTTTCTTTTTCCTAGATGGAGTAGTGCTATTCTATCCACTGTTCTTGGACTACAGTTTATTGGCATTTAATAAAAAGAGAGAGAGGGGAGGCAAGAGAGCGGTTCGTTTGTCTCCCCTTACATTGAATTTAACAAAGAGAACGCTCTCAAATTATAGCTTTTATTAAACCAATGGTCAAGGTCATCAGAAAACAACAAATATGCAGGGAATCCATTTGGCTTATGAAATAACCCTCACCCACCAACCTAGTTGGTAGCATGCTTCTTCATAGGGTTCCCACCCGGGGTGCCGAATGTATCCTAGGTGTGCTTCGACACCTGATTCCAGCAGAGTTTGTTTTTTTGTTGTGTTTTTTTTGGTGAGAAGTGGATACAGCGAGAGTGAAAAATGTAAAACTACCTCCAGGGTACCACATTCTTTATTGTGCAGTCCCTGGGGTTGGCTTAGAAGCCAGTTATTTGGATGTGAATGAGAGAGTATAGTCTCACACTTCTCTAAAAGATTTTTTAAAATAATCCAAGTGATGTGGTCTACTTGTTTCAGCCAATAAGTTTCCAATTGATTGGCTTTCTTCAGGACCTGTGGTTCAGGGTTGAATAGCCTGGAAATCACGTGAACTATGCGCACAGCATAAGGTGTTCATGAGTGTGTATAGTGCATAATTTACAAGTTACACCATCAGATTAGATAAATTCTGCAAGAGAAAAGGAGACATCACATGACTATAAACATTTAACCCCTTCGCTGGGGGGTTAAATCCCCCCCTGTGCCTGGGGGGGGGGGGCGGTGCGCACAGTGCCCCCATGCTCATGACGAGATCAGCTCGTCATGAGGCACGGCACTCTGGTGCTCATGACGAGCTGAGCTTGTCACAGCTGCACCCGTTCCCGTGGTACGCTCAGCACAGCAGGGGAATTATTCCCGCGCTGAGCTCCCCATGAGCACCGGAGCACCGTGCCTCATGACGAGCTCAGCTCGTCATGAGCATCGATGATGTTAAAAGGTCTCCTGTGGTGGATAGCTGTCATCCATGTGTGTGCCCCAGACCAGTGTTGAATCCTCTACTGACAGAAGCGACCATGAGTGTAGTGTTCGCGTCGTCTAGCATGGAGCAATGAATTCAAGATGAATCATACACAAGCCTGTTGCCTAATATAGAGAGGCTTCCAGTTTGTTTAAGAAGGGCTCCAAATTCTAAGATTTAAGTATTCTAATTGCACCTAATGTACCACTGGGCTGTCAAATAGCCGGCTGCTACTGTAATGATGTAAAACATCACATTGTGTCGGCACATCAGGTGACAAGGCAGAATAAAGCAAGGAAGGTGCGTTGTGATATCACAGCAGACTGTCAGAATGTACTTTACAAAGTGTGAGAAAGAATGAAGTTACACATTTTTTTCGTAACATACAGCTAGATTCATCAGGCATTTATGTGGGCGCAAACGGTGTGAATCGCAGAATTCAGCCGTTTGCGCCCGCAAAAATGGCATTTGGAATTCATCAATGGGTCATGAACTCGCAATTTAAAAAATCGCAAAAAATTCCAATTTTTCAAATTGCGATCGCATTTAAGGAATCTCAATTTGAGATTCCTTAAATGCTATTCATGAACCATTAAAAAATTGCGATTTCGCTATTTTTTGCCGCTATTTACCGCGAAGTCTGACTTTGTGGAAAATAGAAAAAACTGAGAAATATGCACTTTTGTGCATTTTTCTCAGTTGTATGTTACACACACACATGTCCTTTGGACATGTGTGTGCGCAACATAAGTCTAAATTTACATTTCAGGGGTGCTACAGGGTGTCCTTTGGACACCCCTGGCACCCTTGAAATCGCATCCTTATTTGCGATTAGCAAATTGCTAATCGCAAATAAGGAATAACTCCCCATTCATTCCTATGGGCCTTTGGGCCCATAGCAATGAATGGGGAGTTATTCCTTATTTGCGATTAGAAATTTGCCAATCGCATATAAGGAATGTGTAGGAATCGCAATTTATTCAGGGATTCCTACATGAATCCTGTTTTGCAAGTCCTTAATAGCGATTCCTTAATAATCGCTATTAAGGACTCGCAAAACGGGACAATGATGAATCTAGCTGATAGATTCCGGTGGGAGGCAGTGCTCTGTACATGTTAATCCGGGTAAAGAAACAATGAAAATGGTATCAGCACAGGTAGTACCTGTCATGTGGCTTCTTGAGCGAGCAGTATTTCATTTTAGTTACTCCCTGCATCAAGGTCAGCTGCCGGCTGAGTTATCTACTCATTAGTTTCTTCAGGGATCTCCACAAAGCTGTGTCTCCGGCCCAGGGAGGTTTTAAAAGACTGATTTATCTTTCATTCATGAATGTGCGGTGCACGTTGATGCAGGGATTAAGCCTTCTGATTGGTTGGGGCAGGCGAGTGCCTCCTGTGAGTTCACCCTCACCTCCTCAAAGAGAATGGTGAAACGCCGGCCGTTTGAAGGCATTTTTGGTCTGATATGTTATTGGAACCCAAGCGGTTCCAGGTGAATTAAAATACAAATAGTACACCAGGCATGTTGTGTTTGTCTATTTTTTTTTTTTTAAAGAGGGAACTCCAAATTCGTATAAAGTTCTTTGTTACTACAAGGGTGTTCTGAGGTCATAACCAGCACACCTAGTGTAATGAAGGAGTCTGAAGATGGGATCCTGCTCGGGCGGTGACGTTCAGTCGCCCTATGCCCTGTCACATGCCAGGATACAGCCGAGTCTCATCCAGTCACCTTCTGATTTGCCAGTCAATTTCAAGCAAAAGAGTGGGGAGAAGTTAGTTCCACTGACGTGACGTCTTGTGACTGTGAGAGGAGACATGATGCGACGTGGGACCAGAGCCGGGGATGCCTGGTAAGTTTATTTGTATTTATTTCATCATTAAATGAAATGCCTCCCCCCGACCGGGCGACTGACAATTACACCATTCTCTATGCCTCCCATCTGCTCGAGAATCGAGAGAGGAAATATAGGCCTATGCCCTTTGTTCTGTTCTTTTTGTGAGGTTTAATGTTGCAATGTGTAAGCTCTAAAATTAAATACTGTTGGCACTAGTATTTAATTCTACAGCTTACACATTGCAACATTAAACCTCACAAAAAGAACAGTACCAAGGGCATAAGCCTATGTTTCTCCTCTCGATTCTCGAAGCACTGAGGAAAGTCGGTATGGCTATTTATGTTTTTGTTTAGTTTTCCCGTTATGTTTCTCGTGTAGGTTCTAGAGATTATTTCGCCGTTAGTAACTGCAGTTGGCATCAGTTACTTGGAGGGAAAGGACTTTAATAATAATGGTCTATAAGAGGGATATATGCGAAAAGCATTACTGGAGTGATGTGGACATGAATTATTTGAAAAGCGTTTGGCAATAATAACACATCAGGTTCTAAATAGTGCAGAGTAAGCCAAAGATTGAGTCCTAACAAACATTGTAGGAGTCATTAAAAATCGCTTCATTCTGATAATCAATTTTCCTGCTGCAAAGACTGTAAAGCCACTACAACAAAAACTTAGTGTTGGGGGAAATCAGATAACAGTTGTATATGTGAAGTGTTATTTTGGCCAGTGCAAGCAGTTGTGGTAAAATATATGGAGCAAAGATCACAAACATTTTAATATGCGCTATAAAAATTTATCTAACGAGAGAGGGATAAGGACATGTAGACAAGCTTTGATTCGATGCCTTTGCTCTGATGATCTACCCATTAACTCTGCACTGACAAAATTTTTAAAAATTGTATGGAAAAAATTGGAATAATATGCTATTTTGAAACTACAATGATTATATATATTCCCTAGTTCTGAACATGTGAATTTGCTTTTTAAGTAGTTTTTAAGGATTATCCACAATTTTAAGATTTACTGTTATTCAAAAATGTAATTTTAATGATTTATTATTATTTTAACGGAGCAATTGTCTTTTGTAAAGATTTTAATTAATCAATCAATAAACTTTACTTACTTACTTACTTATATGCGCTATTTAATGTCCTTGGTCGGAAGTCCTTGGTCGGAAGTTAAAGCCGTGCTTGGTGCAAACACCTGTTACGAATGTATTATGAAAGTAGGTTTCTGAAGGTGGTGATTGGCGCAAGAATGCTTGTGTGTATTTGGTGTATTACATTTTGTTTGTGGTGGTGACATATTCTGTTCTTATTTGTGCTGCTGTATGTTTGTGCTTCATTATTGTAATGGGATCAGATTCCCCAAGGTGCTATTTTTACTGTTTTCTTGTATTGTGTCTTATAATGTTTTAATTGTGTTGTTATGTTGCTTTGTGTGTGTTACTGTTCTATGTTCTGTTGTTTGGTTTAGATATGTTGTCAAATGTTTCTTCATTTCCACTCAAAAGTAACACATTCTTAAATTATTTGAGAAAACTTGAAAAACTGTGGCAGCGAGCTGTGTCTTAAATTAGCACATGTAGTGTGCACTTTATGTAATATGGCCGATGGAGAGATAGTGGTGTGAGTTTGTTTGATTGGAAAACAGGCATTGCATTACGATACTACTGTTTAACGAGACTGGAGCGTGTGGTTTATTTTCTAGTATGCTGACCAGGGAGTAGTGTTTTATGAGGTGTTGTTCATTTGTATGAGCACACTTCATTTTAAATGATTGCTGATAAGTTGAAAGGGTGTGATGTATCGCTGATGTTTCATGAAATCAGGAATTTCAACCAAGAAAAATATATAATTGTACATTCATATTCGTAAAGTAAACTATTTATATTCTTAAATCTTAACTTTAGCGGATTTTGCAAAAGTGCAGAAGCTGCTTATTTACAAGCCCCTTGTGCCACTGGTGCATCTCTTAATACCATGTTAGAAGTGACGCACTGGCGGTACAAGGCTCTTGTAAATAAACCCCAGAGTGTATTAGCGGCTGTACCGTATTAGCGGCTGTACCGTATTGGGTAGCTAGTAAGCCCTTTAGCAAGAATTGTGACTGGCAATGAGTGTGGGGTGGTCTGGAGAGGGCCTTGGAGAGTGGTTCTGATTGTTATGGAGAGCTATTGTCACACTTGAGGCCCCCCCATTGCAAAAGGTAAAGGAATAGCAGACAATTCCAAGATTTCCCCTGAGACATAGGGAGTATTAGATGGGAATCTCTGTTTTCACACAGGTTCCCACACTATTCCTCCTGTGGGGACTGTTTTTCATTTGACCATATCATCTACTCAAAGCAGGCGAAATGCCAATGTTTTGTAGCTGTACCCATTTCCATTGATATCTATGTCTAACTGTGAGGAATCAGTGACTGGAAAGGTGTTGACTCTCAGACTCACGTTGTGATTGGGGTACGTCCATTACATGGACAGACTATTAAACAGCTTCTGCAGACCTTTCCTTATTTAAGGGATATAAGTCCATTTCTGTGGTCCCACTGTAGCCGTTACTCCTCTCAAGTACTGTTTTATCACAGAGCAGAGCAGTGAACACTGCTTCTCTCTTTGAGGTTTGGGTGATCAAAACGATGGAACTTTAGCGGCAGTTCGGAAATGAGCATGGAGAATATCCCTGAATGCAAGCCCCTGCAGGACAAAATAGCAAGATGGCTGGGCATATTGCTAGCAGCTTGCAGTGTCTGCTGTGGCTCAGAAAGAGGCAGTCTGGCTCCTCTGCTGTGTTTGTTGTCATTCCTGCAGCTCAGGAACTAGGCAGGAGGAGAGCGACTAGTTGCCAAGGGAGTAACTCACTGGATGCAGATAGGGAAGAAAAGGGGTGGGGGTGTACTGGCTCTAGACACATGTGGGGATGATTTCTGGGTACAGGCCTGAATGTTGGGGGTCACTGGCTAAAATCAGGCTGCATCTGATGTGTAGTACCTGGGCTGCTATATAAATATTGAAAGGCCAGAGGCTGAAAACGCGCAGCACTTCCGGGATAGTATCACACTCTCAAATTTGCTTGAAAATGCACCATTTGCCTTCTCTTTTTTCAAAATTTCCCTCCTGTAGGTCGTTTAGGCTCGCTCGCTATTCTTGCTCGCCACAGTGAAGTAGGACAATTGTTTTACACCTCACCAGTTTCAAATGTCACCAGCCGCCACTGGGCTAACGAGTAGGTGTTTTTTTGCCCGAAGTCCACTTTACTCACTAATTTCAACAAATCTTTAGTATCTTTTAGATAAGGGGATGTTTTTTGAACCAGCGCTTTTAGAAAGAAATCACAGTAGCATGATAGGGGTTCCAATAGAGAATTGATACCTGACACAAGGGGGCAGCCCGGGATGGTAATTTGTTTTATGGATTTTTGGCAAAATATAGAAGTAGGGGATTCTAGCTTACTTGGTACACAGAAAATCCACTTCCCTCTTGGTGATACAAGCATTCAATTCTGCTTCCTCCTCCATTTATCCAATTTTGTTCCTTAGGGATGGAGAAGGGTCCTCATTGAGGGGTTTGTAGTTCTTCTTGCCATCCAAAAACCTTTTGCATTCAATTTATTAGCATTTATTAAAGTACAATCAATAAAGTACATGAAACAAAAGATAGAATCTTACAGCATGTTATGATAAAAAGAGAGCAATAAGATAATTGAAAGAAAAATATCCTTGCATAAATATCTGCATTCAATATTCAACACCAGCATCCTCCACACACTCAACGCCGGCTGAAACCACACCTGCTTCCAAGCCGCACGAAACGGACTCACAGACCTTTCTCCTGCCACCTGCAGCTTCACCTGTGACAAAACCACCAAACCCCCAAGGACTGGACCCAAACACCTCCGCAGCATACTTCTCAACACTTGCTCCGAACGCAAACATGCCGTCGAGCTCTGGGATCTGCTCCACAACTCCACCCCAGACGTGGCCTTTCTGACCGAGACCTGGTGGAACGACTCCTCAGCGCCCGACATCACCATAGCCATCCCGGATGGCTACAAGATCACCAGCAGGGATCGCACCAACGGAATCGGAGGAGGAATAGCCATCGTCCACAAGTCCACCTTCAAGGTCGCCACCCACGCAGACAACACCCTCAACACCGCCGAACACCTGCACTTCCAGATCCACACCGACCCCAACACCACCCTCATAGGAACACTCATCTACAGACCACCCGGACCCCAAGCCCAATTCAGCGACTCCATCGCTGACCTCACCAGCACCCACGCACTTGCCTCCACAGACTACATCCTCCTCGCGGACCAGAATTTCCACCTCGAGAACAACAACTACGCCAACTCCCCCACCCTGATTGACAACCTCGCCAACCACGGCCTCAGAAAAGTCATCACTGCACCCACCCATGCCGCCGGCCACACGCTTGACCCCATCTTCTCCACAGACACCCACGTCGCCTTCGAACATACCATCAAACTCCACTGGACCGACCACCACTGCATCCATTTCACCTTCAACAAACCAACCATGCACCACCGCATCCAACAGCTACCTCACCACTGCTGGAGCAAAGTCACCGAAGACCAGCTGATCACCACCCTCGTCCAAAACCCACCCACTGACCCTACCAACCCAGACATCGCAGCCCGCAACATCAGACAGTGAATCGAGGACTGCGCCAACACCCTCGCCCCACTCAAGATCGCTGACATCCAGGACAGCTTCAAAACCATGACCGTCCCGACTACGCCTGACACCACCTCCCCTGTGAACACCACCAGCGCCAACCGCCTGACCTCCTGGTCCAAAGTCAACGATAACGAGACACGCAAGGTCATGAACTCCATCCACTCAGGATCTCCGTCAGACCCGTGCCCACACCACAATTTCAACAAAGCAGACGCTGCCATCTCAACCAAACTACGGAAGGTCATCAACATCTCCTTCGAAACAGTGACATTCCTGGAAAGCTGGAAACACGCCAAAATCAACGCCCTCCTCAAAAAGCCCAAGTCGGACCCCAAGTACCTCAAGAACTTCCGGCCCATCTCCCTGCTCCCGTTCCTGGTGAAGGTCATCAAGAAAATCATCAACATGCAACTGACCCGCCACCTGGAAGACAACAACATCTTAGACCCGTCCCAGTCCAGACTCAGACGCAACCACAGTGCCGAGACAGCCCTCATCGCCGCCACAGACGACATCCGGCGCCAACTAGACAACAGCGAAACATCAGCCCTCATCCTCCTGGACCAGTCAGCCACCTTTGACACGGTCTGCTATCGCACTCTAAAGACACGCCTCCTAGAAGCCGGAATCCAAGTGAAGGCCCTTGACTGGACCACGTCCTTTCTCTCCAGCAGACCCCAGAGCGTCCGCCTCCCGCCCTTCTGATCCGAGGCCACCGACATCATCTGCGGCGACCCGCAAAGCTCATCCCTCAGCCCGACGCTGTTCAACGTCTACATGGCCCCCCTCGCACAAGTGGCCCGCCAGCACGACCTACACATCATCTCCTATGCCGACAACACCCAGCTCATCCTTTCCCTCACCAAGGACCCGCACACTGCCAAAACCAACCTCCACGAGAGAATGAAGGCCGTCGCCGACTGGATGAGGAACAGCCGTCTGAAGCTGAACTCGGACAAGACAGAGGTACTCATCCCCGGACCCACCCCCTCAGCCTGGCACAGTCACTGGTGGCCGACCACACTGGGAACAGCACCGACACCCACCGACCATGCACGCAACCTGGGATTCATCCTCAACTCCTCCCTCTCCATGTCTAAACAGGTCGGCGCCGTCTCCTCCTCCTGCTACAACACCCTCCGAATGCTCCGCAGGATCTACAAGTGGATCTCGACCGAAACAAGAAGAACAGTGACACAGGCCCTCGTCAGCAGCAGACTGGACTACGGCAACACCTGACTGATCTTCAACGTCGCCTGCCGCAGCCACATCACCCCCCACCTGAGAGACTTACACTGGCTCCCTGCCGACAAGAGAATCAACTTTAAGCTCCTCACCCACGCACACAAATCACTCCACAATGCCGGACCAGCCTACTTCAACAGCAGACTCAGCTTCTACACCCCCACCCACCAGCTCCACTCCGCCAGCCTCGTCCTTGCCTTCGCCGCTGTCCCCCCCATCCAACAAACAACCTCCGGCGGCAGATCCTTCTCCTACCTCGCCGCCAAGAACAGGAACACCCTCCCTACCCACCTACGGCAAACCCAGGACCTGCTCGCCTTCAGAAGACTCCTCAAGACCTGGCTCTTCGAGCAGTAGCGGCACCCCCTCCCCTCAGCGCCTTGAGACCCTCACAGGTAAGTAGCGTGCTTTACAAGTACTCTGGTTGATTGATTGATATTATTGTTAAAAACACAACCTAGAGGAATATCATCAAATATGATAAAAGGTAAGTACTAGAGAGATCATGGTGGTTTGTGAACTTCTTCAATTCGAGGATCATGTGGAATGGTCAGTTTTGCTAAAGAGTCCAGAAAATGTGTCACAGGAAGTCAAAATTAAAAGTATTATTTATCTGTTTCCAGACAGTCAGCCAGAATTGATATGCAGCGACCCGGTAAAAAAACATATGTTTAACATCAGAGGGAGATGTACTATAGGACCAAAAGGAAGGAGAAGAAGTGGCACAGATGTAAGGTGGAAGGTGTAACAATTTTTTGATTATAAATGAAAAAAAGAGTTTGAATAATATTACCTGCTCTTGAAGATTTGTGTATTTTAAGCCCCATTTTATTCCATGAAAGAATGGTGAAAGAAACACCTAAGTCCCGTTCCCACTGATATTCCACATCTGTCTTTTCTCTGATTCTGGATGTCATAATTATTTAGAAAAAGTTGATGAATTCATTTCAGACCTTTCATGTGGCAAGTCTTTCAAAAATAGTTTTTTTGTTTAATTTAACCAGTTTATTGGGCCAAAATGAAGAATGCAAGAATTTAGTTTTAGAATTATTATGAGGAAAAAACATTTGACACACATGTTTATAAGAAATCTTTGAAATAGACAGGGAGATAGATAGAAGCTTTTGAGAAAAAGAAAGGATTTCTCGAATTAGGATAGATGAATAAACATTCAATATCAACCCAGAGGGAATACTGGTTAGTAATGTTTCATTGAGTAAAAATGCAGGTTGCTTGAGGAAGAAAGCAGCATGATAGCTACAAAAATCTAGAAAATTAACCCCTCCTAAATGTATAGTCTCTGGAGAGATATACGCACTTTCTTATTGTTCCACAGAAAGCTAGATAAGAGCAAATACCTTTGAAAAAATCAAAGAAAGAATATTGATAGGAATGTTAGATAAAGCAAACAATATTATGGGAACTAGCATCATCTTTATGGAATCCAACCAACCCGCCTGGATAACAATCAAGGGTTCAATTTAAATTTAAGAGAAGAAAGAACCTGTTTAATGTTGGTAGAGACTGTCTTCAATGTCAGGATGAAACCAAAGAACAAAATATTTGATCTTATCTAGATTCCAGTGAAAGTTAGAATAAATGAAGTCAGCATGATAATAACATTTATTTAAAGGAAGAATGTCCTATTTATCAGAATTTACCTTATACCTAGAGATAGAAGCGAAATACATTACTTCTGTTAAAAAAGCAGGCAAAGAAGTTTGAGGTTGTGGCAAAAGTAAAAGAATGTCATCTGCATAGGCAAAACAATTTATTTGTCTGTCACCATATTGAAAACTGTGAATATTTGGATATAGATAAAGTTTGGTTAGAAAAGGATCTACGTCGAGATTAAATAGAATATAAGGAAAATTGTTAGGAAATAAGATCATTACCCATGAGAGATGCCTTAGGGGAGAAGTACATAGAAATAAGATTTATGAATGTCATACCAGAGCCACACTAAGAGAAAGTAGAGATAGTAAAAGGCCTAACACCTCAATTGAAAGCTTTTTCAGCATCTTATGCAATAGCTGCGAAAGATTGCTTACATGCTTTGGACTTACTTAAGACATTGAAAAATAATCTAGCGTTATCCCGGAGATGCCACATTTAATAAAACCAGAGTGTTTCCTACTTATTAATTGAGGCAGTATGGACACAAGACAAAAAATAATAATTTTAACAAAGAGTTTATGAACTAAATTAACAAGAGAGATGGGCCTATGTTTTTTATCCATCGTAAGAACTTTATTTTCCTTGGGGATAAGACAAATTAGGGCATCTTGAAAAGTACTTCCAGCCCTTCTGGGCTATGTTAAATAAGTAAAAGGGAACAAATTTTGGTAGTTCAGATTTAGAAAATACTCTACTTACACAATTAAGTTCGTTAAAAGCCAACAACATGATTAAAAATGTCTGCAATAAGACATAAAAGTATGGCAAACCTCAGTATGCATACCCGTATAAAATGCAAGTGGATTTTCCCATGGACTTGAATATCATGAATCAACTTCAACATAAGCATTTTAAACGAAACAACAATTTTAGCATGGAATTTCTGAAAGTAAATGATAGGATTTGATAACATCTATCAGCGTTTCAAGAATAGGAAAATCACGCTGGAGTGCTGGATATGGTGTAAACTAATATGATGATGTGTGCAAACTTTACAATAGAAGTGCAATTCACAATTGGTTAATACCCACTGAGCTAGGAGGGCTGTAAAATGTCAGAACTGGCTCTAGGGTCATCCAATTTGTGAAAGCTTGATTCTAAGAATTAAATAAAATAGCTACAATATGAAATACTGTAACCAATGGAATTAGTTGAAATGGTAAAAAATGAGAACTAATCAAGGCTCACGGATCAGTGTCCCTACTGTAAAATTGAATCCTACTTTATGTGAGTAAGAGGTAGTGAGACCTGTGAGAACATAATAACTAAATACAAATTTAACAGTTGGCTCTCGATAAAGCAATTGGGATTCATATGGTGCAGTTGTAAAAAAGTGCACTGTGCAGGGGGAGGCCGGTGCAAATGATGACTAGTGCAAAAGTACTGTGTATCAACCGGAGATTCAAATATTCAGTGTTTTAAAGGGCAAGCTGCTCCAGCCCGGTCCCTGGTGAAGACAAGCTGTCACTGATGCAAGAGCTGTGCAAACTCATAAGGTACTTACTTTAAGGCCTGGCCAACTCCCTGTAGATATTTTACTGTTTGGGTGATTGCAAGAGGGTCCCCAGAATTTTAACATGCAAACATTGATTGATGCAGGATCGGATCTCAAACTGGTTCCAGAAGAATCTGAGCCAGCGATAGTGCTAGTTTAGAGTGGACTTGCAGAGGCAAAAGGTGTGGGTCTCATCTCCCTTTGGTTGGCCATTCAGCCTGCAGGAAACTTCTCCAGCAACCCATAGCCAGGGTGCTGCATGTGTAGGGAGGACACCAAGTCATTGTTTTAGGAATGTTCCATTGATCCTGCTGCTGAAGGCTTCCCCCAAGTATGGTTGTGGTTTGAGCAGTGTGTAACTGTTTAGGACCATCCATGCATGGGCACGGCTCTCCAGAGAAACCTTGTCCTCCAGGGATGAAATTTGTTTTAACATTTTGCTGGTTGTCCACGAATCAACTCAATAGTGGGCATTGCCGACCACAACTGAGATAGCCCGAGCTAATAAATGGAATCTTTAAGGTATTTCCTGGCTGCTGAACAGGGTTTGTTGATTTTGAGCCAGGTGTGTATTTTATGGTGTCCCTTTCGACTGACTGGATTCTGTAGCACAAGTTGATGAAAGCTGCTCTTCTGGCTAATGTTTGTTTGACTAGGCCAAGTTCTAGTCTGATCTGGGTGGACGCCATGTATCTGGGCAGTTAGAAAATTCTCCTGTAGGTTTCAATAACAGTATTGTTCAGAGTAGTTGAACCTTTGCATAAAACAGCTTTGCTTCCGTATGCCAGAGTTGAAATGATCTTCACCCTGGCTACTTCGAAGATGGGGCTGAAGGATGGCCCAGTCAGGTTTCTGAAGAGTGCGCTGAGGCCCCTAGCCAAGGCAAGTCCTTTCCTCTTTATTCCTTCCTTGTATGTTTTGAAGTTTCCTTTGTTTTTTGATGTTAGACCAAGGTATTTGTATAGGCCAAGACATCTTATAGTTTTCGGAGTAAAACATTTGGAAAAGTGCAAAGAAACTTCTATGGGAAGCCCATTTGGGCCTGGAGCTTTCCCTTTTTTAAGTGACCGCACAGCAAAAAGAGTACCTTCAAGAGAATTATCATTATCTAGGCAAGCAAAATCAATATCTCTAGAAGAGGGTGGTGTAATGGAATTTAAATATTGTTAAATATCTTCTTGAGAAAATTGTGGATTTTGGAGTGTACAAAGTACTAAAATAACTAGCAAATTGAGATCAAATATTGCCATTTTTATGACCAAGAGTATTAGATGAAGGCAAAATAGAATTAATTGTAATAAATTTTTATTTTATTTTAAGATATTTAGCCAGTAATTTCCCAGACTTATTTGCCCTCCATAACATGCAGCTCTAGATTTAAGTAAACAGGAATTACAATTTCTGTTGAGTGTTTGCTAAAAGTGAATTTTGATTGAATTAATTCATCTAAACATTCCTTAGATTTAGATAAATATTTGTGTCCAAACTGTTTGTTATGGTTCATAATTTCAAGTAATTTTTCAGAAGTTGATATCTTCTTTTGGGCCACAACAGAAATAATGAAATCTCTAGAAGCAGCTTTAAAATAGCCCCACACCATCCTGAAAGAAATAGGAGGTGATTCATTGTCATTACAAAAAGCTAGTGGCAAACACTTCAAAAGCGTGAGTAAAATTAGTATCATGAAGAAGGGAATTAATGAACCACCATCTCCTACTCCCAGAAATGTGTGGAAGAAAGTCTAGGTTCAACGTAAGTGGAACGTGATAGGAAATTACTATGCAACCAATTTCAGATTGTATAATATGCTGTACTAAAGGCCGAGAAACAAACAAATAATTAATCCTATGTTTAGAGGAATCCACCGGAGGGAAACACATATATTCTTGTAAGGGTGGTGTGAGGAACTGTCCGGGACTATGTCAGAACACAGTCAGGGACTTAGGCAAGAACTGGGAACTGGGTAAAAAACGTACACAAAAAGAGGAGTACAGCACTGCCCAGGGTCACACAGGAAGTGCACAAGTGAACAAGATGGCTAAGGCTTAAAGAATGGGCATTTAAGAGGCAAATTAGCATTCAGAATAACTACACCCAGGATGGACGTGCAGACATATGTACATATATATATACTCAAACACCACAACAGTAACAATAAAAGAAATGTGGGGTAAAGCACTTGGGCGCTCCACATGGTAAGACTGAAGCTTGGTAAGTTCCCCACCCACAATTGCTGTTACAGCTACTGACTGCAAATACCCACATATAGGATCTGCATGCAAATGCAGGGTCAGGGCACTGATGGCTATGGTGATGTTATACATGTCAATTAAAGACAATACTCACAGTGCACAAGAAACACTACCTAGGTTGTCAGCTATGGCCACAGATCCTGGCGATCAAACAGGAACACGCAAGGAAGTAACAACAAGGGAGTAGAACTAAATACAAGCACAATAGACAGGGAGCTAGCAAGGATGAGTGCTTAACAGGAAAAGAAGGAAATCACAGGGCACACTTGGCAAAAAGCAAGTAGCTATCATACAAGGTAATAGTAGCAAAACAGCAGGGTAGAAAGACAGCAAACTAGGAACCAAGGAAATAGGAAGGAAGGCAGGGACTGGAAAAGGACATACAGAAGGGAAGGCTACAAGAGTATATTTGTGCTGGATCAGGTGTCAAGAAAACAAAGAAGCAGTGAATGCTGTGCTGGAACAAGAACAAGAATTGAGGAAAAGCTCAAAAACCAAGGCAGCACTGCAGGCAGCGCTAGTGCAGGAACATGGGAATCTGCTGCAGCTCAGGAACAAGGAATGCCAAGGCGTTTGAGTCAAGGTAGCACTGCAAGCATTGTTAATTCAGGAACAAGGAAAACAGCAGTAGCTCAGGAACAAGGAGTAACTAAAGCTCAGAAAACACTGGAAACAAGGATATCAAAAGCTCAGGAAACACTGGAAACAAGGATATCAAAGCTCAGGAAACACAGATAACAAGGATCGGTCTCACTGGTCCACAGCTACAATGACCAAGCTTGGCCTGAAGGGAGCTGGGGATGAAAAGGGCTCACAGTAATAACATATATCAAGTGTGAGCAGGCTAGCAGCAGCCAGTCACAGGTGAGCTCAGTTCCTAGGCCTGCAGAGGTGGAGATGAAGCAGTGAGCAGGGAATTCTAGGTAACAGAGTGTCAAACATTAGCAGGTTGGCTGCAAGCATGAACAGGCTGGCTTTCACAAAACCCGGCATAGATTGGGAATGGATATCAATTCCCAAATAGTGACCAAATGGCTGGAAGTCAGGATATGCATGAAGGGGAGTATCTGGGAGCTTATTAGAACACAGGAAAGTCACACTATACACCCCTCTGGTGATGGGCACAAGAGTGCAGGCAACGAACCACGACAGTACTCCCCCCTCTGACGATCGGCTCCCTGAATCTGGAACCGGATTCAAAACCTTTGCTCCAATGAAAAAAGTCAATTTCCATCACTGATGTAGTGAAAGATGCCAGAGGACTGGAGGAAAACTGTGATGTTCTGGAGGGTAGGATAATAGGCTGTAAATTAACAGTTAACAGTCTAAATTCAGTACCACGGGTTTTGAAGCCTGAATTAAAGGTGATTGAAATTCTGATGATGGCAGGCTAGAGTAGCAGTATGAAAACAAAGACAAATTGACTGTAGGGTCAAAAGCAGATAACAGATTGGTAGAAGGCCCAGAAGTCAAAGGCAAACTGGCTGAGCACGAAGGAGGTGACAGGAAGCAGACCTGAAGATCTGACGCTAGAGGAGAACATACAGAATATTTACATGCAGGAGACTTTGGAAGCAGGTTTGCAGGAGACCCAGGCCCTGGAGGTTTACATGTTGAGAGTTTTGTATCTGATGCTGGAGATTCAGAGACTGAACATATGCGTACTGAGACCTCGGAAGGTAGGCAACCTGGAAGCTCTGGCTCAGAAGGCCAGCAGCCTGGAAGCTCTGGCTCGGAAGGCAGGCAGCCTGGAAGCTCTGGCTCAGAAGACAGGTAGGCAGTCTGGAAGCTGTAGCTCGGAATGCAGGCAGGCAGGCTAGAAGCTGTGGCTCAGAAGGCAGGCAGGCAGGCAGGCTGGAAGCTGTGGCTCAGAAGGCAGGCAGGCAGGCTGGAAGCTCTGGCTCAGAAGGCAGGCAGGCTTGAAGCTCTGGCTTGGAAAGCAAGCAGGCTAGAAGCTCTGGCTCGGAAGGCATGCAGGCAGGAAGCTCTGGCTGTGAAGTCAGACAGGTTGGAAGCTCTGGCTGTGAAGTCAGACAGGCTGGAAGTTCTGGCTCTGAAGTCAGACAGGCTGGAAGCTCTGGCTCTGAAGTCAGACAGGCTGGAGAATCTGACTTAGTTGGCAGGTGAGCCGAGGGCTTGCACTCTGAATGCAGGCAGTATCGAGGCTCTGGTACTAATGGCTGCAGGGTCAGGCTCAGATAGCAGGCTAGCTGAGGACTCTGAAAGCAGCAGGCCAGTTGAGGGCTCTGGAGATGCAGCAAACTGACAAGCTGAAGGCGGAGGGACCCAAGGATGACAGAAATTAAATTCTCAGAATGGCGATAGCCGGTGAACAGTAGATTCCCTTTTGTCAGTAGTGAAATGTTCACAGTTCCTTGGCTCATTAAAACATACTGAAGCGCTTTCTTTGGGATGGCTAGGAATACTGCTTATCTTAGAGTCTCTCATGACCAGACTCTCTTTACCATTTGGCAGTTCACATGTCTTAGTCAGAGGAAACAGGTCAGAGATTACTCAGTTTTGGAATTTTTTTCAATTTCCTCTATATTACAAGGTGTTACAGATGCATCAGAGCCGAGTGATATTATTTCCTGCCTTATCTATATGTGGTATACTTGAAGGCAAGAGGGCAAACAAGGGGTCAGGATTTTGTTCCTTCTCAGTGAGGAGGTTGGCTTCAGTCGCAGCAGTTAAATCAAGAGTATTGTCACATCAGGAAATATGTGGGTCACCGGTTCAGGATGTGTCTGTATGTCAATGGCCTGTCAATGGGTTACCGCTGAGATAGAACTCACCTCATTACCATGAAAAGAAGGCAAAGAGATGTTTTGTATTCTGCCTAGCATTTGGGGTTCCTGAAAAGTGGAGGGACACATCTCAGATGTAGCGTCCATATGTAATTTAGCACTAGAAGACAAAACACAGGCAGAGTTAGAAAATTCAGACTTCAAACACATACTTTCATTAACTGCACTGTGAGAAAAGGTACTATGTATTTTCTGAATGGAATCTTAGTGATCAGCCACAGTATTATTCACGCTATTGCTGGACCAGCTCTGATGGGGAACACTAAAGAGAGCGCAAGGTTTTATTCTCCAATTCTAAGGAGGCTAATATAGAGGTGGAAAAGTTGTTGTGTACAGGGGTTTTAGATTCTCACTTGAACTCTGGGTTATAGTTTTTTAAAAGGGTCTAAAACATTTTATTCTCTCATAATTCAAGAATCTTAGATTTAATTATATCCTGTGAAGACTGTAGATCTTTCTCTACAAGTACAGTGGTAGACATGGCAACTTCACAACAAGCAACACAGCTACACCTTGGAGTTAGTTCAAACTGGCTATTAGCCGCCTGTGTTCTAGTAGGTCTTTTTTCTCTTTCGTTAAACTGATTATTGTTTACATTGAATGTGGAACTTAACAAGGTCCCTTTAGTATCTGGGACTGTGATATTTACTACACTATAGGACTGGGTAGCATTATTTGAATGAACAAACAGAAGATATGAAATGCATCTGCTCCTTCTCTGGTTGTGTGGTTCAATATGCTTTAACTGGTGACATTGAACTACCAGTTTGGTAAGGTGTTGATATATACTGTGTCTGGAAATTGTCTTCAAAGCAAAAATTGTCTTGACAAAAGATCTCAGAGTTAAGGTATCACTCTTTGAATTACAATTTTGTCTTTCATCTGCTCACAAGGTTTGCAGAAATTTGTTTTCATCCTGTGGGTCACTGGCTGACATCAAGCGAGGATCAGGTTTACAGATGGAATCAAAATCTAACAAAGATGGATCAGCCAACCACAGGAAATAATATTCAGGATGGAAAAGTGCATTTTGTTCCATGAATCCATCTTTAGAGTCCAAAGACTTTCACGTTGAACGTGTGAACAAGACACACTTTGGTGTCGAAACGCGTAACGTTTATTGAGAAATGAAAGAACTTTGGGCATCTCTACCACCGAGTGCGCGTAGTGCTTTCAGCACACTGGGATTTATTATATATATATATATTCACTGAAAAAACCATAGGTTTCACACCAGTTATAGTTAGGAATTAGCATTTAAAAAACCTATTAAATTCACTGACAAAACCATAGATTTCACACCATTTATAGTTAGCTGGAAATTTTACTGACATAAAACCATTGAAATTCCCACGTTATAGTTAGTTGGACTCACTATAACTTGCGCGCCTGTAATGCACTGCTGATGACGTCACATATTACATCACTCATGACATGGTCAGTGACATCACTCATGACATCACTGATGACACCATCCAGTGAATGTGTGTCTTTCTGAAAAATAAATTTGTTTTATATATGTATTTGTAAAGGTCGATGGAAGAATAAATGTTTAAATAAGTGTGTAAATGGATGTTTTTTTTTAAAATAATTGGTTGGGTAACTGGCTTATTACGTGTATCTTAGTGAATACATATATTAGCGAGTATTGTTTAAATATTTAAATGTTTGTATCAGTGTTTCTCTTTGTGTATAAGTGGCTGCAGGGGTTGGTGACTGACTCACTGTTTGTATGTGTTTTGAAGGCAGCATATGTGCAGGACTGTATGGGTGGATGAGTGTGTATATGTGTGTGTTAGTGAGTGAATGACTGTCTCACTAGTGTCTTCATTAGTAACGACATATGTTTTAATCTAGTATATGTGAGTATTGATGTATATAAGTGAGTATAGTATATATAGTGAGAGATTGTAGGAGTTCCTGTTTAAATAAGTATGTGTTTCTATAAGTGATTGTTTAAGAGAGTAAGTATGGGTAAGTTTCCTTAGAAGTAAGGTGGTAGTGTGTGTATAAATGTATATGCAAATACATGGATGTTCAATAGTTTATTTGCATGTGTGAGTATGTGTGTGAGTAACTTTTGGATGACTGCTGATGTGTAACAGGATGTATAGGTGTATCACTACATATGATGAGTGAGTATATATATGAGTGACTATATAGAACTGTTGGTGAATGAGTGGATGTGTATATAGATGGTGGAATTACTGAATTGGTTGTTGTTACTGGTTTGGGTATCTCCATTTTTTTGAAAATGTTTGTTTCTATTTTTGAATATGTGTTTCAAGCGTTACATTACACTGAAATTAGGTCTGTCACTCTGTCACAAGGATGGTGTCATCAGTGATGTCATGAGTGATGTCACTGACCATGTCATGAGTGATGTAATATGTGACGTCATCAGCAGTGCATTACAGGCGCGCAAGTTATAGTGAGTCCAACTAACTATAACGTGGGAATTTCAATGGTTTTATGTCAGTAAAATTTCCAGCTAACTATAAATGGTGTGAAATCTATGGTTTTGTCAGTGAATTTAATAGGTTTTTTAAATGCTAATTCCTAACTATAACTGGTGTGAAACCTATGGTTTTTTCAGTGAATTTCAAAGGTTTTTTAAATGCTAATTCCTAACTATAACTGGTGTGAAACCTATGGTTTTTTCAGTGAATTTCAAAGGTTTTTTTAATGCTAATTCCTAACTATATAAGACCTGAAAGCCCACCAGGAATCTCCAGTATGCGCCAGGGGACTGCATTGCAGAGAGGTGTAATGAAGCCACAACCCTTTTTACACCTCTCTGCAACGCAGCCCCCGTGCATGTTTGAAGAGGGGGAACTAATTCCCCTTGCATACTGGGGGCCCCTGGGGGCCAATTAGCCCACCTGGAACCTCCAGTATGCGCCAGGGGCTGCATTGCAGAGGTGTAATGAGACTATGCCCCTTGTTACACCTCTCTGCAACGCAGCCCACTGCCGCGTTTGCAGAGGGGGAACTAATTCCCCTTGCATACTGGGGGTCCCTGGGGTCAACTGGTCCACCAGGAGCCTCCAGTATGCGCGAGGGAGCTGCATTGCAGAGAAGTGTAATGAGGCCACACCCTTGTTACACCTCTCTGCAATGCAGGCCACTGGCGCGTTTGTAGAGGGGGGACTAATTCCCCTTGCATACTGGGGGTCCCTGGATCATATCTGCCCAAACACCGATATTCCGAACGATTGTAAATTACTTTTCTTGAGAAACATTTGGATTTGGATTATCATGTCCTATACTTTGGAATTTTTGAAAGACTGACTTTGAGGATGCTATAAATTACTCAAGTCTGCCCGAATTGTGTGGGTAAAATTGATACCTAGTCACTTTGAATAAGAATATACTTATGTCTCGTCTAACATTTGGAAGAAATATCTAGTTATATGACAACTGGATACCGACATAACTTGAAGGAAATAAGAACGCCCTGAAGAAGTTCTGTTGTACAGAACGAAACCTTTCGGCTGGCTGTGGTACATAAACTTAAGGAAAATAAAAGCATTTGAATATACACCAAGATTCAGCGCTTCAATAAGGACTCTAAGTGATATGATTTGATTGGACTCATTGTGAAAGTGGTGCTGTGCCAAACTCTGGAATATTCTCCACTACTCTCTACTACTTACTCTCTCCTACTCCACTACTCTCAAATACTCACTGTCTACTACTCATTCTCTACTACTCTACTACTCTCTACTACTCTCTCTCTACTACTCACTCCCTACTACTCGCTACTCACTACTCCCTACTACTCACTATCTACTACTCTCTACTACTCACTCTCTACTACTCTCTCTACTACTCACTCTTTACTACTCACTACTACTCTCTACTACTCACTCTCTACTTCTCACTCTCTACTACTGTCTACTACTCACTCTCTACTACTCTCTCTACTACTCACTCTACTACTCACTCTCTACTACTCACTACTATTCTCTCTGCTACTCATTCTCTACTACTCTCTACTACTCACTCTCTACTACTCACTCTCTACTACTCACTCTCTACTACTCACTCTTTACTACTCTCTACTACTCACTTTCTACTGCTCTCTACTACTCACTCTACTACTTACTCTCTACTACTGTCTACTACTCACTCTCTACTACTCACTCTCTACTACTCTCTACTACTCACTCTACTATTCACTCTACTACTCTCTACTACTCACTCTCTGCTACTCTCTCTACTGCTCTCTACTACTCTCTACTACTCACTCTCTACTCTCTATTACTCACTCTCTACTCTCTACCTCTCTACCTCTCTCTTCTTCTCTCTCTACTAATCTCTACCTCTCTACCGCTACCTCTCTACCTCTCTACCTCTACCTCTATACCTCTCTCTACACGCACACATATACACATATATGCATATATATATATATGCATATGCATTTATATATATATGTATGTGTATGTATAAAAAAAACAACAAAACATTTTTTCAGCTACTTTTAAAACTGTCATTCTTTTTCCCCATGGTACGCTCCCCGGTAAGCTTACCGGTGCGCGTACCGGTGCGCGTACCGGGCGCTCACCCCGCGAAAATCAAAAATTTTTTAAATTTTTTTTTTGCTCCGCGGGGCCCTTTTATGGCCCCCACATCAAACCTAGGGGGTCAAGGGGGGTCTACTCTGCCCCCTTATGGTCATTTCCCTCTTTGTTTTGGCCACCTCTCGTGTCTCGATCCTACCGAGACACAAGATGGCGGCCGCTCCGGACTGTTTAGAATGTTTACAGACATCCCAGAGCCAATCAGCTTTCTGCACGCAAGTCGCGGTAAGCGCCCGGTGCGCGTACCGGTGCGCGTACCGGAGCGCGGCTATAGATATATATATTTTTTTGAACCTTAATTACTCAAAATCCACTGGAGCACATATCTTGAGACATAGCAAAGGCACATCGGGCTACCAGTCCCTACAATTTTGCCAAGTTTGGTGGAAATCCATTCAGCCGTTCGGGCTAAAAGTGAAATCGACCGCCCTATGGAAATTAACATGGGGAAAACGCGTTTTGGGACCCCCCTTTTATCTCGGCCCCCGCTTGACGAATCCCCCCCAAACTTTCAGGGAAGGACCGGAACGCCGCGAGGCCATTTTGAGGAAATTTTCAGGCAGATTCGTCAACCGGCGCCAAAGTTATTCCAAATAGAATTTTCAGATTTAACATTGAAAAAAATCCTAACTATAACTACCTACTGGCGACCGCCAGTAGGTAATATATATATATATATATATATATATATTACCTACTGGCGGTCGCCAGTAGGTATAAATAGTTAGGATTTTTTTTAATAGGGATTTCTGAAAATTCTATGTTGAATAACTTTGGCGTTGATGGACGGAATTGGATGAAATTTCCAGGAAAATGGCACATTTTGTTTCTGAGCGTCCCCTGAAAGTTTGGGGGGGTTTCGTCAAGCGGGGGCCAAGAAAAAATGGGGGTCCCAAAACGTGTTTTTAACATTGAGTTTTCTATAGGGCGGTTGGACTCACTTTTAGCCCGAACGGCTGAATGGATTTCCACCAAACTTGGCAAAATTGTAGGGACTGGTACCCCGATGTGCCTTTGCTATGTCTCACGATATATGCTCCAGTGGTTTTTCCGAAAATTAACTTTGAAAAATATATATTGGGCTACATTGGGCTATATATATGTTAGAGCCCAAATGTAGCCCAATGTAGCCCAAAGATGGCTACCAGAGACAAAAAAAAACAAATGTAGCCCAAATATCAGCCAGATGTAGCCCAACTATAGCCCAATGACAGAATGTCCCACAGTGTCCTAAAGAACAACTAGAGCGCTAACAGTCTTACTTATGACAAAAGTATGGCACACCTGAAGTCATCTTGATTGGAATAAAGTGTTAACACTGAAAACATTTAGGGGGTCATTAGGATCGCGGACGGACATGAGTCCGTCCGCGACCCCAGAGCATGAGGGAACGTCCGCATGGGCTGCGGCGTTCCCTCTGTGCAGATTAGGATGTGACCGCCAGGGTGGCGGTCACATCCTCTATTTTTAACATTGCTGCGGGTGGAGCTTCAAGCTGCACCCGCAGCAATGTTAAAAATGCATGCACAGCATTTGCGTGCACAAAGCAGCAGGCACCGCGCGGTGCCTGCTGCATTGTGCACGCAAATGCAGGGGGGTACCATAGGTACCCCCCATGTGCACCCCCCACCCCCCACTACACCTAGGGGGCCCGCAATGGGCCCCTGCAGTGCAGTTACACATGCTTTTCCACGGCGGAAAAGCCGCCGCGGAAAAGCATGTTCCCAAGCACATCCTAATCTGGCTGACGGTGTCTAAGCGACACCTTCACCATTTTAGTGCTTTTCCGCCGCGGTTGTAAGCCAGCCGCGGCGGAAAAGCTGCGGACCTAAACCATGACCCACCAGCCATCCTAATGTGGCGGTGGGTCCTGGTGGGTCCGCAGAGGATTTTCCGCATCCTCCGGGCCGGCGGTGGCTTCCGCCGGCCCGGAGGATGCGGAAAATCCTCCATCCTAATGACCCCCTAAATTTGCAAAGGAACAAAATGAGGGGGTTCATTTTGCCAAAGAAATTATGATTATTGCTGAAGAAAGAAAAATTAGGGCACATTTTGAGTGACTTCTCAAATCCTCTTATATTTCATTAAAACAATTCTGATATGCAGTCTCCCAAGATGGCCACCAGAGACAAAAGAGCCCAAATGTAGCCCAAATATCAGCCAGATGTAGCCCAACTATAGCCCAATGACAGAATGTCCCAGAGTGTTCTAAAGAACAACTAGAACGCTAACAGTCTTACTTATGACAAAAGTATGGCACACCTGAAGTCATCTTGATTGGAATAAAGTGGTAACACTTAATACATTTAATTTGAAAAGGAACAAAATGAGGGGTTTCATTTTGCCATAGAAAAAAAAAATATATATATATATATAAGTAATGAAGACGATTTGAGTTCTCAAGCGTCAACTCAAACAAAACTAAGAGAGTTGAATTTATTGCAAAAAGGTGCTGGGGAAAGCCCTTTCAAACCAAAGTCAACCTTCATGCCATTGATGCCACGAGACGCAATCGACGTCTTTCATGATCGCATCGTGGAGGAGATAAAAGACTTGAATTGCTCTATTGACCGAAATAGAAGGAGCACGCAGAACCAACGAGAAGTTTCTTTGAAAAAGCTGATTGATAAGCTAGCCAATGATGCCTCTGTCACAATTAAAAAATCAGATAAAGGGGGCAATGTGGTCCTGTGGCCCAAACAACAATACGATGCAGAAGCCAAGAGACAGTTAAATAACTGTGAGTGTTATGAGCAAATAACATGGAGTATATACAACAAAGCGAAGGAGAACATTAAAAAGGAACTACTAAAATGGAAATCAGAGGGTTTGATATCTAATGAGGAATACAAATTTTTATTCAACACTCACCCCCGGTTACCCTTCCTTTATTTGCTACCAAAAATTCATAAGAACACCACCCCTGTTCCTGGACGCCCTATAATTTCGGCGATAGGAAGCATGACTGAGAATGTGGGTTCTTACATTGACTTCTATCTGCAGGACCTGGTAAAAGCTTTGCCCTCTTATTTGAAAGACACTGGGGATTTTTTAAGACACCTTAACAACTTAACTTGGTCAAAGGATTGGATTTTACTAACTCTGGATATAGAGTCTCTCTATACCAGCATAAGACACGAATGTGGCCTGCGTGGTGTTGAATACTTTTTAAACACACGTCCTGCTGAATATGCTATGCATAACAAAATGTTAATGTCTCTTATTTCATGGTGCTTGAATAATAACTACTTTTCTTTTGAAAAGAACATGTATAGACAAAAACAGGGGGTGGCCATGGGGGCTTGCTTTTCCCCGAGCTACGCGTGTCTGCACGTGGGTTTTTGGGAAAGGCAGGTCCTCATGGACACACACAGGGACATGTTTGAAAATAATGTGATATCATGGCTTCGTTATATAGACGATGTTTTCGTTATTTGGAAGGGAAGCATGCAAAGCGCACAAGAATTTGTCAACCTGTTAAACATTAATGAGTTTAATCTTCACTTCACTTCCAACATGAGTGACTCCAAATTAGAATTTTTGGATGTCCAGATACAAGTAACTGACGAGACACTAATTACCTCAGCCTATAGAAAACCTTCTGCTGGTAATGCAATATTACATGCATCCAGCGCGCATCCACGCCACTTAATAGCTAGCATACCCTACGGGGAATTGCTACGGCTTAAGCGTATCTGCAGTACATCGGAGCAATTCGATGTCTGCAGTCAATTATGCTTAGAGCGCATGCGCAAGAGAGGGTATAGTGAGGAAATTCTGAAAAAAGCCATGACAAAAACAAGTGAAAGACCCAGAACTACCCTACTACCCAGCACCAGTGAGAGTAACACAAGCACAGCGGATGAGAATAATTCACCTAGACTCATCACCACTTACTGCAGACAGGAACGCAAAATACGTAACATCATAAATAATAATTGGCCCATAGTTCTAACCGACCCCATTCTGAAAAACACGTTGCCAGAACATCCCAGCGTGACGTTCAGGAAATCTAAAAACATGGCTAATCTCCTATCAAGGGAGATTCCAACCGGGCCCACCAGTATTCAAACTTGGATGCCCACAAGCAATGGCTTCCGCAAGTGTGCCACTTGCAGGGCATGTAACTTTGGAGCCAATACTGCTACATACAAAACCCCTTTTAAAACAAAAGAAATATCCATTAGGGGAAAATATGATTGCCGCACTGAGTACGCCATATACGTCCTCACGTGTACATGCGGCTTGCGGTATGTAGGCAGTACAAAAAACCCTGTCTACATGCGTATCCTACAGCACATTCGTGCAATCATTAACTGTGATCCGGCTTACCCGGTAGCCCGACATTTCAAGGTGAGTCACAATAAGAATGTGAACTGTTTGACATACTTTGTAATTGACCAGGCACCGGTGTTAAAGCGAGGTGGGGATAGGGACAAGACTTTGAGGCAGTTAGAGACCAGATACATCCTGAATCTCAACAGTAAGCATCCTAACGGCCTCAATGATAGGGAAGACATACATACCTTCCTTTAACTCAAGTCCAAAATTGTCCTGCCTGATTCTCCATCTCCACTATCATGCAATCACTGAATCTGTATCCTTTCCGGGCGTAGTGTAATAGATCAAGCCAATATATGCCCTAGTGATTCATACATGGGTGACCACGAACTTATGATCAGTTTTTCTATCCTGTTAATTGTACCTCTCTCTTTAATCATCATTTTTAAACCTCCCACAATTTTGGTTGCACTTATAACACTTAGCACTTTACAGTTGGAATTGCTGTTGGAGCAAGACCAAGTTGCGCAACCCTCCTGGGTTGGCAAATGGGCAAGGGATAGGTCACTATCCCTGTTTATACGGTTCAGCACTGGCACTTTAATACAAGCAAATATTTGCACATTGTAACGAGACACTGAATTGTAATACTTGAGTAAGCTAGCTCCAATTGTAATGAATGAACTAGATACACTAAGGCTATCTCAGCGAATGTGGAACACACTGCCATTTCTGCACAATGTATTTTTTAGCATAATATTTATTTATTTATGCATTATAAATTATTATCATGGACTTTTATATATTGTCTTTTTAGAATTTTAACATATTCATATGTTACATATTTTATGCATTGGTGTAAATAATTGCTTCGCTGTACGGATACGTGTAGCAATACCCCTTCTTTCATGAAAAGTGTCATTTATATAGAAATATGCTGCTAGCTCACTGTTACACAAATTTTTAATACGCATTTAGGCGGTTATTAATGTACATCGTTACTTAATTGGTACTCTAAATATTTGTGTGCAGGTGCCCTGTACAAAAATGCTGCCAAGATTTACTAATAGCCCATAGACAGCGCCCAATTGTATGCACATGTTGAACACCTCACATTGGTAGTCTACTTTCTATATCTATGTATAGATCACGTGGTGTCGCTGTGATTTGAAAAAAATGAGTGTGTGCCCTATTTAAATGAAAAAACACTGCATGTCCGTCATGTGATCAAGGGCAGACCCTGCCCGAAACGCGTCATGCCAAAGTCTAAGCTGCAAAATGGTTGAATAAACGCCTGCTGTGACACTCTGCAATTCGTGTGGTGGTCCGTATTTTCTGTGGGTTCATCCTGAAAACAGAATTCGATCCATATATATATATATATATATATATATTACCTACTGGCGGTCGCCAGTAGGTAGTTATAGTTAGGATTTTTTTCAATGTTAAATCTCAAAATTCTATTTGGAATAACTTTTGCGCCGGTTGACGAATCTGCCTGAAAATTTCCTGAAAATGGCCTCGCGGCGTTCCGGTCCTTCCCTGAAAGTTTGGGGGGGATTTGTCAAGCGGGGGCCGAGATAAAAGGGGGGTCCCAAAACGCGTTTTCCCCATGTTAATTTCCATAGGGCGGTCGATTTCACTTTTAGCCCGAACGGCTGAATGGATTTCCACCAAACTTGGCAAAATTGTAGGGACTGGTAGCCCGATGTGCCTTTGCTATGTCTCAAGATATGTGCTCCAGTGGATTTTGAGTAATTAATGTTCAAAAAAATATATATATCTATAGCAGCGCACCGGTGCGCGCACCGGGGAGCGCTCCAGGCGCGCCACGCGAGGTGCGCATGGAAAGCTGATTGGCTCTCGGGTGTCTGTAAACATTCGAAACAGTCCAGAGCGGTCGCCATCTTGTGTCTCGGTAAAATCGAGACATAAGAGGTGGCTAAAACAAAGTGGGAACTGACCATAAGGCGTCAGGGATAGACCCCTTTGACCCCCTAGGTTTGATGTGGGGGCTATAAAAGGGCCCCGCGGGGCATTTAAAATATTTTTTTTTTTTCGTTTTGCGCGGGGGAAGCGCACGGTGCGCGCACCGGGGAGCGGCCCTGGGAGCGCACTATGATGAAAAAAGGTGACAGAGTGTTTAAAAAATGAAGTTTTGATTTAGAAATTGGAGGTAGTTCTAAAAAGAACTTTTTTTTTTCTTCTTTTTGTTGTTTTATATTTTTTTGTGTTTTTTGAACTTTTTGTACTTTTTTTGGCTTTTCAAAACAGTTTTATATATTTTTTTGTATTTTTTTGGGGGAGAAACAAAAAAAGGGAATTGAAACTGGCTCAACTGGAGCAAAAAAACAAAAAACCCAAAAAATTACTTCTTTTTGGGGCACTTGTGATTATCACCTGCAAGGACGATGAGTTTCACACTTTGTTCCCCATAGGAGATAAGTTTGCCACAAGCTTTGCAAGTAATTTTAAAATCAGCAAACCTCGGCTGAATGCAAGGCATCACCTCAGATGTTTCTGGTTGCGAGGAAGTGGGTTGGTTTCTTTGGGAGGGGGTCCTTGATGAATGGGGGAGGTTACTGGCCAGTTCCCGGAACTCTGCATGAGAGTAGTTGTTTGGATGCTTTCTTGTCATGTGCCGAATCATGGTATAGTTACCAAAAGAATATTTCTTATTTGGGTTGCCCCGTGAAAGTTCATCATTGCAGATGAGGCAAGTGACTTTGGGCGCATTCACCTTTTTTTTCCCCTCTGGAATTGAAAAAAACTCCCAAATGAAGTGTGGTTTGGGTTTATAAGGTGTGTTTTCTTCAGGCAGCCATCTTCTTCTCCCCTCCTCCTCTTCCTCTTCCTCTTCCTCCTCCTGTTCTTGACCACCAACATAATTTGGAGCTGGTCCTCTTGGTGGTTGTGGTGGTGGTGGTGGGGCAGATGCACCAGCTGATGCTACTAATGAAGCCATTTTATAGTACAAAATATTACTCAAAGAGCAAAAAAGTAGACAGAGCAACAAACAGGTCTTCCTCAGTCAAAGGACAAAGTCAGAATAAGGAAAAAAGGTGGGGTCTTTCATCATTTAGAAAAAAAAACTGTCCTGAACCAATGAGAAGTGTTATTTTCAGGTCACAAGACCAGGGGCTTCATCATTATGAAACCAAAACTGTTATGAACCAATGAAAAGTGTTATTTTCTGCTCACATGACCCGACGCGCTTACGCTACGCGCCCGGGGCGCGCCCGGGGGTGCGCCCCGGGTCGCGCAGCGTAAGCGCGTCGGAAGTTTACGTTGTGCGATCGTATTCGCTCGAGTACTTCCGGGTGCGCTTACGCCGTGCGTATCACGCGGTCGCGGCTACGCGATACGTCACGATTATGTTTTCGTTTGCGATATTGGCGCTTACGGGACGCTCCCCGGAGCGCGCCCCGGGGCGCCTTGTAAAAATACGCTTTTCGGGGCGCTCCCCGGGGCGCGCTCCGGGAGCGCTCCCCAAAATAATTTTTTAAAAAAAAATTGGGAAAATTGTAGGGACAGGTAGCTCTATTCTGAAGTGGTTTGTAAAAAACATTAACTTTAGAAAAATATGTATTGTGCTACATTGGGCTTAATATATGTTAGAGCCAAAATGTAGCCCAAATGTAGCCCAAAGTAGCCCAATGTAGCCCAAAGATGGCCACCAGAGATCAAAAATTGAAAATGTAGCCCAAAATTCAACTAGATGTAGCCCAACTGTAGCCCAATGAGAAAATGTACCAGAGTGTTAAAAAGAACAACTAGAGTGCTAACAGTCTTATTTATAAAGTGAAACTTATAGTTAGGAATTAGCATTAAAAAAACCTTTGAAATTCACTGAAAAAACCATAGGTTTCACACCAGTTATAGTTAGGAATTAGCATTTAAAAAACCTATTAAATTCACTGAAAAAACCATAGGTTTCACACCAGTTATAGTTAGCTGGAAATTTTACTGATATAAAACCATTGAAATTCCCACGTTATAGTTAGTCGGACTCACTATAACTTGCGCGTGCAATGCACTGCTGATGACATCACATATTACATCACTCATGACATGGTCAGTGACATCACTCATGACATCACTGATGACACCATCCTTGTGACACAGTCACAGACCTCCTCTCAGTGTAAAGTAACCCTTGAGACACATATTCAAAAATAGAAACTGAAATTTTTAAAAAATGGACATACCTATATCAGTTACAACAAGCAATTCTGTACTTCCACTATCTATATACACATCCACTCATTCACCAACAGTTCTATATAGTCACTCATACATATACTCACTCATCATATGAAGAGATACACCTATACATCCTGTTACACACCGACATTCATCCAAAAGTTACTCACACACATATTCACACGTGCAAATAAACTATTGAACAACCATTTATTTGAATATAGAGTTATACACACACTTCCACCTTACTTTTATTGAAAATTACACATATTTATTCTCTTAAACAATCACTTATAGAAACACATACTTATTTAAACAGGAAATCTTACAATCTCTTACTCTCACATATACTCACTTATATACATCAATATTCATATATACTAGATTAAAACATATGTAGTTACTGATAAAGACACTAGTGAGACAGTCATTCACTCACTAACAAACACATATAGACACTCATCCACCCATACAGTCCTGTACATATGCTGTCTTCAAAACACATACAAACAAAGAGTCAGTCACTCATGCATCTATGTGCTAAGTAATACCCCCACCAAACCATATAGACACTCATACTGATACTAATAAAAATATCAAATAACCCATATACATACGCATGTAGCTACTTATCAACACATGTAGTCACTTATACACAAAGTGAAACACTAATATATGTATTTAAATATTTAAACATAACTCACTAATATTTATTTTTCAGAAAGACACATATTCACTGGATGGTGTCATCAGTGATGTCATGAGTGATGTCACTGACCATGTCATGAGTGATGTAATATGTGATGTCATCAGCAGTGCATTGCACGCGCAAGTTATAGTGAGTCCGACTAACTATAACGTGGGAATTTCAATGGTTTTATATCAGTAAAATTTCCAGCTAACTATAACTGGTGTGAAACCTATGGTTTTTTCAGTGAATATATATATATATATATATTACCTACTGGCGATCGCCAGTAGGTATATATAGTTAGGATTTTTTTTAATAGGGATTTCTGAAAATTCTATGTTGAATAACTTTGGCGTTGTATGTATGTATGTATAGGCATTTATATAGCGCACTACTTACCCGTAGGGTCCCAAGGCGCTTCGACCGCTGCGAAACCCTTCCTGGCTTCCCTGAGAGATGGTCCCTTAATGGGTATCTCCAGGGTGAGACCAGGCATCCCCGGCGGTCTGGTGGGGCCGTTAGTGAAGATGAGGCAAGCTAATGCCCAGAGTTGCCGAGTGTGATCGCTGATCAGAGTGGGCACCGAGGCGAGAGAATTATCGAGTCCGCTGACCCTGGTCCAGAAACCTGCCGCGCCGGGAATCGAACCCTGGTCCCGGGCTGTCCTCTGCTCTCGGGTCTGCCGCCTCTAACCAGTGAGCCACACTACTTGATGGACGGAAATGGCTGAAACTTTCAGGAAAATGGCACATTTTGTTTCTGAGCGTCCCCTGAAAGTTTGGGGGGGTTTCGTCAAGCGGGGGCAGAGAAAAAAGGGGGTCCCAAAACGTGTTTTTAACATTGAGTTTTCCATAGGGCGGTTGGACTCACTTTTAGCTCGAACGGCTGAATGGATTTCTATGAAACTTGGCAAAATTGTAGAGACTGTTTGCCCGATGTGCCTTTGCTAGGTCTCAAGATATGTGCTCCAGTGGATTTTGAGAAATTAACGTTCCAAAAAATATATATATCTGTGACAGCGTCCCGGTTAGCGCCCCGGTTCGCGTACCAGACGCGTAATGGAACTTCGCGAGGAGAAGCGGATTGGCTCTCCAGTGACTGTCAACATTCTAAACAGTCCGGAGCGGCCACCATCTTGTCTCTCGGTAGGATCGAGAGACAAGAGGTGGAAATAAACGAAGGGGGAAATGAATGAAAGGGGGAAAGGTAGACCCCTCCTGACCACCTAGGATTGATGTGGGGGCTATTAAAGGGCCCCGCGGGACAAAAAAATTAAACATTTTTTTTTCTTCGATTTTTCGCGGTGGAAGCGCTACCCGGTACGCGAACCGGGTAGCTCACCGGTAGTGTAAAGGGAGTCCGCCATCTTGTGTTTCGGACAAATTTAGTCACAAGACTGAGGAAATATAAATTTTGGTCAAGTTGTGTTCCCTAGCGTGTACCCCACCGTCTCCATGTACGAGTTAAAGTGCATGTAACTTCCCTCCTGTGCCAGCTATGAAGACGCAAATACATTTGCGTTCAACGTTAACATGTCCTCTTTCAGACCCACCCTGAATGGGTTGGATAGTCCGTTCCTAAGTATACTATGCCAATGTCTTTTTGTAGTGTACTCTACATGTTTTTCAGCTCTGGCAAAGTAGGCCCAGAATCTCTGCCATCGAGCCTTTTTCTTCCTCCTGACTCTGAAAGCCTCAGCCCCGGCTGCCTCTGTACCCGTGAACTCTGACTTACTTCTAGCGCGGCCCACCACGCTTAGCTCAGCCTGCTGCCTGCCAAGACTGATTTCAACCTTCGAGTTATCTGTTTCGCTCCTCGAAAATACATTCCTGCCTACTAGCTTCAGTAAACATTCCCCAGCTGCAGAGCCAAAGGGCCGGCCTGTCTCCGTGCAAGTAATTCATAGCCTCTGTTACCATGCTCCCATGGAAGGCCCATGCCCCCACGCTTCTCATGCAGACACTCAGGCGCTTATACACGCACTCACAGTCAGTATAGAATAGCTTCTGCCTCAGAGACCTTTCTGCCCAGATAGCTCAGTTCCTAAAACACCAGATATCAGATATGATAGAAGCACAAGTTGATCTGACATGCCAGACTTCTGTCTCTTTCCGTCAGTGCAAATGTCAAGCCCCTTGCACCCTCCAGTTTCACGTCAATTACACGTCATGCAGCTGCGCGCGCATCCAAGACTCTGATTTCTGCTGACATTGCAACTTTCTGCTTAGTGCCACCCCTTTGTGACACCTATCTGTGACGTTTCTAGCACACACCTTCAGTTACGCCTAGTCCACGCCTTCTGATTACGCACTAGTAACACGTGGATGCTGTTATCTTGTCTACTCTCAGCTGTTACGCCTACTCTATCACTTCCTATGATGTAAATTAAGTATATAAGCTATGTATTGTTAATAAAACATTGCTCTATCCCTTCTTCCACCCCTGTGGTGGGAAGAACATGATATCCTGGTCTTGACCATTCCTTTTTAAGGAATAAAACCCCTAAGAACTCTAACACCACGGACTCTGTCTTCTTTCTTTCCGATTGAGTTATTATTGATTAAGTACTTACCTGCATAGAAATTACGACGGTAAATTATATATTTACATCATTTTGGCGCCCGAATAGGGACCCCTCCCCCACCTCACGCGCCGGTTGGTGCGTTGTAAGCTCTGTCCCCTGCCATCAGTTAGAAGGAAACTACGCGTACCAGCAGGATTTCCTGTATCTCCCTCTGGCCCACGGAGGTGACGAAGATTACGATCAGTACCCAGACGAGGCGGTGAGGAGTGCGGAGGATCCCGACCAGAGCCTAGCCGAAAGAAGCAAGGTCCGAGGTGTCAAGAGGCCCACCAGTTTTCCGAAGTTTTCCGAGGTTTTCCGAAGTTTTTCCGAAGTTTACCGAAGTGTCGAGTCCAGTCGAGTTTTCGAGGCCTTCTGTTCCGTGCTTCCCGGTGAGTACCATTGCTGGGACGTATCTAGACGGTTTTGGGTACACAAGTCCGGTCTGCACTGTTTTTAGACAGTGTATCTGTACTGTTTAGCAGTACATCTGTTCTGCACCGCTTTAGCAGTGTATCTGTGCTGTTTAGCAGTACATCTGATATAGGGGGTAGTCATATATGTTTCAAAATGTCTTTTCATGTGATTAATGTCGTGGTATGAGTGTGACTGTTTCCTAATGTGCATTAATGTGTTCTTGTATAACTAGCTGCATTCAGTATTAAGTAGTGAGGATCGAGCGTTCAGTACCGAGTAAACAAGATGCCGTTTTTCAACAAGTTAAAGCAGATAGGAACTAGGAAAGGGATACTAGAGGAAGAAATTCCTATCCCCCCTAGGGACACCCCAGGTAACTTTATGTACCATAAGCATGGCATAGATGCCATATTATATCTCGATTTATGGGCTGACTATACTAAACATCTAGACGAAAGGCACAGATGGCCCGTTAACGGAACATGGGATGCCGAGTGCATCATGAAGGTAGAGGAAGCACTATGGAAAAAGAAAGCCAGACAATCTCAGAAAGACGCCATAGAGTTTTGGCGTAAGGAATCACATAAGCGTGCTGAAAGAGCACTACGTAGAGAAGACAGACTTAAAGAATCAGAGAAAGCCCAAGAAAACGAACTAGTTACCGAGGGGATCCGAGTAAAATCAGAACAAATAGACCGCGCGCGAAATAATCTCGTAAACGGTATGTATCTCGCGGCCGAGGGTTCACCTGAGGCCATTTCAGAAATACCGAAAAACCTGCCGCCACCATTGGTTCCAACTAAAGTAACTCATAGGACCACTAAAGACATATTCCTGAATTCCTATCTAGAGGATGTAGCACCCGCTTACACCAACCTGCCTGTTCGCGCCCTGCCTACCGACGGGGACGGGGGTGGCAACCCGCCCCAAAACCATATTCTGCCAGTATCAAGACAGGTCTCCCCTGTTCCACCAGCTCCACCACTTCCCGTACCTAAAGTTGATCTACCGAAACAACTTCCACCTGATCCTACTAAAAGACAAATTCAAGTTCCGGTACAGACTCCACAAAGAAATAATGCTCAAGCTTCCGCCTCAGGGGGTGCGACCGGGGGTCTTCACACCCCGCCACCGACACGCAGGTTACCGCTCGGGGACTTGCGAAATCCTTTTTCGTTCAAATCACCCCGTCTTGACATGTTTAAAGAAAACCTTTCAGTTTGCAGATATGATCCAGTACCCGGCAAAGACGATATAATGGTGATGGCATCACTACGGTTAAGATCTGCTACTGATTTCCTGCTGTGCTATGCAGGAATGAAGGAACGCCTAGATAGAATATATGAGTTTGTTCAAACGGGGAAGGACCCCGACAGTATTAAGGATGCCATGGAGCATCAGAAAGTTGACGTTCAAGCACAGATACTACGTTTTTTCATAAACTGCCTAATAAGAGAACGAGATAGGCCTGGGACCGATCAGAGTGAATTAGATGCACTAAACAAGTGGGGTCAAAATATATCTGAAGGAAAACACGACAAGGGGACTTGCATAGCCAGTATGTACAAGAAAATCAGAAAAGCAGTGATAGAAATACACCTAAAAGAGAAAGAAAAGGCTTCCTCCGAGGGGGAAGAAGAACATGAAGTACCGGAAGAAACTGTAGACACTATAGCATATGTAGGTAAAGGAAATTACCTTAGGAAAGGCATCCGTCCAGAAAGCAAGAGAGTTCTTTTCTGTGCCTTAACAAACCCGAATTCTGCTGAACATCAGTTCCAGGAAACTGATAAAAGGCTTCGAGATCGAGTAGGGTACCATGTACTAAATTCTATGGATGAACAAGAACTAGCCCGGTCAGCCATATCATGGGCCGAAAATCCAGACATATATAATGATGACACTGTAGCGCAGACATTTCTGAACCTCTCCCCAGACGAGCAGAAATTAGCAGGTGTATACATGATTCAGCACCTCCTTATAAAGTACAGAAATCAGCATTCTGACCCAGGTCCCTTACCCGAAATATTAGAAGCACTACTCATGGATAGATGGAGAGGTTTAAGTACCAAATTAATTCAAATGATTCTAGAACAACGCCATAGATATGACACTTTCATAAGCTCCGAATATGCTCCCGCCCCGCCCCCAGAAAGGAAAATGTATCATATGGAACGTCGGCATGGCATTGAAAGTCAGAACCCCTTACGAGAAGTACATCCAGTTATGGGTGAAGATCGTACCTTGAAACGCGTGTATGTACACACGCCACTGACTAAGTTAGAACTGTTAGAAATGAAGAAACTAGTACCCTGCCATGATAAAGATCCTGCAGGCTTTCACAGAGAGCTTAAAGATATGTTACTGATGGGATATTATACGTATGACGATATCATGAAAATGTTAAAAGTATTACTGCCCACGGGCATCTACGAGAAATTAAAGGAAAAAGAATGGGAGGTGGGAGACACAAAGATTGCATGGGCAGAAATAGAAGATGAAGAGAACAAACGGGTCCCAGGGGTAGGCCTTGGGGAGAAAACTAAAGCACTGCCAGGTCTGATAGTACAGGTTCTGCCAAGATTATTGACAACTAGAAAAGAAGACTGGGATGCAATCTCAGCATGTAAACAGAAACCGGACGAAGATACTAGTGACTTCTATTCAAGATTCGAGAAATGTTTCATTATTAATAGTGGTCTTAAACCAAGTAGCGAGTCGTACCCGCATCTTTTTGTATCCAAGTTAGTTGAGAATTCCCTGTTGGCAGCTAAGAATCGTGTATACAAGGTTGAGAGTACATGGCAAGCAAACACGCCATCACAGATGTTACAAATGTTACAATACCATCAGAACAGAATTAAAGAAGAACAGGATCAGGAACAAAAACGTATGAAAGACACGAAAATGAAAATGTTAGTAGCCCAGTCGGTCCATACCAACGGGAATAGAAAGGGTACGACCCAGACAGGTCACGCCGCAGCTCCCGTTAAAGGGACATGCAACTATTGCAAGCAGCCAGGTCACTACGTACATGAATGCCCCGTTCTGAAACATAACATAGCAACAGGTAAAACTAAAGAAAGACCGCATCCGCCTAGACAAGACCACAACCAGCATCAGTCTTCACAGAATATGCAGCCCATGCAGAATACACAGCCTACGCATGCTTCTTCACCTACAACACAGACAGTAGCGGTATCACAGCCGCAGCACATTGCCGCGTCTCAGCAAGTTTCACAGCAGATGTACCAGTATGCCCAGTCCCCTTACCCCGATTATCCACGATATACATGAAACAGCCTAGAGAGGGAGTTTGGCTTGCCTCTTATTGAGATTCCTGTAGATCAAGAGGGTCCTTATGTACACAGTCAAGTATTGGGAAAAGACAGAAAGTTTTTAATTGACACAGGGGCAAGCCGCACAACAATCAGTCATAATGAAGTCCCAGGGGCACCCCTCTCAGGCTCACAGAATGTTTCCCTTGGTTTTTCAGGACAGCCCATTGTAAATGAAGTATCTGAACCAGTCCCCCTGGCCGTGGGTCCATTATCACGTGTTACAGACTTGTTACTTACGAAATCATGTCCAGAAAATCTGTTAGGAATTAAAACATTGAAGGCTCTAGGAGCCATAATTTGCTGTTCTCCGGAGGGAGTTAGACTCTTTCTGCGGGATTTCAAGGGTCATTATATGTTGCGTGAGTTTGATGTCAGATTGAAAAATGTACCAGACCACCTGTGGGCGAAAGGCCCAACTGATGTAGGTTGTATGCACATTACCCCATACCGTGTTACACTCAAAGAAGGTGTAGTTCTACCACGAATCAGACAATACAAATTACCGCCCGATGCTGTAGTGGCTTTACTGGAAATCATTGAAGAGCTCATTACCCAGGGAGTGGTCGTAGAGACCGACTCCAATATCTGTAATTCACCCATCATTCCGATTCTTAAACGTACTGATCCCAATGCACCGCCAGTATATCGGCTGGTGATTGATCTAAGAGAACTGAACAAATGCATTATTCCACAGTACCCTGTGGTTCCCGACATCTCATCCTTATTGACTGCTATTGATTCAGAAGCAACGTTCTTTACTGTAATTGACCTCAAGAACGCCTTCTTCAGCGTACCTATTGATCCAGAGAGGCAATATCTCTTCGGATTCAGTTTAAATGGACGCAGTTTCAAATTTTCACGCGCACCTCAAGGATTCACAGAAAGCCCCAGCATCTATAGCCAAGCACTGAAAAGACAACTTGATTGTATCACAATGCCAGTTAACACCGCTTTACTGCAATACGTCGATGATCTGCTGATCACCGCACGAAGTGAGCCCGAATGTGAACAAGCATCACTGACAGTTTTACATTTTCTGGCAGACAAGGGACACAAGGTGTCTCCTTCGAAGCTACAATTCTGTGTTCAGCAAGTTGTGTACTTGGGTCACTTGCTGTCCAAAGTGGGGAGACAGCTCACTCCCGATCGCATTCAGTTAATTGCAAATATGCCACAACCCCAGACACAAAAGGAAGTGCGGGCCTTCATAGGCCTCACCTCGTACTGCAGACAATGGATTCCTCAGTATGCATTCCTAGCTAAACCACTGATTCAGTTAACAACGCAGGAGGCAGCGACTTCGACTGTCCTTCCTTGGACTCAGGAACATACACAAGCCTTTGAGGAATTAAAGAAAGCATTATGTCGAGCACCAGTTTTAGCGACACCATGTTACAGCAAACCGTTTACACTTTTTGTTACAGAACGTGATGGTACAGCATTGTCTGTCCTCACTCAAGATCAAGCAGGTTCACATAAGCCTTGCGCTTATTTTTCAAGTACATTGGATTCAGTAGCCCAGGCACTCCCTGCGTGCTTGAAGTCAGTAGCAGCAACAGCATTAGCAATCAGACAGAGCGATTCAATTGTTTTAGGCCATCAGTTAACAGTACAAGTTCCACATTCTGTGGAGGTTCTTTTAAACAGAACCCAGACTCAACACTTGACTATAGCACGACTGACAGGTTATGAGTTAACGTTATTCCAGCCACACATAGAAATCAGACGCTGCAGCATTCTGAACCCCGCAACACTGTTACCTACAATTATGACAGATCCAGCCCCGCATGATTGTATAGAAATCAATAATGCAGTAACAAAGCCCCGACGAGACTTAACAGATGTCCCACTGACAAATCCAGACCTGACACTTTATGTGGATGGTTCATGCATGAGAACGAGTACAGGAGAGTTAGTGGCCGCATATGCAGTGACCACTGAAACTGAAGTCAAAGAAACACATCGTATTGACACACTGTCTGCTCAAGCAGCAGAGCTTATTGCTCTGACCCGAGCCTGTATACTAGCCAAGAACAGAAATGTTAACGTATACACTGATTCCCGTTATGCGTTCGGAGTCGTACACGACTTCGGAATGTTATGGCAAGAACGAGGTTTCTTGACCTCTCATGGTGCCAAGATACAACACGGTCCCCTCATTCAAGCACTGTTAGAAGCAATACATCTGCCTTCAGGCATATCCGTCATGAAGTGTAAAGCACATACTAAAGTTACAGATTCTGTTTCCCAGGGTAATGACCTGGCAGATCAGACAGCGAAACATACAGCATTGACTCACACTCAGACAGCTGACACGACAAAGACAATAGGACCGACAAATTGTATGACCGTTAGGGATCCCGCACTAGATGTTATCGATATTCAGACACATGCTACCCCAGATGAAATAAAGAAATGGATTGAACTAGGAGGGATCCAGACAGATCAAGGTTGGATGACGAAGGGAAAATCTACATGGTTTCTCCCTGACTCTATGGTTCAAGTCATAATTAATACAGCACATAGTCCAGCACATCTAGGAGAAAAAGCAATGTTAGACAGTTTACAGAATCTCTGGAGCAATAAACACTTACGAGCAGCAGCAAAACAGAAAGTGCGTACTTGCATGATCTGTTGTCAGTTCAATCCAGGTAAAAGCGTCCCTGTAGAGCAAGGTGGATTTCATCCTCCCGATCATCCTTTTGAAGTCCTCCAGATGGATTATATCCAGATGGACCGTTGTCGAGGATTTAAATATGTCCTCGTAGTTGTTTGTGCACTGTCCCGTTGGACCGAAGCCTACCCAGTCCCAGATTACACTGCTCCGACCACTGCCAAGCAGCTGGTTCGTGAATTCTTCCCACGGTACGGCATGCCTCGTGTCGTGTACTCAGATAACGGTCAGCCATTCTCATCCGAATTAATGAAGCAGGTTTCCTTGCTGCTAGGATATCAATGGAAATTCCATTGTGTCCGACATCCCGAAGCCGCAGGCCTTGTAGAAAGGCATAATCAGACACTAAAGACACGTCTTGCTAAAATATGTCAAGAGAAAGGGGTCGACTGGATAGTCGCCCTGCCAGTGGCACTGTTCTATATGAGAATGGTTGCCCATTCGAGATCAGGACTATCCCCGTACGAAGTGGTCTTTGGTAGACCACCGAATATGCGGGGGACGCCCATTCCTAAGAAAATTACTGATGTTGATTGTAATATGTTGACAGATTACCTTGCCTCCTTGATGTCTGCACTCCAATCATGTCGTTCACAGGTTGCCGCAGCCTTCCCTGACAACACTGATGTAAAGCCGCATGATGTCCGTCCAGGTGACCTGATTCTCATAAGGAACTTCGACAGGAAAAGTCCGCTGGAACCCCGCTGGAAATCGCCGAAGACCGTTCTACTTACTACGAGGACAGCGGTGAAAGTTGAGGGCCGAAAGGGGTGGATCCACATGAGCCATGTTAAATTATGCAATGGACTGAAATCCGACCCAGGCTCGTCCACCCCTTCCAAAGACTGTATCGAGCCCAGTGACTTTGAAGTTTCCGAACGAGAGAAAACTCCCCAAGAGGAGTACAGACTCAAGCTTCGATCTAGCAAGTCAGACAGTTTAATTGTTTAAGTCCTCCCCTAGGTGAATCGGTTAAATAGTTTCTGACATGTATCCCCTAGATCGAGATAGAGAGAGAGAGAGAGAGAGAATTCAAGAAACGTACATACTGCAAATCACTGCGTAGTCACTGTATAGTGACATTGTTAATCATGTTTTTTCTAAGTATTCTGATCATCGTTGCAAGTGTACTTCTTCCAATCTATTGCCCTATTTTCAAGCGTGAACAATCTGCTTACAACGTTTCTGCTGAACACTCTTTTAGCGAGTTACCTCCACATGAACTTTCTTACAGACTTGCGCTGCGCAACAACACATTCATTAGTATGTTACACCACTCCCATCAGACTAATAACGCTACAAACTGCTGGATATGTGGCCGACTCCCTCCCTACCAGAATTACAAGGGAGCTCTGCCCCTCTTTCCGTACCCGTTCACTCACAACGGCTCCTGTGGTGCATGGTTCAAAATAATTAATTCCTTAGATTCTGATATTGCTGTCCTCGACGGGAGCTGGGTTTGGGGAAACCTGAACTTAGTCCTGCTCAACGTCTGTTACCCTGATAAGGAGGGACTCCCTATTAGAAAAGGAACTGATCTAGAAAATGAAGTATATGGATTGAGTAATTACACAATTAACCTTATGATTCTTACTGTTGAATCCGAAGCTGTACCAGTCCTGCCCGCTATGCCAGTACTACCAGTCACTGGTGAATTATGTGTCAGAAAGAAAGGTTCAGTACACTTAGGTCATAGTAAATGTACTACTGTGGTCGAATTCAGTGATCATGGTAAATCCTCCTTTAAAGTTACCCGTCATTCTTATTTTGTTTGTGGTCACACCGCATACATACGACTGCCTCCAGATTGGGATGGTACCTGTTATATTGCATTCCTTCTGCCACCTGTTTTTCTAGCCCCTCCTGACTACCACAGAAACACAAATCTAGTAAAGAATAGACTCCGAAGAGATCTCCCGCTTGTCGACTATACAGAAACGGCATGGGAACAATACACCGATTTTAATAAAGGATTCTTTTTCTTTTTAGGTCCCGTCCAAAACAGTAAATTAATACGTAGATTAACTAGAACCCTTGAAGCTGTAGTACGTGAAACTGCCTCCGCCTTAGGTAACCTAACAGAGGAGCAATCTGCCATGCGGGTTGTTGTCCTTCAGAATCGTCTTGTTATTGACGTCATCTTGGCAGATAGAGGTGGAGCCTGTAAGGTCATCGGGTCAAGTTGCTGTGTTTTCATTCCACAAAACGCGCCATCTGTATATCAAGCTATTACACGTCTGCATAAAATTGCAAATCAGATACATCAGAATCCAGGCACCTGGACTTGGTCCGGTTGGTTCTGGACAACGTTAACCGCTTGGGGATGGAAGATCCTATCCTTCCTAGGCTTTGGCCTTGTCATAGTATTCAGCTGCTGCCTGTGCCTACAGTGTGGGCCGGCGATATGTGGACTATGTGCCACTTCATGCATTGAACATTCCAGTTTTCTCTCAAACAGACAACGGAAGAGAGACGAACAAATTATGTTACAAGAACAAACTGATCAATTTATGATGATCGATATATCATGAAGGGTCCGTAGGGAACAAGGAGGGAATGAGGAAATATAAATTTTGGTCAAGTTGTGTTCCCTAGCGTGTACCCCACCGTCTCCATGTACGAGTTAAAGTGCATGTAACTTCCCTCCTGTGCCAGCTATGAAGACGCAAATACATTTGCGTTCAACGTTAACATGTCCTCTTTCAGACCCACCCTGAATGGGTTGGATAGTCCGTTCCTAAGTATACTATGCCAATGTCTTTTTGTAGTGTACTCTACATGTTTTTCAGCTCTGGCAAAGTAGGCCCAGAATCTCTGCCATCGAGCCTTTTTCTTCCTCCTGACTCTGAAAGCCTCAGCCCAGGCTGCCTCTGTACCCGTGAACTCTGACTTACTTCTAGCGCGGCCCACCACGCTTAGCTCAGCCTGCTGCCTGCCAAGACTGATTTCAACCTTCGAGTTATCTGTTTCGCTCCTCGAAAATACATTCCTGCCTACTAGCTTCAGTAAACATTCCCCAGCTGCAGAGCCAAAGGGCCGGCCTGTCTCCGTGCAAGTAATTCATAGCCTCTGTTACCATGCTCCCATGGAAGGCCCATGCCCCCACGCTTCTCATGCAGACACTCAGGCGCTTATACACGCACTCACAGTCAGTATAGAATAGCTTCTGCCCCAGAGACCTTTCTGCCCAGATAGCTCAGTTCCTAAAACACCAGATATCAGATATGATAGAAGCACAAGTTGATCTGACATGCCAGACTTCTGTCTCTTTCCGTCAGTGCAAATGTCAAGCCCCCTGCACCCTCCAGTTTCACGTCAATTACACGTCATGCAGCTGCGCGCGCATCCAAGCCTCTGATTTCTGCTGACATTGCAACTTTCTGCTTAGTGCCACCCCTTTGTGACACCTATCTGTGACGTTTCTAGCACACACCTTCAGTTACGCCTAGTCCACGCCTTCTCATTACGCACTAGTAACACGTGGATGCTGTTATCTTGTCTACTGTCAGCTGTTACGCCTACTCTATCACTTCCTATGATGTAAATTAAGTATATAAGCTATGTATTGTTAATAAAACATTGCTCTATCCCTTCTTCCCCCCTTGTGGTGGGAAGAACATGATATCCTTGTCTTGACCATTCCTTTTTAAGGAATAAAACCCCTAAGAACTCTAACACCACGGACTCTGTCTTCTTTCTTTCCGATTGAGTTATTATTGATTAAGTACTTACCTGCATAGAAATTACGACGGTAAATTATATATTTACATCATCCGGTGACTGTCAACATTTACATCATCCGGTGACTGTCAACATTCTAAACAGTCCGGAGCGGCCACCATCTTGTCTCTCGGTAGGATCGAGAGACAAGAGGTGGAAATAAACGAAGGGGGAAATGAATGAAAGGGGGAAAGGTAGACCCCTCCTGACCACCTAGGATTGATGTGGGGGCTATTAAAGGGCCCCGCGGGGCAAAAAAATTAAACATTTTTTTTTCTTCGATTTTTCGCGGTGGAAGCGCTACCCGGTACGCGAACCGGGTAGCTCACCGGTAGTGTAAAGGGAGTCCGCCATCTTGTGTTTCGGACAAATTTAGTCACAAGACGGAGGATAAACAATGTTGGGAATGGGTATAAGGGGGCACGGGAGACATATCCTTACCCCCTAGGTTTTCAGAGGGTGGCTGAGGAGGCCCATATATGTAAAAAAAAACAGCCTTTTTTTTTCAAATTTTTGCACGGTTAGCGCCCGGTCCGCGCACCGGGTAGCATTCCGGAAAGCGTAACAAGGGGAAAACCAAGGGAAACAGTAAAATAATATTGGTGGGTTATCCTGGAGGTGACGCACCTCAGCAACGCTATAATTGATTGGATGCCACCTCTGCATGTGGCGGTGCATAGTATAGTTTCCAAAACTATACTTTTTGTCTGTGCCTCGGGACAGAACTGCATCGCAATGAGGCATGTCACCAGCCGGGCATTGACCTTTTTTTGCCCTCGAGGGTAAGAAAAAAATTGCCATATAAAATGGTCTAAGCGGTGGGATTGCCGGGGCTCTTCACGCAAGAACTGCCTCGGCTCTACCTCCTCTTCCTCTTCTTCTTCCTCTTCCTCTGGGTTTTGGAAGGAACTTTGCAGGTGGTCCTTCCTTCCTAGGTGGTTGTGGTGGTGGTGGGGGTCCACCAGCTGCAGCTACTACAGATGCCATGACTGAACAAGCAGAAACAGGTCTTCCTCTCACAAAGATGAAAGTCAGGTGAGGAAAAAAATGGGGGCTTTCATCATTTGGGAAAAAAAAATGTTCTAAACCAATGAAAAGTGTTATTTTCAGGTCACATGACCTGTTACGCTTACGTTACGCGTCCCACTCCGCGCCCGGAGCGCTTCCGGGGTGCTGCGCTTTGCGCCTCGGGTCGCGCTCCGGAGCACTTCCGAGTGCGCTAACGCGGCCCGTCATAAGACGCATTACGCGGCAACGCGATACGTCGCGCTTACGTGACATGTCACGATGTTGTTTTTGAATGCGGCAGTTGCGCTAACGGAACGTTTCCCGGTGCGCGGATCGGGTCGCGGCACCAAATTGAGCTAACAGGAAGCTACCCGGTGCGCGGACCGGTAGCGAAAAAAAAGAAAAAAAAAATTATATACATACAAAAATTATATTAAATACATAAAAAATATATTTTTCCTTTAAAAAAAAGAATACATTTTACAGCTTCTGATATTTGCAATTAAAAAAACATTGAAATTCACTGAAAAAAACATAGGTTATAGACCATATATAGTTAGGAATTAGCATTTACAAAACCTTGAAAATTCACTGAAAAAACCATAGGTTATAGACCATATATAGTTAGGAATTAGCATTTACAAAACCTTATTTTATTCACACAAAACCATTGAAATTCGCATATATAGTTAGTTGCACTAACTATATATCGCACACCCGCAATCCACTGCTGATGATGTCACATATTACATCATTCATGACATGGTCAGTGACATCACTGATGACATCACTGATGATATCTCAAATGACATCACTGATGACATCTCAAATGACATCACTGATGACATCACTGATGACATCTCAAATGACATCACTGATGACATCACTGATGACATCTCATTTGACATTACTGATCACATCACTGATGATATCATTCATGTGATAATACGATGAACCTCTTCAGACTCTAATATAACCTTAGATACAATCAGTGTAAACAGACACTCACAGACTGTCACTCATCCATGGAGTTACTCACACACCTAGTCAGTCATGCAAAGAATCAATCACACCTCCATTTCCTCAACTATACAGTTATACACACCTTACTTATTCAAACATATACTAACACATATTTACTCTCTTATACAATCCCTGATACAAGTTCACAATGATCCATACAGCCACTCACACATTCACTGGCTCTTATGCACAGTTATTTATATATGTCAACTCTCACATGTACTGTGTTTTACATATGTACTTACTTTGACATGTAGCACTGAGATATCCATTCACTCACCAATACACTCATGCACACAGTCAATCGCCCATACAGCTGTTTCCACATGCACTTTTGAACCCATACATCTAGTGAATCAACTGCTCACACATCTATGCACAGAGTCATACACCTCCGAGCCACCCACACACACACTCAGTCTCCCATACAAATACTTGGGCAACCAATCAATAACCCATATAGTTACTCATTTAGCTACTGATCAACACATGTAGCAGTTTACAGAACAACAGACATAATGATGCACAAATTAAGACAGTTTAGTCACTAACCCATGCACTCAGTGAGACACATTTAATCACTCACTCATACAGTCAGTCATGCACCTACTAAATCCTTCATCCAGACACTTATACATCCACTCATTCTTCAATATGTAAGACATATTTTAACTTTACAGAAACTTACAGTCACTGGATGTTGTCATCAGTGATGTCATTTGAGATGTCATCAGTGATGTCATCAGTGATGTCATTTGAGATGTCATCAGTGATGTCATCGGTGATGTCACTGACCATGTCATGAATGATGTAATATGTGACATCATCAGCAGTGGATTGCGGGTGCGCGATATATAGTTAGTGCAACTAACTATGTATGCGAATTTCAATGGTTTTGTGTGAGTAAAATAAGGTTTTGTGAATGCTAATTCCTAACTATATATGGTCTATAACCTATGGTTTTTTCAGTGAATTTTCAAGGTTTTGTAAATGCTAATTCCTAACTATATATGGTCTATAACCTATGTTTTTTTCAGTGAATATATATATATATATGAATCCAAAGTTTGCTTCAAAGCAAGAAATTGCGCACTCAGGAATCCAGTTTCAGCAAAGAAGGTTTATTTTCAGTTTACACGCTACGCGTTTCGACACGCTATGTGTCTTGATCACACGTGAACCACCCTGGAAAGTTTGGCTTGTTATGCACAAAAAAGTAAACATAGAAAAGGTAACTTAAGAATAAACGTGTAGTACATCATTTCATCATTGAAGGCGCCGCCATCTTATAGTGGAGTACTTTTAAAGTAAAGCATATACTCTATGTTATAAACAGTGGCCCCAGCTGTCTACGTTTATGAATACAACAGAACACTCTGTCTATTCTTGTCTGTTCGTATTTACAGAATTTTCGAAATTCGAACAACAGCATTTTACTATATTCGGTCTAGTGCCCAAGAGTCATTGCGGGTGCTAGCATGTGAGTGCAAATGCAGGGAACATTCCAAAGTGATTGAAAATCAATTCTCATGAGTTTTTCTTTCGGTCTAGTGGTGTGGCTCACTGGTTAGAGGCGGCAGACTCGTAAGCAGAGGACGGCCCGGGACCAGGGTTCGATTCCCGACGCGGCAGGGTTGTGGACCAGGGTCAGCGGGCTCGATAATTCTCGCCTCGGTGCCTACTCCAGTCAGGGACCACACTCGGCAACTCTGGGCATTAGCTTGCCTCATCTTCACAACGGCCCCCCCAGACCGCCGGGGATGCTTGGTCGCACCTTAGAGATACCCATTAGGGACCATCTCTCAGGGTGAGCCAGGACGGGTTCCCCAGCGGTCGAAGCGCGGAGATACTCCTCCGGGAGTCGATCCTAGCGCTATATAAACCCGCAATTAAATTAAAGAAAGTGTTTGCATGCACAGGGCTCCTCAGATATTATAAATCACCTTTCAGCAAAAGTTAAACATAAATAAGGCCATACCGACAGGGGTAGAGTGCACATCTAGGTGAAATTAAATACATCATTCATGCAGGTGAAGGTGTCTTTCATCCAAGTAAAAGGGAAGAAAAGGTCCAAAGACCGTGGAGTGACTGTGACGGAAGAAACTTCTTTTTCCCATTTTTCCTACAAAAACACATAAACATACAGTTAAAATCTCTTCAATAAAATCTTACTTATAAAGAGTTTTTACATTTTTACAGTTGTGGAGAAGTGTGGCTCAGGGGTTAGAGGCGGCAGACCTGGAGCTTGAGTTCGGTCCGGGACCAGGGTTCAATTCCCCGCCTCGGCGGGTCTTGGGCTCAAAATTCCGCGGACTCGTTAATTCTCGCTCCGGTGCCTTCTCAGCTCACGGGTTCACACTCTGCGACTCTGGGCAATAGCTTGCTTAATCTCCACAACGGCCCCTCGCGGTGGGATGCCTGGCTTTCACCTTGTGGATACCCTGCCAGGGCTATCTCACAGGGGAATACCAGGACGGGTTCCCTAAGCAAGCGCCGAGATGCCCCAGGGTAAGTCGTGCGCTATATAAGACTTCATACTTTACTTTACTTACTTTACTTACTTCAAAACTCATTTGAGCATTGTATTTTCTACTATACTATGAACCTATCAACTTTGCATCACAGTAAATTGAACTCAAGAAGGCTTGAAACGATGGTAAAAAATCAAGGGCATACAGGAGAGGGGTGTAATGTATATACATTAATCCTCGTGGAGGTGCGTGGCAAACTCCTCATCGAGGTTGTGTCCCCCAGGGAATTTCATCTCGAGCTCCATTATCCATTTTGACTCTTTCTTCCTGAGGGCTAATTCCCGGTTACCACCCCTTCTTCCTACATTAACTTGTTCAAAAGCATAGTATCGCAGCAAGGAATTGTTGGATTGGTGGAACTCATGGAAATGCCGCGCAATGGGATATTTGTCATCTACGTGTGTGATGGCTCTAACACCTGAGAGCCATCACACACGTAGATGACAAATTCACTGAAAAAACCATAGGTTTCAGACCTTATATAGTTAGGAATTAGCATTTAAAAAACCATTGAAATTGCTCCTATATAGTTAGTTGTACTAACTATATTTCACGCACCCGCAATCCACTGCTGATGATGTCACATATTACATCATTCATGACATGGTCAGTGACATCACTGATGACATCTCAAATTTTTTTTTGTTGAAAAATCGCGAAGTGAGCGCACCGTGCGCAGACCCCGCGATTTAAAAAAAAAAGTGTTTTTGGGCCTGGGGGGTCCTTGTGGGACCCCCTGAACAGGCCTAGGGGGTCAGGGTACTTCTACCCTGCCCCCTTTTTGAGTTCTACACGTTTGTTTTTCTGCTTTCCTGTGCCTCAGTCTACCGAGGCACAAGATAGCTGCCAGCAATTTCTGTTTTGGAGTGTTGACAGACATTGACAGCCAATCAGCATGCAGCTCGTGCACGCTAAGGTCCGCACACGTGCAAGGACAGTGCAAGGACGGTGCACGCACGGGCGCGCACCGTGTCCCGTCTATAGATATATAATTTGAAAAAAATCGATTTTCTCAACAATTACTGAAGGGATTTTCACCAAATATACAAAACGCACTTCTGCATACCAGGCTTTACCATTTTGCCAAGTTTGCAGTAATTCCATTCAGCCGTTCGGGCTGTAGCTGTGTCTAAAGGTCCTTTGGAAAATTGCATTGGACTCAATTTTACATTCAATTTTCTCAGAAACTACTGGAGGGATTTACACCCAACATACAAAAGGCACTGCTCCATACCAGTCCCTACCATTTTGCCAAATCTGGTGTAATTCCGTTCATCCGTTCGAGCTGTAGCCTTGTCAGAATGTCCCTATTGAAATTAACATGGGGAAAACACATTTTGGGACCCCCCTTTTTTCTCGGCCCCCGCTTGACGAATCCCCCCGAAACTTTCAGGGAAGGAGCGGAGCGCATTGTGGCAAAATTAAAGAAAATTACAAGCAGATCCCTCAATTGGCGCCAAAGTTATTCCCAATAGAATATTCAGCATTTCCTATGGTAACTAGGTCCTAACTATATATACCTACTAGCTATCGCCAGTAGGTAATATATATATATATATATTCACAGAAAAAACCATAGGTTATAGACCATATATAGTTAGGAATTTGCATTTACAAAACCTTGAAAATTCACTGAAAAAACCATAGGTTATAGACCATATATAGTTAGGGATTAGCATTTAAAAAACCTTATTTTATTTGCACAAAACCATTGAAATTCCATATATAGTTAGTTGCACTAACTATATATCGCGGACCCGCAATCCACTGCTAATGATGTCACATATTACATCATTCATGACATGGTCAGTGACATCACTGATGACATCACTGATGACATCTCAAATGACATCACTGATGACATCACTGATGGCATCTCAAATGACATCACTGATGACATCACTGACATCTCATTTGACATTACTGATTACATCACTGATGATATCATTTATGTGATAATACATCTTCAGACTCTAATATAACCTTTGATACACTCAGTGTAAACAGGCACTCACAGACTGTCACACATCCATGGAGTTACTCACACACCTATTCAGTCATGCAAAGAATCAATCACATCTCCATTTCCTTAACTATACAGTTATACACACCTTACTTATTCAAACATATACTAACACATATTTACTCTCTTATACAATCCTTGATACAAGTTCACAATGATTCATACAGCCACTCTCACATTCACTGACTCTTATGTTCAGTTATTTATATATGTCAACTCTCACATGGAGTGTGTTTTACATATGTACTTACTTTGACATGTAGAACTGAGATATCCATTCACTCACCAATATACTCATGCACACAGTCAACTGTCCATACAGCTGTTTCTACATGCACTTTTGAACCCATACACCTAGGGAATCAACCGCTCACACATCTATGCACAGAGTTATACACCTCCCAGCCACCCACACACACACTCAGTCTCCCATACAAATACTTGGGCAACCATTCAATAACCCATATAGTTACTGATATAGCTACTGATTTAAACATGCAGCAGTTTACAGAAGAACATAAATATTGATTGCCAAATTAAGACACTTTAATCACTAACCCATGCACTCAGTGAGACACATTTAATCATTCTCTCATACAGTCAGTCATGCACCTACTAAATCCTTTATCCAGACACTTATACATCCACTCATTCTTCAATATGTAAGACATATTTTAACTTTACAGAAACATACAGTCACTGGGTGTTGTCATCAGTGATGTCATCAGTGATGTCATTTGAGATGTCATCAGTGATGTCATCAGTGATGTCACTGACCATGTCATGAATGATGTAATATGTGACATCATTAGCAGTGGATTGCGGGTCCGCGATATATAGTTAGTGCAACTAACTATATATGGAATTTCAATGGTTTTGTGCAAATAAAATAAGGTTTTTTAAATGCTAATCCCTAACTATATATGGTCTATAACCTATGGTTTTTTCAGTGAATTTTCAAGGTTTTGTAAATGCAAATTCCTAACTATATATGGTCTATAACCTATGGTTTTTTCTGTGAATTTCATTTTTAAAAGCTAATATCTATAGCTGTAAAATATATTCTTTATTAAGTGACGTATCACGTAGCCCGTGAGACGCCTCATGATGCATCGCATAACCGTGACGTATCGTCTCTGCAGCGCAAACCAAACCCAAAACGTAAGCGCGCCAGAACACGCTTAAAGATATATATATTTTTTTTAACCTTAATTAGACAAAATCCACACGTGCACATATCACAAACGTTCAAAAAACACAATATGTCAGACTCCCGTTACACTGCCGGTTAGCTGCCCGGTTAACGTACCAGGAAGCACCTTTACCGCGAAAAATCGCACATTTTTTTTTTCACCCCCCAGGGAACTTTAATAGCCCCCTCATCAATCCTAGGGGTTCAGGAGGGGTCTGCCTTACCCCTTTCATTCATTTACACTTTTTTTTTTCCACCTCTTGTCTCTCGATCCCACAGAGAGACAAGATGGCGGCCGCTCCAGACTGTTTACAATGATAACAGCCAATCAGCTTCTCCTCAGACTCCCGTTACACTGCCGATTAGCTTCCCGGTAGCTGCCCGGTTAGCTGCCCAGTTCGCGTACCAAGACGCGTCTCTACGGCGAAAAAATCGGATTTTTTTGTTTTTTTTTGGGTTACACTGCCGGTTAGCTTCCCGGTTAGCTGCCCGGTTAGCTGCCCGGTTCGCGTACCAAGACGCGTCTCTACGGCGAAAAAATCGGATTTTTTTTTTTTTTTTTTGGGTTACACTGCCGGTTAGCTTCCCGGTTAGCTGCCCGGTTAGCTGCCCGGTTCGCGAACCAAGACGCGTCTCTACGGCGAAAAAATCGGAATTTATTATTTTTTTTTTTTGGGTTACACTGACGGTTAGCTTCCCGGTTAGCTGCCCGGTTAGCTGCCCGGTTCGCGAACCAAGACGCGTCTCTACGGCGAAAAAATCGGATTTTTTTATTTTATTTTTTGGGCCCGGCGTGGCTCTATAATATCCCCCTCATCAATCCTAGGGGGTCAGAAGGGGTCTACCTTGCCCCCTTTCCTTCATTTCCCCCTTTGTTTTGGCCTCCTCTTGTCTCTCGATCCTACCGAGAGACAAGATGGCGGCCGCTCCGGACTGTTTAGAATGTTGACAGACACCGGAGAGCCAATCAGCTTCGCTTCGCAAAGTTCCGATACGCGAAAAGTTCGCGAACCGGAGCGCTGCCCGGAGCGCTGTTACAGATATATATCTTGTTTTAAACGTTAATTTCTCAAAATACACTGAAGCACATATATTGAGACCTAGCAAAGGCACATCGGGCTAACAGTCCCTACAATTTTGCCAAGTTTCGTGCAAATCCATTCAGCCGTTCGAGCTAAAAGTGAGTCCAACCGCCCTATGGAAAACTCAATGCAAAAAACGCGTTTTGGGACCCCCCTTTTTTCTCAGCCCCCCCTTGACGAAACCCCACCAAATTTTCAGGGGCTGCTCAGAAACAAAATGTGCCATTTTCCTGAAAATTTCAGCCGATTCCGTCCACAAACGCCAAAGTTATTAGGCATAGAATTTTCAAAAGTTCCATAGAGAAAAAATCCTAACTATATATACCTACTGGCTATCGCCAGTAGGTAATATATATATATATATATATATATATATATATATATATATATATATATATATATATATATATATATATATATATATATATATATATATATATATATATATATATATATATATCCTACTGGCGGTCGCCAGTAGGTAGTTATAGTTAGGATTGTTTTCTATAGGAAATCCGCAACATTCTATTGGAAATAAGTTTGGCGCCGGTTGAGTAATCTGCTTGTAATTTTCCTTAAATTTGCCTCGCTGCGCTCCGTTCCTTCCCTGAAAGTTTGGGGTCGATTCGTCAAGCAGGGGCCGAGATAAAAGGGGGGTCCCAAAAGTGTATTCCCCATGTTAATTTCCATAGGGCGGTTGGACTCACTTTTAGCCCGAACGGCTGAATGGATTTCCACAAAACCTGGCAAAATTGTAGGGACTGGTAGCCCGATGTGCCTTTGCTATGTCTCAAGATATGTGCTCCAGTGGATTTTGAGTAATTTAGGTTAAAAAAAATATATATATCTATAAGCCCGCCCCGGTACGCGCACCGGGGCCCGCTCCAGCGCGCTACGCGAGTTCGCGAGCAGAAAGCAGATTGGCTCTCGGGTGTCTGTCAACATTCCAAACAGTTCGGAGCGGCCGCCATCTTGTGTCTCGGTAGGATCGAGACACAAGAGGAGGCAAAAACAAAGGGGGAAATGTCCAAAAGGGTGCAGGGTAGACCCCCCTGACCCCCTAGGTTTGATGTGGGGGTCAATTTGCGCGGGGGGAGCGCCCGGTACGCGCACCGCGGAGCGTACCGGGGTGCGTACCATGGGGAAAAAAGAATGACAGAGTTTTTAAAAAATGTAGCATTTTTTTATAAATTGGAGGTAGTTCTAAAAAGAACTGTTTTTTTTACTCTTTTTGTTGTTTTATTTTTTTTATTGTTTTTTGGAACATTTTTTACTTTTTGGGGCTTTTATGAACAATTTTATAATTTTTTTGTAATTTTTATGGGGACAAACAAAAAACAGGGAATTGTAAACGGCTCAACTGGAGCAAAAAAAAAACAGGAAAAAATAAGGTTTGTTTTTGCACTTGTGGTTGTCTCCAGCACGGTTAATCAGTTTAATACTTTGCTCTCCATAGCAAATTGTAGTCCCGCAAAATTTACAAACTATTTTAAAATCTCCAAACTGGGTTTGGATATTTGGGACCATCTACCTTGTCTCTGAACCCGATGGAGTGGGTTGTTTACTTTGGGAGGTGCTGGGAGAAGATTGGGGAGGGTATGACCTCTGCCGCAGCATAGTTGTTTGGGTGCCGGCGTTGCATGTGGCGAATCATCGTGTTGTTGCCAAAAGAATACTTTTTGGCAGGTTCCCCGTGGAAAGTACAGTGCCACAGATCAGACAAGTAACTTTGGGAGCATTAACTTTCTTTAGGCCCCTTGGGATTTTAAAAAAACTCCCAGACATTGTGCTCCTTTGGCTTATAGGGGGTATTATCTTCAGGCAGGAACCGCCTCTCCTTCTCCTCCACCACTGTGGTGTTGTGGTGGTCCTTGTGGTGGTGGTGGTGGTGGTGGTTGAGGAGATCCTGCTGCTGCTGCTACTGTAGCCATTTCTCAGTACAAATAGGTCTGCAAACAGGTCTTCCTCAGTCAAAGTACAAAGTGAGAATGAGGAAAAAAGGTAAGGGCTTTCATCATTTGGAAAAAAAACTGTTCTGAACCAATGAAAAGTGTTATTTTCAGGTCACATGACCTGATGTGCTTACGCTACGCGCCCCGGGGCGCTTACGTAGCGCGATCGTATGCGCTCGGGTGCTTCCGGGTGCGCTTACGCCGTGCGTAGCACATGGACGCGGCTACGCGATACGTCACGATGATGTTTTTGTTCGTGGAAATAGCGCAAACGGGACGCTCACCGGTACGCGCACCGGGGCGCACTGCAAGACTGTGCTTTCCGGTGCGCACACCGGTACGCGCACCGGGAGCGCTCCAGGGCAAAAAAAAACCCCCCAAAAAAACATGAACAATATACATTAAAAATAGTATTACAAAAATATACAATATAGGATTCATTATAAAAAATATTATATTTCATAGCTATAGAAATTTGCTATTAAAAAACCTTTGAAATTCACTGAAAAAAACATAGGTTTGAGGCCCTATATATAGTTAGGAATTATCATTTAAAAAACCTATGAAATTCACTGAAAAAAACATAGGGTTCACACCAGTTATAGTTAGGAATTCGCATTTAAAAAACCTATTAAATTCACTGAAAAAAACATAGGTTTGACACCAGTTATAGTTAGCTGGAAATTTTACTGACATAAAACCATTGAAATTCCCACGGTATAGTTAGTTGGACTCACTATAACTTGCGCGCCTGCAATGCACTGCTGATGACGTCACATATTACATCACTCATGACATGGTCAGTGACATCACTCATGACATCACTCATGACACCATCATTGTGACAGAGTGACAGACCTCCTTTCAGTGTAATGTAACCCTTGAAACACATATTCAAAAATAGAAACTAATATTTTCAAAAAAATGGACATACCCATACGAGTTACAACAACCAATGCAGTAATTCCACCATCTGTATACACATCCACTTATTCACCAACAGTTCTATATAGTCACTCATACATATACTCACTCATCATATGTAGTGATACACCTATACATCCTGTTACACACCGACAGTCATCCAAAAGTTACTCACACACATACTCACACATGCAAATAAACTATTGAACATCCATTTATTTGCATATACAGCTATACACACACTACCACCTTACTTCTAAGGAAACTTACACATACTTACTCTCTTAAACAAACACTTATAGAAACAAATACTTATTTAAACAGGAACTCCTACAATCTCTCACTCTCACATATACTTACTTATATACATCAATGCTCACATATACTAGATTAAAACATATGTAGTTACTGATAAAGACACTAGTGAGACAGTCATTCACTCACTAACACACACATATACACACTCATCCACCCATACAGTCCTGCACATATGCTGTCTTCAAAACACATACAAACATTGATGCATCTATGTGCTAAGTAATACCCCCACCAAACCATACAGACACTCATACTGATACTAAAAAATATAAAACAACAAAAAAGAATAAAAAAACAGTGACACCATCCTTGTGACAGAGTGACAGACCTCCTTTTAGTGTAATGTAACCCTTGAAACACATATTCAAAAATAGAAACTAAAATATAAAACATATTTATTTTTCAGAAAGACACACATTCACTGGATGGTGTCATCAGTGATGTCATGAGTAATGTCACTGACCATGTCATGAGTGATGTAATATGTGACGTCATCAGCAGTGCATTGCAGGCGCGCAAGTTATAGTGAGTCCAACTCACTATAACGTGGGAATTTCACTGACTTTTGTGAGTACGTTCAACACTAGAACTAATAACATCCAGAAAATAGTCCGACGTCATTGGCGTATTTTGAACCACAGCAGGACCAAGATTGCTCCTCCCCTGTTTATTTTCAAGAGGTCGAGCAGTATACGTGATCGTCTTGTACATACACGCCCAAGAGAGACACCTAAAAGAGCATTAGGGACCTTATGGGATTTACCACCAGTAGTGGGACATCATCCTTGCGGAAGCTGCTCGGTCTGTTCTCAGACCAAACATTCTACCACAGTAGATATAGGCACAGATTGCCCTTGGAATCAAGTCAGTTTCACTAACTGCAATAGTGAGAATTCGATCTACCTCCTCACATGTCCATGTCTGATCAGATACGTTGGTATGACGACACGGAAGGTGCGCATACGCATGCTCGAGCACAAAAGCTCATTTTGTTGCAAGAACTCAATGACAAGCTTGACCAGACACTTTGTAGAAAATCAGAATGGAGAAGAAGAATTTCAATGGACAGTTTTAGAGAAACCACTAATACCATCACATATTAGCAATGTTTCCAGATACCTGTTCATTAAAGAACAGAAATGGATTTTTAAGCTTCGCACAAACACTTCGGGACTGAATGATGATATACCCTGGTCAAGTGTGTAGATAAATACTTAAGACTGATGACAATCAGCAAGGTACCCAGCACTCTAACTTAAGAACTGGCTGGCAACACAGCCTAGACTCATACCAATTGATGACAGATTATAAATTATCTTTCAGTTGAGGGTACTGTAACCACCAGCTAGGACTGTCACATAGGAGGTTGGATAGCGATAATTTACTGACAACGCTATTGCATAGACATAGGTTATTGGTCCCTACCGGGATCTATTTACCACAGCTACTTCATCTAATTAGGGAGAGGAAAGTAAATCCACTCTTTTTCACCTGTGACTACCAGCTGTTATCAGTAGTCATACATGAAGAGAGTATCCATAGTGCTTAATTTAAGCACTAGGGATGGTAGTATTTCTACTAGAACTCCAGTTACCCATGAATATCACTGCTTGGGTCAGGGGAGCTGTATTTCGCTATATTCAGGGTTCATTAATTGATTAGCACACAACAGGAAAGCCTCATATATACACTGCTTGAGGAATATAGAGTCTCAGATAACAACGAACTACAGGCGTAACCATGATGATGTCACTATGTAGTTCTATCATCAAATGAGAACTTCAGTTGCTTATGTACATTACTACGTGTGCTAGGGCACCTGATTTTCGCTATATTCAGGGTTAATCGTAACCATGATGATGTCACTATGTAGTTCTATCATCATATGAGAAATTCAGTTGCTTATGTACATTACTACGTGTGCTAGGGCACCTGATTTTCGCTATATTCAGGGTTAATCAATCACCTAATACATAATAGGTAAGCCGAATACACACTACTTGAGAAATAGAGTCTAGAAGAACAACGAACTACAGACGAAATTGCGATGATGTCACAGGGAAGTTCTATCATCCCCAGTGATATTAAGACTAAATATATACAGCATGTTCAGTCCATCAAACGGTAGATACACAACTGTATCACCTTTTATGATGTGACATGAGCTTCATTAACAATTTCAGTTGTTGGTCCCTTCGGCGGATAGTTACCAGTATTTTTGCCGTATAAGAACTACAAACGTGATTCTGATGATGTCACGTTGTAGTTCAGTGTATCTTCTTGTGGGCGCGGCATATACTTAAGATATATATTCAGCTCGTTTGAGCTATATTAATGAAGACTTGTGCCGGGTAGCACATACTTATTTTGCCCAACCATTTGGAGGGTCAGTTTCAGTAATTGTAGAGTAATTGGGTTACACTCGCGCAAACTACAAACGTGCTAGTTGTGACATCACTTTGTAGTCCAATGCGAGTTCGAGTGAGCGTGGTTTAACGCAAATACACAGATTTGAGAGTTCTAGAGAAGAGTTCTTTGCACAGCAAGTAAGAATTCTGTATCTACCTAAACTGGTTAATGTGGGGCAGCACATATTATTAGATTTGTAAACGAACACTCAACTAAAGTGGTGGAGGATAGTTCACGATTGAGACAGAGAAAATAGTCCCTCGGACTGTTTTTCTATTTAAACATTCCTGAAACGCCGTCATTTGCCTCCCCCAAGACTCAGGAAAGTCTTGAGGCAACGACGGTTAGGGAAGACTCCTTTTGTTTCCCACGAGAATATTTTACTTTGAGGTGCAGACTGTGGGTTAGTAGCTTTGTAGCTTTTTATCATTAGCAATACCTGCTTTTGACAAAGTTGTGAACATATAGGCAGTAACCAGAGTTGTCACAGTTAGGCTGTTTGGCAACCTGTACAATTATTGTGGGAGAGCAGGTTTTTTTATCAGATTACTACCTGCTTTTGATATAGTTGTGTTATTTAGGCAGCAGCCAGAGTTGTCATAGCAAGCTGTTTGGCAATCTGTATCAACATTGATAAACAAGAAAACTTAACCCTCACAGTTAAATCAATGAGGGTACTGTCTATCTGGGAAGATGTGTATGGAATACGTAGTCACTTTTTTGATTCCCAGTGACAACCAGAGGTGTACATTTCACATTTAGGTACATCTTTGAATTAGTCTTTTCATTATATAAGTGGTGTTCCTGTTGTGGAACAAGGTACCTGACAGTGGCTCACTATATTAACCCCTAGTGCATTAAGATGAGCATAAGACCAGTGGGTTCATAGAAATTCTAGAGACTGCTTAATAGTAGCTCTACATTTCACCATGTGTCTACCTTCTTTCTTCACAGAGCGGTGCCTCGATAACCTGAGCACGGTCCAGGTGAGGTGAGGTCCAGTCCCCTTACAGCTGGGTGAGAATTTACAAAGATCTATTTGACTTAAAATATTTGTTTTGAAGGAACTTTGCATGATAGGAACATGTTTATAGTGTTAATTTCATTTTTACCTCATATTTGTTGCAGATGTCTTCTGCATCCACTGACATGGAGGATTAGCACTTTCACAGGTTGTATTTATTTCAACCTCTATTGAATTACTTTTATGGTCACGTTATCTTCAATTTCACGTTTTGAAGCAGTAGCAAGATATTGAGAGCAGAGGCCCTGACGAAAGCCGTGGGATCATTGACCCAATAGGCAGAAACATGTTGGCCCTTTTTTCTGGCAGTTATTTGTTTTCACTGTCGATTGCACTGTTCTGTTTTTAATTAGGGGATGTGCCCATACTTCTATTAAACTTGTATGCCTTTCTGGACACATTACTCTATTTTAACTCACCACATTTACACTATAATTCTTTTGCCCCCGTTTTCACCACTACTTCAGCCAATAATGATCTAGCGATGCGTTGGTTGTTCAAGAGTGCTTTTGGACATGATCCAGTCCATAAGTGAATGAATGGTATTAGGTCTCAATGATCAAGGGACTTAACATATCTTGAACTGGATGACCAGATGATAAGACTGATCACAATGTCCTTTTGATGGCAATCCAGAGCTAGTGGTCTGGATCGTGTCATTTTTCACTGTAGCAGTTTTGTTTTCATGTAAGGTTCCTTTCAATTAGGCTTTCCGAGGTAACTCTGGTACTAACTTACTAATGTGAGGTTAAGGTTAGCCCGCCATATTTGTGGCATGTAGACCCCGGTTCTCTTTTGTTGTTTATACGTAGTATTTGGGGATATGAACTAGGGCAGGTCTATAAATATTTCCCTATGACCCTCCCCCCTCTGTTTGTTGTAGCAAAGATGACATAAAACTGTTCACTCTTCTTTTGGATATTGCAGGACGTGGAAATGCAAAACGACATTTGGTGTAGAACTTGTCCTTAGATTTTTTACTTTCGTCGATAATATTTTCCCCATCGGTGGCTTTGGAATCGTAACACTAGTGCTCTTAAGTTCTTTTCTTCTGTGCTTTTGGGTACAGCACATGTTGCATATTATTCAATAAAACTCAAAACAGTGTCATCCGCATCTGTTCCAAATTTGGGAGCGTCCTTAATCCATAGCAGCATATGTATATGATGAGCACCTCTTGCTTGATACTCCTTTCTCCAAAAGAAATCCACAACTTCTTCAAGAGGAGGATTTTTTTTATTGCAGATAAAAGACATCATACCCTCAAATCTATGATTAAAATACCTGCATACATTAATAGGATCCAAAGAGCCCAATTCTCCAGGTGTCTTGTATTCAATGTTTTTTATATTCGAATTTGCCTCTCAAAGAAATTCTAGTAAATCATCCCAAGCGTACTCAGCACAGCTCAAGGTAAGGAACCATGTTGGAGTTCCTAAGTTCCGTAGCATACATATCAGTTCTCCATGACGATGGTATCAATATCCATTAGTCCCACTCTGCCATGCCATCAAATTAATGAAGTGAGATTCTATTTGATCATCTCTCTGGTGCACTTTATCCATAAAATCTTTTTGCAGATACATTTGCAGATGTATTCCAGATTTTAGAATATGGTTGACTGCATATGAAAGTCCAGACAAGTCACTTACAAACAAAAGATGAGACATATAAGGGATACATTGTCCAAATCTCAAATCTTCTGCATATAATCTTGTTGTCTGATATTCAGATGCAGGAATCTGCACAGGACGTTCATCATATCATCCTCCTTTTCCAGTTGGGAACAACTGTGGAAAACAACGAGCTTCCAAGCTCTCTTCCCATACACTCATGGGACTCCCTTTTGCCCTTTTCATTTGGAACAAATAAATTGTGTTTCCCATAACTACTTTTGAATGAAGTGCATGCACACTATAATGTTCATAGATTTCTTCACATCTTAACATGTCTACTTTTTCAATTTGTCCACTTGACGTTTCAGTATCTTCTTCTAAAAGTATTTCTTCTTCTCCTATATAAACATTCTTATAGTATGTATTTTTTTTTTATCAAATACAATGTTGCCTTTTGCACTTTCCTAACATCCACTAACTCCTGCCAGATTTTCTTCTTCTTAGTCAGCACACCATTAACAAGAATACCTAGAGGTTCACTTTCTACACTGTCTACATCAATAGTTTCAATATTTTTCTTTAAATCTAATGGTAAATACACCACTCTTCCTTTTAATCCTCTTTGTAAATCTGAAGGAGGCAATTTACCTGTTTTAGGCTCCATACGAAAAATTGCCTGAAGCGGGTGCACACACTGAATGAGAATAGACTCATAGGTATTGAGATCTGTCAGTTGTGGAGGAATAGCAACTAACTCTAAATTATTATGCACAGCTCTAGCAGGCATTCTATTCTCATCTAACTTGTTATAACAATAATTACAAATATGCTGATCAGAACCCAAATCAAAACAATTCTCTACCTACAAGTAAGTTGCAAATTCCTTCTACTTATCATTATTTTCTTTTTCCCTTCTTAAATAAAGATCAACACTCCTAGTCTGATTTTTGTAGTGAGTTTGGCGACAACAAATACAAGAAAAATGTGACCTTTCACCTTAAATCACCTTAAACTTTGTAATTTCATTTTCACAAATTTTTGGTACAAATATGTTCAACATTCTCTGCAACCTTTTCTTCTTTTAATGTTTGAGTTTCTTCACTCTCTTCTTCAAGACCAAAGTAACAAAACTCAATATCATCACAAACCTTTTCCACATCTGATACTGACCCTCGCAAAAGAGCACTGTTCAACTCATTTAACTTTAGTACTGGACTTTTTAAATAATACAATCTTCTCACTAACTTCCGCATTTAAGTATGATGTACTGCCAACATCCTGTAATGGTGAAAAACACTTTGACAAACTTTCCTTGAAAGACAAGCCAGAGAATGACCTTGCAAACCAGTATGTTTTCTCACTCTGCAAGGGTCTAGTCCTTGCAACAGCTTAATCTTTTGTTTAACACTTTTTTACAATATGCTTGTAAGAAAATGCGTAATTTATCAACAGATTCTTGCCGCACACTATAAATACTACTACAATCCCAAGTGTACACTGGGGCTTTAGGACGTCTGCCTAGAACTTCATCAGCTATCGCTTCTTCTGCATTTCTAGGAACCATTTGATCTTTCTCATTTGGACAACCATCTATAACCTCATGAGCTCGACCACTGGCGTCAACTGCATGCAACAAATTATTGCTCTGCAAATAACTCTCTTCATTAAAAAAAGTCTCTGAACTTGAACTGTTTCCATTATCCTAATAAAATGTGTTTTGTTAATTCCTCTTTTCCTCTTACTTTTGGCCTTCATTAAATGTATTGGTTTATCTATTGATCAAATTCTCTTCAGTACTAAAATGAAGAGTTTTCTCTTTACTTCAAAAGCCTTTACAACAATGGATTCAATATGCTTCTTCTTTTTATAAAATTGTGTTCTCTTTCTGTATTTTTTTGTGTCTTTCAGTAAGTTATTCACAACTCTGTTGTAAAATAATTTTTGGCGGATTTCTTTATATTGATTTTATCTTCTTTTACTGTAAGTTGTATGCTTTCATTTTACATTGCCTTTTTTGCCTTTCCTATTCTTTGCACTTTTTCCTGTGCTTGGAACATTTTCACTGCTTTGCACATTTATATATTTTTTTCTCAGTCTAGTAATCTTTTTTATAAAGTCTTTTGAATTCTTACCAGAAATTGTTCTCTTTTTCGCCACATTATGTGAGTGTGAATGTACACTTGTAGAGTGCATGGCTACCAAAGGCCTCCCAGCGCTAAAGACAAGCCAACACCAAGGCAGTCAGCCGACTCAGGGGAACAGCATAGTCTTTAAAAGTTTGCGGAACCATAAGTGGTTGGTCTCAAGCCTGATGTGTTCTGGCAATAGGTTCCAGCATCTTGCAGCAATGACGGAAAAACACCGGCCCCCACTCCGCACTCGGTTCACTCTGGGAACGATGGCAAGATGTTTCTTCTCAGAGCGCAGTGACCTTGTGGGAAGATACCGGGGGATGATGGCACAAAGGATCGGAGGGGCAGTGTCCGAGAGAGATTTGTGAGCAATGCACAATGACCTGAATTGAATCCTCTCGGCAACTGGCAGCCAGTGCAGGGAGGAGATGTGTGGCTTAGCAGATTCCCGGTAATGGGCCTGCATCAGAAGACACGCGTCACAGTTTTGAACTATTTGGGGTTTGCTGATGGTCGTTCCCGGGGCGCCTAGGTAGATCACATTTGCGTGAAAGAATCAAGGCTTGTACTAGCAGTTTCCTGGCAATGAAAGGCAGAAGAGGTATAACCTTTCTTATCATTTTGAGGATACCATAGCAGGCGCCTGCTACTTTGCTCGCCTGTATCCCAAAATTCAGGTTGTTGTCCAAACAGACCCCAAGACCTTTGATATGGTCTTTGGGGGAGGCATGGAGCCTAGGACGTTTGGCCAAAAGGCATCGGGGTCCAAGTTAATAGGTTTTCCCAAGAACAAAGGCTCAGTTTTAGCCACATTTAGTTTTAAAAAGGAGCTATCCATCCATGCGGACACTCTTTCCAGGCAGTTTGCCAAGCTGGCAGAATTATTGTTTGAGGGGTTAAGGGACACCACCAGCTGAGTGTCGTCAGCATAGGTAACAATCCCCACTCCAAAGGGCTTGACTACGTCGGCCAAGGGGCGCATACAGACATTAAAAAGCGTAGGGCTGGGGGCGTGGCTAGCGGCCGAACATGGCGGCAGCATAGAGGACTAGCTCCGGCAGGGAAGCGGCCTCTCCAACTATCCGTACTCTAATCCGTGGCTGAATCACACCTCGGACGGAGGCACCGAACGCCCGAGACCGGGCGGAACTGGCGGCAAGCACCCGGACGAAAATCGGAGGCCGGATGGCGGAGTTATCGTCGAGTGCCGAGGCGATCGAAACATAGGCCTGACTCCGGGGGACTCAGTGGCGAGTGAAGCCGACCGGAAGTGTGTTTTACCCGGCTGTGACAGACCGGAAGTGGTCGGGACTGAAGAAGCGCCCCGCGACACGACCAGTGAACAGGTTCTCTGTCCTGGGAAAAGACGTGTGCCATAACTGAGAGCGGTGCGTAGAAGGAGGTGCCCGAAGACCGTCTGGAATACCGGGGAGATAGTATTCTGCCAGAAGACGCAGACCGTCTGCTACGACACGAATATCGGGGCATTCACCCCCATTTCTACAGGAGCTTCTCCTTGAATCGGACTGTGGGCCACGTTGTGGCGGCGACTGATCCTTTTGCTCCCCTCGCTCCGAAGGCCTGCGTAATTACCACGATAACACTATGGCAGGGAAGGGGGCTAAAGGTGGTACGACTCAGACGCGTATTGAACGGTACACTAATGACAAAAGCGCGTCCCCTCCAGCGGATGGACGACACTCGTCCGCAAAAACAGTGGACAGTGTGGGAACTAAGAAGGCGACACTGGACGATGTCATGAGGGCTCTCACGCAGGTCCAGACAATGGTAGGCTCCATCTCGGCCGAAATAACCCTCATCAGGGCGGATCTCCACAAAATGGCCGAGAAGGTAGGGTCACTGGAATTGGTTACGAAGTCGCTGGTTGAGGATGTGTCGGAGCTACAGACGGCCATGGAGGCGGTAATGGCGGAGAACAAAATCCTAAAGGACAAGCTGGACGACCAAGAAGGACGCTCCAGACGGAACAATGTATGTATTCTTGGTGTACCGGAATCGGAGGGCACGAGAGCAATGGATCTATACGTCGAGGATCTCATTAAAACGCACCTCCAACCTAAAGGGCTGTCGGCCTTCTTTTCGGTCGAAAGGGCACACAGAGTCCCGGGCGGACAGCCTAAACCAGGGGCGTCCCCCAGACCGATCCTGGCGAGACTGTTTAATTTCCGTGATCGGGATGCCATCCTTCAAGCAGCACGGGTTTCCCCGCCTGTGAAAATTCTGAACTCCACATTGGCGTTTTCCCCGGACTACACGGCGGAGGTGGCCAGACAGCGGAAAACATTTTTGGACGTTGAAAAGGAGCTCAGGAAACGAGAGATTCAATTTTCCATGATCTTTCCGGCCAGGCTCCGGGTGGTGGCGGAGAACAGGACTTGGTTTTTTGATAACCCAGAAACTGCATGAGACTGGCTGGACGGCTGGCGTCCTGCCTCTCAATCTCGCCGCCCTGGTCGAACTAAAAATGGCAAACACTCGAAAGACCGAGACGACGTCGGAGATGCTGACATGAACAGTGGCAGAAGCTCGCCGATGAGAGACAATGTTGATGCACACCAGGAGGTGGACATATGAACACTCGGCAGATACGAGACATTCTTGCTTGGGACTGTCGCCGGAACCGCCATGGACACTGGGCCGAGGGCCTCTGCAGAGGGTATGAGGGGTCGCTAATTCCGGAGTACTCCTCACCCCCAACGAGCAAGTAACTGTGTGTTTTTCCCGGGGTGGGTTTAAGCACTCTGCTAAATTGGGGTGGCGGGCAGTTTTGAGTCCGTGTGGCAGGGAAGCAGGGAGGGTGGGAGTTTGGGGCACGGGGGTTTCTACGGTTTGTTAGTTTGTATTGTTTGGCTCTAATGATCATATTGATGTTTCTCTTAGTCACACTGTGCCGAATTTCATACACCGGGTGTACCAATACTGATCTGATAGCACTGCAATTGCTCCAACATGCGATTGGAAGCTCATGGGGGGAGGAACCTCCATCGAACACAGTTTTGTCCTACCCCATGGGTTCTCGGTCTGCGTGCACGGTCTCACAATGGCAGAACAACCACGACCAAGTAACATAACAGCTGATCCCGAGGTGGGGCCTGTGCCGCCGATACAGATAACGTCATGGAATGTTAGGGGTTGGGGACAAAGTGAAGAGAGGGCTGGTTCTCCAATGTATCAGAAGGTTAAGCTGCGACCTTGTCCTGCTTCAGGAAACACATTTAGTGGGTGCAGCTGGCAGAGCTTTAGATAGATGAGGTTACCGCATGGTCACACACTCTGATTTCACTTCAGGGTCCCGTGGGACGGGTATTTGGGTGAAAAAGACGTCTCGATTCATACCACAGTCTACCAAAACGGATACTCATAGCCGCTTCGCTGCGGTGTGTGGACAGTGGGAAGGCGTGCCTATTAATGTGGTGTCTGTGTATATCCCGCCAGCGCTACATTCATTGGCACTTCCGGACCTGGGCAAATTCCTTCTAGAACTCCCGGACGGGGACCTACTGGTGGGCGGAGACTTCAATGCACTGGCCCATAGTGAACAAGATAGATTCCCGAATCGCACACTCTCCACAGGCGAATGCGGCCCATATGGCACTACCGTCGGTTGACACTTGCCACTCACTACACCTCTGCCAACAGCAGCATGACGACCTTCTCAGACGAAGGACTTTAGAGAATATAGAGGCGGCAGCGCATAGGGTCTACGATATAGGCGATAAAGCCAACAAATTGCTGGTCTGGTTGGACAGGAAAAAAGACGGCAGTAGGCACATTCTACAATTGCAGGACCCGGAGGGGACATGTCACACGCGCCCCTCTGAAATCGTCGACCACTTAGCGAACCACTTCCAGGAAGTATACACCCCGAGGGAGGTGGTCACTGCCGAGGCGGCAGTGTTGGCGCTCCAAGGGATAGAGGTAGAGACATTATCACCGGAGGCAGTGTCTGAATTGGAAGAAGACCTCACGATGGAGGAGCTCCGTATGGCGATCGGTGCGCTGCATACGGGTAAGGCACTGGGCCCTAACGGGATACCGATTGAGTGGTTTCAAGCAATGTTGGATACCCTGAGCTCACCGCTGTTAGCCATGTTCGAGGAATGTCGAGAAACTGGGGCTCTGCCATTGGACCAGCGCTTAGCGACTATAGTGGCCATCCCGAAGCCGGGCAAACCGCCCGCAGATTGTGCATGGTATCGCCCAATCTCGCTCCTCAACGCAGAGGCGAAGATCCTGGCGAAACTGATCGCAAATAGACTGACCCCGCACCTACAACACTTGATCCACCCGGACCAGTCAGGCTTCATGCCACATAGGAGCACGGCGTTAAATCTTCGACGTGTGCATGGAGCATTGGCTCGCGCACATTTGCTGGAGGGGCCGGTGGCCATTTTGTCACTGGATGCCAGAATGGCTTTCGATATGGTAGAGTGGCAATACCTATTCTCAGTCCTAGCCCGGATGGGCTTTGGTCCAAAATTTTTATCCTGGATTAGACTCCTATACACGGACCCGGTTGCCCATGTGGCGGCCAATGGCCACATCTCTCGAGCGATCCCTCTGGCACGAGGGACACGTCAGGGCTGTCCCTTATCCCCTCTACTATTTGCGCTGGTATTAGAACCACTCGCTATTGTTATTAGGAACACGCCGCTGCTGAAGGGTATAACGTGGGGTGACGCCTGGGAGGATAGAGTATCCCTATATGCTGACGATATGCTGGTTTACCTGTCTGACCCTGAGTCGAGTGTTCCGGTACTGTTAGCACTTTGTGATAAACATGGATTGACCTCCGGGTATACAATCAATTGGACAAAGTCAGTCCTTTGCGTACTGAAAGGCCCTGTACCGATCCTTCCTGCACAGTGCCCGTTGGTGATGACTGATACCTCCTTTAAATACCTGGGCATACACATCTCCGGTGACCCGGGCGTATTCTATGATCGGAATCTGGCGCCCCCACTCCTTCGCCTGAAGGCGGATGTCCATCACTGGACAGCCCTACCTCTCACGCTGCTGGAGCGTGCCGCCTTATTTAAGATGATGGCACTCCTGCGCCTCTTGTATGTTCTGGAAAACACCCCAGATGTGATCCCGCCCTCTTACTTTCGAAAAGGGACTGCAGTAGTGACCAACCTGCTGTGGGGTGACCAGCCACCGAGGATAGCCCACATTAAACTTAATCGCGGGTGGTACGATGGAGGAATAGCATTACCAAATGTGCAACTTTATTATTGGGCACCCAGCTCAAAGTAATTAATCAGTGGATCCACGCCCCACACGACGACCCGGCATATCTGGCGGATAGGGCCCAACTGGGAACGCATAGTCTGTTGGCCCCGCTATATAATCCAAGTCTCCTTAAGGGACTACTCGGCCCAACCAAGCACACAGTTACATTGTGGTACAAGGCGCTCACGCGGTTAAAATGGAAGGGGGTCATTACAAAGCTAACTTCACTTTGGGACACTAAAAAGTTAGGTTGCCTCAGGTCCAGTAAGGGGTTTACCCAATGGGACAATATTGGAATTTCAACGGTGGGGGATCTCTGGACCTCTGCAGGGGTACTCCCTTTCTCACAACTGCAACAACAATACGCACTAGGCCCCACTGAAACTTATAGGTACATCCAGATAAGGCACGCACTGCTGGCAGTACTTGAACCAGGGTCCCCTGTCCCAGAATCCTCACCCTTAGAAGACCGGCTTCTTACAGACTTCATGCAAACACGTGCCACTTCACTCACTGACCGCAAATTACTAAACAACCTCCCGGACCCCCTAAAACGTTTGAGAGAGAAGTGGGAAACTGAATTGGGAACTATGGACGAGACATTTTGGAATGCTGCAATGGCGTCGCCAAGGGAGGCGGGGGTCTCGGCCCGGTTTAGGCTCATACAGCTAAAAGTACTACAAAGAGTGTACTACACAAGGACCGCTCTTTATAAAATGCACAGGGCTGAAACCCCATACTGTCTTAGGGGATGTGAGGAGGAAGGAACACTATTGCATACATTGTGGGACTGCCCGTCCATAAGGAGTTACTGGCAACAGGTCATGCGCACCATTTCCCAGACCCTTGACACTTCCTTAACACCAGGACCACGCATGTGCCTGTTGAATATTTGGGAAGGGACTGATTTGAATCTCAGGCAACAGCAATGGGTCACCATCGGGACAATGGTAGCCAAACGCGACACGGCGCAGAGGTGGGGGGTGCCAGAGGTACCTACTTTAGCATTGTGGTGCAGGACAATGGACAAACTGATGTTAACTGAACGTACAGTGTATAAAATGAGAGCTAACCCTAAAAAGTGGAACAAGGTGTGGGAGGCATGGAATAGGTACAGGGGAGATATATGTGAACCACTGACAGAGGACGAGGACGACGACTCGGAAGATGAGGAGGAGATGGCCGAATGAATCGGGAGGGGAACATGGGGATGGATGAAGGGGCACTAATTATCTGACAGGGATTTCAACTTTGTTTGGTGCTTGGAGAGGGAAGGGTATCTACCTGGGAAATTGGGATCGGCAATTTCCACTGAAATTGTCTTATACTTTGTGACTATATATCAAAGATGAGCCATCTAATCTTGTTCTGTTACCTTTCAAAAAAAAAAATAACATAAAAAAGTAAGATTTTATTTATTCAATCAATATATCCTTATTGCATATCGCATCATGTCAAGTATTCGCTGCCGGACCGGAAGGTTGTCGGCTGAATAGCTGTGTAACAGTATGATCCGTTGCTTTATTATGTAACATTTACGAATGACAAGATGTACTGATGATGTTTTGCTGGCAAATTTCAATAAAAATCTTACACCAAAAAAAAAAAAAGCGTAGGGCTAAGAGAAGAGCCCTGAGGCACCCCACATTATGTTGGTCTTCCAAGAGTTTTGGTTGAGTTTTTTTCAAATAAGTATCTTTTTTCTGACTTTGTATTCGTCTTTCTTGGTGCCGCAAGATAACTTTATTTTAACGATGATAAACAGTATCTTTAAAAATAAACATATATAAGTATTTATTAAAAACTTTAAAAATTATTCATTTTTATTACTAGACAAAACACATTTCATATAAATTAATACTAAAACATTGTAGGCCTGAGGCAGAACTGTGAAAGTTGTAAGAGCACTACATACATAGTTCATACTTGTTTCAAGCACTCCATAACACTAAATCCTGAAGCAGTCTATGAGTACATACATATTATCTAAATGATCACAATACTATAAGGAAAGACACTGAGTTAATTCATAATTGGTTCACTTTCACTTTAGTAAATAGATTACTACATGGTACATAAACAGTCACTATGGTTTTGGAACACTACAGATTTAGAATTTAGAGTAGTGCAGTGTTGTTTGCTAGTGTAAGGACTCGTCCTGGGGTAGTGTTCTAGGGTAGCGCAGTGTTATTTGGGTAGTGTAGGAGATCGTGCTGGGGTGATGTTTTTGAATTTAGGGAACTGCACTGGTGATTGCATAGTGTAGGTGATCGTACTAGGGGTATATTTAGGGTTTAGAGTAGTGCAGTGGTCTTTGTGTAGTATAGGGGGTCCTGCTGGAGTAGTGTTCTAGAAAAGTGTAGTCGTGATTGGGTAGTGAAGGAGGTCATGCTGAGATTGATTTATTGTTTTGGGTAGTGCAATGGTGTTTGGGAAGTGTAGGAGGTTGTACTGGGGGTAGATTTAGGTTTTACGGTAGTGCAGTGGACTCTGTGTTCTGTAGAGGGTCCTGTTGGGACAGTGTTCTAGGAAAGTGCAGTGGTCTATATATGATGTACAGGATCATCCTAGGGATAGTGTTTTAGGATTTAAGTGCAGTGGTGTTTGTATACCGTAGGTGGTCATGCTGAGTACTGCAATGATGTTTGACTAGTGTAGAAGATCGTGGTGAGGTACTGTTCTAGGATAGTGCATTGGTGTTTCTGTAGTGTATAGGGTTATGATAGGATAGTGTTTTAGAGTTTAAGGTACTGTAGTGGTGTTTGAGTAGTGTATGGAGTCGTACTGCAGTAGTGTTTTACGTTAGTACAGTAGTGTTTCAGTAGTGTATGGGGTTATACTGGTGTAGTGTTCTACAATAGTACAGTTGTGATTGGGTAGTGTAGGAGGTGGTGGTGAGATAGATTTAATGTTTAGAGTAATGCAATGGTATTTGAGTAGTGTCTAGGGTCGTGCTGCGTAGTGTTTTATTATTCAGGGTAGTACAGCGGTGTTCATACAGTGTAGGGGGTCATACTAGGGGTAGATTTAGAGTTTAGTGTACTGCACTGGTCTTTCTGTAGTATAGAGGGTCGTGTTGTGGTAGTGTTGTAGAAAATAAACTGGTGTTTTGGGTAGTGTTGAAGGTTCTGCTGAACTATATTTAACCGACAGTAGATAAAATATATATATATATATATATATATATATATATATATATATATATATATATATATATATATATATATATATATATTACTTACTGGCGGTCGCCAGTAGGTAGTTACCTAGTTTCCATAGGAAATCCGCAACAATCTATTGGGAATAACTTTGGTGCCGGTTAATGAATCTACGTGAATTTCTCAAAGAATATGGCCCGTTACACTCTGCTCCTTAGTTTTGGGTGGATTCCTGAAGCGGGGGCTGAGAAAAAAGAGGGGTCCCAAAACATGTTTTCCCCATGCAATTTTCCATAGGACATCTAGACAAGGCTACAGCCCGAACCGCGGAACGGAATTACACGAAACTTGGCAAAATGGTAGAGACTGGTACGCAGTAGAGCATTTTGTTTAAATGGTGTAAATCGCTCCAGTAGTTTCGAGAAAATCGAATTTGAAAAATATATATATCTATAGGCGGGACACTGTGCGTGCACCGTGCGAGCACTGGTGCGCGCACGCTAGCGTGCCCGAGCGGAATTTTGATTGGCTGTTGGACGTCTGTCAACATTCCAGTCAGTCGAAATCAGGAAGTGCTGGCCGCCATCTTGTCTTCGAGGCAGAAGCTAGCTGAATACAAAAGTGTAGAACCTGAAAAGGGGGCAGGGTAGAGACTCCCTGACCCCCTAGCCCTTCTCAGGGGGTCCCAGAAGGACCCCCAAGGGCAAAAAAAATGTTTTTTTTTTAAAAATCGCGGGGTGCGTGCACGGTGCGCGGACAGCGGCTAAAAAAAGATTTTAAAAAATACAGTTAAATAACAAGTTTGAGCGTTTAGATGTTGGTTGTCTCTAAAAAGAACAGCGTACTATTGGTTTAGAAAAGTTGAGTTCACACAGGTGTTCTGTGGAGAGTTACCATGGTAACAGGCAGAGAGTTCATTTGGGGTAGGTTGAACATTATGTTAGTTTGAAAGTATTGAAATCTACAATCAATTAAAATGTTAGTTTGGTTTAGTTTTTGCATGGGAAGTAATTTGATTGGTTATGTACGGGGATATATGTGTAAAATGAAAGGGAACGACAGGCATTTTGTGATTGCAGTGTCTGAGGTACATTTGTGAAAATTTGGCTTCATAATATCTGGTGTGTGATTCACACTTTAGTAAATCTTCAGCAGCATTTTAAAGGGTGAGTACTTAAATTGTATGGGCAACTATGTTGTACAATTTCAGTTAAAAAGAAAAATGTTTTCTAATGTGGAAGTTTCTCTCTCTTCCTCTCTTTCTCTCTCTCTCTCACAGTCTCCCTTTCTCTCCACCACTGTTCTTTTTCCTTCCTCTCTTTTTCAAAAAATCCTCCTGTTTCACTTACTCCTTTTTCTTTTATGTTAATATGCTTTTTTTTCTTACTCTCCTTTCCTCACCTTCATATCTCTGCCCTCACTTCACTATAAGTGCCATAGAAACTCTTTTACTAGCATTTAGTAATTGTTTCAGGAAAATTCTGACAGAATAATTTGCATGGTTGATGTGTTTTAAAAAAATATGAGAATACATGTAGTCACGAAGTCAGTCTGGCTTTAGGAGATGTAGTGTTAGAAAGTCCTATGCAGTATGTCTGTCAGGCTTCTTAATTCCCAAGTAGTCCCCTTGCTGTGTAAAAAGAAATGCTGGGTGTGCTGTATAAATGCCATAGAAACTCTTTCACTAGCATTTAGCACTACCCTAAACCCTGGAATAATGATAATGTGAGTTAGTGTGTTTTAGGGAATATTGTGACAGAATACTTGTTAAAGCTAGTTTTATTTTATCTTTTACTAAAAATGATAAATTAAAGTGTTTATTTTTTTTGCAAATGACAGCAACAAATTTGTTAAAAATATGGATCGCAATGAGGAGACAGTGGAAATCGTGTTGAAGTTTCATCTACTTTCTTAGAAGATTTGAATGTTCCGTTTTATGACAACACTAATGAAGATTCAAGAAGAACTTAGTGGAGGAGATGGAACAAGTGACTTTTTTGATGAGTCTTTGGACAGTGAATTTCTGGAATGTTTGGAGATGATAGAGTTTGAAGAATCATGTTTGCAGACTTACTAAGAAGAAATTCCTGATGATTTGATGGTAGAAGTGTTTTTACATTATGAAAATTCAGAAGAATAAATTCATATTAAGAAATCAAAAATTATTTGAGAAATTTTTCTATTTGTAATTGTAATTTATGAGGTAGTAGCAAAGTGATTGTGGTATAAAGTGAGATTTATAGTATAGAGTGCAACATTTTTGTGTTACATTGTAAGTTTACTTATGGTTACTCCCTTTCTCCCACTATACTTCCTTCTGTGTGTATCTGACATCTGTTCTCTTTTACAATTTCTTCTGTCACTCTCCCTCACTTACTTTCCTTCACTTATTGAAATCCTTGTCCCCCTTTTTCAATCCAGTTTTGTAACTCCCTCCATCCCTTCACTTCACTTCTCTCTCCTTCACTCCCCATCCCTCACTTTCTTTTATCCCCCTTTTCTTATGTTCATACCCTTTCTCTCACCATCACTCCATTTCTGTTACTCTTACTCCCTTTACCCTGCTTTACTTCTTCCTCTCAGCATTTTACTCACCTTTTCTATCTCCCGCTCCCTTTCTCTCCCTCTCTGAAGCACCCTTCAGCTGCCATTTTTTGTAGTTTCAGAGGAAAAATGAAAGTTGAGAACGTGAAAAGGGGGCAGGGTAGAGACTCCCTGACCCCGTAGGCCTTATCAGTGGGTCCGTGAAGGACCACAAAGGGTAAAAAAATATGTTTAAAAAACAAATTGGAAGGTGCGCGCACGGTGAGTGCACCGTGAGTGCACGATGAGTGCTCGGTGCGCGCACCCTATAGCCGCCATTTTGTGTAGTTTCAGAGGAGTGAATAATGAAAGTTGAGAACGTAAAAAGGGAGCAGGGTAGAGACTTCCTGATCCCCTAGGCCTTCTCAGGGGGTTCCTGAAGGACCCCAAAGGTTAAAAGAAATAATATTTTTTTATGAAAAAACCTTCGCACGGTGCGCGCACCTCCCTAAAAATTAATGAAAAAATAAAGTTTAAAATCAAATTTGAGTGTTTAGATGTTAGTTGGCTCTAAAAAGAGACGTTGTGTTTAGTGTGTTTCTTTGTACCTACAAGTAATTACCGATGCAGAGTATCATGTTACAGAGGAAGATTCTGTTCCCCTCATCTGTGAAATGTACACCCTCTCTCCTATAGATGCCTTGCATATTGTAACGCAAGTTGTTGTGGTATATAGAACCCATGCCACAGTCTCTGAGGAAAGCAGAAACAGATTTATTCACATGTTTCCTTGCTTTCTCAATTTGCAGACAAAATTGGTTGGACCATTTCCATTTCTGCCTTTGGGTTATATTTGAATATACAAAGGCAGTTTGTGGAACAAGTGACATCAATTGTCCAAAGGTGTCCTTTAATAGCATTTCCAGACCTACCCCAGTCAAAGTGACTAGGTCATTTCCACCACAGTGCACAATTAGAAGGTCAAAGTGTGGCAGATGCAAAAAGGATTTTACCAATGGCATCAATTGGTGACATCTCAATCCTCTCTGGCCAATCCATATAATGTCCACATTTGATAAATCAAGGTTGAGAAAGCATCTATTTGCTGCACGCCTTTCACTTCAGAAAATAAAACTGTGTCCTACTATCCACACTCTAGGCATTTTGAAGGCAGATCTGGTTGTACTCAGATGGGCTCTGGAAATGAAATGAGAAGCAGGAGTTTAGAAAAAAATGTGGAAGAGATTCAGTGCACTTGAAAAAAGAAATGATTGGTGATTTCTGAAACTTGAACATTCAAAGCTAGGGTGTAATCTTCTGTTTTTTGGAAGAAGTAATGCTAATGGTTGAGAAAAGGTCATTGAAAGGAACATTGCACTGGATATGCTGGTGTGTTGAGAGGTCAAACACCCTTGCTGAGTTTATTTGCAACATTGTATGATGAACTTTTCACCTGTCAGCTTAGTTTGGTGTTCTGTGGAGTGTTACCATGGTAACAGGTAGAAAGAGCAGAGGGGGGGTGTTTGAATATTATGTGAGTTTGTTAGTATTGAAATGTAGAACCAATTATAATGTTAGTTTAGTTTTGAATTTTTGTGGGAACAAATTTGATTGGTTAAGGACAGGGATATGTGTGAAGAATGAGAGGCAATCAGGGTCATTTTTGGTTGCAGTGTCTGAGGTACATTTCAGAGATTCTGCTTAAGAAAATCTGGTGTGTCATTGCCACTGTTGTAAATCTTCCAAAGCATTTCTAAAGGTGAGTTATTAATTTGAAAGGGGATATATGTTGAGCAGTTTAAGTTGATAATAAAAATGTCTTCTAATGTGGAAGTTACTAACTTTACCTCATTCACTGTCTCTTCTCTCTCATTGTCTTCCTTTTTCTCAAACAGTGTTTTTTTTTCTTTCCGCTCTTTTTTAATAAATGTTTTTGTTTCACTTAGTCCTTTTACCTTTCTCTTAATATGCTTCTTTTTCCGTTATTCTCCTTTCCTTACTCACATCACTGTGTTCTCACTGTAATTATCCCTTTTCTTTACTCCTCTTTTGTTACTGTATTTACTCCCTCTTTCTCACCTTTTTTGTGTTTATACAACACTACTAGGAAGATTTCCCCTTTCACTGTGCATTGTGTCTCATGTTTGTATGTAACGCTGGCAAAAAACGAATGGTGCATATTGGAAATGTATTTTGGAAAGGAGTCAGGTTTCTGCATTGTAATGTAGTTGTCATTTATATGGGCTGTGCTGTGTGTTTTAAACAATTTACTGTGCTATATGTTGTTTGGTAAAATGTATGGTTTTAACATTTTTGACTAGGATCACACTCAGTGTTTGTGTAAATTAAAGAATTATATTTGCACCTTTTTCTAAAATGTTACCTGTGTCTCCACACAAGTTGCATGTCTTTGCTTATAGGGAACTCTATTTTTTTATATTGTTTCTCATGGTTTGATTAAATGCTGGTATAGAGATAGTGCTGTAAATTGGAAATGGAATGTATTTTCTGTCTGCACTATCCCTCTGCCTGCACCATCTCTCCTCTGCCTGTACCATCTCTCCCTCTGCCTGTGCTATGTGTCCCTTTGTCCGTGCCATCTCACCCTCTGCACCATGTCACCTTCTGCTTGTGCCATTTTTCCCTCTGCCTGCGACAACTCTCCCTCTGCCTGCGTCATGTCTCTCTCTGTGTGTGCCCTCTCACCCTCTGCCTGCACAATCTCTCTCTATGCCTGTCATCTTACCCTTTGCCTGCACCATTTCACCCTCTGCCTACGCCATCTCTCTCTGCCTGTGCCATCTCTTCCTCTGCTTGTGCCATCTCTCACTCTGCCTATGCCAGTCCCCTGTGCCTGCACTATCTCTCCCCTTTGTCTACACCATCTCCCCTCTGCCTGCACCATCTCTCCCTCCGCCTGCGCCATCTCTCCCTTTGGCTGCGACATCTCACCATCTGCCTGTGCCATGTCTCTCTCTGCCTGTGGCATCTTACCCTCTGCGTGTGCCATCTTTCCCTCTGCCTGTGCCATGTCACCCTCTGTCTGTGCCATCTCTACCTCTGCCTGCGCCATCTCACCCTGTGCCTGCGCCTGCGCCATCTCTCCCTTTGCCTGCTCCATCTCCCCTCCACCTGCACCATCTCTCCCCTGTACTTGCACCCTTTTTGTCTTTATACAACACTACTAGGAAGAGTCCCTCTTACACTGTGTATGGTGTTTCATGTTAGTATGTAATGCTGGCAAAAAAACGAATGGTGCATATTAGAAATGTATTTTGGAAATGAGTCAGGTTTCTGCATTGTAATGTAGTTGTCATTTATATGGGCTGTGCTCTGTGTTTTAAACGATTTACTGTCTTATATGTTTTTTGATAAAATGTATATCTTTAACATTTTTGACTAGGATCACACTGAGTGTTTGTGTAAATTAAAGTATTATATTTGCACCTTTTTTTATAATGTCACCTGTGTCTCCTCACAGTTTGCATCTCTTTGCTTATAGGGTACTCTTTTTTAAATATTGTTTCTCATGGTTTGATTAAATGCTGGTATAGAGATAGTGCTGTAAATTGGAAATAGAATGTATTTTCTGTCTGTACTATACCTATGCGTCTGCCTGCACCATCTCTCCCTCCGCCTGCAGCATCTCTGTCTCTGCGTGCGCCATCTCTCCCTCTACCTGCGCTATGTGTCCCTTTGTCTGCGCTATCTCACCCTCTGCCTGCGCCATCTCACCTTCTGCTTGCACCATTTTTCCCTCTGCCTGCGACATCTCACCCTCTGCCTGTGCCATCTCTCTCTCCGCCTGTGCCATCTCCCCTCTGCCTGTACCATCTCTCCCCTCTGCCTGCACTATCTCTCCTCTGCCTGTACCATCTCTCCTTCCGCCTGCATGATCTCTCTCTGCGTGCGCTATCTTATCCTCTGCCTGCATCATTTCACCCTCTGCCTATGCCATCTCTCTCTCTGCCTATGCCATCTCTCTCTCTGCCTGCGCCATCTCACTCTCTGCCTGCGCCATCTCTCTCTTCGCCTGTGCCATCTCTCCTGGGCCTGTACCATCTCTCCCCTCTGCCTGCACCATCTCCCCTCTGCCTGTACCATCTCTCCCTCCACCTGCGTCATCTCTCTGTCTGCATGCACCATCTTACCCTCTGCCTGCACCATCTCTCTATCTGCCTGGGTCTTCTTAACCTCTGCCTGCGCCATTTCACCCTCTGCCCACGCCATCTCTCTCTCTGCCTGTACCATCTAACCCTCTGCTTGCGCCATCTGTCCCTCTGCCTGTGTTTTTTCATCACAACAGATTATAATGATATACAGAGAGAAAAAGCAATATGCCTACTAAGTATGTAAAAAGAAGAAAATGTAAACAGGCTTTATTGTCCAAGAAAACACAATTAGAAGATTTATCCAAAAAACAATATTCGGAGAAAAAGAAGAACGCTCCTGGTAAACCAACTAAATATTTTATAAGGAAATTAATCCAACGTAAAAAAAATGTGGAGAATGGGCAAAAGAAAAATAAACCTTCTGTAACTACAAAGAAAACGCAGAGCCCCCCAAAAAAAGTTGGAAATGTAGATGGAGATGATATTGTCTATAGTAATAGACGCAAAAATCAGTTCATTGACATTCGTAGACAAATGTTTTATAACAGAGTTATTGTAAATTTATTAAAAAATGTAAATATTTGTAAAAGGAAAACAGCTTTTTACAAGAAAAAGAAAAGTATAGAGAGGACAGTTGAACAGGCTTTTGAAGTGAGAAAAAAATTATGCATTTTAGTAATCAATAGAATTTTTACACTGGACAAGGCAATCAATGTTTTGAAAACAAAAAGTAAATGGAAAAGAGTAATTAATTGGACTAATTTTTGTGATGTTTTTTCTGGAGAATGGAAGCATAGTTCAAGTTGTGAGCTATTTTTTAATGAAGAGACTTACTTTCAGACTAATGATTTGTTGCATACAGTTGACATCAGTGGTCGATCATATGAGGTGAAGGACGGTTGTCCAATTGAAAAAGAGAAAATTGTGTCTAGAATGCAGAAGAGGTGTTAGTTAATGAAGTTTTAGGGAGACGTCCTAAGGCTCCGGTGTACACTTGGAATTGTAGTAGTATTTGTAGTGTGCGACAGGATTCAATTGATTTGTTTTGTAATTTCTTATGTAAATATACTAAGAAAAGTCTCAAACAAAAGATGAAGATGTTGCAAGAATAAGATCCTTGCAGACAGAGAGATAAAACAGGTTTGCAAGGGCATTCCCTGGCTTGTCTTTCTGGAAAAGTATGTCAGTGTTTTTCACCATTTTAGGATGTTAGCAGTGCATCATACTGAAGTGAGGAAATTAGTGAGAAGGTTGTATTATGCAAACAGTCCAGCACTTAAGCTAAAACAGTTAAACAGTGCTCTTTTGCATGGATTTGTAGTAGATGTAAAGAACATTTGTGAAGAAATTGAGTTTAGTTATTTTGGTGAAAAAGAGGACAGTGCAGAAACTGATACAGTAATTGAAGGCAATGTGAATGAAAATATACAGAATTTTAGTACAGAAAATTTTGACCAAGAAATTACAAAGTTTAAGGTCATTTCATGTGAAAAGCCAAATTTTTGTTGTGTGTGTTGTTGACGAACTCATTATAAAAAACAGACTAGGTTAGTTGATTTATATGTAAAAAGTGAAAAGGAAAATAATAATGAGTGGAAGGATTTTGCAACGTATTTGTTGGTAGAGAATTGTTTTGATTTGGGTTCTGATCAACATATTTGTAAATATTGTTATAATAAATTAAATGATAACAAAATGCCTGCTAGCGCTGTACATAATATTCTTGAGTTGGTAGAGATTCCTTCTGAATTGATGAATTTAAATACCTATGAGTGTATTCTGATTCAATCTGTGCATCCATTTCAGGCTATTGTTCGCATGGAGCCTAAGACAGGGAACTTGCCTCCTTCAGATTTACAGAGAGGATTAAAGAGAAGAGTTGTTTATTTGCCTCTATATTTTAAGAAAAATATTGACACAATTGGTGTAGAGAAAGTGGAAGAGGAACCTCTAGTTATTCCAGTTAATGGCGTTCCTACAAAGAGTAAGAAAATCTGGCAAGAATTAGTGGATATTAGGAAAGTCAAAAAGGCAACGTTGTATTTGGTAAAAAACAATCAGTACTACAAAAATGTATATGTAGGAGAAGAGTAAACAACTGTAGAAGAGGACAGTGATTTGTCAGCTGGGCAAATTGAAAAAGTGGATGTGTCCAGAACTGAACAAATTTATGAACATTATAGTGTTCATCTTCTGTATTCCAAAGAAGTAATGGGAAATGCTATTGAGTTATTCCAAATGAAAGAAGCAAAAGGAAGTCCTATAAGTGTATGGGAAGAAAGCTTGGAAGCTCGTTGTTTGCCTTAGTTATCTCCAACAGGTGTAGGTGGAAGATATGATGACCGACCTGTGCAAATTCCTGCATCTGAATACCGGACATCAAGATTATATGCAGAAGATGCAAGGTTTCACCAATGCATTCCATATTTGTTTCATCTTCTGTTTGAGAGTGACTTGTCTGGACTTTCTTATACAGTGAACCATATACTAAAAAGTGGAGTACATCTGCAAAATGTTTCGGCAAGGGACTTTATGGACAAAGTCCAACAGAAAGACACTGTTTTGGATTCTCAGCTAATTAATCTCATGGCTTGTCAGCGTGGTACTAACGAGTATTGGTTCCGTCGTCATGGGGAATTGAAATGTATGCTAAGAAACTTAGGAACTCCTACATGGTTCCTTACTCTTAGCTGTGCTGAGTATGCTTCGGAAGACTTACTTGAAATTATTCGAGAGGCAAATGTAAACATAGAAAATATAGAATTGAAGACACCTGGAGAACTGTGCTCTATGGATCCAGTTAATGTATGCAGGTATTTCAATCATAGATTTGAAGCTATGATGTCTTTTATCACAAACAAAAAAAATCCTCCTCTTGGAGAGGTTTTGGATTTCTTTTGGAGAATGGAGTATCAAGCAAGAGGTGCTCCTCACATAAATATGCTGCTATGGATCAAAGATGCTCCCAAATTTGGAGCAGATTCGGATGACACAGTGATGAGTTTTATTGAACAGTATTCTACATGTGCTGTTCCGAAAAGTACAGAAGAAAACAATTTAAGACATCAAGTCTTACAGTTTCAAAGCCATCGTTGTGGAAAATACTGTCGTCGAAAGTTCAAATCTAAGGACAAGTTCTACACAAAATGTTGTTTTGGATTTCCACGACCAGTATTATCAAAAGGAAGAGTAAACAATTTCATGTCATCTTTGCGACATACTGTTACAAGAAAGTCACTGAAAAATACCTACAACTTAAGAAGAAATGAAGAGTCCAAATACATAAATGACTATAACCCAGTCATTTTGTCCTTGTGGAATGCTAACATGGATATTCAATATGTTGCAGACAACTCCATTGCTGTGGCTCGATATGTAACGTCTTACATTACTAAATCTGAGAAGACAGAACTAAAGGAAATGTGGGAGGAAATTTCTCATGAAAAGAGTCTAAGTAAGAAATTGTACAGCTACAGTTTGTCATCTGCAAGTCTATATGCCAAATCTAGGACAATCATCTGGGTGAGTCTCGGTCTTGCTGCAACACGAAACCGAGTTTTGAAATCTGTACAAGAAATTGAGTATTTAGCAGCGAAATAACCAAACAGTACAGATATTTTGAAGACAAATATGTTGGATACATACTATCCGAATAGAATTAATCATCTGGAGAACGTTTGTCTATATGAAGTGCTGCAAAGCTATACTTTTAAGAGGAATATTACAGAATATATCAATAAAGGAGTATATGCTGTGATTGGATCTGAAGGATGTCTGGTGAAACAAAAAAAAGGACATTTGATTATTGATCGAAAACTGAGTTGTGAAACTCCTGACAAAAGGGAAGTTTACTATTTAGCTCTTTTGCAACTGTTTAAGCCCTGGCGTACAGAAGAGGAACTACTTGGAGATTTTGTCGGTTATGAAGATTCATTCAACGCAACTAAAGATATTATCGAATGTCCTATTTTTGCTACTTATCTGAAAATGTTAAATGATGAAATAGAGCAAGAAGCTACAATTGCAGCAGAGATTGCAAGAGACAGTTCTCAAGATGGTCAGAGTTCTGCTTCGTTGAGTCAGGATCCACTAGGAGTACCAATTATCCAAAATGAAGCAGCCACTGCCATGGATGAGGTGGAAAGACCAATTGAACAAGCTCAGGAGAATGTAATTAACTTAGAAGAATTGGAAAACCAACTAAATGTTGAACAAAAACAAATATATGACAAAGTGACAGCAGATTGAGCACGGTTTATGTCATGAGAAAAAAGAGTGCTCATGTACGTCATTTAAACCTGTCCGACTGTATGTGAGTGGAGAAGCAGCTGGAACTGGAAAAAGTTTCCTAATTAAAGGAATTGCAACTTATCTACAAAAAAGGACTGAGTCATCGCTCTCTTGTGTTGTTACTGCTCCAACTGGGTTGGCAGCACATAACATTAAAGGGATTACTTTACATCGATTATTGATGCTGCTAGTAGAGCATGGCAATAAATTAGAATACCACAAGCTATCTGGAGAAGCTTGTTGTGATGTTTCTAGAGTCCTGAAAAAAATGAAACTTCTCATTATTGATGAGGTAAGCATGGTATCAAATATAATGATTGCTTTTGTGCATTTAGGAATGCAACAAATTCTTAAAACAGAGTATGATGTGTTATTTGAAGGCAAACACATCATTGTTTTTGGAGATCTACTGCAGCTAACTCCTGTGAAAGGACAACAAGTGTTTAACATGCTTACACATAAAGATACCAGGAAGTGCCTAGGAAGTATTGGAAATGTAAATATATGGTTATATTTCAAATATACGGAACTCCTTCAAAATATGCGACTGGCAAAGGATGAGGATTATAGAAGAATTCTTCAAGATATAAGAATTGGAAAATTAAGTGAACATGGGAAAGAAGCTTTATAGGCACAATTACTTTCTAATTTGTTTCCAAAGGAAAAAATTCTCCCAGAGAATATTTATAGAAAAATTGCTGAAAAAAAATCAGTGATATGTTTGATGCCATGTCTGCAAGAATGTTCAATCTTCAACAACAAAATGTTAAAGTTAGAAAATCAAGAAATTGTAAAACTGGAAGCTATTGATAGAATAGAGTATGAAGGATTTACTATTATTTTGTCAGAAAAGTTGAAGTAAAAATTAGATTCTTTAGAGAAGACAATATCTAAATCTGCTGATTTGGAAAGGTTCTACATGCATGTTTAAATTGTCGTATCATTTTACGACGGAATTTACATGTGGAAACAGGTCTAGTAATTGGAGCAATGGGTCATGTTGTTGATTTTGTGAATTACCGAAATAGAGATGAAATTGAATTTTTGAAAATTTAATTTGATGAAATTGAAGAAGTACAACAATTGAGTCGTTTTTCTGCTCGGTTTTTGCTTGTGAAAGATTTATATGTCCGCTGAAAACAGTTTCCTGTTTGTTTGGCATATGCAATGACTATTCATAAATCTCAAGGTTTAAGTTTAGATAGTGCTTTGGTGAATATTGGAAGTTCTGTGTTCAAGGAGGGTATGGCATATGTTGCTCTATCTCGAGTCAGATCTTTATCTGGATTATACTTGATTGATTTTGATGACAGAAAGATTAGTGCAGATCTAAATAGTGTAAAAGAATATAATAGGTTGAGAAGAGAATATGCTCCAAATTAACCTCAATATCCTTTATTTGAAAAGCGTCTGGTAGGTCGAAAAAGAAGATATGAGAAAAATTGTAGCGAGGTTTTAGCAAATAGAAAAAAACTAGATGAACCAGTAATTGTAAGCAGTAAGGAAAAGGATTCTGTTGAAGATGTTGTTGTTGGATTTCAGTTTGAAAACAGTTCTGGTGTCAACTGCTATGCTAATGTAGTGGTTAATGTTGCTTTCTTTCTCCAAACTTTACAAGATCAGATTGTTGAAAATCGGGATCAAAGATTTTGTTGTTAGTTGAATTCTGTCTTTGAGAAATGTAGCAGTGATAAAACAAAAAATAGAAAGTGTTTCTGATATTCGAAATGTTTTAGACATATGTTCTGGTCTAAATCAATTTTCACAGAATATTCAGCAAGAATGTCCGGAATTTCTAATGTATATGCTTGTTGTATTTCAAGATGAAGGTATAGATATTGAAAATCTTTTTGGCCTTTCTTATAAATGGGAACATGACTGTCACAATTGTTCCTTTTCAAGTAGTACTACAATAGACACTGAAAGATTTATATATTTGACGTTACCAGACTGCAAATCAGTGTCTTTTAATAATCTAGTTAGAGGAGCAAATCAAAACATGGTCTGTACCCAATGTAACTCTAAAATGCTATCAACATTCTTTTTACGAAGATATGGACAGTATGTCATTTTGATGCTGCAACGATGCAGACCGGATGGAACAAAATTGACAACTTTAATTACAAATTTTGTGGCTTCTCAATTATTAATTTCAGGAAGAACCTTTGTAACTGCAGCAATTATTTTCCATGATGGTCCTTCTACAATTTAATTTAATTTAAAAAGTAATTGTTGAGCGCAACGTTCACCATGCGGTTTCTTGGCGCTATGGAGGCAAACTTTAGCAGTGACACAAACAAGACTAGAGATGACAGGGAGGGGAAGGAATTACATTGGGAAAGCTTGGGTAAAAAGAAAAGTCTTGAGCTCTTTTCGGAAGGCAGGGTAGTGAGTAGCCGAACGTAAATGGTCAGGAAGGGAGTTCCAAAAGGAGGGTGCCAAAACAGAAAAATTGGATCCACCCCATTTCTTACGTCTGTATCTGGGGACTTGTAGGAGTGATTGGGTAGATGACCGCAACTCGCGAGCAGGGGTGTATTCTTTGAGTAAAGAAGAAATGAAGGCCGGAGCAGTCCCTTGGCGTGCCTGGAAGACCATGCAGCCAGTCTTAAATAAGGTTCGCTCCTTTACAGGCAGCCAGTGCAGTGCTTTCAGCAGGGGGGTGGAATGATGGAAACGAGAAAGTCCGTGCAACATCAGGACATTACACAGCCTATTTAAAATGTCAAAAAGGCTGGACTAATTGTAATGATACTCAATTGACTTTTAAACACCGTTTGCCTTTTGACTTACGAAATTCTTACCAAGTGTTTTTACAACCCAAATTTTAGGGAAAATAATTGGCCTAGGAAGATTAGTGCTGTTAATAAAAGTTAGTCTGCTGTTAAGAATTACTTTGTGAGGGTGATCAAGATAAAAAAAAAACTTGTATTTGTCATAGAGGTAGTGTAAGTGTATCACATAGTGAGTGATATCAGCATTACAGGAAATGTTGATCATGATAAAGATAAAGATGAAAGATGAGCAGAGTGTCATTAGCATACCACATGATGTTGAGATTCTGATAGCTTACTGGTTGTTAAGGTTCTATGTACATGATAATTAGCATCGGGTGGAAATATAACTATTGTTAGATGATAGAAAAGATGTTGTAGCTTTTGATTCAGAAGGTTGGGAAATGGAAGTTTAAGAGTACTATTGAGTAATTTCCAAACAAAGGACTTTCTATATACTATTTGGCCATGTGGAATAGTATGTCAATCAAAAATGAGTATTTTGGTTAAATGTTGTTAATATATGTTTATACATAACTTTACTTTGAGAGCATAAAAAAGAAGTAAGGATGTTTTATAAGTTTGTGATTGTTGTTATTTATTAAAGAAATTGCTGTTTGGAAGAAAACATTTAAGATATTTTTTTTCTAATTTTTACATTATTTATTGAAATGTTGTATAGGTTTTTTAAACACAATTTTTTTTATTGTGTTTTTTTTGCTCGCTGTCATATGATGAGTAATATTGAACTCACTGTTTTTAGTGAAATTCAATATATTCTGAGAACAGCAAAATAAAAATATAACATATTGTACAAGTTATTTTGTATTTTGTATTGTGAAATATATATTATAACTCAATTGTTTATTCTCTTCCACAGATATTACATTTATAAGGTAAGTACAACAATCTAAAAATACTTTTTCATCATTTTCTTACTTTTCTTTCTGTCTATCCTTTCTTCAGTTTCTCTCTTACTCCTTTACCTTTCCTCATCTTCCTCTTCTTCCCTCATTGTACTTACTCCCCTTCATTTACCATTACACTTCTTCTTTCACCATCAGTACTCTTCCTTCACCCTCACTCATCTTGTCCAACTCTCTCATTCTCCTGTCTGTCCCTGACTTGTTTTTTTATCTTCCTCCATCACTACCTATGTCTTGCTGTATCGATCAGTCTGTTTTCACTGTCCCCTTACTCTGTTTCTTTCACTTCATCCTTGACTGATCTTCACTCACTTCACTTGTTTCACTTCATCACTCCCTTTCGTTCACTCCCCTTTCTTCCATCCATTTGTAAGTCTTTTCCTCTGTGTCAGTCACTATAACTAATTTAGTTCCTCACAGTCCGTCACTCTTCTTCTATTTCTCTCTTTTACTGTCTTCTTCTCTCTCCACCAGTCTTCCTTTTCTTTTCCCTCTCTTTCCATAAATCATTCAGTCTCTCACTTATTTGTTTTTCCTTTCTCAATATGCTTCTTTTTCCATCACTCCCCTTCCCTTACCTTTATATTACTTCCCTCACTGTCACTCCCCTTCATTCTATTTCTGCTGCTCCCATTCCCTCACTCTCTCTCACACTCTTTCGCTCACTCCATCCGTCGATCATCTTCTCTTATTCCCCATATCTCATTATTTTTTGATAACTCTCATTCCTTTATTCTCTTACTCCTTTCGCTCCATTTTTCTCTTCCTCTCTTCCTCTGCGGGAGCCCTGTGTAGCGATTCTGGGTATCCGGCATAGGGCAGGGCTTCGATGTCACCACAGCACTACAACTCCCAGTACGCCCTGGGCTCTAGCAGTCTGGAACCGGCAATTGACAATAGGTATTTAAGCGCCTCCCAGGAAGTGCGAGGTGCTTGTCAATTGTTCCCGATTCATAGCCTGAAACCGACCGTCTTTGTTTCCCACATCACAGCTGATACCGCGGACGCTTTCCTTCCCGCTGGCTGAGGACGCCGCAGCTGATTCCACGGACGCTTGCCTTCCCGCTGGCTGAGGACGCCGCAGCTGATTCCGCGGACGCTTGCCTTCCCGCTGGCTGAGGACGCCGCAGCTGAGACCGCGGATGCTTTCCTTCCCGCTTTGGAGGTAGGATTTAGACTAGCACGGCCGTGCTATACGAACCGCTTCTTTTGTTTGTTTCCCGACTTTTGCTCTTTAATTGTTCACAGGCCGGTCTACTATCCCTGTCCGGCCAGAAACTAAGCCTGCACTGTGGGGATAGCTTTGCTCACTGAAACCCCTTGACTAACACCTTACTCTGGGTACTGTGATGTAACAGCCTGAGGATCGGTATAGGAGTTCACAACGTCGGATAATTATCTCGCCACCACCTTACCAGACGACTATGCGGAGTTCCAACCTCTTTTCAATAAACAGAAAGCCACTCGTTTGCCACCTCATCGGGTCTATGATTGCTACATAGAACTGCTTCCTGGTGCAGCCATTCCCTGCAGTAGGGTCTATGCCCTCACTGAAAAAGAAAACCTATATCTGAAGAACAATATAGACGAGAATTTGGCCTCTGGTTTCATTTGCCACTCCACGTCACCCGCTTCCACACCCTTGTTTTTTATTCCGAAGAAGGATTGTGCCGAGCTAAGAATGTGTATTGACTACAGGGCCCTGAATAACATCACAGTCAAAAACCGGTATCCCCTTCCTTTGATCTCGGTCTTGATGGATCAGCTACACGGGGCACGCTACTTTACGAAGTTGGATTTACGGGGGGGCCTACCATTTAGTCCGAGTCAAACAAGGAGACGAATGGAAGACGGCCTTCCGGAAAAAGTTTGGCCTTTTTGAGTACAGGATAATGCCGTTCGGGCTTTGCAACGCCCAGGCAGCATTCCAGTACTTTATGGATGAAGTGTTGAGAGGATTGCTAGATACCATCTGCATGGTTTATATCGACGATATCCTCGTCTACTCTCGTACTCTACAGGAACACGTAGAACACGTCAGAGAAGTACTGGGTCGACTGCAGCAACACAACTTATACGCCAAATTAGAGAAATGCCTCTTTCATACGCAAGAAGTGTCCTTTCTGGGATACGTGATTAACGCCAACGGTTTTCAGATGGAGAACGGTAAGGTGGAGGCCATCACAAGATAGAAAACACCTCAGTGCGTCAAATCCCTACAGAGCTTTCTAGGCTTTGTGAATTATTACTGGCGTTTTAACAAAGACTTCTCTAGGATCATCCATCCCTTGTCCAAACTGTTAAGGAAGAACGTTCCCTTTATCTGGGGAGAGGAAGCTGAACATTCGTTCCAATACTTAAAAGAAAGATTCACCCAAGCACCGATTCTGCGTCATCCTGATGCAAGACTCCCCTACATACTGGAAACCGATTCCTCCCAATACGCATTGGGAGGAGTTCTGTCCCAAAGGCATCCCTCTACAGTACAAATCCACCCTGTGGCCTACTACTTGAAAAAACTAAGCCCTAGCGAAATCAATTACTCGATCACAGACAAAGAGCTATTGGCTATCAAGAGAGGGTGTGAAGAGTGGAGACACTACTTGTTAGGAGCCCGTCACCCCTTTGAAATCTACACAGACCATCTGAACCTACTGTTCCTAAAGACAGCCAAGGCGCTGACACCGTGACAACTCCGATGGACTCTCTACTTCTCGGACTATGATTTTGTCATCAGGTACCGCCCCGGTCCACAAAACGGAAAGGCTGCCGCTCTCTCCCGGAACCAGGACACCCAACCACAACAGACAGCTGAGGATGCTGAGCCGCCATCCATCTTGTCCGATAAAGCCTTTCCGGATTGGGTCACTCTCTTATGGTTGGCTGAGTTCACTTATAACAACAACGACCATTCGACCCTGGGTTGTTCACCGTTCTTCTGCCTTTTGGGTTATCATCCAAACATCCTTCCCTTCGAATGGCCTGTTGCCTCCAATCTTCCTAGCATTCAGGAACTTCATGCACATTTACAAGCGGTCAGACTCGATGCACAACGCCATTTATCGGCTGCTCAAGAGACACAGAAATGTTTCGCTGACAAGAAACGCAGTCCGGAACCGGACTACCAAGTGGGAGATAAGGTGTGGCTCTCTACCAAAAACATACACCTTAAAGGTATTAACAAGCTGAAGCCTAAATACATTGGGCCCTATAGCGTGGAAGAAGTCATCAATCCCGTGGCAATGAGACTGGCTATTCCCAACTCGTGGCACGTACACCCTGTTTTCCATGTGTCACTGCTCCAATCCTGTCCCTTAGACACTAGGCTGGCCATCCATCCGTACTGGTGGAGGGATTGGAGGAGTACGAAGTACAGTAATTGTTGGATTCTAGGTTGCATCGGGGGGGATCCAGTACCTAGTGAGTTGGAAGGGATATGGGGTTGAGGACAGGTCCTGGGAGCCAGAGCAGAATCTCCATTGCCCTGACCTGTTGGCACAGTTCCATCGGGCTCATCCGGGAAAGCCCGGTCGACCTCCGAGTCGGCTGTCCTTGAGAGGGGGTTCTGTAGGGATTCTGGGTATCCGGCATAGGGCAGGGCTTCGATGTCACCACAGCACTACAACTCCCAGTACGCCCTGGGCTCTAGCAGTCCGGAACCGGCAATTGACAATAGGTATTTAAGCGCCTCGCAGGAAGTGCGAGGTGCTTGTCAATCATTCACGATTCATAGCCTGAAACCGACCGTCTTTGTTTCCCACGTCGCAGCTGATACCGCGGACGCTTTCTTTCCCGCTGGCTGAGGACGCTGCAGCTGATTCTGCGGACGCTTGCCTTCCCGCTGGCTGAGGACGCCGCAGCTGAGACCGTGGACGCTTTCCTTCCCACTTTGGAGGTAGGATTTAGACTAGCACGGCCGTGCTATATACGAACCGCTTCTTTTGTTTGTTTCCCGACTTTTGCTCTTTAATTGTTCACAGGCCGGTCTACTATCCCCGTCCAGCCAGAAACTAAGCCTGCACTGTGGGGATAGCTTTGCTCACTGAAACGCCTTGACTAACACCTTACTCTGGGTACTGTGCTGTAACAGCCTGAGGATCGGTATAGGAGTTCACAACGTCGGATAATTATCTCGCCGAGGTACCGGCATCTAGCGCTGTGGGGCAACTGGTGAGTAATCCCAAGTTCACCGTATATGTAACTGTCTGGCACCACTTTCAGTCCAGGGTAACGGTTTCCTTTATTTTCTTAGCTGCGCTGAGCTACGAAGAATCCCTCATCGAGACCAGACCAAGAAGGGTGCCCCAGCAACAGCGTCTTTCCTTTACGTTAGTCCACTTCCCTTTTCCCCGGAGTGCGATCTTTCTCAAGTGTCTTTGCCGCACTGGGAGGGTTGGCACTTAAGGGAATTGGGAGGTCTAACTTCAAGCTGTGGTCCCCGCGGGCAGGAAGAAGACAGGTTAGTGGCATACCATTTCATGTTTGGGTTACTAACCGTCTGTTCCCGTGACACCCTGATATAAATGTAAGTGCCTCCTGGCACACACAGATGGCTGCAAACTTTGGCACTCTCCCTCTCTTACTCTTTCTTTCTCTCTCTCTCTTTCTGTTTATCCCTCATTCTTCTTCTCTTTCCCTTTCTGTTTCTTTCACTCCTATTATATCCCTTAGTTTCCTTTCCTGACTCTTAATCTCATTCCTTCTCTCTTGTATTGTGAAATATATATTGTATATATTAGAATTCATTTTTTTTTCTCTTTACAGATATTATATTTATTAAAAATATTTAATTAACTTATTTTATTTCTTAGAAGGTAAGTATAACAAATAAAAAAATACTTTCTCATCACTGTCTAACTTTTCATTATTTATAAGGTAAGTATGAGAAACAAAAAATAGTTTCTTATTTATTTATTTATTTATTTAATTTATATAGCACAAATCAGCTACCCACCAAAGGGTTTCCCGGCGCTTGATAATTCAGAAGTGCGTTCTGTGCCAAGCAATATTAGATGTTAAATAGCCAGGTTTTTAAGGTCTTTCTAAATTTCACGTGGCTCGTCTCCGTACGTAATGCATATGGCATCATATTCCAGAGAGATGGACCCAGGAAAACAAAAGATTTCTTATCACTCTCTTATTGTGACAGAATAACTGCCTCACTCTTTGTCAGTCCCTTGCTCTCCCTCTCTCTCTCTCTCTCTCTCTCTCTTTCTCTCTCTCTCTCTCTCTCCCTTACACTTAATCTTCTTTCCTTTCTCTTTCTACCACTCCTCCCCTCTCCCTCATTCACTTTCCCTCTCTTTTAATTTTTTTTCTTCTCCCTTATTCCCCTTCCCTCACCCTCTTACCCATTTCTTAACTATCACTAACCCTTCACTCACCGTCACTCCCCTTCCCCCACTTTACTGCCTCCTGTCTGTTTCTCATACACCTTCCCTTTTGCGCTCACTTTCTCGTACTCCCCTTTGCTCTCTGTTGCAAACAGGTGCAGGATTTTCACGTAGTATAAGTGCAAAAGTGACTGAATGAAATATTATGAATTTCACTTATTCACTTTTAGGAGGCGTTCCTGCACAAGAACATTACCCATGTATACAGGAAAGCCTCCTTTTGGTGCATAGTTTTACAATATGATGCACCTTGCAAGTACATCAGATTTTAAAAACCATACTTTATGGTGCATCTTTTGTACCACCGCTGCATCACTAATGTGATGCAACGGTTGTGTAAAAGACACACAAAGGGATTATAAAACTGCCCTTAATAAATATAAATTCCTTCACGCACTTTCACTAATAGTGCAAATTGAAGCATAGAGTTGTAACATATTTATATACATTTGTTACATTTCAGTGCTTTGGAAGTACTACAGTATACTATAGGTAAACACCCTATAGGTTTATGCTGTACCACATCCTTATAATTTTGCACTTTGATATTCATTTATTCATTTATGAACTAGACATTCACTCTGACAGACTTTTACATACAAACATAGAAATATAGTTCTTTTTTTGACCAGCAGAGGTAGTTCTGAAAAGAACTGTTTTTTTTGGTGTTTTGTTTTGCTGCAAAAACGTAGAAAAAATGAACCTTTTAAACCAAACAATTGTTCAACAGGAACAAACAACTGAAAAAAATAAAAAAATTAATGAGAGCACTTGTGGCTCCTGTTTTTCTGCAGAATGTTTTCTATGGACTGTTGTCCATAAGCAATTCATTGGTTGCAATGCATGCACCGATTGATTAGATCTTTAAACTCAGGCTGTATATTTGCAATCATGTCAGGTGGTGCAGTTGGTGGTGGTGCCGTTGAGGTGCTTGGAGCAGAGGCCTGCTCCTCCTCCGATTGTCGCATCACAGCTCTTGCCCAATTCATGGGGTGTATGTTCTTCACATGGCATTCCATGCTGAAAGTGTCAAATGAATACTTCTTGTTGGCATTTCCCCAAGATAGTACAGTTTGACATATCTTACATGTCACAAGTGGGTCGTTCACTTTTTTTAAACCTTCAGGGAAGGCAAAAAATTTCCACACAATGGATTCCTTTTTCTTGGAAGGCTGTGGATCCTCTTCAATAAATTCATCAGATGAAGAATCATCTGATTCTGGTCGCTCAGCCATTTTCAATTGTTTCTCTAAAGCCCAGGAGCTGAAGAAAAAAGATAGTTCTTCTAAGAAAGCCAAAGAATAATGATTAACATGGGAGGGGTCTTTCAAAAATTGGAGTAGGAAGTATTATAAACCAATAGCATCTCTTGTTTTAAGGTCACATGGTTTGACGTAATTTTACGGTGCGCTTACGTATCGCTTACGTGCGCTTAAGTAGCGCTTACGATGCATTTACGGATCGCTTACGTAGGACACACTCTCGCGAGATACGTAATTGCTTTAAAAAGTAATATACTGTTCTTAAAAGTTTAAAAAACCCATTTTCTTCATAATACCAGATATTGTCTACCTTTAAAATTTACATTAAATACGTAGATATTATGTTTTTGAACTTCAAAAAACTTTCGGGGTGAGCGCACGTAGGTTTTACGGTGCGCGCACAGAGCTTGTAGGTGCGACATACCCTCACGAGATTTGTAATTACTTTAAAAAGTAATATACTTTACTTTAAAGTTTAAAAACCCATATTCTTCATTATACCAGATATTGTCTACCTTTAAAATTTACATTAAATACGTAGATATTATGTTTTTGAACTTCAAAAAACTTTCGGGGTAAGCGCACGGAAAGTTTACGGTGTGCTTATGGTGCGCGAACCTTGTGATAAAAAAAAAAAGTTTTTAAATAAAAAACATAGATTTTTTTTCTACTTAGTTTTATAATTACTTTACTATAAAATGTGAAATATAAATAAGGGAAATATAATCTATAAATATTTATTATAAAATACAAAAATTAGAATAAAAGAAAGAATTTTAATAAGTAGTACATTTAAAAATAATCTTTTACAAAACATTTGAAATTCAAGGAAAAAACCATAGGTTTTAAAAATGTTATAGTGAGGTATTAGCATTTAAAAAACCGTACAGATTCACTAACTAAACCATAGGTTTCACACACGTTATAGTTAGGAATTAGCATTACGAACCGGATATCGAGAGCGCTGCAATTACCGGGCGCAAGGAGAACCGAGGGAAGGAATATATATATATATATATATATATATACCGCTCCAACTCGCCTTCAACTTCTGATCTGAACGAACAGACAAGCGTGGACCCAGTTTTAGTAGGAGCATTATTTTATTTCGCCAATGTCGCCATAACGCGTTTCGGGAGATCCCTCCCTTGATCATATATATATATATATATATACACATTCACACACCACAACATTAACAATCAAGGGAATGTGGGGTAAAGCACTCGGGTGCGCCACACGGTAAGACAGAAGCTTGGTAACTTTCCCACCCACAGTTGCTGTTACAGATTCTGCATGCACATATCCACATATAGGATATGTATGCAAGGGCAGGGTCTGGGGAGCTGATACTTATGGTGATGTTATGAATGTAAATCAAATACAATACTCACAGTGAACCAGAAACATCATGTATGTTGTCAGTTGTACCTACAGTCTTGGGAATCAAACAGGAACATGCAAGGGAGTAACAGCAAAGGGGTAGAACTAAATACAAGCCCAATAGACAAGGAGCTAGCAAGGAGGAGTGCTTAAAAGGAAAGGAAGGAAATCACAGGGCACACTTGGCAGAATGCAAGTAACAAACATACAAGGTAATAGAAGCAAAACAGCAGGATAGAAAGACATAAACTAGGAAATGAAACCAAGGAAATGGGAAGAAAGGCCGGGACTGGAAAAAGATGTACAGAAGGGAAGGCTACAAGGTTATACTAGAATAGGGCTGGATCAGGAGTCAAGAAAACAAAGAAGAAGTGAAGGCTGTGCTGGAACAGGAACAATATTTGAGCAAAAGCTCAAAATCCAAGACAGTACTGCAGGCAGCACTAATTCAGGAACAAGGGAATCTGCTGCAGCTCAGGAACAAGGAATGTTGAGGCTCAGGATTCAAGGTTGCAATGCAGGCAATGCTAATTCAGGAACAAGGACAATAGCAGCAGCTCAGGAACAAGGAATAACTAAAGCCAAGGAAACACTGGGAACAAGTATATCAAAATCTCAGGAAACACTAAAAACAAGGATATGAAAAGCTCAGGGAAACAAGGATCGGTCTCAGCGGTACACAGCCACAATGACCAACCTTGGCCGGAACGAAGCTCGTGCTTAAAAGAGCTCACAGTAATCATATGTATCAGGTCAGCCGCAGGTGAGCTGAATTCCTCTACCCATCCTTCGCCTACAGGGGTGGGGACAAAACAATGTGAAGGGAATTCTAGGTAACAGAGTGTCAAGCATTAGCAGGTTGGCTGCAAGCATGAGCAGGCTGGCTTTCTCAAAACCCGGCAGGGATTGGGAATAGATGTCAATTCCCCATTAGTGACCACATGGCTGAAAGTCAGGTTCTGCATGCAGGGGAGTATCTGAAAGTTTATTAGAACACACAAAAGTCACACTATGCAGCTCTCTGGTGGTGGACACAAGACTGCAGGGAGTGAAATGTGACAGGTGGATTGCAAACTCGCAAGGTATCAGTTAAATCTCCTTGTTTTATAGTGGAAGTTAATTGAGTGTGCATACAGAATGATGAAAATTTAGAAGTAGAATTTCTGTAAATCAAGAGGTTGAAAACCATATTACAATCACCACCAAGCATTAAATAGTCATCAGTATTAGGCATTAATTTAGATAGAATGTTGGGCAAAAAGGATCTATCTTGTTTAGTGGGAACATATATATTAAAAATTGTAACATGAATTTTATTATTAGTAATGTAAAGAAAAATCTACCTGCCTTGAGAAATATCTTTCATGTCCAAAGATTTATTACATAGAATTCCCACTCCATTGTGTGTGCCAGTACCTGTAGATGAAAAGACATGACCAACCCACTCTTTCTTGAGTTTACCAATTTCTGACTGGATTACATGAGTCTCTTGCAATAAAACAATGTCACTTTTAAGTTTGACAAATGAGTTAATACTTGTGCCACCTTATGGGGGAACCCAAACCCTTGGTATTTCAAGAAATAACTCTTGGAGGCATTTATATTCTTATAAATATACTGAAAACAAGTTGATCATCAGAAGAATAATTAAGCAGTAATCAACTTATTTTTATGAGAAAGTAAAAGAAATAAGCAATGACAAATAATATGAAATATATTAAGAAGTAAAGAATAAATGTTGAAGAGACGGTAAGAAGGAAAAAAGAGCCAAAACAAAAGAGAGAACAAAAGAGGAAACCTACTTGAGGGGTGCCAAAGGCGGTGCATTCCATTTACCATCCACAGGTCTAAACCGCAACCTGGCTGCCTGCGATACAGATTCCCATATAATGCTTGCAGGGGATTTCAACTGCTGTTTCGAGCCTTTGGCCAGTGAAGATATCTTGGACACTTTTGAGGAGGACAACAGGAGAGGTATTCCGATTTTGAATCTTGACCCGATTCCTAAATGGTCGCAAAACGCAATAGAGATCAATGCCTTGTGCATGGAGCACAATTTGCGACCGACAAATGGCCGATCCAAATCTGACCAAATGGGTGCCCACACTTATAATAGACAAAACCACACGTCCAGGATTGATTATATCATGCTCAATTACAACCTTTGGCAATACCACCTAGATATGGAGGTTATAGTGTCGGTCGACAGCGATCACAACCCCTTATCGCTATCTATTTTATCCCCTTGGCAGGCTGGAAGGCAAGGCTTAACCGGTCATAAGTGGAAATCCTCTCATGAAGTGGTCCCCACAAATTGTAGCAGGCGTTTAAAGTGGGCAAAAGTCTCAACCGACGATACAAGGATGGCCCAAGCTGGGGCAATTTTGGAAGAGGTGGAGCCCCGGATGAGCACTCTAAGCCAAAACGATAACAAGATCCTACCTCTATTCATTGAGACTGTACTGGCGTTGAGCGACTTATTTATTGTTCCCCAATCCGCTCGAAGGGGTCCCTCAAAATCTTTGCCTAAACAGTCAGAGAAATGGTACACCCAAAAATGTCGTGAGGCCAAGAAGGAACTTGTTGAGATATTAAAGACCAAAGATGCGGTTGCTATTAGGGCTGCCAGAAAATTTTATAAAAAAATCATAACTGAAGCTAAACAGACTTATGATTTTAACTTCTGGGGAGATCTAGTAGAGGCCAGTACTAGGAAGGATGCCAAGAGGTTTTGGGACCTACTAAGATCCAGGGAAAAGCCCATTGACCAGCAGCTAACTTGTAATATTGCAGGGGGAGCATGGTTTGACCACTTTTCGCAACTGTACTCTGCTCCCTCAGGCCCATCCCAGGTAGCTTGCCCACCCACGGGCTTCACAATTAACCTCCCGTGCTATGATGGCCTATTTACCAACTTGGAAGTAGAAAGAGCAATCCAATCCATTGTCCCGAACAAAGCAGCAGGACCAGACGGAATCCCAGGAGACCTAATTAAGAACTATCCATCTCCTTGGAGTAGATTAATTGCCTCGCTTTTGAACGAAGTGATGTTGGGTGGAGTCTTTCCCGACTCATGGAGGGGCGCTGAGGTCGTACCCATTTTTAAAAAAGGCTCCAGGGACGACCCAGCAAACTACCGCCCAATCAGTTTATTAGACTCTTCTCAAAAGGTAGCAGGAAAGGTGGTATTGGGCAGGATCATCGAGTGGGCAGACGATAACCATATCCTATCAGATCTCCAAGCAGGCTTCAGAACAGGTACGGGCACAATCGAGCAGACGTTCCGCCTTCTAATGATCTATTGGAAAGTGGTGGTGCTGGGAGGGGGCAGTCTGTATTTAGTCTTCATTGACCTGCGGACTGCCTTCGACCTGGTACCACGCACGCTTCTATGGAACGTCCTCGACGGGTTAGGCCTCCCCCCCTATCTGCTGTCACTGCTTGTAAAATTTCATGATAGGAATTTTGCCCAAATTAGATGGGGTGCACAGGGAGAGAAAACATCTCGTATCCCCGTGGACAGAGGCGTCCGCCAGGGGTGTGTGCTTGCCCCCACTCTGTTCTCTCTTTACATTAACGGAGTGGTGGAGCATCTCCTACAACAACCATCAGACGCACCCACCCTGGCTGGAAGGAAGATCCCAACGCTTCTGTTCGCGGACGATACCCTCCTAATTTCAAAATCACCGATGGGCATCCAATCGTTGCTTTCCAACTTTCAAACCGTCTGCAATGAAAGGGGCTTGGCCATAAATATAGGCAAAACCAAGTTTTTAGTTCTTAACCCGCCAAAAAAATCTGTTTATCCCCCGGTCCTGGATTCCGTCCCACTTGATCGCGTGAAAGAATTTGATTATCTGGGCATACTCATTAGTGATACCATGAGCTGGAAGGCACACCATCAAAAAACCTTCCTTACCCACAAAAGGGTGGCAGGTGCGCTGCTCAAGGAGCAGCGAGCATCACCATCAAAACCTATTGGGGCCCCCCTAGATATCTATAGGGCAAGGGTTGTAAGCGCGGCACTTTACGGTGCTGAGCTGTGCGGCACTCAAAAAGTTGACACTCTGGTTCACCTTGAGAACAACTTCCATAAAGACCTAATGGGTTTACCCCACAGCACGCCAACAATCCCATTGCTGATAGATGCAGGTACCCGGGCAATCGGCGACCAAGCGAAACTACGCCCACTCCTGTTATGGTCCAGAATTTGGAACGTACAGGAATTAAGTAGTTACGCAGACGCTTTAAATGACATTTTGTCACTATCGGGTTCTCATAAGATCATCTGGCTTAGGGAGGTTAAAAAGCTGCTGTACAAATTGGGCCTAGGGGAGGCTTGGTCCAACAAATCTGCACCCACGAAACAATATCTAAAGAAGGTTTATTGGGCATGGGTGGACAGTGAGAGGGCCCGAAGCACAAACCATTGTAAATCTGTAGCCCTGTTTCTGTCAGTCAAGGAGTTGCCGTTAAGGGAACCTTATCTAGACACCATTCAGAGCCCAAGGGACAGAGCATTGTACATCAAGTTCAGGTTGGGGGTACTTCCATTATGTGAGTTCACGTCCACTTGGAAACCGCCCGCTCAAACTGTACCCTATTGCCCCTTTTGCGATTTAAGGGTAGAGTCTGTGTCCCATATGCTGTTCGAATGTAGCGTCTATGTGGCCCAGAGACGTAGGTGGTTGAAGCCTATCTGCAGAAGTCTGGGAACTCGCTCTCACTTGGAAGCCCTGCGTATTTTACGTACAGATGCTAGACCCTTCTTTTCAACTTGTATGGCAACATTTTTGGGTTGGGCTTGGCGCCTAAGAACTGCAAGAAAACTGTTAATCCAGTGAACGAGCCTACCCAATATGCTGTTTTGTATATGAAATGTTTTTATGTGATGATTGTCGTTAAAAATGTTTTTTAAAGATGTGTAAATGCTTTTATGATATGTTTTTTATCGAATAAAGCTATTACTTACTTACTTACCTAAGAGAGAGTAAACAGGAAATGCTAAAGAGGATACAAAAATCAACAAACATATCATACCTATACAACAAGCAAATTGTCGAGAAAGATGATACCACACAAGGGAATTACACAACCGAAACCTTATGCGGGCGACACACAGGAAAGAAGCAGACAACATAGAAAGGACTTCAATGAAATCTTCTGTACACATGGAACAGATCTAGGAAAGGAGAGGAAAATGTAACATTCAATTAAGAAATAATAGAACAGATATATAAAAGTAACTTAACAAATTCCAAATCCATCCCAAACTGGAAAACTAATCTCCTGAAATGTCATTTGTAAATCAGAAGAGAAAAAAAACCTTTGAAACTAGTAACACCAGTTGTGATTATATATTAGAAATGGCCATAATTGCTCTTCTGCAGGTAATAATAGTTGCTGAAGAAGAGAAAGGCCCTTATACATGGTGGTTTTATATTTGTAAGATACTTTGAAAAGACAAGGGTGGAAAAGTCCAAATCTAGCATTTAGTGGATGTAGAGCTGGGCACCTGTCAAAAAATTCCTTCCTTCTGTCTGCTGTGGCTTTTGAAGAATTTTGTGCAAAAAATAGGGTAAAGACAGACCAGAAATGCAACCTTTAGCTTTGGCTGCTTTAATAACTGTAATAGGATCAAGGTATTTCAAAAACTATATCATGACTCTTCTGGGTTTGTGAGGTTAATGTAATACAAGAAGGATTATTCAGTCTGTGTGCACGCTGCATGTTTAAAGAAGTTGAAAGAGGAATACAACATTTGAGGCAGAAATTTTTGGGGGTGGAGATGGAGGTTTGAACTCTCTAATCCTTCAACCCAACTGTAAATGCATACATTATTTCTCTGTTGTTGCTTTCTATGTTTTCCACATGCTTTTTTAAAGATAGCACTTCAGCTTGCAATGGAGAATTAATCTGCACTGAATCCTGAAGATGGGTAACCTCCCCTTCCACCTGACTGACTCTTTTTTCTATCAAGGACCATTTATTATCTAAAAGCTGGAGCTGTTTAATAGTATCCCTCATATAAGGCTTAAGTGCCCTGATCTCATCAAGAAGCAGCTACATTGATATTGCTTTGTTAGTGTTAATTGGAGAGGGAGGATCTTTTTTTAAGCTCTTTTCATTACAGATATAGAAAATGTTGAAGCAACCTAGGGGGACACCTTAGTATTAGATGTGGATACAGCATATTATAGGAAGGTGAAAAAAGGTTGTGACTGGTACCCATGTTTTCCTTCATACTTTCCAATACAGAAAAGGATTTCAAAAGTATCAACTTTGGCAGTAGACTTAGCAACTGACATTGCAGGGCATGTAATTTTAAATCACAAGTTTTTCCCATATAATGAGTTATCAACAGATACAAATAACAGAACTAGACTTCACAACCTTGGCTGGGAGAGTTGGGAACTTAGAGGACAATTACTTCCCTCCTCACTACTGACTGTGGAAGAGGAAGAGCTACATGCTGCTCACCGCTTTTGCAAGCCGATGCCTTCTACCCGACAAAGCATATCAGAGCCCATTGTGCTGTAGCTACCTCCTGACAGAGTAGGGCAGAGCGGGTCAGGGGGGCCAGGGAAGGGGGGCAACAGTGAGAGCCGGCACAATGCCTTGCAGAGCCAGTAGATTTAGAGTGATGCTTGAGGAGCCAGTGCGCAGAGAGCACGAGGGAGCAGCAACCCCGAAATTTAAGACCCATGGCAACTCGAACCTGGCTGCCCATTTTTCACGGAAGCCCAAGACTTGTTCTGGACCATTAATTTGTGCCTCACCCAAGCCCGACTTGAAGCAAGCAAGGAACCCCCAGAGAAGGCAGCGAGTGGGTGGTGAGGTGAGGCAGAGAGGGCACAGTGGCCTTAGCACACCCTCACAGAGATTGGGCTCAGAGAACTTCACGGAGGTGGCCATGCGTGCTGTGGGTGCTGCTTGTGGAGTCCTGTGAATCCCCAGCTCTGATCTGTCAGAACTGCCCGGCGCAGTCAATTGCAAGACCTGCCGGACCAGTAGAAAGCAGCCGAGAACAAACAAAAGCTAAAGGAGGCAAAAGCAAAGCAGAGCAGAGCCTCATATTTCATTCACCTCTGGCCACATAGACATTGGCCAATTGGGGGCCTACAACGAAAAAAAAGACAGATCTTTGTTGTACGGACTCTGGGCAGCAGGTGGAAGGAGGAGGATTTAGGAAGACATTAGTACCTCTCGCGGAGCCAAGGAGAGCTAAGGTGACCCCTTTCAAGCAATAGTTACAGCAAGAAATGGTAACATTTATTAATATCCGGATAGCTTCCACAGATTTTCTCAGTTTACTCCTTCCTCAAATTCAGGGTGCCTATTAAAAAAATGCACGCAGTTCAGTGAGAGTCTCTGAAGCAAACGAGTCTCCCAAATCATCACAGACAATGATTACAAGAAGCATTGCTCAGTCACTCACATTAGAGAACACCTTGGGGGCCTGCCCCAACAAGGGCTTATCACTCAATATTTTCCATCAACTGGCCTTCATATGGCAATGTCTGTCAGTTTCATTGGGGGGGCAAGGGAAGAGACAAAAGAGACTTTGCAAAGGGCTGGCTTAAGTATTGGCCATCACCCACACATTAAGCAAACCCACTCAAAAACGAGGATCGCATTCATGGCCTGGGAAATGGGGATCGCCTGAATTCGGAATGCTTTAGGGGGCAACAAGGACCAAACAAGTGCATCACCACAATCAGCTTGCAAGGCAAAGACCATGCGTCACCGGAGAATAAGAACAAGAACACACTAGACTCAGAGAATCACAGGGAGGCACAATACCCAGAAAACGGACCTCATTTCTTTGAAGAGCTAATTAATTGGCAATGTGAGGCCTTGAACAATCATTCCAGCAAGGCATGATGTCAACCCTAAGATCAGCCACTCCCGCAATGGCTCTGAGAAGTGCCAGCATTGAGGCAGAGCACCTCAGAGCCGCTTTCCTCCAAAACCTGGAGATGAAAATAGAAAGAACTCTGGAGCTTACCCCTAAATTGTTTAAAAAGGCTAAAGGGGCAAAGGACACACAAACAGCATTTGTCCAAAGAATGACAAGAAAGACCCCCACCTGACAGCAATGTGAGGGTACGGAACAAACTAGCCAGGGCACTGTGATTGCCGTCAACCAAAAAGGAGGTTCGATTAGACTTCCACAAGCAATAGCACAGTGCTTTGTGAAGCAAAGTGCTAGGTTAGAGACCATAGAAGCAAACATCCTCAGCAAACTGGCCACCTACGCATGTGCTTGCACATGCGCAGAAATCATCGATGAATGGGCAGGGCTCCTTGAGATCCTAGGGGATAGAGTCAATATATCTAGAGGCAGGTGGCATGCACCTGCAAACCCAGGAGCAACTACTAGACCAAATAAACCAAGTTCCACTCTTACGGTCTCAGGCAAAATAGATGTCCCCCACCCAAGCCTTGATACAAAGGAAGACCTAAAGCACAAAACCCTGCAGGAATCTCAGAGATCCAATTCCTTATTGAGGACCAGATCAGGTGAAGGGGATGAAGCCAGAAGGACCTGCCAGAATGCAGAAGAAATGGCTGGCTAATTTTTGGCAGAAGTCCCTCTATCCAGGAGAGCTAAGAAGAAATCGAAGAAACAGAAAAAAAAGTCAAAAGCCAAAAGAAGATCGGCACTGCAACCCATCTTGAATAAACTTATTGTAGAAAACGGCAATAACATCTGGCCACTTTACCCTACTTTCACAGCTGCACAGCAGGATTATACAGGGGAAGTAAAAGGAGGACAACCTCAAGCACCCGAGGCATCGCTACCCCACTGCAAGTCTCGGGTCCCCCAGACATCTGTGAGGTCAGAGTTAGATTTCAGATCTAAACAAGAGTTGGTGAAAAGCCCAGCGAAAGTGGATACAAGCACACAGGCCGCCACATTGATCTACTCTGGACCCATGGTGCAAAGAACATCCCCTCAGATGGTACTACGGATGAAGGCGTGTCAGCCATGCGCATAAGGAAGTGTAACTGGTCATAAGCAACATGTAACACAAAAAGAGCTCCATTAGAGACAGGTCCTCAAATCATGTCACAAACCTAAACCAGAGGCTCTGAAGTACCATTGTCTCTCAAGGAAAATACTTGCATTTACGAGGTAGTGCTCACCCATATCACATCAAGGGCCCTCATGGTATCCTGAACTGCACCAATATCCTTTGATTATTCAAACATATTGCATCTCCTGCTTCAATCCAGAAAGACAACCTGGAGTGGCTTAACATTTTAAAGCTTCAATGTGATACCCACAGGGATTCAACTTTAGTGGGATTTAGCTAACAGTGATTACAGCTTCCAGTGCTAGAAGAGGCGCAGCAGTTAGCTGAATGGGGTATTGATGCTCAGCCACCTTAGCTAAAGAAATATCTGCATGTGCTTCTTCACACCGACAAGGAAAGGGGGCCACCAGGAACCCCTGGGCATTGACAATAACTCCCATGACCGACTATTATAAATATTTATTTCTTGTTTGCACACTTTCTTACTGCCAGTACTCTTCCTGCTTTCCCCTTGGTGCCGACGAGGAACCGCCATCTTAGAGAGTTGGCGTTCTAGTCCCTCTAACACACAGAGCTATATCAATGCACGCTGCATGGGTGCACCACTGGCGTGCCTAAGCCAAGCCTGTCTGTGCCCGTTGGTGTCCCAAAAGCAACCAACTCCAGCCATGCTGCCCATGAGCCCCCTTGTACCAGACAAAGATATACGACGGCAGCTAAACGGGCCCTTGACTCCACTCCTCACTGACATTTACAGTGCTGGGATGTGGCTGGGGTACCAAAACAGGCGTGTCACTCTTGTGGGTTTAAGTTTTCCCACGGTCATGTTTTCTCAGATAACACCTTGAACTCATTTGGCCAGTTGTCCAAGGCTCCCGCTATTCGAGCTGCCTCTATTAATGTGCGCTCTCTTAGGAAACATCATGCAGATGTATTTGAGCTCTTAGAGGACAACTCACTCGATTTACTGTTTCTTAGGGAAACTTGCCTAGATCCCTTTTCAGATCCAACTGTTACTCTCCGGTGGGGCGGGGTTGTGATTATCTACAAAAATAAGTGGGATCTCCGGAGGGAAGAAGCTACTTCATAAGGCAGATTCAAAGCCCTTGACTTCAGTATTCGCCTCTCCATCTACTTCAGATTAGGGGGCTCTTTGATCTTTAAGCCACCAGGCCCAGCGGGGCCTCTTATCGAGGCCTGGGAGATGCTGTTACCACCAGAGCTGCTAGATCTACCTATTACATGGTCCTGGGTGAACTGCATATTTAGTTGGATCAAGCAGACAGTAAGTATGCGCAGAACCTGCTGGCTGTTCTTCAACTGGCTCAGCTCAACCAGCACGTCAGTCTTCCTACCCACCAAGCTGAACATGTTCTTGACCCTATCTGCACCAATTTCCCGGTCTCATTAAGGGACCCTTGTCCGGTTACTTGGTTGGACCATTCTATAACCCACTTCTCGTGGGTTGTGTCCAACACTGAGCCTTTAGCTCATTCAGGCTATAAATAAACCTTTGGTATAATCGATCCTCTTGAGATAAATATGGCCTTGGTAGCCTCCAGGCCTAGTCTGATAGGAGAGATTGAGGAATGTGGGGTGGGGTTCTCTAGTTGGGTTTTGAATGCAGTTGCAACTGTGGCACTACTACGATCCACTAGGATGGCTAGAGAATCTCCGTCCAAACCTTGGTTTAACCTGTCTCTTAAGGCCTTGAAGAATGATTGTAAAACTCTTGAGCGGGCCTGGCGGAGTTGTGGCTATTGCCCATCGAAAAGAGAAAGCTCAGAGGTAAGCAGAAGACATATTATGCAGCTATAAAGCTGGCAAAAGGGCAATTCTACTCAGCCCGTATTGAATCAGCCAGTAATAACTCCAAGGAAATTTTTGCTATTGTCCAGAGTTTCATGTGACCTGTGGCCCAACGAGTGTGGCGTCATCCTCGCCCTCTTGGTGTAGTATTCTTTCCGGCTGCTTCAGGGACAAAATCCTGGCTATCCAGGCATCATTTACCACCTGCAGCATTAGTATAGAGGGACTGTTGGAGTGTCAATCTGTTGGTACCGGCCAATCACTGTGAGTGTTTAGGCCCGTCGATTCTCTGGAATGCCTTCAAATTCTTAAAGGTGTAAAGTCTGGCTCACGCTCGGACCCCTGTCCTACTAGGATTCTGATAGCAGTCGCTGAGGTCGTAATGTAGAAGCGCATTCCATCATTAATTTGTCCCTCCAGAAAGCAGTGGTACCTCTGGCTTGGAAGGAGGCCAAGATCCTGCCACTCTTGAAAAAGCAGTCACTGGACCCCTCTGCCCAGGGAATTACCGGCCTATCTCACTCCTTCCTGCTCTGGCAAAGGTGTGTGAGACGGTGGTAAATAAGCAACTCACCTTTTTAGTGAAAATGGAGGCGCTCCTGCATCCAGCTCAATCTGGGTTCTGGGCATCCCACAGCACAGAAAAGGTGCTGGTTTAGGTGGTGGAGGCCATCCGGGAGTGTCTGGACGCCGGTGGGAGGGCTGCTATGATTTTGCTCAACCTCTCGGCGGCGTTTGACATGGTCTCGCACTCACTTCTTTTGTCACGTCTGACCATGATTGGCCTATCAGGCTCCGTGTGGGGCTGGTTTCATTCCTTCCTGGAAGGGCAATTCGAGCAGATTTGGATTCCTCTGCCCTCTTCTTCGGCTGCAGGCGATGAGGGAAACGGTCACATGTGCGTTAATCTTGTCTCGGCTGGATTACGCAAATGTCCTTTACGCTTGTGTTCCAGGCTACCTGCTGAAGAAGCTTCAGGTGGTACAGAATACCACAGCCAGACTCTTATTGGGTCTGTCGGCTAGGGACAGTGTGCATCAACAGTTGCCCTCTCTTCACTGACTTCCCATTGTGGATAGAGTGAAATGTAAACTCTTGATTTTTGCCCACCGGGCACTTCACGGGGGTGGCCCTCTTTATTTACAGAGGCGTTTCTCCTTTTATGTTTCTGCGCGCTCCTTGCGTTCTTCGTCCTTATGCTATGTTCAGGTCCCACGTTTAAAGCATCAGAGGATAGGAGGCAGCTCTATTTTAGTCAAAGCGGCGGTCGCATGGGATGCCCTTCATCCAGTCCTGCACACAGTCTCCAGGATCCAGTTGTTTTCAATAAAAAAATGAATACTCATCTATTCACCTGAAGCCCAGTGCACTACCCCATTTGGTTTCACACCCAGATACTCACGAGTAGCTGTGCGCGTTATAAATTCATATAACATAACATAACATAACATTATGATTATCAAGCAGCAGCCACTAAAAGGAATATCTTCTGCCGCCCGTCGGGAGGACTTTCAGTCTACCTAAAAGATGCTTGTAAGCTCATTGCCAATGAAACTCCTGTTAAATTACCAGAGATACAAGCTATATGCATAGAAGGCCCAAGGCTTAACCAACAACCACTTTGACTGTTGTTAATAAATTGTGATATCAACTAAGTGCAGAGCCAGGAGAAAGATTTTACTGACTGTTTATAGATACATTGAAAGACTTGTTTACCAAATACCAAACACATCATGTGCTTAATGCTGGAGACTGCAACATGAGGGGCCTGGAAAGGACAACCAACATGTACATGCACATAAGTAAGGCTGCACCCTTCCTCATCTTCCTCCATAATTATAAACTATATTCAACCCCCTCACTAAAACTGACACATTTTCCTTCAGGGTGCTAAACCCACATTTAGGAAAACATCCACAATTGACACATATTAGTTAGCAAAAAGTTAGGAGACAGATTGTGGGACTTGGAAGTGGATGACAGAGGAGAAAGTGATCACAGGCCACTGCCTGCTACTCTCCAATTAACAGTAAACCTAGAGGCTTCCCTTCAAGTGATAGGAGGCCCTATGGGTGAAGAGCTGCACAAGGTTCTCCAATAAATCAAATGGTCAACCAGCCCGGAAATAACCTGAAGGTATGGGTATAAATGAGAAAAAATAGCCCAAAGTTATTCACTCCAATCTCAGTAAAGAGTGGCTGGGAAGCCTTGATTACAGAATTACAGCAGAACCTGGGGGAATTTCAACACAAGAACCAGAGCAAGAGTTCAGAAATGACACATCCTGAACCTAACCATCAAAAGGGCATGGTTCAGAGCAAATGTGCCCTCCATAGGGCATTGAGAGCCACGAAAAGAGGTGGAAAATTGCCAGAAGGGCTCTCCATAGCCTCTTTAAGGTCAGCATATAAAGTAAATTATGGGAATTCAAAAGGGAATATAACGGAGCGTAATGGCTGAAAATGTATTTAATGCTTAAAGAAAAGAATGTGGAGGTACATAAATCGGCTTGAAAACCATGGTCAATCAAAGGAGAATGGGGTATTCCAAAATGATTGGGAGATATATATCAAACAACTTTACATGAAGGATTCTCCAGTTGAGGGGCCCATCAATTGGAGCATGATGCCACAGTCCTGAAGAGGCTCAATTTTAAACCCTATTCACAAAAAAGGTGATCAAACTAACCTAGCAAATTACAGGCTGGTAGCCCTGCTTGGACTAGAAGCCAGGGCGTTTGCCCAATTTTACTAAAGGAACTGGAGTACTGGATAACAGTAAAATGAATCCTCCTAATCTATCTGTCAGGATTCAAGCTGCACAGTTTAATATTGGACAATAATATGGCACTTGCATATTTTTTTAAATAAGTGGTCAAGAAAGACAAACCAGCCTTGTACTGCTGTTTCAGAGATTACAGCACAGCATTTGAAAGGGTGGACCGTGGAAGACTTTGGGGGAAATTATCCTCCTGGGGGATCCTGCCCAAGCTCCTAAAGGCTATTATAACCCCATACCAGGGAACATGGTTCCAGGTAAAACACAAGCCTTTCCAAAGTAGCTTCAAGAGTAGCCACAAACAACGGGCTAAAACAGAGATGTGTCTTGGCCCCCTTGCTCTTCAATCTATAAACCGCAGATTTGGGGGCCTCCGTTGAAGGAGCTAGTCTAGTTTCTAAACAGTTGGGGACGGTGATGCTCCATATCTTACAATACGTGCATGACACAGTAATAATGAACCACATTAGGGTGAAACTTCAGAGAGCGCTCAACGCACTCCACCGCTGCAATCACCAAAACCACCTGCAAGTTTACCAGGGCAAAACCAAGCTAACCGTGTTTGGAAAATACTCAAAAAAGAAGCAAGCCTACTGACAGCTGGGTGACTATCAAATTGGGACAACCACAGCCTACAATTACCTTGGAGTTGTGTTCTCTGAGAGGGCATAATCGGACATTCATCTAAAAGACAATAGGATAAAGGCAGATCGTATCACCTGCTAATTGAGGCGATTGAGCCAACGACTATTAAGCCCAACAGCTGATCCAATGCTGACAGTCTTAAAAGCAAAACGAATCCCAGCTATTAGTTATGGACCCTGGCCTTTCCGGGTGCGTTAGATAGTTATAACAACAACAAAAGCAAAAGCTTATAAATCAGTGATGCAAGCCAGAAAAGCCGGGCTTAGACTGGAGCTTGGCCTCGGAAGACCTGAGTTCGAATTACAGGGGGATTACATCAGAGTCTTGAGAGGTCCAGAAAACACACTCAAACATGATCTGGGAACGATTTTCAAGGAAGAGGACTCCCCTGGAACTCCAAGCTAGGGCAAGCAATTGGCCGCCTGAGAATTCTAGCTGAAAGCCTGCACTAACCCTCAATCTCGATATCAGCATGGAAAAATCTGGTGAAGATACAGGTACAGATCATCTCATCTAAAATAGCCTCAGGAACATTTCAGTTTTATTCCATCACCCTGGCATTAGACATAACATACACCCTGGTGGAATGCCCAGCTTTGTTTAGGTGAAGCACTGTCAGATGAGACATGAAGGGAAAATCTTTTCATGCAGATCTCTGAATTAAGAATAAAAGACTTTTATAAAAAAAAAAAGAATAAAAGACTTTAATCCAGCTTGGGCACACAAGAGGAAAAATGCTTTGTGTAAGTTATGCTAATACAGAGAGGAATCTTGGCGGCATCTGTTGTGTTGCTGTCCCACTCTGGTCGCGGATCGCCAACGTTTGCTTCGGCCAACCTTTAGGGCTAAGGGAGTAAGGACTTGCAAGGAGGCACGCAACCTGGGAATCATCCTCGACTCACCGCTCTCAATGACCAAGCAAGTCAACGCTGTCTCCTCCTCCTGCTTCAACACCCTCATGCTCCGCATGATCTTCAGATGGATCCTGACAGATATAGGAAAGACAGTCACCCAGGCCCTCGTCAGCAGCAGACTCAACTACGGAAACACCCTCTACTCGGGAGCCCCGTCCAAGCTCATCAAACGACTACAACGCATCCAAAACTCCTCGGCATGACTGATCCTCTACATACCACGCCACGGCCGCATCACCCCCCACCTGAGAAATCTTCAATGGCTCCCCGTCAACAAGAGGATATCCATCAACAAGAGGATATCCTTCAAACTCCTCATCCACGCACACAAGGCACTCCACAAGAGCGGCCCAGCCTACCTCAACAGACGACTTTCTGCCTACACCCCCAACCACCAGCTATGCTCCGCCGACCTCACACTCATCACCATCCTGCACATCAGAAGAACGACCACCGGTGGGAGATCCTTCTCCCACCTCGCCGCCAAGACATGGAACTCCCTCCCACTGAGCCTACGACAGACCCAAGACCTGCTGACCTTCAGGCGGACACTCAAGACCTGGCTGTTCAATCAGTGGCACCTCTCCAGCGCCTTGAGACCCTCGCGGGTATGTAGTGCACTTTATAAATGACTAATTGATTGGTTGATTGATTGATTGACCTGTGCTTCACCGAAACCGAGGCAACCAACCTAGCGAGACTGGCGAAGTTTACACACTTAATCGGACTGGCACTTGATGAGCAGTCTCAGGTTTTACAATACGGCGATAGGCTACATCACTGCATGCCTTAACGGGCACAAAGCACCGTAGTCTATAGGTGAAAACCATGCGGTTCAGACAAAGTCCATTATTAGGCCAAATAAACTACTAATATCCTTCATATGGCACCAGCTCTATCCCATGAGGTCACCAATTAGTGCAGACTAACAACATGCTGATGGTTGAAGACCAATGACAAGGTAGCTCACTATTTTTAACCAGCACGCAGTACTTCCATTGCTATTCAGAGGTGGCAGAGCACCCATCCATTAAGAGTAAAAGGAGTGTACAACAAGGACCACTGACCTCCAACTTAAGGACAATAGGTTTGGGATTCCCAAGTATATAGGAGAGTAACTGCTGGTTGCCACGTAATAGGACTGGGGCTACTGTACTTTATAACCTGTCTAACCTGCAACAAGGCTATTTTGTTCCACTTAACGGTCCCTGTAAAACACACCGATAGAAAGCGTAAAGTAAGTGTCTATTTTGGTTAATGCTAGACTTGGCTTTTTCCGCGTGTTTACCCCCAGACTTTTTTGTTTTCTTGCTTTCTGTATTTGACCCTATTTTGTTGGTTTTAGGACTCTGGGAACTTTACCACTGCTATTTAGTGCTAAAGTGCATATGCTCCCTGTGTAAATTGTTATTATGGAATGGTGTTTCCATAATTGGCTTAATTGGTTCACCACTAAATCCCTAGTACAGTGCACTGTGTGTCCTCAGGGCCTGCAAATCAAATGCTGTTAGTGGGCCTGAAACACGGATTGTTCCACCCACACAAGCAGCATCGTGAGCAAAAAAACAATGGATTTAGGCCCACATCTCTGTACTGGGCTGAATGTATGACATTGTTCTGCATTCTGTCCATCTATTGTTCTTTTTACATTTGTCACCCAGAGTGGGTCGGGTATGCCCAGATGTGGGTCTCATGCTCTCCATGACACTGAAGTCAAGCTATCCTGGCTGATGATCCTTGGTTTGATGGATCACTAAACGAAGATAGGCGCAAACTGAGAATGGCGGAAAGAAAATGGAGACAGCACCCATCATCCCCTGAGTTGAAAGCTCTTAGAAAAATGAGAAACGAATATAACAAGAAGATCATCAATTCCAAAAAGGAGTTTATAAGAGCGGAATTGGACAATGCCAAAAACAGACCACGAAAACTCTTTGAAATCCTGAAGCAACAATCAAACAAACTAGCCAAAACAGCACATGAAAACGCAAAAACGACGCTTAGCAGTGAGGAATTCTCAACATTCTTCACAAAGAAGGCCAAATCGCTGGAAACAGAACTCTTAAGCGCTGTGACTAAACCCCCCAACCAACTAATGGCTACGGGCGATGCCAACCCGACTTCAGGATGTAGAAAGACAAAAAATAAGGCAAACTGGGACACATTCGAACTATATGATCAGGTCACGATAGCCAAAACGCTTTTCAAAATCAAACCTAACAACCACTACCAAGATCCCCTACCAGCGAAATGCGTAAGAGGAATTAGCCATATTGTGGTACCAATCTGGACCAAAATAATAAACGCATCACTATCACAAGGGATCCTCCCAGACTGCCTGAAAACAGGTCAAGTGGTTCCTCTGATCAAAAAACCAACTGCGGATATTACTGACCCGAATAACTTTCGGCCAGTGACCAGCATCCCTCTATTGGCCAAATTAATTGAGAACTGCTTGCAGGGCCAACTGTGCCAACACATCTCTAAGTTCTCACTACTAGATGAATGCCAATCAGGATTCAGATCAGGACATAGCATGGAAACAGCGATCCTCCATATTGTGGATGACGCACTACAGGCGCTTGATCGAAATCAAGCATGCCTACTAATTCTCCTAGACCTGTCATCTGCATTCGACACAGTTAACCACGAAGCTTTACTGGCCAGGCTAAAGGACAGAATGGGACTGTCCGGAAATGTGCTGAAATGGTTCGACTCGTTCCTACAAAACAGAACACAACGTTTCCTGGTCAACCAATCAATATCAGCACCTTGCCCCAACTCGATTGGAGTCCCACAAGGATCAACATTATCCCCTGATTTGTTCAACCTGTATGTAGAACCTCTTACAGCAATTCTCAGCAACTCAAAGATATCCTACCATATGTATGCGGATGACACGCAGATATATATAAAGATATCCTCCCTTAAAGACATTGAGCGTATGAATGAAACGCTAAAAATGACAATGGAATGGTTAACCACTAACCACTTGAAGCTAAATGCTCAGAAAACGGAGTTCTTACTAGTTTCTCCACCAAGGAGCGTTATGGAAATAAAAGAGTGGACCAAGTTGGTGACGGCGCTCAACTGCACCCCGACGCTCGTCAACTCAGCCAAGTCACTGGGAATTACTTTAGATGAGAACCTTGACATGAAAGCTCACATTAATTCAATGGCTAAAAGCGCCCGCTTCCACCTGAACTACCTAAGAAAACTGAAACCATTTATCTCGGAATCTGATCTGAAACTGGCAACCTAATCCTTAGTCATCTCGAGAATTGAATTTGGTTGCACTACCTTAGCGGGTTTACCAAAAACATCCACAGCGCCACTAAAAGCTTGCCTCAACGCTGCGGCGAGACTCATATCTGGATCAAGGAAGTTTGACCACATATCCCCGCACTTGAAAGCTCTAAACTGGCTACCCTATGAGGCCAGGATTCAACTAAAGATCGCATGTATCACCCATAGAGCACTTCACCACAATACTCCTGGATACCTATCCAAGAAAATTGAGCTGTCAGGAGGAAACAGACCGCCCAGGAGTGCCAAGGAGTTGGTGCTGAAACCAGCCATCTTCAGAAAGAAAAAAACTTATGACAGAGCGTTCTCCGGAGCGCCCCCCAGAATCTGGAACTCACTCCCCCCTAGCATTAGGAAGACTCCGAACACCTCAACATTTAAGCGGGAAGCGAAGAGCTTCTTAATGAGTAAATACCTTACTTAGAGAATTTCATGGAACGCTATGTGATACACTCCCGTACTCAAACTAAACACTTACGTCCTCGAAAGAGAATGTTCGACGTGAATTAGATGAAAGAGAAACAATGAGGCAAAACTGATGACACCTCTTGTGATTAATCTGAACACCTACTGCTACCTCATGTTAAAGTGAACTTATACCATTATCTCTTCCTGAAACCATATAACCTACTACCTCTTATGTACGACGAAAATGACTATGTTAATATCTCATGCTTTATAGTACAATATAATGTAATAGATAACCTCTCGAATGGAAGGTAGTTATTTATGCATTCACCAAAGCCTTATAATTATCTACCTCATACCTTATATGCTGTTTAATGGACTACATTTTATTAATTTGCGTATCTTACCTCTATGTAAAGCGCTCTGATACCCACGGGTCTTGTTCGCGCTATATAAAACTTTTCAATAAATAAATAAATAAATAAATAAATAGATGAAAGTCCAAAACTGGCCCTAGGATGCTTGTTTCCAGTCCCGGGAGGACCTGGCCTGGCAGTTCAGGCTGCACTGTTCCCATTGAGCGCAGGGTCAAGACTGATTTGCATATGGCTAGGTCCAAACTGCAATGGCACGGTGAGCAAAAGAACGATGGATTTAGGACCAGATCTCTGTACTGGGGTGAATGTATGACATTGTTCTGCATTCTGTCCATCTATTGTTCTTTTTACACCCACACAAGCAGCCTTTCAAAGCTTTCACAGACCTGCCATTGCAGTGTCTGCGCGTGGTTGTGACTGCCTTGTCGACCTGGCAACTGCACCCACTTGTCAAGCCCTAACCTTCCCTTTTATTGCACTTAAGGCACCCCTAAGGTAGGCCCAAGATAACCCTATGGGCATTGTGCAGTGTATTTGGTAGGTAGGGCTTGTCCTGGTGTGTGTGACATGTCCTGATGGTGAACTACAGTGTAATTAGTTTTTCATAGTTGAAAGTCTTTCTGTCCTATAGGATAGAATGGGGAATACTTTGTAACATCTTACAAGTATAACCTCCCTCTGGGACAAGATGGAAAGATGGCATTTGGTATGCCTGAAATCAGAATATAAAAATGCATCCTTTAGTAAAGAGGATTTTTATGTTGTGTGTTTGAAAATACCACTTTTAGAAAGTGGGTATTTTCTAGCTTATTGATAATCAAGTATATACTTGCACTCCTTTTATTTATATATAATTTGACAATGTTATCCAGTTGTGCGTGCTATTAAGGGTATCGCCCTCTGATCCTCAGGGCGTCGACAATGACAGCAACAACATGCATCTCCCTACCAGGGAGATGTCCCCTTAATGCACAGCCAGTAGTCGCATTTTTCTCCACAATGATCGCATATCCGTCACACGTTGAATTTATATACCTGTTGCATAATTATTGCACTCATGTATTAGATTTATTTACATCTCAGCAAGGGGCATGATACCTTTCAAAGTGTGCTTTATCCGCTTGCGGGTGACATTTGACATTTAATTTCACCACCGACGTTTGATATTTAATTACACCACCGGTGTTTCCTTCACGATCCACCACCGGTGTTTCCTTCAAGATCCTCACGACGGGAGTTTCTTAGCTTCACATGCACATATAAACAGTATAACAGCACGTTGATTCTATAGTTTGCACAGATTGCCTGCCCAAAATGCATTGGGTTATGGATTAAACAAATGGGTTACAGTGCCTCAGCTGAAGAGGATATATTGAATGTTTTATCACACACAAGGAAACATATGATGATGAAATAAATCCTGCATTGGTTTACCTCAAGGATTAAAGATTGAGTATTTGAACTTTGTTATAAAGATATCACGTGATTTTAACATTTGTTGAAGTTGTTGAGCGCTAGTGGACTACTAGCGGTGCATTAAAGGGATGTCTCCCTGCGAAGGAGTCGCATGTTGTTGCTATTTTCTAGCTTAGCCATTCTGTGTGCCTCTACTGGTTTGTGGATTGACTGTCTGGCTTTAGAGTGACAGGGATTGGGGTTGTGCATTCTCTCACAGAAAGCCACTGGGAGGGGTGATGTGTGTTCTGCCTTTCCTGAATCAGTCAGGGCTGAGCTGAATTGAACTGGGCTGCATTCAGAGTAGTGGGAGGAGTTTCACTAGCACCTGAATAAGCCTGGTCTGCATGTAGATTAGTGGGAGGAGATTTCCCTTGCATCTGAAAAGACCCTGTCTGCCTTGCGCAATGCTGTCTCTACCTTTTGGCAGGGAGCTGGGCCAGTGAGAACAGAACTGGTTTGGACTGAGCTGAGAGACTTTTGCCACAATAGAACAAAGAAAAAGGTTATATAAATATTGGAGCCTAGACACCAGAAGTTTAGACTACTGCTGAACTAAGGAACCTGGCAGGAAGAAGAGCTGGATTAGCGACCAGGAGGAACTGCCACTTTGCTGTGTGATCTGTTGTGTTGGCCTTCTGCTTCTGTCTTGAGCAGAGAAAGGACTGGATTGTACTTTCATCATCCTGCTGTTGGAGTTTTGTTCAAGGGCATGAAGTAGAGCTTGCCTCCTGTTGGAAGTCTCATTGAGATAAAAGACTTCAAAGAACTCGCTGGAATCAAGGAACCTGCCAGGAAGAAGAACTGGAAGAACTGCCAGGAGGACTACTGCCCATATGCTGTTCTGTTGCTTTGCTGGATTGGCTTGCATTTTCTGCTTCAGCCTTGGGCAGTGAAAGGACTGGACTGAACTTTCTCAACTTGTTGCTGAGTATCACCAAGGGCTTGAAGTAGAGCTTGCCTCCTATCCTGAAGTCTCAGGGACTGCAAAGATTTCACTGTCCTCTAGGTACCGCCTCTGGAACTGTGATGTCAGTTGCCAGAGAGGTGGAAAGCAACCGACTCTGTCACCGACTCCGTCACTGGCTCCGTGTCATGAAGGCACTGCAGCATCTCACACTGCAACCCTGGACTCACCGACGAGGACCAGCTCCGCTGTCACTGATCCGCTGCTTGCACCTTGACCTGTGGGCACTGCACTCCACACCGCCTTACTTCACTTCACCACCTGGTCTCAAAAACCTGTTGCTGACCGCTGACTTCAACACCAATGACTACATCATGGCTTGGGGGCACCAGTCGTAAATCTCTCGATGCACCATCCCGTCCCACACTGCGAGAGCGCAGCCCCCATGCAATGCTTAGATACGTCTGTTTGGGCCATGAGTTTTTTGGAGAAGTTGAGTTCCTTGAGCCCCTGGTCTCCTTCAATGTGTCAAAAGCGTTATAACACTCCTCTGTCTAGATTACTGCTTCTTGGAAGCAATCTCTTTAAAGGGGGTCATAATAATGCCATATACCTTCACAAACCTCCTGTATTAGCTAGTGAGGCACAGGAAGGCTCTCACCTTGATCTGGATCTTGCAAGGTCTCAAGCTAGGATGGTTTGTATCTTGGGCCTGAGGTGCTTCACCTTGCTGCCACTGACTGGGGAGCCAAATATACAACAGATCCCTGCCCATCTGGCACTTATTGGCCTTAGTAGTCAAGCTTGCCTTCTGCAGGGCCTGAAGCACTGTTTGTAGGTGGTGCAAGTGGTCCTCCCACAAGAACTAAAGATTATAATGTTATCTAAATAGGCAACACTAAAGCCCTAAGACCCAGTGTTCTAACTTCTGAAGGTAGCAGGGGCATTCTTCAGTCCAGAAGGCTTCATCTGAAATTTTAAGTGGCCCGTTTGGGCGTATAGTACAGACATCTCCTTAGCTCCCTCAGTTAAGGTTGATGAGCTCATCAATCGGATAATTTGGATGGTGCCAAAAGATCAATGAGCTCATGTGCTCATGGGACAGAGTGAGCATCAATCTGAGTGGCTGAGCTGAGACCCAATAAACCGCACAGCACCGGAAATTTGGTGTGGCACCAGATGGAGCATCTTTCCTTACCAGAACCACCAGACTGGCGCAAGGGTTGTTGGAGTGCTCCATCATCCCTAGTTTCAGCATTGGAAACATTTTCCTTGATGCTGGCCCTTACTTCATCAGGCAGCCTGTACATTTTATTCTTAACAAGCATGCTGTCCCCAATGTCATATTGTGGATCCACCGAGTGATGAGCCCTGTGGTTAGTTAGAAAAGAGAAGAAAACTCCCCTAGCAAGTGGGGACAGTCCCTCTGTTGGTAACGGTTCAGGCTAAGGGAGAGGACAACTCTTTTCACTGACCCTTTCTGCTCCTTGGAAGATAGGATGTCAGGGAGAGGTTAGCTATCCTCTTCAATGCCTTTATCCATTACCAGGAGCATGGTCACATCAGACCTCTCAAAGTGGGGTTTGAGGTGCATGACAAGGGCTCCTGGGGGCCTTGAGGTCCACCAGGTAGGTGGCCTCCCCCTTGCACTTCTTAAGCTAATAGGGCCTGGTCCATCAGCCCTGCAAGGTCCAGGGTTCCAGTGGCTCCATCACCCACACTTTCTGATAATGTTGAAACTCAACCAAAGTGGTCTTCTGGTCATGCTAGAGTTCATGTGAGACCTGTGAGCCAAGTCTAGGCCTGAGTGGAAAGATTCACTCCGCTTGCAGATTTGGACAAATTCAGGAACTCCACGCTATGCATGTAACGCAAAGCTCCCACTGAATTGGCATGTGGTGGAATTTCTTTCTGTTGGTGCTCGTGGTGCTTGCTTTGGTGCATTTAGGGGAGTGAAGACATTGTATTGAATACAAAATGTGTTTTTTTTTGTATTTCATATTTTTTCCTGTAAAAAAGTGTATAGATGGGTCAATATTTGTTGCCTTGGGAAGATGTATGTTGTTGGAATTTTTTTATAGCTCGGTTAATTGGCGATTTTGGCATTGCTGAATTAATAGTAGTGTTTTCTTCACTGTTACCATGCCTCCACGGTCTGGCCAGGGTGAGTGTGAGTGTGTTTGCCATAGGCCACCATTTGTCTTTGTTCTACGCGTCATGGGGCCAAAGACCATTTTGTGCAGTCAGTGTCAATAGGCCCGTCCCTCCGCCCGTCCCACGGCCCGTCCCTCCGCCCGTCCCTCCGCCCGTCCCTCCAGGTTCACTTACCTTACTCGCCGCTCCTCCTCGTGCTGCTGATTTTACCGCTCCACTGCTCCTCCGCGTCTCGCTGGTCACGTCCCTCGGCCCGTCCCTCCAGGTTCACATACCTTACTCGCCGCTCCTCCTCGCGCTGCTGATTTTACCGCTGGTCATTACCGCTTGTCCGCCGCTCCTCCCCGCCTGTCCGCAGCTCCTCCCTGCGATAATGTCCTCTGCTCTTCCTGTTGCTTCTGAACGCCACTCCTCCCCGCGCTCTCGATTTCATGATGCAGACGTCCCGGCCGGCGCTTCTTTCAGGGGACTACTTTGTTTTTAAAGTTAATTTTTTTAATTTACATTTTATTTTAATTTTATGTAGCCTATGTCCATCTATACACCCTGACAATTTCAAGGATGTATCGGGTGTGTGGATTGGCGCTGTGGTTCCCGAGTTTACCTTGCCAAAAGGGTTGTGTTCTCTCTTTATAATAGTAGTATAGATAATATAGCATATTATGTTTATGAACAGAGTTTTATCTTATATACATTTTTCGCATTTTTCATCTGCACATCCTTTCCTCCCAATTATTTTCTCATGGTCCCCTAGTACACCAGCAATAAAATGTGTTTGTTCATTAGTACATTTTATTTTAAAAACCTTTTTTTTAATTTATAAAGAAGTAATTATTTACATTTTTGTTCTACCCATCCATCCACCCGCTGCCTCCATAGATGCTCAGTCGCACAATAGCATACTCTGTTAAAATTTATTATATTTCCCCCTTCCACCCCTTGCCTGCCTTGGGTTACACCAGCATTTATTTTTTAGGGATTATTCAATTTTCCGCTACACCTCCCTGACTGCCATAGGTGTCTCCCTTAGATGCACACAAAGTAAACCGTTACATTTATTTGCTGTTATGCTGATTGTAAATGACATATTATTTTATGGTGGTGTGGTATGATTTTAGAATGGATGCACTATCATTGCTAATTTTTACGATAATAACTTAAGTAAACACAGTAATTATATTGTCTTTATATGTACTAATTCAAACTGCAACAGTGCCATGTTTCACTAAATGTTTTCCTTGCTTATCTGCTTCACAAGAGAAATCATCCACAGTCCTGTCAGACATAATGCCGGTACAAAGTGACGGGATCTCACAACACATGAAGTGAGCCCTCCAACCTCTTCCACTTGCGCAGCAAAGTGCCACTGCCAACTGACATCTTCAAGATGGCACCAAAGAAAGGTGCTGCCAAGAAAGTGGCCAGTGAGAAGCCGCTTTCCACCACTGCATGCCGACCACCACCTTGTTTCGGCACCTTGACCCTGCCGCACCGGCCTACGGGGAGCAAGCTGGGAGCAGCACTACCGCATCAACGGCACCACCCAAACCTAAGCCGAAGCCCGTGTCTGTCAGCGAGGCAGCCACTGCACTCATGGTGATGATGAAGAGCAGTGACATTGAATTGGATTTGTCTCTTTCACAAAGTAGTTTCAAATTATTGCAGGAAATTGAGCACATTGGGCAACATCCTCAGCCAGCAATAGTAGATCTTCCTGAAGTAGGAGCAGAACAGGAAGTGGAGATTCCTGCTGAGCACAAACCTCCTCTTTTAGAACCATTTGGTGCCAGATCTCCAGCAAGAAAAAGGAAGAGTATTCCATCATCTTCTCCAAGCACCCCTTCTAATGATCTGGAAATGGATTGGACCCCAGCTGAGTGTGAGACATACCATGAGAGACATAGGAAAAAGAAAGTCCCTGAAAGAATTACAATTATGGAAGGGGATGAGGATGACAAGCCAGTCCTTGTCATGGGAGCTGGCTCAGAGGAGACCGGCATTACTCCTCCTATTCAACCGGCTCTGAGGATTGCGATACTTATGCCACCACCACCTCCAGATCCCATATTTTCAAGGCCCCCACTAACACGTACATCAACCAACCACTACCTCAGTAGAAGTACAAACTGCAGAGAGGCAATCATTGACACACTCACCTACCTCCAGTTGTTGGTGCAGTGGCATCATTGGTCCACTGAAAAAGTTCACCTCCCCGGTTTGGGAATTCTTTATGATTAGCAAGCAGGAGGATAGTTTTGCAATTTGCTCCATTTGCCGTCCGAAAAGTAAGCCTGGTTACACTAAGGTACTGGAGGCCAAATATTACACAATCTGCTTGGAGGCACTCCTTAAAAAAACTGCTGCAGGTGTTAGTGGTGAAAGTGATGAGAGAGAGTAGTTAGTTCCAATCACGGTCGGAGGAGAAAGGGATGAGGGAGAAGAGGGTGACACCTTTTCGCAAAGCAGCCCTGTCTCCAGCAGTGTACCAGTATCACCCGCCTTATGAACCTCACAATGGCACAAGAGTCAAATGGAGAAACCACAGCCGCATACAGTGACTGTCCGAACGAGATGCACATTGAGTCTACAACCTGCTGGGGTTTTTTCCTCTCCGAAGTTGCCTGTGTCAGTAGCACCAGAAAAGAAAACAATTTAGGCTACTATTACTGTCATGTTTAGGCAGGATGTGCGGCAATAATGCAACCACCCAACTGCAGATTTGTACAATGGGAAGCTGGCTAAAATGTTAGTGCTGGACCTCCTTCCTTTTTATTTTATGGAAGGAGCTGCGCTTTTAGAATTTGAGGCATCTATCTGCCCGAAACCAAAGATTCCTGGATGGACCAATTTTGCCATAGTTGCTTTTCCAGGGCTCTATCAGGGATTTGCTGAAATTGTTTGGACAAGCTTTACAGCAGAGTGCCGTACACATTATCCACCTGACAACAAGCATGTGGAGCAGTTGTCAAGACCCTGATTACATGTGTATCACTGCACACAGGATCTCTTTTGTGGGGGTTAGGCAATAGTTTTCTACAGGTGTCGGCGCTGAAGAAACTTTTGAATGTTGTACAACAACATGCAACAGTAGCCATGTTTGCCATGGAGAAATCCCATTCAATTGCAAACATCTTGGTAAACTTGGTAAACTTGGTAAACTTTAACAGAAAGGTGTTTAAATGGCTGCGACTCAGTGATGGGGTCCATTATTTGGATAGACATGCTCTGTGTAAACAGTACCTGTTGCCTTTTGTCCCTCTGACTCTGCTTATTTTCCTAACAAAACACAGACAATCAGGGGAGTTGGCATGGAGAAAAAGCTTTGACAACCTGAAGGTGCCAAGGATCTATGGTCAGATCAGTTTAGTCTCTGTCTCCAGAGCCAAAACCTGGTGATCAGTCTCTCCACTTCTTTCACCTCTCTGTTGTTCACATCTGCATGGGTGTGCAGGATCTGAAAAGCAGCTGTTGGAGTGGGAGATTTGAGCCAGCAGCTAGTGGAGAAAAGTTTGAGACATAACAGACAATGTGCTCAAGAAACCTCCAATGGATGTCGCTAGAGGCATTAATTCCAAACCAGCCTCTCGTTTACCAGGGGCCAACATCACAGACAGTGAAGTAACCAGCAAGTTAACAGGAGCCAGTGGGAGCACAGGTCTACAATGGTGGAAGTATGGATGTGAAATGCCTAAAGCAACAATTGAGCCAAAGCATTTAATATCCAGTGCCATGGACTCAACTAGACTCAAACTTTTTTTGGGGGGGGGCTGTTTATGGGTCTACTACTGGAGGCAGGTCTAACTCTACAAGTAAGGCCACAGAACTATCTTTAGAACCAATACAAAAATAGAGAGATAAATTGTGTATTTTAAATAAACCTGACAGGATAACAGTAAACATGTTTTAGTGGATTTTACAGTTTTTATAGTCTACTCAGAAAGATCTTTAAAACAGGCAATGAGAGATTTGTATTTGTATCACCTATAGAGTGCATTAGACCACTCAAGACATCAAAGTGTTATGCGGGAGGGTGATCTGTGAAGAAGATGGCGGCTCAGAACAACAGACTCCACCCCCCTCCAAAGAAGGATTAATAAAATAAAAGCCAAGTTTTAATCTGCTTGCCGTACAACAGGTGTGAACTAAGACTCTTGATCTGCACCAAACAAGAGTTCCAAAGCCTGGCAGCTGCCACAGTGAAGGTCCATTCCTTCCCGCCTAGCTTTCTTACGCCTTGAACCTCCACCATATATTGCCCAGCCGAATGCAGCGGTCTCTTAGGGACATACTAATTCAAGGTTGTCCTGAGATTTTTTGATCTCTGAGAGTGGAGGGCTTTCCAATTCCAATTCCAAACCAGCCTCTCGTTTACCAGGGGCCCCGGCCAACATCACAGACAGTGAAGTAACCAGCAAGTTAACAGGAGCCAGTGGGAGCACAGGTCTACAATGGTGGAAGTATGGATGTGAAATGCCTAAAGCAACAATTGAGCCAAAGCATTTAATATCCAGTGCCATGGACTCAACTAGACTCAAACTTTGGGGGGGGGGGGGGGGAGCTGTTTATGGGTCTACTACTGGAGGCAGGTCTAACTCTACAAGTAAGGCCACAGAACTATCTTTAGAACCAATACAAAAATGGAGAGATACATTGTGTATTTTAAATAAACCTGACAGGATAACAGTAAACATGTTTTAGTGGATTTTACAGTTTTTATAGTCTACTCAGAAAGATCTTTAAAACAGGCAATGAGAGATTTGTATTTGTATCACCTATAGAGTGCATTAGACCACTCAAGACATCAAAGTGTTATGCAGGAGGGAGATCTGTGAAGAAGATGGCGGCTCAGAACAACAGACTCCACCCCCCTCCAAAGAAGGATTAATAAAATAAAAGCCAAGTTTTAATCTGCTTGCCGTACAACAGGTGTGAACTAAGACTCTTGATCTGCACCAAACAAGAGTTCCAAAGCCTGGCAGCTGCCACAGTGAAGGTCCCTTCCTTCCCGCCTAGCTTTCTTACACCTTGAACCTCCACCATATATTGCCCAGCCGAATGCAGCGGTCTCTTAGGGACATACTAATTCAAGGTTGTCCTGAGATTTTTTGATCTCTGAGAGTGGAGGGCTTTGTGAGTCAAGCAGAGTGCTTTAAAGAACACTTGCTTCTTTAGTGGCATCCAATGAAGAGATCTCAGTCCTTCCCTAACCGAGGAGAGTCTGGGTATTCCCAGAACCAAGGATGAGGCAGTATTCTTGTTGATATTGAGCTTATTTAAGGAATATTGGTTGTAAATTAAATAAAGGGCATTACAGAATTTAAGCAGGAGGTGATAAGAGCAAAGATCACTGGCACTTCTAGATCTTTTGGAAGAAACTGTAATATTTTCTTCGGAATATCAATCATCCAGAAGCAAGAACTCGCTGTTCTATTAATCTGGGTGTCGATCGACGAGGTGTTATGAGATTCCACCTGTTACTGCCACCAATGGTTGGTCCAGATAAAGCTGTCAGGTCCAAACACCAGGATCTCAGTTTTCTCCCCATTAATTTGGAGCCAGTTCTCTCCCATCAATCTGCTGATCTCGCGCATAAAAGGCCTAAACTTGTTCGCCACCTCATCCTAGTCATCAGAGATGCACACGATGATCTGTCTATTGTCTGCATGGGGAGATATCTTGAGGGGTGACATATAAGTTAAAAAAGTGGGACTTAAGGATGACCCCTGGGGAACCCCACAGGGAAGCAGAAAGGGAAATGCTCTGAATTCTCCACAGCTGCCTGTGCTCATTCTTTTCTATAAATAAAATTCCAGCAGTTTGGGAGCCATATCTTTCAGCCCAGCCTGTCAACAACTAAAAATGCTGCTTCTACAGATTTTCATGCAAAGTACTGTAGAACCAGGGTACACCAAGTTATTAGAAGATAATGGCCCTTTGGGTCAATTTTCATTGAATTCCTTCTGTGAAATGACAATGAGCTGTTAAAAATATTTTTATGTCACACTTCGGCACCTTTTTTCTAACTGTTGGCCAAAGATATGTTTTCAGCCTGTTCATCAGGATGTTGTGCATATGATTATTGGGGCCGCACACATGGACATGTCTCAGAATATTGAGCATATTAGTTTAGCATACATGATTTTTGGATGTTTGACTGGCAAGTTTCAGTTTTGATTCCTAATGCATCTTCTATTTCTCCTGAGATTGATTACTTGAGTGCCAATCAGATGCCAATATTACTACCTGCTAATTACTCTGCCTGAAAAGTGCACATTTCTAAATTTAAAAAAAATAGTTATTGTAAACATACTACATTGAACCAGTCTCATATGAGTTGACAGACGAACATCTGAGAGTTCTAAAGAAAAGGCAAAATAATTAGTTACTTTAAAATAACTTTAGAACAAATGTTTTTCGAGCATGCAAAGAATGCATGCATGTGTGGTTGACACGCAGTGTCCAGGAATACCGTGACTCCAACAGAAAGTATGCCCATTAACAGCAAATGTTATTATAACAATGCCCATGTTTGTAATTCTGTTCTGAAATCTGCAGCATATAATGTCTCAAATCCACTAAAGTGTTAATGTTAATATCAAACTCTGTATCTAGCGTTTCCCAAGCTGTGATTTGAGACCCACTGGAGGTCATCAGTCAATTTTTGTTGAGTCACAAGACAATATTTGGTAGGTCACAAACGTCCAAGCCAATAAATAAAGATGCCTTTAAATTATGTGTTTATCTTGTCACATTTGCTGTGCTTCAAACACAGAAGTCAAATTTCAGGATATATCTTCTGACAAACTGCTGCTTATTATTTTAACATGGGAGTGGTGTTTACAAACTCCTTTAACTTTGCAGTCAGAAAGAGAAGTAAGGTGAATTATGTGACGATCTTCCTAGGGTATAGGAATCATGAAAAGAAAAACTGTAGGGTGTCATTTTTTCATAAGACACAACAAAATGAAATTACTTGTAAATGAACTGTACACAGTTATCAGTTGGGTAAGCAAAAAGGAGGCACATCTTTTTCGAATTCAAAAGTGTGATGGAAACAAAGATTTGAATAGGGTGAAAACAAATCAAGACACTTTACTTGGCGATGCAATAATGAGAAATACTCACTGAAATCTATTTTCCACCCATTAATATTTGTGCGCAATATACTTTCATCAGTACAATTGTACACATTATTTGCAATTTCAATAGAAAATGTGTTGTCTGTAAATAACAGTGCACTCCCACACAATGCTTTAGTAACAGAAAAGAATTGCCCAACTCGTGCCCGTTAAAGCTATGTCAGTAGCGAAAGAGTGTCACTCTAAATATTGGGTCGTGTTTCTTAAAAGTTTGGGTAACAGTTTTGTTTGGGCACTACAAATTATCAAATGCAACATTTATTACTACTTTCTCCAAAGAATGGTCATATTCTAATAAATGTATATCTTATTAAAACAGTTAGACTGAGCTGGATGCAGAAAGAGACAACCTTGAATAGGGCATACAAGGGACACCAGACAGACAACATGGTTGCCAGTTTGCTGTTCTAACACTAGAACAAGTAGTGCACACAGAGGTGTTTTCATTGTTTAACGCTTTGACATTGGTAAGCTATTATACACAATATTGATGTTAAGCTTGTTTTGACATACTCAGGCTTAGTTTGACAGCAGAATAAGGTATCACAAGTATTTTCCTGCTAAACCACACTAGTTTGAACAAGGGAAGAGCTGATGTACTTCCTCATTATAGACACCATCCCAGAGAAGAGCCACACAAGGCATATTTTAAAGCACATTACACACTTTTCTCACTATACACTCCGACAAGCTGACAATGTGAGGTGTTTGCTTTAAGTAGCTAAAGTATGCCTCTGGTTAAACATAAATTATAAGTTCAGGCATCACATAGCTGAGTTATCTCTCAGTCTACCCATAGGTCTGGTGGCAGACACCTGAGCTTTACCTTAGTGACAATGCTCCATTTCCATCATTTCTGCTCAATCTTTTTTAATTTGCTACCGACTGAACATTTAGTGCTTGTATATAAATATACTCAAAACCTGTACATCTAAAATATGAGTTGAGTTGTTACTCATAAAGTGTAACAAATGCGCCAAGTCTGAACTTACTTACAACATCATGATGATTTTAAGATAATCAATAAAAGAGATGGATGTTAAGAGCCTTCCTGAACAAAGAATTGTTCCTCATTTAAGAGTGCATTTCCAAGAAAGGAAGCAACTTCCTGGGGAGAGCATGCAGCCTTATAGCTAGAGAGGTTCACCTAGAAGCTGGGGAACCAGGTTCGAGTTGCGGCAACAATGCTCAACATACTGTAATTCTGGGCAAATCTCTTTGGATCAGAAGTATCAAACAGTTTTACTCATTCTGTGTCTATGGGAAAAAGCGTTCATACATCTGGCCCTTAATCTCCCTGTGCCTGACAAAAAAAAATTACTTGTCCATCTGCATTCTGCAGCATATAGAAAAAGGAAAACCAAGAAGAATTAAAGGTATTTGTCCTCATTGTGCCTCCTTTTGCCTTTGCGGGAGAGGCGTGGGAATCTGACGCATTCCCAGGTTTACAAAACATTGTGAATCGGAGAATCTGTCAGGTTTAATGTATGTTGCATGGGAAAACCCACAGCAACACCAATAGAAAGCTCCTTTCAGGCAGAGTCCTGCATGAAAGGGGCCATATTTACATGGACATGAAAAGCCCCTCAGGGTGGATTTACCAGGTCTTGTAAATATGGGCATTTACACTGCCCCTCCAGTGCATCAAAAAAAGTGATGCACTGATGGTGCAATAGGCTTGTAAATAAGCATCATAAGCAGAATGGGCCCTGTTTCTTAATAGGCTCTGTGGGAAAAGTGGAGTGCAATATAAAGGATCCTTCTAAAAAATGACAACCAGTGCAGCTTATGGAGAGCCTCAGAGAACCTATGAAATTTCCTCAAATTCATGTCGTCATGTGCCATAGTCTGAGGACCTTGAAGCTTGTAAACAGCTCCGAAGGACCAAAGTAGCAAGCATTGGCATAGTTCAATCTAGGAATGATGGTAGCATTAACAGCACAAGCTTTCAAGTGGCACAGAATAAATCGTTTTTGTTCAATGTGGTGGGAAGCGATAACCGGGTCTTTCATCCCCTTTGATCTATACCAAGGCACTTTAGGTAGCCCACCATTGCACCGATTGCAAGCTGCACAGTACTGGATGGGACTGGTGGGCAACACAGCCCAGCATACATCAGCTAAAGTACTGCTTGTGTACCTGAGCTTCAGTAGTACGTCTAAGACACACAATGTGGGGAGTGGATGAGACCCTTTTAGTCCAATGTGCATTGCACACCTGTCCAGCACCTAGTATCGACGAGTATTGAGGAGGTAAGCGGCCCATAGATGGACAAAGAATGGGCGAGACAACATCAAAGTCCTTGCCAAGTGCGGCAACCTATTCTTCGGCAGCCCTCATGGTAGCCATCTTCCAAGTATTTGTTTTAGCACAAATAATCCTACTAGTGTATTACTGAATTATAAATAATATAACAATCAATTAAGCAAATATATAATTAGGTTATGTGGTGAATATTGTGAAGCTATTGGGCATAAAATAATGCACATAGAGACAGATTTAAAAGATGGATAAAACAAAGAAAGTTAGAAGTGTAATGTGCCATATAAATATATAATTTGTTAGACGATGGACCATGTATTCTTTGCATATATGTTACCATGTCAGTGTAACCAATCAGAAAGATGAAAATTCTTCAATCTGTAGAACAGAGAGCAGAATAAATACTGTAATATGGATTTAGGTTGACAATACGATGTATGTAAAAAAGATTATGCACTTTGCAGTACGTGTGTTTTCACGTGGATGGAAATGCAAGCCAGCGTAAAATAAAAAAATCCAAATATTGTTGAAACATTCGTTGAAATAGAAACCACACTGAGCAAGAGATAGAGGCAAAACGAGCTGTGTGCCTTCTAGGCAGAGCTTTGCCCTAATCTCACTTCTAAGACAGTGGAAGTTGTTTAATGTTACCAATATAACATGTAAAGTCTTGCTTCACCAGAACTGATGCTGAGAATATTGAAACTCATAACGCAGGCAGAGATTTTTAAGGCATGGGCAACGTGGGCAATTGAGAAAGAAGTAATCAAATATCATGCGACAAGGGAGAAAAAGTATGGAAAGCACACAACCAATTAAAAAACACAAGATTGCATTTATTTCTATGTACACATATTCATATTAAAAACATTTAATAAACAAGCATAATAATCTAATGATTACATAAACAACTCAGTAGTACACTAATCATATGCTTGTAACACAATTACACAAAAAGGTCATAAAGCAGTGGCAAACAATGTTAATCGACGCGCGTTTCGGCGTTTTTGGGAACGCCTTCTTCAGGAGCCACAATAAAATCAGAGAGAACACAGGATGCGTGTTCAGTACTTATTCTTTAAACGTGCATCAGGACGGGACGATTCACGATCCCTTTGTGTTTCTAAGGCCTGGGTGGAAATTTGACTCCACGACGGGACTTGATATCATTAAGTTAGAGACGAGCACGTGTGTAACACCTGTGGTAGCCGAGCTGACAATTGAACAGGGTCTTTACCTTCCATTGGGCCCCTGGAAAGGTGAATTATCCCTCAATTGATAATCTGTCTATTCCACTTTTCTATCTAAACTCTTTCCATCTCTACCTTTAATACTGAATCTATCTCTCTAGCCTTTATAAAGATTTTTGGGGTCCCAAGCAAGACATATTTAATCTGTTTTTGGTGACCCTGCTAAAGTTTAACATATAATTACTATTGTTTAGCATCAGAAGGGATTGAATTAGCAGGAAATGTAAAATTAAGCTTTGTTCCATACAAGGGCCCCCAAATATGTCTTGCTGCCTCCACCCCCACAGAATTATTGAGAGGACACTGAATTTAGGACTAAAACTTGTTTTCTAGGACAAATGCAAAGCAAATCAATGTTACATTTTAACATAAACACTTTCTAAATTAAGCATGGTTTTATATTCAACAAATGCACTTTGGACAAAAGGTGAAGTAACATGCACGTATTAATTAATCGAATAATTCAAGGTCAAAATCGCAAAATGTTCTGTTTCTGATTTTTCCAGAGGAAGTACAAGCTGAGTTGAGAAAAAAACTTCATTGAGACTAACAACATTAAAGAGAGTCCAATTTGATAAACTGAATTTTAGTAATATGAGTGAGAGTTTTTATAAAATAATGCTTCACAGAATGTGCTATGGAATCTTATGATAACTCACAGAACTGTAACAATACATGTCATGACCTTAAATGTCACTGCCCCTCCTCTTCCTTCATTTCAAGCATAATCTCATCAGGGAGGATATATTTATTTTTGGAACTGGGAAATGGGATGCATTTGGACTTCTACAAAGCTGCCCAGCAAAGAATTAATTGACGTTCCTCTTGAGTTCTTGATGGTTCTTTCTTAATGGCACAATACCTGAAGCTTTTATAAGATATCCCTCTTATAGACACATTACCATGATGCATTAGGGTTTAAGTACCTTAGGTCTAGAGGTCCCAAGGCATTTGAGGTTAAAACAAACAAAACTGCCACTTCAATTACAGGACATTGTTGCAGTGCAAGCTTTTTCAGTTCTGAACTGATAATAGCTACACAAACTCAGTTACTTCTCTCAAATTCTATACTTCACCCACAGAGACATTGGTCCTCTGAAGGACCTTTTTTGTCGCAATAAGGGGTTTGAAATCAGGGTGTCAAACCATTCAGCTACCCAATGAACGCCGGTATTTAGTAGCCAACTCACAAATTAGAGATCAAGTTCAAATACACTACTTCCATACCTATGATCTCTCTATCATGCATTAGAAATCAGATAATAATAAGCACAGTTTTAATAGAAAGAACATTAAGACACATATGATAAAAGACTCAGACACATTTCAGATGAATGTGTTCTTGTATTAAAGATCTAAAATCAATGCATATAAGTAACATTTTAAGCAGTTTTGACTGTCGTAGAACAGTGGTCCAAGGGTTAATACTCCTTTGTTTTAACTAGGACAATTCATTGTATTTGGGCAGCACAGCATATGTTACCAGGGAGCTGCAGGTTGTCCAGAATGACGCAGCTAGAGTACTGATGGGCCTCCCCAAAACACAATCTGCCTGTTCAGCCTTGGTGCAACTTTATTGGCTACCAATAAACAAGAGAATAAAATTCGAAGCACTTTATATCGCCCACAAAATAAAGCATTCTCCTGCCCCACACATCCTTCAAAACCTTGTCACTCCATTAGTACAGCAAGGCCCAACCTTGAGATGACACAGAAAATTCAGCACGGCTACTACTTGCAGAGCTAAGGAACATTTAATTAAGATCATGGCCTAGAATTGGCGGCTAAGTATAAAATGGCGCCGCAAAGGCTAACTTAAACATCATTATGTTTGGGAGCACAGTTCAGACTTTAATTTAATTCCAGCAACACTTAGGGCAAGATTCACAAAGGTAAAGTGAGCTGAAGGTCTAACTTTATGACTTTTGGCATCCACAAAGGGTATTTACTATGCTTAAATGCCCTTTGTGAATGCCAAAAGTTGAACTTTACTTTGCAACATCAACTACCAGCATCCTCCATGCAAAGACTCATTAACTTGTTCTTCCAACAAGGAAAAGGCATTAATAAAAAATAAATGTCTCTATGGAGGATAGAGCAGGGCACACTACAGGGCTGCCAGGAGTAGATTTCATATGATGGCTGCTCTGATCATGTCTTTGAAAGAGCATACGTGAGCTCGAGGAATAAGTTAGGAGAAGATGTACCAATAAGGAAGAAGCAAAACAAGTCAACAGATGAAAAACTCTAGATGATAACAATGTATGAGAATATTCTCAAATTCAATGGATTATTGGCGGATTTGCTGAAAGCTCATGACCTCACCCCTTAATGTGACAGATGTCATCACAAAAGTTGTATATAAGCATACAGATAAGACTGCACATTGCATTTACCTCCCCACTCTAAAAAAGACAACTATAAATGTAGTGTTCTGTTTTGTTTTGATTTAAAAATGTGCAAATGCTTCAGACTTCGTTTCCGATAACTCTGCAATTGAACAGCTGAAATATATTCTTTTAAAACAATAATTTTGTCCCGACACTTAAGAGCTAGGCATGAAACAACCCAAGGCATTAGAAGATCTCGTGAGGAGTAAAAAAAAAAGGTCACCTGTAGACAAGGACCAAACAGAGTCTATATTAAAGAAAGCAGGATGGCGAGGGTCAGAGGGTGATTTTCAGAAGCAGAGGATGGCATTGTATTGTACAGATTATTTAGTAAAGATATATGGTGCAGAGAACAAAATACCTCAGTACCAACGGAAGGTGCTCATGGAGCTCAATAAAAAATGTCAACTGCATTTTTCTACCCGCATTCCAATTTTGGTTGATTGATTAAGTGGATGTTTGTTTCCACTTGTGTTTGAAGAAAAATAGTTACAAAAACAATCACAAACAATTTAAATGACACAAAAAACAACACAGTACTCTAAAATGGGTAATTTTAGGGACATCATTGGTTGTGAAAATGTGTAAACTATTGAAATAAAAATCATTGTTTTCACTGGCCAAATCCGTTACTTCTTTTAACTCTGGTATATATTAAGACAATATGCAATAGGTTTAAAATAATGAATAGTAGTTGTGTATCCTCGCTGCTGCCTGGATCCTGTGGCCAAACCCCTGCTGTGCGTGGCCAAATGCTTTGTACAGAAGAGCTTGGCTGGCAAAAGTGAATTGTAGTGCTAGACATTTAAATTCAGCATATTGATTACAAGAAATCACAGGAAAAACACAGCCAAAGTAAAGTTATGGTTATGTTTGGCCACAACATGCATGTTTACAAAACAATCTGATGGTCATTTAAATAAACTACAATTAGCAGCTGTGTTTATTTGGAAGAAAAAAAAAAACAAATTCAAACTTTTGGTTAGGTACACTAACCATAACTCATACCCGGCCATCACTCATGACATCCCAAATGGATAATGATGACATCAATGAAAACATCCCCTTCCATGCGTCGGATGGCCCCCTGCCGTCCGACGTCACGGTGGGCGCGAGCGGAGGACGGCTGCGGGCCATACAAACCGCGCACGTGTCATTTTTTTCAGCACCGCGGCAGAATGTCCGTTGAGGAAAAACTGTTAAACGACAAATTGATGATATCTGTAATGATCACTGATGAATCACCAGTGACATCACCAAAGGCATCGCCGATTAGATCACTAGTGACTTAAGTAGTAACACCACTCATATCATTGGTGGTATACTCCTGTTTATCGGGGGCAATATCCCTAACTACTGCACTTAAGCCTTCACCTCTTCTGAGCCATGGCTCTTTCCCACATTCAAAAGTGCTAATAAATATCATATTACCATGTGCACACCAAATGCAATGCTCGTGACCTTACCCTTCATGTACAAGAGTCAATTACAGGTATCATAAATGTGTTTGAAGGAAAAATTACGTTCATTACAACTATCAATGAGATCACTATGAATGTAGAATTATTTGTTGGTTTGATTATGTGTTTTTTTTAATGACATTGTGCCTTTAGGTGTTGCTACGTATTGGTATGAATATTGTGAGGTCATACGAGTTCTATTTGGTGCACACGTTATGGCCTGTACGGCTGATTTCTAAGTTATGGATTGTGGAGAAAGACATAATTAGCAAATGACAGTGTTTTTAGTTTTAATCTGTAACCATAACTGCACTTCAACTGTAGTTTTGTTTTTAAAGTGAGTTTCCAAGGTTTTTTAAACATAGGTCACGAGTGCCCCACACAACATTCACCCCTATAACGTAGTCCACTCTGTGCCCCCCTCTCCTTGCTCCACGTCGCTTTCGCCCCCCTTCAGCAACCACCACTATACCTTAGTCTACTCTGTGCCCCCGTAATCACAGCTCACATAAGTAGGGTGGAACCCCAAGTGCCCACCAATCATTCATCGTGGACAGTCACCCACAGTCGATACTTCCAGTCCAAGGGAGTGCTGCCCCCATCAATAACTCGTCCCGTCTCGCCTATACGATACTAAACAATGGCACCAAGCACACCTGTCTCCGTTGACCCACCCATGTCGATCCACATGAAATTGCATGGCGCAAATACCTTCGCTATTATCTTCCCCCTAACCTCTCACCTAAAGCGAGAAGAAATCACAAACACAATCTAATCAGACAACACCCCAAAACGCTATGTGTAGACACGTACCACTGCTACTCCAAAGGGCAGGTGAAGATGGATTTCATCTTCCACACTGATAGACCGGAGAGCTGGAACACCACTCTAAGAATGCAACTTTACATATCTAAAACGACCACCCCCTCACATAGCTGTAAACTGACGACTTCTCTTCCCAACCAGGCAACTAGAAAAGGTAATACATCAGTGACCATTTACGCAAATAGCACAGTTCTTATACAGGCCAATAACGAGAACTTGGAGGCTTTGACTACCTCTTCCCTACTCTTTGTGCCTCTCATCTACACTCTCTTCGTCTTGCTCCACCCCAGCCCCCCTCCCTGATCAACCAGCCCCTTCAGGAGAAGCTATTATCTACCTCCACTCCCATATTGAGACCCCCAACCACCCCTAGAAACTCCTTCCACTCCTCTGTCCCCAGGAATCGTGACAAGGAAGATCAGTCCCCACAGCCCCCTCAATCCTATCCTCCTCAACATTACCCCATCATCCCTCTGGTTTGGTCTACTGACCCCCTTATTAATCCAAAGAAGAGCAACCTTCATCGCCCCCTAAATCGCTTCGTCCTCAACGGCACAACATCATCCCTCGGGCTCGGTCTACCGAACCCCCCATCACTACTCTAGAAGCATTGGGGAAGAGCCCACAACCAACCCCCTACCA